>NC_138176.1:135017258-136359758 GCF_964165515.1 Mesoplodon bidens
GCCTGTCGGCATTCTCCTGATGGATGGTGATAAATTCTAGCAGAGAGTAGGAGCAAAAGAGATTCAGTGTTCAGCTACACTAAGGTCACTGATTATAAGTTTGTGCAGAGAAGTTAGTTCTTCTGCTGTTTCTAGTCATCAAGGTCTGCCCTGAAAACAGAATTCAGTATAGTTTGTATTCCTTTCTTCATTTTTCCTTAATTTTTTAAACTCTTTTATTGAGCACTTATTTGGTAAGTGCTTACTTACTTACCAAGCACTTTGCATGCATTAATAATAATGTCCAACATTTATTGAGTGCTACTATGTGCCAGGCACTATTTTAAATGTTTTGAACAGATCATGCTCATAACGGCCCAGTGCAATAGGGATTGTTATTATCCCCACTTACAGATGAAACTCAGGCCTACAGGGATTAAGTAACTTGTACAGGATCACACAGCTAGGAAGTGCAATCTGCAGTTGGGGGAAATGCTATCTTGGAGTGTTTATGGAATTTATTTGAACATTGGCTGTGAACTGGGGGAACAAGCAAAACCTTCTAGGTCATTATTATCTCCTTAAATTCTCCAAAGGCTCTGAATGACAAAGAGTATAAGCATCATCCAAAAGTTAATAGCAGAATAACAGCTACCATTACCAGGGGAAGGGGAGAATGCTATTTTGGGACAAGTGGTCCTATCAGTGACCCTGCCCCTGAAATCTTATCCAATAGGTAGTCACAAATATGCAGGTATAGTCCTGTAGTTTTCAGAAGATCTGAGTTTGGACTCAAAAACCCTTAATTCTATATCCAATTATGTAACCTCGGACAAGTCACTTACACTTTCTAAGTCTCCATTTTTTCACCAGTTAATGGGGCTATCATATTAACAACCATCATACCTACCTACAGAACTGCTGTCAAGCTCAGAGACTCTACAAGAAAATGTTTCATAAACTGAAGAGTGTTATGCAAATGTGTTATAACTGTATTGCACTGAATGTGCTTATTCTATGGGAATATTTTCTATACACATACAGGGTTTATTGCTGTCATCTCCTAAGAGAAGGGAGCTTTACTTTTGCATGTTGCCCCTGCTATACTCTAAGACACTGTAGCTTGGTTACAGTGTGGGCTATTTTACCCAGTCCTTGACCAGAAACCTCTAGCAATTTTTATTTCTGACATTCTAAAGGAATCTTTAGTCTGACTATCTAAACCAGGCCTTGGATAACTCTGTATAGTCAAGATGGTTTGAAAAGTGCCACCTATCACAGAAAAGTAAAAAAGCTTCCAGTGATCCAAGTGACTAAGCTAAATGAACCGGGGAAGACATAAGAAAAACGGTTCCTCGAAACTTCACGTGATTCAAAAATACATAACCAATGCAAATCACAGATATTCAGAAAATGAAATTTGATTCAAAATGTGAGGTATTATAGATGGTTCTGTAAAGTAAAAGACCACCCAAAAGGGATTTACAGAAAGCAAGGCAAATCTGAAGTTGCCCTTGGGATCACTGGAAAGCAAAATAATAGACGGCCAACCAATTTTTTTCCTCAGATCAAAATTACTATACATCTGTAGCCTTAATGCACCTATGTCAAAAGTAAAAAGCTTTGGGCTTCCCTGGTGGCGCAGTGGTTGAGAGTCCACCTGCCGATGCAGGGGATATGGGTTCGTGCCCCGGTCCGGGAAGATCCCACATGCCGTGGAGCAGCTGGGCCTGTGAGACATGGCCGCTGAGCCTGAGCGTCCGGAGTCTGTGTTCCGCAACGGGAGAGGCCACAACAGTGAGAGGCCCTCATACCGCAAAAAAAAAAAAAAGTAAAAAGCTTTGAAGGCCCATGGAAAATGACAGAAAATGAGATTATCCCCGCCCAGTCCTCAAGTCCATTCTCTATGTCTGCATCTTTATTCCTGCCCTGCCACTAGGTTCATCAGTACCGTTTTCTTAGATTCCATATATGTGCATTAGCATACGGTATTTATCTTTCTATTTCTGACTTACTTCACTCTGTATGACAGACTCTAGGTCCATCCACCTCACTACAAATAACTCAATTCCATTCCTTTTTATGGCTGGGTAATATTCCATTGTATATATGTGCCACATCTTCTTTATCCATTCATCTGTCGATGGACATTTAGGTTGCTTCCATGTCCTGGCAGTTGTAAACAGTGCCGCAAAGAACATTGTGGTACATGTATCTTTTTGAATTATGGTTTTCTCAGTGTATATGCCCAGTAGTGGGATTGCTGGGTCATACGGTAATTCTATTTTTAGTTATTTAAGGAACCTCCATACTGTTCTCCATAGTGCCTGTATCAATTCATATTCCCACCAACAGTGTAAGAGGGTTTTTTCCCACACCCTTTCCAGCATTTATTGTTTGTCGATTTCTTGATGATGGGCATCCTGACCAGTATGAGGTGATACCTCATTGTGGTTCTGATTTGCATTTCTCTAATGATTAGTGATGTTGAGCATCCTTTCTTGTGTTTGTTGGCAATCTATGTGTCTTCTTTGGAGAAATGTCTATTTAGGTCTTCTACCCATTTTTGGATTGGGTTGTTTGTTTTCTGATATTGAGCTGCATGAGCTTCTTGTATATTTTGGAGATTAATCCTTTGTCAGTTCCTTCTTTGCAAATATTTTCCCTTGTCTTTTCATCCTGTGTCTGGTTTCCTTTGCTGTGCAAAAGCTTTTAAGTTTCATTAGGTCCCATTTGTTTATTTTTTATTTTATTTCCATTTCTCTAGGAGGTGGGTCAAAAAGGATCTTGCTGTGATTTATGTCAAAGAGTGTTCTGCCTATGTTTTCCTCTAAGAGTTTTACAGTGTCTGGCCTTACATTTAGGTCTTTAATCCATTTTGAGTTTATTTTTGTGTATGGCATTAGAGAGTGTTCTAATTTCATTCTTTTACATGTAGCTGTCCAGTTTTCCCAGCTCCACATACTAAAGAGGCTGTCTTTTCTCCAGTGTATATTCTTGCCTCCTTTGTCAAAGATAAGGTGACCATGTGTGCGTGGGTTTATCTCTGGCCTTTCTGTCCTGTTCCACTGATCTATATTTATTTTTGTGCCAGTACCATACAGTCTTGATTACTGTAGCTTTGTAGTATAGTCTGAAGTCCAGGAGCCTGATTCCTCCAGCTCTGTGTTTCTTTCTCAAGATTGCTTTGGCTATTCAGGGTATTTTGTGTTTCCACAGAAATTGTAAAATTTTTTGTTCTAGTTCTGTGAAAAATGGCATTGGTAATTTGATAGGGATTGCACTGAATCTGTAGATTACTTTGGGTAGTATAGTCATTTTCACAATGTTGATTCTTCTATTCCAAGAACATGGTATATCTTTCCATCTGTTTGTATCATCTTTGATTTCTTTCATCAGTGTCTTATAGTTTTCTGCATACAGGTTTTTGCCTCCTTAGGTAGGTTTATTCCTAGGTATTTTATTCTTTTTGTTGCAGTGGTAAATGGGAGTGTTTCCTTAATTTCTCTTCCTGATTTTCAGTTGTTAGTGTGTAGGAAAACACGAGATTTCTGTGCATTAATCTTGTATCCTGCTACTTTACCAAATTCATTGACCAGCTCTAGTAGTTTTCTGGTGGCATCTTTAGGATTTTCTATACATACTGTCATGTCATCTCCAAACAGTGACAATTTTACTTCTTCTTTTCCAGTTTGGATTCCTTTTATTTCTTCTTCTTCTCTGATTGCCGTGGCTAAAACTTACAAAACTATGTTGAATAATAGTGGTGAGAGTGGACAACCTTGTCTTGTTCCTGATCTTAGAGGAAATGGTTTCAGTTCTTCACCAATGAAAATGATATTGGCTGTGGGTTTTCATATATGGCTTTTATTATGTTGAGGTAGGTTCCCTCTATGCCCACTTTCTGGAGAGCTTCTGTCATAAATTGGTGTTGAATTTTGTCAAAAGATTTTTGTGCATCTATTGAGATGATCATATGGTTTTTATCCTTCAATTTCTTAATATGGTGTATCACACTGATTGATTTGTGTATATTGAAGAATCCTTGCATTTCTGGGATAAACCCCACTTGATCATGGTGTGTGATCCTTTTAATGTGCTGCTTGGATTCTGTTTGCTAGTATTTTACTGAGGATTTTTGCATCTATGTTCATCAGTCATATTGGCTGTAGTTTTCTTTTTTGTGACATCTTTGTCTGGTTTTGCTATCAGGGTGCTGGTGGCCTCATAGAATGAGTTTGGGAGTTTCTCCCTCTGCTATACTTTGGAAGAGTTTGAGAAGGATAGGTGTTAGCTCTTCTCTAAATGTTTCATAGAATTCACCTGTGAAGCCACCTGGCTCTGGGTTTTTGTTTGTTGGAAGATTTTTTTATTTTTTTTTTTGCGGTACGCAGGCCTCTCACTGCTGTGGCCTCTCCCGTTGAGGAGCACAGGCTCCGGACGTGCAGGCTCAGCGGCCATGGCTCACGGGCCTAGCTGCTCCACGGAATGTGGGATCTTCCCAGACCAGGGCACGAACCTGTGTCCCCTGCATTGGCAGGCGGACTCTCAACCACTGTGCCACCAGGGAAGCCCAGAGTAATTTTTTTTTTTTTTTTTTTTTTTTTTTTTTTGCGGTACGCGGGCCTCTCGTTGTTGTGGCCTCTCCCGTTGCAGAGCACAGGCTCCGGACGTGCAGGCTCAGCGGCCATGGCTCACGGGCCTAGCCGCTCTGCAGCATGTGGGATCTTCCCAGACCGGGGCACGAACCCACATCCCCTGCATCAGCAGGTGGACTCTCAACCACTGCGCCACCATGGAAGCCCTGTTGGAAGATTTTTAATCATAGTTTCAATTTCAGTGCTTGTGATTGGTCTGTTCATGTTTTCTATTTCTTCCTGGTTCAGGCTCGGAAGGTTGTGCTTTTCTAAGAATTTATCCATTTCTTCCAGGTTGTCCATTTTATTGGCATAGAGTTGCTTGTAGTAATCTCTCATGATCCTTTGTATTTCTGCAGTGTCAGTTGTTACTTCTCCTTTTTGATTTGAGTCTTCTCTCTTTTCTTCCTGATGAGTCTGGCTAATGGTTTATCAATTTTGTTTATCTTTTCAAAGAACCAACTTTTAGTTTTATTGATCTTTGCTATTGTCTCCTTCATTTGCAATAGTGAATCTTAAGCCAAATTATCAATCCCTGTCAAATATTCTTCTCACTGAATGTCCTCCCACAGAGTCAAGGGCATCTGGATATTCCAACCCAAGAGGAGTAACTCTGGAATAGTCATTACTCTTACTTCCAGTTCCCAATAACATTTCACATGGTAATTTGTACTTCCTGAGCAAATGAGGCCCTGTGACTCTCTTTGGACTTAAGTTACAGTGGAAGTTACATGTGCCAATTCTAGGCTGCACATTTAATTGCCAGTGTGATAAGAAATATTTGGGTACTCTTTCCCTCAGCACAGTAAACAGCAGCTTCTGAGATGGCAGAAGCTCTATCACCCTGGGTCATTGTGTGACTCCATAACTCTGATGTGTATAAGCTCTTTGCCAACCCAGTGATACTTATCATATTCTTCTTTGAACCCTAATTTTTTTAGTCTCCCATTCTAAACTCTAAGCTCTCTGAGGACAATCACCAAATCTAATTCACTTTTATATCCTTCATAAGATATAGCTCTTATAGACAGCAGAAGCTCAGTACTATCTGTTGAAAAACTAAATGTATTTACAAGAGATTCCAACGTTATAAAGTAATTAGATATATTTTCATATTCTACAAATTGCTAGTCTGCTATTATTAAACTATTATCTGTATGTAAGATAATCACTGAAATTGGCATTCTGTACAAACAAAATATTTTCATCTTGGGCAGAAAGTATGTGGGTTTTCCAATTATAATAGGATAAAGCTAAGAAAAAAAACAAATCTTTATCATGTAGGTAAGGAGATTTCCCCTGGTAGAGCAGACACACTGACTCCGTATCATGCAAATTATATTCCAATATTAGTGAAAGGCCTAAACCCAATCCAGCTTCTTGTGATTATGGTAATGTATACTCATTTTGACACAGAATAAGCTGGTTAGGCAAAATGAGAACAATATCAAATGATGACCTGGATTAAAACAATTCTTTCACATTGGTTCATTTTTCTCTAGTGGTTATTTTTGTTTTGACTAATAGTATCTCTTCACATTGTGAAATGAAACATCTAAACATGAATGTAGCTTACAGATAAACACAGCATCTCTATTCCCTAGTCTGCTTGTGTTTATTGTTTTATAATGTTGATATATCCCAAAACTCCTTGGGGTTATATCTCTTCTAAACAGTTGGCTCTTTAAAATGTATTCCTTGTATTTTTACTTGATCATTAGACTAAAATATCATTAGTTAAGATACCGTTTCCAAGCAATTTGTTAATGTGTTTGATTAGCTGTCTCCCCCTCCTCCCACAGAATTCCTATGATAACAAACACAGATGTAGGAGTCATTTTAGTTACCCAAACATTTTGTAATAATTCCAGTATAGTTTGTCAACATTTAGAAACAAAAGCTTCTAAAACATTCTTGTGCTTTTATTTCTTGTATCATCTTAATTATTCATGATTAATACTTTTTATAACTATTATTTTGTTATGTTTAGTTTATACAAATTTATATAATAAAAACCAGGCAAATCTATTTTTAATCTTATGATTCCTCAAAGTTACCTTAAATATTGCCTACAATGATAGTTAAAACAACTGACTGCAGCATATCCTAGGCCCGAGTTCTCCTTTTTGTACATCTATTCATAATAAGCAAATTCTACTTCATAATCCACTTTTCCTTCTCTTCTTCAGAAAAAACAGAAACTTACCTCCCTCTTTAATAATAAATTTTGATTTTAACTTGGTTACATAAAATAAGAGTGTTAAAAAACTTTTCTTCTCCCTACATGTTGAAACTTTAAAATGTCTCAGCTGATCTACCTGCTAATGATTATTTGGACAATGATGCAGAGAATCCTTTTTCTCAAAGGAATGAACACCTTCTAAGCCAAGAACAGGTTTAGGTCCAGATGTTACTGTTGTTCATTCTCACCATTAATCACCAAACATTGCAGTAGGACCCACCATGGATATTATTCAAACAGTGACTCAATTAAATTCAGAGGCAGTCCATTTAATCTTCATCAGCTCAAACAATGGCAACTTCATTTTTGTCAAACAAATGTTGAGTCAGAGAAGAGAAACTTCAGAGATTTTCATTTCATTCAATATTGTTATAAAGTAACTGGATTTACACTTTGACTTTGGACAAAAGAGAGCCACAGCACTTTGCTGGAAGGCAATGCTACAGGGAAGATAGAACATCTTGCACCAGAAGGCACAAGTGGTAATTTTGTGATTAAAAAGTAAAAGATTCATTTGTTCCCTTAAAAGATGTGATAACTGAAGAAAGAAATAAAATATTCTGTTTGGACTCTGCAGTATGAAGATGGATGTGGGGCAGGGAACCACAATGGAAGGAGGAAAGGGGGAAATGTCTAACTCTTACATTATTCACTTCATCTAGACCAAGGGGGAAAATAGCTCCTCAGAGGGCTCCAGTTAGAAAGCAGCCTATGGGCATGATGAATGAGGCATCTATAATTAAGTGCAGCATCAAACACTTAGAGACCTTTCTTAGTAGGGTCATGACATCGACATTTTTTTAAAGTGGGGTAAATGCAGAGGGAGTGCTAACTGGATATCTTTAGCCATTCGTTTGGATCACAACTGCTTACTCCAAGGACCTCCACTGGGAAAATAAAACCTCATTTGGGGACCTTTTCTTCATCATCTCTGAATTAGTCTGGTTTCTAGAAGAAACAAAAAACATGAGCAAGATCCGTGAGGCAAAAAAAGGTGTGGCATAAATAAGGAGTGATGAATAACGCAAGACAGTATGTTAGAACTAGAACTAGAATGACGCAGAGATAGGACTAAAAATAGTGCTTATGGCCAGACCATAAAGGGCTAGGAATTCTAAGTTAAGGACTACAAGCTTTCAATTATACAGGCAATGGGGAGCCTTAGAAATTAAAAAATGTCTAAGCAAGAGAAAAAATAATTAGATATGATCAAAGATTCCAGACATGACTACACACTGGATTCACTTAGGAAGTTGTACAAAATGAGGATGCCAGGATCCAACCACAAGGGATTCTAATTTAATTGGTATGGTGTATGGTCTGAACATCAGTTTAAAAAGCTCCCAGATGATTCAGATGTGTAGCAAAGTTTGAGAACCACCACTAAAGAAAAATCGTTCTGGAATCTGTGTTTTTGTTAAATTGGAGAGGGCCATGTTGATGGCAGAGAAACTAGTTACTAAGATCTCCTAACACAAGCAGCTCATGATGATAATCTGATCCAGGGCAGATGTCAATAATGGAAGGGATGGTCTCTTCTGAAACAAATTGTTGCAAAGGTCAAATGTGAGGCTGAGATGGCTAACTGGACATGGGAAATAAGGGAAAAGAACTGGAAAATTATTCCAGGGTTCCCAGCTGAGGCAACAGCATAGATAGTGCTGGGGCAAATTAACCAATTTAACAAAGAAAGGGAACACAATGTGAGGAGCAGGGGTAGGAAAGAGGAAAAGAAGAAAGGACACTGAGCCCATCCTCTAGTTAATTTGGCTTTTACCTTCCTCCCCTCACCCAGGAGTCATCACCACTAAATTAAGCCAACATTAGTGCTCAACAGCTCTGCCAGGGGCCAGTTAAAATCGACAGATTTAGGCTGCTGCAGGATAACAGGACATCTATTCTACCTCTGGCCCTCTCCTAGGACCTCTGCCTGAAGATTCCCAGTATAGAATTCTTCCCAAGAGGACTTCAGCATTTCAGCTGTCACCAGCCCCTGCCAAGAAAGAGAGGGTCACAGTTTAGGAGTGAGGATCCAATCACCATGAGCCCATAGATCTCAATCTCCACCTTGACTCCTTGAATTGCGTCCCCAAGCAGATGGAAAGCCAGCGCGGAATCCAGGGCACAGATGCCACATGCTCACGCAGAGCAAGAGTGAACTGTGCAGTTCTTCTCTTTAATTTCTTATCTGGTAACAAGCTTCCAGTCCCCAGATCAATATTGCCAGCAAACTGCTGTGCACCCCACCAGGCATACTTTGTTTTCTCTATTACTTTTTTTAAGGAAATAATTATCTGTGCACAAGCCCATGTAAAAATTATAGTTTATTCTTTCTCTCCCAAAATGAAACAATTAAAAAGCATATTTTTAAAGAGTTTTGTCTCTGCCTTTCACAGTAAAAGCTTGTTGAAAAAAGTTGCAGTTTTGTAAAAGTAAAGTTTGATCCCTTAGGATCTGTATACAGAGGCCGTGAAAGTGGAAAAGATGTGGCAGAGAGGGTGTAAGTCAGTAATTCCCATCCACAACATAATGACCTGAGGACAAAATGCATCATCACATGTCTGAACAACCTTCAGAATGGCCAGCTTTAGCAAAAGTGCAGCCTGATCTGCCTCTCAGCTACCAGGAGAGGCAGAAACAAGGGGAGCTCCAGAGCACTTTACAATCCTCTCCGAGTGTAAGCTGCAAAGGGGCTCCTTGACACATTTTCCCATGTGGATGGAGGATTTACTATTCTAATGCTGACCACAGGTAACTCAGGGACTGTCTCCCCATCTACGCATTATAGGTGGTATCTCTTAGGGGTGTGTGTGAGCGACTCTTTGCAGTATCCTCTGCAGTATCCTTGCCTGCATCTCTTCTTTTCTTTCTACAAGGTTTAGCAATGTCCCGCTAGAACCACAGAATTGAATCTACTTTCCCATTGCCAGTCTTGTCACCTAAATATTCTTCCTCAAGCAAGTTAGAGAAATGGGGTGATTCTTTTACAAAGTTGGGCACTGGTTCTGCCACTTACTAACCTAGAGGCCTTAGGCAAGTATTTAACCTCTCTGTACTTTGATTTCACCATCTATAAAATGGATTAATAATGGTCCCTAGTTAACATAGGCAAGTGTTATGCTTGGCATATAGCGATCATCCCAAATATGTTAGTTGCTGTCACTATTCTTCTAAGATGCAATATAGCTTAGTGACTAAGAACATGAACTCCACAGCCAGCCTGCTTGGGTTCAAATTCTGACTCTACCACTTTTCAGCTGTGTGATTTAAGACAAGTTATTAACTTCCCTGTGCCTTTATGTTATTTAACCTATAGAAGAGGAATAAAATAATATAGTATCTATCATAAGTGGTTATTGTGAGGACTAAAATAATATATATCTATATGGCTATAGACTGAATGTGTCCCCCCAATATTCTCATGTTGAAACCTGTTCCCATGCTGACACTGTTTAGGGGCCCACTATAGTTACTTCATTAGCATAAACTCAGGTGTGATCCCTGGAGCCCACAGTGAATAATAAAGACACCCCTATCACCTGGGAAATTCCAAGGGTTTAGAAACTCCTTCTCAAGAACCCAGGACAAAGACCAGATGAATTCTTTATTATACAATGGATGGGAAGCTTATAAAATTGGATTTCATTCATCTACCCCTTTTGATTAGACAAACTCAAAAAGGAACTAAACTGAAACCCTTTTTCCCAGTTGTAATCATATTAAACCAAAAATATATACCATTGCAGACATACGGGTCTCCACTTTCTAATGTTAATAATAATTATAATAACAACTACAATTTATTGAACACAATATATGCAAAGCACTTTGCCTCACTGAAACAGACACCAAACCAATTCACAAAAAAAAAAAAAAAAAACCAACTCACAGGAAAAGGAACTGAGAGTTAGAGAGATGAAGTATTGACCTAAGGTGAGAACTGGCAAACTATGGCCCACAGGCCAAATCTAGCTCATCACCTGTTTTTATCTGGCTTGCAAGCTAAGAATGATTTCTATATCTTTAAATGATTGAAAAAAGTGAAAAGAATAATATTTTGTGACATGTAAAAATTATATGCAATTCAAATTTTAAGTCTATAAATAGTTTTATTAGAACACAATCATGCCCATTTGTTTCCGCATAGACTATAGCTGCTTTCACTACAGTGACAGAGTCAAATAGTTGCAACAGAGTCTATGTCCTGCAAGGCCTAAAATATTGACTATCTGGTCCTTTACAGAAAACTTGCTGACCCCTAACAGAAGGTCACATGGCTAGTGAGTGGCAGAGGTGGAATATAAAACTAGGTTTCTCTGGTTCCAAAATGCGTAATCACAGTGGCAATATTTCCTAATTATTTTGAGCCTACTGTACACTCCAAACAGTCAGAGCCATGTTCAAACATCCCAATTCAGCCTCAGAAATTACTGACATTCTACAGATAAGAGAACTGAGCTCAAGACCTGAAGTCACTTACCCAAGGCTACCGAGCCAGCTCTGTACAACTCTGTGCTCTTGCTCCTATGGTGCCCATGCCTGAACCCCACTCTACTCCAGAACAGAACAGAGATTCCTATATTTAATGTTTTCATGCTGCCCAAGAAAAAATCAAAAACATACTTCCCTTTCTTTAGGTACCACAGCTTTGCTATTTCTGGAGTGGGAAGAACAGGAAAACCTGAACTGAGGTTCAGACCCAGAGAAGTGACACAGGGTTGGATTCAGCCAGGAGGACACCATTATTGCCTATGGCTGCAAGCCCCAAAGCCATGTACCCAAAGGCTTTTACTTTCTTATTCCACTCTGGGGGCCAGACTCTAGAAACATCCAGTTGTCATACATTTAGGAAAGAACTCAGAATAGCAAAACCAATGTGATTGAAGGATTAAAGATAAATACCCCAGGTTCACAGCAAAAAAAAAGGCAGGGAAAACATCTATGAATATTTGAAAGATCATACATCAAAGGAGGAAGGAAATGAGAAATTGCTTGCTGTTACCCGAGGAAAATTATAAGCTGATAAAATGGAGCATCAAGAAGTGTAACCTATTCAGAAGCATAGAGAATGTGTGACACAACCAGCCCAAAGCAAGTTTTGCTGAGCCCCTTTTGGAAGCGGTGGGGACCTGTCAAACTGGTCTTCCAGATTCAGGAAGCAGAATGTTCCTTTTAATTTCTAGTTGGGGTTCACTCCGTTTGTTCCATTACAATGCAGATTCTTATTTTGAAAAATTTATGACAATGAAACTGACAGTGGAGTGAAGGAGCCCCTCTTTAAGAGTTAACTTAAGCAGGCTTAGACTTAGGTAGGTAAGCATCTGGGCTGCAGGTGACACCCCAGCTCACATGCAGTATCATAAGTCTCCTGCAGGGCCACTTGGGATGATATGGAGGGAGGGGAATGGTTATACTTAGGAGAGAAGTGAGGACATTTTGATGAGGTGAGGAAACTATAAAGGAAGACATAGAAGACACACTGATCAGAGCTGGGCTATTGTCCATTGGGGTCCCTTGGGCAAGTTTTGGGTTCACTGGTCACAAGTAGATCTACTTCAGGAACCTGAAAGTGTATGGCTGAGATGAGGAGGCCCTTTGTCCAGCCTCTACTGGGATCCAGCTCAGTTCTGGTGCCCCAGAGATGTCACCTTCCATGTGGACACTGGATTCTCATGATGTCAGTGCCAGCAAAAAAAGGTGTCTCTCCAAAGGGTCTGCAGGCAGCAGTTGTGGACAGGTGGGAGCCAGTACTGGACAGGAAAAAGCTGATGCATAGATGTTAAAGCTACTGACTTCAGTCAACTGACTACCATTCAGCAAAAACTCCCATAAATAAGAGAGAAGATGGATTTTGGATGAGGCGGTCCTAAGGTCTTATTATTTCTCAGGTAGGATAATACTGAGCTAGTAGATATGGGGGCTACACATATACAAACTAAACTATAGGCATTTTGGTGTACTGTTCATTCCAACTGTTCATCACTGCCCAAGTAGAACAACTCTTCCTGGCAGAGGCTGCCTGTTGCTTTTCTGACTTGGTCTTGCCTGAGGCTCCTTGTTCTGTGCTCCAAGCTCTTCCACTACCACACACATAGGCTGTTTATTGGCATCAGACCCTTTGCCTCAGTCTCTCTGTCCTCAGTTGCTCAGTGTTCACATTTTAAGTGCAGCAGCTTCATCAAATGCAGTTCTCTAACTCTAGAGACACTCATTCTTGACTTGCTACTGCAGATATCTATGTAATAGATTGGGTTCTCCTCCTGTGTGTATCTACAAAATTCCCCCTAGGGTACGAGGCCTGTTAGCCAGGGAATAGATTTTGTCTTTCTGTATGATGCCTCTTTCTGTCTCCTGCCTAGCGTGTCTCATTGTTCTGTATGAATATTATGTTTCATGCTGCAAAATCCAGTATAGATTTTTGGTGGGGAAAAAACAAAGTTCCAAGATGCCTATTACCTAAAAAAAAAAAGATCCCTGCTATATAGAAGCAAGTGACATCCAGAGTCACACCGTCAAATGTCTCATAGAACAAAGGAGCCTGGGATTTACTGATGGGCCAGTTCCTGCCCCACATTACTACCTGACACATACTCTGAATGGTCGAGTCTTTTGCATTACAAACTACAAACTTTGAAATTTTGTGTTTGAAACTATAGAAAATAGTCTACAAACAACAACATAGCAACCATTTATTAAGCAGCTACTTTTTTCTAGAAGCATTACTAGTTTCACTGCCTCTTCACAATAACTCTGCGAATTAGGCATTATCCCCATCTTACAGAAAAGAAATTGGAAGTTCAGAAGTTTTAAGAAACTGGCAGCCTCTTTACCGCCAAACTGTAGATAGGACTGCTGGGAATCTAACCTGCCGTGCCTGATTTCAAAGCTTAGTCTCATTGCCCATTGCTGCATTGTCCAGGATGAAAGTGGTAGCGTGTTACAAGGGTATACATTCTAAAATCTCAGGGCCACCTTGAAGGTGCAAGGGCAGCCATTTATACTGAATAAATGATTAAGGACTAAATATCATCTTTTTAAATCTTTGCCAATTTGATCAAGAGGAATGGTGTGTGATTTTAGCTCTTATCTTTTGATGACTGATGAAATTTGAGGGGCTTTTTTTCATTCTAATTGGCAATTAATTTTCTTCTTTTAATGAATTGTCTATTCATATCCTTTGCTCTTTTCCTATTGTGATTTGAAAGTTTTTCTTATTGATTTTAAGACCTCTGTATCTTTAAGGCCATTTAACCACTGTATTCGCCATAAACGTTTTATCCCAATTTATCATTTTCCTTTTAATTTTGATTTTGCTGATCATTTAGATAAAAATTTCAGAATACTTGTACAATTAACTCTAAATCTTTACAAAAATGATTCCTTGTCCCCTCTTCTTGCTGGAAGTACACAGAGGTTTTTTTCTCCAATATTTACTGTGAGAACCTGGTGGAGCTCCTGTAGGTAAATCTCACAAATTTGTAGGGCCGCCATGACTGGGTCCTCCCGAAGATTTTAACTCTCAGAGTTGTCTGCATGGAGCTTCCAGCACTTGGTCAATTACAGTGCAGGTTTTCCTGGCCCAGCTCTGGTTCCGCCAGTGATTTCCACTACAGAGTCTCTGCTCTGAGTTAAGAAAACTCTTCCCCTCAAGCTAATTATGACTCACAGCAATTTGCCGTGTGGAGGACAGGCTCTTGGTGCTCCAGGCAGGCATCAGGGCTGTGCCTCTGAGGTGGGAGAGCCAAGTTCAGGACATGGGTCCACCAGAGACCTCCCACCGCCACGTAATACCAAACTGCGAAAATCTCCCAGAGATCTCCGTCTCAACACCAAGACCCAGCTCCACTCAATGACCAGCAAGCTACAATGCTGGACACCCTATGCCAAACAACTAGCAAGACAGGAACACAACCCTACCCATTAGCAGAGAGACTGCCTAAAATCATAATAAGGTCACAGACACCCCAAAACACACCACCAGATGTGGACCTGTCCACCAGAAAGACAAGAGCCAGCCTCATCCACCAGAACACAGGCACTACTCCCCTCCACCAGGAAGCCTACATAACCCACTGAACCAACCTTAGCCACTGGGGACAGACACCAAAAACAACGGGAACTACAAACCTGCAGCCTGTGAAAATGAGACCCCAAACATAGTTAGTTAAGCAAAATGAGAAGACAGAGAAACACACAGCAGATGAAGCAGCAAGGTAAAAACCCACCAGACATAACAAATGAAGAGGAAATATGCAGTCTACCTGAATAAGAATGCAGAATAATGATAGTAAAGATGATCCGAAGTCTTGGAAATAGAATGGAGAAAATACAAGAAACGTTTAACAAGGACCTAGAAGAACTAAAGAGCAAACAAAGATGAACAACACAATCAATGAAATTAAAAACTCTCTAGAAGGAATCAATAGCAGAATAACTGAGGCAGAAAAATGGATAAGTGACCTGGAAGAAAAAGATAGTGGAAATAACTACTCCAGAGCAGAATAAAGAAAAAAGACTGAAAAGAATTGAGAACAGTCTCAGAGATCTCTGGGACAACATTAAACACACTAACATTCGAATTATAGGAGTCCCAGAAGAAAAAGAGAAAAAGAAAGGGACTGAGAAAATATTTAAAGAGATTATAGTTGAAAACTTCCCTAATATGGGAAAGGAAATAGTTAATCAAGCCCAGGAAGCACAGAGAGTCCCATACAGGAAAATCCAAGGAGAAACACGACAAGACACATATTAATCAAACTATCAAAAATTAAATACAAAGAAAACATATTAAAAGCAGCAAGGGAAAAACAACAAATAACACACAAGGGAATCCCCATAAGGTTAACAGCTGATCTTTCAGGAGAAACTCTTCAAGCCAGAAGGGAGTGGCAGGACATATTTTAAGTGATGAAGGAGAAAAACCTACAACCAAGATTACTCTACCCAGCAAGGATCTCATTCAGATTTGATGGAGAAATTAAAATCTTTACAGACAAGCAAAAGCTAAGAGAATTCAACACCACCAAACCAGCTTTACAACAAATGCTAAAGGAACTTCTCTAGGCAGGAAACACAAGAGAAGGAAAACACCTACAATAACAAACCCAAAACAATTAAGAAAATGGTAATAGGAATGCACATATCGATAATTACCTTAAATGTAAATGGATTAAATGCTCCAACCGAAACACACAGCCTGGCTGAATGGATATAAAAACAAGACCTGTATATATAATGGCTACAAGAGAACCACATCAGACCTATGGACACATACAGACTGAAAGTGAGGGGATGGAAAAAGATATTCCATGCAAATGGAAATCAAAAGAAAGCTGGAGTAGCAATTCTCATATCAGACAAAATAGACTTTAAAACATAGACTATTACAAGAGACAAAGAAGGACACTACATAATGATCAAGGGATTGATCCAAGAAGAAGATATAACAATTGTAAATATTTATGCACCCAACATAGGAGCACCTCAATACATAAGGCAAATCCTAACAGCCATAAAAGCTGAAATGGACAGTAACACAATCACAGTAGGGGACTTTCACACCTCACTTTCACCAATGGACAGATCATCCAAAATGAAAATAAGTAAGGAAACACAAGCTTTAAATGATACATTAAACAAGATGGACTTAATTGATATTTATAGGACATTCCATCCAAAAACAACAGAATACACTTTCTTCTCAAGTGCTCATGGAACATTCCCCAGGATAGATCATATCTTGGGTCACAAATCAAGTCTTGGTAAATTTAATAAAATTGAAATTATATCATGTATCTTTTCCGACCACAACACTACGAGACTAGGTATCAATTACAGGAAAAACTCTGTAAAAAAATACAAACACATGGAGGCTAAACAATACACTACTAAATAACCAAGAGATCACTGAAGAAATCAAAGAGGAAATCAGAAAATACCTAGAAACAAACGACAATGAAAACACAAAAACCCAAAACCTATGGATGCAGCAAAAGAAGTTCTAAGAGGGCAGTTTATAGCAATACAATCCTACCTCAAGACACAAGAACAATCTCAAATAAACAACCTGAACTTACACCTAAAGCAAGTAGAGAAAGAAGAAAAAAAAAAAAAAGCCCAAAGTTAGCAAAAGAAAAGAAATCATAAACATCACATGAGAAATAAATGAAAAAGAAATGAAGAAAACAATAGCAGAGATCAATAAAACTAAAAGCTGGTTCTTTGAGAAGATAAACAAAATTGATAAACCATTACCCAGACTCAACAAGAAAAAAAGGGAGAAGACTCAAATCAATAGAATTAGAACTGAAAAAGGAGAAGTAACAACTGACACTGCACAAATACAAAGGATCATGAGAGATTACTACAAGCAACTCTATGCCAATAAACTGGACAACCAGGAAGAAATGGACACATTCTTAGAAAAGCACAACATTCTGAGACTGAACCAGGAAGAAATAGAAAATATAAACAGACCAATCACAAGCACTGAAGTTGAGACTGTGATTAATAATCTTCCAACAAACAAAAGCCCAGGACCAGATGGCATCACAGGTGAATTCTATCAAACATTCAGACAAGAGCTAATACCTATCCTTCTCAAACTGTTCCAGAATATAGCAGAGGGAGGAACACTCCCAAACTCATTCTACAAGGCCACCATCACCCTGATACCAAAACCAGACAAAGATGTCACAGAGAAAGAAAACTACAGGTCAATATCACTGATGAACACAGATGCAGAAATCCTCAACAAAATACTAGCAAACAAAATCCAACAGCACATTAAAAGGATCATACACCATGATCAAGTGGGGTTTATCCCAGGAATGCAAGGATTCTTCAGTATACGCAAATCAATGTGATACACCATATTAACAAACTGAAGGAGAAAAACCATATGATCATCTCAATAGATGCAAAGAAAGCTTTCGACAAAATTCAACACCCATTTAAGATAAAAACTCTCCAGAAAGTAGGCTTAGAGGGAATTTACCTAAAAATAATAAAGGCCATATATGACAAACCCACAGTCAACATCATCCTCAACGGTGAAACACAAACCATTTCCACTAAGATCAGGAACAAGTTAAGGTTGCCCACTCTCACCACAATTATTCAACATAGTTTTGAAAGTTTTAGCCACAGCAATCAGAGAAGAAAAAGAAATAAAAGGAATCCAAATCGGAAAAGAAGAAGTAAAAGTTGTCACTGTCTGCAGATGACATGATACTATAGATAGAGAATCCTACAGATGCTACCAGAAAACTACTAGAGCTAATCAATGAATTTGGTAAAGTTGCAGGATACAAAATTAATGCACAGAAATCTCTTGCATTCCTATACACTAATGATGAAAAATCTGAAAGTGAAATTAAGAAAACACTCTCATTTACCACTGCAACAAAAAGAATAAAATACCTAGGAATAAACCTACCTAAGGAGACAAAAGACCTATATGCAGAAAATTATAAGACACTGATAAAAGAAATTAATGATACAAATAGATGGAGAGATAGATACACCATGTTCTTGGATTGGAAGAATCAACACTGTGAAAATGAATCTACTACTCAAAGCAAACTACAGATTCAATGCAATCCCTATCAAACAACCACTGGCATTTTTCACAGAACTAGAACAAAAATTTTCACAATTTGTATGTAAATACAAAAGACCCCAAATAGCCAAAGCAATATTGAGAAAGAAAAACGGACATGGAGGAACCAGGCTCCTGGATTTCGGACTATACTACAAAGCTACAGTAATCAAGACAGTATGGTACTGGAACAAAAATAGAAATATAGATCAATGGTACAGGATAGAAAGCCCAGAGATAAATCCACACACATATGGTCACCTTATCTTTGATAAAGGAGGCAAGAATATACACTGGAGAAAAGACAGCCTCTTCAATAAGTGGTTCTGGGAAAACTGGACAGCTACATGTAAAAAAATGAACTTAGAACACTCCCTATCACAATACACAAAAATAAACTCAAAATCGATTAAAAACCTAAATGTAAGGCCAGACACTATCAAACTCTTAGAGGAAAACATAGGCAGAACACTCTACGACATAAAACACAGCAAGATTCTTTTTGACCCAACCTCCTAGAGAAATGGAAATAAAAACAAAAATAAACAAATGGGACCTAATGAAAATTAAAAGCTTTTGCACAGCAAAGGAAACCATAAACAAGAACAAAAGACAGTCCTCAGAATGGTAGAAAATATTTGCAAATGAAGCAACTGACAGAGGATTAATCTCCAAAATTTACAAGCAGTTCATGCAGCTCAATATCAAAAAAACAAACAACCCAATCCAAAAATGGGCAGAAGACCTAAACAGACATTTCTCCAAAAAAGATATACAGATTGCCAACAAACACATGAAAGAATGCTCAACATCATTAATCATTAGAGAAATGCAAATCAAAACTACAATGAGATATCATGTCACACCGGTCAAATGGCCATCATCAAAAAATCTACAAACAATAAATGCTGGAGAGGGTGTGGAGAAAAGGGAACCCTCTTGCACTGCTGGTGGGAATGTAAATTGATACAGCCACTATGGAGAACAGTACGGAGGTTCCTTAAAAAACTAAAAATAGAACTATCATACGACCCAGCAATCCCACTACTGGGCATATACCCTGAGAAAAACCATAATTCAAAAAGAGTCATGTACCACAATGTTCACTGCAGCTCTATTTACAATAGCCAGGACATGGAAGCAACCTAAGTGTCCATCGACAGATGAATGGATAAAGAAGATGTGGCACATATATACAAAGGAATATTACTCAGCCATAAAAAGAAACGAAATTGAGTTATTTGTAGTGAGGTGGATGGACCTAGAGTCTGTCATACAGAGTGAAGTATGTCAGAAAGAGAAAAACAAATACCATATGCTAACACATATACATGGAATCTGAAAAAAAAAAAAAAAGGTCATGGAGAACCTAGGGGCAAGACGGGAATAAAGACTCAGACCTACTAGAGAATGGATTTGAGGACACAGGGAGGGGGGAGGGTAAGCTGGGATGAAGTGAGAGAGTGGCATAGACATATATACACTACCAAACGTATAATAGATAGCTAGTGGGAAACAGCTGCATAGCACAGGGAGATCAGGTCGGTGCTTTGTGACCACCTAGAGGGGTGGGATAGGGAGGGTGGGAGGGAGAGAGACACAAGAGGGAGGGGATATGGGGATATATGTATATGTATAGCTGATTCACTTTGTTATAAATCAGAAACTAACACACCATTGTAAACAATTATACTCCAATAAAGATGTTAAAAAAATGTAAATCTTTATATTTAGCTTTACATACAGTGTTCCTTTATCTTTGTACCAAATTTTCTCAAGAGTGGTCAGGTCTAAGTGGGATTATGTTGCATTAACCAAAGTTTCATAAATGTATTGATAAACTAAAATACCAACATATTAATTTACAATGAGGACTACACCCTAGCAGTAACCCAAATACCACACAATGTACAAATCAATCACTTTGCCCCATTCTCCTAGTTCTTGGAATCTACCTTATAACCAGACCTGCAGAACTTAGTATTATTATGGCTTTATAACACAGAAAGAGACTCACAAATGACTCACTTCTTTAATAGCATAACTAGAATAAGCATCCAAGTCTCTTCTTCATTATTTTGTTTAAAAAAAATGTGAAATGTATGTTTTGATAAGAATATGGTCCTTAATTGCACCAAGCATGAAAAAGCAACACAAACATTTTACTTTGCCAAATATATAGATCATTTAAAATGTTAAAAAATGAGGAAAACAGATGTAAAATTGTCTAGGAAAATGGACAACTTTATGATTTGTCATCTTCTCCCTCCTCGCCTTAACATAATATGTAGCATATCCCATGACAGCTCATAAAGTGCACCACCACCACCAAATCACTAGCTTTTATGGAGACAGTAATGAGAATAAGATACCTCAGTGATAGTTATAAAAATGTAGACACTTCTAACATTAAAAAAGCAAGTGGAAGTATTTTGTAAACCAAAAATATTCAAATGCCTTGAGAAATGGGGATGTTTGGAACCAAAACTACTGCATAAATATCTGTAGTTTTACCTATATGCTATTTCTCTGGGATTTACAGCTATTCACCATTTTTAATGCTCCAGCTCTGACCTGTTTAAAAATAGTTTGCAAGTTCCTGTAAGTCCCAACTGATTTTGAAGGGAATAAGTGTTGGGGGCACTGAAGAAACCTGTACAGGCAAACAGACAAGATTGCCCCCACCCAGCAAGCTGTCTGCCAGCTCAGCTCCTTTTGCTCTGTTTCTAAGACTGCATGCCCTTGGACAGACAAGTTTTGCTTATGTAAAAGTGAAAATGATCTCTCCTTCTTCCTCTTCCACATTTGAAGGATTAAGACATTTTAGTCACCTCTGAGTTCCATAACTGGGAAAGCTCCTTGGCATCTCAGATATTAATATGGCTTGCACTGATGCAACCTAAATAGCCTCTTTAAACTCTAATCTATAATATTATGCTTATTTACTGTTCCTTGACAGGTACCAGATCTGACTGAAAAAGAGTTTCTCCAAAGATTAAGTATTCGAAACAGTCTTGTAAAGATAAAGTATTAAAGGACTAAGGGCAAACAGAAAATGAAGATGAGGGCAGGCCTGAGAAAACTAAAATAGCAATGAAGTGAGATTTTGAAAAACGGCATTTACGAGGACGAATGAAATTATAGAGCACATTGTTGGCAGTGTTTAAAATATGTTCTCCTGCTTTGCAATAACAAGCTTTGCCGAAATGTTTCTCATCCTGGGTGCTGCTAGTTAGCACTTTTATTTCTGTGCTATTTGCCAGTGTTCTTTGTTGCTGTCCAGGACAGCCATGAAAATGTGTATACATCCTCCTCCTAAGGAAGGAACAGGGCAAGTAATGTTGGACCATGTTCCACAGCAAGAAATACAGAATCAAAATGACAAACAGTACTTTATATTTCAATTCCTCAATCCCTGTTCACCACGAATGGAAACATCTTCAAAAGGTACTTACTTCCAAAAGCCTCTTTCCTTCTCTTTCAAAAGAAAATGTATTTTCATATCTTTGTAAAGGCTTTACAGAGAACCCTGTGACTTCCTCAATTAAAGGGTCCATTCAGCCCACATGGCAGCCATCGGCAGTTCCTGGACTTGAGACACAAGGCTCTAATTCTGCCTCTCTGTGAGATCAGCAGGGAAATAGCAGGCATATTGTCAGATGGAATATTACACCATTTTGGCCCCCAAGAGAGATGTTAAGAGCTGTTGAGCTGTGACATGCTGCTCAAGAAAGAAGTCAGCTTTAGTAACACTACCAAAAATGCAAAAAAAACCCTTATTTTTCTTTCAACAAAGTCCAAAGTAGAGACCATTACCACTGTCTATTCAAGGACATTACCCACTTCCTGAAAATCAAAGCTTCTCCAATAACCTGCCTACTAAATACTTACAGAGCTTACCTATACTTTATGCCAGTGATTCTCAAAATGTGGACTCGAGACCAGTAGCAGCAGCAGCACCTGGGAACTTATTAGAAATGCAGATTTGTACCTCAAACCTACTGAATTAAAAATCCTGGCGGTGGGGCCCAGAAATCTAACAAGTCTTCCAGGTGATTGTGATGCATACGAAAGATGGAGAACCACTACTGCATGCAGTGTTATTTTTAACCCTCACCTGGGCACAGAAAACATTATTGTAACTTAGGGTTATCACACCTGGCCAGAGTAAACCATTTCAACTCTGCTGTCTGTTATTATTGCTTTTCAGCAATGTTGTCACAAAACCCTTTGAGAATCTGAAGACAAACCTTTGAGAATCTAGAGAGAAAATGCAAAAACGCATAAAGGCAAATCTTCATTCAATTTCAGGAGGTTCCTAACTACACGTGAAGCCTGTCCATGGACCCCAGTAAAGGAGCAATATTTTACCTTTCTCCAACCATTTTCACCTGCTCTTCACAGTGATCTGCAAAATCAACACGATGGGTATGATTATACTTTATAGCAGAGGACTGTGAAGCTCAGAAACAGAAGGGTCTTGCCCCAAATCACAGAGCTGGTGGCAAAAAGAGGGAGCTCGTATCTGCGGCTCTGCTCCCCCTGCAAACTCTTTGCTTTACATTTCACTCCTCTCCCTTCCCTCTACCATTTAGTGTGTTGTAAAGAATCGTAATAGAAATAGCAGTGATTGGCCTGCTTTGCTAGAATAAAATAGAAATATTCTGTTACTTAGTAGTAAAAGTGCATTATTTCCACTGAAACAAAGAAGCTGGGAAGACAGCCTCCAAATATTCTTTGGTAAATGGTTGGGAAACCTGGAAGAGGTCATTCAATGCACAGCTGTCCATGAAGTCTCATCTCCATCTCTAGATAAACTATTCAATATAGTCAAATTTAGTTAATTGAGAAGTAATCAGTCATATAGGTTGTTGATGACTGAGAGGCTCAATTTTCCACGTTTCAATTTGTTACTCTGGCCCAATATAAATACTTTTAGTACTGAGGAGTATCTTCAATTCAATTTTATATTTATTTGGCAGCCACTGTGTACAAGGCACTGTAGGAGCTAAAGGAGGATATAAAGAGATATAAGGTATTGTCCCTGCTCTCACTAAACTTACAAATAGGTAATGAACTCTAAGACTGAAAAACGATGCCACCTGACCAGGAGGGTGTTGCTGCATTATCATTATGGCAGCAATAATCCAGAAAGCACCTAACTTCTTGCCATGGATTTCTGATTATAATCAAATATTCTATGTGGCCTTGTCTCGTGGACCTCTCAATTTGCTGTATGCCATACAGGCTTCTGCATCAAAGGCAGAAAGCTGCCCCAGCTACTGTAGTCTCTTGATTCTGGCTCTGTAGTTGTGTCTCTATCTTTATTCTCATGACTTTTAATAGACCCCTGATTTCTGCAATCTGATTAGCTACCTAAGCTGCCTGTGTGTATATCTCAGGCCATCCTCTTTCACCTAGTCAGAGACATCATGCAATTATGTTTCTCTCTCTCTCTCCTCTCTCTCTCTCTCTCTCTCTCTCTCTCTCTCTCTCTCTCTCTCTCTCTCTCTCTCTCTCTCCCTCCCTCCCTCCCTCCCTCCCTCAGCAGTGGCACCAATTTTTCACTCTCAATCCTATCATTCCATCACCATAAAACAGACTGTAACATCTCCCATGTTTAAATATCTTCCTGTGATATCATATGTCCCCTCCAACTACCCTGCCCCTAATGTCTATTCCTTGTAACAACAAAACTATTCAAAAAAATTTTAAACATTCTGTTTCCTGTCATTCTTTCTTGAATATGCTCCAGTCAGGATTTAAACCCTAACACTCCACTGCAGCCAAAGCTATCAACCACTGGGATATAAAATCCAGAGGTCATTTCCCAATCCTCATGTTATTCAATACATCTTCTCCTTCCTGAGACACTT
Organism: Mesoplodon bidens; assembly: GCF_964165515.1. Lineage (NCBI taxonomy): Eukaryota > Metazoa > Chordata > Mammalia > Artiodactyla > Ziphiidae > Mesoplodon > Mesoplodon bidens. The sequence goes on from NC_138176.1 coordinate 135,041,592, forward strand.
TCTTTGCTTACCTTCCAATTCACCCTCTCTCAGGTCTCCTCCTACTTTACTGGCTGCTCCTTCTCAGTCTCCTTTGTCTCTTCCTTCTCATCCTCCCAACATCCAAACATTGACAAGTCCCCGGGCTCAGCCTCCGAACTTCCCTATTGACACTTCCTGGGTGATCTCATTCAGTTCCTCATCTCTAAATACCATCTATATGCTGGTGTCTCCCAAATTTTTATCTGTACACCATCCTTTCCCCCTGAACTTTAGATCATTTATTCCACTTCTTACTGGTGTCTCCCTTTGGATTATCTAATCAGTTTCTCAAGCTCACCATATTCAAAACTAAATTACTGATTTTTAACTCACCACCACCACCACCAAAATTACTCCTCCCATTGTGTTCTCCTTCTCAATAAATATCAGTTCCATCCTTCTAGTTGCTCAGGCCAAAAACCTTAGTGTCATCCTTGACCCCTCATCCTCTCTCATGTACTGCTACTAATTTATCAGCAAATCATCTTGGCTGCACCATGGAAATTTATCCAAGCTCCAACAACTTCTTAGCACTTCCGCTGCTACTATCTTGTTAAAACCATCTGGATTATTACAGCATTATTGTAAAATTATCACATTCATTTCAATAGTACCCTAACTTGTCTCTTTGCTTCCACTCTTGCCTACCTACTGTCTATTCACAACACTTCTGCCAAAGTAATCTTTTTATATATGTCAGAGTATGCCACTTCTCTGCTTAAATCTTTCTGATGACTTCTGATCTCAGAGGAAAAGCCAAGAAACTTTATAATAGCATACATGACCCAATATGATGGACTCTTGCTATCTTTCTGACATCACCTCTTCTTGCTCTTCTCAGGCTCACTCTGCTCCAGATACATTGGCTTCCTTGCTCTTCTTTAACCGCTGAAGCACATTTCCACCTCAGAGTCTTAGCACATGCTGTTCCCTTTGCCTGGAATGTTCCTCAGATGTCCACATTTTTCCTTCACTCCTTTTGGTCTTTTTTAAAATGTCATCTCTGAGAGCATTCACTCCAACCACTGTATAAATAAAAAAGTTCCTTCCACAGAAACTCACACTCTCTCCACTTACCCTGCTCTATACTTCATCATTGCCCTCATCTCTACTGACATAATTCATTCCCACTAAAATGTTATTCTGTGACCACAGGAACTTTGTTTTATTTATTGTTAAATCCATGGTTTAAAATAGTAACATAGCCATGAGTAGGTGTTCAATTAATATTTGTTGCATGAATGAGTAAATATTATTATATTCAACTACTTATGGTCTATCCACTCAGGTCTAACCCATTGCTTTTTTTGGGGGGGGGCTTTTTATTAATTAATCTTCACCTTTCCAATATAGATCTTTTGATCTATCTTTTCAATTTTTTTAACATTTTTATTGAAGTATAATTGCTTTACAATGGTGTGTTAGTTTCTGATTTATAACAAAGTGAATCAGCTATACATATACATATATCCCCATATCTCCTCCTTCTTGCGTCTCCCTCCCACCCTCCCTATCCCACCCCTCTAGGTGGTCACAAAGCACAGAGCTGATCTCCCTGTGCTATGCAGCTACTTCCCACTAGCTATCTATTTTACATTTGGTAGTGTATATATGTCCATGCCACTCTCTCACTTTGTCCCAGCTTACCCTTCCCCCTCCCCGTGTCCTCAAGTCCATTCTCTACGTCTGCATCTTTATTCCTGTCCTGCCCCTAGGTTCTTCAGAACAACCTTTTTTTTTTTTTTTTTAGGTTCCATATATATGTGTTAGCATACGGTATTTGTTTTTCCCTTTCTGACTGACTTCACTCTGTATGACAGACTCTAGGTCCATCCACCTCACTACAAATAACTCAATTTCACTTCTTTTTATTAATCCATTGTTTTGAGTGTGAATCAGTTCTCTGATTCAGACCATTTTTTAAGTAGATATCAAAGGAAACCACAGCAAGTTCCCATTTTTCTATCATTAATGTTGTGGGTTCTGATAATGACAGTGATGTATAATCACACTGTCAATGATAATGATAATGATATTAATGATAATATTTACTTGCATCAAGGAAAATCTAAAACTTAAACATTATCTCTAAATTTCATGCAACTCTGCAAGTTGTATATCATCATCCCAGTCTTCCAGATAAACAAATTGGAGCTCAGAAATGTTATGCGACCCATCTAGTGAGTATCAGAGCTAGGACTGGCATCTAGCTACCTCAGGCTCCAATGTCTGAACTTTTTAAAATCCCTATCCTTATCATTCACTATTTGCCTATCCAAAAACTTTGATTCCTTTTTTCTTCCTATAAAGAAAATGTAATATAAACCAAGAATCACACAATGACTTTATCAAATAATTATATTGCTCACAACTGGCCATGTCTAAGAGGAAAACCACTTACAGAATGCCCAAGCTAGAAAGTTTAGAGATAATTTAGTCTAACTTCTTTACCTAGTCTAATTTCTATATTTTATAGAAAACTGAGATCCACGGAGGTTAATTTGTCTAAAGTTGGCTTGCTGAAGTGGGAGGGGTTGAATGACATGGTTAGAAGCAGCATATTACAATTCTGATAAGCTGGTTCAAAGCCAGGTTTTACCTCCTGTGTGTGACCTGGGGCAAGATTCTTAACCTCTCTAGCCCTTGATTTCCTCACTTTGGAATGGGGGAGAAAAAGACTTCATAGAGTTGTTTTCCAAATTATTATATATATATATATATATATATATATATATATATATATATATATATATGTGTGTGTGTGTGTGTGTATATGTATATATGAAACCTAGCACAATAAATTACAGCTATTATGTACAGCTATTATAAGAGCTCAAGTCCTCTAACACTCAGTCAAATATATCTTATAAATCAGCCTTTTCCTCAAACAGAACAAAATATTAATCTCCACAGGAAGGTACCTACTGTTGAGTCAGTATTCAATCCCAAAATCCAATTTTTCAATCTTCTTCAAGACTCTAGTTTAAAACAGTGTGAACCCAAATGATAATACCGAGAATATTTCTGCTGCTTTCTAATTTTGGTACAGCACTGACTTTAATTGCTGCTTTCTAAGGAGATGAGAGAATGAAAGGAGGAGAAAATACAGCCTGCTATGATGATGGAATGAACACCCTCAAACACATGAATGTGGATGCACTAAATTCCTAAAATACACCTTTGAAAATATGAATATATATTTTTCAAGACTCATTAAATTCTTCCAGTAATGATAAAAACTGTGCTCAGAAGGAAAGAATTACTTTGGTTATGTCTGTTAATATGCTTCAGGGTTGAGTATAAAATGCCCTCCCATATAGTAAACAGCCTGTTTCTCATGAAATTTATATGACAAGAAGTTTAAAAAGAAAATGACATTTGAAATATAATCAAAGGAACTAAGTAAATTTGCCCATACCCTGCTTAAAGCCTTTCACGGCTCCTATCATCCTAAGGAGAAAGCTCACACCCCCTGGCATGGCATCAATGCCCCCCAGATCAGGCCTCACTACGTGCTGTTCAATCTTTGTCTTATGTCACTCTGTCCTTCACTCTCTAAGTACCAACCTCCAGGCATTCGTGTATGCTGTTCATTCTGCCTGGGACATGGCTTCTTAGAAAAGCTTTCTTGAAAAAAAATGAAAATGAAGATGCAACTGCTTCAAGCTCTAGCAGAAACAAGATGAATTTTTTTAGGTAAGCAGAAATTGTACTAACAGTTTGGAGTGAGAAAACCTGCATTTGACAATTGAACCATTTAGCAAATTGCGGCATGTAGAGTTAATTAAAAATGCACAAAGGTAGAAACTGATCACCACTATGCAAAATATAGGGTGATTCAAAATGAAGTCTTTTAAAATTACATTACTCATCAACCAGATTATAGAAACATGTGGTTTGCATGTAAGTTATGTCAAGAACCTCATTTTGTAGTCTTCTTCCTCATTAGCCATGAGGAAATAAAGACTGCACTGAAGCTGTCATTTTACCCTCTGACTGTGATATATTAGAGTATTTGGAATGAGCTAGACTACAGGATTAATGTATGCCTTCTGACATGATGGGTACTTCTTGAATATTTGTAAATTATAGAAATGAACATCACAGTTCCTTTATAAATTGGTTTTGACCAAATGTTAATGTACCACTTAGTTACTGAGTAATACATTTTTGAAAGAGTTCAATTCTTTTTGAACCAATACACATACAGTCATGCTTGCATGCAAACACAAATACACACACAAGGACTGAAAGGAAGTTATGCAAAAATAATATTTTTGAAGTGGCAGTAGTTTATTTAAATTCCCTAGTTTTCTTCGTAAAGTAAAATTATCTTTGCAATATAAGACATGGACCTAAGTCTTGCCTCACACTGGCTATATAATTTGGGGCAAGTCGCTTAAGCTTTCTTAGCTTCATTTAGAAAATTGAGATCATAATTCTGATCTCACAAGATTGATATGAGGACTAAATGATATATTTTATTTGAAAGTGCCCTGTAAATGCTAAAGCATGATACAATAAATTATTAGTATAATGGCACTAATATGCAAGTATTCTCTTCTCAAATGCCCCTCCTTAGAGACAGGCCTTCCCTAATGTCTCTATTTAACATGGCACAACTCCCACCAAAAACAAACAAATCACCCCAATACCCTTATCAGCTTTGTTTTCTCATAGCACTTCTCATTCTCTGAAATTATCATTATAACTGGTTTAGATGTTTTTTTGCTTCCCACTAGAATATAAGCTTCATGAGAGCAGAAGTTTTGTCTGTTAATTGTGGGATTGCTAGTTCCTAAGAAATTATCCAGCTCAAAATGGTCACTCAGTAAATATCTATGGAAGGATATGCAAATGTAATTTCCTTGTCTCTTCAAGAAGAGTTCAACACAAATGGCCAAAGGAAAGCAGAAATACAGTAGGTAAACTAACAAGAATCAACTAACTGGGCAGTGCTTAATTTATCCCCAATCCTCAGAATTCAGTACTGAATCCAAGAGAATATAGTCTATTTAAGAGAAATAATTTTTAGTACTATCTCCTATAGCACAAATCTATTCTCATATCAAAATAAGGTGAACTGTAAACTCTACTCTTAAGATGTTGCTTTGTACAACCATCTGATCCTGATATTCTCTTCTACTGGTCTAAGTGGTTGTGTTTACACATTCCTCTCCAGCTGATTTTAAAATCCAAATCACTGCAGTAATTCATTTTTTATTGTTCTCTTGCTCAGCTTCAACACATGTACAGTAGTACTGTTCACTCTTCAGGGGGATAATGGCATTTTTGGAGATCTTACTGTAGTCATTACTCTTGTTTCTTTATTAAGAGACTTGATTTTAATCTTCTGCTTTACCTATGTGGTTTATCTTATGAATATTAATATACACCCAAAGGGATCTATCCGGTGAATATGAATTACAGAGGACTTTTTTATACTGAAGAAAGAGAAGGCCTTTTTTCTGGTAGGCACATCTTTCTGGGGTGTACGAGCCCTAATTTAATCAGCATGTAGTCATCATGTATGCCTCTAGCACTCCAGCCCACGAAGTAATTGAAATGATTCAAGCTTGTTTAATAAAGTAATTTCAATTATAGCAGGAGTTGAGTCAGAAAATGTCAGCTGCACAAAGTTTATGCTGCCTGGAATCAGTGATAGGACACTCATAGAGAAAGTGTCGTTGTGGAAATGAGCTGTACTTTTTTAGGCTCTGAAATAATTTTGTTCACATAAGACCAGCTTCTCTTACGTGATCTGTTGGTCAAGGAAGCCACATTTAATTTTGTCCTAAAATTAGTGTAAAGAAATTTACTTATAGCCAAAAACTTAGAACTGAAGGGGTCAGAAAGTTCATCTTCTTTCCTCTAAACATAACTGGCAGCTGACACTTCACCATAGTCTCCACCACTCCCTAATGCCTCAAATCAAGTCATCATTTATATTTGGAGCCACTGATGACAGAAAATCTCTTTATATTCTCTCCTTCAAAATATTAGAAAGGAGATTCCACAACTTTCTATTATAAAATGTGACAGCATAAAATACATATTTAATGTCATTTTTCCATCACCAAATAACACAAAGATATTACAGAAGCTCACAATATGGTGCTCTCAGTATTTCATAAGTGATAAACTCCAACATGTTTTCCATTATCTTCCACTTCCTCTTTTCTGTAATTTTCTTTATCCTTCTAAGCTAGTACTTCAATATATTTTACCCATTTAAAGGGCTGATTAGTTCTACTACCATCAAGATCTTTAATTCCTGAGTTATGATGCTATTGTTGTTCTTCTTTTATTTATCCTCTTCTTTGATTAAGGGACTTCTTTGTATATAGAAATGGTTTGCTTTTTACTTAACATATCCCAGTTTCTAGCACTGCTCCTTACCCATAAATGCTAAGTAGATAGACAGTTGGACCATCTGTTTGCAATTCACCATTACATAAGCCAGAAGGCCTTATTAAATTCTTTTTACTTAGGTTTATCTGTTCTCCTCCAAACAACAATTCCTTCTCAACTTGATCACATTTGGTTTAAGTTAATTTTGCTAATGTAAACAATGATCTATTTTAGATATGAAGTCAAGTTGCCTCCAAAGATAACAGGACTCCTGCGGGGTTCATCAACACTGCCATTGTAGAATACTCTTTTGGTCTAGTTCTGGGAATCAAGATCCATAGAGGTTTGTTATTATGTTAAATGAAGACAATTAACATCTGTTCTGAAAATACACCTCCCTAAGCTTCCTGCTACTAAAGACGTCTACTAATCAGCTACAGCTATCTCACAGACCAGACAGTCCAACTTCAGTTGAGACAGTGAGGACATGCAGTGAGATAATAATTAGTGTCCAATATATTTTTAAAATTTATGCCTGGTCATACAGAATGGTCATCTAACATCCTACCAGAGTGAGTAGGAGAATTAAATATAATCAAACTATATTTTTGACAAAGGCTAAACATTCCCTGAAGTTGAGTATCAGGATTCTCAAGTGAAATTTCTTCTTGAGTTGGAGCTATTTGGTTTTTCCTATAGAAACATTTCCAAACATATATTGGAAGCCAATGGGATTACATAAGTTAATATATAAATATTTGCTCTCTGCATGACTTTTAGTTTAACCTTTCTTTAAAAATCCTACTACCACAAAAAAATAAATAAATAAAAATCCTACTTCTTAGCTCCTCATTGATCTGTTCTGAACCCTAGGTAAGTAATACTCTCAGTTGAAAACTATAAAGAATAACAAGTTCCTGGTTTATATAGTACCTTCCCTTTATAATCCTCAAAGGAGTGTGTAAATGCAAGATCATTATGAGTCCAACTTTACAGATGGGTAACTTGAGGCTCAGAGAGGGTAAACAGCATTACCAAGGTCAGGTAGCAGTTGAGTTTGAAAGAACCCAGTCCACCTAAATTTTAATTTGCCTCACTTACCCAGAAGACCATGCTACTGCTTTAGTAAGGAAAATGTGCTTTTATAAGTATTGACACTAAACTTCCCCTGCTTAGCACTTCAGAAAAGAGAAGTGAGAAATTAAAGGTTAGAATTCTTTTAGGAAGTGAAATGCTTATGACAATGGTATTCTTTGCTAAATACTCTAATTTTTGTATCATTTTAGAAGATATCCTTCTATATTCAGAGGATTTCTGATGTACTGAGCTAATGATACCCATTCCTTACTGAACAGCAATATCTACTTCTCCTCTTTTTATGGCTGTAAAAAGAAGATTTTACAGAACATGACATAAAAATCTTCAAAAGGGTAATAGTTGAATTCAGAATAGAAATGCAGACAAATTGCTAAAATTGTGAACAGATAAGCTATGTACAAAGAGTTCTTTCAATGTAAATCTTTCCAAGAGAGAAAATGCAATAAAATTAAAAAGTAAAAAAAAAATGTTTCATTCTGATGCAATCACCCCTAAAGTTCTAAGAAGTGGGTAGAAATAGGTGCCCTGCCCAATTCTTATGGGGCAATTGGACAAAGAAGAGTGATGTGTGACATTCACAGAGGTGCAGTAGGAGGTGTCAACCTCTCCTGTCTTCCACCTGACTTCTGAGTTAACGAGAATTTACTAAAACTCAGGAGGTCTTTGTCCACAACTTTCCAACTGCAGGTAATATTAGAGCCCTTGTGTCCCAGTGCCTACATTAAAGGTTGCTTTCAAAATGACATCTCAATTCAGCCAGTTCTCTGACATTGTATAAGCATATATGCTGTCTGATGAAATCACAGACCTAGAGGATTTATAATGATGGAGAAAAAAATTAAGTTCTGTAATTTGCTGAAATTTACAATTGTAATTTGAAGACACATCTGATAACCTACAGACTAGTCGGAGTAATAACCACACTCTTTAAGCCTCCTCTTTGCTCACTCTCAGTAGAAAACTTCAACTTCTGTTTTAGAGATAATAATGTCAATGTCATTTAGCTGAAGTTATTTTCTATTTGCCATCTCCCACACATGCCTTACATGCAACCATGACAAATGTACCCGTATCCACACTCAGCCATACCTCCTACTGTCACTTTTGGTGGAAAAATTTCCTTTCCTCTGATCAGAGGAACTGATTGTCATCAAAACCTGTCTTTCTGAGAGAAGTGCTAAACATGGATGATTATCAAGCAATCATTTTGATATAGTTCTACACTGAATTTGTATGACAGATGCTGTTCTTGCCTCTCCCACACGGTGATGACAAAAGTCGCATGCATACCCCCTGTGTCAGAACCCCTATTATTGTAACTATTATTATTATGCAGAATGGGTAAACTAGAGAAGTTTGTGGATGATGATGGCAAGTATTCTCCTAGAGCAAAAACTGGGCTAGCTTCTCTGTTTTGGAGTATTCATTCCTGAAAATTAGGAGAGGGTAGGTCTTTGGGGAACACTGGGCAAGAAACTATATACTTTTATAGAAGTAAAATGAGATTTGACTGAACAGCAAGAGAACCTTTGTAGAGAAAACTGAGTAACCAGAAGCAAAAAATGGGTATGAGGAGAAAAATTCAGCCTTGGCCTTTTCATTAGCTATAGAGAGGAGAGAAGGGCACGTTTTAGACTAGATGTTTGAAACACTTCAGAGAATAGTTAGCACCACCCGGTGGAGTAATTTGCTTCCCCTCCAGCTGTCTCCCTGAGCCTCTCACCAAACTCTCCCAAATGAAGGTGACTGTCTCACCTCAGGAAGCAATTGCTCTGACCACCAAATCCTTCGTCAGAATTGGAGACATGTTCATTTGTTAAATCCATTCCTGATATAAATACCAAAGGCTATCAAACCCACAAAAAACAAGAATGAAGCCCTCCCTTCTCCCAGAGAATGAATGTGACAATAAATGACATACCCAACTTTAGGGACTCTAGATAAGAGTGACCCTCTGCAGTTACTCTGCCCCATCTCAGAACAGACTTCCATGCAGAGGTGCCTCTCACACTCTCCATCTAGCAGCATATGGGATTTACGCATTTATTAGACTTGTAATTACCAGGCCCATGTTGGTGCAGCTAAAGGTATTTTTCTAGCATTTGTCACTTTAAGAAAAGGGACCTTTATAAAAATTGTTCATTCTTTTTTTGTGTGTGTGTGTGTGTGTGTGTGTTTAATTTAATTTAATTTTATTTTATTTTTATTTAACAAATTTAATCAGTTATACATATACATATGTTCCCATATCCCCTCCCTTTTGCGTCTCCCTCCCACCCTCCCTATCCCACCCCTCCAGGCGGTCACAAAGCACCCAGCTGATCTCCCTGTGCTATGCAGCTGCTTCCCACTAGCTATCTACCTTACATTTGGTAGTGTATATATGTCCATGCTGCTCTTTCGCTTTGTCACAGCTTACCCTTCCCCCTCCCCATATCCTCAAGTCCATTCTCTAGTAGATCTGTGTCTTTATTCCTATCATACCCTGGTATGGAGGTTCCTTAAAAAACTACAAATAGAACTACCATATGACCCAGCAATCCCACTACTGGGCATATACCCTGAGAAAATTGTTCATTCTTATACAATCCACTCCAAAATCCACTAATTTCCTCTTTCCATTCATCGTCCAGAAATCATATACCTAAGACAAAAGGGATTAATATAGCGTGCTTTCAATGATACCACAATGGGCAAGACTATTTTAAGAACTCTATTCATCAGTTCCCAATAAATATTATGACACTAGCACTTAGGCATTCTAAAGTGACTTCCCTGAGCAGATCTCAAGCTCTTTAGCAACACAAATGCATTAAACCTCCTAATTCCCTTGAAAAACAAGCCAAGAAGCCAGAGCTAAAACATGATTTTATAATGCAACTTCATGGCAGGTTACCCGGAAATGGCCCCTCTCTTAAAAGAAAAAAGGTAGGGTCTTCCCTGGTAGTGCAGAGGTTAAGAATCTGCCTGCCAATGCAGGGGACACAGGTTCGAGCCCTGGTTCGGGAAGATCCCACATGTTGTGGAGCAACTAAGCCCATGCACCACAACTACTCAGACTGCGCTCTAGAGCCCATGAGCCACAACTACTGAAGCTGGCGTGCCTAGAGCCCGTGATCTGCAACAAGAGAAGCCACCACAATAAGCCCACACACCGCAACAAAGAGTAGACCCTGCTCACCGCAACTAGAGAAAGCCGGAGTGCAGCAATGAAGACCCAACACAGCCAAAAATAAAACATAATTAATTAATTTTTTTTAAAAAAGGTAGTGGGGAAGGGATTATGGTAACAGCAAAATGATTAGAGTACTAGCCCTGTCTCATCCATTTCCAAGTCCAGTTTACCAGGAAATGTTGGGTAACAGTGAAGGATTCACTTGCTTGTCATTCAGTTATTTAAGAACTATTTATTAAGTGGCTATAGTGTGCTGGGCATTGGATTAGACCCTGGGGATATAATGAAGAAAAGCCCTTTCCTTGTAAAGTATGCAATAAGTAGAGCAGAAATAGCTGTTTAAAAAACAATAATAAATGACCATGTATTAAGTAAAACAATGGAAGTGTGTCTGGAATGTAGAGATAGCATGTAGGCAATTGTGGATAACTTTCTTTGTGTAAGAGAATGGAAAGATATTCCAGAAAAGATTGCCCTAAGATGCAATATCCAACATGGAACTTCGAGTAGGAGTTCTCTTTCTAAAGAAAAAGGTATCATTTTGATAGCAATGAATGTGTTGCAACAAATTTTTGTGCTTCCCTGAAGATAGACTGAAAGATCTATGTGTGAGTTGGAAGATAATGGACCTTCCTGCCTCCATCTGCTACTTCAGTGTAGACTTGTGAGGGCCTAACCAGTAAACCACAGAAAAGTACCTATTTTTATAAAGATAGAATGTCTTTATAGTCTCTGTTTCTTCTCCTCTCACAGCTGTTACAAAACAAAGATGGAATTAAAGCAGGAAAAACAGCCAGCCCTCTCATTTTACAAATGAGGAAATTACACCCTAGGAAGCTGTGTTTTCTCTCAAACTTGCAGATTGTTCAAGTCCAAAACCCAGAGAAACCAATCATATTGAACGCTTATTCTACTGAGAACCTCAAAGTCTACAGGTCACTTTATTTAACAGCCACGTACACAAAAGTGAATCAGACCTGTCCTTACTTCACCTAGACTATGAGATGCTTAAGTTTAGTGTCTCAAGATAGAATAAGTTTTGCTGTAGAAACAAGTAAACCTGAAAATCATAATAGTTTAAGGCAACAAAAGTTTATTTTTCACTCACAGTGTCTAGTGTACATGGTGGGGACTTCCATCTCACTTCCAATGACCCACGGATCAAGTATTTGACTTCCAAGTTTGCCGTAACAGGTTAAGAGAGAGATGGTGATGGCACATCAACTCTAAGTGTCTCAGCCCAGTTAAATGTTCACAGTCTGTTGGTCAGAACTAGTTATATGGTCCCAATCCAACTGCAAGCAAAGCTGGAAAATATAGGGAATTACGAATATTCAATGAACCTTCAGAACTAGCATAGTGTATGGTACAGAATGTGTGCCTCTTTATACACTGGACAAATAAACAAATGAAGAACCCAATGAAGAATGCACATTGGACAAATAAACAAATGAATAACCCACTGGTCAAGGTACTTTTTTAGCACCATCTGGGGATACAAAGATATGCAAGGAATACTTCTTGTGTTCACCGAGCTGAGAACCTAATTGTGAAATTAAACACAAATACACACCTTAACCAAATAAAATTAGCCATCCATAGCAATGGGGACTAAATAACAGGAGTGATCTTCAACATAAAAGGAAAGAGAAGTCAAGATTTAAGGTGGTCTAGAAATCCAGTCCTATATTTATATCCTGAACTGAAAACATTTCTCTCAAAAGATCCAAAAGCCATTTGCCTCAGGATATTATTCTAATCTGAAGAACAAGAAAAATTATAAGTAATAAAATATAGCTTGAAAAGTTTTACAATCCAGTTGCAAACATGGAGACAGTTTTGTTTGGGAATCATTTATAACGTTGTTTTTCTCAAGAGAAACATCATATTTCCAGAACCGAGAATTTTCTATTTCATATTCATTTACAATAGACCCAAACCAAGGCAAGTGACCTGACCCCACTAAGATATATCCAGATTTCCTTACTGTTGTAGCAATAGGAAAGTGACAGCCAAGGGACAACAGAGGACATTCTTCATAGAAATTCCATGGAATTTTGAGTACTCAGTGAATCATTGGAAAAGTGCTTATCATTTTCTGGCCAAATTCTGGCCCTTTTTTACAAGGTATTATTAACCTTAACTATAGGAAATTATTTTGAACCAAACATAACATTTTATAGCACCATTTTAGCCTGATCTCAAGTCCAAAGTTTTCCAGATACCAGGTGTGTAAACTGATACAACATTTCATAAAAGGTCATGCAGCTCTTTCTTTCTTCTCTGGAACACTTACACTTGGAGGCTTGAGCTGCCAAGTATGAAGTCTGACTACTCTGAGGCCACCATGTTGTGAAGAGGTCCAAACCACGTGGTTGACAGGTACACAGACCAGTCAACCATCCCGGGTGAGCCAAGCCTTCCATTTATCCCAGCCCAATCCACTTATCTAGTGCCAGACATGTAAGTGAGGAAGCCTCCACATGATTCAAATCCCCAGACAGTTGAGTCTTCCCAAGTGAAACCCCAGACATTGTGGAGCCAAGACAAGACAGTCTGTGCTCTGTCCAAATTTCTGACCCACAGAAACCATGTACAGGTAAAATAGTACTGTTCTATTCCTATATATTTTGGAGTGATTTTTATGCAGCAATAGATAAGTGAGATATACCTTCTCCTGGTGTACAAACATATACATGATCTTTTAATAAACAGTGAATCTACGGATTCAATGCAATCAATCCCTATCAAAAAACTAGTGGCATTTTTCACAGAACTAGAACAAATAATTCTAAAATTTGTATGGAACACAAAAGACCCCAAATAGCCAAAACAATCTTAAGATTAAAGAACAAAACTGGAGTTATCATGTGCCCTGATTTCAAACTATACTACAAAGCAACAGTAATCAAAATAGTATGGTACTGGCACAAAAACATATAGATCCATGGAACAGAATAGAGAACCCAAATGAACCCACATTTATATGGGCAATTAATCTACAACAAAGGAGGCAAAAATATACAGTGGGAAAAAGGCAGCCTCTTTAATAAATGATACTGGGAAAACTGGACAGCTACATACAAAAGAATCAAACTGGACTACTTTCTCAAACCATATACAAAAATAAACTCAAAATGGATTAAAAAGTTAAATGTAAGACCTGAAACCATAAAACTTCTAGAAGAAAACACAGGCAGTACACTCTTTGACATCAGTCTTAGCAATATGTTTTCTTGGATGTCTCCGCAGGCAAGGAAAATAAAAGCAAAAATTAACACTGCTCTTTGCTATACATGACAGTTGGTTGTTAAGAGAGGAAATCCTGAGTTCTCAATCACAGGAAAAAAAATGTTTTCTATTTCTTTAATGATTTACCCATATGAGATGATGGATGTTCACTAATCATTTCATGGTATATATAAGTTTAAGCTGTACACCTTGACATACACCAGTGCTGTATGTCAATCATACTTCAATAAAACTGGAAGAAAGAAAACAGTCAATAAGATTTTTCTTAATATAGAAAGAAATTTTTCAAGAGTGTTGCACTTGCTTCTAGTATCTTTGAAATTATATAGTTCTTTATTCACTGTCTGAATGAGTCATTGAATGACTGGATCATTTTAACATTTGTTTCTAAGCTAGGCATTTTGATGATCCATAAAAATATTAATCTTCCTCTTCCAGCTACTTCAATATAATTCCCACTTAATAATAAAAGCTAGCATATACAGAATATTTTCAAGAGTTTTTCATCTCTGCTTGAGTTTAAACCTCCCAATATTTTGATTCATTAGGTACCATTAGTATCTTCTCATTTTAAAGTAATTAAGTTGAGCAAGAGAAATTAAGTAATTTACCTAATTGATAAATGGCAAATCCAGGATTCAACCCAGGCAGTGTGCAGCCAGAACCTCTGCTTTAAGCCACTGAACTAAATTCCCTCTCTTCCTCTCTTTCTGCTTGACATACAGAAAGGCTAACCTGCCAGGAAATACACATATCAGAGCTAGCTGTGGACACAGGCTAATAATCTCACAGTTCTACTTCATGAAGGCTAGATCATGTTGCTATTTTACTACTATTTTTTGTGAAAAAGACAAAAAAATCCAGGGTCTAAATCTGAGGTCTAAAGCCATATAAAGAAGAACAAAGATAATAATAGAATCAAAAGGTGGAGATGGAGCCCTTGTGCACAGACCAACATGAGTGACCAAGAATTTACAGAATGAGGGATTCTATTGGTAAGTCAGTTTCAAAATATTTATTTAAATAAACTTAAAAAATAAGAAGAAGGAAGGAAGGAAGGAGAGAAAGAGGGAAGAAGCGGGTAAGGAGGGAAAAAGGAAGGAACATGGAAGGCAACAACTTTAGTAATAATGGAAGAGTTGAAGAGATTTGAGGCCACTGCATGTGAAGGAGGAAGGAAAAATGAAAAAATAAATAGCTAAAAATAGGAAATAAATTATAAATCCAGTTTGGGGGCTTAAAAAAAGACTTCAAAGAGGGGATACAAATAAGAGATAGCTGCCATTATATAAATTCAGATCATGAACAAATTTCCATTCAGTTAGTTTTAGTGGGGAGAAATACTCTGCAGTGCTGGCCAGAAAAGGAAATGTGTGTGTGCATCTGGAAATTTTACAGGACTAAGTTGAAAAGCTGGTTATTTAATAATCTGTGACCCAATTATACCTAAATGTACTTCTGATACTCTGTGCAGTGAAGGAAAATGCACTAGCAAGGCAAATAAGATGGAAGGGAGTAGAATGTGTTAACATTTAAGAAAATATAATTTCAACATATATTACATTGATTTATTTAGGAAGGAGTATGTTAATCTTTTAAAGTAACATGAAAAGTAAGTCAAACAAATTTTAGAAAACTGATAAGAGGCAAAATGCAGAATTCTACAGAACAAAATATTCCTTAGGCCCTTAAGGAAGCTATATTTTAAAAAAATAATGCAAGAGTCATCATACAAAACTGTCCATTTTTTTAATTGTTCACGTGTGTAAGAAAATACCACTTCTAAATATTCTTTAGGACCCCAAATAGCCAAAGCAATCTTGAGAAAGAAAAACGGAGCTGGAGGAATCAGGCTCCCAGACTTCTGACTATACTACAAAGCTACAGTAATCAAGACTATATGGTACTGGCACAAGAACAGAAATATAGATCAATGGTACAGGTTAGAAAGCCCAGAGATAAAGCCACACACATATGGTCACCTTACCTTTGATAAAGGAAGCAAGAATATACAAGGAGAAAAGACAGCCTCTTCAATAAGTGGTGCTGGGAAAACTGGACAGCTACATGTAAAAGAATGAAATTAGAACACTCCCTAACACCATACACAAAAATAAACTCAAAATGGATTATAGACCTAAATGTAAGGCCAGACACTATCAAACTCTTAGAGGAAAACATAGGCAGAACACTCTGTGACATAAATCACAGCAAGATCCTTTTTGACCCACCTCCTAGAGAAATGGAAATAAAAACTAAAATAAACAAATGGGACCTAATGAAACTTAAAAGCTTTTGCACAGCAAAGGAAACCATAAACAAGACAAAAAGACAACCCTCAGAATGGGAGAAAATATTTGCAAATGAAGCAACTGACAAAGGATTAATCTCCAAAATTTACAAGCAGCTCATGCAGCTCAATATCAAAAAAACAAACAACCCAATCCAAAAATGGGCAGAAGACCTAAATAGACATTTCTCCAAAGACTATATACAGATTGCCAACAAACACATGAAAGAATGCTCAACATCATTAATCATTAGAGAAATGCAAATCAAAACTACAATGAGATATCATCTCCTACCAGTCAGAATAGCCACCATCAAAAAATCCACAAACAATAAATGCTGGAGAGGGTGTGGAGAAAAGGGAACGTTCTTGCACTGTTGATGGGAATGTAAATTGATACAGCCACTATGGAGAACAGTACGGAGGTTCCTTTAAAAACTAAAAATAGGGGCTTCCCTGGTGGTGCAGTGGTTGAGAGTCCACCTGCCGATGCAAGGGACACGGGTTCGTGCCCCAGTCCGGGAAGATCCCACATGCCACGGAGTGGCTAGGTCTGTGAGCCATGGCCACTGAGCCTGCGCGTCCGGAGCCTGTGCTCCACAACGGGAGAGACCACAACAGTGAGAGGCCTGCGTACTGCAAAAAAAAAAAAAAAAAAAAAAAACTAAAAATAGAACTACCATACAACCCAGCAATCCCACTACTGGGCATATACCCTGAGAAAACCATAATTCAAAAAGAGTCATGTACCACAATGTTCACTGAAGCACTATTTACAACAGGCAGGACATGGAAGCAACCTAAGTGTCCACTGACAGATGAATTGATAAAGATGTGGCACATATATATAATGGAATATTACTCAGCCATAAAAAGAAACAAAATTGAGTTATTTGTAGTGAGGTGGATGGACCTAGAGTCTGTCATACAGAGTGGAGTAAGTCAGAAAGAGAAAAACAAATACCATATGCTAACACATATATATGGAATCTAAAAAAAAAAAAAAAGTGGTTATGAAGAGCCTAGGGGCAAGACAGGAATAAAGACGCAGACGTAGAGAACAGACTTGAGGACACGGGGAGGGGGAAGGGTAAGCTGGGACAAGTGAGAGAGTGGCATGGACTTATATATACTACCAAATGTAAAATAGATAGCTAGTGGGAAGCAGCTGCATAGCACAGGGAGATCAGCTCAGTGCTTTGTGACCACGTACAGGGGTGGTATAGGGAGGGTGGGAGGGAAACACAAGAGGTAGGAGATATGGGGATATATGTATATTTATAGCTGATTCACTTTGTTATAAAGCAGAAACTAACACACCATTGTAAAGCAATTATACTCCAATAAAGATGTTAAAAAAATTATTGAAAATAAATTAATAAATATTCTTTAGAAATAACAAAAGGAATAGACTTCTGGAAATCTTCTTTTGGAAGTGTTACTGAATTAAAATGAAATGCTTTATAATATAAGCAGAAATAACACCAAATAATCAACAATTTACTAAATATTTATTAAGTATTCATTATGTACCAGATACACTACTAAGGCACTGGGGATTTCATAAATAACTTAACTAAATCCTTCTCAAACATTTCTCAAAGAATCTAATAGGAGAGAAAAGTCTCTAATGTACCAATCTTTGGTTTAATGTATAAAATATGTGGGTCAGTTTTCCAATGCCCCCTCACATCTAATACTAAATATTTTTCTGTCATAGGAGAAACATTCATTCATTGTCCATAATCAATACCATTTTATCCATGTGAATTTCCAAAGATGGTGGAGAATGTCAATCCAGTAAGATAAAAGGCTACTAGTCTCAGAGAAAAATATCTTGTGAACAGAGCCCTGAAATGAGAACATTGGTCAGCTGCCCACTGCAGGACTATGCTAGTAACTAGCTGCATGGCATGCAATCTGTAGATCCTCAATAAAATAAATAACATTTATAAAACTTCAGTTTCATTTTACAGGTGAAGAAGAAGGCCCAGAAGTGTTCAGTGATTAAACTGAGATTAATAACCTGGGCCTGCGTATTTTCTACTTGCAATTTCATGCGGCCTCTATTTTTCTTATCTGCTGTCAGAAATTTTTTTGAGTAAGAACTTCTTCAATTGTAACAAAAATCCAACCCAAGCTTCAGTAAAAAGAGATTTATTGTCTAAAGTAACGTAAAAAGTCCAGGGGCAACAGGGATTCAGGCATGGCTAAATCCAGGGATTTGACTTACACTGTTTACTTGGTTATTACCCTTCAATCTCTGTGGCTCCATTCTCAGGCTGGTAATCCCCTCATAGTCACACATCAGACTCCAGCTGTTCTATCAAAATTCCTGGGATTTTATCTTATTGGATCAATATGGGTCATGTGGCAATTCTCAATATCTAGAAAGTAGAGTCATCCCAACCCAAACCACATAGAATGAAGGTGGAGGAGGAATGGTTCTACCCAAGGAAGTTCAGGATGCTGATATCAGAAGACTGGAAAGTGGATGTTATGCAGGCAAAAAAAATCAACGTCCATGCCACTCTTAAACAGCACTAACTACATATGTCTGCCATTTGTATCAAGATTTCATGAACTTTCATTAGATACCTTTATTCTTGGGTCTAATCTTTGCTTTGATTTATAAGGATTCACCCTGGAAAAGTTCCAGTAAAGACAAGTCTGCACAACATATATACAGCTGAGCAACTATTTTCAAGTATAATTTCTCTGAATTACAGAGGAAGTATACTTAAAATAAGCTTTCACATCTTTCATGCTCTCCAGATAGGAAAGTGGAGCTTCATCTTACACTTAGCTAGGCTAGTCAGACCTGAAAAGTGATGTGAGCTGGTTGAGGATTGGGAATGTGAAGAAAAGGCTGACTTTGCATTGATGATTCTTCTATCCACATGTCTACTCCTCTGGAAAGAAATAACTATTATCACTTTTTTTTTTTTTTTTTGCGGTACGCGGGCCTCTCACTGTTGTGGCCTCTCCTGTTGAGAAGCACAGGCTCCAGACGCGCAGGCCCAGCGGCCACGGCTCACGGGCCCAGCCGCTCCGCGGCATGTGGGATCTTCCCGGACCGCACGAACCTGCGTCCCCTGCATTGGCAGGCAGACTCTCAACTACTGCGCCACCAGGGAAGCCCACTATTATCACTTTAAAAGGACCATGATGACTACCCACCCAGGACTACTTTCTGTGAGCACACTTACACCCAGGTGGCAAGAGCTATGATGAGGTCCACATAGCATCCTGTGCACTAACCAGAGAACATGCAGCCCATGTGGTCCAAAAATAAAGAAACTGAAGCAAGCTGGTGGCAGAGTCGGCAATAAGTCTGTTCTAGCTCCCAATCATATGCTACTTCCATGGTCTGCTTTATCTGACCCAACTCAGATGACTATGAACACTATAGGTTGCTCTTCACTGTGGTTACTGCTCAACTCTTTATCATTTGCCTTCTAAAGTTTATTTTTGACATTTGGAGTTCAGCCATTTATGTACACAAAAATAAATCATTTTATAGGACATGAAACCAGCCCAGTTAGATGAGACTAGAGCTAAGAGTTCCAGATAACAATTCTCCACTCTAAGCTTTATTCTTTGTCTCACTTAAAATTAATGTTGGGGGTGGGTGATGGTGGTGGGATGAATTGGGAGATTGGGATTGACATGTATACACTAATATGTATAAAATAGATAACTAATAAGAACCTGATGTATAAAAAAATTAAAAACAAAAAAAAATCTTCAACTAGGAAAAATAAATAAAAATAATGTTGGAAAGTTTGAGGTTGCCAATTACATACCTTCATACTGTGGATCTGGAATCAGCTGAGAAACAGAGTGGGTGACTGGATATCAAAGTACCACTTAATTGCTGGGAATGCCAGATTTGAAACTACACCTGGACCTGACCCTGTATGGTTTTCCTAACACTTTCCTTACAGAACAAACCCATCTATCCTTTATAACACTGAGTTTCACTAGGAACAAACTTAACACATACAGGTAAAGAAGGAAAACACAAATGTATGAAGCACAGGCCAAGAGAATGAAGAAGGGCAACACTCATCAACAGGACCTCATCCAGAAGAATGCAAATTGTGGGTGTCCAATTCTTGCCACCTCAGTGAAAAGGTAAACCAGTAAGAGATGGAGAATGAAGATTGAAAAGGGGATCTGGCTTTAGATGGCTGACAAACACACACGGAGTCATAACGTAGGTCCTTTCTTGGGCAATGAAATGGAAATTGCCTCATGAAAAATAAAGTCAGAAAAAAATGGGTTGGGCTTCCCTGGTGGCGCAGTGGTTGAGAGTCCACCTGCCGATGCAGGGGACACGGGTTCGTGCCCCGGTCTGGGAGGATCCCACATGCCGCGGAGCGGCTGGGCCCGTGAGCCATGGCTGTTGAGCCTGCGCGTCCGGAGCCTGTGCTCTGCAACGGGAGAGGCCACAACAGTGAGAGGCCCGCATACCACAAAAAAAAAAAAAAAAAAGGGTTGTCTCTTAAAAAAAAAAAGAAAGAAAAGGGCTGCCATTTATTAAGCATCAAAGGTGTCAAGTACTTGAATTCTATTATTCATGAAAAGCCTTATGTTATTTTTATCCCTCTGTTAGAGATGAGGAAACTAAGTTTCAGAACACTTAACAAGTCCTTTCTCTTACCACTGTATCACAGTGCCCCTTGGAAGATTTTTATTATTGTTTTTTGCTGCCCAGCATTAAAATCCCTTTGAATTCAGGGAGTCCTGCCATTGTGTGAGATTTGGCTGTAGGCAGGGGCCCCCCACTCCCAGTATGAAAATTGAAAGGACCAGACAATTGCTCTCCCTAAACGCATAACCTAGACTTGGCCAATCAAATGTTTGTACCTGGGACACTGACTGTAGATCAAATGATTATAAAAAGAATCAGGAGGCAGTTTAGAGTTCATTAAGTGGTAATGGCAGCATCCTGTGCCTAGTGGCCAGAAGGAACACTTGATTTCTAGTAACTACTACCAGCTGTTCCTGTTGTGTGTGGATCATCTGTGGTTCAGGCCCACAGATTAACTTGATCCCTGCCTGTGATGGTATGGATTATAGTTCAGCAAATATTTACTCCACCCACCTCCTATCTTCCCACTGTAGGTCAAGAATACCTACCTCCCCACCTCACTGTTGTTTTGCTTGGCCATGTGACTTGCTTTGGTTACACAGGAACATTAGCCAATGTGATGCACAAAGACATACATGTGCTTGTATAGTTTGGCTTGAGGCTTATGCTCCAGGGCATAAGCTTCACAAAAAGATTATGCCCCAGGAAGCCTCTTCCCTTTCTCTGAGGCTGGGGAAAGACACATGCAGTATACAGTATCCACCTCAGAGCCTGGAGCTAAGGAGCCCAGCCAACCTGCACTTCAAAACGGAACTACCCAGTTGTACTAGTTTCCTGTGGCTCCTCTAGCACAAAATCTTAAAACAACAAAAATTTATTCTCGGGCTTCCCTGGTGGCACAGTGGTTGAGAGTCCGCCTGCCGATGCAGGGGACATGGGTTCGTGCCCCGGTTCAGGAAGATCCCACATGCCGCGGAGCGGCTGGGCCCATGAGCCATGGCCTCTGAGCCTGCGCGTCCGGAGCCTGTGCTCCGCAACGGGAGAGGCCACAACAGTGAGAGGCCCGGGTACCACAAAAAAAAAAAAAAAAATTTTATTCTCTTACTGTTCTGGAGGCCCTAGTCAGTTTCACTGGGCCAAAATCAAGGTATCAGCAGGGCCGTGCTCCATTCAGAAGACTTAGGGGAGAATATGTTCCCACCATTTCCAGCTTCTAGAGCTGAATTCCTTGGCTCCCAGCCCCTTCTCTCATCCTCAAAGCCAGTTGCATAGCACCTTCAAATCTTCTCTGTTGCCACCACACACCACCTTCTGCCTTCTGTGTCAAAGCCCCCTCTGCCTCCCTCTTATAAGGACATTTATGATTGCATTTAGGGCCCACTAGGATAATTCAGAATAATCTCCCATATCAAGAGCCTTAACTTAATCACATCTGCAAAGTCTCTTTTTCCACGTAAGGTAACATTCACGGGCTACAAGGATTAGGACCTGGATATCTTGAGAGGGCCATGACTCAGCCTGCCACACCAGCTGAGTCCATCAAGGACCCACCAAACCACAGTCAATCTGTAGACCCATGAGAGTGGGAATAAATGCTCATTGTTTTAAGCCCCTGAGCTTTGGGGTGGTTTATTATGCAACATTATTGTGGAAATAGCTGATTAACTCATGGCTCATTTTCTGAAGACTTCCCCTTGATTTTCTGAGCCACTAGGCATCTCCAACAAATTCCTATTGTGCTTAAATGAATTAGAATCAGTTTTTATTAATTGCAATCCAAACAACCTATCTGATATTTACTAACCATACAACTTTGAGAAACTCAGAGTAGAATACCAAATAATAATACTGAGAACATAAAACTTAAACTGGATGTTTTTCTTAGTACTTATACCATAATGATCTGTTTGGAGAAAATTGACAAAATAGAGAAAGTAGAGGAGGGATATTTAGATGACTTGAAGCACTTTAAGTGGATAACACTTCTTTTCCAATCAAAGGAAACTAAATCAAAACCCTAACCTTCAGGTAAAAGAGATAAGTAATTAAGATGGGTGTTTTAACACAGAGAGCAGTTGTTTAAATGATTAAAATAGTGCATGCTGTCCCAAAGAGGCAATGACAAGAACTCTGACAAGACTACTGAATCAAACTGGCATTTTTTTTTTAACTTTATTTTAACTCCTAGTCATTTCTATCCAGAAGAGATTCCACAGGTCAGAGAAGTGGCAATGAATTAATGTCATAAAAAAGGTATAGAGACAGCAGGAAATTGCAGACCATTAGTTAAGGCCAGTGATTCTTTGCCCTCATTTTACATCTTAAACAAAGTAAAAAAGGACAATAGATGGAAGGTAACTTTAAAATGTGCTGCTCTGTAAAGGCCAGCCAACAGAGCTTCAGGACATTTATTTGAAGTCAGGACATTAGTGCCAGGGTGAATAAAGGGAATGCAATAGGTTTACATTTTGACAAAGGGGCCTGACAGATCTATATCAAAAGAAGAAGGTCCAAGAGACAGAGTGATGGGATAATAGGAAGTGGAATTAAAACTTGGCTTCCAGGAAGATAAAAAGCAATGATAACTTGGAACACTTCCAAGGTAACTTGGGAGTAATGTGTCAGGTGAGGAGCAAGCTAGAGCAAAGGCAGCTCCCATATTGGGTGGATATAAGCAACAGAGATTCCCCCAGTAGAAGACCTGTGTCTGCCTTCTTGAAAACAAAGATCTGCAACATTTCACTGGAAGAATCCAGCTCTTCTTTCTTGAACAAATTACTTAGAATAGAAAGGTCTTCTAAAGGACTTTTTTTTTAAGTTTTGAATTTTATTTTATTTTTTTTTATACAGCGGGTTCTTATTAGTCATCAATTTTACACACATCAGTGTATACATGTCAATCCCAATCGCCCAATTCATCACACCACCATCCCCACCCCCCTGTGCCTTTCCCCCGTTGGTGTCCATACATTTGTTCTCTACATCTGTGTCTCAACTTCTGCCCTGAAAACCAGTTCATCTGTACCATTTTTCTAGGTTCCACATACATGTGTGAATATACGATATTTGTTTTTCTCTTTCTGACTTACTTCACTTCTGACGAACTAAGCTGATGTGGACAGGTCCCCTCCTCTAAAAAAAGGTAGAAATTCTGGATAAAATATGACCCAAAAAATGATGCATAACTGAGTTTGAAA
This sequence comes from Mesoplodon bidens, assembly GCF_964165515.1. NCBI lineage: Eukaryota > Metazoa > Chordata > Mammalia > Artiodactyla > Ziphiidae > Mesoplodon > Mesoplodon bidens. The sequence goes on from NC_138176.1 coordinate 135,065,573, forward strand.
TATAGAAATAAAAATATCCAGGTGATCACAACCAAACAGAGATTTCACAGAGCACGAAGTGTGAGCTAATCTCAGAACCTTCCAGCAGAGCTGTGCTCCTGGGTGTGGGTCTTAGGTCCAGGGGTAGGATGTGGCAAGGGTCCCAAAAGGCAGAGAATCTGGAACTGGGCCCCTGCATTAGTCCACAAGCCTCAAAGCACATCGATAGGAAAAAATATATATTAAAAATTATCTCTTAAATGGCCACCACTTAACCATCTGGCCAGATAAACCAAAGTTCTTCATTACCTTTGCAAACCTACTGACTAATGACCCTGTCTTGGCTAGTAAGTAATTCCCTGCTACACCCACATGCTTCTGCTTTCATTGGTTGCTATGCCTACAAAGGGTAAATAGCACTGGTTCCTGAACCTGTCACTGCCCGAGTACCTGTAACTTTAACTCCATAATTTAATTAAATATTAAGGTAACTGATGTAATGTGAGTATGTAAGAGAGGGACTTATTGTTTCTATAGAAACAGCTTGAATTCTTTGGAAATTTCAACACAGGTGAGTTGCTAAAAATATTGCTATCAAATTAGCTATAATTACAAAACTGTAAGACCATTGGGAAGTCTTAAAAATTTAGAAGAATTCTGCTATCAGATTGCTAAACCACTATTTTTAAGCTTCACTCTACTACAAGTCCTTTAAAGAAAATAGAATCAAAGATGATACATTATGGATGTCAGAGAAATCAATACCTGGCAAATTAAAGTGTATTTGCCACATTTTAAGGTAAAATAAATATTTAAATGTTTATTTTTTTTAATTCTCTACTTAACACATGATGGAAATCCTTATTTTAAAAGTTTTTTTTTTTTAAGTACTCATAGCCAGAGGATCTAAACAGACATTTTTCCAGAGAAGACATACAGATGGCCAACAGGCACATGAAAAGATGCTCAACATCACTAATCATCAGGGAAATGCAAATCAAAACAATGAGATATACTTCACATCTGTCAGAATGGCTACTATCAAGAAGACAACAAAGAACAAGTGTTGGTAAGGATGTGGAGAAAAGGGAGCCCTCATGCACTGTTTGTGGGATTGTAAATTGATGCAGCCACTATGGAAAACAGTATGGAGATTCTTCAAAAAATTAAAAATAGAACTGCTATATGATCCAGCAATTCCACTCCTGGGTATTTATCCAAAGAAGACAAAAACGCTAATTCAGAAAGATATATTCACCCTTATGTTCACCATTGCATTATTTACAATATCCAAGATATGGAAGCAACCCAAGTGCCCATCAATAGATGAATGGATAAAGAAGATGTAGTATATATATACACAACGGAATATACCCCAGCCATAAAAAAGAATGAACTCTTGCCATTTGTATTAACAACACAGATGGACCTAGAGAATATTAGGCTAAGTGAAATAAGTCAGAGAAAGACAAACAGTGTATGATTTTACTTACAGTGGAACCTAAAAAACAAATGAACAAACATAACAAAACAGAAACAGAGTTAGAGATACAGAGAACAAAAACAGTCAGTTACCAGAAGAGAGGGACACGGGGGGAGGAAAGAAATAGGCAAGAGAGATGAAGTGGCACAAATTTCCAGTTGCAAAACAAATGAGTCACGTATATGAAATACACAGTGTGGGGAATATAGTCATAACTAAGTAATATCTTTGTGGAGACATATTGTAACCAGACATTGGTAATCATTTTGAAATATATAGAAAAAAACACCATGTTTTGAACAGGAACTAACATAGAATTGTAGGTCAATTATACTTCAAAACAAATAAACAAACATACAAACAAACTCATAGAAAGAGATCATACTTGTGGTTACCAGAGGCGGGGAGTAGGGAGAGGGGGAACTGGATGAAGGCAGCCAAAATGTACTACAAACTTCCAGTTATAAGATAAATAAGTAATAGGGATACACAACATGATAAATGTAATCAACACTGCTGTGCATTATACATAAAAGCTGGTTGTTAAGAGAGTAAATCCTAAGAGTTTGCATCACAAAATTTTTTTCCTATTTCTTTCATGTTGTATCTATATGAGATGATGAATGTTCACTGCACTTACTGTGGTGACCATTTCATGATGTATATAAGGCAAATCATTATGCTGTACACCTTAAACTTATATAGTGCTGTATGTCAATTATATCTCAATAAAACCAGAAGAAAAAATATTTTAATAAAATAAAATAAAAATACCCATGGCTGAATCTATTTTTAAATGGAAGTCATAAGACTATATTGTACTAAACTGATTTCTGACTAGGAAGTCAGTCAAATATTTTGGGCAATTTTTAAAATCCACAAAGTGAGGGGAGTAGAAATGATAATTTCTAAGGATGCCCCCAATTGGTATATTCTATGGTATTATTATTCCCCTTTGTGAGCCAGCCTATTCAGAAAACAACTGAGATTGGGGTTAAATTTAAGTAAAGAACCTGATCTTCCTGGCAAAGGAACTTCCCTTTGGCTGTCAGTACAACCCGGCAAATAACAGAGAGGTCACCTGGAAATAAAACCTATTCAAGTAAATGAAAGGACTAACTTAAACACACTAATCCAGGAAATGCAGAGTAAAAACTGAAAACCTGCCCTGGTACCCAGCATTAAGTAAAGCTTTTTGTCTTTTTTTCCCCACTACAACAGTGCCAATTAAGAATGGAGTGTCAGGGCTTCCCTGGTGGCGCAGTGGTTGGGAGTCTGCCTGCCGATGCAGGGGACACGGGTTCGTGCCCCGGTCCGGGAAGATCTCACATGCCGAGGAGCAGCTGGGCCCATGAGCCATGGCTGCTGAGCCTGCATGTCTGGAGCCTGTGCTCCACAACGGGAGAGGCCACAACGGTGAGAGGCCCGCGTACCACACACACACACACAAAAAAGAATAGAGTGTCAGATTCCATATATATGTGTTAGCATATGGTATTTGTTTTTCTCTTTCTGACTGACTTCACTCTGTAGGACAGATACGTACAGCCGATTCACTGTGTTATAAAGCAGAAACTAGCACATCACTGTAAAGCAATTATACTCCAATAAAGATGTTAAAAAATAAAAATAAATTTAAAAATTAAAAAACTTAAAAAGAATAGAGTGTCAGCTGAGAGAGGTGTATAATGGAAGATGCTGACAGATTCTTAACTCTAACAGCCAGAAGAGAGTAGATTTAATAAGGTGTCTGGAAGCAAAGGAATTTTTTAAGGAATGGGGAGAAAGGGGAAATTACTAAGCAAAATGAGATGAGCTGGAGGTAGGGATGGGAAACCTGATAAGGGAGTCCTGAGACTGACAGAAAGCCTAATCAAATCATGCTATAAGCAAGATCCCCTGCCTCGTTTTGGACCCTACTACATCCCCCTCTGGCTCATTCCTGGCTGAACTCTGTCCTACCCCAGAAGCCAGTGACCTAGCTCTGAGTCTACCCCTGGCCCCCTCCCTAGGGCTTTGCCCTGTGTGCACAAAGAGGAAATGCCCATGTGATAAAGACATTTAAAAATAAAGTCATATATAATGTAGTGCCTTCTGAAGTCTCTTCAGCATGAGTCAGGTCAAATTAAGTAAAGAAGGCATCTCAAGTGGAACATCAAACCAAAGGAAACTTTGACTGGTATTATGTAATATGATCACCCTGAAATTTAGTGCGATTCCTCCCTGATCCTACTTTGGGGATTTGTCTTTTACCTTTTATTATGGAAAATTTTAAGCAAGCCAAAAGTACAAAGAATAGGAAAATGAGCCCTCACGTAATCATCATCCTACTTCCATAATTATCAATATATATCCAATCTTGTTTTACCTGCATACCTCCCCATATCCCCCTTTCCTCTACTGGATTATTTTAAATCAAATCCACACAGCAAACTGTTTCAACCCAGGGTATTTTGGCATGTATCTCTAAAAGACTTCTATATTTCTTAATATAACCACAATATCACTATCATATCTCAAAACATAACATTTAAGTCCTTAATCATAAAATTCAGTCAGTGTTCAAACTTCTTTGGGGCATATTTTAGAAAAATAAGGTCAGGCAATTGACAGAGGACAAGCTGAGAGCACCACCAATTAATGTTAAAAAATAATAATAGTAATAGTAAAATAAAACAACCAACCTTGAGACTCGGAGACAATCGCATCATAAACACTCCCTAAGCCAACAAACAGCCTACAGTCAGCAGCCAGGCAACAGCACCTCCTGCCTCCTTCTGCACATGCCCTCAACCCCTCCACTGAAGTTTATTCTGCCATGGCTTATCTTCTCCTTTGAGGTCACTGCATATGATACTTACTTTACAAGCAATCTGACCTGTATAAAAAACTGAGGGGAAGACACCATATTAATTCCCGCAGCACTATAGCAAGGTTTAGATTTTGTCACCCAGAAAGACTGGTGTTAAACAGGTCCAATCACAGAGCACTAAATAGGACTGCTTGAAAGGGCCCAGTTGCATAAACCGTGATGAACCTGAGAAGCAATGAAGATGAAAGAATGACTCTTGGTGAATGAGTAATGATGAAGAAAAAGGCTCCTGAGTTGGACCATCTGGGTTCTAATCCCAGCTCTCAGCTTACATTCTGAGTAACCTTAAGCAAACTGCTTATTATTATATTTGTACCTTGATTTCCTCAAATGTTAAGTGAGGTTAATAACAGGATCTATCTCATAGCCCAATTTTGAGGATTAAAAGGGATAATGCTAAAACTGGGACAGTACCAGGCAAACTGGGATGGTTGGTTACCCTATAAAAGAGTACCTGGTACAAAGAAAGTGCTCAATAAATATTAACACTAACCAGTGGTAGCAGTAATTGAGGTAGAAGTAGTGTTTTAGTTCCTAATCAAAGGAGATAATAATAGCTAATTTCTCAAACAACTCCAAAATATAATTTACTTTTTCTATAAGTGGTTTTACCAAATACTTCTAGATTTATCCAAATCTAGAAGTATTCAAACACATTGAGAAAGGATATGTGTCCAATTTAGTGGACTTGTTCCATGGTTCCCAAACCTAACTGAGCATCAGACTTTTCCATGGAGTTTCCTTAGAATACAGATGCTTGAGTCCCTTGAATTAATATATTTCATTTGGGATATGGGGATCTATATTCTTGTTAAAGTGCCTTGGTTGATTCTAATCAGTAGTCAGATCTTGACTACTTCCAAAATTTTCTCTAATCCTCAAGTTTTATGATTCCAAGATTTCCCAAATTCTCTCATTTCAAAGCCAAATATATATATATATATATATATATACATATATATGTGTGTGTGTGTATATATATATATATATATATATATATATATATATATATATATGCATATATTCCCAGGAGGACCAAACAGATTAAGTTTTAAAGCTTCCCAAAACTGAAACAGAACTTTACTGAGCATTTTGAGGATGTTTTGTAGGTTTTGAGGTGGGGGTTTTTTTCCTTTTTTTTTTTTCTTTTTCATTGGGTAAAGTGAAAAATCACACCATCTGCTTCTGGCTCTCTGGTGAATTTATCCAAGGCAATGAAATCATATTAGAAAAAATGAGTAACTGACTGCCTGATTCTTCTGACAAGTGACACAACTCTGTCCTGTTCTCAAGCCTGTAGCAAGAGACTGGCTGTGACACTGGAGACAGTGGTGAATGTTTCAGCAGCTGTCTTGCCTTCAGGGAAACGGAGAGGTGTTAAGTGATTTATACCAGGTCACACAGCAAGCCAGGGGGCAGTGACAGAAATAGGATCTGCATCTCCTGCTTGGCAGTCTGTGGTCCATGTATTACACCCTGAGGATATGGAAGCAAGGCCCCTCGTCTGAGCAAAGGAGCAGATAGACAGACTTCCATTTAGAGGTTCATAAATGCCACTCTGAAAGGAGGAAGAAAATTCCCCTTTCACGCTCAATCAAGCCTAAACCAAGGTGAGGGAATGAGGAAATGTTATTTATTTTTATAAGATGAAAAACTGCGGTATTTACTCCCTTCCTGTCAGTACCACAGAGGGGCTTCTTTTCCCAATCATTTTTCATGCCTGGTCTCACACAGTGCTGCTTCGAAGGCAGAATGGGGCAAAAAGATAGTGGTTTTTCCTATAGCTGGCCTAGAAAAAAGAGGGGGTTTTTGTTTTCTTTATAAAGCCATAAAGTATTTGAGTTGATTATATTTCTGAGTGCATGGCTCAATGCAGTAACTTCAAAGATATAACAGGTAAAGTACTAAATGTCACTGGAGGGCCCGAAAAAAAAGATAACTTCTTTTCCCCAAAATCTTATCCTATTCCTAAGAAATAATTCAATCTGTTTAGGCTGAAACTGTGTGTAGTTACATATTTCTATTTAAAATATTTTCATCTTCTTCACATCTATCTTTCTGACATGCAGTTAATTGATTCCTCAAGGGTAAGAATCAAGCTTAATTTTATACACATGCATGCACACACACACACTCACACACACACACACACACACACACACACCCCTTCAAAGAACCCACTACAGCGTTCCACCCTCAGGGTACTTGATTAATATTTTCCAATTATTCGATTATAGAAATAACTATATTAAATAATTTATATATTTAACTATATTAAAAGAAATATAGGTTGGATAGCAATAAATAAGTGTTATGGACTGAGGGCATGATGGAGGAGGGAAACTCCCACTTACTTACCTTTTACACTTCAAAAATTGGATAAAATAATGGTACAATTATCGATGCAGTTTTCTGTTTTTCTATATTCTTAACATGTATATAATGGACATCTGTTAGCTTCATAATGCAAAAAGAAATAAATGTTTACAAAGCTGGCAAGTATGAATCATAGTACACAAACATAAATATACAAGAAATATTTATTTAATATTTATTTTCTATAACTCAACTTACATTCTGACTCTATGGTCCCTTTTCACTGGACAGGTAGAAATTTTAACCTCAACCCTTCCCCTGGTGCCAGGGAAATGAAGGAAGTGAGGGGACACCAGTCCATACCAGCTAGACCTATGTTTATTTCTTACAGCACAGTAGTGATCTCCCTCCAACAAGTCAGGGTTGAGCCTTGAAGATGTGGTTGAGATTCTAGGGATGGGGAGGGGAATGAAAAAAACAAGGCAGGGACATGGGTATGGTGGAGGGAGGTGAAAGAAGAGGAAAGGACACCAGAGAGACTCCCAGGCTCCCATCTAAAGCACAGTCCACAAAAACAATCTCATCTTTAGATGACCATGAACACACAAAATCCTGAAGATGGTACACAGGATCTATACCATCCTTTTTACCATCTTCTACTATTTGATCTTTCCTCTCAGTGATCCTTCCCTCCATGTGGGGATCTCATCAGAAGGAATTCCAGAAAATCATGCTTTCCCTAGATTCCTTCCGTTTCCCTCAACTCCCCAAGGCCCACTTTCATCTCACGCTCATTTGGATATATTTTGCAATGTCCTTGAAATCATGAATATCAATCAAGGCTCTGTCCTTGTTGAGTAGAGGAAGAGCTCGACAGTTCACCAAAGGAAAAACCTTAGATCTTTTACATTTTTTTACAGTTGAACAAGACAAATATTTATCATGCTAGTTTTGACTGCCTCTTGTCCTGGCTCGACTTGGATGCATGTTATGCAGTCACTCTTTCTTTACTGTGATTAGCAAAGACCTTTTTTCCACCAAGAAGAAGGGAAAGAAAAATTCCATCCTGCCTCAAACAGACAGAAAAGAAATGGAAGATAAGGAAGTTAGTTGCCTACTTTTTACCCAGTGCTTTATGAAACAGAGGTGATTAACACATTAGCATGTTCTCAAGGAGCTCATCATCTAGTAGAAAAGACAGACACAAATACCTAGCTATAATATAAAAAGAATTTATAAATTGAAAAAGAATTTTTAAATTGCAGTGGAATCACAGATTAGATAGTTATTTCTGCCTGAAAGCATCCGAAAAGACTTTATAGAGGAGTGACATCTCAACCAAACCTTCAAGCATAACTTGGAGACGGGCAAGTAAAGACAACAAATCATACGTGCAAAGCATAAAAGGATGAAACAATATGACATGTTTATAGACTCTCAGGCAGAACAGTGTGTCTAAAATACAGAGGTGATCAGAGAGAGAAAGACAGATTTTGACCAGATTTAATGTAAGTGATCCCTGTACAACTGGGCAGTTCTGAAGTCTCATAAAATAATTCATCATAAAAGGCTTGCCTAATCCCAAAGCAGGGATATCTAGAGCTAAGATGTGAACTGGAATCATATCCCAAAGTCAAAGAGCAAAGAAATCATTATGAATATGTGCATAAATGGCTGACCTGCCTCCTGTCTGTTCAGGAACACACTACCTCTTATTTGCTCCTCATTTTTCCCTCTCCCTGAACTGAAGAATGTCTTTGCAACTCACTCTCCATACCCTCTCAAGCCAACTATCCCTCCTCCAAAGGATGAATTTAAGTTCAACATCCACATCCTTATTAGAGAAAGTAGGAATGGTCTTTCATTTTTATTTTTCCCTTCAATTTGGTAATGATGAGATTGGAAGAAACTGCTCCTGCAATAGGTATTGATGTCTCCTCTTCCTTTATATTCAGTTTCTAACAATTGCAGTCAAAGCCCAATAGCCAGAGAATGAAGACTAGAATAGCCAAGCATCTAGTTGTATGAATGTTCATGCCAGTTCAATAACTGATATTCTTTTTTTCTGAAATACTGGAATGTTTGCCAAAAAATCAATAAGCTTTTGTGAAGGGAAAAAGCTAAAAACATTACAGAGTTAAGTACTAACTGGAGGGAGCAAACTGATATTGATGGCAAGGTTCTCTCAAGAAACAGCGTGTTCCTCTTATAAGATCCAACCACTGCTGGTTTCTCACATACATTTGTGTTTGTGTGCCACAAGCATGGATGTTTTAAATTTAGAGTTAGAGAAACTATTTTGTCATTATTTTGTATATTTGTTTTTTATGAATTTATTACTTTACTGCCATGTCCTAATCTCTACTTGAACCTCTCTTGGAGAAATTAGGGAGTGGCCCCTGGAAGAATATGGAGAAAGCTACGTGTTGCTTGGTAATTCAACCTTCCTGATTTTTCCACAATTGATTTATCCTTGGACCAACAGCACTTGCAGCTGATTCCTGTTGTAAGCAGAATTAACTTACCCAGGTTTGAGAGCATTCTCATTTTCCCATAATAATTAAAATAATTTTTATCAAGGAAACTAAGACTTTAGAAAAGGTAAAAAGAACATTATTTAAAACTAAGAAAAGATTTTAAGGGCTGCTGATTGAAGGTTTGTAAGTAACTGCTAACCATCTCTTATTAAGCAAAGTGTTGGAAAAAAATTTTGGAGAGAGTAGCAGCAAAAATCTTAAAAACAGGAAAGTCTTTACTCACCATAAAAACTGTTGAACACAGAAATATCCTCCCTAATGTAGCCAGCTCAGTTGAGGACATTTCCATTTTATCTAAGAATGTGCCTCAAATGGGTAAACAAAATCCTGAACATAAAGCGTTTCTGATTTCCTCTTTCTTCTTGGTAATTTGTTTTTATATGAAATACCTCTATGATTGTACAAATACAAAATAACAATTGCAACAATAGAAGAAACTGGTCATCTCAACATGCGATTTCTCTGATATAGTACAGACACAACAAACTGTCCAGCAAGCTCTGGAGAGCAGCTGACAACTGCCAACAATCCTAAAATAGGCCAGACACAGCTACCATTATAAAACAAAGCAATAATTCAGAAAGCATTGGAGTGATGTAAAATTAAATCTTTGAAATGCAGAAAGCAGTATATTTAATCATAAGTGATTCCTGTTCAATTGCACATGAATTTTTATAGTAACTTTACTCATATTTCCAAAACTTAGAAGCAACCAAGATGTCCTTCAGTAGGTGAGTGGATAAACTGTGATACATCCGGACAATGGAATATTATTCAAAGCTAAAAAGAAATTAACTGTTAAGCCACAAAAAGACATGGAGGAATCTTAAATGTATATTACTAAATAAAAGAAGCCAACCTGAACCTGAAAAGTCTACAGTCTCTATGGTTTCACTATATGATATCCTGGAAAAGGCAAAACTTTGGAGACAGTTAAAAAAAAAAATCAGTCATTTTCAGGAGTTAGGGGAGAGGGAAGGATAAATAAGCAGAGCACAGGGGATTTGGGAGGCAGTAAAACTATTCTGTATAATACTATAATGGTAGATACATTTGTCAAAACCTATAGAATGTACAATACAAAGAATGAACCCTAGTGTAAACTATGGATTTGGGGTGATAATGATGTGTCAGTGTAGGTTGATCCATTATAACAAATGTACCACTCTAGGTACATGATGATGGGAGAGGATGTGCATGTGTAGGGAAAGGAGATATATAGAACTCTCTATACTTTCTGCTCGATTTTGCTGTGAACCTAACACTGCTCTAAAACACTGTGTATTAATTTTTTTTATTAATTTTGGAGTATAGTTGCTTTACAATGTTGTGTTAGTTTCTGCTGTACAGCAAAGTGAATCAGATATACATATGTCCACTCTTTTTTAGATTTCCTTTCCATTTAGGTCACCACAGATCACTGAGTAGTGTTTCCTGGGCTATACAGTAGGTTCTCATTAGTTATCTACTTTATACATAGCAGTGTATATATGTCAATCCCAATCTCCCAATTCGTCCCACCCTACCCTTCCCCCCTTGGTAACCATAAATTTGTTCTCTACATCTGTGACTATATTTCTGCTTTGCCAATAAGTTCATCTGTACCATTTTTCTAGATTCCACATATAAGTGATATTATACGGTATTTGTTTTTCTCCTTCTTATTTACTTCACTCTGAATGACAATCTCTAGGTCCATCCACATCTCTGCAAATGGCACTATTTTGTTCCTTTTTATGGGTGAGTAATATTGCATTGTATATATGTACCACATCTTCTTTATCCATTCCTCTGTTGATGGACATTTAGGTTGCTTCCATATCCTGCCTATTGTATATAGTGCTGCAATGAACATCAGGGTGCACGCAAACTTTCAAATTACAGTTTTCTCCAGATATATGCCTAGGAGTAGAATTGCTGGGTCATATGGTAGCTCTATTTTTAGTTTTTTAAGGAACGTCCACACTGTTCTCTATAGTGGCTGTACCAATTTACATTCCCACCAACAGTGTAGGAGGGTTCCCTTTTCTCCACACCCTCTCCAGCATTTACTGCTTGTAGATTTTTTGAAGATGGCCATTCTGACCAGTGTGAGGTGATAACTCATTGTAGTTTTGATTTGCATTTCTCTAATAATTAGTGACGTTGAACATCTTTTCATGTGTTTGTTGACCATCTGTATGTCTTCTTTGGAGAAATGTCTATCTCAATCTTCCCCCCATTTTTTGATTGGGTTATTTGTTTTTTTGATAATTTTTTTTAACTTTTTATTTTATTTTGGAGTATAGCCAATTAACAATGTTGTGATAGCTTCAGGTGCACAGCAAATGGACTCAGCCATACATATACATGTATCCATTCTCCCCCAAAGTCCCCTCCCATCCAGGCTGCCACATAACATTGAGCAGAGTTCCCTGTGCTATACAGTAGGTCCTTGTTGGTTATCCATTTTAAACATAGCAGTGTGTACATGTCGATCCCAAACTCCCTGACTATCCCTTCCCGCCATCCTTCCCCCCAGTAACCATAAGTTCATTCTCTAAGTCTGTGAGTCTGTTTCTGTTTTGTAAATAAGTTCATTTGCATCATCTTTTTTAGAGTCCACCCATAAGAGATATCATATGATATTTGTCTTTCTCTGATTTTTTAATTTTTTAAACATCCAGGAGTATAACTGGCTTTAGGAATAGCTGATTACAAAGTTTCAACCAATGTCCTACGACCAGGTTTCTCTCACTCTCCAACTCCTTGTTCTACTGCCTCTGTGCTGACTCCATTCTCAGACCCCACTTGTTACAATGATGGCTGCCTCAGACTCTCCATCCTTACCAGTGGAAATGAAGATCTGCTTCTAGGCCAGTATAAAAAGCACGAAGAGATGACATCACCCATCCTGAATCAATGTGGCCAGGTCTGGAACATGTATTGGGAATGGAGGCAGTTCTGCTGGAAACTTGTGGACTGAGATGGGAAGGGATGAGCCCAAACAAAATCTGGGGGCTGTTACCAAAACAGGGCCAATACATGCTGGACAGGTAAAAATAACAAAAACCCACTACACCTTGTTCATCTTCAACTTTGGAAACACAAAGTGGAACTGAAGACAAAGGTTCAGCAAGAACACTGTGATAGAAGAGAACCCAAATATGCAGCCAGCCCATAACACGCATGGCAAGAGATGGCTGATAGTCAAATCTTTAACAACCGTATGGTACAGGGACTGACAACTCAGAATGAATGCCAGCTGTTATGTCTATCACTGGGAACTAGCACATATCAGTCCTGCCTAACTGACACTGTGCAATTTGTCAGGCTGGGGTTGATGGATTTGATACTTAGGAGTCTCCAAACCAAACAAAAAGGAACATTTTAAAAGCTTAAAGAAGGAAAGGAGAAAGCAAAGGGGGGAAGGACACAGATAATCTTATACAACTAATTCTTTTTAAAATACTTAAAATAATTCAAGTTCAAGATTAGTATTTTTCACAGTCATTTATTCCTACCGTCCACTGGTAAGCAATTCAATTCTCTTATCCTTTCCTTCATTTTCCTTTCAAACCTGGAAATCATAAAGGCCAGATGCATCTAATTAAACAAGAAATTTAACATTAGAGTTGACAAGGGATGATGGTGCCTTACACAGTTCCAGCTTCCCAAGCAAATATTCACAGGGAGCATAGAGCACGTTTTCTGTAATTTTTTACATGAGCAAATGATTCCCTAAGGTGATTACTCCAGATACCACCCCTGCTGAATGTGTATACATGAAATTACGTCAAAATTGAATTTTGTTAAATCTAGCCATGTTTCAAAAGTAGTCCAAACACAAATCCTTCCTGGTAAAAAGCAAAATGTAATTTTATAAAGCAAATTGGAATCCTGTGTTTTGGTCACCTAATTTACAAAGGGTCATCATAAGGGATCAGAGAGTAATAACCATTTATTGGGGGTTGGCCTACTTGCCTAGCATTGTGCTGATAAAGAGAGAGGATACCAAAAGAAATAGAAAAACATGTTTCCTGCTGTTAAAGAGCTCACAACTTTATTAGGGACTCAACTCCTTTACACAAATGGGCATTTAAAGGAGAAAACAGAAATATATAAGAGCAATATATGTGCTAAGTGGTGTAATACATCCTGTAAGGGCCAGAGAGACCAGAGAGAAAAAGATTTCTGCTCATGAAATGCTTCAGCAACCTCGGCTAAAAGCGTGTGATGAACACATAGCCAGCATCCACTCACAGAGGCAGTAGACTCCAAATTACCCCCCTGGGACCGTGGGCTTTAATCTCAGGCCTGTCACCATCTCCCTCTTCCACCTTTGGAAAATTACCTCACATCTCACTGCCTTCCCTGTAAAATGGGAGTAGCAATCCAACCCTATTCTTTAGGGCTGGTAAAGAATGAATAATAAAGAAATGTTAAACTCAGTAAAAAATGAGGGCTTAATGAATCCTGATTAGTTAGTGTCCAGCCCCAAATGGTATACTACATGGAGCATATGGTACCTCGGTTTGTAGACGGTTATGTATCACCAATTTGGTTGCATTTGTCAGAGAGGTGAAAGGGTCTGCTTACACAGTCTGTTATTAATTACTGTGAAGGATATTTGCAATGTTGAAATGCAGATAATTTCTTGGATTAAGTGCAGACATCTGCCCCCATTGTAATATGAGAGCATAACTGTCATCAGCAAAACCATGTTTTTCTTACAATGAAATGGAAGAATGAAGTACCACAATTAAATATTTTTACCATCACAGTGATTAAAGGGATATTTATGCTGCAGGGGTGGTTTCTAAATCAATTTTGTGTGCTTTCATCTTATTATGCAAGTCATATGGGGGAAGTGTAGTTTTTTTTTATATACAAACTTACTTTTATACAAAAACTTTATTAAAAAATGTTTTTCGGAAGCCATGTTCATAAAAGCTTTGAAGTTATCTTTCCTTTATCTTCGCTGTTGTTGTCATTGTTGTTAATATTAAATATATACAAATGAATATTTATAATGTTCAAGGAATAAAGGATAACAAGGAAATGACCAACCATGTAACCACCACCCAGCTTAAAGAAATACAGCATCAGCTTCATGCTTCCTGTGTACTCCTCCTTAAACTCAACCCCCGAACCACTATTCTACATTATGTATTAATCAATTTCTTGTCATTATAGCTTCATATATATGTGTGTATCCCTAAGAAATGCTATATAATTTTCCATGTTTTTGGACCTTATACAAAAGGAATACAAAGCATATGTTCCTCTGCAATCTGTTGGTTGTTCGTGTTTTTTTTCCATTTGACATTAAGTCCATGAGATGCATCCCATTGACACAAATAGCAGTAGTTGATTCATTTTCACTGCTATATAGTACTGCTGTATCGAAGTGTGAGTATTTAGTATTATGGGCTTTGCTGGTATGAACATTCTTTTCTGTGTCTCCCAGAGAACATGTATAAGAGTTTCTCCAGAAAAGAGCTTTCTAGACAAGACTCCACCTATCAGTGGGTAAGTTTAGTGAGTCTCAACTAGCAGTTTAGATTAGAATAAAAAATATCATAAACTCAAAATGGCTTAAAGACTTAAATATAAGACAAGACACTATAAAACTCCTAGGAGAGAACACAGGCAAAACGTTCTCTGACATAAATTATCCTGAAACAGAGCAGGACCCTATGGTCCTTGCCCCGCCATGTCCTTCGCCTGCCTTTTGTCTGTGGAAAAACTTTAGCCAAAGAATAAGTTTAATCAGAGAAGTGAGAAAACTGCAGAAGCAAAGAAAAGCAGTCCAACAAGACTAAATAACTGGTTTAGTCATTAAGCAAAGTCAAGGACCTTCTGTTCTGATGCCGAAAGCTCAGCTTCTCTGCATATCAGTGCTGAATCAAATCTCGGAGACAGCACTTTGGATGAAGCAGAAAAGGATAGCTTTATTACTTTGCCAGGCAAAGGGAGACACAGCGGGCTCCTGCCTCGAAAAACTATGTCCCCCTTGGAGAGGATAGTGAGAAGTTTTATAGTACGGTTCAAAGAGGGCATGATCAGCTCGTGGGCATTCTGCTGATGGGTTGGTGCTGAGGTAAGCAGAAGTCAGCACCATCAACCTTCAGGTTCTAACTGGTCTGGGGTCTACGTGCTTGTGGGCAGCATACCATCGTTAATCATTAACTTCTCCCACCTGGAGGGGGTTTTAGTATCTGCAAAACAGCTCAAAGATATTGTTGTATGTATCTGTTGATGGGGAACCAGGACCTTGCCCCAAGCCTGCACTGTTGTTTCTCTTGGCTGTATGTTTCTCCCTGTTCTGGCATCCCCTCCCTTCCCTAATTAACAACTGCTTGAATCTGCCTTTTGGAACTCAGGGAAGGTCATGGAGGCTGAATGAAGGTGTTTTCCTCTAATCAAAGAAATGAGGGACACAGAAAGGCTTTGTGCCCAGGAGCCCCATAGGGCTCTGCTCGGTATCAGTTCCTCCTCAAGGGCTATAGATAATATTCTGAGCCATATCCTGTGAGCTGTCTTATATAGACTGAAACCCCACCAGGTGGAAGAAGTTAACTACATGATGACCAGCCCGTAGCCATGACATAGGCTGCCACAATTCTGAGAACTGGCCTCAAGGAAATGGGACAAAACCAACCCTGGAACTGAAGATTAACTGTACATAAAACAATCAAGATGATGCTGGTCAGACCACCGCATGACCAATTTCAAGATGACTGTCAGAGCTGACTGTGCTGTTTCTGCATGTAGACACCTCCCTCCATCTATATAAAGCTCTAGCCC
The DNA here is from genome assembly GCF_964165515.1 of Mesoplodon bidens. NCBI lineage: Eukaryota > Metazoa > Chordata > Mammalia > Artiodactyla > Ziphiidae > Mesoplodon > Mesoplodon bidens. The sequence continues at coordinate 135,081,549 of NC_138176.1, forward strand.
ACTGATTCTTTGGACAGGAGTCCACCCTCGCCCCCTCTCCCCCCTCTCCCCTCTCTCAGTCGCCAGCATCCAAAATAAAGCAAACCTTCCTTTCCACCAACCTTGCCTCTTTACTGGCTTTTGAGCAGCAAGCAGCCAGACCCCACTTGCGGTTACAGTATCAATGTTTCCTTAGGTCAGTCTCCCAAGGCAACAGAAATAAAAAATATCAGAGTGCAATGCAAGTGATCTGGTAAGAACTGCTTTAGGAAATTTTGTTTCACTATGTGTGTGTGTGTGTGTACACTGTGGTACCCTGTAAAATGTATTTCTTACTCTTAAGACTTTCTTAGCAGAAGTCTATGTCAAAAATGCCTAAGAAACAGTGCCCTAGAGCAAAGCTTCTCAACCTGTAATGTGAACACCGATCACCTGTGAATTCTGATTCCATGGTCTGGGATGGGGCCTGAAATACTGCACTTTTTTTTTTTTTTTTTTCCCGGTACGCAGGCCTCTCACTGTTGTGGTCTCTCCCATTGCGGAGCACAGGCTCCGGACGCACAGGCTCAGTGGCCATGGCTCACGGGCCCAGCCACTCCGCGGCATGCGGGATCTTCCCGGACCGGGGCACGAACCCATGTCCCCTGCATCGGCAGGCGGATGGTCAACCACTGCGCCACCAGGGAAGCCCTGAAATACTGCATTTTTAACAAACATCCAGGTATCCAACTCCAGATGCTGCTGGTTGAGGAACCACCCTTTGAGCCGTAAGGCATGAAGCTAAGAGATGTATGCTTCTTTGTAGGACGTGCATATCTTTATGAGATAAAGCCAAGTTGTTTCCCAAAGTTTCTGGACCAATTTTCAAGTTCCCACTGATCCATATTTTCACCAAAAATTGGTATTAATAAACTTAAACTTGTCAACCTGACAAATACAGAAGGGTACCTCTTTGTAGTCCTAATTTGCATTTTCCTAATTACTCATGGGATAGAGCATATTTTCATAAGATTGTTGGCTATTCGTAGTTTCTCTTGAGTGAAATGCTTAATCAGGTCTTTACCTATTTTCTATTGGGTTGTCTTTTTCTTATTGATTTATGGGAGTTCTGTATATATTCTGGACAATTACCCTGTGACAGTTATGTGTACTAAAAATATTTTTTTCTCACTCTTTGTCATATTCTTAAAACCAAAAAGGCCATTGAATTCCAATTCTTTCCTTTTGTCCATAGTCTTACCTCTTCACCAAGAGGCCATGAGGCAGAGAGACAGGATCTGACTGAAATGGGCACCCTGCCTTCTGGGAGAAGGAACAGGGTCCTCTCAGGGTCATTCACCACTATATCCTTGGACAATGAGGGAAACTGAGAAAGCCCTAAAGATGGACCCCCTAGTGAGCAAATTAAGCATTTTGGAGACACAAATACCATATATTTAGGGATCAACAGAGGTACACACACCAGACAATGCCTGCTGAAACTACTGAGCTAAGTGTTGGGCAGGGCCACCACCAGGGTCTACTTCACAGCTGTATGATCTAGGCAGTCACAGGGTCCCACACTCAGAAGAGCCCTAAGCTTGGTTTAATTCTCTGTTGTCACTGTCTTGAAATCCTTCCTGATTTTTGAACAGGGGGCTCCCATTTTCATATTGCCCTGGGCCCCACTGATTATGTATTCAGCACTGTTTATGGTGGCCCTGGATTGGGGGCTGCAAACCCCAGGATAACAGAAAATGAAAGCAGGGAAACCCCAAGAGAGGTCTGAGAGAGTCAGGATACTTTTACACCACCAGATTTGACATAAATGTATATTTTTAAATACCTTATGGCATCTGTAGGGAGTAATTCATTAGCAAACCACCAAAAAATAGCTCCCATTCTTACCAAGAATAAGTATATTCTACAGCTACTCGTTTTATTATTGATAGAAAGTATTTACTAATAGCTGTAAAAATAGATTTGAGAGATGTTAAATTTTACATTGATCCAAGACTTTCTCATACTCCAGGAAAATGCTTTCCACTCTAAATAACTGATTGGATGTGGCACAAATAGAGGTAACGATGCATGATGATATAGACTCCAGAAATAATTACCTGGATTCATAACCCTCTCTGTATCTTACTAGTTATAGGATCTTGGGTGAGTCACTTAATTTTTCTGTGCCTCAGTTTTTTCTTCTGTAAAATGAGGCACACCTGACCATCTGACCTTGCCTCCAAGACTCCCCACTTTCTGGCCCCTCAGGAGGAGGTTCCTGTACCCCGTGACTGGCTCACCTCTTACTGATCCTGCTGCCCAATCCCTCCTCCTCCCCCTCACCCACATAACCCATCCAGCTTTTTGTATCTTTGATAAAGTGTAACAGTACCTCTTATGGGGAGACTGTATACATACACTAGGGGCCAATTTACACCCTCTGGAGCCAGACTGCAGAGGCTGAGTCTTGGTGCCATTGATTACTAGCCTTTAATATACACAATCAGTGCCTCAGTTTCTCATCTGTAAAATGGGGGTAATAACAGTACTTCTTTCACATGGCTGTGAAGACAAATGAGTGCTATGATAAGTGATACTCAGTCATTTGCTATCATTTTATATTCCCTGTGTAATAAGAAATAAAACAAGATATTTTAAAATTTGGCCATCCTGGACTATCTTAAAAGCCTCTTAACTGATCTTTCAGACAGTGCTCTTGGTCCACTCTAATCCATCCCTCATGCAGCTACCAGCAGAATGTAGTTAAAATGTAAATTTGATTATTTAAATCCCCTAATTGAAACTTTTCTAAGGCTTCCATCACTTAGAATAAGTTCTGAGCTCCTTAGCACTGCATAAAATGCCTTCCATGACCTGGCCTCATCTACCTCTACAGCTAGTCTCTCCTGACTCCAAGCCTGGAACTTGACCCATGGCATCAAACTACTTACAGATCCTGGAATACGCTAAGATATCCGTCACTGTTCTACCCTTATCCACCCTATTTCCTCTGTTGGAATTCTTCCTGCCCCAAAACTGGACAAATTCCAACTCGGCCATCATACCTAAATTCAGGGATCGCCTGCTGCAGAATCCCACAACCAGCTGGGTCTCCTTTGTAGTTCACTAACATCCTGTGCATCTCTTCATCATTATAGTATAATGTAATGATTCAGTGTTCAACCTTTGGAATAGACTACCTAGGTTTGAATCCTGACTCAGCCACTTATTTGTAGTGTGACCCTGGGCAAATTTCTTAAACTACTGTGCTTCAGTTTCCTTATCTATGAAATGAGGATAACAAAAGTACCTACCTTATGGGACTGTTGTAAGGAATACATTAATTAAAAGCCACTATATTGAGGGCTTAATGTAGTGCATGGAGGAAGGTATACACTCAATAACTGTTAATAACATATTACATTAATTTTCTATTTATGTGTGTCTGGCCCCCTGGACTATGAGCTCCTAATACTAAGCATTGTTCCTTATTCATTTTTTAAAGTTCCCAACACTAAGCAAAATGTCCGGCACTGTGTTCATCAATTATCTTCTCCTTCCTGTATATGCAATTAAAGTACATTTCCCATACCATCTTGCATCTACCCATACCCATCTTGCATCTACCCACTGCCAGCCTGGAACATGTAAACATGTGACTGAGTCCTATCCAATGGAACATGAGTGCATGTAATATACAGCACTACCAACCCTAGCCATAATACATCCCAAGCAATTTTGCAAAGGTTCTTTCTCTATTCATGAGGCTGGAGGCAAAGAACTCTTATATCCCTTCATGTGGCAGTGCTGCAAGATAAAAGAGATCAAATCTCTGGATTACCATTACAAGGTGAGCTGTCTCAGCAGGAACATTCACACTGGACCTTAGGTGAGCAAGAAATAAATAAAGCACTGTGCTAAGCTATGGAGATTTCTGTTACAATAGTTAGCATTACTTACCCTGACTAATATAGCTTGTGTTCAATAAAATTTTGTTGAAATAAATGACTGAATGAATGAATGACTCAAAACTTAACTGAGAAAATATTTAAATAAATGATAGAATCCAAGAGCAGGAAAGGCTAAACTAAGAATACATGGCTTTGAGAGTTAAAGAAGCCTAGAGACAAGACAGAGGATAGAAAAACACAAATTGTGTGAAGCACCCCTACGACTTCTGCCCCTGCCCAAGTCAGAAACAGAATTCACTTTGCCTGTTGTTCTCTAGCCTCCTTTTGTCAAACAGCTGTAAAACAAAAACAGTAAACAGAGAAGAGTCTGAGATGAAGTTTTTGCTTCTGCTGGACAACTTTCTGACCCCTGGGATGAGACAATATAGCACTGGGGGTTTCAAAGTGAAATGATTGAGGCTCTTTAATAAGAATATAGAGGCAGCTTCTCAAGGGGGAAGAAAATGTGGCCCTAGAATTTAATTCCTTCTATTTTCAGATGCTACTGAAGATCAGATAACTGGTAATAGACCATGACTACCTACTGTTCTCAAGAGATCATATTAACTTATGTATTTGCCATGAGGCATCAGAGAGAACAGAGAGAGAGTCTAGACAGAGAGGACAGTAAAAACAAAGTTGGAAAGAAAAGAAATTACAGGCTCAGTTCAGGGAATATCAATAATCTGGCATGTCTAGAATTTGAGGTACATTAGGAGAAATGAATATAGAAAAGATTAAAAAGTTAAGCTGAGCCAGTTTGTAGACAGCCTTGAATTCATGTCAAAATTTTATATTTTATTCTGAAGGTGATGGAGATCCAGAACAGGTTTTCAGGTAGCAAGATCACTCAAGCATCAACTAGACATGAGGATGGATTGGAAAGGTGCCAGATGAGAGAGGCAGGGAGCTGAGTTAATGGACTACTGCCTAAATTAGGGAGGTGGTAATGAAAATGAGGAGGAGAAAAGAAATACAAAAAATATATTTTCAATAGAATTTTATGTTTTTGGTATCATATGGGAGGGGTGATTCCTAAGCTTGGACAACTGGGTGGATTTTAAAATAGTACAGTTTACTATTTTCCTACCATATTATCATGCAACATTTGGACACCAGTTATGGGACCCATACATCGGTTTTCCGTTCTCTCCCTGATGGAAAGATAATCACATCTGTGTTCTTTTCTATAAGAAAGGTGAATGGATACTGCATTTATACAAAGTCTGGCTGTAACTATTTTCTCATGAATTTTGTGAACCAAGGGGTTAAAAAAAAAAGCAAAGAAACTCAACAACAAAATTTTGGTTTTTAAAACTCTGGGATTCATTCGAATCAACTGTTGCCATGGTTTCAAGAGTCCGAAATCAACATTTCAAGGTAATCCAAAGATCTAGATATTGCCACAGTGTTCAGGTTTCAAGGAACAATCAAAGTGTCATACCCCATTAGTGACTGAACTCTGTCAAGGCTGTGTAAATGCCTCAAAGTGGTATTCAGCTTAATCACCAATGCTGTACTGCTAATTATAGCATGACACCATGCAAAAGAGGGACTTTTCTAAAGGCTGCAAAGTGGCATTATTTTAATAAGTCATTAGGAAACTGCTTTCTGAAAATGCAATGAAAGTACAAGTTACTTAATTAGGGGAATTTTGTGGAATTGATGAGATATTTGAGCATGCATGATGGGCAGCTAGCAATCCATTTGAAGAAGACCATGCCACTAGGAGGGCTGGCAAATGAGAAAGAGGATGATCTGATTCATGTAGGAGAAAAATGATAATGGAGGCTATAAACGGAGGGCATTGAAAGACTACTTATCTCCCAACTACACCCACCAAAGTCTTATTGGCCCCTCATCTTGTGTTTAGAGCTGAAATAAAAATGTCAAGATGGACCCTAATCTTTGAGAGAATTAGCTAACCTTGTCTAACAATACTTGTGGTCAAGAAAAATATATGATTACTAGTTAGTTGGACAACCCAAAAATATTGATGTTCTATTGGAGGCTTATTTGTAAACTCGGAAAAAGTTGTTTGAGATAAGAAGCAGGATGAGAGAAGATGACATGTTTGAGAATAAAAGATCTTAGAGTTCTTTCAATGGCCAGATAAAATAGTTTTGTTCTGAAACTCTAATCCAGGGAAATTCATACCTCAACTTTAAAGAGCATTACATGTACATGTGTAACTTTGTGGGTGGGGGGGAGAGAGAGGTTAAGAGAGAAAATATATTTCCTTCTTGCCAGTTCAACAAAGAGTATTCATGTTTCATCTCAGATTACCGTTTACAACATTTGGAAAGGCTCGGGAATGTCTTCTTTAACCATTCTTGAAAGGTCCTCTGAGAAACTGCCTTTTTTCGAAGGCTCCAGTTATTGACCATTCTCAGAAATGGGTTTCTGTATTTAATAAGCCAACACATTCCTCTAGTATTAAATGTTTCACCTGGAAATTGATAGCCCTGCTTGAATTCCTCAAGGCTCAATGAGCCCACTGTTTGCAATGATTATCACTCTCAGCAGAGTTGGAAATGCTTGCACAACTCTAATGTCCAAACACTTCTACAAAATCTTTTTTTAAGATCTACACTTTTGGCTTCATAAAAGGACTTGGATTTAATAAATGTGCTCCAAAGTTCCCCAATTTGTCATCTGGAGCAAGATTATTTGAAGTGAAGCAGGAACAACAGTCAATAACAAACTGCGACCTGATGAACAACTCTTAGAGAGGAGAGAGTTTTATATATGCATATAAATGTATATACGCACATATATAGTGTAATTTTGAAAATAACTTAGAAGGAAAATATCTGGTGAAATTAACAGGAAAGCATAAATGGATCAGGGCATGTAGACTAAACTTTTACTCTCTAAACTTCAGGACAAATTTTGAGTTACCAAAGACCCAGAGTTCAACTCTGTTTTATTAGGAATTAAACTAAAAAATAAGATTCTTAAAAATAAAAAGACATTAAAGCTGTCTAGCCATTTTGTCAGATGTTTGGCATAATATGTAGTCTGAAGATCTGCACCTTTGGTCTTAGAGCAAAATTCATGGAATGACTCGGTTGTTCTCAGCATGAAGGAGAACAGACACATTTTTCAAAAGAAGCAATTGTCTTGTTAAAGGTTTGAGATATCACAAATGTTTTGATTTTGTGATCAGACTGGATGGTGATTTACTTATCCTCTGACTTTACTGTCAGGTAATTTATAAGTTTACTTCTCAGCCAAGAACTGCGGAAAATCTTAGGAGGAAATGGTAGGGCAAACAGGAGAGAAACACAGATATAATAAAGCTATAGTGGTGGCTAAAATGAAAAGAAAAACAAATGAAAACCATTTGATTTCTACTGCACCTGTGAGAGAAGAAATTATGGCCCCTTTTTGCATCTGAATCTCACAGTTCTATTTTGAGAGTTGAGATCAGTGTGAGGTACCTCATTCAGTCTTCTAAAACAGCCTTTACTTTAAGAGAACTCAGCTGTGAAATTTATACAAATTCTTTCTGAAGCTAAAAAAAAAAAGTTCAAATTCTTTAGCTTTTGACTATTTCACTAAACTCCTCTAGAATCTAGAGAAACAGTGTGGTGTGGGATGATTAAGATATGCCAATTCATAGGTTGCCATAACAATTAGAACCTTGGTCATACAGCACCTGTGTCCAAGGAAAAGGATCCCTTTATCAATCTCATTTCATTCATGTTCCCAAGGAGTGGGGCAATCTGTTATTGCTCTTGCTTGCTAGATGTTTCTAAGATTTCAGACAGTCAGCAGCCAAGTGCTTGGCTGAGGGATGCAGTTAGGGCGATGGCAGAGGGACTAGTACTAATGGCTCTTGGTCATGCCTGTTCAGGTCTCACCAGAAGCCATCTGCTTCATTTAAGGTGAGGCATTATTAGCTATACCTATTAAAGTATTTAAACAAGGAGACTATTAGATTGAGGTGGATCTAATGTCTTAGTAGACTATGTAAGCAAACCAAAATCTAAGCAAGCCAAAACCTAAGTTCACTGATCAGTGCACTTAAACCAAGAAACTGAAACTTAAGAACAACCAATCACAAACAGCCAACTAGACTTTCCCAAATAAGGCAACTACTTAAAGTATAACCAATTAAATAATTAATTTGCACTGCTGCATCTTCTCTATATAAAACCCCTCCACTAGCTCCTGCGAGCAGAGTACTCCTAACCACTTTAGATTTGGCACTGCTGAGTAGTTGGGACCATCTGGATGTTTACATGTGACTGAACCCCATTAAGGCCTCTCTATAAACTTTGGAGATTGGGGCTGGCATGTTCAGAGAATTACATGTCTCGTGGCTGCTCAAGACAAGCCTCAAAGGAAGTCATATCACTTCTGCTCATCTGACTTGGTGAGGACTCCATTGTGGGGTCCCCATCAGCTAAGAGGAGGGCTGACAAATGCAGCTTGGTGCTTGCAAAGAATCAGAATGAATTAGAACAGCTACCATAACTGGCCAAAGCGCCTTGGTGCTCCAGCCGGATTTCGGGCCTGTGCTGCCGAGGTGGGACAGCCAAGTTCAGGGCATTGGTCCACCAGAGACATCCCAGCTCCACGTAATATCAAACAGCAAAAGCTCTCCCACAGAGCTCCATCTCAACGCTAAGACACAGCTCCATTCAATGATCAGCAAGCTACAATGCTGGACACCCTATGCCAAACAACTAGCAAGACAGGAACACAACCCTACCCATTAGCAGAGAGGCTGCCTAAAATCATAATAAGGTCACAGACACCCCAAAACATACAACCGGATGCAGTCCCGCCCTCCAGAAATACAAGAGCCAGCCTCATCCACCAGAACACAGGCACTAATCCCCTCCACCAGGAAGCCTACATAACCCACTGAACCAACCTTAGCCACTGGGGACAGACACCAAAAACAACAGGAACTATGAACCTGTAGCCTGCAAAAAGGAGATCCCAAACACAGTACAATAAGCAAAATGAAAAGACAGAGAAACACACAGCAGATGAAGGATCACGGTAAAAACCCACCAGACGAAACAAATGAAGAGAAAATAGGCACTCTACCTGAAAAATACTTCAGAGTAATAATAGTAAAGATGATCCACTATCATGGAATTAGAATGGAGAAAATATAAGAAACATTTAACACAGACCTAGAAGAACTAAAAAGCAAACAAACAATGATGAACAACACGATAACTGAAATTAAAAATTCTCTAGAAGGAATCAATAGCAGAATAACTGAGGCAGAAGAATGGATAAGTGACCTGGAAGATAAAATAGTGGAAATAACTACCAGAGAGCAGAAAAAACAAAAAAACAATGAAAAGAATTGAGGACAGTCTCAGAGACTGCTGGGACAACATTAAATGCACCAACATTTGAATTACAGGGGTCCCAGAAGAAGAAGAGAAAAAGAAAGGGACTGAGAAAATATTTAAAGAGACTATAGTTGAAAACTTCCCTAATATGGCAAAGGAAATAGGCAATCAAGTGCAGGAAGCACAGAGAGCCCCATACATGATAAATCCAAGGAGAAATACGCCAAGACACATGTTAATCAAACTATCAAAAATCAAATAAAAGGAAAAAATAATAAAAGCAGCAAGGGAAAAACAACAAATAACATACAAGGGAATCCCCATCAGGTTAACAGCAGATCTTTCAGCAGAACCTCTGCAAGCCAGAAGAGAGAGGCAGGACATATTTAAAGTGATGAAAGGGAAAAAACTACAACCAAGATTACTCTACCCAGCAACGATCTCATTCAGATTCGGCGGAGGAATTAAAATCTTTACAGACAAGCAAAAGCTAACAGAATTCAGCAGCACCAAACCAGCTTTACAACAAATGCTATAGGAACTACTCTACGCAGGAAAACACAAGAGAAGGAAAAGACCCACAATAACAAACCCAAAACAATTAAGAAAATGGTAATAGGAACATACATATCAATAACTACCTTACATGTAAAGGAATTAAATGCTCCAACCAAAAGACACAGACTGGCTGAATGGATACAAACACAAGACCTGTATATATGCTGTCTACAAGAGACCCACTTCAGACTTACGGACACATACAGACTGAAAGTGAGGGGATGGAAAAAGGTATTCCATGCAAATGGAAATCAAAAGAAAGCTGGAGTAGCAATTCTCACATAAGACAAAATAGACTTTAAAATAAAGACTATTACAAGAGACAAAGAGGACGCTACACAAAGATCAAGGGATCAATCCAGGAAGAAGATGTAACAATTGTAAATATTTATGCACCCAATAAAGGAGCACCTCAATACATAACGCAAATGCTAACATCCATAAAAGGGGGAATCGACAGTAACACAATCACAGTAGGGGACTTTCACACCTCACTTTCACCAATGGACAGACCATCCAAACTGAAAGCAAATAAGGAAACACAAGCTTTAAATGATACATTAAACAACATGGACTTAATTGAAATTTATAGGACATTCCATCCAAAAAGAACAGAATACACTTTCTTCTCAAGTGCTCATGGAACGTTCTCCAGGATAGATCATATCTTGGGTCACAAATCAAGCCTTGGTAAATTTAAGAAAATTGAAATCATATCAAGCATCTTTTCTGACCACAACACTATGAGATTGAAAATCAATTACAGGAAAAAAAGCTGTAAAACACAACTACAAGAAGGCTAAACAGTGTGCTACTAAATAACCAAGAGATCACTGAAGAAACCAAAGAGCAGGTCAAAATATACCTAGAAACAAATGACAATGAAAACACGACAACCCAAAACCTAAGGGATGCAGCAAAAGAAGTTCTAAGAGGGCAGTTTATAGCAATACAATCCTACCTCAAGACACAAGAACAATCTCAAATAAACAACCTGAACTTACACCTAACACAATCAGAGAAAGAAGAAAAAAAAAAAACCCCAAAGTTAGCAGAAGGAAAGAAATCATAAACATCGCATGAGAAATAAATGAAAAAGAAATGAAGGAAACAATAGCAGAGATCAATAAAACTAAAAGCTGGTTCTTTGAGAAGATAAACAAAATTGATAAACCATTACCCAGACTCAACAAGAAAAAAAGGGAGAAGACTCAAATCAATAGAATTAGAAATGAAAAAGGAGAAGTAACAACTGACACTGCACAAATACAAAGGATCATGAGAGATTACTCATGCCAATAAAATGCCAATAAAATGGACAACCAGAAAGAAATGGACACATTCTTAGAAAAACACAAACTTCTGAGACTGAACCAGGAAGAAATAGAAAATATAAACAGACCAATCACAAGCACTGAAGTTGAGACTGTGATTAATAATCTTCCAACAAACAAAAGCCCAGGACCAGATGGCATCACAGGTGAATTCTATCAAACATTCAGACAAGAGCTAACACCTATCCTTCTCAAACTGTTCCAGAATATAGCAGAGGGAGGAACACTCCCAAACTCATTCTACAAGGCCACCATCACCCTGATACCAAAACCAGACAAAGATGTCACAAAGAAAGAAAACTACAGGTCAATATCACTGATGAACACAGATGCAGAAATCCTCAACAAAATACTAGCAAACAAAATCCAACAGCACATTAAAAGGATCATACACCATGATCAAGTGGGGTTTATCTTAGAAATGCAAGGATTCTTCAGTATACACAAATCAATCAATGTGATACACCATATTAACAAACGGAAGAATAAAAACCATATGATCATCACAATAGAAGCAGAGAAAGCTTCTGACAAAATTCAACACCCATTTATGATAAAAACTCTCCAGAACGTAGGCATAGAGGGAACTTACCTAAAAATAATAATGGCCATATATGGCAAACCCACAGTCAACATCGTCCTCAATGGTAAAAAACTGAAACCATTTCCACTAAGATCAGGAACAAGACAAGGTTGCCCATTCTCACAATTATTCAACATAGTTTTGAAAGTTTTAGCCACAGCAATCAGAGAAGAGAAAGAAATAAAAGGAATCCAAATCAGAAAAGCAGAAGTAAAGTTGTCACTGTCTGCAGATGACATGATACTATACATAGAGAATCCTACAGATGCTATCAGAAAACTATTAGAGCTAATCAATGAATTTGGTAAAGTAGCAGGATACAAAATTAATGCACAGAAATCTCTTGCATTCCTATACACTAATGATGAAAAATCAGAAAGTGAAATTAAGAAAACACTCTCATTTACCATTGCAACAAAAAGAATAAAATACCTAGGAATACACCTACCTAAGGAGACAAAAGACCTGTATGCAGAAAATTATAAGACACTGATGAAAGAAATTAAATATGATACAGATAGATGGAGAGATATACCATGTTCCTGGATTGGAAGAAGCAACATTGTGAAAATGACTCTACTACTCAAAGCAATCTACAGATTCAATGCAATCCCTATCAAACTACCACCGGCATTTTTTCACAGAACTAGAACAAAAAATTTCACAATTTGTATGGAAACACAAAAGACCCCGAATAGCCAATGCAATCTTGAGAAAGAAAAACGGAGCTGGAGGAATCAGGCTCCCGGGCTGCTGACTATACTACAAAGCTACAGTAATCAATACAGTATGGTACTAGCCCAGAAACAGAAATATAGATCAATGGAACAGGATAGAAAGCCCAGAGATAAAGCCACACACATCTGGTCACCTTATTTTTGATAAAGGAGGCAAGAATATACAATGGAGAAAAGACAGCCTCTTCAATAACTGGTGCTGGGAAAACTGGACAGCTACATGTAAAAGAATGAAATTAGAACACTCCCTAACACCATACACAAAAATAAACTCAAAATGGATTAAAGACCTAAATGTAAGGTCATACATTATAAAGCTCTTACAGGAAAACATAGGCAGAATGCTCTATGACATAAATCACAGCCAGTTCCTTTTTGATCCACCTCCTAGAGAAATGGAAATAAAAACAAAAATAAACAAGTGGGCCCTAATGAAACTTCAAAGCTTTTGCACAGCAAAGGAAACCACAAACAAGACAAAAAGACAACCCTCACAATGGAAGAAAATATTTGCAAACAAAGCAACTGACAGAGGATTAATCTCCAAAATTTACAAGCAGCTCATGCAGTTCAATATCAAAAAAACTAACAACCCACAAACCAAAAATGGACAGAAGACCTAAATAGACATTTCTCCAAAGAAGATACACAGATTGCCAACAAACACGTGAAAGGATGCTCAACATCACTAGTCATTAGAGAAATGCAAATCAAAATTACAATGAGGTATCACCTCACACCAGTCAGAATGGCCATCATCAAAAAATCTACAAACAATAAATGCTGGAGAGGGTGTGGAGAAAGAGGAACCCTCTTACACTGTTGGTGGGAATGTAAATTGATGCAGCCACTATGGAAAACAGTATGGAGGTTCCTTAAAAAACTAAAAATAGAACTACCATACAACCCAGCAACCCCATTACTGGGTATATACCCTGAGAAAACCATAATTCAAAACGAGTCATGTACCACAATGTTCATTGCAGCTCTATTTACAATAGCCAGGACATGGAAGCAACCTAAGTGTCCATCGACAGATGAATGGATAAAGAAGATGTGGCACATACATACAATGGAATATTACTCAGCCATAAAAGGAAATGAAATTGAGTTATTTGTAGTGAGGTGGATGGACCTAGAGTCTGTCATACAGAGTGAAGTCAGTCAGAAATAGAAAAACAAATACCGTATGCTAACACATATATATGGAATATAAAAAGAAAAAAATGGTTCTGAAGAACCTAGGGGCAGGACAGGAATAAAGACCCGGATGTAGAGAACGGACTTGAGGACACAGGAGGGGAAAGGGTAAGCTGGGACAAAATGAGAGAGTGGCCTGGACATATATACACTGCCAAATATAAAATAGATAGCTAGTGGGAAGCAACCGCATAGCACAGGGAGATCAGCTCAGTGCTTTGTGACCATCTAGAGGGGTGGGATAGGGAGGGTGGGAGGGAGACGCAAGAGGGAGGTGATATGGGGATATATGTATATGTATAGCTGATTCACTTTGATATAAAGCAGAAACTAACACACCATTGTAAAGCAATTATACTCCAATAAAGATGTTAAAAAAAAAACCATTTGGCAGTGCCCAGTTCAAATCAAAGTTATACTCATATAAAGTCTTGAAAATTTTAATGTGCCTCAGCTCATCTTTTAACATACCAGAGCATCAAGTTGGTTATTCCTGTTTTAGCCTATAAAATAACAGTGATCATTCATCTGATATTAATGTTCTGCTCCTCAATAATAGTAACATTAAATTCATTCATTTAACAAGTATTTCTTAAATACCAACTGTGTGCCAATCACCATATTAAGCACAAGGAACCCAAAAATGATTAAGACATGGTGCCTGCCGCAGAGCTGAATCTCATGAAGGAGACTAACATGAAAGTTAATAAACACAACTTGAAAGGGCAGAGAGAGAAACACAGTAGTGTAGGAACCCAGTGAAAGGTACAGTTAATGTCAGTTAACTATGATTTTCTTTTTATGGCTTGGTATACCCCACTTCCTAGCATGGTACTAGGCACATACAGACAATTGATAAAAGGTGTTTAGATGGATAGATGGCTGGGTGGATTGGAAGAGTGAGTGAGTGAGAGTGAGTGAAAAATAAATTGACAACTTAAGGGAAAAAATCTGTTGATAGGTCATGTGTTCTCATTTTCCCATGTGACCAGGGAAAGCTGTCAAGTAGTTGGAAAGTATGAGAGAAAATCATTGCCATACCTGAATACTCAGAAGGGCTGGATAGACTACTACACATGGTGAAATATAAAGTTTGAGGGTCAGTTAATTGTTTCTCCAATAGTATACAGACTCAGTTAACTTCACCTTAATTGTTTATTTGTGCTCATCTTTACCTCAAGCGTCATTTCTTCAGAGATAAACTTTCCAGATCCCCAGTCCCACAAACAGTCCAGGTCAGGGTGTCTGTTAAACACTTTCACAGAATTGTGGACTATTACTTCAGGTTGTTCTTATATATATAACAATTTGTATGATTTATTTTTAGATTCATGCCTATCTCCCCAAGTAGAATATAAGATCAACAAGAAGAGTAGAAGCCATATCTATTTTTGCTTTCCAGCAATAGCTCCAACACCTAAGACAGAGCTTGGCATGTAGAAGGTGCTACATAAATATTTGTTGAATAAGTAAAGAGAAACACACCTGTCTCACTAGCAGAGATACTGTGGGTATGCAAGAAAAAATTCTTTTTAAGAATTCTGTAACTGTTTACTTTTAAAAAGAAAAGTTATTACTGCTCATATATAGACACTAAAGAAATATATATTTCTTTCAAGAAAAATTGGATATGAGTTCAGTTCAATCAGATCAGTCTCAATCATACAGACAATCCCAGCTAATTGCAGCTGGAAAATGTCACTGTTGGGGTTTTAGGGAACCAATAAATAACATCCATTTCTTCCTTCTCCTAGTTCAGGGCCAATGGATAAATAAAGGTGATGCACTGATAATTATAGGTAACCCAAATAATTTATGAATGTTTCTTCTCCCTCAACCCATACTAGTCCTTGGGAAATCCCATCTAAAGGAATGGTTGGCTCTGCAGGACACATATACCTACAGCAAGTGTTTCCTCATTGTATCTAGGGTAATACGAAAAGTAAAAGAACGTATCCCCAGAACGTGGGGCCTTGAGAATAATGGACCAGTGGATATTATTCAGGTAACTCAGGAAACTCACAAGAAATAATGGGTGGGACAAGAGGCCAAAACGGCTACTCTAAGTCCCTACACATGGAAACAATGAGGCTGGAGGAAAGGAAAAACCACACTGCCACCCATGAAAGGCAAACCCTTGGTAAGTTTTTCTTTTCCAACCACTAGGTCACAGCACGTATGTGGCAAATGAATGTGGGAGATGGGAGAAAATGAAATAAATAAGTTTGCTTTTCCAGGTGGTGTAACTCATGCAAATTACCACTCTTCTTTTTTTTTTTTTTTTTTTTTTTGCGGTAGGCGGGCCTCTCACTGTTGTGGCCTCTCACGTTGCGGAGCACAGGCTCTGGATGCCCAGGCTCAGCGGCCATGGCTCACGGGCCTAGCCGCTCCGTGGCATGTGGGATCTTCCCGGACTGGGGCACGAACCCGTGTCCTCTGCATCAGCAGGCGGACTCTCAGCCACTCTACCACCAGGGAAGCCCCCGCCCTGCATTTTTTGTAAGTATGTGATAGCTATACTTTTCCTTTGCAGGAGCTGTGGAATAATTTAAAAGAACAGACCACAAAGACCACAGGTTCACACAATTCAAGACTTTCTGATATCATAATGTCCAGGTGGAGACCATGGGAACTAGACATTTGTGCTCCTGGCCTCCTTCCACTCACTGCTTTCCAGTCTCCTCCCAGTTCCAGCCCCCTTTCAACACCAAAACAACCCTCTTCACCTGACTCTGTGGCAGAAGGCATAAAATGTGGCATAAGTATAAGAAGAAGAAACAGGAGATTTATTTGGTACAGTGACATTTACTCTTAAAGATGTTTGGCTTAAGAGATCTCCTCCTATCTTATTGTAAACTCTCAGCATCCTGTGACTTTATGCTCAATTCCTTGGTGCTTAGGTTCTCCTATACACCCATTATTACATAATAACAGTACCTACAACTTCCTGAGTACTCACTTCCAGGCACTCGGGTAAACACTTCATGAAATATCTCAATTTTCACAATCTAAGCAGAAGAAAGGATACCCCATTATAAAGATGAGAAAACTGAGGCTTGCAAGTACCAATCTCTTGCCCAGATTCACACAGCTAGGCACACGGTAACTGAAGGAGCTAAACTGAAAAACTTGACTCCTAAGCCTGCACTCCGCCATCGCAACCACAGCAGCTTGGAGAAAGGAGAAATATCTGGAAAAACCTTCTCAGACAAAAAGAGTGCAGGTTTTCACCTGCAGACTCTATTTAATAAGCAAGAAAATTTAGGAGAGTGGCAGTATTACTTCATCTTGGAACAGCTTTTAACTCAAAACCATTCCTGTTACAAAGAGAGACCTAAATACCCACTCCTGACTCCAACTGAAGTCACCAATGAATAATAACAAATGATAACCATGAAGTAATAACCAGTGAAGACTGTCATAGAGAAAAGGCAAGACAGAGTTTTTTTAAGAACACTTCAATGAAATATTGCCTTTGCTTCCACTCTAGATGCTTGTGATATCTAGTCTCCAAAGATGGTCCTAGTGACCATACCTTACTTATTAGCATAACCACAATGAACCTGGACTGACCCTGTAAACCACTCTAGTAGAATGTGACAGGTGTGACACTGTGTAATTTCAAGGCTGGGCCTTGAGAGACTTGCACCTTCCTCTCTCTTCTCTTGGAACATTTTCTCTTGCAGCCCAACCACCATGCTTTAAGAAGCCCACATGGAGAAAACTGAGGTGCTCCTGTCAACTTCTGAACTCCCAGCAGATGGCTAGCACCTCCTGCCAGCCATGTAAGTGCACCAACTTGGATGTTCCAGCACAGCTGAGTTCCCAGATGACTGCAGCCCTGATGACATCATGTGAAACAGAAGAATAGCCCTAGCTGAGCCCTGCCAACCCACAAAATTGTACTGATAATAAAATGCTTGCTATTTTGCACCGTTAGATTTTAGAATGGTTTGTTGCACAGTGGTGGCTGGAACACAGCCCCTCTCTGGCCCCTGAGTGTCTGGAACAGAATTGTCATTATTCTTATCATCTATTAGGGAAGGCTACACTTGCAACATCATTTGTTTAAGTGAGAAATGTTTCCTTTGTTCTATTTTCCTTGCTGAAAATGTAAAACTAAAAAATTCTAAAGCAAAACATAATGACTATGTTGACTGACCATTCCACAAAAAGCTTATGTATGAATATTACGTTTCAGATGAAAACTATTTGGAATTAGCCTCAATCCTTTAATGAACAAAAACCTCCAAAGACTAGTCGATGGTGAGACTGGGAAGCCGGTAGGTAATCAGTAATTTCAAGAAAGAAAATGTTTATCTTGTGGCCCTGTAACAGCTTAAAACCCAATCAGGGCTAACGTCAGCAAATGGAGTATAGCTATTAGCAAATCTATTAATCAGGGTCTTATTGGCTTTAATAGTGTCAACTCTAATTATTTGTTTGTCTGATCTGAGGTATCTTCAGATTATTTACAATCAGTCCTGCCAACCAACAAAAGATAAGCTTGAATTGCACCAAGTATGTGGGGAATTCGAGGATAGCTTTTTTCCTAGATGCTCAGTCTGAGGCAATATTTTCAGAACCTAAGCCTTTTCTTCAAGACAGAGTCTCCTTCTGAAGTTAATGAATGAATAACTTTCACAATATATTTTCAAAGAAGGCAATAATTAATTTGCCTGGAGAAAAAAAATTCCCTAGAGCCAGGAACATTTGTTCAAAATCATGAGATAGGAGTATTTCCTTGTGTTCTTTTTTTTTTTTTCCAGCACTTATTTTCTTGCACAGGGTCCCACTTCTGGAAGGAAACTGAGGCAGGGAACAATCACTCTGTTCAAATTCATGACTACCCACTGGCAGTATTCATGATCTGAGAAACTAATTCTGTCTTCATTTCTCAAAAGCCCATTTGTGTCTTATCAATACATAAGTCAAGCTTATTTTTCTTCGTTCTACAGCTCAATCTCAGCCTAATTCTATAACTGACCATTTTTATTCCACTTTGTTCTAAAAGAAAAGAATCCAGGTTCCATTTTTAGCTTGAGAAAAATGGAAAATTCACTCTCTCTAGCAAGCTGAAAAGCAGTTCTTATAACAAAATAATTACCTAATTAAAGTGCTCAATTGAATCAGTTACCACAAGGCCAATTAAATCAAGCTGTCAACAGAAATATATTATACCTGATAAGAAGGAGAGTTAGTGAATAGATCAACACAAAGCATGAAGATCATGCTCTCCATTAAACTTAGGGAAGAAGTTATTCCTTCTTTCCTTTAAAAGATGGTATATCTTCCCAATGAAATATTGTTTCTTAATATTTCAATGAAGCTACATATCTGGCAATAAGAATGCTAAGTATCTAGATACTAATTCAGGAGCTCAAGTTTTGATATTTACTTTGTCAATGAACCTCTAGCCAAATGTTCCTGAAAATGAAAGGCATTAATGACTAGTTTATCATAAAACCACCTTGGTCCTTTTCCCTCACAGTGGGGTGGTGGTAGCAGTGATCACTTAGTGTGAATGATTATATAAACAATAAAGAGAATGCCAAACTTGCAGCAGAACAGAAATGATAGACCTCTATGGGCAAAGAAAGATATCTGTTTACTTCCTAATCAGAGAATCCTATTTCTTTCTTTGAGTTCTGTCATGTCTCTTCATCATCCTCACAGCATTCTTTCTATAGCCTGGAATCCTGGGCTTTTCTCTTTATTTCTACTTTCAATCTCATCTGTTGTGTTTGTCTCTGCATTGAGAGGAATGTCCAAGACACCCATCATTTCTGCCCTGTTCTGCCAGAGGAGCTGCTCCAGTGGAGGAAACAGAAAATTCTGGAAAACAGGAAAAAAAGACTATTGAACTAGACATGTAAGGCACAGTATCTACAATTGGCCAGTTGGAAAGGAAAGTACAATGGAGAAAACACACAAAAAACATGATTGCAAAGAGTCCCCAGAGCATCACTGACCCTATTTCCGGTTCCTGTCTGCATATACCCTTATATCTTACAATAAGTTTCCTTTTTTCTGAAGGTGCCTGAATGAGTCTCATATAGATCTCCAATCCGTGAAACAACATTACAAACACAACTAGTCACTGTCTAGATCCTACATGAAATTTAAAACAATTGTTTCTGAGAAATTTGGAAAGCTTAGGGAAATTAAGAAAGTATCTTCTTTAAATTGTATATACCATATATCTTTTTCAAATAGTTCATAATTTTTACACTCATATTATGAAAATAATATAGTAGGTATTTGACATCTATAAAGTAGGAATTTGATTTAAAGGATTCCATCTTTATGCTTTTTAAATCACAACAGAAACAAAATTTTCTCCCCAGAAGGATGAGTGCATTTACCAAGTATTATGAATTTACAAGAGCTTTTTTCCTACTATCAAAGGAGAATTTCGTGACTTTGTCTAGCTGGTACTCATAATATCCATTCATTTTCCAGGACAAATATTAATATTTTAAAATATTACCAATGCTTTTTTATAAATCCAAAATATCTTTGGGAAATTTCTGTAAGACTATTTCTCACTTTACCTCAGAACACTTTGAAGTCAGTGGGAGCTCTGTGCTTGAATCAGCCCCATGGAGTGAGAAGCCAGAGAAGAAATAGGGCCAACACAAAAATATCCAAACATACAGAGTGGGGATTTCCTATCTATGATGTGGCCCAAAGGGCTGAGCTCAGAAACAGTTCTAATGAGAGCATTCTTCAAGGAAAAGAAAAATAGTTCCAAAAAGTGGCCAAGAGCTAGTCAAATAGGAAGAAGAAAATCAACAACTTAAAATGAATTTTAATGAACACTGATTCCAGGTTCCAGGAGTTAGTTATAAAGTTTGTTGGAAAGAGGAAGACTTAGCCTTGATTGTTGTTAAATATAAGGTTGTCCAGAAAGCATCATTTGAAGCTTAACAGATCCTTTCACTTCACCTCCCAAATCTCTATTTCCAACCTCATCCCACAAATCTCTTTCCTACTGATTGCTAAAACATCACCATTAGTAATCAATTCCTTTAAGTTATTCCACCTTTGGTGGTCTTTTATAAAGCAAATTCTCTAGGAACAAGGTACTGGACTCTTGGGAGGTTTTGGTAGTATTGAAACCAGGGCACGTTATGGATTGAATGGTGTGCCTCCACAAAATTCATATGTTGAAGCTCTAACTCCTAATGTGATTGGATTTGGAGCTAGTGCCTATAAGGAGGTGATTAAGGTTAAATGATGTCATAAGGGTGGGTCCCTGATCCCATAGGATTAGGGTCCTTATAAGAAAAGACACCAGAGAGTGCAGGCACTCTCCCCCCTCCCTCCCTTTCTCTTTCTCTCCCTCTCTCTCTCTCCCCCAAATTTCTTTTTCCTCACAAGCACAACGAAGAGATCATGTGAGCAGACAGCAAGATGGCAGATGCCTACACGTGAAGAGAAGAGGCCCCACAATGAAATCCACCCTGCTGACACCTTGATCTTGGACTTCCCAACCTCCAGGACTAAAAGGAATAAATTTCTGTTAAGCCATAGTCTGTGGTATTTTGTTATGACAGCCTGAGTTAATTAAGACAGGAGATAAAAAAGCAAGGAGAAGCATCCTGTAGAACAGTTTGAGGGGAGCACTCCCTCAGCAATACACAAACAGATAAAAGAGATATGTTTGAAGATAGAGTCATCCTTCCAGAGAATAAGTTCCTTCATTCTCCTCTGCTGTCTTCCTGAGGTCATGTAGGAATGACTATTGGAATGTCTATTCAGGCCATATCACACCCACTCTTTGAGAACTTCTTAAGTCCACGCACATTACGGGCATGGGGTAGAGTAACAAAATAAATATTTGGTCTTTGTCCCCAGTTTCTGGCACAGAGTTCATAAAAACCTTGGAATCTCCTGAATGTCTTTTGTATGCTTACAAGACGATACTTGGTGGAAGAGCCCCTAGATAGCTTTAGGATAGGAGCTGGTGACCAAAAAAAGCCAATCTGATGATTAAAGGGTTAGAACATTCAGTTCCACTCCCTATGCTATTGAACAACAAATGAGTTAATAAATTCAAAAGAAATCAAAAGAGAAATCAAAAAATATCTTGAACGATATCACACCTGTTAGAATGGCTATCATCAAAAAGACAGTAGATAACAAACGTTGGGGAGGATGTGGAGAAAAGGGAACCCTTCTGCAGTGCTGGTGGGAACGTAAATTGGTGTAGCCCCTGTGGAAGACGTATGGAGGTTCCTCACAAAATTAAAAATAAAACTACCATGTGATCCAGCAATTCCACTTCTGGGTATATGCAAAGGAAATTAAAACAGAATATTAAAGATATATCTGCACTCCCAAGTTCACTGAAGCATTATTCACAATAGCCCAGATATGGAAACAACCTAAGTGTCCAGTAACAGATGAATGGATAAAGAAGCTATGAGGTGGGCTTCCCTGGTGGCACAGTGGTTGAGAATCTGCCTGCTAATGTAGGGGACACGGGTTCAAGCCCTTGTCTGGGAGGATTCCACATGCTGCAAGCAACTGGGCCCGTGAGCCACAACTACTGAGCCTGTGCGTCTGGAGCCTGTGCCCCACAACAAGAGAGGCCGCAATAGTGAGAGGCCTGCACACCGTGATGAAGATTGGCCCCTGCTTGCCACAACTAGAGAATGCCCTCGCACAGAAACAAAGACCCAACACAGCAAAAATAAATAAATTAATTAATAAACTCCTACCCCCAACATCTAAAAAAAAAAAGAAGCTATGAGGTGAGTATATCTACATCTATCCATATCTATACACACACACATATATACACATACACACACACAGTGGAATTCAGCCATGAGAAAGAAGGAAATCCTGCCATTTGCAACAACATGGATGGAGCTTGATGGTATTATACCAAGTAAAATAAGCTAGACAGAGAAAGATAAATACTGCATGGTATAACATATATGATATCTAAAAAAAGTCAAACTCATAGAAACAAAGCAAAGAAAAGTGGTTGCCAGGGGGTGGGGAGTGGGGGAAATAGGAAAAGGTTGGTAAAAGAGTACAAACTCTCAACTAATAGGATGAACATGGTGTGAGGATCTAATGTGTAACATGGTAACTATAGTTGATCACATTGTATCATATAATTAAAATTTGCTAAGACAGTAAGACTTAAATGTTCTCACAAAAAAGAAAGATAAATATGAGGTGATGGATGGATAGATGGGAGGAATCTTCTCACAATGCATACATATATCAAATCACGATACTATACACTTTATTAAATTTCATTGGTTATTTATACCTTGAAAAAGGCCCCCAAAAAAACCTGAGACAAGCAAAGATGGAAATACAACAACATACCAAAACTTATGGGATGCAGGAAAAGCAGTTCCAAGAGTGAAGTTTGTAACAATAAATGCCTACATCAAGAAAAAAGGAAGATTTCAAATAAACAACCTAACTTTATATCTCAAGAAACTAGAAAAAGAACAAACTAAGCTCAAAATTAGCAGAAGGAAGAAAATAACAAAGATCAGAGTGAAAATAAATAGATACTATAAAGACAATAGAAAAAAATCAATGAAAATAAGAGTTGCTTTTTTGAAAACATAAACAAAATTGACAAACTTTTAGCTAGACTACAAAAAAAAGAGAGGACTTGAACAAATATAATTAGAAATGAAAGAGGAAACATTACAACTTCTAATTCAGAAATACGACGGGTCATAAGAGACCACTGTGAATATTTATATGCCAACAAATTAACGTAGAAGAAATGGATAAATTCCTAGAAACATACAACCTACCAAGACTGAATAATAAAGAAATAGAAAACCTGAACAGATCTATTACTAGTAAGGAGATTGAACCAGAAATCAAAAACTCCCCAACAAAGAAAAGTCCAGGCCAGATGGCTTCACTGATGAATTTGATTAAACATTTAAAGAATTAATATCAATCCTTCTCAAATTTTGCCCAAAAACTGAAGAGAAGGGAATACTTCCAAACACATTTTTATGAGATGAGTATTACCCTGATAGCAAAGCCAAACAAAGACACTACAAGAAAAGAAAATTACAGACCAATATCTCTGATGAACACTTTTGTTGATGCCAAAATCCTCAGCAAAATATTAGCAAACTGAATTCAACAGTAGGTTAAAAAGATTATACATTCTGATCAAGTGGGGTTTATTCCTGGGATGCAAAAATGGTTCAATATACACAAATCAAGAAATGTGATACACCACATTAACAAACTGAAGGATAAAAATCATATGATCATCTCAACTGATGCAGAAAAAGCATTTGAAAAAATTCAACATCCTTTCATGATAAAAACTCTCAACAAAATCAGGTATACAAGGAACACACCTAAACATAATAAAAGCCATGTAGGCAAAGCCCACGGTTAACTTCATACTCAGTGGTGAAAGCTGAAAGCTTTTCCTCTAAGAGAGGAACACGGATGCCCACTTTTGCCACTGCTATTTGACATAGTACTGAAGTCCTAGCCATTAGCAATTACCAAGAAAAAGAAATAAAAGGCATACAAATTGGAATGGAAGAAATAAAACTGTCACTATTTGCAGATGACATGACATTACATACAAAAAACCCAAAAGATTCCACCAAAAAACTGTCAGAATAAATGAATTCGGTAAAGTTTCAGGATACAAAATCAATATACAAAAATCAGTTGCATCTCTATACACTAACAATGAGCTATCAGAAAGAGAAATTAGGAAAATAATCCAATCTACAACGGCATCAAAAAGAATAAAATTCTTAGGAATAAATTTAACCAAAGAGGAGAAAGATCTGTCACTAAAAGCTATAAAACATAGATGAAAAAATCGAAGACACAAATAAATGAAAAGATATTTTGTGTTCGTGCATTAGAATTAATATTGTTTAAATGTACATACTACCCAAAGAAATCTCCAAATCAATGCAATTCCTATCAAAATTCCAATGGCATTCGTAGAAATAGAAAAACCAATCCTAAAATTTGTATGGAACACAAAATACCCTGAATCACCAAAGCAATCTTGAGAAAGAAGAACAAAGCTGGAGGCATTGCATTTCCTGATTTCAAACTATAATACAAAGATATAGTAATCAAAACATTACAGTGTAGGCATAAAAACAGATAACTTTAGAACAGAATAGATCAATGGAATAGAGAGCCCAGGATTAACCCATGCATATACTGTCAATTAGGTTTCAACACAGGAGCCAGGAATATACAGTGGGGAAAAGACGGTCTCTTCAACAATTGTGTTGGGAAAACTGAACGGCCACATGCAAAAGAATGAAACTGGACCACTGTCTTACATCATAGATGAAAATCAACTCAAAATAAATTAAAGACTTAAATGTAAGATCTGAAATTATAAAACTCCTAGAAGAAAACATAGGGGTAAGCTCCTTGACATTGGTCTTGGTGATGATTTTTCATGGTGACACCAAAGTAAAAGCAACAAAAGTAAAAATAAACACATAGGACTACATCATACTAAAAAGCTTATGAACAGCAAAGGAAACCATCAACGAAATGAAAACACAACCTACTGAATGGGAGAAAATATGTGCAAACCACATGTCTGATCAGAGATTAATAACCAAAATACATAAGGAATGTACACCACTCAATAGCAAAAAGCAAATATCCCAATTAAAAAATGAACAAAGGACCCGGCTAGACAGTTTTCCAAAGGAGATATACAGATGACCAACAAGTACATGAAAAGGTGTTCAGCATCACTAATCATCGGGGAAATGCAAAACAAAACCACAGTGAGGTATCATCTCACACCTGATAGGATGTTTATTACCAAAAAGACAAGAGATAACAAATGCTGGCAAGGATGTGGAGATGGGGGAACCCTTGTACACCGTTGGTGGAAATGTAAACTAATACAGCCACCAGAGAAAACAGTATGGAGGCTCCTCATGAGATTAAAAATAGAACTACCATATGATCCAGCAATCCCACTTCTGAGTATATACCCAAAGGAAAATAAATCACTATCTCAAAGAGATATCTGTACCTATGTTCACAGCAGCATTTTTCACAATAGCCAACATGGAAACAACCTAAGTGTCCGTCAATGGAAGAATGGATAAAGAAAATGTGGCATATATATAAAATGGAATATTATCCAGACTTAGATGGAAATTCTACCATTTGTGACAATAGATGAAACTAGAGGGTATTATGTTAAAGTGAATGAAATAAGTCAAAGTCAAATACTGCATGGTATCCTTATATGTGGAATTAAAAAAAAAATTAAACACATAGAGAGAGTAGAATGGTGGTTACCAGGGACCTGTGGGGTGGAGGGAAGGCTGGTAAAAGGGTACAAACTTTCAGTTATAAGATGAATAAGGTTGGGAGGATCTAATACATATCATGGTAACTGTGACTGATAATACTGTAAGTATACAATTAAAATCTGCTAAGAAAGTAGAACTTAAGTGTTCTCCCCAGGAAAAAAAAAAAAGTTAACATGTGGGGGATGGATACATTACCTAACTCAACGGTGGGAATCCTTTCATAATGTATATGTATATCATAACATCATGTTGTACACTTTAAATATATAATTTTATTTGTTAATTATACCTCAATAAAGTTGAAAAAGTAATTTTTAAAATAGTAAAACTTTTATTGCTCTTTAATTTTGTTTTCAATCTAAGATCTCATCAAGAAATTATACATTGCATTTGGTTGTCATTTCTCTTCATTCTCCTTTAATACAAACTAGTTCCCCCTGCCTTTTTAATCATTCAATGTCCATAATACCTTCATTTTTAAAATCAATTAAAAAAAAGTACTGCCATTTGTAATTGCAAAATGTCATGAATTATGAGTCTTGCTAAATGTTGAAATTTGATGTTTAAAATGTGAGAAAAAAAGTGCATCTTAGAATTGATGAAATATGACATTTTTGTCTGGATTTGATATAAAGAGAAAGTTGCAGATAATAATCAGAAGTTTGGAAAACATGCCCAGTAAGAAAGGGATGAAGAAAACTGGAAGTACTTAGCTGGAAGAATAGGATAAAAGGCAATTTAACAAGCTTAAATTTATGAAACTTAAATGAAATAACAAGCTTAAATGAAAGAGGGTAACTAGCTTTTTTATCATATTCTAAGAATACAAAAGAAAAAAAATGAAAGCACATGGACTTAAACCATAAAGTAAGGGCTTTGATTCAGACAAATCAAAGGAATTTTTTCTACCCAGAGATAATTATTATGAATGGTTGGTCAGTCTCCTTCTCCAGAGATGTGATCAGAATATGCTAGGCTGGGAAGCGGGCTTTTAGACAAAGATATGTGGTGGAATGGGGGACAAAAAAACACTTTGAAGGTGAAATGTCAAGGGCTGAGGCACAGAAGTCATTTTTTAGCAAGTCTGAGACATGATAATAATTTGTTCGGCCGAAGAATAAAGTCCAGAAGATCATGAGAAATGTGTTTGTTAGGGTTAAAAATGGAAGAACCAGAATTCTGTTAACAGAGGGAAGGAGAATTCAACAGTCAGTAAAAGATTATGGAAGCCAGAGAGATGTGTCTCTGATGGTGACAGTATATAATAGGCAGTCACTTGTGACAAAAACCACATTTAATGAAACTTTTTTTTTCCTAGCACTTATGTGCAGGTTGACTTGGAATAAGTAAAGAGCAGAGTTAGGGAGACCAGCTAGAGTCATTGCAATGAGCCAGCCTTACCATGAACTCAGTATATAACCATCTACCTCCCAGACCCCCCCACACATATAGCAGAAGCCTGAAAATCCACCATTTAGAACATTTTTCTCTGGCTTCATATAAACCCACTAAGCTACTGTCCATGTTTTAACACTGAGGATGCTTCTGTTTCCTTCCTAAAAAAATGATTAAGATAGAGTAGGTGCTTTCTCTTCTTTGCACCTACTCTATATTAATCATTTTTTAGGAAGGAAACAGAAGCATCCTCAGTGGTAATGACATATGTACACTACCAAATGTAAAATAGATAGCTAGTGGGAAGCAGCCACATAGCACAGGGAGATCAGCTCAGTGCTTTGTGACCACCTAGAGGTGTCAGATAGGGAGGGTGGGAGGGAGATGCAAGAGGGAGGGGATATGGGGATATAAGTATACGAATAGCTGGTTCACTTTGTTATACAGCAGAAACTAACACAACAATGTAAAGCAATTATACTCCAATAAAGACGTTAAAAAAAAAAGAGAGAGAGATAGAGTAGGTGGTTAAGATCTTTCAGACACGGAGAGCCCAAGGAGAGTCAAGGCTGTAGATTCCAAAGCCAGGCTTTACCCACCTAACAATTTTGCCTACTTTGGGGCACCATGATGGAAGTAAAAACAAGGGAGTTTTTCCTTGCTTTTCTCATACGTGTGGAAACAAGGTATTTTAACTGAGATTCTGTGCCTACTGGAAACCTTTATTAGTTGTAAGGTCAGGTCAATCTTAACAATATGAAGCATGTTCCAAAATCTATTATCTGAAATATAATTCAAATCTCAGCTCCACGCTTCTTTAATTTTTGATAATGAGCATTTGGTGTTCAAGGGTATGTAGCGTTGTAAATTGAGGCAACTAATAACCCTAAGAATTAGCTCCTTTGAAATCAGTGACAAGAGTGCCCTCTTGGGCTTTTATTTTTTTCTCCTGACCTTGACGTTCCACAACTGCAAATATTGCTGATGCCTTTAATTTTCTAGATTATAGTTCTCCTTTAAGTGATTCCAAAGAACAGATGTCTCTCTCTGGAAACAGCCTCTGATTAAACATACCACTTTCGCCAACTCACCAAAATCTTTGAATCATTCTGCCCTTAACCCTGGAGCCTAGATTTGCCCACAGGTAGATAATGAAAGGGGGAGAGGAGAGGAGGATTCAACACTTACAGTTAAAGATGCCCTAACAGTATGACCGCCATCAGAAGCTCATTAGAAAATCCTCTCATGAGCATGAGAAGGCATCAAGGAGTTTTAAGGTGTATTCCAAAACACAGTCAGTGCCAAGAGTCCCTTTTTACTGATGGGAACTCCTAAGAAATTGCTACCAGCCCCCTAAGAGGTACCCCACTCAGGTATGGATAGAACCTGCTGCCATCACTGTGCGACTGTTGCCTTGAACACTATCTGCTCAGGTCCTTGGAATCCTTCTCCAGGGCAAGGCACATCATCCACTGACAGAAAGAATACTTTCTTCATTACAAAGCTGAAAATGAAATGCATCCTCCCCGTTCACTCTTCAGGGCCTTCCTTATGCCCCCAAAGTAATTTTGAGGCATTCTATCTCATTTCCATGATAGCACATTTATGAATATTTACCAGTAGCAAGCAACGGCTGTAGGAAAGCCTCAGAAGAGGACTCAACTTCACTGCATTAGTTTTAATAATAATGAAAGTTTCAAAGGAGCCAATGTGCCTTCCTTACCTCATTACAAATAACATGCCACAGCTTAAAGATCTCAAAGTAAATGACTGAAACAATACAAGATAAGAAAGTAAAGAAAGGGGGAAAAGTCATCTCCCACTAGGAAAAAAAAATTTCAAGTTCCAGAGGTTAGAAAAATTGCTATAGGTCAGAAAGTGACTTAGGATGGAAACTAAGATTGCAAACCAGTTGCTTTCTCTTCCTGGGCCTCCTTTAGTCCTGTGATTTGGGTCTTTAATGTGTTTTTCATTTGTATGTAGATTTCTTTTAGCATGTAGATTTCTAATACTTCCAGTTGGTTTTACCACAACCCCTGTATTTTGAGTTATTTGGAATTCCAGATAGACTTTTGCTGCTCTCTGGGCATTTTGAATACTGGCTTTTCAACAGCCTAGATTGAAAAGTGTCTGAGAACCTCTAAGTTTCTATACAACAGTAACATATTGTTGTTGTTGTATCTAAACACCAAGAGTGAAATTTAACAAACTAAATAATTCATCCACAATCATACTTGAATTCAACATGTACATACTAAGTGCTTACTACCTGCCAGGCAGCTTTTCAGGCCCTGGGGATTCAGCAGTGAACAAGACAGAGAAGAATTCTCGCTCAAGGAGCTTACATTGTGCTGGAGAGAGATATAATAAACGATTAAACAAAAAAGTAAGTAGTATGTGAGATGAGCACAAGGGCTAAGAATTAAAATAAAAAATAAAGTCAGGAAAGGAGTTAATGAATGCCAGTAAAGGGCAGAAAGAGTGAGAGAGTAAGACAGCATCACTGATAAACTTACCTGCAAGCAGAGACCTGAAGGAGGTGACCCTATGCTGGAAGCATCCTCAACATGACTAAGCCTAGCAATAGTGGAAAAGCTAATGTGACTGGACCCAAGTGGGTGAGGAGAGCCTGGTAGGAAATGAAGTAAGAGAGAAGAAGAGGCCAGATAGGACTGGGCTTTGCAAACCACCGTCTGGCTCTGTCTGGATGAAACTCAGAGTGAGATGGAAGCCACTGGAGGCTATTGACCCAGAGAGAGAGGGAACACTCTTTATTTCCTACTAATAACTTAAATCATCTTCAAGTAGTTACTATTCCTAACCCTTAGGCTTTGTAGGTTTTTAAAAAAGTAATTTTAAGAAGCCTTATTCTAAAAACAGGATTGTTTCAAGACTCATTCTTTACTCTTTATGAACTCACTGGAAAGAGAGAAATTAGCTTCCATTCTGTCTCAGAGAATATACCATGGAAGCACAAATTCTACATATTGATTTTCAAACAGAATTAACTGCTTTGGGAAAGACGATAGCTCAGACCTACTGGATACAAACACTTCTATTAGGCAGAAGGGTAGATGGATGAGATGGTCCATAAACGCTGACAGAAAACCTATTAGCTGAATCACATTAGATTAGCCAAGTAGTGTTACTGAGGGCATCTGAAAAACCTCAAATGCTTACGTCAGTGGACTATGCATTAAATAGAGGTGAGATATTAATAACTAGAAGGATAAATGGAAATTCTCTCATTATTTAAAATAAATTTATCCATACTTCTAAGCAACTACCTATTCATTTGATTATACAGGAGGAAAACTTCTTATCTGTCAGAAGGCAGTTACTAAAGAGGCAGGCAGATATTTGATGGTTTGATGTACAAGTCCCTTGCTGAAATGACCTCCATTTGAGTCTGCCATTGTGCCCAGAATTAGGTATTCCTTTGGGCTAAGTCATTATCTTCCTAAAAGGCCTTTGCAAAGGATAATAGCTTAGTTTAGCACATTAACTTCCCAGGCCTTGGTGATGCACTCTAGCTAGCTGAAACCTTGGCAAGCAAAGCCTTAAGGGAGAGTAATATAAGCAGGCATTGGCCCAAAAACAGCACTTTTTTTCCTTTTATTAATACTATTTATTGAACTCTTACTATGTGCTAGCTTCTAATCTTAGAACAGCTCAGAGGTAACTATTATTATTCTCATTAAAGAGGTTGAATAAATTTCCCAAGGTCCATAGCTATAAGTAGTGAATCTGCAATTCAAATCTAGCATTTAACACAGTGCTTAGCACATAGTAGGGGTTCAGTAAAAAATCCACAAATGAATGAATGAACGAAACCCAGATCTCTTTGATTCCAAAACTCAGACTCTTTATTTATTCAGTGCTTTACAGTTTTTAAGTACTTTTAAGTATGCTGTGGTGACTCTGGGGTACAAACAGCACAGAGTACTACTTCTCTCAATAAAGCACTTCTTGTAGGATACTTTCTCTTCCCCCAGCTTATTCTATATGACCCCAAGACAAGCTGGAGAAAATCTAGAACATGAGGAGTACACAAGGCAGGGTGTTGCCTTGTGGGGAGCAGAAAGGCAAAGGAAGAGGGGCCACTAGGCCATCACAGTAAGTTGTACGAGAGCTTTGCAAAGGGCTAAGAGGACACATGAAGATAAAGGGGTGCTGTGGTGGTTAAAGGAGGGGCTCCAAAGTCATTCAGGCTTGGGTTGAGAGCCAGCCTCATTTCCTAATAGCTGTGTGACTTGACCCTTCTGCACCCCAGTGTCTGCATCTGTAGAATGGAAATAATTGTACCTACCTTACTAGTTATGAAATTATGTGAGAAACTATGTGTAAAGCACAGTGTGTGGCACAGAGTAAGTGCTCGATAAAAGTTAGCTATCTTCATTACTAAAGAGTAAGATGGTAGTTCCCATGGACAAATGTCACAATTGGACATATGCTCCTCATTGGAGCCATAATCCACCATAGTTCCCACCCTTAAAGATCTTCATAAAATAAGAAATATCTGACCCAAAGGATTTTAAAATTGTCACCTTCCTGAAAGCAGCAACCAAATTGGACTTCTTATTTCACCCTCCAATGCTAAGATGTCCCAGTTTCCAAACCCGTCTGGGGGAGGTTGCAGTGAGTCTTCTTCCAGTAGAGTTTCCCCTTTTAGAAATTTTGTTTCATGCCAGTGTTAATTTCACAGTCCTTAGTGTTCTTTCTATTATTCATGAGTTCGCTGCAGTTCAATTTTACAAAGCAAAGGAGGGCAAACACAGATGTGTTTTCCCCTTTGAAAACAAAACAGTTTTAGCCCCTGTGGAACGGAATGTGTGCTGATCAGATGAGTCTCGTATAGCCCTAGCAATTGGATTTAAGTCTGTTTCTTGAAGACAGCCCAAAGACAAACTCCACACTTTGCATTTACATTTGGGGGACATTTTTTATAGCATTTCTTTTTGTGAGAGTATATCAATTCCCTGAAACTTACTCTGCTTTTCTTTGTAACTCAGCTTCCCTGCCTTTACTAGACAACCATGAGAGCAGTGTACAAAAGAAAAGGGGAAAGTAAAGAGTCCCCCATCCTACCTCTACTTGTCTTGCTTCCAGTAAGCTTCCCATAACATGATTACAATCCATCATAATCTGGGAGTGTCAGACTTTAATGTTAAGGGAATAACTTGACCAAATGGATTGTCATTAGATTCTCCTTCAGCCCCTATGCTGGCTGTGCAAAGTGCAATGAGACTCGTGGCATCTGGATGCATAAGGGTCACAGTATATATAGGATCTTTGTGCAGAAAAGAAAGTCACTCCTCTGATGGTGAAGAGTTTGGCAAGCAGTGTCTTCTTACATATTTTTTTTAAAAGCACCCCTTCCTCAAGACTGAGAGTGTCCTGAAGCACAGGCTGGATTTCAGTCCGCACTCTTCCCTATGGCTCTGTCCTCAAGCACAGAAGATAACAACCCTCTGCCATCCTTCACCCAGTGTCTTCTCACCTACACCTGTTCAAGAGCTTTGTTGAGGGGATTGAGGGAGCAGCTGTCAAGCTTAGGGACTGGTCTGTAAATCCCTCATTTCATTCTGAAAATGAAAATAACTACCCAGCCTACTTCACTGGAAGAGGGGTTGATTAGCTCAGACTAAAGCATAATAGACCCGGTATGATATAAGCCCGGGCATCCCTCCACTCTGGAACATGTTTGGTGTCACAGACTAATGTATAAACATCTAGTACCTCAGTTCCTATTTCTGGGGACACAGGACACAAGGATGTGCTGAGACTTTAACTGCCATAATCAAATACCTATATGGGCAAGAGTATTTGACTGGGGGACTCAGAAGCTATCATATCCAGTTTATCACGTCTCACCCCAGACAAGCCACTATGGCTACACCTTCACAGATATATTGGTAATGACAGAGCCATAGACTATTACAGAGAAGGGAGCATTTGCTATTTGTTTCTTCACCACAGTAGACAGCATTAAAACTAAAGGAAGATATCAGAAATGAAAACCTCTAGTTAGAAGTAACAGGCTCAGAAAAGAATTATCAGGAAAATAAGACCTGTAGAAATCACCTTAAGTACTATCCTTATATGAATCAGAGATCTTCTCTTCACATGCCAAGAGCTGGACCTCCTCATATCACTTTCATGTCTGAGGCTACCTGGACCAGGCTTCCTGGGACACATATCTCAGGAAAGGCTAGATTGGGCATTTGAGGCAGCCATCAGTAAGCAGGTAATGTTTTGCTATGGGGGCAAGTAGTGAAGGGAACACTCTCTATTCAGAGGCCTCCACTGTTCCAAAGGGACACATCCCCTCCAAGTGCCAAGTCCTCACTAATCAGGAATAGCTTTTACACTGTTGCTAGAGCTCATGAACTATTGTCCATGCTATGCTGATAGCAAACAGTAGTCTCCATCCTTTCTAGACTGAAAACATCCCTCAGTCTAGAGGTCACTGTAACATTGTCCAGGGCTTTCTAGCCCCAAGACAAAACAGGCCAACTATCTTCCCCTTGCCTGCCTGGGCCTAGCCTCTCTCTCTTAGATTTGTGGCTGTCCTGTTAATTCTGTTTAAACCATTGAGTTAATAAATGACTCAACAGAACTCTCAGCAAAGACTGAAAGCAGTGCTGAGTGTAATCTTGATTAGATTAAATGTTCAGCATTCAGCTAAGTCCTGCAAGAGAGAAATTAAAATTAAGTTGAATATTTTTTTTTAAGAATTGAAATTTAGCATTCAGAGTCAAGTATTAGGCCCCAGTGATAAAGACAGAGAGCAGATGGCCCCTTTGTCATCCCCCATCTTTGTCATCATTCTCCCACCATGTGCCCATTTCTCTTTCCTAACACCTACTGCTCAGATTTGGCACCAAGAAAAAGACACAGGAACAAAAGCCAAAGTGACTGAGAGTACATGTATGTCCCTACCTATTTCTCACAGTCCTCCTGCATAGCCCTCTCTCATCCCTCCCTGCCCTCACACCACATGTGAGTGCATGCACGCACGTGCATGCACGCATGCACGCGCGTGCACACACACACACACACAATTAACCACTGAGCACAAAAGTGATATTCAAGTCCCTTATCCCTCAGTCAGGGGGAAATGGGGTTGCTAAACCAAAATGCATTTTCAAATCTAGTTTTGTTCTATAGAAACAAATGCTCCTGCCAGAAAAACATCCTGTAATGCACTCGGCATTATTACTAGTGGATAAATGAGAGGTTGTGATTTCAGCTTCTCCTTCTGATTGCCCTATAAGGTGGCATCCCCACTGATGTTCTGGATACTCTGTTATTCTTGGAATGTTCAAACCACCCTCCTCGCCCCTATTTTGAATATGGCCATTGAGATGCAAACAAAACGACTTTAAAACTTGACACTCCAAAATATGGTTGTTGTGCTTTGTGGAAATTAATTGCCTCCTCATGTAGGAAAAAAAAAACAAGACAAACAAAACAGAAAAAAAGCATATGTAATTAAGACACTGATTTCCAGTTGGATCTAAAAGGCTTCCACAAAAAGGAGACTCTCAGCCTCCCTTGTTATCTTGGCTCCCCTCATGAGCTCTCTCAACAGCACCCTTCAAGGTTAGCTGTGCCAAAGCACTTGCACTGGTATTCAGACACCTCCTAAAGAGGAAGGAAATGAGCCACTGAAACCCGATTTCCTCTACCTTTTGCAAGAATCTTCTGATTGGCAGTAAAGCACTGACTGTTAATAAAGCTAAAATCATTAAATTGGAGTTATTAATTGGCCTAGAGCCAAGAGACAGTTATGAAAGGAAAAAAATAAAAAGCTATTTTTCCCAGGACTAAGTTAAGAATTAAAACACAACTTTAATATGTAGTCATTAACGTCAAACTAAAAAGCTTCCGCACAGCAAAGGAAAAAAATCAACAAAATCTAAAGGCAACCTAAGGAATGGGAGAAAATATATACAGCTGATAAGGGATTAATATCCAAAATATACATGAACTTACAAAATTCAATAGCAAAAAACTCACAAATAATGTAATTTTAAAATGGGCAAAGGACCTGAATAGACATTTTCCCAAAGACATCCAAATTGCCAACAGTTACATGAAAAGGAACTCAACATCACTAATTACCATGGAAATGCAAATCAAAACCAGAATGAGATATCACCTCTTACCAGTTAGAATGACTTTTATCAAAACAACTAGAGATAATGAGTGCTGGTGAGGCTGTAGAGAAAAGGAATTCCTTGTGCACTGTTGATGCGAATGCAAATTGTTACAGCCATTATGGAAAGCAGTACGGAGGTTTCTCAAAAAATTTTAAAAGAAATACCATATGATCCAGCATTTACACCTATGGGAATATATCAGAAAGAATCAAAAACGCCACACTGAAATATTTGCACCCCCATGTTCACTGCAGCATTATTCACAGTAGCCAAGATATGGAAATAAACCAAATGTCCATCAACAGATGAATGGATAAAGAAAATGTAGGGACTTCCCTGGTGGCACAGTGGTTAAGAATATGCCTGCCAATGCAGGTGACACAGGTTCGATCCCTGGTCCAGGAAGATTCCACATGCCACGGAGTAACTAAGCCCATGCACCGCAACTACTGAACTCACACACCTCAACTACTGAAGCCCGTGTGCTCTAGGGCCCACATGCCACAACTACTGAGCCCGCGTGCTACAACTACTGAAGCCCACGTGCCTGGAGCCTGTGCTCCACAACAAGAGAAGCCACCACAATGAGAAGCCTGTGCACCACAATGAAGAGTAGCCCCCACTCGCCACAACTAGAGAAAGCCCGCACGCAACAATGAAGACCCAATGCACAGAGAGAAAGAAGGGGGGGGGGGGTGTGGAGAGAGAGAAAGAAAGAAGGAAGGAAGGGAGGAAGGGAGGGAGGGAAGGAGGAAGGGAGGGAGAAAGGAAGGAAGAAAGAGAGAGAATGTGGTATATACATATAATGGAATATTATTCATCCTTTCAGAAGAAGGAAATCCTATAATATGCAACAACATGGATAAACCTGGAGGACATTATGCTAAGTTGAATAAGCCAGTTACAAATACCACATGATTCCACTTATATGAGGTACCTATAATAGTCACACTCATGGAAACAGAAAGTAGCATGATGTTACTTTCTACTCCAAGCACTGGGAGTAGAGGGAAATGGGGAGTTGCTATTCAACACGTATAAAGTTTCAATTTATAGTGAGTAAGATGAATACTTTATAGAGATCTGTCTACAACATAGTGCCTAGAATTAACAATACCATACTATACAGTTAAAAATTTGTTAAGAAGGTAGATCTCATGCTGTGTTCTTATCACCAAAAAAAAAAAAAAAAAAAACTAATAATTTAAAAGGAAATAAAAACCTGCCATGATGGGCCACATTTCTAGAAACTGGGTCATTTCTCTCCATACCAGCCTGGCACACATTAGACCCTCTCTGTTACAAAGCAGCCAAGATAAGAAATTCAAAAATGCCTCCTAGGAACAGACAATTCAGAGTTCCTGGAATCAGGCTTAAAAAACATCTAGATTGAAAAGCAATGGCTCTGAAATCTCTGCAGTTTTGCTTCCACCCGTGCTAATATCCAGCAGTTCTCCCCCTTGAAGTGGCAGATTCCTAGTGAACTGAGCTCTGGACCTAAGGAGACCTGCTAGCAGTTGTATATCAGCTATTATAAATCTGGTGTACTCTGTGATTTGCCATTTCAAAGTTTGAAGAAGTAAAACAAATGAACAAAAGGGAACCTTTTATTCTCAAACCAATACCTGATCAGCATGGGAGTTTTGACCTGCTCCATTTCTGACCTGGGCCAGTTCATCCCTCCTTAGGCAACTTGGTGGTCCCTGGCCCCTCGGAGGTCGCCGTATTCTTGCTGAACTTAGTGCAGACACCAGGTCATCAGCAGACTGTTAAGAGCTTAAGACCCAGAAGCTCGAGCCCTAGAAAAAAGCTACCCTCCAATCCATTCAGGAGGGACTTTTTTGGCACTTCCATTTGCAGGGAGCATTTAAAGCTGGAAAAATGTGTTGGCTCAGGATTCCCCTTGCCCTCCACTCCTCCTGGGCCATGACCAGAGTGGTCAGCTGAAGAAGGCATATGCCATCCGATCTATGGTACTGGTGCCTGTTCCCTGCAGCCAAGCCCTTGGGTTCAGCCAGGATCTCCTGGAGAGGATGGTGAACTCAACTCCTATTCCCCCTCTCTCCTCCACCTACTGTACATTGAATTGAATGGTGACAAAATAAGTCATCAAACATCATCTGACCATTCTCAGAAGACACATATGAGGCAAACAGATGACAAGTTACATTCTTCTCATGTTCTGACAGGAAGAGAAAAAGAGTCTGGAGCCTTTGCCTATGTCCCAAACATTCTGAACCCCCGACTCGACATGGTTCACAAAACCTTGGGCTAAGAGGAGTTTCCGTAACTCAAGGTATTTTTCAAATAGCTTATGAATCCCAGGAAGAAATTAAAGTACACAGGATGGGGATTAAGCCCAGATTCCCCAGCACTGTCCCCTATAAAATCAAAAAGTAGACACTACATGTAAGAAACGAGAGAGAGAGCGAGCGCACTGAGAAGGGAAAGATGTAGAAAATGGAGCTGTTTTTCTGCCAAGATAAGAAATCGTTCTAAGTTGCCCCTAGCTTAGGTTTAAACTGTACAGTTTGCTTGAATATGTGTTCAAACCCCATCACCTTCATTCAAGCCCTCACTAAAACTTTAAATGAGTTATTATACACATTAAATTGTCATTTAATCGTACCCAAGCGCTGTCATAAAAGCAAATGAAGCAAGCCAAGCAGCACCGGAATAAAAAATACTACACTAGTTACATCCTGAAAGCACAAGCTAAAAAATGCTTACTGTCACCTCATATAAGGGGGAGGGGGAGGCCTGCCATCACAGGTAACAAATGGCTCAGAAGCCTCTGGCTCTTCACTTTTTTGCTTGTAGCTTGGGAGCTGATGGCTGCCAACCAGCAGCAAGACTCACTTTCACCTAATTGTCCACGGTTGCACTACCTTTATGTGAGGTTGTTTGGTCTAAAGGCCCAGTTCAGAAAGAGGGTCTCAGGCACTAATCCCAAAGTACATTCTCATGTGTTCTTTTTCAGTCAGGAAGGGATGGCAATTCCCTGTCTCAGAAATCCTTAGCGAAACACCCATTGGGTGGGTGTAAATGTTATGGAACATGTAAATGTTCTGTAAGGGAGGGAGGGGGTACCGATAAACTCCCCAACTCACATC
Organism: Mesoplodon bidens; assembly: GCF_964165515.1. NCBI lineage: Eukaryota > Metazoa > Chordata > Mammalia > Artiodactyla > Ziphiidae > Mesoplodon > Mesoplodon bidens. Next base: position 135,120,195 of record NC_138176.1, read on the forward strand.
CACCCACAAGTATCGTGGTTTGCTCAGCCTCATCAACCCTTGTGAGCCTGCTAGGGTCAAGGAGAGGGGAGAACTGGCAAACTCGGGGAGACTAGTTGGATTTATATTGGCAAGAGCATAGAAAAACTAGGGAGCCTGGAGGGCTTGCTAAAGCTGAGGGTGAGAGAGTGAGGGTGCTGCTGGGGGTGGCGGTGAAAGCCTTCAGGACATTGTTAAAGAGGAAAATGGGAAAAGATGATTTTAAGAAGTTATGCTATACTCTATATTGTTAAAGAGGAAGATGGGAAAAGATGATTTTAAGAAGTTATGCTATACTCTATAAAGGTAAATCCTTTTTGTTTTAGTTTTGTGTTTGATCTTCGTTAGTTTTTGTTGTATTTTTGCGAGATTGCTTGTTTAAAGATTAAAATTGCTTTTTCAAGTATTTTTGGAATTTCAGACAGGTGTCTTTTTTTTTTAAAGACTGTATTGAGACTGGTCCATATAGTGACTTCATCTTACACAGTTATGTTTAGATATTTATATGTGTTTGGCATTTTCTGAGAGTAATGTATTCAATGTATTTTGTATTTGGTGAGTGCAAAAATTCAAAGATATCAGACAAGGGCCCTGTTTCCAAAGAGCTTAACCTGGTATAATTACCACTGAATGACTATGATAATTATATTCTATTTAAAAGCAGATATTCACAGAAAGAGATGCTCAAAACAGGGAGAGAGGACTTCCAGCTGGGGAAGAAGTCGTGGGAAAAGGAGAACCATCATGAATTACAGAATGATTCATTGTGGAGGTAGCATCATAGTTGGGCCTCAAATGATAGTTAGGCTTTGGGCATGCAGAGATAGGAGGGAAGGAAGGGTCTTCTAAGTAGAGGGAAGGGATTCCAAACTGAGAGAAAAGCCTAAGCAAAGAATAGGAGGAAGAAAATATAGGGATGATGAAGCAAATACTGAGAGGTTCTGTTTAACCAAAGCAAAGACTACAGAGCAACTCTTGGGAGATGAAGGTAGAAAGGTAGCCTATGAGCAAATCATGGAGAGCTGGGAGGCCATGCTAAAGAGCTTAGATTTGATTGAACAATCAATTGTGGAGGATGCAGGTGGCAGCTGATGATTTTGAACACTGTGTTCCTGAAATGGGACATGTTTCATGACTTAGTGTTCAGGCCCAGGCTGCCCCTCAGCCATATTATTCCCTATCCATACTCATTTCAGATTTTCCTTAATACCAACTCCAAAAAGATAAGTTTTCAACCAGCTATTTGCTGAGACTTTAGAGAAAGGATTGAATGGCCTGTCAGAAGAGAAAACTCTCCACGAGACTGAGCTATAAGGCAGTGTTTCCTAACATGACTGTCACTACTGCTTTTCCTGCCCAGCCAGGAAAAGAGAAAAGAGTAGAGTTTCTTTTCCTGCCCCACTCCCAGGACCAAGCATGAGCCCAGTTGTTCTGAAGGTGAATGTGGCCATTGGCACAGGGAAGTTCCCACATGATGGTGGTTTAAGAGATGTTAAATGGTGGCTGAAACTGAGCTCAAGGTGAAGGCTGGGTGACAGATGGCATAAATGCAGACAACCTCAGGAATACTGGAGCTCCTAGAGCAATGTGCTGGGACACATGGAGAAAGTCTCAGAGAGACCTGAGGATGATATCATCAGAGAAGGAGTTTCATTTCCAAAGTAAGGTTGTTAGGGCTGAGAATTGGTCATTGGTGGAGTAGAGAGCTTTCACACATAGTGTATCCCAGTCAGTAATCATGCTCCAGTTGAAATGGCAGGCTTCCTGGTACTGGGACTATAGCTATTTGATTCACTACTATATCCTAGAATCTTCCTGTACATAAGAGACACTCAATACACATTCATGGAATGAATGACTGTGAAAACTAGTGAATGAAAGAGAGCCCTTGTCCTCAAGGAGCTCATGATCTAGCTGACATGACAGTCAGTGGCTTGGCAACACCCTCCTCAAAGGGATCAGAGAGGCTCAAGACCTCCGAATTATCCATTTAGTTTCTTCTAGAGATCTTTTAAGTGTTAATGTGCATATTTACTAATAACTACCTCTAGATTATAGCTTTAAGGCCTTATTTCCATAATCCAAAAAGATGTAATGAAATACTTGTCTTGCTTTAATACTCTGAAGGAAATTTATAGAGGCTGCTCAATGTAATGGAAAAAATACTGGAGTGGATCCATGAAATAAGGGTTCTAGGCTGAGCTCTACTAGTAATTTTTTGGGTGCTTTCAAACTTCAGCCCTCTGGGTCTTAGCTTTCTAGTTGAAAGAGAGGGCACTGAACTAGAATCAGGAGTAGCAAGCTCAAGCACCTCACAGGATCAGGACGGTTACTTAAATATGTATAAAGCAGGCCAAATACAATGTTACAAGGCAGTGGTGGGGAGCTGGAGAGTTCATGTCCCTTTTAAAGGCATTCAAATCCAAATTTAAAAAAATAAAATTGTGTAGACTCCAGAAGACAGGTCTGTGGGTCAAATATAGCCCATAGTCAGGCAATTTAAAACCTCTAAACTGCAAGCTTAGGTCCCTTCCTTATATAATCTCTTAGGTATGAAAATAAAATAGTTATCAAAAGTCAGTGTTTTGATCAGCATCTAATATATTATTACTATCTTCAAATAAATCATTTATTTTAATGCTTCCATAATCCAGAAATACCTAATCATTTTTCTCTAGCTTGCTGTTCAGCTTTCAATAGTTTGTATAGTTTCTCTGTGACACAGATTGTCATTAACTAAAAGAAAAATAAAATTGCTGACCATTCTTATGGGATATGGTATAAATTCATTAGTTAATGTTTTGGCATAAATGCTATGGATGTTCATGAATGAAATATATCTTGTGCACATATATTCTTCGTGATCATTTGCCTTGATAGTTCTTTGGTTGGCATCAACTTTTATTGACTGTTCTACATAATTAAAACCCCAAGAAATTGACTTAAAAAGACCGGGAAGGATGTGTAATATAGGACTGCCAACACTAATGAAATAATTTAAGTTGGAATTAGACAAAAGGACAAGTTAAACTCAGCAAATTACTCAAGGACTAAGAAAGGCTGATTGTTCAAGCGTAATTAAAACATACAGCTGGAGTAGTAACTGCTAACAGAGTGATCTGATCAATGAACACAGTAGCTATAAAAATTTAATGCAGTGTGAGCAGCCTATTTTTTAAAATGCAAATAATCAACCCAAAATGCAGCAGCCTGTTATGAGGCCAACATGCAAAAACTAACAAGCTCAGGGAAATTGTACTGATGACTCAGAAGAAACAGGCTGGTATAAGATATTAAGAACATTGCTCTTGATATCAACACCACCACTTAATCATAAAGATTAATTTTTCTAAAAGGGGGGTGGGGTAGAGTTCGTAGTCAGAGCTATAAGAGTTTATTTCCTCAGGCCGATTCTTTACCTGATGCCTGGGCTGAGCAGTGAGGTATGCCACATCTCCTCACTCATGCTGTCCAGGTTACACCTCTTTCATTACCACCTAGACCACTTTTCCCACACAGTGTTTAGACTTTTAGATCTAAGTCCTCAAATTAGCATAAAAACAAGATAAAACTGGACTCTATAAAATTTACAGATATATCTGAGAAAGACCAGAAGGGAACAAGTGACTAGAGGGAGTGGTGGAGTTTTAGGTCTTTTTTTTCATTATTTCGATCATTTTTATTATAAAAGTGTTCAATGAACATATGTAACTTGAATGTCCCAGGTCTCACCGGGTCATGGGTATGAACGAGGTCACATTAATATGAATTGCACATATTTCATCAGCTTCAAAGCCCTACTTGCTAATACAGGAACACCAGTCCCTGGCAGAGTTCCCACCCCTCCTCCTCCAGGATCTCTGAGAATCCCCTTCTCTGGCTGTATGAACTCTGGTGGACACAGAGATGCACCATCCAGATTCCCCTTCAGGGGAGGGTTTGTCCCAGCAAACATCTCCTTTGGCCTCAGCTGCAAAGAGCCATATCACCCAAGGGCACACCCTTCCCAGGGTAGCCCACACCCAGTGGCAGATGGAGGGATGTAAAGGCTCAACCATGTCAGCCCACTCAGGACAACTCTGATAGGCCACGTGCGACCCACAGCTCCCAATGGGGCTGACCAAGGCTTTGTTTGACCTGCAACAATTTAACTTCTCTATCTGCCCAATCCTGCTTCCTGTCCCTTCCCTCCACAGGTGCTGGTTCCTAATAAATATCCTGCATACCAAACTCCACCTCAGCATTTGCTTCCAGAGAACCCAACCTGTGACATGAAGTCATCCTGGCTGCCTACAGCACCTGACTTGGCCCAGGGGGTCTGAACTGCTTAGCATGATTTTCTTCCTCTACCCCTGCTGAGACCCACATCTCTTGTGGTCAACCCAGAAATCACTCCCTCAGTCCTCAATGCCCTGTGAGGGCTCCACAGTCCCCTGTGATAAAGAAAGGACCTCTCTTCCTCTGCATTATGCTCCATTAAAGGGTGATGTGACTCTCAGGTTTCAGACACAGTTTGTTTCTCCTGAAGGCAAGAAGACTGCCACAATAGTCAGGCAGGATATGTTTGGTTGCCAGCCACCATCCAGTACCTGGAATCTACTCCTCTCTAAACCTCAGAAATCTGTCTTCCTAGACAAGCCAAAGTTTTTTCTTTATGGTAAATTCTCTCTCAACTTTCTACCCCATTCCCACAATACCCTTCTTGAGATGTGGCTTCAGTTTATACACACATAAGTACATTTAACGTACCAAATGTGTATGAACCAAACTCCGGTAAACGATGAAAGGTTTGGAGCCTCCTCATCTACAGTAAGTATTAATAAATACTGCGTGGAGTCTGGTGAGGAATGGAGGAAAGTGGTTTTCCAGCTCTATACGTATATGAATATTCATTTAACACTTACATGGAAATTACCATTGGCACTGTTCTAAGGCTTTTATGTATATTAACTCATGTAATCCTAAAAGAGCTCTATGAGGTAATTAGGCCCACCTTACACATGAGAAAACTGACGCACATAGAGATTTGGTGACTTGAGGTTACACAGCAAGTAAGTTCTGAGGATGCTCTGCTCCAAGGCCTTGTTTTTTGTTTTTCGGGTTTTTTTTAAATACATCTTTATTGGAGTATAATTGCTTCACAACAGCGTGTTAGTTTCTATTGCACAACAAAGCAAATCAGCCATATGCATACACATGTCCACATATGCCCTCCCTCTTGAGCCTCCCTCCCATCCTCCCTATCCCACCCCTCTAGGTCATCCCAAAGCACTGAGCCAAACTCCCTGTGCTATGCTGCTGCTTCTCACCAGCCAACTATTTTACATTCAGTAGTGTATATACGTCGATGCTATTCTCATGTTGCCCGAGCTTCGCCCTCCAGCCCCACATCATCAAGTCCATTCTCTGTGTCTACCTCTTTATTCCTGCACTGCAATTAGGTTCATCAGTACCATTTTTTTTTTAGATTCAATATATATGCGTCAATATACAGTGTTTGTTTTTCTTTCTGACTTACTTCACTCTGTATGACAGACTATAAGTCCATCCACCTCACTACAAATAACTCAATTTCGTTTCTTTTTATGGCTGAGTAATATTCCATTGTATATATGTGCCACATCTTCTTTATCCATTCATCTGTCGATGGACATTTAGGTTGGTTCTTGTGTCCTGGCTATCGTAAATAGTGCTGCGATGAACATTGTCATGCATGTCTCTTTTTGAATTATGGTTTTCTCAGGGTGTATGCCCAGTAGTGGGATTGCTGGGTCATATGGTAGTCCTATTTTTCATTTTTTAAGGAATCTCCATACTGTTTTCCATAGTGGCTGTATCAATTTACGTTCCCACCAACAGTGTAGGAGGGTTCCAAGCATTTATTGTTTCTAGTTTTTTTGATAATGGTCATTCTGACCGGCATGAGGTGATGCCTCATTGTAGTTTTGATTTGCATTTCTCTAATAATTAGTGATGTTGAGCATCTTTTCATGTGCCTCTTGGCCATGTGTATGTCTTTCTTGGTGAAATGTCTATTTAGCTCTTCTGCCTATTTTTTAACTGGATTGTTTGGTTTTTTGATATTGAGCTTCATGAGCTGTTTGTATATTTTGGAGATTAATCCTTTGTTGTTTCATTTGCAAATATTTTCTCCCATTCTGAGGGTCATCTTTTTGTCTTGTTTATGGTCTCCTTTGCTGTGCAAAAGCTTTTAAGTTTCATTAAGTCCCATTTGTTTATTTTTCATTTCTGTTACTCTAGGAGGTGGATCAAAAAAGATCTTGCTGTGGTTTACGTCAAGGAGTGTTTTTCCTATGTTTTCCTCTAAAAGTTTTATAGTGTCTGGTCTTACATTTAAGTCTTCAATCTATTTGCCTTCATTATGTTGAGGTAGGTTCCCTCTATGCCCATTTTCTGGAGAGTTTTTATCATAAATGGGTGATGAATTTTGTCAAAAGCTCTTTCTGCATCTATTGATATGATCATATGTTTTTTATTCCTTAATTTGTTAATGTGGTGTATCACATTGATGGATTTGCCTATACTGAAGAATCCTTGCATCCCTGGGATAAATCCCACTTGACCATAGTGCATGATCCTTTTAACATGCTGTTGGATTCTGTCTGCTAGTATTTTGTTCAGAATTTTTGCATCTATGTTCATCAGTGACATTGGTCTATAATTTTCTTTGTGATATCTTTTTCTGGTTTTGATATCAGGGTGATGGTGGCTTCGTAGAATTAATTTGGGAGTGTTTCTCCCTCTGCAATTTTTTTGGAAGAGCTTGAGAAGGATCAGTGTTAGCTCTTCTCTAAATGTTTGATAGAATTCGCCTGTGAAGCCATCTAGTCCTGGACTTTTTTGTTTGTTGGAAGATTTTTAATTACAGTTTCAATTTCATTACTTGTGATATGTCTGTTTATATAGTCTAATTCTTCCTGGTTCAGTCTTGGAAAATTGTACCTTTCCAAGAATTTCTCCATTTCTTCGTGGTTGTCCATTTTATTGGCATATAGTTGTTTGTAGTAGTCTCTTATAATCCTTTGTATTTCTGCAGTGTCAGGTGCGATTTCTCTTTTTTTTTTTTTTTTTTTTTTTTTGCGGTATGCGGGCCTCTCACTGTTGTGGCCTCTCCCGTTGAGGAGCACAGGCTCCAGACGCGCAGGCTCAGCGGCCATGGCTCACGGGCCTAGCCGCTCCGCGGCATGTGGGATCTTCCCAGACCGGGACACAAACCTATGTCCCCTGCATTGGCAGGAGGACTCTCAACCACTGCGCCACCAGGGAAGTCCTGATTTCTCCTTTTTCACTTCTGATTTTATTGATCTGTGTCCTCTCCCTTTTTTTCTTGATGAGTATGGCTAAGGGTTTATCAATTTTATCTTCTCAAAAAATCAGCTTTTAGTTTTACTGATCTTTGCTGTTGTATTCTGCATTTCTATTTCATTTATTTCTGCTCTAATCTTTATGATTTCTTTCCTTCTACTAACTGGATTTTCTTTGTTCTTCTTTCTCTAGTTGCTTTAAGTGTAGGGTTAGATTGTTTATTTGAGATTTTTCTTGTTTCTTGAGGTAAGATTGAATTGTTATAAACTTCCCTCTTAGAACTGCTTTTGCTGCATCCCACAGGTTTTGGATTGTGTTTTCATTGTCATTTTCTTCTATGTATTTTTTTATGTCTTCTTTGATTTCTTCAGTGATCTCTTGGTTATTTAGTAGCACACTGTTTAGCCTTCATGTATTTGTGTGTTTTACAGTTTTTATTCCTGTAATTGATTTCCAATCTCATAGTGTTGTGGTCAGAAAAGATCCTTGATACAATTTCAATTTTCTTAAATTTTCCGAGGCTTGATTTGTGATCCAAGATGTGGTCTATCCTAGACAATGTTCCATGTGCACTTGAGAAGAAAGTGTATTCTGCCACTTTTGGGTGGCATGTTCTATAAATATCAATTAGATCTATCTGGTCTATTGTGTCATTTAAAGCTTGTGTTTCCTTATTTATTTTCTGTTTGGATGATCTGTCCATTGGTGTAAGTGGGCTGTTAAAGTCCCCTACTATTATTGTGGTACTGTTGCTTTCTCCTTTCATGGTTGTTAGCATTTGCCTTATATATTGAGGTGCTCCTATGTTGGGTGCATAAACATTTTAAATTGTTATATCTTCTTCTTGGATCGATCCCTTGATCATTATGTAGTGTCCTTCTTTGTGTCTTGTAATAGTCTTTATTTTAAAATCTATTTTGTATGATATGAGGATTGCTACTCCAGCTTTTGATTTCCATTTGCATGGAATATCTTTTTCCATCCCTTCACTTTCAGTCTGCATGTGTTCCTACGTCTGAAGTGGGTCTCTTGTAGACAGTATATATATGGGTCTTGCTCTTGTATCCATTCAGCCAGTCTGTGTCTTGGTTGGGGGATTTAATCTATTTACATTCAAAGTTATTATCGATATGTATGTTCCTATTACCATTTTCTTAATTGTTTTGGGTTTGTTTTTGTGGGTCTTTTTCTTCTCTTTTGTTTCCCACTTACAGAAATTTCTTTCACATTTGTTGTAAAGCTGGTTTGGTGATGCTGAATTCTCTTAGCTTTTGCTTGTCTGAAAAGCTTTTGACTTCTCCATAGAATCTGAGTGAGATCCTTGCGGGGTAGAGTAATCTTGGTTGTAGGTTTTTCCCTTTCATCACTTTAAGTATATCCTGCCACTCTCTTCTGGCCTGCAGAGTTTCCACTGAAAAAGCAGCTGATAACCTTATGGGGATTCCTTTGTATGTTATTTTTTGTTTTTCCCTTGCTGCTTTTAATATTTTTTCTTTGAATTTAATTTTTGTTAGTTTGACTAATATGTGTCTTTGTGTGTTTTTCCTAGGGTTTATCCTGTATGGGACTCTCTGTGCTTCCTGGACTTGGGTGACTATTTCCTTTCCCATGTTAGGGAAGTTTTCCACTATAATCTCTTCAAATATTTTCTCAGACCCTTTCTTTTTCTCCTCTTCTGGGACCCCTGTAATTCGAATGTTGGTGCGTTTAGTGTTGTCCTAGAAGTCTCTGAGATCGTCTTCAATTCCTTTCATTCTTTTTTCTTTATTCTGCTCCTCAGCAATTATTTCCATCACTTTGTCTTCCAGCTCACTTTTGTTCTTCTGCCTCCATTATTCTTTTATTGATTGCTTCTAGTGTATTTTTCATTTCAGTTATTGTGTTGTTCATCTCTGTTTGTTTGTTCTTTACTTCTTCTAGATCTTTGGTAAACATTTCTTGTATTTTCTCAATCCATGCTTCCATTCTGATCCATTCTGGATCATCCTTACTATTATTCTGAATTCTTTTTCAGGTAGATTGCCTATTTCCTCTTCATTTATTTGGTCTTGCAGGGTTTTACCTTGCTCCTCCATCTGTGACATATTTTTTTGCCATCTCATTTTTTTTTTTTTATGAGCAGGATTGTGTTCCTGTGTTACTGGTTGTTTGGCCTGAGGCTTCCAACACTGGAGTTTGTAGGCTATTGGGTAGAGCTGGGTCTTGGTGCTGAGATGAGGACCTCTCTGAGACCTCACTCCGATGAATATTCACTGGGGTCTGAGGTTCTCTGTTAGTCCAGTCCTTCCAACTCGGAGCTCCCACCGCAGGAGCTTCCGCCCAACTCTGGGCTTGCAAACCAAGATCCCACAAGCCACGTGGGGCAGCAAAAGAAAAAAAAAAAAACCCAGAACAATAACAAGGTAAAAAATAAAATTAGACTAGGAAACTAACAGGTATGTTAGAAAGAATGTAAAAATAAAAATATAGATGAATCAACAACCGGAAGGTACATCAGTACCACAATAGTGAAAAAAGAGGAGGAGGGAAAAGAAAAACAAAAGGGGGTAGAGGGCAGGAGGCCGCAGCAGGGAAAGGCCTTGGCTGTGGAGAGCCAGGGGCCTAAGCCAGGGCAAGGTTTGGGAGGTGGGTGGGGCTGATGCTCAGAACCCACAGGGCTGGGGGCTGTGGGGGTGGGGCTTAGGCTCAAGGAACAGAAGGGGCCCAGGCGTGCCCCCCACCCCTGGTTTCAGAGGGCAGGGGACCTCACCTGGGAGCCCAGCAGGCTTCCTGGGCTCAAGTGGGCAGGGCAAACACTCTCCTCTCCTCTCCTGCTCCTCCCAGAGGGCCCCTCCCACCTGCCTCTCCTGATATTCCTGGCCTCCCTCCTAAGCCCTCAAGGACCCACATGGCCTGGAGGGGGGTTTGGAGGGCGAGGGATCGGCCTGGAAGCTCAGCAGTCTCCCTGTGCCCAACTGGGCAGAGCAGTTGCCCTCTGCTCCTCTCCTGCTCCTCCCTGAGGGCTGCTCCCTCCTGCCTCTCCTGATCTCCCAGGTGTCCATCCTATGCCCCCAGGACCAATGTGGCCAGGGGTGTGGGGGTTTGGGGGGGGAGGCTTTGGAGGGCAAGGGACTGGTCCAAGGCCTTGTTCTTTACCACTATGCCACACAGCCCCTCAGGCCAGGCTGGTTCCCCACTCTAGTATGACAGTGATAATATTACACTGGGGGAGAACTGAATATGTAAGGACAATAATCAAGTGAGAAGTCTACATTCGTTGGTTTCCTTTTCTCCATTTCACACAGGTAAATGGCCAAGGCTAAAAATTTTACTTCCCCAAGTACCTGAAAAGCTGTGGGTATCAGAATAAAACTATACTGGTAGAATCATATATAACATATTTCAGGCCATTCTCTTGATATCTGATTTCCCTTTAGCCCCTCTCTTCTCACTCCAGTGCCCCAGCAGTCCTTGGGGGAGGCTTAAGTGGGTCAGGTAGGGACACAGCCCTGGCCTGAGCCCTGCCTGCTGCCTCTGGCCTTATCTGTTATGAAGCAACCTTTGCTTGGTGTGACACAATTCTCAGAGGTCGTCTGAGGCAGCTGCAAGCTTGGCTAGAGTTAACAACATTTGTTAAGCAGGAAATGAGTCCTCTAGAGCTTAGGGACTGCCTGCACAGCCAACATATTGACACTATTCCAAGCGGTTTCCTTCAGTCCTGGTCTCTGTAACCCACGATATGTATACCAGGAGCTCACACTATTAACCTGAACTTCTATTTTACTGTAATGCTGTGAAGACTTACAGTTCAATTCAGCAACTTTATTTTTAATTGACTAAGGGAATATCACTGTGGAAGAGACAAAAGGCAGCAGCATTAACATTTATTTTTATTTTTTTTTAATTTTATTTATTTATTTATTTATTTATTTATTTATTTTTCCTGTGTTGGGTCTTCGTTTCTGTGCGAGGGCTTTCTCTAGTTGTGGCAAGTGGGGGCCACTCTTCATCGCGATGCACGGGCCTCTCACTATCACGGCCTCTCTTGCTGCGGAGCACGGGCTCCAGACGCGCAGGCTCAGTAGTTGTGGCTCACGGGCCCAGTTGCTCCGCGGCATGTGGGATCTTCCCAGACCAGGGCTCGAACCCGTGTCCCCTGCATTGGCAGGCAGATTCTCAACCACTGCGCCACCAGGGAAGCCCTAACATTTATTGAGCATCTATTATATACAAGGTCCTGACAGGAAATTTTAAATATGTTATCTCAGTTAACCTTATAACATTATGCAGTATTACCACTGTTTTTAAGGTGAGGAAATGAGGAGAAGAAAGGAAAGTGACATAATTAAGATCTCACATAGGAAAAAACCTAGATGACCTTGGGTATGGAAGAGGGCTTTTAGATACAAAGGCCCTTTTAGGCAACAAAGGCCCAATCTGTGAAGGAAATAATTGATAAGCTGGGCTTCATTAAAATTAAAACTTCTACTCCGTGAAAGACTGTATCAAGAGAATGAGACCAAGAAGAGTCCTAGGGGAGGTATAAGTGTAGAAGCCCTAGAAGTGAGTGAGCCCAGTGTGCCTAAAGGACAACCAGAAGACCAGTAGCTGGAGTACAGTGAGAGAGAGGGAGAGCAATGCATATGAGTCAGAGAAATCATCATGATCAATTCAGGTAAGGTCTTATAGAGCACAGCGGTATCCAGATGTATTATATAAAGGAAGAACTTCTGTGTCATGTTTAGCATAGGATTTATATATATTTTTCCACCTAAGTTTGTCCATTTTTATATCCATCACAGGTAATAAACATGAATGATCAAAAGAGAGAGAGAGAGAAATAAGAAGACAAGTCACAGAGTGAGAAAAAATATTTACAAAAGACACATCTCATAAAGGGCTGTTATCCAAAATATACAAAGAACTCTTAAAACTCAACAGTAAGAAAATAAACATGCTGTGTTTAAAAATGGTAGAAAGACCTTAACGGACACCTCACCAAAGAAGATATACAGGGCTTCCCTGGTGGCGCAGTGGTTGAGAGTCCACCTGCCGGTGCAGGGGACATGGGTTCATGCCCCGGTCCGGGAAGATCCCACATGCCGCGGAGCGGCTGGGCCCATGAGCCATGGCCACTGAGCCTGCGCGTCCGGAGCCTGTGCTCCACAATGGGAGAGACCACAACAGTGAGAGGCCCGCGTACCGCAAAAAAAAAAAAAAAAAAGAAGAAGATATACAGATAGTAAATAAACATATGAAAAGATACTCCACATCATTTCTCATGGGGAAATGCAAATTAAAACAACAGTGAGATACCATTACACACCTATTAGAATGGCCAAAATCCAGAACACTGACAAAACCAAATACTAGTGAGGATATGGAGCAACAGGAGCTCTCATTCACCACTAGTGGGAATGCAAAATGGTACAGCCACTTTGGAAGACAGTTTGGCAGTTTCTTACAAAACTAAACACACTGTTACAAAAAAAAAAAAAAAAATGCCATAGCAGAAACTGGGTATAGAATATGCTAGAGCACTCTGCATAGCTTTGCAACTTGCTATAAATCTAAAACTATTCTAAAATTAAAAGTTTGTTAAAATAAAAAAATTTAAATATAAATATACTCTTACCCTATGATCCAGCAGTTGTGCTTCTTGGTATTTACCCAAAAGAGTTGAAAACTTATGTCCACATAAAAACCTATACACAGACATTTATAGCAGCTTTATTCATAGTTGCCAAAACTTGGACGCAACCAAGATGGCCTTCAGTAGGTGAATGGATAAATAAGCTGTGGTATATCCAGACAATAGAATATTATTCAGCACTAAAAATAAATGAGTTATCAAGCCATGAAAAGACATAGAGGAAACTCAAATGTATATTACTAAGTGAAAGAAGCCAATCTGAAAAGGCTACACACTGCATGATTCCAACTATATGACATTCTGGAAAAGGCAACGCCATGGTGACAATAAAAGATTAATCATTCCTCGGGGTGGGACAGTCGGGGAGGGATGAATAGGTGGACCAAAAATAATTTTTAGTGCAGTGAAATTATTCTGTATGATGTTAAAATGATGGATACCTCTTATTATACAGCTGAAAACTATGAATGGCCTCATGGAGGAGAGCCCTCCTGCTCACCAGGAGCACCCATCTTGGACAGTTCAGTGAATGAGAAAAATAAACTTCTACTGTGTTTGAACTCATTACGCATTTTGCGTCTACTTGTTACAGGAGCTTGCATTACCTGAATATAGGCAGCAAAGATAAATAGAGAAGCACGCAGGCTGGGAGTTAACTGGAAACCTAAATGGTGGCTAGATTGAGGTAGGTCACATTAAAGAGCTGAGGTTTCTTCTGCTAGCCACAGGTCAAAGTAAATCCACATTCTGACAAAGCTAAACTGTATGCAGGTAAAATATATTTTGAAGACTACCTATATGAGCATTTGACATTCAAAACTGAACTTTGAGCATTAATGTGAGTATCTTCTTACACCATCACTCTTTTATTTTGCAAAGAAGTAAGCCTCTTGAAATGATCTCCATGCTTCAAGTTTTGCACTTGCCATCCTATTAATGAGCACTCACTGATTTGTTAATGTGTTTTAGTTTCAGTTCCACTGACAAATGCTATAATTAGCCCAAGACAATGGAAGAGGACACCCAAGTTAGAAATACAGAAATGCTCCTACTCTAAGGAAAACTGAAGAACAAACAGAAAAACAAAGATTGCAGCTGGCATTATGCTCTCAGAGAAAATGGGAAAACGGAATGTTATAAAAGGTATTTCTATGCTCTTTCAGGCATACTTTTCCCCAGGCCAGAAACGTGGCACACAGCCCAAGAAAGTATGGAAATAAGAAGTATATAAAAGCAACACTGCAGGAAGGAACAATAAAGAAATTAATCTGAAGCAGAAAGCAAGCACTTAGTGCGACCTTACTTTTCTGAACCAACAGTTTCTCTCTATATGCAACCTAAAAGATAAATGTTGGACATGGTCGGAAATTGTGAGAGGGTAAGAAGAAGCAAGGGAAAAAAGTGTTTCTCAATTCAGAGGAAGCATGAGGTAGATTTTGAGAACACAGATTTTATTAGATTCCAAGGGAAGTTAGATGAGTAGGGAAACAGAAAACAGGTACAGAAGTTAGAGTGGCAAACAATGTGAAGGCACATAAGGAGGTTTAAAGACAGAATGAGCTAACAGAACAATAAAGAATTCAGTCACATGACCATGCCTAACTCCTGGGAAAGCTAAGAGATGTAAGCCAACTGTGTGCTCAGAAGAAGAGAATATGGATTTTCACGAACAAATGTCATCCTCAGTCACTATGTTCCTCTGTGATTCCATCACTTTGCTAATGCAGTTGTCTCAGAATGAAACTGTCTATCCCCTTTTTTCTATTTTAGAGTGTGGAAAGACTGGCATTCATCAACATATAGCTATGGAGTAAATAGGTGTAGCCAGCATTTCCAGACTTTCAGAATTAGAAAGAATGCATAAGACTTGATCCCAGTTCAAAAGGACCTCACTGTGGAAAGACTGTGCTGTGCCATGGATAATAAACAAAGGAAATGAGATCCAGGGAAACTAGTATTATAACTTATATTTTTATCACTTATAATTTAGATTTTTAACAGCCTTGTTGCACTAGCTGAGTTGCTGTAACAAAGAACAAAAATACAGGGGCTTAAACAAGATAGAGTTTTATTTCTCTGTCACATAATAGTCTGTATCAGAGTTGGTACGGTTGCTCTCCAGCAGGAAGGGAAAAAAGAAAGGGTAGGACAAACTTCTTTCCTTCTAAAGCCATGTTCCTAACTTATACAACTACTTCCTCTCACATCCCACTGGCCAGACCAATTCACATGGCCAAACCTAGCTACAAAAAAAGGCTGGAAATTGTGATCTTTTGCCAAGCAGCTGTGTGAAGCAGCAGAAATTTCTATTATGATGAAAAAGAGGAGGAAAATGAAATAGATAATGGAAGTCAGCACACTAACTTCCAAAAAAAAAGCCAATATAAGTTCCCATTTATAAATTCAGACTTTTGATACTAATAATTTACCAGCCTGGGAGAAAATCATAGGAATGTTTATAATGATATGACACTTCATAAAGAATAATGACACTTCATAAAGAATAAGAGCCTCACATTCAGCTCTGTGAGAAATGGACTCTAGAAATACTGTCAAGGAAGAAAAGTATACTCTCCAGAGCAGTTGTTCCCAACATCACTGAATGTTACAGAATCACCTGTGATCGATGTCACTGAATGTCAGGATCATCTGTGCAAACTATTTTTAAATATCAATGCCCAAGTCCTAGACATTTTGAATCTGGATAGGGGCCTGGGCATCTAAATTTTTTAAGTCCACAGGAGTGAATAGGATGCACTCTCAGGGCTAAGACCAATGATAAAGAGAAACTCAAAGTTAAATGTTAAAGTCATCTAAAAGATTAAACTGAAAAGATTGATTTTTTTAATCGAAGTATAGTTGATTTACAATGTTTCAGGTGTACAGCAAAATGATTCAGTTATATATATATTTTTTAGATTCTTTTCCATTATAGGTTATTACAAGATATTTAATGTACTTCCCTGTGCTATATAGTAGGTCCTTGTTATTTATCTATTTTATATATTATTGTGTGTATCTGTTAATCCCAAATTCTAAATTTATCCCTCCCTTTCCCCTTTGGTAATCTAAGTTTGTTTTCTATGTCTGTGAGTCTATTTCTGTCTCATAAATAAATTCATTTTTATCATTTTTTTAGATTCCACATATAAGTGATATCACAGGGTATTTTGTCTTTCTCTTTCTTACTTCACTTAGTATGATAATCTCCAGGTCAATCCATGTTGCTGCAAATGGCATTATTTCATTCTTTTTAATGGCTGTGTAATATTTCATTGTATCTTCTTTATCCATTCATCTATCGATGGACACTTAGGTTACTTCCATGTCTTGGCTATTGTAAATAGCGCTGCTATGAATGTTGGGGTGAATGTACCTTTTCTTTTTCTTTTTTAAATTTAATCAGATGTGATTTTAGGGTTTTTTTAAATTTTTATTTCATATTGGAGTATAGTTAATTAACAATGTTGTGTTAGTTTCGGGTGTACAGCAAAGTGATTCAGTTATACGCATACATGTATCTATTCTTTTTCAAATTCTTTTCCCATTTAGGTTATTACATAATATTGAGCAGAGTTCCCTGTGCTATACAGTAGGTCCTTGTTGGTTATCCATTTTAAATATAGCAGTGTGTACACTGTGTCAATCCCAAATTCCCAATCTATCCCTCCCCCTACACCCTTCCTCCCTGGTCACCATAAATTCATTCTCTAAGTCTGTGAGTAAGTCTGTTTCTGTTTTGTAAATAAGTTCATGTGTATCATTTTTTTTTAGATTCCACATATAAGAGCTATCATATGATATTTATCTTTCTCTGACTTACTTCACTTAGTATGATAATCTCCAAATCCATATATGTTGCTGCTAATGATGTTATTTCATTCTTTTTTATGGCTGAGTAATATTTTATTTTATGTATGTATATGTTGATATATATGTGTATATATACACATGTATATATATATGATATATATATATACATCCTTATCCATTCATCTGCTGATGGACATTTAGGTTGCTTCCATGTCCTGGCTATTGTAAATAGTGCTGCAGTGAACACTGGGGTGCATGTGTCTTTTCGAATTAGAGTTTTCTCTGGATATATGCCCAGGAGTAGGATTGCTGGATCCCATGGAAACTCTATTTTTAGTTTTTTAAGGAACCTCCATACTGTTCTCCACGGTGGCTGCACCAATTTACATTCCCACCAACAGTGGAGGAGGGTTCCCTTTTCTCCACCCTCTCCCCAGCATATATTATTTGTAGACTTTTTGATGATGGCCATTCTGACAGGTGTGAGAAAACCTCATTGTGGTTTTCATTTGCATTTCTCTAATAATTAGCGATGTAGGGTGTCTTTTCGTGTGTCTGTTGGCCAACTGTATGTCTTCTTTGGAGAAATGTCTATTTAGGTCTTCTGTCCATTTTCTGATTAGGTAGTTTGTTTTTTTGATATTTAGCTGTATGAGCTATCTGTATGTTTTGGAAATTAATCCCTTGTTGGTCGCATCATTCACAAATATTTTCCCCCATTCCGTGGGTCGTCTTTTCATTTTGTTTATGGTAAAAAGATTGATTTTTAAATAAACAAATATTGCTGGACTTCTCTGAGCAACCTCAGTCAAAAGGATTTTAGATTATAAAAGATTAATTATGAAAGTACAGGACTAGGTTGTCTTCTAGTTCTGCCACTGACAGACCTTGGGCAAGTTCCTAAAGTGTTCTGAGCTTGATGTCCCTCATATGTAAAATGAGAAGTTTAGCCAAAACGAGTGCTTGCAGCATTCTATGATCCCCCATGTTTTCACTTCCTGTTAGCCAGTTATCTTCATTCACCAACATATTTTGAGTAACATAAGAATAAAGTTATAATCATTAACATTCAACAAATATTTACAGAGGTCCTACTTTGTGCTAGGCTCTGCTAGGAATAGAAAGAGAACAAAGATAAATGCAGGCTGGCCTTCTTCCTTATTCATGGATCTTACAAGCTAGCAACTGCAAAACACTGTACTGGGTTTTATATAATGTTGATCAGAAGCCTATTGATGGCCACCTTTGAGTGGTAGGAATATACACAGGTATTTCTGTCTCTATCTTTCTCTCTGCCTCTGTCTGTCTGTCTGTCTTCTCTCTCTCTTCCCTCTTCCATTTTCCCCTTTCTCCTTTCCACTCTCTTTTGTTTAAATTCAAATTTTCCTAGGATAAGTACATAATATTCTCATAATGGAACAAAGTGATTCCTATAGAAAGCCTTCTTTTTAAAAAAGTTTTTTGAAATACATTTTCAAATTCCTGCTCTCTTTTGTAACAGAGATATCAAAAGTAAGCAAAATGAAGGCAAAGAGATATTTGATAAGTTAGTGCTCATCCCAAGCTGAGAGAACTTGTACAATGCTCAGTCCCCCTTCCATTTCCATAGCTTTCAGGAAAGGAAACACAGGTCCAGCAGAAATGTCATTGTGTGTGCATATGTCTGTGTGTGTATGCCTATGTGTATGTGGACACACATGCATGTACATGTTCCATAGAGCAAAGGGGCAAGAAAAACTGAGTGCAAATAAAAGACAATGAAGAAGGAAAAATGAAAGAAAGAAAAATAGCTCTGCTCAGAAAACAATTAGCTCCTTTTTCTGTAAACCAAACAGCCTTGATAATTGAGGTTCCACAGGCAATTCCTACAGTATTTTCTCAGCTTTCTCTGGTAACCTTCACCTCGCTGTGGATATTAAATGCTACAAGGCTAACTAGTTTGTTTCTTGGATACAAAAGACATTCCATTCTCTCCGAGTGATTCTGGGCTTCTCCTAAGGTGGGCAAACACCCTCTCCCAGTCAGCCCTCAATTGCTCTGCTACAGAAGCACCATAGGAGAGATTATTCAAAAGACCAGAGAACCCAAAAGGTTGGGAATGTGTTGTGTGATTATTATTATTTTCCCAGTTGCTTCCCTTTCCTTCCTTTGTTTTGTTTAGGTTCAAGTATTTTTCATTTCCTAGCACACACAGTTTGAGAGGAAGAAAGAGAGAGCTAGCCAAGAACAGGACAAGCAGTGGGGCAAGCTAACACTGAATTGACAGTGTGGCCTGAATGATACCACGTGAACTTTTCTGTAATTCATTTCTGAAAAGGGCTCACTGTGAACTCTATTATAAACCTTGGAAACTCCTAAGACTTCTTAATACATTTTATTAACGCTTATTTATTATTAAGTTGTAGAGTTAACCACAGGACTTACTGTTGACACATTGCTCTTTAATCAATATCTAGTAGAACCTCCATTTTTCATTACCTAGTAAATTTTTCTAATCGTAGTCTCCCTGGTGACCCTACAGATCAAAGAAAGGGAAGGGGGAATAGTTATGCTTACTACTATACTGAGTAGTAGTCTAAAGTATTTTTAATGGCCACTATAAAAATATCTTGAACATCTATATATGAAAATGTAATATCTACATATATCAAAAATAAGTAGGAATACTATTAAATGTTATTGTGTCCAGGGTAGAAGTGTTTTCACCCTTGCACAAAAAAATTAACATGATATGGATACAGGAAAGCATTAATGATGTTTAGGGTTCATCTAAAGCAGTGATTCTCAACTAAGGATGATTTTGGCCCCCAGGGAATATTTGGCAATGTCTGGAAACAGTTTGTTTTTTTTTTTTTTTTTTTTTTTTTTTTACCGGTACGCGGGCCTCTTACTGTTGTGGCCTCTCTGGTTGCAGAGCACAGACTCCGGACGCGCAGGCTCAGCGGCCATGGCTCACGGGCCCAGCCGCTCCGCGGCATGTGAGATCCTCCCGGACTGGGGCACGAACCCATGTCCCCTGCATTGGCAGGGGGACTCTCAACCACTGCGCCACCAGGGAAGCCCTGGAGACAGTTTTGATTGTCACAACTTGGAGGCAGGGGTATGAGCAAGTGGTATCTGGTGGATAGAGGCCAGGGATGATATTAAACATCCTGCAATCCACAGGACAGGCCCCCCACACACAAAAAGAATTATCTAGCCCACAATGTCAGTAGTACAGGGTTGACATACATATTTTCAAGGTACCTTCCCGAAGCACTTAAATTGGAGGGAGAAAATGGGGAAAATTTTCCAAAACCCCAGTTTTGCTTATGAACTTTGACCACCCTCCTACATCTGGCCCACACAGTTTTTCCCATTCCACACCATATGTATATTCTCTGGCCAGAACAACCTGGTTGCAGAGTGGAAGAAGCCTCCTTCCTACTTCAAATAGTGTTCCTTTGCTTACAACAAGGCTTCTCTCATCACTAGGAGTGTGGCACAAGCCACAGATACCCATTAAGCTTTTTCAAAACACCTCCTCCCACCAGTTCTGATGTGTCTCTCAGTTTTCTGGGAGTAGGGATATGCGGTCATCAACACACATCCCTAGCACCATGCAAAGTAAATACAAAATAGGATTTGTAGGAAGAAGACTGATAAGTAGAGAAAAAGCAGTGTGGATAAGATCACCAAGCTCTCATAGTCCTACTGAGTTGACAAGACTGGATGCGTACACAAGCGAATCAGTCGAGAGGGACCCACATACTTATACTGAGGCAACAGGTAACTGCAGGGACTTCCTGTTTCCAGAAGTGATAGGGAGACTCCAGAGCACTGCCCTGTTCTTCCTATGAGTGACTCAGAGCTACTGAGTCAGCTCTCTACTAAGCCAAAAAGAAAGAAAATGAGCCTCCAGAGACATTTAGATTGGTCCCTCCTTGGAAAGAGAATGGAATGGAATGAAGTGGGCAGTAAAGAAATCACAGCGCATTGTACATAGTAAAAGCACAGATTAGTTTCTGAAACTTATATTTTGATTGTGTATGTGCATGTGCCTGGAAAATATTTTTGCTGCTAAAGTTGCTGTCGTTGTTACTTTGGGCTTTACTCCCTCATTAACCAGTCTCTTTCATTTGTAAAAGTGCTTTGAAGTTAGATACCAACGGACATAGATTACAGAAATGCCCAAATCTCAGTTCAGGACTTTGGCCCAATTTTACTTTAGTCCTACAACTGCTGCTGCCACTTCACTTCACTCACTACCACTGAGAGTGTGATTCCTTCAGGGACGCTTTGGGAGACTTCTTTATGAATACCTGAAGCACTACTGGGCTCATTCCAGGACAGAAGTTTAAATAATTCATGAGAGCTGTGCCTGCAATTGACAAAGACAAGCAAACTGCACAAGAGCAGCTTATTCCTTACATGCCTTTACATGGTCTTTGATAACACAAGCAGCTAGCACGGAATTCAGTAATGCTAAAAAAATAAATAAATAAAATTTTAAAAATTTAAGTGCTCTAAAGAAGGCAAGACAAATATTTAAAGAATAGTTATATCCAAAAGCAATGTGAACGTGATGGCCACCAGGTGATAAAAATAAAAGAAGTACAACATTTTTTAGCCAGGTATGGAAAGAACCAGACCATTTTCATGTTCAAGAGGACACACTAAATAGAGAGTGGTTTTCTCCACATAGAGCCTTAAAGATTTTTTCAAGCTCCTGACAAAATCAATGTTGGATGGTGCTTGAGGTTGTTGAATAATGAAGATGTTAGCTATTTCTCTAATGATGTTAGAAAGCACTGCATTACACAGATAAATGTTGTGTAACTATACAGTGCAAAAGACAGGATATCGCTGGAATGACATTCATATCCTTAAAATGCATTCTACTGGCATAAAGATAAATATGAGTCTGTCGCAGAAGGCCAGCATGCTGCATAAGCCAGAATGCCCAATCACATAACCCATCTAGGCTTTCATAATTTTGTTGTTGATAAAGTCATGAGCCCATTGCCTACTCTTTCAACACAACTGCCCACTGGCCAACAAAATGGACTATTCAATTTTATCCCCAAAGCCCACATCTTCCCTTCTCCAAACTGTAGTTTATGCATCTCCCTCTACCCAGAGCTTCCTTCCCTCCATTTTTATCACGCAAACTCCTCTCCACCCTTTAAGGTCCATTTCAAATATCATCTTTCAATGAAAGCTTTTATGGGCTCACCCCCTCCAAACTAGACATGACACCTGGTCTATTTCTTGTGACAGTACTTATACCTTGCCTTGCCTTCACTTATTTTATTTACTTATCAGCATTTAATTTTCCTCTGTCTTGTAAGCATTTTAAGGCAGTGACTATGACTTAATCTTCTATGTATCCTCTGCAATATCTGGCACTGTGCTATGTACTTGAAAAAGCTCAATACATGTGGCCGAACTGATCAATAACACTTTCCCTTTGACAGTTTGGGATTTGCTTTTCATCCTTTTATCACCTCTGTACTTCCTCTCTCACCCCTGCTCATAGGAGTCAGCACAAAGTGACCTCTGCTATGCCTTGAAAATACTGGACGATCAGAGGTTAGAAGTTTAACACTCTCTTTGTAAAGGCTTGCTGCCACTCTGTCTCTCTAGGAGTTGTGGGATTCTAGATCTCAAAAGCCCTTTATATAATATCCAAGTCTTGGGTTAAGTAAACTACCCAATGTCACAGATACGGCAGACCTTAGACTAAAATCTAATGTGAGGATGAGATCTTTTGTTGTTCAGTACTGTTGTCATAGATATGGTTAGTTTTTCTTTTTGGGGATCTTGAGCTGATTCATTCCAGGAATGTGATTTTTAAGTATGAGCCTAAGATTATTAATTTGCCAAAACAATAATATTTATAAGAAACCTTGAATTTACTTATACAGCCAGCATGCTCTACCTTGACCCAAAGTTTCAATGATGAGTATATCAGATTTTAATACGTACAAACATATACTGGCCTGTGACAAAACCGCTCCATGTTCTACTGGTATTATCAAAAACATCCAAAGAAAAATGAACTTCAAGTAGAAACATTTTGCTGATTTTATTCTCAGCAGACCTCAACCAGAAACCAGTCATTGATGAATGTTTCAAATTAAGTGAAAATAATGAATCAATAACGTGACTGGAAAATTCTGGGAAATGGATCAGAGTTTTGAAAAATCTTCACAGAAGATTTTCTTCCAGGGAGCAATCGCAGCATCCAAATGCGTTTACTATTGGCTTGCTGTGATTTCTGTGGAGCAGAAACTAACCAAGGCCCTTCCTGCTCACTTCCATTTTTCATGCGGTTGGCTGTAAACTCATATTCCCTTGTTCGAGCACAACCTAAAATCTGTCTTCATCACACTAAATTAAGAGATTTTTATACCCTATGATTTGTTGATTTTATAGCTTTCTTATACCCGAAAGTTAAGATGATCTTTTGCCCCAACAGTGTTTTCAGAAAGGTATTTACTAAGTCTCAGTTTCTTTATGATGCTTGTGTGTGATTCTCCCTTAAGGTGATTATCACATAGATGAGTATGACATAGTTCTACACAATGCTTCCCCCATGTCGTGAGGTTCAATAATAAAATCCTGATGATAGTATCTAATTATAATAAAGACCATAGGAGCTACTGAACACAAACTCCCACAGGCCTATACAGCCAAACAGAAGCAACAACTTGTGCTGTTATGTGCTAAATTCTGAGTCTTGAACACATAAAATCAAGAAAATTTTGATAAAGGCAGATTTATATTTTTAGATCTCTGTAGGTAATAAGAGGTCATATCTAAGATTTGCTGCATAATAAAAGTAACTTCAGTCAACCTATCTGTCAATCTGGACAGGTCTTTAGGGGAAAGTCCATGCAAAGTAGAACACCAAAGGGTTTTATAAAGTATAC
The DNA here is from genome assembly GCF_964165515.1 of Mesoplodon bidens. Classification (NCBI taxonomy): domain Eukaryota; kingdom Metazoa; phylum Chordata; class Mammalia; order Artiodactyla; family Ziphiidae; genus Mesoplodon; species Mesoplodon bidens. The sequence goes on from NC_138176.1 coordinate 135,143,898, forward strand.
GAAAAAATGCAGGTTATAAGGAAAATCCTTTTAGTTTTGGAACTGATGAAGTTTGACCATGAAATATATGACCGGCTTCTAACAGTGTAACCAGATGTAAATTCTGGTTGAAATAGGTATTGTCCTTCCAAAATGATCATCTTGGGAGACTATACATATTCCAACCATACTGCTTTTGTTCCCAAAATGTCATCTTTTAACATTGGTTTCAGGGGCACTTTCTCAAGATCTTCATCCTTTTAAGTTGGGCCTGAGTTTTGGAAACAATCTGCAACAGGCAGATTCTACGGTGCCCCATGACCTCTGCCTCCTGGTGTTCATGCCCTAGTGTGATCCCGTCCTCTCAACGTGGGCAGGGTCTGTGACTCGTCCCTAGCAATAGAATATGGCAAAGGGAGAAGGATATACCTAACTACATGTCTCTGATAATATTACCTAAGATTGTAACCCATTTGCGAGGAGACATGCTCTCCCTTGCTGGCTTTGAGGAAGCAAGTCATCACGTTGAGAAAGTCCATATAGCAAGGAGCTGAGAGTGGCCTAAAACCAACAGACAGCCAGAAACTGAAGCCCTGAGCCAACATCCTGGAAGGAACTGAATGCTGCCAACCACCATGTGAGCTTGGAAGCAAACCCTTCCCAGCCAAGCATTCAGATGAGATCCCAACACTGGCTAACAGTTTGCAACCTTACAGAGGAGCCAACTAAGCCGTGCCCAGACTCCTGACACACAGAAATTTTAAGATAATAAGTGTGGGTTGTTTTAAGCTGCTAAGCTTGTGACAATATTATGACACAACAGGAGATAACTAATACACAAACTGTGGTCATTCTGAGCCAGGACTAGTCAATATAATATGTAATTTTTTTCTTACCCAAGCTATCATTCTCAAATCTTATCCTCTAATTATCTTTTCCTTACTTTGCTTTCCCACCAATTCACTCCTAACAAAATCAAGAGTTCCCCTGAAAAGGAAGCACTTTCAAATCTACCTAATTCTTTACAGTTTAGATTAATAGCATCTAGCATTTATAGGACATTTATTATGTGTCAGGCACTGGACTAAGCACTATACATATATTACTTTATTAGTCCACACAACCCTATAAGGTAGAAATTCTTAAATAATTAAAATAATTTTCCCAAGACCAAAAAGCTAGTAAATAGTAGAGCTGAGAATCTAACTCAAGCAGTCAACTTCCAGAGCCTACACAATTAATATTTACCCTATAAAGAATCTCTGCAAGCATTATGTCATTTAATCCTGACAAGGTCCCCATGAAGTAGCTATTCTAGTGATCAGATTTACAGATGAAGAAACCGGGCTCTGAGAGTTTAAGAGATAATGTTATTCAACGTGTTAATGGTCAAGTGGAGACTAAAGGAACCAAAATTTCGCTGATGCCTTAATCCAGTGCTCTTTCCACCACAAGAATACCAGTCAGTTGTTGCTCAGCAGTCCTGAGACTGATCGCCTTGTGAGCAGGTCTGGTAACATGAGTGCAGCAATATCCAAAAAAGAAGCTCTGAAACTGTTTTGAATGAAGCCACCATCATCAAGACACTCAAGGGTAAACACACTCAAGGGTTCTATTTGGAAGATAACACTCATCTCCAAGCAATATTTCTATGATCACAAAATTATAATCGCATTACTTTATAGTCACACCTCATAAGCAGACACAAAACTAAGACATTAAATATAAGGTACATAACTGTGAAATGCGATTTCTTAAACTATGAAATGAGGAGGGCTAGAGAAGATCAATATTTCTCGAAGTATGTTCCTGGGGACACTAACCCCACAAGATGTTAAAAATTGTTCAGGGGAAAAAAATATATAGGGGGGTGCAGTTTGCATGGTCAAATAACTTTATGCTATTTGCAGCCCTCTGAGAGGCTTAACAGTCCACATTAGCACTTAGAGGCTCTAAGTCCTGCACTAAAGAAATCTATGAACATCTGCTGAACCCAGTGGCTTCAAAACTTTTTAACTACATAACCTTTTTTCCTGAGAACACTTATTAATGTCTGCTAGGACTCTCATTTCTACTTAGGAAATTCTACGAATTTACCTCAAGGTTAATTTTCATTTCACGGGAGGTTAAAAATGAAGTTTGACCTATAAAGTGAGTTAGAGATAGTTTGTTTAAATTATACAGAACTTAGGAGGTAATTGCAAATGTCCCCAAGAGTGCACATTTTCTCCAGGCTTCCAATCCATCAATTTTAGCTGCCCGTTACCTACTCATTCTTTTCAAGGTACCCTGAGTTGATGATTTTTGATGAATCTGAGAATGTAAAATAACATTTACAGATATCAACCCATTTCCAGAGCACAGTTTCTAGGTGTAACCATTTATTCTACCAACTTGCTTCAAGTAATCACACATTTCGCTGCAAAGGAAGAGAAAAAGGGCAAATACATTACATTTCTATTACATGAGTAGTGCCGTGCTGTTCCCCCATGCTGTTCTCACCTCTCTTCTTTTTCTTTTTTTTCCATATTAAAGTGTTTGATAGAATCTCCTCACCCAAATCATTTTGATAGTCTGTAAAGTCGAGACAGTAACTTGGAGGCTTAATGACTCAGTTCATGTTCCTTTATCAAGTCACTGCCCACACAGCCAAGTGATTAGTATCAGATATAACAAAGATGCCTTCAAGAAAATTGTGGGTGCTGCTCTAGAGTCATTCTTTTGATCTATGAGTCATCCTGGCTCCAGTCTCAACTTTAGGTAAATTATTTAACTTTTCTTAGGCTTTGTGATTTTAAGCCTCTGTTTCCTCATCTACAAAATGGGCTTATAAATAGCTCCTACATTATAGAGTTGTTGAGGGGAGTAAATGAGATAGAGCATGGGAAATACCACTCAGTTTGTTTATTCAAAAAAGTATTCGTATGCCTAAAACTCTTGCTTTTAGGGGTGTTACCACACTTAATGCTTATAATAATAAAACTTACATGGTAGCTCCTGTCATTCCAATTCTTATAAAAGACAAAACAGGAAATTTAAGAATTTTGCCCACAGTCACCAAGCTGATATAAGTGGAGAACCACAGACTTGAACTTTTTTCTATTTTGACTCTTTGTTCTTTCCATTGCACCATACTGATGCTCAACAAACAAAATGTGTTGTGTCCCCCTAGCAGGTATTTGCCAAGATGCTGGAGAAAAAAACAAAACAAAACAAACAAAAAAAAAAACTTAAGTCAAACCTGATGCTTAGGCAAAGCTGTGAAGTAATAGGCAAAACTGATCTCCTCTATCCTTGCTGTCCACCTCCAGAGAACAGAATCTTCATGTTGCCCCTGTAATCCCTGGAATTTTCTCACAATGCTTCACTAGGGCTACCTACCCAGACAGTAGCCCATCTTCTAGATCAGTGCTACTCAATATAGCTGGTCCATCAGCTTGTTAGCAGACAATGACAAAATAAGAGGTTTGCACTTGAATGTGAATTAATTTCTTGCTTCCTTCAATTAGAAAAGTCTTGATACCAAAAAAAAAAAAAAAAGAGGAAGAAAAATATCAGCTTAACTAAAAAAGAGTGCTTAGTGATCCTGCAAACTATGAATCTCACGGTGGTAGACCAGGAGCAGTCCCCAGACTACACTTTGAGTAGCAGTGTTCTAGAATATACCCAGCGCCCTCTTCTCTTTCCTCAATAGAATGTAACTATTTATGCTCATTTCCCATTGGTTCTGCTCTTCTCAATAACTAACTTAAGAAAGTAATTCACGTAAAGGTATTGGTATTGCTAATGGTTAATGTTTGGTGTCTCTTGATAAAATTTTTATCATTTAAAATGGGTCTATTATAGATGCTCCTTAACCAAGAGAATCATTCAGTAGTGGGGATTTTAGGTAGCATGCAAGGGTGTGAGAAACATACATTAGGGAGATACATGATAATTTAGGTGCTACTTAAATCACATCAAACTGACCCACAAGTGTGTGTGCATGCAGACACGTGTGTGACCTGTGGTAGTGTGGTAAGGCATGGAGTGACATGTTGTCATGATGTAAGGGTCAGAAAGAAGCTGCTTGCTCTTTAATCAAAAGATTTCCTCTGAGTTTGCCAAGGACATGAAGAATGAATTTAAACCTTGCTTCTCTATCAGAGACAGATAGTTTTCTCTCTCCTCTTCCCTACTCTTGGTACCAAGGGAGGCTATATATCAAGTGTGCCAAAAAGAGTGCCTGGCACATAATTGGTACTCAATAAATTCACTAGTCCCTCAGCAAACATCCACTTGGTACTTATTTTGTACCAGGCACTATTCACACAACAGGGAATGAAACAGATAAAGACCCTGTTCCTCATAATGCTCACATTCCAGTAGGAGAGACATTAAATACAGGAGGGAAGAAAGTAAGGAAGAGCCTTTGAGAAGCCTGAGCTGGGGGCAAAAGGAGGAAAAAGCATACTAAATGTGTATTGCCTACAATGTGTTTTTTCTCTTGACCTTATCCAAATGTCATGGTATCATGATAGCAGGCCTGAGTTTGGATATTTAAATTGCTCCAAGAGGCAGCTGGACTGTGGTTAAGGAAAAACTTTCTTACTGGGATAATTACCATGGGAAGGTACAAATTCCATTCCCTGAGTTTTCCAGACAAAATAACCCTCAAAACGAGTGATTTAAATCCAACCCTTACTAGGAACCATGAGTAGAAGAAAGAATACTGGACAGGAAAACTGAGACCCTGCTGTGCCATTTATAAGCTGGGTGAGCTTGACCAAGTCACCCCACCTCTATAATCCTCAGTGTCACCTGTGGAAAGAGAAGGGAATATATGATGACCTCTGGAATGCCTTCTCATCTTGTGATTTCAGTGATACTAAACCTTTTGTGTCTTCAAATCCTCTTCTTCTGTATTTTCATTATTATAGGTTTTCACCGGGAAAAAAATAGGGTACATCACTTCTGAAAGTATAGTGTTATCCTCAAGTTTTAAAAAGTATATCCCACTGCTGGGACTACAATTGTACAGAGTCTGAGAGACAGACAGACAGACAGGCAGACAGAGAAAGGGAGAACCCACAATAACGTCATCATGTCTGCATTTGCCAGGAAACGTTCGACTCGGCTCTTACTGTCATGTAGTGCATCTCCCTCACTATCATCATACAGGTAAACCAACCTTTATACAGTCTATACTGCTGTAAAGCAATATGTAAACCCAATTTTGGTCACTTAAAGCACATCACAAGTGCGCTAGAGAAACTGCTATTAAAGAGAATTCTTTTATTATCGTTTGCAATGTAAATGAACACCCATATTTCACTTTCATTTGTGATAATCTGGGTTTGTATGAATTTATGCTTAAAATTATAGCCAATATTTACCAAGGACCCACTCTGTGTCAGGCTTTATACCAAAAGGTATATAGAGTATTATATCTAATACTAATAACATCCTTTTGAAATTAGTGTTATGATTATCACCATTTTATAGATGGGGGAAAGTACAGCTCAGAATGGCTAAGCAATCAATCCAACATCACACAACCAGTAGGAGGAAGAACTAAAGGCAAACCTACACGTACGCCATCCAAGAGCCTAAGTTCTTAACCGCTACCCTACTGTGCCCATGAAAACTGAGGCAAGGGTCTGCCCTGGGCACATGTAGAATCTGGGGGCTCACTTTGTCCTGTGGCTTCTATTTTCTTAGCCCCAAAGTCCTTACACCCATTTCTCAGCTACAAAACCTTGTTTCCACATCTGACAAACAGCATGGAGTTTCCAGGCATAGATGCTGCTCTCAGAAGCCCAGGTCTGTGAGCAGAGATAAATCATGGGAGACTCAGAGAAGAGTGGCCAAGCCATGAGAAGGCTCAAAGCCATGTTATCTGGGGACAGTTGGAAGAAGTGGGCACGTTTGGAATGGAGTGGAAAAAACTCAGGGAACTGTGCTATTAATTTAACATAGTCTTCTCACAGTTCAGTTGTCTCATTTGAAGAAGTCACTTCAGCCAGAAGCAGCAAACTCTTGGTACATTCAGCAACACAGATATATCTTTAAACTATAGGAAGAAACAAAATGTGATCTATACCACAATGCCATCTATTTAAATTAAAACTCTATAACAAAAGAACAATGCTTGATTTGTAAGAACTCATACAAGCAGAAGGATACGCATCACACATATTAGAATGCTTGCCTATGGGGAGCAAAGGGGAGTGTCAAAGGAAAGATTTGTCCTATTTTATTTTAGTCCGAATATATGAAGGAGGATGACCTGTGTTAAATAAGCTCCAGGGGATAATGCTAGGATCAGCAGGTGAGACTTGAAGAGCACTATTCAAAATATATCCAGAACCCAATCACTTTCACACCTCCCCTCACCCAAAACGCCATCACCTCTGGTCTGAACTATAGCAACAGCCTCTTAACTGCTCTCCCTAAGTCCACCCTTTTCTCTGTATAGTCTATTTGCAGAGCAAATCTTTTAAAACGTAAGTCAGATCATATCAGTCCCTAGCTCAACCCTCTCCAATGACTCCCCATCTTATTTACAGTAAAATCCAGTGTCCTTACAATGGCTCACAAGGCCCCACATGACCTGGCTCCCATTCTCTTTCTAATCTCATATTCCACCACTCTCCCCTTTGTATTCCCCATTCCAACCACACTGGTCTCCTTACTGCTCCATGAACACACCAAGCACACCTCTACCTCAGGGCCCTTGCACTTATGTTTCTATTGCCTGAAATATTCTTCCCCCAGATACTCACATGGCTCACTCACAACTTCAACTGAAAGTCACTTGTCAGTGAGACCCTTCCTGACCACCCTAGTTAAAACTGCAAGTGCCCAGGGACTTCCCTGGTGGCACAGTGGTTAAGAATCTGCCTGCCAATCCAGGGGACACGGGTTTCAGCCCTCGTCCGGGAAGATCCCATATGCCACGGAGCAACTAAGCCCGTGTGTCACAACTACTGAGCCTGCGCTCTAGAGCCTGTGAGCCACAACTACTGAGCCCACGTGCAACAACTACTGAAGCCGTGCTCCACAGCAAGAGAAGCCACCACAATGAGAAGCCCACGCACCGCAACGAAGAGTAGCCCCCACTCGCCGCAACTAGAGAAAGCCCGTGCACAGCAATGAAACCCAACGCAGCTGGAAAAAAAAAAAAAATGCAAGTGTCCACCGGTGCACTCTCTATCTTCCTTTCTTACTTATCTCCTGTCATACTCTTCATTCTACATGCTTTTATTTGCTCTCACCCTCCCGTAGAAAGCAAGCTTCAAGAGCACAGGGATTTGTCTATTTTGTTCACTGCTGTATCCACAGAACATAAACAATATATAGTATCTGGAACATGGTATGCACTCAATAAATATATTTGAATTGATTTTTTGGCTGTGTTGGGTCTTCGTTGCTGTGCAAAGACTTTCTCTAGTTGCGGTGAGTGGGAGTTACTCTTTGCTGCAGTACGCAGGCTTCCCATTGTGGTGGCTTCTCTTGTTGCGGAGCACAGGCTCTAGTCACACAGGCTTCAGCAGTTGTGGCACACGGGCTCAGCAGTTGTGGCGCATGGGGTTGGTTGCTCCACCGTATGTGGGATCTTCCCGGACCAGGGCTTAAACCCGTGTCCCCTGCACTGGCAGGCAGATTCTTAACCACTGCATGACCAGTGAAGTCCTGAATTGACTTTTGTTCAACACAAACAACTTCCTATATGGGAATTCTTTGGCGGTCCAGTAGTTAGGACTCCGCGCTTTCACTGCCGATGGCCCGGGTTCAATCCCTGGTCGGGGAACTAAGACCCACAAGCTGCATGGCTCAACCAAAAAAAAGAAAGAAAAAAAGAAAAACTTCCCACAGATCTGTTCGTAGATGAAGTGATATACCTCAGGAGGTAATGAGCTGTGAATCCCCACTAAGATGCTTAAGAAACCAGCGTCATATTTCCAGTCCCCTATGCCTAGTGAATTAAACACCAGTAGTTTGGGTTTTTTTGTTTTCTTTCATTTTGTTTCATTTTTAATGTAAATCTTTTAAACCCCATGAGTCTGTTTGGTAACATTTTCTCCTGAATACAAAAAAAAGCGGCATACATCTAACTGCAAATGAGAAATATCAGGACAAGCTAGTGCTATCAAATAACTGTATTATCTGAAAAAAATTAATCATTTCACGTAATATAAATTCTTGCCCTTTGCTCCTTTATGTATATTTTTGCATTAAAAAAATCTGCTTAAAATCAGTTCAATTCTTCCCTTTGGGGTATTTTTTTTTTCTTTTTTTTTGGCTGCTTTGGGTCTTTGTTGCTGTGCGCAGGCTTTCTCTAGTTGCGGAGAGCAGGGGCTACTCTTCTTTGTGGTGTGTGGGCTTCTCATTGCAGTGGCTTCCCTTGCTGCGGAGCATGGGCTCTAGGGCACGCTTCAATAGTTGTGGTTCAGGGCTCTAGAGCGCAGGCTCAGTAGTTGTGGCGCATGTGCTTAGTTGCTCTGCAGCACGTGGGATCTTCCCAGACCAGGGCTCAAACCCATGTCCCATGCACTGGCAGGCAGATTCTTAACCACTGCGCCACCAGGGAAGCCCCTGGGGTAGATTTTTAAACAAAAACATGGGAGGATTAAAAAGAGGAAGCAAATAGTCGACTGACAGTTGAGATTTTTTTCTATAGTCTCTTGATTTCTGTATGATAAGAAGGCTGAAATCATGTGTGGGAAGACCAAAAAAAAAAAAAAAAGAGAATGCCTGTTCTAAGGTCCACACAATTTAGTGATGTCTTCCCTCCAGGGAAGAAAATACTTTGATTATATTTTTTACAGTGATGAGAAAATTGCAGGATCCAAGAGATAGAGACCCATGCTTTAGACTCTTTTAAATGTGGGCTAAAGTAAGATCCAGATATTTCCTGCACTACCTCTGCCCTCTGCTAGAAGATGTGATTCTTCAGTTGTGTGAATAGTCCAGGGGTCCTACAGGTAACTGGGTGATGGCAACAAGAGTGGTCCCCTGCTCCATGAAGAGAAAATTCTGAAGCTGACCTGGAAACTCTTCAGAGCAGAGGAGGTGTTTCATCTCTGCTTCCACTTTCCTCAGCACAGAGACTGGGGACCCATGGGAATATCCAATTACAACATTTTATTTCATCCAATATGGAGGGGCAGATCGATCCCACTCTTTTTATAGAAATACCTCCTTTATAAACAAAGAAGTTTTGAGTTTGTGATTTTTCAGTAATACACATTCTCCTCCCTGTTGCCGATATGTAGTCTATTTTGGAAAGGAGCTCCCAGATGGACCACAACTAAGAACAGGTGTCAATAATTACCACTGTTTGGCACTCCCTGCCAGGGCAGGGATATCTCAAGGGATTTTTTAAGGGAATTCCCCAACACTGGGCTGAATAGTGGTCTATAGCATCACTGTTTCTTTTCCTGACATTTTACCTTTCATGCTGCCCACACCAACTCGCACCCGGATAATGGAGTGGTTCTTCACTCTACAGAACATATGCTTTATTACAGAAACTGACACTCTAAAAGAAAAATTGTTTAGTAGTCATTCAATAGTAGATTCTGAGTGCTTTCTACATGCTGGCATTATGATCAGTGCAGAGGTGAAGACTGGGGGCCAGGGGAATGAGGGAAGGCAGGACAGTAAAGAGAGATCTCTTCATACCCACATGAAGCTCACAATCTATTGGGCAGACAAGACTATTACTATAAAATAAAATAATTAAAGAGTAACGTAATATGGTTTTTCGTACCATAAAAACAATGAGCAGCTTTAGCACTGGAGGAGACGATATTCTGTGTGGCTTAACTGGACTGGGCCCTGAATAACAGGAGAAAGAAATGGAGAAGCTAGTGGGGTCAGGCTCTAGATAAGCCTGGCCAAAATCAATTGGACAACAGTTCTGTCCCTCTGTCGGCATCCCGTCCACAATGCAGCCATAGGGTACGGTGGGGGCCACAAATAACCTCAGAGGGAACCAGGCCACAGGTCTCAGTCCCACTTTAATGTTCCCTCTTTGGATTGTTTAGCATGTAGAATCCAATTCTCAGAAAACACAAAATTAAAACACTGCAGTTAAGTCAACAAATTCTTTCTTTTTTACAGAACCAGATGATTCTATCCATGTATTTGTGATTAGCTTTTCTCCAAAGGGAGAATTTTAAACAGGAAACAATTAGCAATAAATTCTGAAAGCAGGTACATGATCAGGGCAAAAAGCCTGGGTCCCAGAAAAGCAGGGAAGGAGTTAGTATTTAAATCCCAGGTAGAAGGCATCTACCTTGCAATTCTGCAAGCACGGTGCAGCCCCATCCTGAGAGTGACAATCTCCTATTAAAGGTCTTTAGACCCTCCCTCAGTCTGACTGTCAGGCCCCAGGAGACAGGCCCTGGCTGTATGACCACAGGCACATGACTTAACACTCTATAGGGAACAGAGGCAATCCCACCTACCTCCAAGAACTTGGATGTTAGAGACAATACAGACAAGGGCATAGTACAGGGCCAAGGAAAGAAATTACCCAAGTGACACTTATTATTACCACTGTTAATAACAATTTTATTATCACCCCTTCTCTCCATCAAAGCTTCTTATTTTTTTCTTTCTGACTTTTTTGCTATACTCAAATAACTAAAAAGTTATATGCTCAGGTCCCCACAGGGTTTTCTTCTCCTGTTAGTGCTCTGGGTCATCCTGGTTTAATCAGTCCTTTTAAAGAATCACCAGCCATCCTTCTGGCTGACATTTTAATCAGGTTTTCCCAAGGATCCCAGAGGAGTGGGGAAATGGAATTGCAACAAGAAAATCCACTTTTCTCTACATGCCAGTAAATTATAACTTCCCAGCCACTTCAGAAAAAGAACAAAGACACATAGCAGAACATTTTTCTGGCTGAAAAAATTGACGAAGTAGAAGAACAAAATTCCTTACAGTATTAACAGTGAAGCAGGGAGAAGGGCCAGGCAGTGGCAGGGAACAAGTGCAGGTCTGCAGAATCATGTCCTCAGTTACTCTAACTCCATACTGAAAGTGTTCATAGGACACCTCTGGGATAGGAGCAAAATTCTCTCCATGGATCCTTACGAACATTAAAAAGGAGAACACCTTTAAGTACCCAAAATAAAAGATAATATTCAAATAATCCATACAGGACTTTGTGCTCTGGTGCCGATTAATACTCTGTCGCTCAGTGTTTCTCTTTGAGAGAGTCTTTCCATCCCTGTACGTCAGGTCTCCCCTGCAACAACTTTGGTCCCTAAGATGGCTCTAAAACAGATGTCTATTCTTTGGACATGAGTCAGTCTGGCTGCTGCAACAGTAGAGGGTGGCATAGCAGGAGTCAGACAACCTGAGTTTGCATCCTGGCTCAACAATGACCTACTTTGTGGCCTTAGGCAAGTTACTTAACCTCTCTGAATCTACAGCCACCTTGTCTGTAAAACAGAGATACCAAAATTACCTTCTAGTTCAGGTGGTGTGGAGATTAAATGGAGCAATGCATGTAAAGAGCTCAGCACACTTAATAAATGTCTAGGGGTGAGAAGGAGGAGAAGTGGGAAGAGACCAGCAAGGACTATAACATCCTGACAGTGCTTGCTAGCTCCCATCCTCCTCCACCCTCTCTCCTTACACCATCCATGCTCATTGTACCCACAGATTGGGGCTGGAAATCATAACCAACAAGTAACAACTGACACATATTATTTTGCAAGGGCCGCCCTATCAAAGTACCACAAACCAAGTGACTTAAACAACAGAAATTTATTGTCTCATAGTTCTGGAAGCTGCAGGTCTGAGCAAGATGTGGGCAAGATTAGATCCTCCTGAGGGCTGTGAGAGAGAATCTGTTCCATGCCTCTCACCCAGGTTCTGGTGTTCTGCTGGTGATCTTTGGCATTCCTTGGCTTGTAGAAGCACCGCCCTGATCTCTGCCTTCTTCTTCACTTGGCACTCTTCCTGTATGCATACTTCTGTGTCCAAATTTCCCCTTCTCAAAAGGACAACAGTCATATTGGATTAAGTCCCACTCTAATGACCTCATCTTAACTGATTACATGTGCAATGACTCTATTTTCAAATAAGGTCACAGTCTGCAATACTGGGGGTTAGTTCTTCATCATATGAATTGGAGTGGCAGAGGTGGGAACACAATTCAACCCATAACACAACTAAGCCATGAGACCCTGGGCAAGTCACTTATCCTCTGTACCTCTGGTTCCTCAGGGTTGGTGCAAGGACTATAGCAGAGCTATCAGTGCACTCCCCACATGCTCTTGGGCCTTGCCAGTGTGCCAGTGTGGGGCAGGCAGCCAGAACTTCAACTGACTGAGGGCTTTTCCTGGCAGCCAAAGTCATTCTGCCTCTGCCACACGAAGGCAGAAGTTCCAGAGAATTAATATTCCCCGGGAGAGGTCTTTAACCAGTCCAAGACACACACGAGTTCGTGTGTGAGTACCCCAGACCCTTTGCCCTCTGGTGAGGTAATTCCTAGGCACACATTTCTGCCAGTTCACAGAGCCCCCAGGGGCATGAAGCTCCAGTTGTCCACCTTTTATTATATGCTTGCCCTTTCCCATCTCACTTCCCATTTCCCTACTGGGGTTTCTTCACCTCCCAAATAAACTACTGATACTAAAATACTAGTCTCAGTGTAGGCTTCTGAGAAAAGCAAACTAAGACTAGCATTTGTTACTGTGATGATTAAATAAATATTTAGAATAGAGCCTAGTTAGTGCCAAATAATTACTGGCTGTTATTATTCTTACCATCAACGTTATGTTTTACATAGCGCAGCTGGGCCATGAAGCACCAGTCCCAAGCAGCAAAGTCATCGGATGGTGCTGTTTTACTCACAAGCCTCCCTTGGCAAGTACGTAAATGAAGAGGCAGCAGGAGCTTATTCTTCTGCATCTGATATGGCTGTCCTCTCACTAGGGAGACACAGGAACCAGCAAGACCTCTCAGCAGCTCATTTTCCCTTAGGGTTGAGAACAGAAGTCACTGATTTTGAGGCCTCGGCTCCACTGGAGAGGCAGCAAAGTGTAGTGTTTAAGATCTCTCGCTCTGATCTAAACAGGCCCGGATTTCAATGGTGGTTCTGCCGCTTTATAGCAGCATGATCTTGAGTAAGTTGCTTGATCTCTCAAGCCTCAGCTTCCACCTCTAGAAAGTGGGCATAATGATAGTTGTTCTCAAGGACTAAGTAAGGTAAAGCATGCACAGGCAATATTAAGAGCTCAATAAAGGTTAATTATTATTATTATTATTTTTCATTCTTTTTTATACTGTAGATATGGGTCTGGGCATTCCTATGACATCTTGCTCTTCCCCTAGGCCTTCTCATTTTCACCTCTATTTCCCTCCCACATGCCTCGCATATAGTAGGCACTCAACAAACGTTTCAAATTGTGAATGAATAAGTGAATGATGCAAGGAAGATTTAAGCTATTATTCATTTTTTACATTCTGCCACATCCAGAAAGGACTTGAGGAAGTTGAGAAATTATATGAGTTAGAGTTTATAGGTGCCGACAGCCACCACGGAATGTAAAACATACAAAGCTTCCAAATAGGCTAAGATTGGAAGCGTTAATTAATTAATGCTAACTCTTCCTGCCTGAGCAAAGGCCTCAAGCTAATAACATTCTGAAACTGTTGAAAAGCAGTTATAGTCACAAAATCAGGGTACACTAGGAGTCCACTGGGAGCTTTAATAACATTACACCTGAACTCTTTATGTCAGGAGGGAACTCAAGAGACCATTCACAGACTGAGGCAAGATGGGGGAAAAAGCCTCACTCAGCAAATTAACATGCCATTAACTTGGCATGTGTGGACAGTACTCAGGGAAGCAATAATTGAGTCAATAAAAAATCAGACTGGATAAACAGGCCAAAATGGGGGAGGGGTGAAAACTGCCAGTTCATGAGGAAATACTGAGTGAGACAAGTTGGAATATGTGGGTCACTATATCATTGTATCTTAAGTACAATGCACATTGAAAAAAATGGTAGTAAGTGACAGTATAATGACGCAGTGGGGGTAGTAATCATGTAACAAAAACAATAGCTAAAGAGTATTGTGTTCTTACTACATCCAAAGCATTGTCCTAAGCACCTTATCCATATCTAATCCTCATTTAATCTTCAAAACACCCCCACAAGCTAAATTCCATGAAAATCCTCACTTTGCATTTAAGGGAACTGAGGTCCAGAGAGGTTATGTGACTTATTTTTCATGTATTATCTCATTTAATCCTCACCACAATGCTTTGAGGGGATCACCATTATTTGTCCCCATTTTACAGATAAGAAAACTGAAGCACAAAAAGGTTAATAATTTGGCCAAGATCACACATCTAGTAAGTACTAAACCAAGGTTCAGAGCCATCCAACTGACCCCAGAGCCAGTACTAACATGCTGGTTTCTACGTGAAATATATTTAAATTCACCACAAGGAATATCATGAAAAGTTTGGTTGTATATTTATAGTAATAATAACAGCAAACCCTTATATAGAACCCACTGTGTGAGCCAGGAACCGCTTTCAATAATTACCCTTACAACAGCCCTCTGGGGCAGAGAGTACATTATGCCCATTTTACAGGTAAGAAAAGTGAAGCAGACCGGAAAAGGGCACAGAGTCACACAGTAAGTAGTGGAGCCAGAGTGTCTAGAGTGTGTGTTTGTAACCACTCTGCTCTCCTGCCTAAGAATGATGTTCTGAGGCCATGTTGAACAGTGTGGTGATGAATAATGGTAAAAAAGAAATCAGCAACAGCAGTGAATTTCCTTCCAAAGCCTCATCTTATCACAGAGGGGTATTCACATCATCTTTATGTTTCGATGCCAATAATTCCTTTTAAAATTGTTGGTCTAATATGGGAGAAAATTTTCTTGCTCCCAAAAAAGAGAAAACATACAAATAGAAGCATGGTGTTGTATTGCAGACCATGATGAGACGCAGAGGAGAACACGCTGCATCCCAAACACCTGTCATTTCTGTCCTAAACAGCAAAGCCCTCTGCTGTCTACCGGGTGGTAGCAGAGCTCATGACTGTTGATGCTGCCCATGAGGAACTGGAACTGCAGTTCTACTATGTCCTCCCTGCCTTTGGAGAACAAGCCCTAACTTTCATTTTTTATACACCCTGCCGCTTCTTTTCTGTAAACACTATTGTGAGAAGAGACCCATACGGATATAAGCTGGGAGATGCAGGCCTGTTAAAAATACCTTTTGTACCCACAAAATGTGAATATGCTTGTCATTGCTAACTGTGCTGATAGGAGGCCCTTCTGAGCTGTAAGCACTGCTTGCTCTCCCCACCGCTAAAACATCTCCATCTGCAGTGCATGTTATAGAGAGGCAGTCACAAAAGATCAAACAAAGTGACTGGAAAGGGTTAGTCTCCATTTTTATTAATGTTCTAAACTCCAGGAAGGCCAATGTGCCCCAGCAGTGGTGTCTGTCCCACAACACAAAGCTCTGACCCACGGGGTGACCCATACTTCCAATTCTCATCAGTGATTCCTATCTGCTAAACTTGCTAGGAAGGAGGTCTTGTACAGAGTGTGCCTGGGGTCTACAAATCAAAGGAGTAGCATCAGGGTCCGGATGTGGGGAGCCTTTAGATGCCTCATTCTGGATTCCCATACCACCCTGTGTTTACCCCATCTCAATGCACATCAATCACACTGTACTGACACTGCCCAGGAACACGATGGCATGTCTCACTCAATAGGCAATAATAGCTCTGTGATCAGAAAACAGGTTCAGTTTTGTTTCTGTAGAACTTGGCACCGTATCTAGCTGATATAAGCACTCAACGATGACTCAGGAGGCAGCTTGTAGGGTTAGTACCAGTCCCCACTAGTGTTAAAAACAAAACAAAACAAAAAAAAAAAAACACAAAATGGGGCTTGTTTTCATCATCCTTCACTGAGTGATTGCTTCACTGTACTAGACATTTTGGGGGTGGACTGTCTCATTTTACACTCACAAGCAACCTTATTATGTAAGTAACATAATTATCCTTATTTTACTGATGAGGAAATGGAGGCTCAGAAGGGTTAAGTAACTTGCCCAAGATCACACAGTCAGTTAGTGGTATGAGCTAGGATTTGAAACCAGGAAATTTGATTCCAGCTTGCATGAAATTAACCACACCCTTCCATACATCCCCTTAGGATACAAGTTCCCTTTTTCCCTTTTTCACTTTTCTTCACACACACCCCAACAACTGCCCTCCCCGACCCTCACCCCACCTCAGCCCATCCACCCACGTTCTTTATCGTTAACTTTACTGAGGTAAAAAGGCTGGAAGGCAGAGTACACAGCACCCTTATTACTGACCCTAAACCTGGACCCAGATCTTATATTCCAGATCAGACCAGACAGGCCTAAGTTAGAACACCTCCAACCTGAGAATCCATCTGTGTGGTGGAGGGAAAGGCCCCTCTGGTAGAAGTATATGCTCCGGCCACCAGCGCACTGCCTGGATAACCTCAGGCAAGTTTCCAACCTCTCTGAGGTCTACCTATTTAAAGCCTGAGGATAATAATTCTTGCCCTACATTTTTCCCAGATTAGTTCCTGTGAAAACTACCTAAGACCAGGGCAGACAAGAGTGCTTTGAACGTTATGGAGTAGTCTTGTCACCAGCAAAGCCCACTGGGGTCCCCAGAATAAAATAAGAGGGAATCTAGGTGATAAGGTCTAACCTCTTCTTTTGTGCTTAGTCTAGTTTCACTAGCCTATAGGGGACTGTGTGCAGGGGCCTCGCCCTTAACATGTCAGATTCTGCACAAGACACCTCAGTGCGGTGGGCTGTGTGCAGCGTACCTCCTCACTTCAAGATGTCAGCAGCGGGCTGCGTGCAGAACCACTGCACCTAGCACTGCGATCTGGAGCCACGTAAGCAGCACAGCTGCACCTGCCCCTTGAGAGCTCCACCCCCTCCCACAGCCTGCTGAAGAGATACCTATAAAACAGCCCCACCAACCGCCTTTCAGGGAAAGCGTGCTCACATCTCTCCATCCTTTAACCAAAGAATAAAATTTTCCTTTGCTTCTGAACCAAGCTCAGTCTCGTTCTACTGGTTGGGGCTGGACTTGAAAGGATTGGTTACTTTCTCCGCCAATGAGAAGAAGGTGGCGTCAAGATCCAACAACTCTTATTTAGACAATGGAGATAAATTGGTTTTATTTACTTATTTTTTTTGCATCTAATAACAAAGAATGAAAAAGAAAACCTCCTTTCTCTCCAACAGAGAGACACAAACAGAGACTGAGGGACAGAAAGGCAGCAGAGAGATGGGACACAGGCAGTAAGACAGGGAGGTGGGGAACACAGACTGAGAGAGAGTCAGAGACAAAGAGACAGAGGGCTAAAGAGAGAGACAAAGTCAGAGAGAGGAGCCAGAGGGAAAATGGTTTACGTCTATTCCATTAGATGCCACAAGAACTGTCTCCAAGACTGGGCATAAACCTAATTTTAATAACTTAAATTCTCTCTTCCCCCAACTAGTTGACCTTTAACTCCCTCCTTCTTAGCTGTCCCTCTACTGCATCACAGCACACCCACATCAACTACGTAATCACTCAGAAGCGTACGGGGTGGGAGGGGGTCCTGTTTAGAAGAACCATGCTGCCAAGTGAAGAAGCCATTTTGGTTGCACACCAACACCTTGCCCTTGCACCTGGTTTGAGACTTGGCATTTTCCCATCTGGGTCTCCTGCAGTGTTCACTGCTCAGCATCTTACCCTCACTGCTGTTACCAGGCCCTGAGCAAAGAAGATGTGTTGGCCATCTTGGGGTTCTCTCATGGGCTTGAGGTTAGACTGCTCCAGGTAAATCAGGGACGAGCACCCAAACACTCTGGCCAGGGTTCAGGGGAGGTGAGGACTACCAACCTGCCACAGGCCCAAGAATGACAAGCCCACTTCTGAGGAGTAACAGTGATGTTTTCTTCTGCCTGAACGATAAAGGATAGGGCCCACACTTGTGGTGGAAACATTTAGTCCTTCAGCCCAAGTCCTGAGAGCCTGATGACTGACTCTTCCAATGACCTAGCTTCTGGCTGTTGTTGATCAGCTCAAAGACTGCTCATTCAGGCACCCTCTTCATATCCATAACTGACACCCTTCTTACTTCCTAGATGGAAGTGAATAGCCACCTGCCTTATACTTGTCCCTTGCATGGCAGTTTCCCTGTCACAGACATCTGATCCTCACAGCCTCCTGACGTGATGATAAAGACAGGAAAGGTAAGGCTCAGGGGAGCATGTAGACGGCTACTTAATACTCACGGAGCACCTACTATATGCCAGGTACTGTCTGAGGCCACTACACAAGCCACCTCACATAAGCCTCTGATCCTAGCTGCAAGGAAGTTATTACTTTCCCCCAGCTGAGACACATGGAAACTGAGACTCAACAAGTCTTTTAGCAGCTCGAGTACAAGCATGTAGCAGTCAGAGAGTCATGGCTGGGATCGAAACCTTAGACCCCACATTCAGGCCCATCAACAGATCTCCCTACATTCACCCTGACAGGACTTCAGAAGCAGATTTACCTTTGAAGGGAAAAAAATCTCACAGAGGGTAGATCAGGTTTGTGCTGGCCAATTAGAGCTTGGAAAACAAAGTTCTAGAGCTCTCCATTTGTCTACCATGAACAATCCCTTTGATTTGCCACTTCCCATCTCTGTGCACTAGATAAAGTGGAAGTGCTTATATATACAATGGAATATTACTCAGCCATAAAAGAAACGGAATTGAGTTATTTGTAGTGAGGTGGATCAACCTAGATTAGAGTCTGTCATACAAAGTGAAGTAAGTCAGAAAGAGAAAAACAAATACCGTATCCTAACACATATATACGGAACCTAAAAAAAAAAAAAATGGTCATGAAGGACCTAGGGGCAAGACGGGAATAAAGACTCAGACCTACTAGAGAATGGATTTGAGGACATGGGGAGGGGGATGGGTAAGCTGGGACAAAGTGAGAGAGTGGCATGGACATATATACACTACCAAACGTAAAATAGATAGCTAGTGGGAAGCAGCCACATAGCACAGGGAGATCAGCTCGGTGCTTTGTGACCACCTAGAGGGGTGGGATAGGGAGGGTGGGAGGGAGGGAGACGCAAGAGGGAAGAGATATGGGGATATATGTATATGTATAACTGATTCACTTTGTTATAAAGCAAAACTAACACACCACTGTAAAGCAATTATACTCTAATAAAGATGTTTAAATAAATAAATAAATAAATTTTAAAAATAAATAAATAAATTTATGGGGGGGAAAAATGGAAGTGCTGGCTACTTACAGAAGAGGTTTCTAAGAAATCCAAAACCTTACTTGTAGCAGTATCCTTACTACAAGTGTCTTGAGCAATGAAAATTGCTTTCCTAAGTGAAACTAGACTCGAGTGGTTTGTTCTGCCCCATTATAAGTCATCCAGTCAGTAGAAGTGTTTGTGTGATTTTTTTTCAAAGTTCGGAAAACAACCTGAGGAGATAATAAAATACCATCCTCTTTATTGAAATCTGAGATTCCCTAAAGCTGAATACTGCACATTGTGGTGTTTGATTGCCCTAAATGAAAATGTTGGAAGATAAAGAATTCCCTCGGCTCTAACCTTCAAGGAGCAAACCGTGCCCAGAGGCAAGGAAACACAACCAGTCTAATACATTCTCCCTCTGCTAAATTCCACATTCTGTAAAAATTCTCTCTTCTAACTACATTAGTGCAGAAGGCAATCAATACAAAAATGCCAGGTTCATCCTAAGGGATCCCAACTGCAAAACAAAAACTCTAAGCCGCTCAGTACCAAAACTTAAATGGTTGACCCCTTATTCTGTGTGGCAACCTCTTCGAGATACTCATACATCTTGGTTTTCAAAGTGAAAGCTTGTTCTAATGAACCATGAATTGTGTTGTTATAGTCTGATGTAAGGCAAGGTCTTTGTAACCAAATGGGGGGCCTTTGCTACAGGAACCTTTAGGAAGGACTGGTTAGGTTTATAGCACCCTCTGATAAGACCATCACCACCTTACAATACCTAAAATACAATGATGACCCTACATGTACACTTCCGCCTCTTAAGTGATTCATTATTTATGCTTCAGGTTGATGTTAAGAAAGTGCTCCATACTTTCTCCAGAGCTCACCAGAGGAAAGCCACTGTGTAACAATCATAATAAATCAAATTCCTCATCAGTCCCACTTCCCTTCCTGTCACTGCTACAGGACATCCTAAGAAAACAGGGAAATGAGAAAAAGCCAATTAATGTGACTTCACTTAACAGGGAGGACAAATCTGAAGAGTAAAGTCATGGTGGGCAGGGAAGGTTTGATTATAACCCTGTTTAGAAAAATGAAAGTATGTATTAAGAGAATATGTGTATTATGTCTTATATTTAACAGAATGTAGACTCTAAACATCTTTAAACATTGTCTTAATGTGGGGGGGTCCGTTTTTTTCCCCCAAATGACTATTCAATTGAATAGTCAATTGAATGACTATTCAATTTCAGATCCATCACTTCCCATTTGAGTTTTAAAGAATGATCATAAAAAGTGCTATTTTTGCAAAATCATTAAAGGTTTCTTCAGTTTTTTCATGGGTCTCTATTTTCTTTTGATATTCATATCATTCTCTTTTGAGGCACTGTTCTAGTTATTATGGCTACATTAACAAATTACCCCCAAAACTTAGTGCCTTGAAATAACAATACCTAGCTTGCTCACAAATGGGCAATATGTGCAGGGTACAGTGGGGACAGCTTGTCACTCTCCACTTGTCATCAGCTGGAGCAGTGTGGGGGCTGGGACCATCTGCCAGCCTGCTCTTTATTATGTCTGGCACCTGGGCTGGAAAGACTCAGCTGGAGGCCAAAACAGCAAGGGTTCCTTGGGCTTTTTTCTCTCTCTCTCCCTGATCAAACCACGCGGTTTTTCTAGCCTAGTGGCCTCAGATGGCTGGATTTTATACAAGGCACTTCAAGGCCCCTGAGAGAGAAGGCAGAAGCCATATCACTTTTTATGACCTAGGCTGGGAAGTCACACAGCATCATTTCTGCCACATTCTATTCCTTAGAAGCAAATCTCTAAAGCCAGCCCATTTTCAAGGGGAGAATTAGGCTCTACCTTCTTTAAGAGGAGTGTCAAAGAATATGTGAACTTGTTTTTAAATTACCAAAACCATCTATCATGTCTTCTTTGTTGATTTTCTATTCTGATTGTTGACTGGTTCAACTCTGCCAGATCCATTTGTCATTGGTTCTCTGTAAATCTGTCATGTCAGATCCATGACAGCTGGGATTTTTATCTGACTTATTCAGGGATAGTCTCCAATACCTAGTACCTGCTACATGGAAGGTGCCCAATAAATATTTACTGATTTGACAGTTCTCCAATATCACTTTCGTTACCCTCATGAAATCCTGCATCCTTTATAAGATTTGTAATTTTACTCTGCAACCAGTTTTCCTTTTCTTTTTATGTATTGTCTGAAGTTAACAACTTAAGGCAATCAACAAGAGACTAATTTAAAACGATGTAATAAGATCAACAGAGATAGAAGCTAATATTACCCAAGGATATTGAAATGGGATTAATATTATCAGTGGTCAC
Organism: Mesoplodon bidens; assembly: GCF_964165515.1. Lineage (NCBI taxonomy): Eukaryota > Metazoa > Chordata > Mammalia > Artiodactyla > Ziphiidae > Mesoplodon > Mesoplodon bidens. Next base: position 135,165,519 of record NC_138176.1, read on the forward strand.
TTCATTTTGCGGGGGTGGGGGGTGGGGGGTACATAAGGAGCTCTGTTTCCTGCATGAAAGCTCATAACTGCAAGGGCCCAGATAATGAAGACTTAAATAACAAGTAACAAGGACTCACAGATTACCTTTCAGCAAATCAAAATCTCTCCTAGCTTCAGGTTTTTCAGTCATAAAAGTGCATTATCCCTCAAGTTCTAACATCTTGATGATTTCAGAACTTGGAATTTTAGATCAGGGTCATAGATATAGACATTTAGCATCCATGATGACAAACATAATTAATAATACTAGACAGCACATTCTCTGATTTCAAACTATATAACAAAGCTATAATAATCAAAATAATATGGTATTGGCAGACATAGATCAGTGAAACCAAATAGAGAGCCCAGAAATAAACCCATGCATATACATGGTCAAGTAATTTATGACAAAGGGGCCAAGAACATACAATGGGAGAAGAACATCTCTTCAGTAAATGGTGTTGGGAAAACTGGACAGCCACATGCAAAAGAATGAAACTAGACCACTATCTTACACCACACACAAAAATTAACTCAAAATGGGATTGACATATATATACTAATATGTATAAAATGGATAACTAATAAGAACCTGCTGTATAAAAAAAATAAATAAATTCAAAAATTCAAAAAAACAACAAAAAAATAAAAACAGCCTGAGCTTGCATTCAGGAAAAAAAAAAATGTTTTAAAGATTTGAATGTAAGATCTGAAACCATTAAACTCTTAGAGGAAAACAGAGGCAATAAGCTCCTTGACATCAGTCTTGGCAATGACTTTTTGGATCTGACACCAAAAGCAAAAATAAACAAGTGGGACTAGATAAAAGTTTCTGCACAGCTAAGGAAACTGTCAACAAAATGAAAAGGCAGTTTACTGAATGGGAGAAAATATATGCAAATCATATAAGGAATTAGTATCCAAAATATATAAAGAACTCATACAACTCAACAGCAAAAAAACAAACAAATCCAATCTAAAAACAGGCAGAGATTCAGATGGCCAACAGGTACATGGCAAGATGCCCAACATCACTAATCATCGGGAAAATGCAAATAAAAACCACAATGAGCAAAACTACAATGACGTATCACCTCACACCAGTCAGAATGGCCATCATCAAAAAGTCTACAAACAATAAGTGCTGGAGAGGGTGTGGAGAAAAGGGAACCCTCCTACACTGTTGGTGGGAATGTAAATTGGTACAGTCATTATGGAGAACAGTATGGAGCTTCCTTAAAAAAACTAAAAATAGAGCTACCATATGATCCAGCAATCCCACTCCTGGGCAATCCCTCTGGGATTAACATACACACAGTACTATGTATAAAACAGATAATCAACAAGGACCTACTGTATAGCACAGGGAACTCTACTCAATATGCTATGATAACCTATATGGGCAAAAAATCTGAAAAAGAATAGATATATGTATATGTATAACTAAATTACTTTCCTGAAACTAACACAACATTGGAAATCAACTATATGCCAATATAAAATAAAAATTAAAAAAATAAAGTCAGTATATTAATCACACACAAAAACAAAACCCACAATGCGGTATCACCTCATACCTGTTAGAATGGCTATTACCAAAAAGGCAAGCAATAACAAACACTGATGAGGATGTGGTGAAAAGGGAACCCTTGTGCACTGTTGGTGAGAATGTAAATTGATGCAACTAATATGGAAAACAGTATGGAGGTTCCTCAAAAAATTTAGAATAGAACTATCCTATGACCAGAAACTCCACTTCTGGGTACTTACCGAAAGAAAATGAAAACACTAATTTGAAAAGATATATGCACCTCCATGCTCACTGTAGCATTATTTACAATGCCAAGACATGGAAAACCTAAATGTCCATTGATGTATGAATGTATAAGGAAGATGTGGTATATTAGTATATATGTGTAAACATGTGTGTGTGTGTATTTGTGTGTCTGTGTGTGTATATATATTATGGAATATTATCCAGCCATAAAAAATAATGAAATCGGGGCATTTCTGACAACATGGATGGACCTGGAGGGCTAAGTGAAATAAGTCAGACAGAAAAAGATAAATACCATATAATCTCACTTGTATGTGGAATCAAAAAAAAAAATCTCATTGATACAGAGAACAGATTGATGGTTGCCTGGGGGTGGGGGTGGGGGTGGGAGGCGGGGTTGTGGGTGAAATGGGTGAAAGGGCTCAAAAAGTACAAATTTCCAGTTATAAAATGTGTAAGTCATGGGAATGTAGTATATAGCACAATGACTATAGTGACTATACTATATTTCATATTTGAAAGTAGCTAGCTAGAGGATCTTGAAAGTTCTCAACACAAGAAAAAAAACTGTAACTATGTATGGCAATGGATGTTAACTGGACTTATTGTGGTGATCATTTTGCAATATATAGAAATATCGAATCATTACACTGTACACATGAAACTAATATGTTATGTCAATTATAACTTGATTTTTAGAAATTTTAATAACAGTAATAAATACTGATGTCTAACATAACTATTATTTACTATGCTATCACACATTATGCTTTCCATGTATTACCTCATATAACCTTTATAGCAAACCTTTGATATAGGTGTTATCATTTCTATTCTTCCAATGCTCAAATAAACTACAGACTTTCCTCTGATAATGTGATGGAAACAGGACCAAACTCAAGACTAACAGCAGGGTGCACGCTGATAACCCGCCATGCCGTCTCACTTCCCATAACCCGCCATGCCTTCTCACTTCCCATTACTGCAACACAGAATGATTATATCAGGCCTGGCTGTGAAACTAGTCATATTGGAAGAGGGAGCCTACAGTAAGGGTCTGTCTCAGGCCTCAGCAAAGAACATTAAACTACCAGAAAGACCAGATTATAACCCAGCTTCATAGACAGCTTTTTGTATATGCTGCCACGTATCTTTCTCTGGTCTCCCAACAGATTTTCTGAATAACTCTAATTCAAAAATCTCTCTGCTCAATTAACCAGAGAACATTTTTTCCTGGATGATTGTCACTGCTTCCATTCTATCCTAAAATTACACAGAAGTAAGTGTTTGACCCATTTTTAAGTAGTGTGTTTAGAATACCATATTTAAAAAACAAACTAGAAATTAGAGATAGCAAGGGTCTTTGTCCCTAAAGCTGATCCCCAAAAGCTCAAAATAGTTTGCAGACATTATCTAATTCACTGTCACAATAAAGCTGGCGTTATCTTCTCCATTTTGCTCATGGAGAAACTGAAATAAGAAAATTATAGCCTGACGTTGACATTGTAAGAGGTGCTTTGTTAACCCTATCACAGAAGCTAGTTGAGGGAAGGCTAGAAAAGAGCCAGACTGGCAGTGTTGTAGACTAGTTTTCATGCCGACTTCATCAAACATGCCTCAGTGCCCTAGAGATAAAAGAGTGGCTAGAGGGCTTCCCTGGTGGCGCAGTGGTTGCGAGTCCGCCTGCCGATACAGGGGACATGGGTTCGTGCCCTGGTCCGGTTAGATCCCACATGCCGCGGAGCGGCTTGGCCCGTGAGCCATGGCCGCTGAGTCTGAGCGTCCGGAGCCTGTGCCCCGCAACGGGAGAGACCACAACAGTGAGAGGCCCGCGTACCGCAAAAAAAAAAAAAAAAAGAGTCGCTAGATGAGCCAGACCCTCTTCAACTAGAGGAGCTCAGCTTTGCATAGATTTTTTTTTTTTAATCTATCTATCTGTCTATCTTTGGCTGCGTTGGGTCCTCATTGCTGCGCCCGGGATTTCTCTAGCTGCGGCGAGCGGGGGCTACTCGTTGTGGTGGCTTCTCTTGTGGCGGAGCACAGGCTCTAGGCACACGGGCTTCAGGAGTCGTGGCGCTCGGGCTTACTTGCTCCGTGTCTCCTGCACTGGCAGGCGGATTCTTAACCACTGCGCCACCAGAGAAGTCCCTGCATAGATTTTTATCTGCTTTTTTAAATTAGTATTTTGTGAAGGATTTCCTTAAGGGATTGACTTCTAAAAATTTGATAAAAACCACTGACCTGGCAATATTTTGGTTGTGTCACCTTAAAAAAATAAACATTTGGTAACATTCAATGGCTATTCAAAAGCCCAAAAGTAATCATTAATGGCAAACCCTGAGCTTCTCCTATGTGCCCAGTGCTATGCTAAGCACATTACAAGCATTAACTTATTGCATCATGGTAAGCTACCATTTTACTGATGAGTAAACTGAAGCTTAGAAAAGTTAAGCAACTTGGCCAAGATCATCAAGTTGATGAGTGGTGGAACCAAGATAAAACCAAGCAGCCTACCTGTCTCTTTTTTTCTTAGAGGCTATGCGCAGGTTCCTGGGGTGTCAATCCCACATCTGCCAAGGTACAAGGCCGCAGCAACGCAAAACACGCCATTTCTCCGTCGCAGGGGTCAGCTGTCCCTCCTGGCAGCAGCCAGGGCCCAGAAGTCTTCCCAGGAGACCGTCACTACCAGTACCTGGCGCCTCTCCATGAAGAACAGCCTCTGAGCACTGCTCTCTCTTTCTGACCCAGCCCAAGTGCCAGCACGCTGTGACGGGGCAGCTGGCTTCTTCACCAAGTCCCTCAGTCAGGAAATGCTTTCTTTTTGTGAACACCACGGGAGACACTCCAGGGGCCTGGTCTGAGTAGGTGAAATATGGGGCTCCCCACAAAGGGAAGCAAGGCACGCTGGAGCCTTCAGGGCGCACTTTGTGGCGATGAATGGGAGAGGACAGGGAAAGTAAGGCTCAGTCCAGACATTGGGGCAGGGAGAGGATGACAGCCGACGCTCTAAACATACCGCAATCCGCCTGAAGACGCTGCCGCCTGCTCTTCCCAGAGGAAGCCCGATCTCGCGGGATCTCGCGGGAGTTCTGCAGAGATGGGCTGGAAAGTCCCGGAATGGGAAACACCTGGTAAGGATTCTGGCTTGTGCTACCTTTCGAGCAAACCTCGATCCTCACGGACACTTCCCCATTCTGCGCCCCCCTCTCCCCCCGCGTGCTCCCTAGTCAGTCACAGCGCTGCGGCCGGCTCGCCCCAAAGGCTAATTTGGGTGTGGGAGACCAACCATCCTCTTGCCCTATGGAGGTGCAGGGGCAGGACCGCCTGAGGCCTGGTTGGGGCAGTGAACTGCGCATGCGCCACCGCACGTTTCTAGGCCTGCAGGAGGCCCAGGGCAGGGGCTCTGGGTTGGGGCTTCGACGAGGCCAATCTAATGCATGACAAGGTCCAAAGCAGGAGCAACCCAACACAGTCCTTGCTGTTAGCCATGCTGCTACCCGGTCTCTAACCTAATGAAGTCCCTGTTAAAGATAGAACTAGAATCTGTACTCCTTACAAAGACTACAGAACAGACAAAAACAAAGGCAAGGTGTTATAAAGAATTTGGGTAGTTTTTGTCCTGAGTTCCTGGAAGGAAGCCTCTAAATCCTTGGAATTTCCAGAGTAATGGGAGTGTCTTTGTTATTCTTAGTGGACCCTGATAGTTTATGCCAACAAGATCATTCAAGATGAAGCCTATGTAGTTTAAGCTAATGACAGGACTCAGGATGGGGGCCAGCCACACCTGAAACACCACCATTTGACTAGGCGGTTGAGACTTTGAACCGTAGTGATATCAGCCCGATCTCTGGGGAAGACTAGAGATTGAATTCAACCTTTTGGCCAGTAATCGTGCCTGCATAATGAAGCCCAAAAAAAAACTCCAGGGCTTGCCTGGTGGTGCAGTGGTTGAGAGTCTGCCTGCCGATGCAGGCGACACGGGTTCGTGCCCCGGTCCGGGAAGATCCCACATGCCGTGGAGCGGCTGGGCCTGTGAGCCATGGCCGCTGAGCCTGCCCGTCCGGAGCCTGTGCTCCGCAACGGGAGAGGCCACAACAGTGAGAGGCCCGCGTGCCACAAAAAAAACACCTCCAGACACAGAAGTTCTAATGAGCTTTCCTGGTTGGCAGTACTGTGTGTGTATTGTTACACACTGATGAGTCTGGGAAAGTGATGCATCCTGACTCCAGGGTAGGAGGAAACCTCATGCTATGCATCTCTTCTGGCTGGTTCTGATTTTTATCCTCCTTGCTGTAATAAAATGGTAGTCATAAGTATAGCACTTTCGTGAGTTCTGTGAGTCATTCTAGTAAATTATTCCAAAGTGGTGGGCACCCCCAAATTTGTACTGATTGGTCATAAATGAGCATGGCTTGGGAACCCCCGTGTCTGTGGCTGGTGTCTGAAGTAGGGAAATCTTGTGGAGGACTGTGCCCTTAACCTGTAAAGTTTGGCCTAAGTCTGGGTAGTTAGTGTCAGAAGTCATTGCTCAAAGCTATGTGGAAACTCCTATATTCATCTCAACTTGGCTAAAAAATATTTTCAGGATTCAGAAGCCACCATCACATGGCTTTCATGAGCAACATTATTCTCAGGGCTGTTGCTTCTGTGTCCGTGCTCGATTACCCCACTTAAGCAGGTGATCTTAATTTAACCCACCAGACCCAGGGCTCATTCAGGATAATGAGGAACCACCACAGCTGCCTCAAGATCCCCACGGGGGGAATCTCTGCTCATTGGCTCTATGAGTTTTCCTCCCTTACACTTTTATTCTTTTTGCACCTCCACTGTGAAACAATCTAAGATTTTGTTGCTCATTAAAATAAAAAGGGAATCTTTTGCACTGTTCTTCAGATCTCTAACTGGCTAGAAGTCTGGACACAGGCTTTAAGAACACTAAGTATATTTATTAGATGAGAAAAAGCATAGAATAGATCAATCAGTGATTTAAGATAAGATTTGAATTAAGCTTAGGAAAGGGGATAGAATCTGAGAATTATAGGATTAATGTCACTCTTATAAAGAACTAAGTAGCAAATTTGGAATCTATAAAAGTCCTCAAAGATTATCTAGTTCAAGACCTTCATTTTGGATGTTAGCTAGACTCACTGTGGTGATCATTTCGCAATATATACAAATATCGAATCATGTTGTACACCTAAAGCTCATATAATATAACATTATATGTTAATTATATCTCAATTTTTAAAAAATTTATTTTGCAGGTGAGGAAACTAAGTCCCAAAAAGGTCACAGTGAAATGTCTTCCCCTAAATTACAAGGTAAGGAACCTGAAGACAGTATTTTCTTGGAGTGTATTTTATTTTTAGATGTCAAACTTGCTAAAATTCTTTTTTCCAAGGCAGAAAATTCAAACCATCAACATGATATCTTATTCACATCATTTGAAAATGTCACTGGTAATAGAACGATCTCATGATTATATCATGACAATGTGGGAATCTTCCAGGTCTCAGTTTTTATTTCCATGGAAGCTATTCTCTTTCTAGGAGAGTAAGGGAGTGAAAAATCAGGTATCCTAGATCCTCTTTCTAGAGCTACAGAGAGTTTCTATGCCTCTTTTCTGAATTGTTCCCAGTTCTTCAGTTATAAAATTAGATGACATAAAACATGGCTTGTTTTCATAGTAGATGTATTTCTGATAGTGCTTCAGTCATATTCTTAATCCAGCAAGGGACTTTGCAATTTAAAAAAATCCTAATGTGAATTCTTTTATAAAACCAAAAAGAAAATTTTCTCTAATGTAAATAACCTACCCACAACTTTTCTGTTTTATAAATTCTGATTTCTGTATGTAGAAGGTTTTTTTAATGAGCTTCCCCTGTATCTTAATATTATTCTTCACTTATTCTGGGATGACATGAGAAAAAGGCAGATGAATGAGGCAAAGTGCTTGGATATCCTCACAAAAAGCCACCTGATACAGGCAGAGCAGGCAAAAACACAAAGTCTTTATTTCCTTTATCCTGAACTAGCAAAGCTGTTTTTCAAGATCCAATCAGAATGTACAGCAGCAAATAGCTTGCAAATGTTTAATACATGATCAAGTGCACCTCACAGTTTCACCCAAACACCTAATGTATTATTCCAGTAGGCTGTGAGAGGCAAGCATCAATCAGCATTCAGGCTACCTCATCCTTTCCCAAGGTGAAAGAACTAAAACAACTGTATTATCTGTATGACTATCACTCCTGTTTTATTTGGAGTTGCATTCCACTCTGACCATCAGAGAAGCAATGACATAGTTTTACTGCTGCTTTTATTAAATATTATTACTGTGGTGCAAGCTTGACGGTCGAGAGAGGAGAAAAAGGAGGCAGCTTCATTGCCCAAAGGAGATCCAGTAATCAGATGGTCTGCAGCCTGAAGAGGACATCAATCTTCTGAATCCAATTCTGACTACACACTTTAGCAAGTTACTGTATGGGCTCAGTATAAAATGTTGACAGTATTAAGGCAATTGCTAACCTAAAAAGTATGTGTTTAAGAAAGAAAACAAAAAGGAGGGCTATAGAAATTAAGAACAGTGTTAAGAATACTAACTGAGATTTTTAAAAAACAGTGCTGAAAATATATTGGACTCACCATCAGATTTTTTTCTCCCATTTTTTTCTCCCATTATAGTCCTTTGTCTTCTTTGTCTTTTTTTTTTTTTCTTTAATGGCAGTGTAGCATCCAACCTGCCCCCTTCCTGGTTTTGAGGTGTACCTACCTCCTACCTCCTTGAGCATTCTCTTAGAGGTTTCCCAGAAGCTCCCACCCCCTGGTAGGCAATGCCAGCACACAATCAAGGCTCAGCCTGTTGGATGTTCTCAACTATCTGAATTCTGAGCAAGTGAAGCAAAGATAAAGGGTTGGTTAAATGTCCTCATGGCAGCAACATGACCACAACAATGACGTGGCCAGATTCCCTTGCGACTCAACTCTCTAGTTCATGTTCGTTTTCCAGACATGATCTCCCAACCTCCACTATGCTTTCCATATGTCCCTTCTTTGCTTTAGAGTCAGAGTTGATCTCTGTTAATTGCAACCCAAAACATCATAACCGATATCCATCATTATGGGATTTCCATGAATGTGCGAGTGAGGCCAGAATGGGGAGACAGCCTAAGGGAAAAAAGTATGCTTTCCAAAAAGCTCATTATTATTCTAGGTTCCTATTTTATGTTTTTTAATAATATGAGAAACACATACAGAAAATGAATACTCTTTCTCTCATATGTTTATTATTGCTACACTATGTATGAGGTACTTTTGTACTGTTACCCATCTCTCTGGTTAGGTGGACTCCCAAGAGTAACTAGGGAAGTGAAATGATTGATAACATGGTAGAGTTCTTTCAATAATCCCGTCCCTGCAAATGAGCTCAAGAGATATCCCTTAGGACTGAAGTAGAAACACAGTAAGAAATCCAACAAGGGATGCAAAGTTCTGAAACTGGAAGAAAAGCAGGTTTTTTACCTTGACAGGAAGCTGAACTGGAGTGAAGACATTTTCAGGAAGGATCCTTCAACCATAGAGATCCAGAAACTTAAGAGAAAACAAGCCCAGCCACTCTTTGCCCTAACCCCCAAAGAGTAAAGTAGCTTAAGTGTCGCTGAAAGCTGCAAATGGAGGGTATATGGACGAGAGAAGGTGAGATCAGAGCACCAGATAGCCTATATTCCAGGAAGAGATTGTGTAACCACAGAGAGAATAGCCTTCCGCATTCAGGAGAGACTTGCCTGAGTGACTATACAGATGAAGGAGAGCCTAACCCCAAAGGGGATGACAATAGGGCTCATATGCAGAATTAAAGGCTCAGAAGTAAGTCTTGGCAATGCCAACAAGAAACTATCAGTCCAGCTTGCTTTAGATAATCAATCTGTGCTCTGAAAATGCATCTCCATCTATGTTGCATATATTTTTGGTTGCATGTATATAGTTACTTGGGTGTTGGTGTTGATTGTTTTTCCCTTTTTTTCCTTCTAAAATATTCCACTTGTCTTTGCTGAGTTAAGAGGAAAGGATCTGGGAGAACTACCATACTCAACTTGACCTTGGAATAAAGGCACACTAAGAACTCTGATCATCACTAATTGCTGACTCTCCAAGCCAGAGAAAACACACACATACACACATGCACACATGCAAACCAGAAAGTCTGGGACCAGATCAATACTCACTGAAGCCAAATTGACACATGAAAATTGAGCTCACAGAAAGCTTGAGTCATTACCACCAGTCCCTAGGAAGTATACAAAAATGAAGTGCCAATGGGTCATTAAGAACACATCTTCATGGTGTGCATCTACAAGGACATCTGAAGGGGTTCAACTCTGCAAGACTATAAAGTCCCCAGCTGGGGTACTCCTTAATTAGGAGTACCCTAATTAAGACCCTAGGCCCTGGAGTCAGCCAGACCTGAGTATGCCACCCAGCTGGGTGACCTCAGCAAGTCACTTAAACATGGTAAACTAAGGATAATAACATCTACTTTGTAGGACTATTTTGAGATTAAATGAGATATATGTGTTATAGACTGCACCTTTGTGTCTCAAAAAAATTCATGTCAAAACCTAATCCTCAATGTGGTGGTATTAGGAGGTGGGGCCTTTGGGAGGTAATTAGGTTTAGAAGAGGTCATGAAAGTAGAGCTCCCATGATGAGATTAGTGTTCTTAAAAGAAAGAGGGACTTCCCTGGTGGCGCAGTGGTTAAGAATCGGCCTGCCAATGCAGGGGACACGGGTTCGATCCCTGGTCCAGGAATATCCCACATGCCGTGGAGCAACTAAGCCTGTGAGCCACAACTACTGAGCCTGTGTGCCACAACTACTGAAGCCTTCGCGCCTAGAACCTGTGCTCCACAACAAGAAAAGTCACCGCAACAAAGAGCAGCCTACGCTCACCGCAAATAGAGAAAGCCAGTGCACAGCAATGAAGATCCAAAGCAGCCAAAAATAAAAATATAAATAAATAACTAGATAGATAAATAAATAAAAGACTAGAACTCAGTCTCTCCACCACATGAGGATGTAATGAGAAGATAGCTATTTGAAAATCAGGAAGAGAGCCCTTACCAGACACTGAATCTGCTGGTACCCTGATCTTGGACCTCCCACCTTCCAGAACTGTGAAAAATAAATTTCCATTGTTTAAACCACCCAATCTATGGTATCTGATTATAGCAGCCTGAACTAAGTATATAAAGCTTTTTGCATAGTGCCTTATCATAAAAATAAGAAAAATATATAAATAAGAATAAAGGTAAATAAAAATAAATGAAGCCACTGACTAAGCGAGTCTGGATTTCAGTCAGGTTCAGAAAAGGTTTCACTTACACCACTAATCTAATTCCAGAAAAACAGCTGGAAAGATGAACTAAGGTGGGCACACTTTTTTTTTTTTTTTTTTGCGGTACGCGGGCCTCACTGTTGCGGCCTCTCCCGTTGCGGAGCACAGGCTCCGGACGCGCAGGCTCAGCGGCCATGGCTCACGGCCCAGCCGCTCCGCGGCATGTGGGATCTTCCCAGACCGGGACACAAACCCGTGTCCCCTGCATCGGCAGGCGGACTCTCAACCACTGCGCCACCAGGGAAACGCCGGGCACACTTTTTGAATATACTTATTTGTGGTTTTTATTTGGAAGAATCGGAAGCAGCAGCTGCCACCATCCCCACGACAAGCCAGGGAGTTGACAAGTACTGTGGAGGCTCTGTCACGGGAACAGTGACTCTCCAGCCAGCTTCATGTGGGAAATCAGGAGGACAGATTTTCTGAGGCGATTTTCTCATTCATTGTGATTTCTGCTTGGCTAGAAAGAGTACATAAGCTGTTTGTCTCAAATGAACGCTCCAGTAGATAAAACACCAAAAGGGGTTTTGGGAAACATAACAAAATAAGAATTGCCATACTGGCTTAGACCAACTGTCTGACAATAGCACCAAGAGGTATTTTGTAAGGAAGTGTTGTAATTTCCTCCATAATCATGACCTCACAAGCTTAGCAGCAACCCCTAAATGTCCTTAAATCCCTATTAAGGCTCTATCATCCACAACTTTACTTAAACCCTACTTGAGTTTTATACTAGCATTTTCAGCTAATACTGTGCATGGGGCAATGACTTTCTTTATTTAACTGACTTTTATTCCTATGTTTTATTCCTCTTGATTGCCACCTTGATTCACTATATAACCTGAAGCAAGTCCCCAAGCTGATTCTGTCTTAATATCTTCATCTATAAAATGGAAAAATAATAGTGGCTCCTTGAGGAGGTCACAAATAAAACGAAGAGATTCCTGGAGCTACATTTTTCTCTGCTGTGAGCTCTACAAAGGAAGAAAGGGGCTTCAAACCAGACACTTGAGTTCCATTTTCTGTGCTAATTCATATTAATCCCACAAGATGCAAATAATGGAATAATGGAAGAGAGAAATAAAAGAGGGAAGGGAACTTGGGAATATCTTGGGTTCAGGTTGAAGTGTACATCATTGAACCAAGAAAAATGTGTGCCCATCCATAGCTGAAAGGTATTAGGGCTAGATTACTCACCTGAATTATAATACTGCAGAATATATGTGACTACTACCAGATGGTCGCTTATAAATAAAAATGTTTGGTGAGGGCCTCCCTCGTGGCACAGTGGTTGAGAGTCCGCCTGCCGATGCAGGGAACACGGGTTCGTGCCCCGGTCCGGGAAGATCCCACATGCCGCAGAGCGGCTGGGCCCGTGAGCCATGGCTGCTGAGCCTGCGCGTCTGGAGCCTGTGCTCCGCAACGGGAGAGGCCACAACAGTGAGAGGCCCGCGTACCGCAAAAAAAAAAAAGATGAAAGTTGAATGACCTTGTGTCAAGGGAATGCTATATAGATTAATTAGCTAATTAGGTCTTTGTTGTATCCAGTGCCATGGAAGGCAAAGAGTACCTGAGGCCCTGGCTCAAGCCAACCATTTTATCTGAAACACCAAGGCATTCAAGTCAGCACAAGGGACTGTCACCAGATCAGAGCAGACAAACGAATAAACCATAATTAAAGGTGTGGTTTAGTGCCTGGAGAATCAGGGGAACTTGCTCCTTGCTAGTGTTGTGGCTTCATCAAGTCACTTGATGCCTTTGGGACTCAGGTGCCTAATGAGAAAAATGAGAGGGGTTGACCTTCACGGAGTTCTTCAACACTAAAATTCTATGGCACACAATTTTAATACCTAAGAGAAGCAAACAAATCACTCTCCACATGAGAGAAAGGGGCCGACTTGTAGAGGATGGAATCATATCGTGTAACGTACTTTGCGAGTCCAAGCCAAGGTCTACCGACCAGAAGTCCTCCCACCACTGAGCTGCCTTCCACTTGCAGCCACCACCAGACTCAGGAAGCCCAGGAAAATCCTTACAGGCTGAGAACCTAGTGACAAATTCCCTAGATCTCTGGCAAGGTAGATGTCAAGATAGTACCTCCTCATCAATTTCTTCTTGACCTCTGTGACTCCCTTTCCAATTTGTTCCTGCAGATAACTGAGTTGCCCCTTTGGTTTAGAACACTCATAATGCCTCCTCCGTTCTTCACTCACACAAATGACATACATGTTAGGTTACTTTCATTCTTCCTCTCATTGTTTATTCATTCATTCACTGGTCTAGCACTTATTGAGTACCTACTATGGGCAGCTGTCTTTACCAGGTCTTCATCACCTTTGACTAGAATACTGTGTATGTAAAGCCAGTGTGTTGGTTTGCTGGGGCCAGCAGCTATCTTCTCTGGAGTTAAACTGCCTGAGTTCAAATCCCAGCTCTCCCACTTACTGTGTTATCTTGGACAAGTGCTTCAACTTCCCTGTGTCTCAGTGTTCTCATTTGTTCTTATTTGTGATTAATAGCAGGAACTACCTCATAAAGTTTTGTGGAGGGCTAAATAAGTCAGTCTATCTTTAGTGCCTCAAAAAGCACTTGATAAAATCTGATAAGCCCTCAATATAGTTTAGTTCTTACTATTATCTGCAAACTATCTGAATCAGTCTGAGATCAGCAGCCCTCTGGCTGAGTTGCTGATGACATTTGACACAGTGCCTTCTATTTAAAACATGATATTTCATGGCTGTGGAGTTGTTTGTCCACTTCAAAGGGCCATTGGGAATGGATTTGAGGAGCATTTGTCACTGACAAGGATTAGTGAAGCAAGCAGGGTTGCTACCTCAGAGAGCTCAGGGCAATGACAGCCACTTTGTCGAAGCCTGAACAGTAGCAAAAGGATGACAGCAGCCCCCAAAAATGAACCAGACAAGGAAGTATTGGCAGGCAAAGCCAGGATGACCTGAGGATTTGCTCTAGCCGCCCCTTTTTGAAGGTACAGAAGTCTGTGTTGCATATTTATCATGATGGAAGCATTTGCCATGCCTGGATGTTGACAATAGTGGTAGTGATAGTGATAGTCATAATTATTGTAGTAATAGTAGTATTTGAAATAATAGTGATGGTAGCAGAGGTATTCAATGGTAATAGAAATAAAAGTAACTGTGATGGTGGTAGTAATAGTAGCAATGGTGTAGTAATCATAGTGGCGGTAGTAGCAATGGGGTCATAGTCATTGTAGCAGTGGTGATAACCATGGCAGTATTGGTAGCATCAGGAGTGAGTGCCATAGAGTAACAGCTACATTTTTACAGGACTATTCAAATCACTTTACATTTATTAATTCAATTCACACAACTACTGTATGAAGTAGGGATTTTTAGAAGAGTCCATTTTACAATAGCGCCTATAACATTTTGAAGTATTCAGTTCTAACTGATACCAAACTTGATTACGCTAGTTCCAGCAGGATCTCAGTAAGACTGTGGTCCTTTTAACTCAACTCCCCCTGACCCCATGCACTGAAACCCCCTCGCCACTTATGTAAGCTGAAGTCCCAGGACCTCGGCACCCTTGTAGTTGCTTCTAGTAGAAAAGACATTCACCATGCAATGCAAAATTGCTTGCTTGCTTTCAATAGAGATGTCTCTTGGCAAAAAAGAGTGGGGGAAAGATGTTGCCCTCTGATGGTGGGTACTCTATAAAGTGGTTGCCTAGAGTGCCAGAAGGACAAGAAGGAAAGGAGAAGTTGTCCCTCACCTCCTCTTGGGGAAGCAGAGTCATCACACCTCCTCGGAGCCACAGAGAGCCCTGTCCTGGACTATCTGTCACAGCCTGCCTTCACACAGGACTCGTTCTTTCCCTTCAATGAGTTAAGGAGTCTCTAGAAAAGCTAGTTCAAGTAGTGATTAAGAGTCAGATATACTGGTGTGCAAATGCCAACTCCCTCACCACCTGAATGTCTCTCTCAGACTCAGTTTCCTCCTCTGTAAAATGAGGATATTTATTACCACATAGAGCTGTTGTAAGATATGAGACAGAAGGCAGACACATCAAGAGGCTGACCCAGCACTCAGCACCTATTAAGCCTCAGTAACTATTACTCATTATTATTACTGTGGTTACTGCCATTATTCTTTTCCTTCAAACCATTAAATTCGTTATTGTCATGAATAAATACCCAAGTAATCTCACCCCCCTCCCAAAATCTTATTTAATTGTGCTACCCAAATAACACAGAAAATACAATTTTAGGTTTGTAGTGTCAGAGCATTATCCACATCTCCACTGCTCAAAGATGCTGTATTGGTCTCCTATGGCTATAATGACCACAAATGTAATGGCTTAGAAAAACACAAAGTTATATCTTTCAGTTCTAGAAGTCAGAAGACTAAAATGGGTTGTCAGGAGGCTCTAGAGGTAAATGTGTTTCTTGCCCTTTCCAGCTTCTAGAGGCTGCCCACCTTCCTTGACTCATGGCCTCACATCACTCCAGTCTCTGCTTCCATCTCCTTCTTGGCTCTCCTACCTTCCTCTTTCCCTTACAAAGACCTTTGAGATTACATTGGGCCCACCCAGATAATCCAGGATAATCTCCCCAACTCAAGATCCTTAACTTAATCACAAAGCCCCCTTTGCCGTATAAGTTAACATATTCACAGGTTCCAGGGATTAGGTTTTGGACACCTTTGAAGGACCATTATTCTACTTACCACAGATGCCATGAAGGACTGACCATAGAAAACACTGAGTTGTCTCCGCAGAGTTCCCCACTCCTTAGTCAAAGTTTATACATTCATTTCTGATCCTCTATCATGCCCCGATACTCAATATGTTACCCAACTTCCCTGAGGGTTGGTTTCTACATATGCTAAACAGGAATGGTCACACTGTACGTTATCAGGATATTTGGGGAATAACAAATGTACTTGGGTTGTAAAATGTTTAACAAATTTTAGAATAAAATGCTGCATAAAGTGAACGAATAATAATTAAATGCCTCACAAGTCAACTAATAGACTTAAACTGCTTTGAGATCTTTGGATAAAAGGCATCCTTCTGATGCCAAGTATATGTTGGTGCTTTGCCTTTGTCCTCACTTTCAGCCATATATCAAAAGCACACTTAAGTTCATTTCTTCTCTTTCAGATAAACTATCTAATTTTCTACCCCTGTGGTTTTTCTTAATATCTCCCTCCCGCCAAGCCTCCTAGTGGGAGAAGTGTAGCTCTATTTCTTCACTGGGTGTTCTATGGCTGGATGGATATGGCCTCTTTGACTAGTCATTTTCTCTCCCTTTGTTCTTTTGCTACCTCTGATGTGGTATTTTGCTGTGTAGTTGTGAGTTTGCCACCTCTCTCTTGAGCCTCATCAAGGGCTGCTCTGGCCTGATACAAAGATTTCTTTCTAGTTTCACAGTCTCCAGGGGAAATGGAGTCGATATGGTTGTTCACCTGCTGAGTTAAGAGTTTGCCCTCAACACATGCCATATTATTTTATTCTAGTTACAGGGAGCATGCAGTGATTGTATTTCCATGTACTCCCACATGAAAATGGAGAAGAAGCCACTGTGTGGGCTTCAGAATCCCTTATGCATTGCCTTTGCTGCCTGCAGGTGGGCAGAGATATATACCTACTATACTCAGGAAAGAAGGTACAGATGACTCCACCTTTTGAAGTTGACCTTCCCCAGACGCCAAGACCTGCAGAAAAGCAAACCTCTATTTGCTTTTTAAAAAACAAACCAAAAGTTGCATCACATTTTTTAACATGTCTAAAGAGACATGACTGCATTTAGAATAATGTGATGCTCCCCTTCATCTCCTTCCCAGGAAAAACAGTTATGTAGATTTATCAGTCACCACTTAGATAGTTCAGACAGGGGGAATTTAGTACAAAAAAAAAAAAAAAGTGACAACAGTAATAGAAATGCTGGCTAAGGGGAAGGCGGCATTACCTAGAGACTGGCAACTGCAGAAAGTTGTCAGTCCTCCCATAGCTGGAGGAGTGAAGGGGAGAATGTGATGTTACCCAGAGTCCACCGTCACATACTCCCTGCTGAAGTTGCAACTGATGGCTCTGCCATTATATTAGTTCTCTATTGCTATTGTGTAGCAAATTACCTCAAAATGTAATGGCTTGAAACAACACACATTTACTACCTCACAGTTTCTGTGGGTCAGGAATCTGGGATGGCTTAACTGAGTCCTTTCTCTGCTCCAGGGTCTCTTCAGGAAGCTGTCAAGGTGTCAGTTAGGCTATACTCATCTGAAGGTTCAAATGGGGAAGGATACACATTCAGGCTCATGTGGATGTTGGCAGGATTCAGTTCCTTGTAGGCTGGTGGACCTCAGTTCCTTACTGGCTGTTGGCCAGAGCTCATCCTCAGTTCCTTGCCATGAGGGTCTCATGAAGAGGGTGCCTTGCTTCATCAAAGCATGCAAGCTGAGGGACTTCCCTGGTGGTCCAGTGGTTAAGAATCCATGCTTCCAGTAAAGGGGGCACAGGTTCAATGCCTGGTCATCGGGGAACTAAAATTCCTCATTCTGTGTGGTGTGGCAAAAAAAAAAAAAAAAAAAAAAAATGCAAGCTGAGAAGGCAACAGAGAGAGTCTTCTAGCAAGACAGTAGTCAAAATCTTTTGTAACAAATCACAGAAGTGGTATCCCTCAACAATGCAATATTTTATTTGTCAGCAGCAAGTTACTTTAGAGGAGAAGATTATACAAGGCCATGAATATCAAGAAGCAAGGATCACTGAAGGCCATTTTAGAGGCTATTGTTCCCGGCTGCTTAGGAGGAACCCAGGAGCCCCAGCTCCTACTGATGATGCTGGAACCACCCCCCAATGCTATTGGAGCTCCAGTCACCCATGCCACCATCCTCTGCTACCACCTTCACAGCCAAATGAATGGTCTTCCGTTCCTACCACTTTCCAATCTCCCACAAGTGCTTCCATTGACAAACCCTACCTAGAGTCCAGCTACCAAGGGAGTCTAGAGAAGTTTCCAGCAGCTTGCAATTCAGAGGAGAGGAAATAAGGATGGGAATAGGACCAACAACAGACAATAGCTGGCACAATAGGAAAAGGTTGGTTCCAGTCATGCCTTGCCTCCTTTGCCTTTTCCCTGTCTTCAAAGCTTAGCTATCCTATGCTCCCTGTCCTTGTCTCCTCAGAACTCTCATTTTTGCTAAGTAGCACTGGATGATAGTGGGAAGTTTTTAAGGTGATTCAATTCAACAAAGTCTATTATAGAGATGCTATGTTTCAAGCATGCTAGGGGCTAGAGATGCAAAGGCAAAAAAGAAATAGTTCCTGCCCTTGAAGAGTATGCAGTTATGCCAGGGACACCGATGTCTATAAAACAAAGTGATAAGTGCTACACTACAGGTACATTCTGACAGATTGATTGACAGACCATACAGATCTGTCCTCGATTGGCTGCAGGTTATCTGCACTCTTGGTTCTTGCTGGGGAAAAAAAATGCAGCCTTGAACTCTCAGTCATAAAATTCTTATCAAATATATTTACAATAAATAATTTATGGAGGTTTACCTAAAAGACAAACAGCCCATCTATTACTTCAGATATCCTAAAATTTACTATTTATGTACATAGAAGCATAATTCAGTTTGAAAAAAAATCTATGAAGAACTAAAACAACATGAGCCACAGCCTTGTTTTTAAACCTCAGTAGAACTGCTTTTGCTTGGCTGTACTTTGATGTCTCATCGTCTGCCTAGAATGAACAACATTTTTAAACTGCTGAATGGAATAAAATATGCACCCAATGTAGGAATGTTGAGATTGTCCTCCCCTACATCACACTGTGCTCATTTTCTAAGGACCCCATAGGGGAGTTCTTCTTAGATCTCAGATTCAGGAAGAGTTTTTTCAGAACATCTCATCTGTTTTTGTCTTACAGATGCAGCAAAATCTTATAATTCATTGTGTTTCCATTTTTGCTTTAGCTGCCAGAAGCTTAGGTCCAAATCTGTAGTCCTCTTGAGCAACTGTACCAGAGTGTGTGGCAGGTATTTATTTTGCTGTTCTTGCTTACCCTTGACCCCAAATTCTTCTTTATCCTTTTGTGGGTATGTTGGTAAGCTATGTCAAATTATCCACAGACCGAGGAGGTTTATGTTAATTACAAAAGAATTGTACAGGTTTATGTATGGTGCTATTTTTACTTAGGAAGAAGGATCAAGAAAACCATAGAAAGAAGTGATACTTGATCTGAGCCTTGGAAAATTATGACAGTTATCCAGTCTGAGAAGATCTTTCTAGGCCAAGAGAAAAGCCTTACAGGCATAAAGATGCACATAGGTTTATAAGACCAGAGATAGGGGAAGGGAGGATATAACACATGTTTATTTTCCTAGGAATGCATTATCCCTCCCAGTTAGAAGAGCACTTAGCCTATTAAAATGCACCTTTAAACTCATGAGCCCTTAAGGAATGACTCTACTGATAGTAGTTTCTATCAGGAGAAGAAAAGTATTTTTTGATCAAGTAAGCATATTTTTGTTTATTCAAATTATGAGGGCTTCCCATGCTGTCCACAGGTTGGCTAACCTAGATGCAGTCACAGGTCTCTCCCAGCATGGGCATAGTCATGGTAAAACCAGAGAGCCTATCCCCCAAAGCCTAGTTCACAGTTTTCTGCTTCTGCAAAGTCATCTCCCAGCCCACCTAAGCCTATAGTAAGGGCAAAAGGGGGTAAGGGCAGAAGATCTTAGACATGGAGTGGGGGGTGGGGGGAGATGTTGCTGTATTGTTTGGTACCCACAAAACTTTGAGCAAGTTACTTCCCTAGTCCTCATTTTCTCCTTACAATTTGGATGTCTGAGATCCAATGTTTTTAGCTGATCTCATTATTCTATAATTACACTGCCTATCTTGACAATCTGATATTCAATGATTTTCCCAATCTATAAACCATCTATATACATCACCATAGACTCCCAGTAGCTAGAGATGACTTTAAAAATGAGTCATTCACCATGCTTCAGGCAGGAAATTAAGGCTTGTAATGTTGAGATATGAATAATTTTAGTATATTTCATTACTTTGATTTCTTTTTTTCTGGTAAATATTACAATTATTTGGGAAGCTAAAAATGTCATGTTAAAATGTCAGTAAATACGGTAACAAATCTAGCTCTTAAGTGAGTTCCCACTAAGGCATCATGCAAACAGCAATTTGCGGGAATCACACTTGAAAAACATTGGGCTATTTGAAGATTTGGGGTGATTTCAAGTCTGAAAAGTGGCCTATTTGAGAAAAAAGAACCATCTCCCACATTAATAGAATTAATTAAAGAATTAAGGAAAGAATTAATGGAGCAATGGTTTTTTTTTTGGTTAGTTAAGTAACTTTCAAGGTTTTTAAGTGTTGCTTTTCATAAATACCAAAGAAGGAAAATTGGGTTAACTCTAATTGTGGTTTTTCCATTAGCTTTAATGGAGAGCTTTGGGCCAGCCTGGGACCCAAAATGAGGGAAAGTGTCATGTGGGAACCACACAAGATACTCAAAAGAAAATATGTCTATTATCCCCAAGAGAGGCTGGTGCTGGCCTAAACAAGCATCCTGCTGAGTGCGAGCAAAGTCCTAGCCTGGAAAAGCATTTGGCAGCAAAAAAGGATCCACAGGAAACTAAATGTCCTCCATGCACAAGTAAGAAACAGTGAGGCAAAATGGCTCTCCTTGAATACAAATGAAAAGCACCTCTGCCATGAGACTCCTAGCTCTGAGATGCTCACATACACATCATTCTTATTAATCCCACCTCAGACCTAGCCCTGACTTCCCCTCCCACCACGCATTCATCCCGGCACCTCCAACCATCACCTGTGCCCACAACATTGAACTAAGTACTCAGTAAACTGTCTCCAGATGGTCTTAAGACTTTGTCTTCCTTTATAGATTTGCATGTGCAGGTTAAGTCTTTCTAGGTTATCCGCTCTGAGATTCATGCAATTTTCGCTGGGCAATTAGCTAGGTGTATCCATTGTCTAGACTTTCCCCAGGTGTCTTAGGCTGAGAATATAAATACTTAGAACTTTTTTTTTTAAACCTACCTAAAAGGCTAAATTGCTTAACATATAAAGAGCTTTTATAGTTCATAAAAAAATCCCAACAATTTTTGGAAAAGCAAACATATGAAGAGGTATTCAACTGAAAAAGAAATGCAAGCATCTTTAAAACATGAAAGGGTATTTGAACTCTCTCATAATGAAGGAAAAATAAGTTAGAACAATGAAACACTTTTTTTTTCATACCAGATAGGACAATATTAGAAATTTTATAATATATAGTAAGGCAGAGGGGAGGGGAAACCAGCAGTTTGTGAACTATTGATGGAAATATAATTGTTATAATCCCATAGTAGGGCAATTAGGTAATAACTATTGAAATTTCAAATCTATATATACTTTGACCCTTTATTTTCACATTTAAGAATTTATCCTTTAAAAATGCTATATTACATGAAAGCAAAAATGGGTTGCTAGGATACTTATTGCAATATTATCATAATAACAAAAACAGAATACACCACAAATGACAACCAATATTTGGAGACCTCCAAATGTCCAAGATTCTACACAGCTATTAAAAGGGATGAGGCAGATCTCTTCCAAAAGATGTCCAGAGTAGGTTGTTAAATGAAAAAGAGGCTTGATTATGTCACAGGCAACACCCTGTTATTTGCCCCCAGTACAAAGTTAGACTACCTCTTGGGCCTAGAACTCTTTCATACAATCAAAGAATCCTACCTTCAGGCAGCATGTCAAGGCAGTACAGGTAATATCTGGATATTTGATAAGGATCAAAGAGCAAGTAAAACTCCTCAGGCAAGTATCTGTCTCTTGCTGTCCTTAAGTTTCCATCTTATTGTGTTGAAAATATACCAAAGTCTGATTTTGCCCAGAGAGAAGAGACTGCCTAAGTTTGGCATGCCCTAAAACAATGCCTTATTTCCATAATAAAAATTAAAGATAGGGCTTCCCAGGTGGCGCAGTGGTTGAGAGTCCGCCTGCCGATGCAGGGGACACGGGTTCGTGCCCCGGTCCGGGAAGATCCCACATGGCGCGGAGCGGCTGGGCCCGTGAGCCATGGCCGCTGAGCCTGTGCGTCCGGAGCCTGTGCTCCGCAACGGGAGAGGCCACAACAGTGAGAGGCCCACATACCGCAAAAAAAAAAAAATTAAAGATAAGCATCAGTTAAATGAAATAAAATATAAAATCCTTTATTAATTTGTTAGTATAAATAAACAGCAAAACACTAGTTACCAATTGTTTTCCAATATATTTTAGTTAAGATAGTTTAAAACAACTGACGCTTTCACAAAACTTCAACTCTCTTCTCTCATTGCATAGTAGAAGTTTTTCCCCCTGCTTTAAGAAAAAGCTTTAACTTTCCTTCACTAAAATTCAGGTATCAAACAGCTTGTCCATAGTTCCCTGGATGCCAGCTTAGGGCAGCAGCTCTTGGAGTCCATTGATTTGCTGCTAGCAAATTGGAAGATTTAAGGTGTGACTTCCCTGTGTTGCTAGTTGGTGATCAGGTCTCACAGGGGTCTCTCCAAAGAATTGCTTCCTGATAATCTCAGGCAACAACACTGAGTCCACATCCATTTCCTCACTGATCTTAAACAGAAAGAATACAAAGAAAGATTATGTTTCATTCTCCCACTGAGTCTACATAAAACCTAATCACCGCCCCTTTCTGATCAGCAAGATGTTACCTTGGCAACTACTTTGTACAGCTCTTATTCCTCCCTCTTTTGAAGCTTATCATGTATGTAAAAGTTATTTTGCCTCCTAATGACTAAGAGGAGACATTAGCCAGCCTGACTGGTTCCCTGGTTCTTCCAGATAAAGGTTATTAAACTGGCAGCCCAGGGGCCAAATTCAACATTACAGCATGTTTGCCCACACAAAGTTTTTTGGCTTTTTTTTTGTTGTTGTTGTTGTTTAGTTTTGGAGTTTTTGTTGTTGATTTTTTTAATGTAAGCCAAGATGTACAGACCAGAAAATTTGATGTGAAAATCCAAATTTCCAGTTCCCTTTAAAAACATTTAGACTTGAAAACACTGGGCCCACATTCTCAACCATCAGCTGTAGCTGAGTACAGGTTGCTTCCCTCCACTCAGCTCACTTCCCTTGATTAGACTACCTGGTAGGCATTAGGGTTGTGACCCCTGTTCTGGGATATAAGCCCTTTAAACAATGAAAATATTTAGAACTGAATGAAAGTTGTTTCTAAGAGAATGTTTGTCCTTCTCAAAATTCAACGGAACTTCAAACTCACCAAATGTCTTCCCAACTGCACTGAATTTATTCTTAACTTTCAGTCACCATTCCTAACTAAAGCCAGCAATTTACAATGCTTAGAGCATTTAACTAAGAAAAAACTGAGGAAACAACTCATGTCTACAATCAGTTAGGGTGACAGTGAAGTTGATAAAGAAGGCAGTGGTCCTCAAACTTGAGCATGAATTAGAATCACCTGGAAAGCCTGTTAAAACAGATTTATGGATCTGAGTTTCTGATTCAGTATGTCTAGGATGGTGTGTGAGAATCCGCATTTCTAATAAGTCCCAGTGATGCAGATGCTCCTGGTCTGGTGACCATACTTGAAGCATCACCAAGTTCTCACTGTATCAAATATATCTGTAAATGTATAGTGGCCAAACACAATAGAAGTTTATTTGCCTTTATAAAATGATCCAAAGCAAGTTTTCCTTCATTCAGTGATTCAGGGACCCAAGCTACTTTGAGCTTACATCTCTACTAACCACTAGGACCATATATGCAGATAGAAGGGGGAAAATATCCAGAAATCGAACCACTTTTTAAAAGCTTTGGCATAGAAGTGTTGCATATCACTTCCACTCACATCTCATTGGTGAAAACTAATCACATGGCCATATCTAGATGCAAAGGGTGCTGGGAAATATAGTCCCTGGCAGGACAGCCACTTCCTAATTCTACAAAATGGAAGGGAGACCACACTTTTTTGTGGACATCTCCACTGCAGCAGCCATGAATATGGCTTGCTCGTCTTCTGATAACCTCCTTCCCCATTACCAGAAGGCTCTTCCCCCTTCTTGTTGTCCATCCAAACCTCAACACCCTTCTGGTTATATTTCACCTCCATCAGAATTCCCAGTAAAAAAAATTCCAGTCCTTTATCTTGGTAAGTAGATAAAGTAACTTTCCCCAAAGAGTTTGTTGTTTCCTTGAGGATATTTATTATGATCATTATAAACTGAAAGAACAGTGTTCATTCTTCTCCAGTTAATCAGAAGGAAAATATAAGCAGTTTGCATTTTGAATGTTTTTAATTAAAGACTTGAGTCAAGTATCACATCAAATTATCTTTCCAAAAAATAACAAATGAATAGACAAAGGAAAAAAAGCAATGAAAAGTGCCTAAAACAATTAATATTGCAACATTGTAACCTAACTATACTCCTTGTGGTGAATTAATACTTTCTGAAGTCATCTCTACTCCTGGGATCTAGAGTGAGTTAGAGAGGTGACCTGTGAGCTTCTAAAATCAATTAAAACTAAATAAAAACTATGAAAATAAAATGAAGAATGGCTCATTTACCACTGCAAGTAGCATAAAGTTGAACCCAAACTAACTTAAGCAAAAAGAGAATTTATTGTTTCCCTTAGAATGAAAAATCCAGAGGCATACTTAGCTTCAGTCATGATTGAATCCTGAGCTCAACCAATATCATCAGGACTGTTTCCCTCCATCTCTCAGCTTCATGTTGGAACGGAATGGCAGCAATGGTTGCAACCCTTATACCCTCTTTAGGTCCAGCAGGTAAGATCATGAGTTCTTCAATGAGGAAAACATCGCTGTGGCTCATTGGATCTGATTGGGTCATATGTTCACCCTTAAACTAATCATTGTAGCAGGGGGGAACTAATTGTAGGTCTCATGTATGGAATCAGTTTCACTTAATCCAAACTATGGGTTGGAGAAGGGGGCTCTATAGAGGGGAATTGGGGTATAGATACTGTTCAAGGAGGCTCAGTGCCCCATGCTTGGAACCAGTTGAAGGACCCAGGAGCTAGGTAGACAGATACAAAAATGTCACCTTTACGACATGTCTTTAGGTCTGTTAACCAAGGGGGCTTACTAACTCCTGAATTAGATGGACCTGCCCCACCACAGACATGCAGTCTCCCACCAAGGCCTGCCCCTGTCAGCTTTATGGCATAGAGAAGCAGAGAACACTCTGCAAACTGTGGATGATGAAGAAAAATAGAGAAAAGGGGGCTGAGTTTAATGTGTTTGGTCACTGCACCAAAATTCACCAATCAGGCAAGTCACTCTTCCTCCCTTGGGGCAAAGGGAGAAGGGGGGTACAGGGGGTAGAGAAGCTTGGATTGTTAACTAT
Organism: Mesoplodon bidens; assembly: GCF_964165515.1. Lineage (NCBI taxonomy): Eukaryota > Metazoa > Chordata > Mammalia > Artiodactyla > Ziphiidae > Mesoplodon > Mesoplodon bidens. The sequence goes on from NC_138176.1 coordinate 135,191,124, forward strand.
GAAGAAGTCGCTACACACAACAATGGAGGAATGGGGAGTAAATGTCTCCTCCCAATATTTAACAAGAGAGTGAATGAATGGTGATAGCAACAAGAGATGTCCACTACCAAAAGAAACACTTACTCTTAAATATGGAGAGGAAAATATATGCATCCAAATGGTTAGATTCCTTAACCATTTTACTTATGAAAGAATATTAATCCCACCTGCTATGGAGGCACCATAATACCCTTTGGATACTGTTCTTCACAATTGTTATCTTTTATCTGATTTAGTGCTTTTCTGTAGATGAAAGATAATCAAGTATAGATGTGGACTTTATGTTGATGCCCTAGGACAAAGCAGGAATGAGTAACCAGAAGAATATGGTTGAAAGCTTAGGAAAGTGATTCAAACAAGACCAGTATGAGATTCATATTACTCTGAACCTGATTCTAGAATATAAGTTCCATGGGAACAGGCTCCTTGTCTTCCCTGCTCACCATTGTATCTTTTCCTAATGACTAGAATGGGGTTTCTGGCAATTAGTAGGTGCTCAATAAACATTTTTAGAATGGGTGAATTGGCACGGGGGGTGAACTGGGGGATGACTGTGTTTTGAATAGGAGGAAAATAGAATCTTGTCTGGGATTATAGTGGCCACAAAAGAGCACTGTCAATTTGGATCTAACATTGTATCTAACTAAAAGGATCCTACTTCATGCTACCTAAGAAGTATTGAGCTGAACTAGAACAGTTCAAGAATTATGGGAACCAAAAAACATCTGAAATGATATGATATCTTAGAGATAATCCTAATATATTAATTCCAGCAGTGGCTGCACATTTGAATCACCTGGGGAACTCTTTAAAAATTCCAACACCCAGACCCCACTTCCAAAGATTCTGATCCAGGCATCCATAATTTGAAATATTTCTCAAATGACTCCGACATGCAGCCAGGGCTGAGAACCACTGTCCTATTACAACCTCATGATCTTACTGAGGAGGGTGAGCTTAAAAGGTAAACGATTCAGAATGTAACTTGATTATCAATGTCAATATTTAGATATATTTTAAAATCGTAAGTCATGAAGAGGAAATCACCAGTCCTTAATGTCAATCCTAGTCAATTCCTGAAATGAATAGGTCTGAATCTCTCAAAATATTACCAGAGCCAACCATTTTTGTAGGTAGAAAAGGACCTTCATTCCAGCCCAGTCCTCTGTCCTAGAAGCCGTGGGGAGCCACTGAAAAATTTTGCAAAAGTGAGAGTCATGATGAAAAGGTGGTTTCCAGAGATGGACCTGGCTAGGGTGGAAGGATGGGTTAGAAGGAACAAATATAAAGAAAGGGAGGTCATGCAATTATCCAGGAATGAGCCCTTGATCATCTAACATGAGATGGAGATGGTGAATATGAGCAATACTATGAAAAGCTATCAACAGGGCTACAGGAATAATGGCCTAGGAAAACCAAGGGTAAGCTGGAGCCCAAAGCAACTACAAGTTCAAGCTGTTGACTTAGTCCAGCTTTGCATCCTAAATGGCTGCCAGTAATCACCAAAAGCCCCTTTGAAGGAAGGGAATAAGGGAAGAGAGTGCAAAACCCTGGTGGGGCCCAAATCTAATTCATTTTGTTTCCCTAGGGTGCCAAACACACTGCTGTTTTGTGAATAGAACCAAGGAAAGAGAGAGGACAGTGATGGTTATGTCAGTAGAAGCCACTTCCTGGTTACTTGGGTGACCTTCAAAGTCCCCCAGGACACTGGGGCCATCGGGGAGAGGGGGTGGAGGAGTGACACTTCTATTTGGCAGACTCTAACCTGATTCATCACCAGGTTTTAAACATTAAGCATGCTTGATGAGTAAACCTTATCCAGCTCTGAAAAGACTCCCTCAAAAGTATTTTGCAAACCATCATCCAACCAGTGAAGATTTTATTTTCAAAATTTCTCTTATGGAACCTAATGGTCCCTCCCACCCGTCAGGGGCTGTGGAGTGGAGTGTGCTGCCTGTATTTATAGACGGGCCTATGTAGCACCTCCCTTTTGCAGGGGCAGAAATCACTCCAAAGGGAAATGATCCCGCTGGAGGAACGTGTGTTAAGTGGCCCTTCCAACAGCACGGCAGAGGGAGGTGTCCAAGCAATTGGCCTCAAGCCGGCGCTGGTAGCACTGGTTGCTGAGAAGCAGCAATGCAATTCCCAGCAGCCCCCTACCCCACCCACCCCCACCCCAGATGTTACCAGAGCCCCCTTAAAGCCTCCAGTAATGGGTCTTTCGAAACTTCCCTGAGGAGAGCATGCCATCGGCTCATAGACATCACTGTCAGGAAGGTTTTTATGGTGCGCAGCTTACATTTTCTTTTCCACGGTTTCAGCTCATGGCTCCTAATTACCTACCCTTGGACCGCCCAGAGTGCAGGATCACAGCCCGGCCTGCCTCGGCACCTCTCCGCCAGAGCGGTTCTTCATTCAGAATGGCTCACTGAGAATGCAGCCCCACACAGCCCAGCTCCAGCTCAGGGACAGGTCTCGGGAATTGGCCCACTTTCCCACGACCCTCGGCCTTGCTAGGGGCTTCCTAATGGCTAAGCCAGGGAGTCCCCACAGGTGAGGACACACCACCATCTCCTTCCTCCTCTCTGCCTGCCTGGGCTTCCTCGCAGAGGGTATGTTCCTACCCCATCTGGGGCACGGCTGACGGAGGCGGGGCTCTGGGTACCACACCAAGGAGACACAGCATTAATTATTCTCTCTTCTACAGGCAAAGGTGTGAGGGCTGTGCCCTGCAATGAACATGGACTTGATGTACAGTCAGCCTCACATCTCCAGACTGAAAACCAGGGGGGTTCTCATTCAATTCCCTCACTCCTCCTGTGCCTTTTAACTAACTTTGAATTTCCTCTCACTGCTGCAGGTGACTCCATGCTGTTTCCAAGGGCTAGAGCCCCACACAGATTTATTTGGTAACCACTGCAGGAATTTCAAAAAATGAGAACCAGAGAAGGAAGCCAGACCTGAAGCAGTTAAGATGATTTGTTTCACATGGTTCAGGTAGGCACAAAAGGTTACGTGAACACAGAGAATAGAAGATCAAAAGGACGGCAATCTGAAAGTGGGAGCCGAGCTCATGTGGAAAACAGGCGGTGAAGAAGGCACCCAGATCACTGCCGAATGAAAACCCCTCTTTTGTATTTTTAGCTTCTGCCAGAGATAAGACAGAGGGAGATCTTTTTTTTTTTAACTCTTACTTTCAGTAGTTAGCTTCCAGAATAAAAAATTCAAATATACATGCCATATTTACAAGGTCACAAGATCTCCCTACCCAAAATCATTTGTTGGTGAAAAGCAGCAAGCTATTCAAGCCCCAGGAATCACACTGCAAGAGTGAACGTTCCTTAGAAAGTACATGTGCTTTGCAAGCTTGTTGATGGCTCTAGAAAATCCTCTCTGTGCTGGGACCTCCTCCTGCCCACTGGCACCCTGGCAGCCATGAGGAGTGGAGACAGGGGCAAGCAGGAGAGGTGCAGAGCCCACAGGGGCACTTGTGAGCTCGTCTGAAGGAGCACCTTTTAAGCCCACGATGTGGTATTTGGCTGTGTCTTTCTCCTTCGCGGCAATATCGGTCATCAGGAATAAAACATTGTGTTCTCTTCCAACACTATTGATACCTCAGATCTTCTGATATTTTGCCACGACAGATAGATTCATCTAGCTTCCCCGTCAACTAGCTTGATGGCCTCCAGCTGACCTGCAGCAGCCCCACTTCTGCTCCTACCTCATATTTTGCCGAGTTCCTCATAGGCACTGGGAGGTTATGCTTGTTTGGATCTCAGTAACGCAAAGACAGACCTAGAGTTGGAACCCAGGCCTCTGGCAAAATGAAAACAGAAGCCTTTTTCATCTTTGTGGTTATCCTTTCTCATCCCTTTTCTATCGGGTGACTTCAAGATTCCTTCCACTACTGAAATAAAATTCTTACCTCCTGTAGAGATGAATTTAAGTCAGAGTAACACAGAGTGAGTGTTATACAGGGTGAGTACTAACCTTAGTATTTGAACACATCCATAAGATGAGTACCATTCTGATAGCCATTTTAAAATAGAGAAACTAGGGACTTCCCTGGTGGCACAGTAGTTAAGAATCCGCCTGCCAATGCAGGGGACATGGGTTCGATCCCTGGTCCGGGAAAATCACACATGCCACAGAGCAACTAAGCCCACGTGCCACAACTACTGAGCCCACATGCCTAGAGCCCATGCTCTGCAACAAGAGAAGCCACCGCAGTGAGAAGCCTGCGCAGCACAACAAAGAGTAGCCCCCCCCACCGCAACTAGAGAAAGCCTGCGTGCAGCAACAAAGACCCAACGCAGCCAAAAATAATTAATTAATTTTTTAAAAATAATAAAATGTGGGCTTCCCTGGTGGTGCAGTGGTTGAGAGTCCGCCTGCTGATGCAGGGGACACGGGTTCGTGACCCGGTATGGGAAGATCCCACATGCCGCAGAGCGGCTGGGCCCGTGAGCCATGGCCGCTGAGCCTGCGCGTCCAGAGCCTGTGCTCCGCAACGGGAGAGGCCGCAGCAGTGACAGGCCCGTGTACCGCAAAAAAATATATAAAAATAAAAAAAATAATAATAATAATAAAATGGAGAAACTAAAGGGTGGGGAGGTTAAACACTTGGGTCCAGTCACAAGTGGAGGGTAAGGGGTCTCTACTGCCTCTGTGAATAAATACCTGAATTCCTTCAATACCTTAAGCCTGCATTTATCAATGGCTTCCAAGTTGCTGTGGAGACTCAGCTTGACTAAGCAGTTGGACACCCATGAGGTATTGTTTTCATCGCATGGGCTTTTGATGGAATTGATTGAACTAAATGAGTGTTCCATTGCCTGGGAAGCTTTCCAGTGCTTTGAGTAGGGCTTTCTCCTCGGAGGCTGCTCCCTGGGTACCGGTCTTGCTCCAGGCCCCCTGGAGACCAGCACACCATTGGTCACATGCTGTTGGAGGTACTGACCATGCTTATGGAAATAAACAAATTAACTTGTGCAGTGGTCTCCTGCCCATGATGTGCTATCTTATCCCCTTGCTCTGAGCAGAAGGTCCTTAACATTCCTTCTTCCTTCAAAGAGTCTCAGAAATCCAAGAGTCCCCAGTCATTCTGCCATAACCCAGAAGAACCCCACAGAGGCCATGTTGACGCCTCAGCTTCAAGGGACAGGGATGTCAGGGAACTTTCTTCCCTGAGCCAGGCTTAAACGGAGTTGTTTCCTGGTGGGAGGGGGAGATGGTGTGGGCAGAATAGCCCTCTTAGTGCTGTATCAGTGCTTCTCAGGCTTCCGCAGACACACAAATCACTGGAGAGTTTGTTAAAATGTGGATCCTCTTTCAGCAGGTCTGGGGGCCTGAGATGCTGCATTTCTAACAAGCCCCCAGGGGATGCTCAGGCTGCTGGTCCCGAACGTGCAGGTGCCCAGTATTATTTACACTTACCTCTTTTCCAGTGCAAAGCCCCTGATGTTGCACTTTGACAAAGAAGTTCTGTAGACACTAGAGGCCATGCCTCACCTTACCTCTGTGAGTAGGAGGAGTGCTTTCCTCAGAAGTGAAAACCATCACCCAAGTCAGTCTCCTGGGAATGAGCCCTCAGACCGTCCACAGAGGAACTTCCTCACCCTCTGCTGGATCAGGGCATGTCTGTAGCTGGGACCCGAGCAGTCCCTCAGGGATCAGGGTCTTGCCCACTCCCCACTGCAGGCCAGCATATAGGGCCATAAGTGGAAGAAAAGTAAACTCTGCCTTGTAACCCCACCTGCATGCAGTTCCTTTTGTGGCCAGCCTGATTCAACTGTGAATCCTAGGAATTGGAGGGTCAAATGTCCCCTTTAGAACTGCAACATTAATAATGAATCAGCACCCTGAAACCAGCTTGGTGGTACCTTCAGAAAGTAGCTAGAGACCTCCAAGGGAAAGATAAATCTCAAAGAATAAGAGTTGGATCTTTAAGTCTCAGCTGCAATTCTTAACATGGAGATTTCCCCCTCCATGGCCACATATGGAAAATCTAGGTTTGATCATTAAGGGAGAGAGAATAAGGAGCATGAAGCTTTAAAAAAATAAAAAGTTTTGGGCTTCCTTGGTGGTGCAGTGGTTGGGAGTCCGCCTGCCGATGCAGGAGACACGGGTTCGAGCCCTGGTCCGGGAGGATGCCACATGCCGCGGAGCGACTGGGCCCGTGCGCCACAACCCTTGAGCCTGTGCTCTAGAGCCTACATGCCACACTACTGAAGCCCGCATGCCTGGAGCCCGTGCTCTGCAGCAAGAGAAGCCACTGCAATGGGAAACCCACAACACACACCACGACGAAAAGGAGCCCCTGCTTGCCGCAACTAGAGAAAGCCCACGTGCAGTAACGAAGAACCAACACAGCCAAAAATAAATAAATAAATGAAATAAATAAATTAAAAACAAACAGTACCCACTAAAAAAAAATAAATAAATAAAATAAAAAGTTTTAAGTCTCAAAAACTCTGTTCTTCAATGCTGCTGATGGACATGAGGTTGCCAGTATTGTGGCTAAGACTAGAATGACACAATTCAAGAAAGGGTGACTGTGAGTGAACTCAAGCAGCCTGGTTTAACAGGCCCTAATGCAGGAAATAGCAGCATTTATGGTCCCTGCTTCTGATTAGCTTAGGGACTTGACCATTGGAATTCCTTGAAAGGTCATTTATCTAAACAGGAATCAACGCAAGCTCTCATCTTCCCTAATAGCATAACTAGTTGGTGCACATTTGCCATTAAATAATGCTATTGTTTATTAAATAATGCTGGTTCCAAAGGGAGAGAGGCCATGGCCAGACCAGGGCTTTAGCAAGCATCCCAGGGCCTGGGCAGACTTTGAAGGAATGAGCATATTGAGATGTTACTTGAAGCTCAGAAACAATAGGTGCCTGTGCCCTGTAAGTGGCTCATGTGTTACAGATCTGACGTCTCATTGATTTAAAATGGCTGGAGCACTGCTTGGATTTTAATCTCCTTCACCCTTATACCAAGGAGGTCACTGTTTAAATGTTTTTACTTAATAATGTAAACACCTGTCACATGCCGGGGGCAAAGCTATTAAGGAGAAGGATTATTTAAAGCAATGCTCCTGAATACAACATTGCTATTATTGTCTTACCCCTAACTGCCAGGGTCTGCGCAGGGCTTCTCTCTTAGGCTGAGAGGCAATAGCCAAGTACCCTAGTGCTCTGTTCCCCAGAGAGGTCTGCAGAGGTTCCTCTAACCTACACACACAATTGGCATCTGCTCACATGCTGTCATCTAAAGGACCCCAAGTATTCGACCTACCAAGACTCTTGCAGGCAAAGCATGTGTCTACCAAAGTTCCTTGTTAAAATGGAAAGCTGTTTTCATAAAGGAGTACCAGGCCATTATCCCGTAGCTACAAGGCACAGGAACTAAACTTTTTACAAGTATCATCTCTTTTATACCAGCAACAACCCTAAGATTTAGTGCTATCATTATCCCCATAATCTGAGGTACAGAATGGTTAAGTAACTTTCTCAAGCACACACAGTATTTAGCAGGAGTAAGACTAGAATCTAGGGCTGACTTCAAAGTGTGGTCTTTTAAGCACTATGTCATATTGTCTTTCTCAAGGACCCATTAGTTTACTACATAACCTAGATGAATGGTACAGAAGACGAAAGCCTAGAGGAATGGTACAGTAGAGAGTAGATGAGAAAGAGCTAGAACTTGGAGGGCTGCTGGGGAGAAAGGCCTGACGGTGTGCTGTTAGGCCTGAACTGAGGACTTTGGAACAAAATATTGGCAGCAGGAGGCCAAGAGTTAAGACCAGAAGGCAAAGAATGCTAAGACATTTATTTAAGAAGATGCCAAAAGATGTAAGAGCAATACCTATAGCCTGCTCCTGACTCTGTTTCTTTACGCAAGCTGCCTCATCAAGGAAGCACACCTGAGGCCAAAGCACAAGCCCCTCCTCCCCATACCTGCCCATGTCTTCTGCAAGCTCATTGTAGCTGCTGGTTTTAGTAAAACCTAGGTCAGCCTGTGCCCTGCGATATGGTCAGGCCACTCAAGATGGCTGTTCTCTTGCTCTCTGTACATCCCCTGCTTGACCAGTGCCTGCTTCCCCTACATCCTACTCACATGCCTGACCTTCCTGCGTACTTGCTTCAGATCCCAGCTAGTGATTGTTCTTATTAAAGGGGCAGTGAGGGGCGGTCCCCTCCGCTCGTTTCCCTGGTAACCAGTGAGCCAACCTGACATCAGTTGTGCCACAAGTGGCAACCTCCCCCTCAGCCTGGAAGTGAAGGCTGCTGCCAGGTCCTGCCTGCTGTCTGCCGCAGACTGTGGGGTGTCGCTCCAGGACCTTGCTTCAGAAACGTAAGCTCCCCCGTCCATTAAACCATTGATGTCTCTGTCACTGACTCAGAACCCTTGGGACTCTTTCTTTGGTCTTGAAGCTGGGCAAGTACAAGCCTTGCAGGCCTGCGAGGTGCAGCCCAACACCTGCCAACAGAACCCAAAGCCTTGAGGACATCTAACTGTAGGCTAGACACACTGGCCCCAAGGAGGAGGGCACACTCATGGGACAGCACAGGCCCCAACAATCACAGGTCTTTATCCAAGTTATTGAACAGATATTGGTGTGGTTTATCAAGACCTCTCCTTCCCAAACTCATTTTAGTGATGAAAGCCAATCTCTCTGGCTTAGTCTCAGCACCTGAATTCAACAGTGCTTTGGTGAACAAACCCTTTAAACCAATGCAGAACAAGAAGAGAGAAAATGGTTCATTCATTCATTCAATAAATATTTATTGAACATCTTTTATAAACCAGGCACTGCCCTTGCTACTGTGGAGCTACAAAGCAGAGAATAGAGGCATCGTTCTCCATGTAGAATTTTCAGTTATATAGGGGACAGAAAGCAAATCAGTAAAGGGGGAAAAAAGATAATGTTAAGTTTTGAGAGAAAATAATCAGAGTATTTTTTCTCCACGAGTGGTGCCCAAACCAGCAGCACCAGCATCATCCAAGAACTTGTTAAAACACAAATCCTCACACCCCTCCCCAGACCTACTGAATCAAAAACTTTGGCATGAGCCCCAGCAATCCATGTTTTAACAAGCTTGCCAGGGGATTCTGATCTGTGCTTAATGGTTTAAGAACCACTGGGATTGAAAGTAAAGTGAGAAGGGGAGCATCTTTAGATAAGATGATCTGGAGAGGCCTTTCTGCCATTCAAACTGAGACCTGAGAGATTAAAAAAAAGAAAGAAAAACCATGCAAAAGCCAAGAGACAAAAATGTTCCAGGCACAGGGAATAGCAAAGTCCCTGAAGCAAGGGAGAACTTGTTATGGTCGAAGAAGAGAAAGGAGAAAAGTATTACCAAAGCATAATTATTGAAGGGAAGCTGGTGAGAACAGGGGCTTGCCTGGGCAAGGAATTAGAGACCTCAGTAAGGGCAGGAATTATAAACTGACATAAATGCTCTAGTGAAAGAAATATGCTCCTATGAGAGCATATAACACGTGAATCTAACAGATTAAGGGTCAGAGAGGGATCCCCAGGGGTAATGATATTTGAGAGAAGATATTGACAGTAAGTACAAAATAACTGAGGAGGTGGGGGAACCATCATGTGCAAAGGCCCTGAGATGGGAGCAAGCATGACACTCCCAGGAGAAATGATAAAAAAACTTGAAAATAGGTAAAAATGATTACTGGACGTTCTGTCTATCACACCCTTCCTGGTTATCTGTGCCTTTCATTATTGCTGGTCTCTTTTACAACTATTGCAAGTTGTAGAAAACTGATAGTGATGTCCATAGAAATGTAAACTAATTTTGCCCAAGGGAATGCAATTAATTATTGCTCTATGAATATGGCTAGTTTTGCATCTATTAAACATTTCATTTTAGCATTTCCTGATTGTGTGTGTGTGTGTGTATGTGTACTGAATTCTCTTTTGAGCCACTTGTGACATCTTACTGGTTTTCTCAGTAATCGATGAGTAAAAAAATTTTTGACGTATGTTCATTTTATGCTTGTATAAGAGTTATGACTTTATCTTTTTTTGGGGGGGGTACGCGGGCCTCCCACCGCCGCAGCCCCTCCCGCCGTGGAGCACAGGCTCCGGACGCGCAGGCTCAGCGGCCATGGCTCACGGGCCCAGCCGCTCCGCAGCACGTGGGGTCCCCCCAGACTGGGGAACGAACCCGCGTCCCCTGCATCAGCAGGTGGACCCTCAGCCACTGCGCCACCAGGGAAGACCCTGACTTTACCTTTTTAAAAATTATTTTTTAATAACAAATACAAGGAATCACAAAAAGCTAGTGTGGTAGTGGGTTGCGAGATAACACACATGACACACAGTTAAATTTGAATTCAGATAAACAAGAATTTTTTTTGATTAAATATGTCCCAAATATCATGCGGGACATATTCCTAGTAAAAGAAAAAAAATTCAATGTGTCGACTTTAAAAAAATGCACAACGTGAGAGTTGCGAGTTAAGTTTTATTTGGGGCAAAATGAGTACTGCAGCCCAAGAGGCAGCATTTCAGATAGCTCTGAGAAACTGCCCCAAAGGGGTAGGGGGGAAGGTTAGTATATGTGATTTTGGTGAAGGGGGAATACATGCCATCGAGCACCTTTTGTTTTGTTTTGTTTTGTTTTTTGCGGTACGCGGACCTCTTACTGTTGTGGCCTCTCCCATTGCGGGGCTCCGGACACGCAGGCTCAGCGGCCATGGCTCAGGGGCCCAGCCGCTCCGCGGCATGTGGGATCTTCCCGGACCGGGGCACGAACCTATGTCCCCTGCATCGGCAGGCGGACTCCCAACCACTGCGCCACCAGGGAAGCCCTTGAGCACATATTTTTTTGCAGCAGGTTTCTGCTAGTCACAAGGAGCAGTTGTCACCATGAAGGGTTTTAGTGCTTTTCTAGATATGAGGAGATACAAGAATTGGGCTCATAAAATCGGCTCCTGAAACTATCTAACTATCTGAAGGCCTGTTCTGCCAGTTTTTTCCCAGAGCACAGAGTGCCTTGTTCCTGCTCTCCACCCTGAACTCCTTTCAGGGGGTGTTGAAAATCAGCAGCTGCAGCAGTGCATGATTTAATCCTTGTACAGGTAGACAGCGAGTGCCAATGGCAAGTGCCAATTTGTAGTTGACAAATGTTTATTGGAAATTCAAACTTAACTGGGCATCTGTATTTTTATTTGCTAAATCCTGCAGTCCACGGGTGGGAGGTTGGGGAGGGTGCTAACTGTGATCCCACCTCAGCCCCTATCTGCTCCCAGGGTCAGGAACAGAAAGAAGCACCTTTCACTCAGTCTTTGACTTCTGTTCAGTCACATCAGTGCATCTCCTCCTCAAATTCCAGAGCAAAATTTTACTTAGTAGTTTAAAAAAATATAGCTTAAATTGCCCCCTTATATAGGAGCAGGTGCCAGGGGCTTTTCCCAATGATACTGCTTCCACCCTGGGACTTACTGAGTTCCAGTACTCTTGGAAAAGTTGCTGTCTTATTTCCCACCTGCTTGTAAAAGGCTTCCTTTCTGCCCCACAAGAATGTGTGAGGTGCTGTATACTCTGAGGTTTGGAGATAAAAGAAGAAAAGAAGAAGGGTTAGTTCCTTCTTATCAATCCTGTAGGATCTGATAATGTCTCAGATCTCACACACCCTTGTCCCCATCCAAAACTGCCTGTCTCTTCCCTCATGAGGCTTCACAGCTTAAGGCTGAAGCTTTTCCATATTCAAACCACCTATTAAAATGCAAATATCCCCCTTTGAGAATATCCTAACATCTTAACATCCGCTAACATTTTAGCAGGAATCAGCTGACCCGACGTGTTACACAGACGAAGCACTTCACAGGAGGTAGAATAGCAGCTTGGTAAGGGGTGCAGGGGACAGGCAGGAAGGAGACCCCAGGACAGGACATATTCCTAGTATGCTGGAGACCGACCTGGAGTCACATTTTAGCCCTCAGGCTTGCAGGGCTAATCTTGCAGGCAAAGTCCATAATATAAAATCTAGGAAAAGTCATTTTAAAGTTGGGGCCAAATGCTCTTGTTATTTTATCTGCCTTTCCCTGCAACGTGACATAAGATACCCTCAAAAGGAATATCTTCATGGTAATATATTTTTGACTCAGTGGGCATGCCCGCAGGCTTGCAATAAAAAGACACCTGCAGGGCTCCCCTGGTGGCGCAGTTGTTGAGAATCCGCCTGCCAATGCAGGGGACACAGGTTCAAGCCCTGGTCTGGGAAGATCCCACATGCCGTGGAGCAGCTAAGCCCATGTGCCACAGCTACTGAAGTCCGCGTGCCTAGAGCCCGTGCTCCGCAACAAGAGAAGCCACCGCAGTGAGAAGCCCGCGCACTGCAACTAAGATTAGCCCCAGCTCGCCACAACTAGAGAAAGCCCGCGCGCAACAATGATGACCCAACGCAGCCAAAAATTAAAAAAAAAAAAAGACACCTGCAAAATGTATAAATCGCCCGCCAAAGGCAGTTCCCATCACCAGCAGGACTTTGATCACATATTCCCGAGCCCTGTGACATCTCAGAGGAATTATTATCACTTTCCAAACACAGAGGACAATGAATGGGCCTGGCTCTTCCTGGACTGTAGGAGTGGGAGCCTGGCAGACAGATTCTCTCCAGATTGAATAAATGCTGGGGTGTCCGGTGGGAGGATCATTGTCCCCAGGAAGCATCCATCCCTTTTTAAGCAATGGCTGTGCACACCAGCTTTGGCTCCCAACCTCTGTAATATTTCTCCCTTATAAGTTGGACAGCACAGCATGTGGTCAAGGAGCCATTACAAGCCCTCTCGAACGAGATTTTTTTTTCCTAGGGACTTAATTTCTTAAAATGTTGGAACGATCATTCTCTTGGAAAGTAGGACAGTCTCTCTTTGAGCCTGCCAGAAGAAAACAAAACTAAGCAAAACAAAAAAGCAAAGTCTCCGAAAAAATAACTGGCAAGCAGGCTTCCTTCTGAGCACCTGGAGGCCCCTCCCTCCCAAGCTGAGGCTGCTAGATCACTTTAATGAGAACAGATGGCGCCTGTCGGGAGATGGGCTCCATGTATATGCCTCCTGTGTCCTCCTTCTGAAACCAGATTTTAGAAGATCTTTTTTTACTGAGAATAGGAGCCAGTTGTTTAAGTGGTAGCCTAGATGTGTGCCAGGGAAGTGGGATGTTAAATCGCACTAATACATTTGCTGCTGACTTTTTTTTTTTTTTGCGGTACGCGGGCCTCTCACTGTCGTGGCCTCTCCCGTTGTGGAGCACAGGCTCCAGATGCGCAGACTCAGAGGTCATGGCTCACAGGCCTAGCCGCTCAGCGGCATGTGGGATCTTCCCGGACCGGGGCACGAACCCGTGTCCCCTGCATCGGCAGGAGGACTCTCAACCACTGCGCCACCAGGGAAGCCCTGCTGCTGACTTTTGGAGAGTTCAAACCACTTCCTAATGGAGGGGGTGAAGTCTTCAGAAGGAGAAAAAGGATGCTGCTCCAAGGATGGAGAAAAAGGTTGCCATGAGCCTCCTCTAGGCATTGGCAGAGAAGAAATCGCACCCTCCCGAGCCCTGACTCTGGGATTCCAGCTACCTAATGCCACCCCAGGGCTGGAGCATGGGACAGTCCCAGGGCAGGGTGCAGGGTAGGAGGGCAGAGATTCCACGTGGGGGTTAGGAAGGTCATTCCAGGTAGAAGAGGCCGGGCTGAACTCGATCATTTTGACTGACTCCGCCCCCACCTCACCCCTCCAGGTGATAGAAGTCACCTGTGTGTGGTCACTGTTTCTCATCCTGTAGGGCTGGGCAGCCAGGCCTGGAGTGAACTCAGAGGCACCCCCCGCCAGTGTCATCCACAGAAGGAAGGCAAACAGAGAGTTAGGTTTCAACAGCAGGAAACTCCTGAATTTTCAACTCTGCTTTTCACAAAATGTTTCACTGTCGTCATAATTGCCAAATTTAAATTACCTCTATTTTCAGGTTTCAGGAAGCCATAAAGAGAGAAAGGAGATTTTCACGGTGAGGAGAAACGATGAGGGGAACAGGGCAGTCTGTGGAGCAGACTTAAAGAGGAAAAATGTTTCTGGAGTCAGCTGCGGCTGAGGTGTCTGAAAAAGGAAGCAGAAACAGCACTAGGTGAGTGGACTGGGAAATGGGAAGGGCAGAGAGTTTGGATGGTGAGCTTTGAATCAGGTCAGAGGTAAGGCCCGAATGAAGTTCTAAGAAGGAATTTTTCAGTGGTTGTCTTTAAATACTAAAACGAATGTAGACACTGAAATCATGTTGCTTTGTGTGCCTGTAAGCAGCGTTTGCAAGGGATGGGGATTCAACACTCAAAATTCTAGATTTTTTTCCCATCTTTAAAAAAAATCATAATAAATCATAATCATAATAAAAGCAAAAAACAGGAGTCCCGGAGAAACAACAGTGATAATCAACCAGTGAGCCCTCGCCACCTCCCCAGGGTATATTCATCAACAAAGGCTGAAATCCCTGTGCCCTTTCTTGTTCCTGTATCAGCTAAGAGTGTGTGAGTGTGCATTTCTCAATAATTTTTAAAGACTTTGTTTGTGCAGGGGTGGACATATACCTACTATAAATGTGATCAAACATAAACACACTGTTAACAATGGCTGTCTCTAGATGAAAGTTATGGGTGATCTTTAATTTCCTTTAGATTTTTCTTAATGTCTATACAACTGTATCTTTTCTAATCAAAGAGAAAGAAAATAGGATGTAATTTTTTTTATTTATTTACTTTTTTTGCGGTACGCAGGCCTCTCACTGTTGTGGCCTCTCCCGTCGCAGAGCACAGGCTCCGGACGCGCAGGCTCAGCGGCCGTGGCTCACGGGCCCAGCCGCTCCACGGCATGTGGGATCTTCCCAGACCGGGGCACGAACCCATGTCCCCTGCATCGGCAGGCGGACTCTCAACCACTGCGCCACCAGGGAAGCCCTAGAATGTAATTTTTAATTTACAATATTTGTACAGGAAAGCCTCCCCACTAATCATTTCTATGCAAAGGGACCCCAAAACACCCATTCACACCCATCCCCAAGCCTCAGATCTGTGTTAGAATTCTGGCCCTCATATGAATTATTATCATCATCACTCCCATAGTCCCTGAAAATTTAAGTCTTTTCAAGGACTCTTAAAATGTCTGTGGTGTCTTCAAAGGGTGGAATTATGTCTTAGTCATTTCCGTACCCCCAGCAAATCACAAGCATAGTGCCCACCACACAGTATCTGCTCAATCAGTGTTCATTAACTAGATAAACAAATCACCAACCTTTTATTCCCCAAGTCAGATTATCACATTTATTCCTTAGCCCATGTTGTATTAATTAGATCAAGGGAAATACCATAGCAGCAATGCATAGCACTGCCTTGTTTCTCTTCCTATTTTTCTGGAGGTGCCCTTGGTCCCTGTGTCCTGTGAATCATCACATCCATACCTGCCACATTCTTTCCCCCCATGTCACTCAGCAAAGACATGATGGCAAAAAAAAGTCCCATGTCATCAAGCCCTTAGTGAAGCTGGACAGATTCAGGAGTGAAACCACACGTCCATTCTCTTGACCACCTGGGCCATCTCAGCCTCAGTCTAACAATGGGCATGTGGGATCTGATCAAGGATCTTGGCCAGGGTCATCTGTCCCCCGTGCACACTTAACATAAATTGACAATTCAGAATCCCCACCAGGATCACCAGGAAGCCATCCAGTCTAATGTGTGTTCACAAAGGGCCAGGCCCTGGGAAGACAAAGGGGACTGCTTGCTGCCATGTAACTCTGCCAACCATTGGCCTTGTGGAGGCCAAGATGATGGCACAAAGCCCAATAGCTGCTACTGGGTGAGCCGATGCGAGGGAACCAAGAGAAGCATGGTCAGGTGAAGCGCACCAGCTTATATCACTATTGGAAATGCCCATAACCTTTGACTCACTAATGCTATTCCAAGAAATTTATTCTAATTTATTCTACAGAAATACTTCCTCATGTGCACAAAAGTATTTGTAAAAGCATATTGATCACAACAGCATTTGCTTTAGCAAAGAAAAAAAAAAAAAAAGATATCACAATTTAAATGTCAAGTAATAGGAAACTGGACAAAATATGAAATGCTATCCAAGTATAAAGAGACCAGCTAGAGGGTGTGGAGGAAAGGGAACCCTCTTGCACTGTTGGTGGAAATGTAAATTGATACAGCCACTATGGAGAACAGTATGGAGGTTCCTTTAAAAGCTAAAAATAGAACTACCATACGACCCAGCAATCCCACTACTGGGCATATACCCTGAGAAAACCATAATTCAAAAAGGGTCATGTACCACAATGTTCACTGCAGCTCTATTTACAATAGCCAGGACAGGGAAGCAACCTAAGTGTCCATCAACAGATGAATGGATAAAGAAGATGTGGCACATATATACAATGGAATATTACTCAGCCATAAAAAGAAACAAAATTGAATTATTTGTAGTGAGGTGGATGGACCTAGAGTCTGTCATACAGAGTGAAGTAAGTCAGAAAGAGAAAAACAAATACCATATGCTAACACATATATATGGAATCTAAAAAACAAAAAATGATTCTGAAGAACCTAGGGGCGGACAGGAATAAAGACGCAGATGTAGAGAATGGACTTGAGGACATGGGGAAGGGGAACAGGAAGCTGGGACGAAGTGAGAGAGTGGCATGGACATATATACACTACCAAATGTAAAATAGATAGCTAGTGGGAAGCAGCTGCATAGCACAGGGAGATCAGGTCGGTGCTTTGTGACCACCTAGATGGGTGGGATAGGGAGGGTGGGAGGGAGATGCAAGAGGGAGGAGATATGAGGATATATGTACATGTATAGCTGATTCACTTTGTTATAAAGTGGAAACTAACACACCATTGTAAACCAATTGTACTCCAATAAAGATGATAAAAATAAGATAAAATAGAAAAAAATAAAAATAGACCAGCTAATCCTCACATGGCACTCATATGACATATATGCCAGGATCTAGGTATGTTACATGTGTTAATTCATTTAGTCTTCCAAGTATGCTATGAGAAAGGTTACTCTTATTAACCCCACTTTACAGGCAAAGAAACTGAGGCACAGAGCAGTTAAGTCTCCCAGGATTGCTCAGCTAATATGTGATGGATCCAGGATTCAGAAGGGAAATGGTATGGATCTAAAGTCCACACTATTAACAACATATCTGATAATACCAAAATGTGAGCAGGATCCAAAGTCGGCTACATGGCCAGTCCAACAGATGACCATCAGCAAGAAAGAGTGCAATTTTAATGTCTCAGGATAGAAAGATAAGTGCAATGTATTGTTAAGTGAAAAAAGCAAATTGCAGAACAATCTACACATTCCTATTTTTACTTTTTAAAAATCTAGACAAAAAATAAATGCATAGACAAAAACATCTGAATATGCTTACCAGATTGCCAGCAGTGGTTGCCTCTGGGAAAAGGAACTAGAAGGGAAGGTGGGGAGGCTGGGGAAACTGTCACAATCTATCTTAGACCCTTCCATGTTATTTGAATTTTGTGAGCATGTATTCCTTTGGTAATTTGGAAAAGGGAAGAAAATTAATAGAGGAAAAAGAGTTGCCCAGGGAGAGCCCATCAAGCAGACTGTCTGTGTGAGGAAGGCTGGTTTAGGGGATCTGCCCTCCAGTATAGGGACTTCTTTCACAAAAAAGTCACAGAGGCACAACCTAACTCCATGGGCCCCAAGATGTGCTATGGGTTGTGCACGCAATAGGTCACAGATTTGACTTCAGATCCGGTTCGCCCAGCAGTTGCCTGGCATATAGGACTGTGTGCTTTAGCAGGAAGAACTCTGGGCTTGGGGTCAGAGAGCCTGGGTTGGAATCCCAGCTCAGCTCTTTGGGCCTCAGTGATGTCTTCTGTAAAATGTAGATAATAATATCCACTTCACAATGTTGTTCTGAGGTTACATGAGAAGACATGCTGGTGTCAGGCTCAGTGACAATGATTTCCTAGGCAGGCCGTTGATTGCCAGTTAAAGATGACTACATGGGTCACAGAACAAGAACCAGAACCCAGCCTCCTGACCTCTAATTCAATGTTCTTTCCATTAATCCCCATTGTCCTATTTGCCCGGATCTTTGCTTGGATTAGAAGAGTCACGATAAGACATGGTCAGCCCAGACACGGGGCCATGTTCAAAATGCCCTTGGACTTGTGTTCCTCGGGCTTCTAACTCAGGTTTACCTTGAAGATTTTTCTTGAAAGGCACTACATCACTGGGAACACTATTCCCAGGCTTAGGAATACGTTTTAGAAAACATAGTGATTAATAGTGTGCCCTACCAGGGCACCTCATGACCAAGGTTTTTGTGGCTGTCCTGCTATGCCATGAGGCATATATTGACCAAGTCTCTTAGTCTTTCTGTCTCATTTTCCTCATCTACAAACAGGAAGATAAATAATCTCTGCCTCCTTTCTAACAAGGTTGTTGAGAGATCCAAACGACATGATGGAGATTAACATCTGTGGCAGAGGCTGCCAATTACCCACCACTATCAATTTCTGCCTCTTTCCTCAGCAATAACACCTCAAATTCCAGCTAAACACATGCTGCCCAGCCAGAGACTACAGTTCCCAGGCTTCATTGCAGCTAGATGTGACCAAGCAACCAACTGCTTGCCAAGGCAATACAAAGAGAAAGGATACCATAGCTGCAATTCTCAGGCCATGCCTTTAAAAAGGAGCTGTTTGTCCTACTTTCCTCTTTCTTTCTTCCTGCACATTGAAAGTTGGACGTGGTGTTGGTGGGTCATCTTTGACCTTAGAGGATAGTGAATGAGCAAAATAGAAGATGTCTGGGTCCTGCACAACCTCATGAAGCAGAGCTGCCTGCCACCCCTGGGCCACATACCAGCTCAGATTTCTATGGGAGAAAGAAATAGTCCTTTTATTTTATTAAATCCACTGTTATTTTGTTCTCTGATATAGCAACTGAACCAATATGTTAATTATTGCAATATCCTTTGAATATATAAACTGTTATGCCAAGACTTGATATTTTTCTTATTGTTAATTACACCTGCTGTCTTGATTTGACAACTCAAGTTGTCACAAAACAGTCACCATCGGGCTTCCCTGGTGGCACAGTGGTTGAGAGTCCGCCTGCCGATGCAGGGGACATGGGTTCGTGCCCCGGTCTGGGAAGATCCCACATGCCCGGAGCGGCTAGGCCTGTGAGCCATGGCCTCTGAGCCTGCGCGTCTGGAGCCTGTGCTCCACAACGGGAGAGGCCACAACAGTGAGAGGCCCATGTACAGCAAAAAAAAAACAAACAAAAAACAAAAAAAACAGTCACCATCTTATTCACAGGACTACAGTTTCTACTCCTGCAGGTCTCAAAGGCTGCACAACTAGACATTCAGATGTCTTGCATTCACATGTGAAAGTTACTCCTAACATCCCTCTGGCACAGTTCCTTCTGTTACTATACCAAGCATAACTTTTTTTCTTAAAAACTGAACTTTCAGTTGAACATTTGCAAGGTTAGCAAATAGCCAGGTCACAGCCCTTGTGATAACTAGCCTCACATGTGGTGTTTTTCCCAACCTGACTTGGAGCAAGCAGAGCCCATCACTTTACTTCTAAGTAGCCTTCAACCAAGCAATTGAAAATGTTACTCAAGGGTTGGGTTTTGTTTTGTTTGTTTTTTTCTTTTTCGATTTTGGTTTGTTTTGTTTAATTCACACTCACAGAGGTATACCTGCCATGTCTGCTTTGGGGAAGGAGTGCAGGGAAAAACAACCAGAAGGCAATTTAATCCAGGACATCTACTTCTCCCATCTCATTTCTCATCATACCATCTTGCATTCTATGACCAGCTGTCCTGAAATATATGTAGTTTCCAAACTGACATGCTGTCCTACACCTTGGGACTTATACACTTCACCATTCCCTCAAACTGACTTGCTATATCCTATACACCCTCTGGTCTCAGTTTGAACTTCCAACAAGCCTTTTCTGGTCCTCTAAGACTGGGTCAAAGCAGTCAGCATCACTCTGACTGCTCTGTTATTAGAATTGCCTCTTTACTTGTCGGTATCTCCACTTGGACTATAAGCATCTGTAAGGTAGGGACTGTGTCTTACCCACCTTTGTACCTCTGCATCTAGTGTGGTCTCTGGAACAAAGTAGACACTCAATAAATGTTGGCAGAATGGAGGTGTGCTTGCCCTGCTGGATGTGATGCTCAGGATCAGAAAAACTTGCCCAATTAGACTGAGGGACCCGGGATCCACATTTGCCTGTTAGCATAGTTTAAAAGGAGTTTCTCCCTTTAACACGAAGTGCATCTCACCTACTACTATGGTAGTAGTGGAATAGCAGGGTAGTGGCCCTCTTAGAGATTGACTCTGACATGTTTAAGTATCATTCTGTAGTTCTTGCTGACTGCACTGCAACTAGATGCTGGATGGTTAGGCATTTTTAACAAGAGCTATTTCAGTGAGTGGTGGGTTTGCAAATGTGCTACTTTAATGGCTATTCATATTAGCTCTGTGTTAAAGGTCCCAGGTTATGTCTCCGTCTAGTCTGGTGTTTATTTAGTGCTCAGTATTAGAATGAGTCATATGCCCCTTAGCTTTGTGACAGATCGTTCTTTAAACACCAGACCCACTGGCACGCTGCCCTTGAGTTTCCACTAAGCAGAGAATATTCCCAGGGAGTAACTCCTCAGCCCCACAGGAGTTTGTGAAATGTGAAATTGGAGGTCGATGACAGCATAAACAAATCTGAAAATAGCTCTTGTGAAAAATCTTCTGCTCTGCAGTGTAGAACCCATTTCTGCTAAAGCTGGTTGAGACTTTCCATGGGTCCTGGATCCCTCTCCCTGAGACTAGCAGAAGGTAGGAAGAGATGTGGATTTAGCACCTGCAGCTGACTTAGAAACACCAAATTTGGATACTAGTAATTTGTCATGGGCTTTTTTTTTTTTTTTTTGAAATCTCAGGGTATGTTTTTCTACACCTCTGAGATGACAGAAGTAGATAAGACACTCTCACCTTTGTTTTATTAATGGAGAAAGCAAAGCATAGAAAAGTTGACAACCTGATCCATGTGGGAGGTGCTCCCTGGTAAGTCAGTAACATCACTTAGGATTGTGGAGCCAAGAACATGTCTGACCACTTGCTCATGGGCCTGACACAGTGCCCAGTACATGACGTGTAGACATACAATAAATGTTTATAGAGTGAATGAATGAATGAAATCAACTAAACCAACATATCTCAAATTTGAGCAATATGAGGGACCTCTTCTGGAGAAATAATAATCTCTTGACCCCAGAGATTGTCTATAAAACCCTAATTTAAATAACATATTTCACTCTTATTGTTTGAAAATGTCTCTCGGTAGCAAATTATCACTGCAAAAAAATATAATTTCAATCCTTATAACTGATAGAAATATTTTTTATTATTGAAAGAAAGACAATTTTTTAAAGTTCTCATAGAATTCATGTACCTGAGATAATCCCAGCAAACCTCATTTGGAGAAAGACTGGACTAGACTGTGAGCCCTTGACAGAAGGCAGGCCTGAGTGCTGTCCTTTATGAGTCCTTGACCTGGTAGGCTTTCTCCCACCATTTGAAAGTGATGATGGTAATATGACTGTGGCCAGCCTCCCACCCTAAACAGGAAGGACAGCTCAAGAGGCCAGCCAGTGAGGGTAAGCACCACAGGAGAGTTCTGGAGAATGATGGTTGAACTCACTGCAGCTAAGCAGAGCTCAAGTTCAGCTGGGGTTCAGAGAAGGTGCCACAGGGAAGGTGGAATGCAAGCTGGGCCTGGGAACATGAAGACGACTTGGTGTCACAGAGAGGAAGGAGGAGGGCTCTAGCCACGTAGAAAGGGGAGTCTTTTCCTTTCCTGCTGATTTGCTGCCTCCTCTTAAATTGGATTTGCTACCAAAGACAGGCCCTGAGGACATGCATCAGAAGTCTGCCCAAACCTCAAAGAACTAGATGGGTTTTAGTGATACTCAACCAAGTAGGACATACTAGAAAGATCATTAAAATCGAAAGAAATTCTATTCTTCAATGAAAATAGCATCCCAGAGAGCTGGAAGAAAATTATTCTTTTCTACCACTTTCTGTCTCCTTTCTCCCCACTTCTGAGTATGAAAACTACTTTAGGCTACTCAGATCTTGTTCTTCTCAGAATATGAAGTTTGTCTTCTAGGCTCTGAAACTTCCCTGTCTGTGTTTTCTTACATGTCTTAACCCACAGCCCTACACTTCTGCACGCCAGGTCCTTGAGGTCAACTATTGTGTCTTTTTCATGCTTGTTTCCATATCCTACTACCAAATCATAACCAGGTATTCCAATACATGTTGGCTTAAAGAATATTGTTTGCTCAAATAAATGACCAGAGTTCTCCTATTGCCCCAGCTCTTCTCCTGCATCAAAATTTACTCCTAGCAAAGAAGCTGATAAATTCAGGTACATTCAGATCTAATACCACTTAGTATGTTGCCCTGCCCAGTGACATTTGAAATCCCATAGAAGTAGGATTTTTTTTGTATATTCACAACAGGTCTGGGAGACAGTTCAAGGCTAAAGAGGAGGTATTTTTTGTTTCTAAACAAACAGGTATATCTTCATAAGACTGGCTTTGAAGCCAGCTCTTATAGAAAAGGTGAAGTGAGATTTTGGCATATTTAGAGGAGTGTAAAGTTGGTCCTGTGATAACAGATATGAGCTACAAAGATCAGCCTTTAAAAAAGAAGAAGAAGAAGAAGAAACTACAGTCTACAGCCTAGCTACACTTATTAAGATGAGATTTAACCAAAGACTATAAAAATCTTAAATGGTAGATAATAAGGTCAAACCAAGTTACTATTTTCAGCTCAGAACAGATGACAAGACAGGAGGACATAAATGGAAATTAAAAGAAAAGGGATTCAGAACAGATCAGAAGGTTACCAAAAATAATCAATGGCTGAAATGACTTTCCCGACTCATTCACTTGTGCTGAAAATATTGGGTCATTGAAAAAGTAATGAGATGATATTCTTGGGAAATGGAATAGTTAAAATGAATGAGTCCAGATGGGCCTAAAGACTTTAATCATTCTGAAGAGAAACACTTGCTGGGACACTCTCTCCTAAACCAAGTTGAAATTTCCTTCTAGGGAGACAACTAGGTAGAGGAGAAGAGGACTTCACTTTTCACATTCCGTGGGTGTTTGCAGCTCCTTCACAGTTATAACGGTATTTGGTACCAAGGCGTCTTTATGAGTAGTGCCTCCTATGGAATCTTAACAAGAGAAACAGGCAAGACAGCCACTAAAGACATGGAGACTTGGATTGATTTTCAGCCAGGCTCCCATCCTAAATTGAAATCTCCGTGTTCCCACCTGTCACATATCTTCCAATGCATGATTCCAGGACCAGGACAATTCAGGGGCAGTCTAATCTGCTATTGGGCAGCTCAAATTGTTAGACAGCTGGAATTGTTTTTGACAGGGTCTGGCCTCCCTATAGTTTCCCCATTGGGTCTAGTTTGTCCTTTGGAGCTACACCACCATGTGTCTACATGGTAACCCAGCAAATATTTAAAGACAGAGCAAACTAAGCTTTCTCTTTTCTGAGCTAAATATCCCCATTTCCTTCATATGACATATTTTCCAGATTCTCTGCCTTCCTGACCACCATTCTTGGAAAAACTCCAAATATCTAGTCAGGTATGTGTATATACACACACTCACACACCCAAATTGAATGCGTCCCCAGATGAAGCTAAGAGTGTGTTAACTACCTCTTATGATCTAGAAACACCTACTCTGTTAATACAGCCAAATAATAGTAGTAGTAACTACTATTCATTGCAGCCCACCACGTCATACATTTTTTCTAATCAGAACTACAGCCAATGTTAGGATTCGCATTTTAAAAAATATTTATTTATTTTTGGCTACATTGGGTCTTAGGTGCAGTGCACAGGCTTCTCTCTAGTTGTGGCGCATGGGCCCCAGAGCACGTAGGCCCTGTAGTTGCAGCATGCAGGTTTTCTAGTTGTGGTGGGCGGGCTTAGTTGCCCTGCAGCATGTAAGATCTTAGTTCCCCGACCAGCGATCAATCCCACGTCCCTGCATTGGAAGGCAGATGCCTAACCACTGGACCACCAGGGAAGTCCCAGCATTCCCATTTTTTTTAATTTTATTTTTTGGCTGCGTTGGGTCTTCGTTGCTGCGCGTGGGCTTTCTCTAGTTGCAGCAAGTGGGGGCTACTCTTCGTTGCGTTGCACGGGCTTCTTATTGTGGTGCCTTCTCTTGTTGCAGAGCACGGGCTCTAGGCAAGTGGGCTTCAGTAGTTGTAGCACACAGTCTCAGTAGTTGTGGCTCGTTGGCTCAGTAGTTATGGTGCACGGGCTTAGTTGCTCCAAGGCATGTGGTATCTACCTGGACCAGGGCTCGAACCTGTGTCCCCTGCATTGGCAGGCGGATTCTTAACTACAACACCACCTGGGAAGTCCCGGGATTCCCATTTTAAAGATGAAAAAAATTGAAACTCAGAGAACAAATAACTCTCTCAAGTTCACAGAACTAGAAAATAGCTAAGCAACGACTCAAATTCAGCTCTGTTTGACTCCAATGCTGTTTGCTGTCCACTCTTTCTGTCACTGCCTAATATTTTCTTAATGACCACCTCCCTGTTCTTTCATTAGAATTTATAGTCAACTACAATCTCCAGACCTCTTTCACCTTCACCTATTCTAAGGATTTGCACCCAGCAGGAAATAAGTTACTTTGCAAGGTAGTGGCATTCATTCCAAGGCATGCTGGGAGAAAGAGGCTGGGCCCAGCCTGGGAGGTGTACAGGGCAGTGTGGGCAGAGCTGTGGCCTCAGCCTAGGCCATCAATTGTCCAAACCCTAATCCAAGCAGATACATAGCCAATGCAGCCCATTTCCAGGGGTCTCAGAAAGAACTGTGGGGAGACCAGAGCAGGGACACAGCTTCAGGGGTATAAAATACTATGAGAATGTCAAGCCAACCCAAGGTCCTACGCAGAATTCTGCCTCCAGCAGGGCCTCGGAAAACAGTGTATAAAGCCACAAGGAGAATAAAGCAGGGCTTTGCCTGCCTGGCTCAGGCCCCATGATCTAGAAAGGGGTCTAGAAAAACAGGAAAACCCCAAGATCCAAACAGAAGGGAGCTAGGCCCAAGCTTGTAGAGCCTGAATTTCTGCGCAGGAAAGGCTTAATTCAGCAGGCATGGGGGCCCAAACTCTGCATATTCCAAAGGAAGAACTGGCCCTTGACCGGCTCCTAGGAGATAACCTACAAGCCATTGGAATATCCTGCCTGAGAAGAATACTGTATACCTGGGGCCCGGAGCCAGGGCAAATAGTTTATAATAATAATGTGATATATGGCAAATGCCTATGTTTGTTTGCCTGGGGCACTGGGCCAGACTCTATCGTTTTGACCTCTGGGGAGTCTGGAGACTGAGTAGCTAAGACCAGTCACACAAACACTGCATGCCTACATGACTGACTGCTCATACAAACCCTGCACACCAAGGCTCAAGTTAGCAATCCTGCATGCGTGTTGTCAGGCATCATTGCTTGGGGAATTACATACTGTCCATGCAACTCCACTGGGTGAAGCCACCTGAAAGCTCGTGCCTGGTTTCTCCTGGATTCCACTCCTTTTTCTTTTGCTAATTTTAATCTGCATCCTTTCACTGTAACAAACCATAACTGTGTAAACAGAAAACAGCTTCTCTGAGGTCTGTGAGTCCATCTAGCAAATTGGCAAGCCCGAGGGTAATCTTGGGGACCCGACACAGATACCCCGATGGCAGAATTTGTGAGGAGGTGGCTATGACCAGTAGCCTTGTTGGAAGGCTTAGAACTCACACGTAGAACCCAATACAAAGACAAATTCCAGACCTCCCTCTTTGTGATGATATGGGACTCATATAAGAGTCCCACTGGCTTCTCACTGGTAGTGGGGGAATATGCCAGATATGCCTGCAGAAAACAGGGTTGTCATTTGGAATAACTGGGGTGAATCTAGGACAGGGGCAAAAATTCATACAGATATCACCATCTGGTATTCATCTATGTGACTGGGTTTTTAAATAAGTTTATTAGCAGAATCTATGGTTTGAATTGTGAAAGTAATACATATTCATTGTTGAAAATCTGGAAAACATAACAAAAAAAAAATAGTCCATTGGAATCCCACCACCCAGAGATTAGCATGGCTAATACTATGGTATAGCTCTTTCCAGTCAATTTCTTTTTCATGAATATGCAGCAGCATCCCTGATGAGACAGAATCTTTAAAATTTTTTGTTAGCAAGAAAACCTGCAAGTTAAAAGTTGCCAGCCACTTCCATGTCTAACAAGTCATCTTGGGACACATTTGTATCTGGAAACAATCACATGGGCAGTTTCAGTTTTGCAGACATAAGGCAGAGGCTCCTACCATCCAGAGGCAAGAATGTCAGTCACAGGACAGTATTTTCCTTGACAAAGGCTGTCCATCTCATCCTCCGTTACTAAGGCCAAATGTCACTGGGAAGTAGGTGAGCCAGTTTGAAAGAGCCCAGAAGCTTCCTAGGAGGGAAGGAATCAAGACCCCAACTACTTCCCCTGAGGTTCACTTGTTTTCAAACATCTCTGATGAGTTCAGTTGGTCTTATGCAGGAGCCTGGACTACTGAATTGTTGGTGTTGAAGGGAAGTGGTTTCCACAGAGCATGAGGCCAACACAGGAGCCTTCTACTGCAGCAACCCCTGAGGCACCAAGGGAAAGTTTGAGGAAAATGTGTTTGAGGACCAGCTAAGAAGCTGAAACTTTGGGAGCCCAGGCCATTGTTCATATAGAACAATAAGACATACCCTATTCTCAGAACCATGAGAACAATGCCCTGACCAGCAGTGATGGCACAGCCAGGCATGGCCCAAGGTGGTGGTCAACTGCTTCCACCAGACACCAGTGCTGGAAGCAGCAAATGCAGCCTGCACTGGGCCAGATTCTCCAAGACTCTCTCCACAAGGCACGTGAGAGTATCACTGATCCTTAATAAACGGGGACAGAGGAGCCTTAAATGTATCACAAGATGGGGACCACTGGGAAGGAGAAGGGAATTTCATGCTAGGTGAGATGGGGCCTCTCCTCAGTTCACTGGAGACATGTGACCACATCTTCATTCATCTTATACCCCAAGCTGACAAAGCAGAAGATCTAAACTACAGACAAACACACACTCACATAATGTGTAACAAAATGAGATTAAGCTGCATAAAGTAGACTTTTTTCCCCACTTAACATCATATACTGAGCATTTTCTAATGACTAAACATATTTGGAAATGTAATATTAATAGGTAATAATATAATGTAGTGCTTATGTAGCATTTACCATGTGAGATAGTATTAGTAACCCTGTACTCTAAATAAGGAAACGGAGGTACAAAGAGGCTTTGTAACTTGTTAATAATGGCTAGTAAATGGAGAACCTAGCATCTGAACCCAATTTTGAATACACAGGATATCTGATCATTTTCCAGTAGTTGGATATTTCATTTTTCCTATTTTTTCACTATTACAAATGTGCAGTGATAAACATCCTTGTACATAAATCTTTGAAAGTCTATTTAAAATGTTAACCTAAATGTAGAACTTCACATTTACTGAATTCCATCACTTTAAATTTAGACCTGTGAGATTTTCTTGGATCTTGATTCTGCAATTCAAATTTTCCACTTTCCCCGACCTTTGTGTCATTCAGATGTAACTGACCTGTTCTCCTCAAACGAATACTTTATCTAAAGCTTGACCTGGACAAGACAAAGTCACATGGTTTGGCTCCTGCCTCTCTCACTGGCTCATCTCACACTCAGCCTTCCAAGTGGTCGGTCATACCCTGCTCTCTCGGCCACAGGACCTCACCACCACATTCTGCTCCCTCAGCTGAAACCCCCTCCCTTCCCCTGGTGAACCCCCCGTAGTCCCTCAACATCTCAATTCTAGCTGAGCCAGGGTGAGTTCTTTGCTATATACTTTTCCTTCCACGTGGGAAATTCACACACTCACAAAATTAGCTGATTCATAGCAGTCTCCCCCACTCAACAAAGGATTCTGTGACAGCACTGGCCACGCCTGCTTTCTCATCATGGTATCTAATGCTGTACTTGGCCTAAAGTGATATTCCATAAACATACGCTGAATGAAGGAAGGGAGGAAGGAATGAAAACAGCAACGGCGGCACAGCCATAGAACCCCTGCCCCTTGCATGGATGGCAGCATGCATGGATTCATCAGCCTTCCCTGAGTACAGTGCTTCAATCAGTTACAATGTATGACCTGCCCACGTTCTATCTTAGCCCCAGGAT
Organism: Mesoplodon bidens; assembly: GCF_964165515.1. Taxonomy (NCBI): domain Eukaryota; kingdom Metazoa; phylum Chordata; class Mammalia; order Artiodactyla; family Ziphiidae; genus Mesoplodon; species Mesoplodon bidens. The sequence continues at coordinate 135,219,571 of NC_138176.1, forward strand.
ATTGTTAGAGAGTTTGTCAGATACAGCTGAGGTCCGGCTGTGCTGTGACTGACCTCCTCTACCCTCTTCTCCCTCAAGGCATCCTCTATTCAGCCTCCAACTGTCCTTCCAAAGGCAGCTCTGATTACACGACTCCCTGATTAATAACCTCTGTGGCTGCACAGTGTCCTCAGGCTGAAGTCCAAGCTCCTAATAGTGACATTCAAGGTCCGTCATGTTCTGGTCCTTGTCTGCTTTTCCTTGTCATCTGCTGCTCCTGGCACCCTCCCCCAACATACTGCAATACTACAAGTCTTCCCACAGAACATGTGCTCACGTATCTTTGAGCCTTTGCTCTGTCTCCCTAGAATGCAAACTCCCACTCTGCCTGGCAAACTCCTACTCATCCTTCAAGGTCCAGGTCAAAAGTCATCTCCCCTTGGAAGGTCTCCTTGTCTCCTTCCTACTTCCATCAAAGGCAGAACTAGTGATTCCTTCGCTTATATTCCTGTAGCATTTTGTACATACTTCTACTTTAGAATTTTCACCCTGTATTATATGTAGGTATTTGTGTTCTCTGAAGGAATCTGAACTCCCTGAGGGCAGGGACCATATCTTACCTCTGTTTCCCCAGAAAGCAACTCAGTTCCTGACACAGAATAGGTAGTTAACAAATGCTTCATGTCACTTTGTCTTTGGGTATTGTCCCGTTCCACAGGTCTTGTGACACTTTCAAAAAGCAGTAGACTGGGCTTCCCTGGTGGCGCAGTGGTTGAGAGTCTGCCTGCTGATGCAGGGGACACGGGTTCGTGCCCCGGTCCGGGAGGATCCCACATGCCGCGGAGCGGCTGGGCCCATGAGCCATGGCCACTGAGCCTGCGCGTCCGGAGCCTGTGCTCCGCAACGGGAGAGGCCACAACAGTGAGAGGCCCGCGTACGGCAAAAAAAAGAAAAAGAAAAAAAAAAGCAGAAGACTTTTGGAGCCATGGCTGACCAACTCCAAACTAAGGTCCAGTGATAGGTGAGGTGTGGAGATTCTCAGTAACAGAGGTGGCAAATCCCATGTGAGGGCCCTTGAGTCTCTGCTTGTCCTCCTCCTTCATCACCAGCCACTAACCTCCCCAGCTTCTGTCAGTCCAGCGGGGTGCCTGCTCAATGCTGCCAGTCCTTTCTGCTGCCTGTCTTTTCTTTCTTTGCTTTTACTGTCCTCCCCTTCTTCATGAAATAGCTATAATTCTGGACTGGCTCAAAATGAAAAGGCTACTGAAAGGATAGAAAAAAACCATCAGCAACCAAGGACAGAGAGGACTGTTGGGTCTCTTGAGAAACTCGCAATGAAGACCTTCTGGGCTACCTAACCCTCCCCTCTTTCTTCTTCCTTCGACTCAGCTAGCTGCCTCACTTTATTCATCTTTCACATGCCCACGCCCAATTTACGTGACTTTTCAGCTCAGCTCTCCCTAGTTTGACTAGACCATTCTTTTCAGTGTCCCAGTCCCAAAATCTCAAAAGGAGACTCTGATCATCCCATTGCCACTCCAGTTTTGTAGCTTTGGGTCAGGCATCCTGCCCAGGTCCAATCATGGGCCCAGGGCTGGGATGGAGGCTTGGATCATGTGGCCCCATGTGCTTCCCTCAACAGGGGGTGGAGGAAGAAGGGATGGTTAGGTTCAGTGACTGCATCTCTAGTTAAGCTCAAGGGAAGGACATTTTTCCATCTTGGACAAGCCTTGAAAGAGAAGCACCAGCTGTTTGGAGGTAAAACATTGTTAATTTAAAGCATTGCTACACAGGAGACAAACTTCGCCCACCACGCTCAGTGTGATAGCCCAGAGACTACTTTCTAAACATTAATTCCATGCAGGCCCTGTTAGCCTGGCAAAAGTGAACAAATGGGTCTGTAGCTCAAAAGAGAAATTTGGACTGGAGATAAAAAATGGTTGTCATCAGGATTAGTGATCAAAAAATGCTGGTGGTTGTTGACAAGGTGGTGGTAGGTTGGCTCCAGGCACATATACAGGTTCTCAGGGAAGGTGAGGAGAGTGAGAAGGGGGCCAAAGACAGAACGTCAGGACCATGGATATTTAAAGGGTTGGCAAGGGAACACATTTCTGAAGAATAGAGAAAGGAACAGCCAAAGCCGTGGAAATCTCAAAACCAAAATCTAGCCAAGGTGGCACAGATCTTGGAGGAAAGGACAAGGTGCCAATTCTAGAGAGATGGAAAAAAAGTAAGGATGAGCTTCTGAGAAGTGGAGTGGAGGGGGTGGAAGAGTGGTGAAGGGGATTGAGGAAGTTGGCCAGCTTGGTGGGGGGGGAGGGCGCCTTGAGAGACGCGGGTAGACAGCAGAGAGGAACTCAGTGTCACGGAGATCCACTGCTCTTACCCCCATGAGGTTTACCTGAAGGTGTTTAAAAGCTGATGGGAAAGAGCCCATCTATTCAGAGAGATTGAGAAACAAGCAAGAAGGGGGAGGATGGGTGGAATGAGGTTTCTGAGAATAAGGGACCCAACACCCCTGAAGGAGCCCACGGGAAGAGGGAATGCCCCCGCCACAGGCAGTTGCAGGTCCCAAGGTCAGGCCTAGGACGCTGACCGTGGGACCAGGCCGCCGCCTTCCCAGCCGGGCTCCTGGGCAGCACGTGACGTCGGTGCCCTCTAGTGGCGATAGTCGGAATCGTACGGCACGCAGAAGTCTCCGTTGGCGGGAGAACCCGAGCGAGAGGCAGTGACTCGGGACCCTGAGCGGCTGGGGACACAGGGGTCGCTAAGGATAAAGCTCATGCCACAAAAGGAGTGGGAAAAGAAACCATTTGGATGGGGTACGTTTTTCAAACTTTCCTGCACTCCTCCTTGGGTGGGGGGGGCGCGGGGAGGGAGGGTACCGATCTGGGCCAATTAGCCAAAGCAAAGGTTATGGCCGGAGCCACAAAAACACCCGAGCCTGAGTCAGATCCATGCTGTGGATTCCGACCTGTTGTGACCCGCCAGGCACAGACCGTCTGTAGATGGTGCAGCACGGCGGAAGTCGGGGAGTCAGGAGATGCTGCTACCTTTGCCTCGTGGTCAAGCACAAGGAAGACGGGGAGGGGAGAAGTGGGGCTGGCGCAGGGAGAGGAGGCATCGGCTGTGCAATGCTGCCATCTACCGGCCGGCCCGGCGCTCGCCCCGGGGTGGGGGTGGGGCGGCACTTCAATGCAGAGGGAGCTACGTCCAGCTCAACTGTGGCACCGGATCTGGTCTTAGCGAGCGGTTTTCAGGCTTAGCCACACAAACTCACCGGCTCACATAGCAACTCGGGAAAATATACAGGTGTTTTGTGTTTGGGGGTCATTGGTTTTGGATTTTCCGTCTTAAAACATCCAAAAAAAAGCTTCTAGGCACAGAATCGCTCCCATGGCCAAATGGGATAAAATCTCCAATAAGTGTATAAAACAAAGAGCAGATCAGTCTCTGGGGTCTGGAATTGTGTGGGTGGCAGTCTTAGGGTCCAAGGTCATTCTCAGCCTTACAAATCTGTGAAGCGCATGGAAAGAGGGTTTGGGTCTTAAGTCTGTTTGTTTCTCTGGGCTCAGTTTCTTCATCTGTAACATGGCAATAAAGTTGCCCTCACAGGAATGCTTGGGGGATCAGATATACTGATCCTTGGGAACAGTGTGGAAAGTATAAAACTACATGTCATCACTAGCTGTGATCAAATGCAAACTTTTCTTCCAAATCAGAGGTGACTGAAGATGTCGCACATACAGCAGCTGCTGGTAGGGAGGAGAGGATTTGAGTATCTCTGTTCCATTTTCCCAGATATTGTTTTCTATAAAACCTGACTTTCCTGAATGGTTCTCCCATACCACCCCTAAGGATTTTGTAAGCAAGAATTAAATCACTTTAACAGAAAGCTTGTCTCTGTTCCTGGAGAGATAATGATGAGGTCATTAGGTTTTTGGAGTTGTATTTGTTAAGTCAAAATGTATGTCGGTCTTATTTTTCGTAGCTAAACAGAACAAATGCGAGACGTTTTTGCAGTGAGAATGATTTTCTCCATATTGCATAAGACAAACTGAGGTTCATAGAAGTTAATTTACCCAAGGACATAAAGCAAGTAAGTGATGGGTATAAAACTCACAGTTGGGGGAGAATTAATCAATAAACTTTGAACAAAGCCTTGGGCATAGGCAGGATACGGGGCCATCCATAACATCTTTCCAAATGCAATATGAGGACTTCCCTGCCTAAAAAAAAGCACTTTCCATACCTGCTTATAGAGAAGATGTTACCATTAGACAATAATTCCTCAGGTTTAAGACATTTTTGTTCCCTTTTTGAAAAGCAAATTCTCCCGAGAATGATAATAACTTTAAGCTTTTTTAGTTATCTATACCTACGTAAGAAAAAGTTTACTATATTCTTCCCTAGAGAGCAGCTTTTGATAAAGAGATGGATGGAAAGCATGTAGAGAGTCTGAATGCTCACAGGGAATAAAAAGAAAAGGGATACAGAAAGGGAGGCAGGTTGCCCAAAATTGTTATTTCACTGTTTTACCTAGAGTTTTGGCTTTGTTGATGGGATGTGGTTTTGGTGCCAAAACATCACATACTGAAAAAGAACGAAGTTGGAGGGCTCACATTTCCTGATTTCAAAACTCATTGCAAAGCTACAGTAATCATGGTATAAATTTGGTATGGGCAAAAGGATTGACATATAGATAAATGGAATAAAATTGAACTCAGAAATAAACCTTAACATTATGGTCAACTGATTTTTGACCAAGATGCCAGGAAAATTAAATTGGGGGGGGGGGGGGCGGGAATAGTCTTTTCCATAAATGGTACTGGGAAAACTGGATATATACATGTAAAAGACTGAAGTTGGACCCTTTACTCCACTATATACAAAAATTAACCCAATATGGATTATAGACCTAAGTCAGAGCAAAAACATAAAACTCTTAGAAGAAAATATAGGAGTAAGTCTTCATGAACTCAGATTAGGCAAAGACTGCTTTGCTACGACATCAAAGGCACAAGCAACTAAAGTAAAAATAGATAAACTGGACTTAAAATTTAAAACTTGTACTTCAAAGGACACTTCAAGAAAGTGAAAAGATGCCCTACAGAATGGGAGAAACTATTTGCAAATCAAATATCTGATAAGGAAATTGTATGCAGAATATATAAAAGATTCATATACATCAATAATTTTAAAAGATAACCCATGTTAAAATGGGCAAAGAATTTGACTAGACATTTCTCCAAAGAAGGTATACAAATGTCAATAAGCATATGAAAAGATCATCAGCGTCATTAGCCATCAGAGAACCCACCTCACACCTAGCCAGCTGTGTGTAAAGAAGACTGTAGATGATTCCAACCCCCAACCATTCAAATCTTCCCACTCAGACATGGTGGAGCAGACAAGTTATTCCTTCATGTGCCATCCAAATCCCTAACCCACAGGATCCATGCACATAGCAAAACAACTGTTGTTTTATACCCTAAGTTAGGGGTAGTGTGTAATGCTGTCATAGATAACCAGAACATCGTTCCAACATTGTGTTCAGACTCTCCCTCTGTCAACCTGACCAACTAGGACAAAGGAACAAGAGAGGAACATGGAAGCCTCCCTATGAAAATTATCCACCATGGCAATAGAAACCATTAATTGGGCATCTATTGTATGCTAGAGTGGTGCTAGGTGCTTTCTGTACTATATCACTAATCCTTCTGGAAACCCACCTAGTATGCAGTGTGAGCCCCATCATACAGACAAGGAAGCTGAGGTCTGGCAACTCTGAATGACTTGCTCAGGGTCACATAGACAGTAGACAGCCGGGATTGACATCCATGCTAATCTGACCACACCACATCCAAAACCCACATGCTACCACCCACAGAGTAGTACCCACCCCCTGCCCACCCCCAGGCTCTGCACCAGGAATGCAAAACTATTTCTAAAGCTGTAATCATGGTATTGAGATATATAAAGAAGGATGACATTTTTTGTTTCACTGTCAAAACATCATAAAACATGCAGAACGCCAGGTGGCAGAAGTGTTCAAGGTGTTCATTTTCATTAATTCATCTTATCAAAAGAACTTTAAATAATAAAAAGGAAATGAGGGGAACAGAAAAACAGAGCAGATTTCCCCTGCCTGGAGTAGAGACTGGTAAAGTCACAGGAAGAGCCTTTCCACTCTGGACCAGACTTAAGGTAGAGACCTGGCTGGTCATGTCCTGCCCTGTGGGTGCAAGGAGGTGGTCAAATTGTGGGAGGTGAGCCAGTGGACCAGGGTGCTTTGGAAAAAGGCCAGAGACTAGGATAACCCTGAAGATGGTAGAATACATTCAGCCCCTAGATATTTCCATATCAGCTCACCACATACCACATCCCCAAGCAGTTATATAATTATTTAGTATGTAAATTGTTTGTTTAATGTCTGTATTAGTCAGGATTCTCCAGAGAGAGAGAGAGAGAGAGAGACAAAGAAATTTATTCTAAGGAGTTGGCTCATGTGACTATGGAAGCTGAAAAATCTCAATATCCACAGTCAGCAAGCTGAAGACCCAGGAGAGCTGCTGGTGTAAATTCCAGTACAAGCCCAAAGGAAGAACAGACTGCTTTCCATCTCAAGGAGCTGCCTCTGAAGTTCCTTCTTACTCAGCCTTTTTGTTCTATTCATATCTTCCACTGAATGGATGAGGCCCACCCACATTGGGGAGGGCAATCTGCTTTACTCAGCCGACCGATGAGAATGTTAACCTCATCCTAAAATACACAGAATAAAGTTAGACTAAATATCTGGGCATCCCATGGACCAGTCAAGGTGACACAGAAAGTTAACCATCATAATGTCCATTGCCCCTACCAGACTGTAAGCTCCCTGAGCCCAGTGACTATTTTTTCTTGTTCTCAGACATAATCCCAGAACCTGGCATAGTAGTTCATCATCACGAAGATGTTACATAAATATTTGTTGAGTGAATGACCCCAGGAGCCTTCTTCATTGATATTAAACTACCAAGACCCTGATGAACACCCGATTATAACTCATACCTGAGTATAAAATAACACCATGCTGTGAACTACCTCTTAAGTTTCAAGGTCCAAAGCAGAAGACCTACTTGGTCTCCACTAGTAACAGTGATGTCAAATGAAGAAGCAGAAGCTAAAAATAGAGTAAAGGCATTCAGGGATGTGGGTGAATATAGAGTAATCCAATAGAAATGTAATGTGAGCCACTTGGGTATTTTAAATTTTCTAGTAGCCACAATTTTAAAAAGTAAGAAGAAGCAAGTGAAATTAATTGTAATAATATATTTTATATTCTTATAAATACAAAGTATAATTTTTAAATGTAATTATTGCACCCAATATATCCAGAATATCATTTCAGCATGTAATCCATCTAGTAATTGTGAATGAGGTAGTTTACCTTCTCCTTTGATACTAAGCACGTCTCAATTTGGATGAGCCACATTTCAAGGGCTCAGCCGCCTCATGTGCTGGTGGCCAGCACAGTCCAGGGGCTGGCAGAAGATGTCTGACTGCTTATAAATGAGGGTGAGAGCATCCTCTGAAGCCCTGGTTATTTAGTCAGCCTGATTTGAGTGTCCGTGGGATTAAATGTCTATGTCCCCATGTCTTCTCTGATTTGATCAAAAGCAGAAGCAGGGTCACCACGGACCTGAAGTCCATGGAGCCAGATGGGGCCAGAACTCGGGACCTGCCCCACTGTTCACAATCAGTGAGACCTGGGGCAAGTCACTCAGCCTCTCCGGGTGCCGGTGTCCTCACAAAGGAAGTGGAGCATTGCTGTGACAGTCAAGTTTCGACACCGCCAAACCTGATGCTTCTCTTTTCCTGCACAAGGCACTCCAGGATTCCAGGCTTACCTCCCCAAACATGGAACTAAACTGGGGTCCTGCTATTGGCCTCTCCCATGGAATATCTGAGGCTTGACTCGAACCAGAAGACAATTCTGCAATAAGCGACAGTATGCATAGATCTTGAGGACATTATGCTGAGTGACATAAGCCCAGACACAGAAAGGCAAGCACGGCATGTTTCCACTTACATGAGGTATCCAAAATAGTCACGTTCATAAATTCCAAGACTGGAACAATGGTTGCCAGGGGCAGGGGGGCAGGGATGGATGGAGAGTTATTAATCAACTGACATAAAGTTTCAGTTAAATATTGGCTTAGCCAAAAAGTTCATTCAGGTTTCTCCATAACACCTTGCGGGGGAACCCGAACGAACTTTTTGGCCAACCCAATGAGATGCATAAGCTCTAGAGACCTGCTGAACACATGGTACCTGTAGTCAGCAGTAATATGTGCACTTCAAATTTGTTAAGGAGAGAGGTCTCCTGTTAAGTATTTTTAGCAAAGTAAAATTAAAAAAAAAAAAAAGAGGGCTTCCTGGTGGTGCAGTGGTTGAGAGTCTGCCTGCCGATGCAGGGGACACGGGTTCGTGCCCCGGTCCAGGAGGATCCCACATGCCCCGGAGCAGCTGGGCCCATGAGCCACGGCCGCTGAGCCTGCGCGTCCGGAGCCTGTGCTCCGCAACGGGAGAGGCCAGAACAGTGAGAGGCCCGCGTACCGCAAAAAAAAAAAAAAAAAAGAATGGCTGAGGCCTGAAATAGTGCCTGAAAGGGAGTTTCCACTTCCCTAGGACTCCCCTCTGTGGGACTCCTGAAGGAAGCTAGTGCATGAGGGGCCCCCGTAGGGTGGACTTCATGGTTGCCGTCCGTGGAGAGAGCTGGTGGTCTCTTCCAGCCCCCGACGTGGGCTTCTAGACCAGACGTAGGAGATTTCACATAGAGCAAATCAACGGCCAGAACACAGAATCAGTGGCCCTCTCTACAATGTAGCCAAATGATGCACATGCTCTCACTCTCTCTGCCATTTTTGGAACTATCCCAGGAGCTCAGAGAGATGTGGACCACAGGACTGCAGCTGCATGAAGTGACCCCAGGCAAAACCAACACGGGAACCACCCACCTGAGCCCAGCCTAATTTGCTGACGCATAGAATCACAAGTAATTAAAACGGTGGTTGTTGTAAAAAAACAAACAAACAAACAAAAACACGCCAGCATCTCCAGGGAGTGATGCCAGGATCAGTCATATTAGGAAGACAATCACAAACCCATTGGGGGCCCTCACAGCTGTTTCCAACCCTCTGCCCATGATCTGGTTTCCCATGGCCCATGCACCTTCAAATTTCCCACAAGAGCAGCTTCTGAATGTCAAAGGCATTAGAAATGTATCATCTTCTCCTATTTTCTATTTTGTACATTGGCTTCCCAGCACCCTTGACATTAACCTCCTCCCAAATGTTATCAAATCCATGTTCCCATTCAGGATCTGTCAGCCTCTTTATCTTTTAGAAAGGTAACAGAGGGAAAAGAAACCAGCCCAAATGGCTTTTTTGGCTGCCCATGGTGTTCTTGGAAATCTGTAAGCAAGGCATCCAAGCCTTCTCCCCTATTGTTAGTACCAGCTGGCAGGCCGTGGACTGACAGTGCATTCACCAGCATCTGTGTTGTTCTATCCAGCAGAATAAAGCCTGGCTGTTTTTTCTCTCTACCAAAGTAAAAGAGGAGTCATGAGTAACTGACAAATTATCTGAATGAGACAACAAATTTTTAAGAAACTTCCTGCTTTCATAGAACTATACAGAAGACAGCTGAAGTGTGCACACTTCTAGGCCCCCTGCAGGGGAGCCGCAAGCTCTCAGGACTATGGGAAGGATGGGAGCTCCTGAAGGAGCAGGTGCAAGAGAAGCAGACAGATGGAGAATGGAAAGAAGATGGAGAAAAGCTAAAAAAGAGGATGGCTCTGGTGGCCGGAAGGAGGCATGTTTGTTGCATTCCTACCTGGTAGACGTGAAGATAAACCCGCTGACCCAGTCTCCAGGGAAGCCTTGCTGCTTTGCTGCAGGACTGTGGCCAGCAGGCAGCCTCCCGATGTCAGCTCAGGGTTTGCCTCTGATGCAGGAGCTGCCTAACCAAAGAGTACGCCTTTCTCCAAGGCAGCCACATCTGGTGGTTGAGTGAGGCAGGGATGGAGAGGGCCGGCCATCTCGGCCCCTCGTGGGACCATGCAGATGGGCAGTACTCACTCCAGGGCTCTGGGGGCCTGCACTGCAGCCCAGCTCTCCCTCTGCCCAGACATGCCTCCCCGCCTTGCTACTCACAGAGACAGGTCCCTAGAAAGGATTTGCACCCCAATCTCCATCTCAGCATCTGCTTCTGAAAAACCCAGCCTGCAGTGGCCTAGATTTCATAACACGTTGCCCCTCTTCATCTGCACTATTATGACTTGGATATAGATAGATATAGATATAGATATAGATGATATAGATGTAGATATAGATGATACAGATATAAAGACAGATATAGATGGTATATAGATATAGATATAGATGATATAGATATAGATGATATAGATATAGATACAGATGATATAGACATAGACATAGATGATATAGATAGATAGATATAGATATAGATATAGAATTTCCCTTTTACAACTGAGGACACCAAGGCTCTAGGAGGTTTAGTAACTTGCCCTTGGGTCACAGGGTGGCAGAACTGGGGTTGAACTCAGCCAATCCAGCACCAGTGTATGCTACCACCAGGAGCTTGCTGATTAGAAGACGCCCCAAATGAATTGCTGATGACCTAAAGTGCACCAGAAATTCTGGAATGAGTGAGCCCCTTTAAGGGAAGAGCAGAGGTGGGAGAAAAACTGCAGACTCACCATTTGATGAGATTTCAAGGTTTCTCGGAAGGTCCCCTGCACCCAAAATACTCCTCCCACCTGACCAATTTTGGGGCTGACTACAGTCCCAAAACTGGAAGAAAAATTAATACATAATCCTGAGAGGAGTATCGAATTCACTTAATGTATTTGTAGGGTTAGGTCCGCAGGCCCCCAGGCACCACTTTCTGTGCTCCTTTCTATCATCCTCTGCTTTGCCTCCTGTTCCTATCCTATCATCAAGAAAGTGATCTGATAAACTAACTCCTTCAGAATGACATGCAGACAACACATGTACATTTTGCAAGATAACTCAGGAAGCGGTAAATGTTTAATGTAAGCACAGGGATTCCGGGTTGGGAAGATATTTTAAAGCAGGAGGATCATGATGTCACTTAATGGATTTGCATTTGCAAGTCCAACACTCCCACAGCTGTTTATTTCTTTCTAGTTATGTTGCCCATAATTGAGATAAGGTAGATAATGGTCCTTTAGTAATTGTCTGGTGGTAAAAATCGCTATAATTTACACGGGCATTGTTAACATAGATATTTTCTAAAAGTCAAAATAGAATTCTTCATTAAGCAACATCATTAAATACTAGTCTCTAAAATATAACACACAATTAAGGGTAGCTTTTTTAGTAAAAATAAATAAAATCATTTGAAATCTTAATCTAAGCATAGCTTCCCTCGGGCTGGATGACTATCACCCTGTCTCACCCTATAACACTGTGACACTGCTCTTGCAGAAGTCTGAGTTTCACCAGCCCTGATGTTGGCAAGTCTCTGAATCCAGTGAAGCCATCCAGAATATGCTAACCCCCAAATAAGCCACTTTGGTATAAAGATTATTTCTAGCTAAAGGTAACTGAGAGTCAACATATGCAGGAAATTCTCTGCCCTTCCTCTTATCTGCCTACAAGCAGGGCACATATCTCCCTTTGTGAAGGTATTTGCCTTCCCATTCCATTCCAGGAAGAGAGGAGCATTCTTACCACACAGAGAAGGGTTTGCATAAACATACCTTACTAAGTAACCTGTATATTCCATATTAGTGCCCCCATATGTTTCCTAGTCACTTCCCCATGATTTATACCCCTTGAAACCAAAACCCATTTTCCTTTGTTAAAATGGTATATAAGCCCCCTAGTCTCATCACTTCTTTGAGTTTCACCTCTTTTCTGTGAACTTCTGTGTAAATAAAATATTGATAAAATTGTACTTTTTTCTCTTGCCAGTCTGTCTTTTGTTAGTTTAATTCGCATGCCCCCAGATACTGAACTTAACAGGGTAGAAGAAAGTTTTTCCTCCCCAACACCATATACAGTCTTTTATTCCAAGCCAGAGAGGCTTTCAACTGCTATTGAATTTCCCTGTTATGGGGCTCCGGCTTCTTTCTACCAAACAAGGCAGGCGCTCCTTGTTCTCTACTTTGAAGGGAAACACTTTCTGAATAATCTGGCTATTGAAAGGGCAAACCCATAATCCCCTGGTGCATTACTTCTCTAAGAGTAGAAATCTTTGAGACACAAGGAGAAAGGGCAAACTAAAAGTCACGAGGTTTGGGTTCTTTCCTAACTCTGCTCTATGACCTTGGCAATAATCAATCTGGGGCTCAGTTTCCTTACAGAGGGGAAGCAGGGGGAGAGAGAAGAGGGAGTTGATTCTAACCCCAGATTTTCTGCTTATTCTCAGAGTCACCTTGAGTCAGCCCCTCACCTCTCCAAGTTTTAATTTCCCCATCTATAAACTGAGAGAAAGGGAAGTTGCCTTGATCAGTGCTTCTCAAGGCGTGGTCCTCCCATCCAACAGCGTCAGCACCTGCCTCACTGGGGAATTTATTAGAAATGCAAATATATGGGCCTTACCCAGAACTACTAAATCAGAATCTCAGGGATTCAGCCAATAAATCTGTTTTAACAAAATTTCCAGGTGATTCTCCCCCCAATTTAAGAACCACTGGCCCAAATAACCTCATAGGTCTCTTCCAGATTAAAAACCTCAAACTCAAGTCAGACAGAGAAAGACAAATATTGTAGGATATCACTTATATGTGGAATCTAAAAAATACAACAGGGCTTCCCTGGTGGCGCAGTGGTTGAGAATCTGCCTGCCAGTGCAGGGGACACGGGTTCGAGCCCTGGTCTGGGAAGATCCCACATGACGCAGAGCAACTAGGCCTGTGAGCCACAACTACTGAGCCTGTGCATCCGGAGCCTGTGCTCTGCAACGGGAGAAGCCACAACAGTGAGAGGCCCGCGTACCGCAAAAAAAAAAAAAAAACCCAACTCACAGGATGGAACACAATCTAAGCTCCTAAATCCAGATGAAAGTGCCTGTCTCCACAGTAGGACTCCATACACCTTTATTGATTTCACACTCTATCCATTGACCTTACTTCCAGAAAGAGCTGCCTACTCTAACTGTTGAGCCACCCTGCCCCACTCTCAGACCAGGAAGTTCTAGTGCAGCTGAGTCCACACCCAGCTCTGGGTATTCTAACTGATTCAGAGATGGGCACATGACCCATCAAGGCCAAAGACGCATTGATTAAAGCTTCTGGGATATAAACATGTGAAATTTCTCACTAGAGTGGAATCTGAAGTGATGAAGCCTAGAACTCCATAGCTGTTTTAATTGCATGAAGGGAAACTTGTCTGAGATGGACCCACCAAAGAGGAAGAGGAGCTGAGAGGCCAGGAGAGAGAACTGGAGCCAGATGACATCATTTCCGAGCCTGTATTGAACCATGCCTCAGAGTGGTTTGGTAGAAGGTCCATTAAGTGTTCCTTCTCCACTTTGGGTTGACTTTTCTATCACCTGACACCAAAACCATTTTAATGGGTACAGAGTATAAATCATTTCAGCTTTTGTTAGGCAACTTGTCAATATCTATAAAAAAATTTTTTCATGTGCAATAACTCTTGTCCTAGCAATTCTACTTCCAGAAAAATAATCTTCAGAAATGATCTCACAAGTATGGAAATATATATATGTACAGTCATGAAGTTCATTGAAGCATTGTTTGTCACAGCAAAGAGTTGGAAACAACCTACTTTCATTCACTAGAAACCTGACTCGTTTTAGGCATTTATGATGTTAATGAAGAGTAAAACATAACCCCAATTATAGGGTCAAGGACTCTCAGAGCTAGAAAGCATCTTAAGTCAAGCATTCCACATCTGTCTCCTGATAGATGCAAAATCTGAAGCCCACAGAGGTAAAGTGACTTGGCTAGTGTCATTCAAGCTAATTCTTCAAAGAGCCAGGACAAGACCCTTTGTCTTCAGGCAGCCATTCATCCTCTATGTCATGCTGGGTCTGAAGTTCTAGTCGTGATGCTCATTGTTAGACAATGGCAGGTGTCTGGCTTTTCACCATAAAATCAATACCCCCAAATGCAAAAGTTAAATCAACATTACACTCAGTGTCAATGATAACAAATTAAGCTGCTTCAAGCTAACAAAAATAGCTTTTTCCCTAAGGACAACTTTTTCTTTCCCTTTCTTCCCCTTCTTTTCCCCCAAAACTCACACTTATCCTGGACAACCTAATACAAATGGCAGTTCAGAAAACTGCGGCAACTAAATGCCAGTCAGAGCAAAGCTCTATTCTCAGTCACAGTAATAAAAGCGGTTGAAAATGCTGTGCATTCAAGTCACAAAAGATATGATTTCTGCCTGAGATTGTCCGATAACAGAAATGAATGATGGTTCTTTGCCTGAAAATACATAATGATTGTTGGCTGTGTATTTCACCATGGATAATGCGGAAGTCACCATCCTTCAAATGTGTGTGGATTGAAGTTGCTGTTGCCTATTCCTTGCAGGATGATTTGCAGCAAGAGACAAGACAAGGCAGGAGAAATGTCTACATCCAGGTCAGGCTGGACACTCTCCAGCCAATTTTCCACCATGAATTGTTTGATCTTCCCTTCTAAGGTCCCGGTTTATTGCATGCAAAGGGCAGATTGATTGCCTGCATTTGACTAAGATGAAGGCACCCTCATATTCTTTAAACTTTTGCAGAACTGAATTCCTCAGAAGTCACTCCATATTCCCAGGCCCGGCCACCATTTAACAACTTAAATCTCTGATGGCCTGACCTACCTAGTTTGTAAACACTTTCTGCTTGACTGAGAATGGGACCAAATGGAAACCAGCACATATACTGGGTGTCATCACCTCCCCCCAGGCCAGACCAAACTTCATTCTTGCTGCTCAAATGCACCAGTCGTTGTTTTTATCACTTTCTGATGAATTAAGAATTACTGGCGGGCTTCCCTGGTGGCGCAGTGGTTGAGAGTCCGCCTGCTGATGCAGGGAACACGGGTTCGTGCCCCGGTCTGGGAAGATCCCACATGCCGCAGAGTAGCTGGGCCCGTGAGCTATGGCCGCTGAGCCTGCGTGTCTGGAGCCTGTGCTCCGCAACGGGAGAGGCCACAACAGTGAGAGGCCCGCGTACCGCAAAAAAAAAATTACTGGCTAATTTGGCTACCAGAATACTATTAAAACCTGCGGAAGGTAGTTGGTTGGTCATTGTTGGCCGACAGAGGAAGAGAACAGTCTCTCTGAGCATCAGCCTCATGCTATTCACAACCCCAGGACATCAGAGTCCAGTGAGCTCAGGAATTTTAAGTATGAAGTTTTTCACAGGATAGAATTCAAGGGCTCCTAAGGTTTTCCCTAACCCCAAGCCCTTCCCCGGGAGCCTATTATACCTAAAATTTCACCATTAAAAATGTGTTTCATTAGAGTTCAGTCAAACTGAGGGTCTCTCAATGGTCCCTGTGAAATTCTAGTACCACTGAGAGGGCTAAATATTATCTCCACCTTAGCAGAGATGTCCTCTAAATTGGCAGGCACTGAGCACAAGGTTTTATGACAATTTGAAGCATCCTGATGGGGGAGAGACAGGAGGAACAGGAAGAGAGTCACAGAAAGGAAATGCAAAAAGACACCACAGATACCTACTTTCCAATTTAGCCGAGGATCATCTCAAGTAAAATACCAATCCAGTTTATATGAGAAATCAGTCCCAGTGAGATGCTCTATGGACAGAAGTAAAATTCCACAGGATGTTCCTGGAAACTCAGTTAAGTCCCAGAAGAGGTTTTTCATGCCTTTCCAGCTCTGTACCTCATTTCGTTGGTTGTTTCCAGGTGCCTAATGAGGGAAACAGGACCAGGGGGGCAGACAGACTTGAGGCATGGAGGATGTGAAGAGGAGAAACATACCATTCAATATCATCGAGTGTCAGTAAAAAAGTTTTTAATGCTTTGTACAGCAAAACAAATTAGTTGACTTCACCTTCTTATTTATTTATTTATTTGTTTGTTTGTTTGTTTACTTTTGGCTGCTTTGGGTCTTCATTGCTGCGTGCGGGCTTTTCTCTGGTTGTGGCGAGCAGGGGCCACTCTTCAGTGCGGTGTGCAGGGCTCTCATTGCGGTGGCCTCTTCCGTTGCAGAGCACGGGCTCCAGGCATGTGGGCTTCAGTAGTTGTGGCACACAGGCTCAGCAGTCGTCGCCCACAGGCTCCAGAGCTCAGGCCCAGCACTTGTGGCACACAGGCTTACTTGCTCTGCGCACGTGGGATCCTCCCAGACCAGGGCTCGAACCGTGTCCCCTGCATAGGCAGGCGGATTCTTAACCACTGCGTCACCAGGGAAGTCCCCACCTGCTTTTTTAAAAGTGTAAAATATTTGTTAGAGCTTCACAAAAAAATCTCTTTAGCTATATCAATGCTTTATTATCGTTGTCAGCTCTTGATTTGTCTAATGACTTAATCATGTTTCTCCCTCTGGCTTAATCATCTTTCTCTTTCCCCCAAGTAAGAACGGAGTCAGTTCCCCCCACTCATTTGAGACTTAGAGCATGTGCGTATTCAAGGCCTCTTTACCATCTCTTTTCAGCAAGGTCTCTACTGACTGAAACTCTTCTACTCTAAATGGATCCAAAAAAATTTAAAAACAAAACAAAACAAAAATGGATCCTATAATTGCCCCGAGCTCCAAAATTCACTAAGTTTCTTTTCTGGCTTGTTTTATGTGACCATTATAAATAGATAGAGGTGGTTCCTACACAGGCACTCCCATCCCACTTACTTCATGTGTATCTATTTTACTTCTCCAGTTTCTATTACTAATTGAAGCAGTTTACCTCTTGTGTTTTAGGACAACTAGACCCATCTGAGATTATCCAATGCAACCTTCATCATAGGACCCACTGGCCTCTGAGAAAACCTGCCTGGGGATAAATCCTCCAAACTCTCTCCTCTCAACCTTTGAATGTACTTATAATTCATCGTCCCTCCTTCAAACTCATCCCGGGATAAATGCACTTCCCTTCCCAAAAAAACACCTCAACTTTCTCTTAGTTTTGCCCGTTTTTGCCTCCTGCTGTATCTTGAAATATTCATTTCTACCCCATCCAGCACCTCATCACAAATGCTCCCATCTCTCCACCTTCTCACTCCCAGCCTCTAAATATGCACCTATCTCCTCCAATTCAAAGACATCTCAATCCTCTCTCCATGGAGAAAGTGCAAAGACTAGACTTTATGTTCAATGACTAAACTTTATGTCCTTTAAACTATATTTCTAGAGTGCCAGTCACATCGTGGATGCTCAAATGTGGTTCTCTTTCCCCCAACTGGGGATTTGCTCCTCAGCCTTCCAGGCAAGCCCAGGGTGGTGCAGCATAGTGGAAAGAGCACAGACAGATCTTTATTTTTATTGAAGTATAGTTGATGATTTACAATGCTGTGTTAATTTCTGCTGTACAGCAAAGAGATTCAGATATATACAATATATGTATTCTTTTCCATATTCTCTTCCATTATAGTTTACTATAGGATATTGAATATAGTTCCCTGTGCTATACAGTAGGACCTTGTTGTTTATATTATGTTGTATCTGCTAATCCCAAACTGAAAATCCCTTTCCCCACCGCTTCCTCTCTGGTAATCATAAGTTTGTTTTCTAACAGACAGATCTTTAGGGTCAGGCAGATATAGGTGTCCTTCCCAGCTCTCCCACTTGCCATCACATCTATGTAATGATGGGGATTGTGCATAGAGATCAATGTGGAGGTTTTCCCTCTCCCACCATCAAGGGCAAGGACCACGACCTCAGTGATCTTTGTCTCTATCTCCAGTCCCAAGAGGCACACCTGGCAGATAGAAGCTGTTTACTGGATGTTGAACTAACATGCAACAGTGATAACTGAAGATGGTATTAAAGGTATCAGACACCATAGAGAAATGGTGGGGGGGGGAGGGGAGAGGGAACCCAAGTTTTTCAGAAGTGCCAAGAAATCCCTGGATTGCCCCTTAAGCATCGGTCACAAGTTCCAGCAGCCGAAAGCCCTTTATCAGAAAGAAACATTATAGCAGAGACCAAGTTAATGATGACACTAGCGTCCCATTATCAAAAGAAGACAGTGGCTAGTACGTTTCTACCTACTTGAAAACAACATGACTTATTTTCTGATGTGCTTGCTCTCCTCAGAGGAATGAAAGGTAATAAATGTGAAATGCTATCTTTACCATGTTTTCAAAAAACCTAATAGATGCTAAAAGTGGAATTATGCATTTTAAAAATGTTCTTAAAAAAACAAAAAAACAAAAAAAAAACAAAAAAAAACAAAAAAAAAATGTTCTTACTTGTTTTTCCCTTTGTAAGCCAAATAAAACTGGGTATTCCATGGTTAGCTTCAACACAGTGTTGCATGCAAAAGAATCCAAAATCCAAAAAAAAAAACCCACACATTGAAAAGCAATTAAAATTTTTATGAAATTCTTTTGAAGAGCGTGGGAAAGGGGTATTAGATGGCATGACACTTGGGAAAATGTCTTTGTCTTTTTTTTAATGTTTCTCCTTGGCAGCTCCACACAAAACTCCATCCCTCTTCCTCCCACCCCAGCCACTTGCTCTGAGACCCTTTCTGCTCTCCCAGTAGCTCTGGGCTCTTCCCACTAAAAACCAGTCTAGTCTCTCTCTTCTTTCCAGTTCTGCAGCCTCACATTTCCTCAATTAGCACAGCAAGATGTTAGAGCCGAGCCTTCTCAGAAAAGGAGGGAGTGGGGAAAGCTGTGATTACTTACCCGTTAATACTTTTTGTGTCACCAGTTCTATCATATCTTTATTTTCTAAATTTTCTAATAAACGTGTAACACTGTAATCAGAAAGAAAGACCTATTTCCTTTTTTTCCAATAAAACATAGAGCATCTTTAAAATGCACCTTAAGACAGTGGTGCCCAGATTTTAGAATTTTACAGACAAGTACAATTTTAATAAAAATTCTGAGAACTAACACAGGGCTAATAATTTTATATTTAGCCTCCCAAATGATTATTTATTTAATCTGCTATCCTCATTATTTCATAAAAGAAAGAACTTTTTAACAGACATACAGGTATGGTAGACATTATCCCATGATGAAAGAAAATGTTTTATATTGATTAACTTGGCTTTGCAAAAACTCCCTACAGGGTGCTTATGTTTTCTTTCACCACTCGCCGTGTATAGTATGAACTTTGTCAGGGGCCAGGGCTGCTCTGAGCACTGGCATCTGGGGACTACCAGCTGAGTGGTGGTGGAAAATACAAGAATGGAGTCAGTATAGACTAGTGAATGTAGAGAAAGAGATGAAGATTAGGAACCATCAGACAATGATTGAACAGAGTAGCTGCAGGGAAGGAGGAGAAGGTCAGCTGTGGGTCTCCTGGCTCCCACTTCAACCAGAGAGGCCTTACCCTCATTCAACATATATTACAATTCCACCTAATCAGGCTAGTCGGGTGCATATGGGTTCTCTGGCCTGGCTAATGGTTACTGCCAATTCTTTAAATATCAAGTGAGCCTATATGGTGAGAGGAGAAAGAAATGAACTGACTTCTGTTGATAAAAATTATATACGTTTTTATGTTCAGAACAACAGGCGATTCCATATACTTATCATTAACATAATACTTTAACTTATTTGCAATTGTCTTTCGTTTCACTGATTTTTCCATTATTCTTAACTGCTAAGCACTGTGCACTCGTACCCCGCTCTTTAGACTCACTGGGATAGAAGGAGCCTACATGGCTTTTTCAATGTGCTTTTATCCTGTTTTGTTTTGTTGTTCTTGTTAACAGAACATTCTGTTTTCTGAAATCTTTGATCTTATTTAGTCTGTAAATCTGGGTGTAGCCAAACCAGATATATTTTAGGAGACATTAAAGGTCTTAAAATTTATGTGATAAAATAAATCATTTGTTCTCAGTAAGTGGGACGAAGTGAGTGCTGTTGGGTTTCAGAATTTTGGCTGGTTGCTGGCTGGCTGGCTAGGCTTGATTGGGGCTGACTGAACTTCACAGAGTCACAAAAACATTCAGACAAAATTGGCCGCCACCTTCAAAGAGTGTTTCGTGTTTTTGCTTTTGTTTCCACACGAAGGCTTCTGCTTCACTAGGATTAGGAACAGTGTACATTTTGACGCTTTTGAAGATAACAGCAGGTGGAAACCTGAGTTTAAAAGTACCATATTTCTGATTTATTCCAGAATCCCTTATAGTTGCCTCCCTAGGAAGTAGCTCAGCTGACCTGCTTCCTAATCCAGCTTTATAAAATTCACATGAATAAAGGGCTTGACTTTTAAGTAAAGTTTAAAAACCACAAAAGCATAGGTGTGCACATCAGGGTACACCAGAGGGTGACAATACATAGTGGTAAAATGAAGAGTATTTTTAAAGTCTCACATAGTTATTGACTACCAACCTATGTTTCCCTAATGAGAACCTCATCCAGCCCAAACTCATAACAATTGCTTTCCCTCTGAGGTCAGCTTTGATAGCTGCCAGATATGGAAAGGAAAGAGGAAATGAAGGGAAGATGACACCAGGTGATGGCTGACAGTGTATCCTCTTTCTTTTCCGAGGAAGTGAAGAGAAATGAGACTCTTCCGCCTACCTCCACTTTTCCCCACTTGTAATTGGCCAAAGTAGCCCCTGTGGGAAAGATGTGCAAAAACAACAGTCACTTCCCCTTCCCTCGCAAATCTGCACCCATTTTTTGTGCTGATGCAGACAGTTCATTTGATGTGCAGAGAGGACCCCACACAGGAGGAAAGAATCCAGCCCAAATTCTTCTCCAACATCCTGAGGAGCAGCCTGGTTCCATCGCACCCACCTCCCCACTGGCAGCATATCCACGTGGATGGGAGATATAGGTGGGTAGGACTTGGCACTCGTTGGAGCTGCCCTCTGAAGCTCATCCAATAATCCACCCACTGGAATCAGGAGGTGTGGAGATAATGACTATTTCCTGAATATCATGCTGTTTAAGCAGCCCCGCTGTGGTGTTTGGAGAAATTCAGGATGTTTTTGCACCCCAGGTGCTGTTGGAGCTGCCTAGCTAAGCTAAACATGACACACAGACATTGAGAACATGTGTTGGCTGGGCAGACTGCTGGCAGTCAGGACGGTGGTGGTGGTTTTTCTTGTTCCAACAGTTGGCAGAGGAATGCATGCTTCAGTATAATCAGAAGCTTTCCACTCTTGAAACAGGAATGTTTTCCCTGACACCAGAGCATGAAGACAACGCTCTTCACTGCTCAAAAGCCCTTTCAGAGACAAAGTCCAAAACTGCAGACGGCCACTCAGAATGTTCCTCCATTTATCCCTGTTCTTAGTTGAAGCCAAAGTTGTTCTTTGGCTTGCAAGATGGGAGACCCATTCAAGCTAGCTCAAAAGAGGTTGTGTGTGTGTGTGTGTGTGTGTGTGTATCGATATTATTGAAGGAATGCAAAGAGGCTCAAAACAACCAGGGGTCCACCAGGAATCACCTGTGGCCTCCCTAAATCCCTCAGGGATCTCATAGCCCCTCCCATCTCTGGTTCCCTCATGGACTCCTCCACCTGTCAACTATTTTCCTGTTTGTGGCCATGGCCTCCCGGCCCAACAGCATTGTCACCTTCTTGGAAAGGCCTTCCTTGACCCCCCTATATGGTGCTATCTGTCTCACCCAGTTATACTCTATCAGATGACCCTGTTTTATCATTCTATTGCCTTTATCACTGCAATGTATCAAATGTTTGTGTCGCACTCACAATTCGTATGTTGAAACTGAACCCCCCATGTGATGTTATTTAGAAGTGGGGCTTTTGGTAGGTAATTAGGCCGTGAGGGTGGAGCCCTCATGAGTGGGATTAGTGCCCTTATAAGAAGAGGCCAAAGAGCTACCTAGCCCTCTTTCCACCATGTGAGAATACAACTAAAAGACAACTGTCTGCAAACCAAGAAGCAGGTCCTCACCAGAATGTGACCACTCTGGCACTCTAATCTCAGACTCCCAGCATCTAGAACTGAGAAAAGTAAATTTCTGTTGTTTATAAGCCACTCAATCTATGGTACTTTTTTATAGCAGCCCAAACTGACTAGGACAATGAACACTAAAATTTGCTTCGGCCATTTCCCCACTTTGACATGAGCTGGATGAGAATAGGACTTTCTCATGTGCATCACTGTTGTCTTAGGCCCTAAAACAGCATGAGGTGGGTAACACTCTGTAAATGCATGATCATTCACACCCAGTGCCCTCTGCTGTGAAAATCTCTGTGATCATTGGTTCAAATTCCCAAGAGAGGTCATCCGGTTGGTGCTCTGGCCAACTAATGGACTTGTGCCCTTAGTTATGGCATCTGTCCTTGGTCTGATCAGCCAGGTCACAGGGGAGGAGTCATAGACAGCCCTTTCCAAGAGAATGGGAGGTGCTGGGTCTCTAGAAGGCTCTATGGATGAAGAAGATACTGAAACCTGTCTCAGAGAGAGCTGGCCACTTTGCAGAGTTACCTCTCATTACCTACATGTGTGAACAAGTGTGTGTGCAACCCATTCTCTATCCCATTCATGTGGGCCACTCACCATGCAGACACCTGGCTCAAATTAGGCACTCCAAAATTTTTGTTAGGTCACCCTGTATCCCCTGCTTCCAGATCTTGCCTCAAGCTGTTCCCTCTCTGCCAGAAAACCCTGCCCCAACTAGCCCAGCCCCACTACCAGTCTATAGATGTTATAGCCTCACTTCAGAATTCAACTCAGATTTTACTCCTTTTCCAGACTCTGCAATTCTAAATTAGTCACTCCTTTCTCCCAAGGGGCCACCTTGTTTTAACTTCTATTAGGAACTTACTCCAGGCTTCTTTCTAAGAGAAAGGCAAGAATCAGGTAATAAAATGCCACACAAAGAACCCAAGCAGTGGTAACCCAAAGACTTATTCACAATAAGATGGAGATAAAGCATGACATCCATGCCAGGTGGCCTCCTTCCTGAAGGAGGCCACTGGAGAATGCTGTGGCAGCACAAACTGACATGGAAAGAGGCAGCCAGGGAAAACATTGTGCCCATTTAACAACCAGGATAAGCCCAGCCTTTACCCAAATACAGGTGTCTCTAGATTGCACCTCTGGACCAATGATTAACATCACCTGGAGTACTTTTGCAAACTACCAAAGTCCAGACCCCAATCTAGTGATTGTGACTTAACTGCTCTGAGGTAGGGTGTGGTCATGGAAAACTACTGGCCTGAAGCTGTATCAAAACACCTATCATAAGAGAAAGACAAGGGCTTTGGTTCCAAAGCAGGCTGAGCATGAATTCCAACTCCACCATTTACCAGCTGTGCCATCTTCACTTAAAATCTCTGAGCCTCCATGCAGGTGAGTTGGTGCTAATAATTCCTACCTCGTATGATGATTGTTAGGATTAGAGAAAACATGTTTACAATTCCTAGAGCATAATGGACCCTCAATGAAATGGTGGGTATAAGTATTATTAATGCCTTCCCCCAACCTGTTGCAGATTGATATTTAACACTGTATGGTTTAAACATGTAAGGTAATGTTACCTGCATGAAAAAATATTAGTGCTTTACGGGTTGCTTTGTTTCTGTGTAGGCCACCTCAGTCCAGTCATACAGGAAAGCTGTTTGTCAGGCCAGATGCATGCTTCTCTGAAAATTAACATCGTCCAGAATCTGACTTTTCATTAAGGCAATATGCCCTTATTAAATAACATTTGTGTCAGCAACTACAGACCAGGAGGCAGCTATTCTGCCACAAAGCAATTGACATAGAAGTCAGTAGCTGCTCTTGAATAAGAATGCTGTGCCCACAGAAAGCAACGTGCAGCAAAAGCACTATGGGAACATCACATGAGCATGGGCCAGGCAACTATCACGTTTTACAGGCACATTTGTATGTGAGGGGAAATCCATCATCACGAACAAGAGGCAAGGAGAAATATCTTTCCTGTTTGTTATTAGCAAAATAACAGTATCCAGTTCCCAAATTCCATTCAAGAAATGCTTCCTGGCTTCTTCTCTCTGCTTGACCCTCTTCCCACCCAAAACTGGCACTAAATCTAAAATACAGTCTTATGAACTGAGACTTGCAAAGTCTAGCCTGACTTAAGCCAAGTTTGTGTGTAAGATAAATATGCTGTCATTATAGTCTGAACCAACAGAGAAGAGAAATTTTTAATCAGGATAATTATTCATTGACTTAATTTAGACTTGTGGAAATGTCGATGAGCCTAGGTTCCCACTTTAAATAGAAGATGGGGAGGGGAATTCCAATGTGGGAATCAACGGATTAAATTAAGACAAACTATTGCAAGACAAGCAAAAAAAATCTATGATAACAAAAATTTGGACCCTAATCAGGACCCTAATCCATGAATTGACCTATTGATTATTCTCAGCTGTTTACATTAACCAATGCTTGGTCATTATCCTCGATAGGGTCAGCAAACTATAGCCCATGGGTCAAACCCGGGGCCCACCACCTGTTTTTGTCAATAAAGTTTTATTGGAACACAGCCACATTCATTTGTTTACCTATCATCTCTGGCTGCTTTCATGCTACAACAGCAGAGTTATATAGTCTTGAGATCATATTGCCGGTAAAGTTGAAAATATTTCCTATGTGGCCCTTAACCAAAAAAATTCTCGCCAAGGCTGCTCTTCAGAAACATGGCGTAATGTCATTTCCCCACCAAAAATACTTAGGCTAGACATGATATCTTAAGTAAAAATACATTAAAATATGTGCTTGAAGATTTATGCTTTATGTGGAGTACATGGAAGAGCAATAATGTATTTGTTGTTTGTTACATATCATCTGGGAAAAATTACTAAGTAAAATTACCTTATACCACTAAATATTTTTACATAGGTAAGAGTATGCTAACAGTAAAAATTTCATTTCAATCCTTATTAGTAACTACTAAGCGGTTAGTTATTTTCACCTATCAGTGCAACTTGGAAAAGAAATACAGTTCATATTTTTTCTGTCTTGGCTTTTCCACAGAGTAAATGTAAAAGGAAATGGAACTGATGTTTTTAATTCAACTCAGCACTTTCTAACAAGGATGAAATAGTGTCAATTATAGGCACTGCAGTTGTTTCAAAGCAAACTGAAACATAAAATATACTCAATTTAATTAAAGCATAAAAATAAAATGAGGTACCAATAGTAAAAGAGTGAGAACAGCAGTATTGGTATGGTAATCTTATTTATGCATCTAGATTTACTGCATCCAAAATTGCGTGGGTTTTAAACAGTCATTAATAGGAATCCGGATAAAATAGAGCAACAAAGGGCGGGGGAGGGAACAATTTAATAAGTGACATTTTTCTTTTTTGCATTTAGCCATCTTCTAAAGAAGGGGCTATTAAAATTTTAAATCAGTTTTTAATCAAAGTTTAGTGGTACAATATTTAATTGAAAACAACACCAGATGTTCTTTACCAAAACATCTTTCATAATGGCTAAATCAAGGTCTGAGAAGTTATTTAATGAGATAATTGTTGGTCTGTGAATACAGCAGCAATTTCTTATTTCCTTGTAAAACTAAAAACACCCAGGTTTGGAGGCTGGCCTTGGTTCTGTTGACTGCTATCTGCTTCTCATAGCTCTCCTTGGGTGGTCCAAGCAAAGATGGGTGCTTGGAACACCAAACCTCAAAGTCCAAAACCAACAGAGAGCCCCAGGAATCAGTGCCCTGGGAGGTTGGCACCCTCTTTGAACCACATCGATGAGACAGGGAACAGGCAACAAACTGCAAGGTTCACAGACACATAAAAGAAAGAAAGGAAAGTCACAGAAGCTTGGCTTCAGTGAAGAGCTAATTTCAGAAAACAATACTTGACAACTGTGATAGACAGAATTCCAAACTGACCATCCAAGATTTCCCACCCTAATCTCCAGGACTGTAAATATGATGAGATATCATGCCCCTGATTACATTATATTACCTGGCAAAAGAGATTTTGAAAATATAATTAAATTATTACTGATCAATTGACTTTGAGTTAATCAAAAGGGAGATTGTCCAGATAAGCCTAGTCCAATCACATGAGCCCTTTAAAGGCAGAGAGTGTTCTGTGGCAGAAGAGGAAGTTAGAGAGACTTGAATCACTAGAAGGATCTGACTATGCTATTACTGGCTTTGAAGATGGAGGGGGCCACAGGCAAGGACCAGAGAGATGACCAGCCAACAACCAGCAAGAAAGTGGGGGCTTCAGTCCTACAACCACAGGAACTGGGTCTTGCCAACAACCTGAATGATCTTGGAAGTGGATTCTTCCCCCAGACCCTCTTATGGATTCCATACGAACCCAAACCAACGCACACTTTCACTTCAGTCTAGACAGAGGACCCAGTCAGTCCTACAAGCTGCTAAACTTGTGTTAATTTGTTAAGCAGCAATAGAAAACTATACAACCACCACCCCCTCCATTATTCAGGCCAGAATGACAGGATATTTCGAAAGCATCTACTGGTTTTCCTTATGGAGGCTCTGCTTCATCAAATAGGTAAGACACCACCCACTAACACTCACCATGAAATTAATATTTCCTCTCTCTGGAAAAGAGGATGGAATTGAGAATCTATGAATATTAAACAAGTTACACTGAGATCCGCAAGCACCTTTTCCAAAAAGACAAATACTGCAACAGGTGGAACGTGTAATGCTTGTGCAATTCCTGGGAGACACCTGTCCCTAAAAGTTGTGCCAGTTCACTGTTCAATGCTGCTACTACAGAGCAGAGGTGGACTTAACTATGAACCTGCTTCAAATGGGGTGATTAAATTCAGATTGGATATTGACACTGATCATCATTTCTGCTACATGGGAGATAATAAAAAGAGATAAAAACAGCCCTACCCCAACCCCTCTGAATCAGCCCGTTTGTGAACAGAACCCTTTGTGTTCACTTTGCCCTTAAAAATGAAGGACTAGAGGGGCATCCCTGGTGGTGCAGTGGTTGAGAGTCCGCCTGCCGATGCAGGGGACGCGGGTTCGTGCCCTGGTCCGGGAAGATCCCACATACCGCAGAGCGGCTGGGTCCGTGAGCCATGGCCGCTGAGCCTGCACGTCCGGAGCCTGTGCTCCGCAACGGGAGAGGCCACAACAGTGAGAGGCCCGCGTACCGCCAAAAAAAAAAGTGAAGGACTAGAAATATTTAGCCTTCTGAAAAAAGTGTATCTAACCGGCAGGGGGCTGAAACCAGTGTGGGGAATATTTAAATGTCATTTCCAATTCTTTGAGATAGAGAATTAAAGAGCAATAGGAAAACCCTTTGATGCCTTGGAACCTCTGCCTTATTGCTTATTTGAAAAGAATGAGGAAGGAGAATCCACACACTTCTGTAGGTCCTAAGGCAACAGCCATGAGACTGAAGAACTCCACGGGTGCAGAGGAGGCAGTGCTTTTCAAGAAGTATGGACTGTTCTCCTAGAGACCTTCCCATCAGCACATGGCTCAGAGATCCAGCTTGTAAGTCTTGCAAGTTAGGCTAGAAAGACTAGCCCTACACAAACAAGTTTTCATTTTGTCCCAGGCACCATTTTAACTTTATCAGTGTTCACATAGGGCTTTTTTTTTTTTTTAAATACAGATGTCCTTGTAAAACTGTTGAAACATCTTCAAACTTAAGTCTCAAACCTTAGGTATCACTAATATCCTAAGTGTGGCCTGCAAAGTCATTTGGTCCCAAGGGCCACCAACAGAGCTACCCACCCACCCCCCTCAGTACCCTGAGTCCTTCCAAGAAAGACAGGAGGAGTCAAATGCAGAAGCAAAGTGAAGGGAAAATAAAGCTATGTTACATAATTCCCACCAACCTGGTGAGAGGAAAATGTCCACCAATATTTTATTCTATCAATTTTGACAAAATTGTTGGTTTAGTAATCCTGTGAAAACACCAAAGAATGCACAGAAAATGATAGAAAAATAACATTTATTGAGGGTTAATTAGGTCCCAAGCACTGTTCTAAGTGCTCAATGTGTATTAGCTCATTTGATGCTCCTACAACATTGTGAGGTAGTTACTACTCTTTTCCTCACATTATAGATGAGAAAACTGAGGCACAGAGAGGTTAAGTTACTTACTCAGGTCATACAGCTAGAAACTGCTGGAAACTGGAATAAGAGAAGAAAGGGACCTCCCCGCAAAAAAAGAGTCTGAAGAATTTATGGTAACTGAGATGTCTTAGACAACAGAGAGCTAACTCGTGGAAGATATAGAGAGAAGACATTCATTCAAGCATTCATTCATGCATGCATGCTCCTACTGGGCTGAGTGCTAGAGATACAACATTAGTAATCAATCGGTTTTTAAAGCCATTCATCATCCTTGAGATTGCACAGTCTGTTGGTTGGATAGAGTGCAATGAAGCTAAGAGGGAGAACGTGCCCAGGAGGGGCCCCTCCACCAGACCTGAGGGTTAGAGAATGTTCTTCCCATGGAGATCAATGTCTGAGCCGAGATTTGAAGGAGGAACCAGGATGCTCTGGGGGTCAGAGCAGAATGCCTTAGTCTTGGGGAAAAGTTTTCATTCCTCCTGAGCCCTGAATGTTTTAAAAATAGACACCCAAAGAAGAGAAGATTCTGACAGCCAAATCCCAAGCAACTTCAGTCAGAGTTTACTTTTCCTCCTACCCTACAAGCCCCCAGGGAAAGAGACAGGGCTTGGTAAAGGCAGGATGGATGTGTTGGGAAAGGCTGGAAGCTGGGACGTGATGTGCTTACTGAAAGGAAGGAACCCCTGGTGGGCAAGCCCAGCTACAGACGCTGTGGGGGAACGCAGCCTGGAGTGTGGATGTGTACGTGGGCGATACAACATATGCAGAGCGAAGGTAGTCCAGGTAAGCGCCTGCCCAGGACAGCCCAGCAAGAAGGAACTGAACTTCTGGAGCAGACGACACAGAGGCCTACATGGGCAGATGGGCATCAGACAGACCTGGCAACAAACTGCAGGAGTCCAGACGTGGCTGGGGTTCAGAAGCACAGCTCCCAGAAGGGAAACAGGCAAAGGAGGCAGGGTTCCATCACAGACAAAACTGGGTCTTGGGAAGATGAATGCTCAGGTTCTCCAGGGAATTCCAGAAAGCAGAAACAGCACATGAGAAGTCTAGAGAAGATGGCACATCCAGAAAACTGGAAGCCTTTCAGTTTGGTGGATCAGAGAGGTCAAAGGAAAAGGGTGCAGCGATGCAGCTGGAGGACAGGTTTTAAAGTGCCTTATAAAGAAAACTATAAGGGACTTCCCTGGCGGTCCAGTGGTTAGGACTCCATGCTTCCATTGCAAAGGGTGCAGGTTCAATCCCTGGCTGGGAAAAGAAAATTGTAAGAAGTATGGCATTCTTCTTATTAACTGGGGGTGATAAATCAATAGTATTTATTTGAATATAAACCCTCGACTGACCAGACCTGCCTCGAGAGGCCCAGATGAAGAATTTTATATGTTCTGAATGGTTTGATGAAGTTATACCTGAGAAAATCTCTAATTCGGTCCCCAGTGAGCTCTTCTTGTGAATGCTAGTGGTAGACAATTACACTAAGAATGTGACCCAAAAAGATTTAGCAAGATGGTTTCTGAGAGGCACATGAAGCTGTAATGTGTCACTTTCCCACAGTAAGCGAATTTCCCGGACTCTGGAATGTGCATCACCTGACTGCCATGGTTAAAGAGGTGGAAGGTTTTTCCACACCTGCGTCATTGCCGCCACAAAGCCCCTCCTGCCACTCACTGTACACCTACCAGGACAATTCAGTGGGTCTGCTTCCCACCCTGAAGGCTGTTCAAGCCTCCACTAGAGTCCCCTGCTGTGTGTTAACCTGCCCCGTGGATTCCTGAGACCTGGGACTGCACAGGACCAAGGAGGCGTTGGTTCCTTTCTCTTAAAGTTGTATCCTCTCTCCCCTTTCTTGACTACCTCATCCCCAAATCACTTTTTCTGCAGTAAGAAAGTCACTGGGGAACCTCCCCTGCCCTTGAAGGCCTTGACTTTCAAGCCAACAACGAGTGCATCTCAGGGGCTTTCAGGACATTTTTGAGGACAAAATTTTCACCTCTGAACCTTGGGGAAAACCTAAAAATGTTACTTCTCAAGAAGGCATAGGAATATACTCAAATGACCTGAGAGAATTCCACTCAGCAAGAATTAAAAAGAAGAGAGACTTACACTTTTCCGGTATTCCCTCAGTTCTGGCACATCACCATTTCTCTTAAAAAGCAAGCATTTTGGGCTTCCCTGGTGGCGCAGTGGTTGAGAGCCCGCCTGCCGATGCAGGGGACACGGGTTCGTGCCCCGGTCCGGGAGGATCCCACATGCCGCGGAGCGGCTGGGCCCGTGAGCCGTGGCCGCTGGACCTGCGCATCCAGAGCCTGTGCTCTGTAACGGGAGAGGCCACAAGAGTGAGAGGCCCGCGTACCGCAAAAAAAAAAAAAAAAAAAAAGCAATCATTTTTTATTAAACGTGAATGACATGAGGAGGCACTAATGAGGGAGGTGGCTTGGCATGAAGGGATTTTAATTTGAAGCTTGATAAGATATGGATTTTGACAATACTGGAATTAGCTTGTTATTCCCCTAAGAGGCTGAAATCCCAGCTAGGTAGCTCCATTGCAGGAATAAAGGAACAATCATGTCCTTCGGGTATCAGCTTTTTAAAAAGTGAATTTTAAGCAGCATTGAAAGGAATGTTATTCTAATAACATTATTATTAGTGTTATTCTAATCCCTTAACAAGCTTAAAATAAATAAATAAATAAATAAATAAAACAGCATCAGTGAAAGAAAATTTGTTCCTCAACTTCTTAACATTGTAGCTGATCATCTGTTCAGAAGGGAAGGAATCGAGGCTCTCAGGATAAACACCCTCACAAACTATCAAAGACAGCCGTCCCCAACCCCCTTAGTGGTCCGTGGTCTGTTAGGAACCGGGCTGCCCATTAGGAGGTGAGTGGCGGGCGAGTGAGCGAAGCGTCATCTGCCGCTCCCCATCGCTCCCCATCGCTCGCATTAACGCCCAGATTATTCCCCAACCCACACCCCCACACACCCCCCCATCAGAGGAAAAATTGTCTTCCATGAAACTGGTCCCTGGTGCCAGAAAGGTTGGGGACCACTGATCAAAGACACCCATGTAACCCCCTCATGAGCACAAAGTTTCACTCACAGTTAAGTTTGTGACTGAACCGCTTATTCCCTGAAAATATTTTTTTTCCTCCTGGTTTGATGTTCTCCCAGGCTTCTTATGATGAGGAGCCATTTTTTTTTTTTTTTTTTTTAATATCAGCTGTTATTCTTTTTTTTTTTTTTTTTTTTTAGATGTTGGGGGTAGGAGCTTATTTATTTAGTTAGTTAGTTAGTTATTTGCTGTGTTGGGTCTTCGTTTCTGTGCGAGGGCTTTCTCTAGTTGTGGCAAGCGGGGGCCACTCTTCATCGCGGTGCACGGGCCTCTCACTATGGCGGCCTCTCTTGTTGCGGAGCACAGGCTCCAGACGCACAGGCTCAGTAGTTGTGGCTCACGGGCCTAGTTGCTCCGCGGCATGTGGGATCCTCCCCGACCAGGGCTCGAACCCATGTCCCCTGCATTAGCAGGCAGACTCCCAACCACTGCGCCACCAGGGAAGCCCAGGAGCCATTTTTAATTTTTTTATTTTTCTACTTTGCCAAGGTGAATTATGGAATCAGGCAACTGGAAGATTAATATAGGGGCACTGCATCATTTACCACCAAATGATCATATCATTTCCCCCATAACAAAAAAGGATGAAGCCTAATTATGGAATAACCCAAAGAGATTTCTTCCTACTTTTTGTCATAAGAAGCAATGCTTTCTAATTTATTTTATAGAGGAATGTAAATGTAAAAGTCTACATTAATTCAAAGTTAAGGTATAAAATAATGAATTTTAAGCCAGGCAATGAAGCTCCTAGAGGTTTAAAAGCCTCACATGACATATCTGCTATAGTAAGGATTAGAGCTTAAACCTACATTTTCTTTGCAACTGTATATATTTGGAAGTTGGCTAATTATTCAGTGACTTTCTGAAATCTTGAAAGACTGTCAAATAATAGAGCAGAATACAAACAAGACCATCTTCCTCGATGATCTCTAAGAGTTCTCAGTTATCTCTGTGCCCCTGAGTTCTCAGTTATCTCTTACAATCAGGGCTAATGGCACACTCCAGTGTCAGCTAGCTTTAAATGACCTCTAGAGAGTCCTTCAAGTTCTGTCTCTAATATTGAATTTTATAGGCTATTAATGCCTTTTCAATTATATCATTAGCTATTTCCCTGCATAGCCATAGCTCTTTTAAGAGATCAGATACAGAATGCTGATAAGAAATCAGTTTCTGTCCTTTATTAAACAATAAGATTTAATCACTGAGGGACTTCACATATAGAGAGAACAAACATCAAGGGCTTACTCTAAGTCAGAGCCCTGCAGTGTCTCTAGAGCAATGTCATTTGATTACTAGATAGTTTCCCCTGTTTCCCTTTCTAGAACTCTCCAAAAAGGATAGATCTGGTTTTGTAAAGAATCAGCATGTCCAAAATCAAGCTGGTTTCCTTCCCCCAACACAAACCTGCAGCAGCTTTCACCCCGTCTCCCATGCAAGAAATGTCAAGGTCTTTCTTGACTTCCTCTCACAAGTCAGTTGCTTCCTGAGGCCTGATATATTCTACCTCTTAAAGATCTCTCAACCATCCCTTCCCCTCTATTTAGGGTGACCATATGTCCCTGTTGTCCAAGGCAATCTTGATTTATGCCTATGGTCCAGTGTAATTATGAACACTGCCCCCTTTTGCTCACAAACTTATCCAGGAAGGGCCAGAAATGATACAGTCCATTCCCTCCAGCCCCATGGCCACGACTTACTCCAAGCTCTCCTTGATTCCTGCCTGGATGGTGGTAGTAGTTGACAGTAGTGGGTGGTAGTAGCTGCCCAACTGATCTTCCCTTTCATCCATCTACTTTCAAACTTTTTAATTGAGTGCTAATTCTGAACCACACACAGTGTTGGCACCAGATTGGGTTTCCCTGTAAGGCTGTGCAGTTTGCACACTGTTCAGGGGTGCCCAGCCCAGGGAGCAAGTGAGGCCAAAGTTCAGCCCTCCCTCCACCTGCCAAGCCATGCACCTCGGTGGGGTGCAGGTCCTCTTCTCAGGAGAAAGAGGGTCCTTTTTCTTGGCACAAAGGCGCCAGCTGCTTGCCAAGTCTTGTACCCTCAGTGCCACATCTGCCTACAGTGCTTTTTTTCAACTCTGTCATATTTAATTCTGCATGCTCTTGTAAGTCAGCAAAATATTCCATATATCATTTAAGTTGTCACTTACTTTTTTTTAACATCTTTATTGGAGTATAATTGCTTTACAATGGTGTGTTAGTTTCTGCTTTATAGCAAAGTGAATCAGTTATACATATACATATGTTCCCATATCTCTTCCCTCTTGCGTCTCCCTCCCTCTCACCCTCCCTAGGTGGTCACAAAGGACCGAGCTGATCTCTCTGTGCTATGTGGCTGTTTCCCCCTAGTTATCTATTTTACGTTTGGTAGTGTATATATGTCCATGCCACTCTCTCACTTTGTCACAGCTTACCTTTCCCCCTCTCTATATCCTCAAGTCCATTCTCTAGTAGGTCTGTGTCTTTAATCCCGTCTTACCCCTAGGTTCTTCATGACTTTTTTTTTTTCTTAGATTCCATATATATGTGTTAGCATACAGTATTTGTTTTTCTCTTTCTGACTTACTTCACTCTGTATGACAGACTCTACTCTACTCACTACAAATAACTCAATTTTGTTTCTTTTTATCCATTGTATATATATGTGCCACATCTTCTTTATCCATTCATCCAATGATGGACACTTAGGTTGTTTCCATCTCCTGGCTATTGTAAATAGAGCTGCAATTAACATTTTGATACATGACTCTTTTTGAATTATGGTTTTCTCAGGGTATATGCCCAGTAGTGGGATTGCTGGGTCGTATGGCAGTTCTATTTTTAGGTTTTTAAGGAAACTCCATAGTGTTCTCCATAGTGGCTGTATCAATTTACATTCCCACCAGCAGTGCAAGAGTGTTCCCTTTTCTCCACACCCTCTCCAGCATTTACTGTTTCTAGATTTTTTGATGATGGCCATTCTGACTGGTGTGAGATGATATCTCATTGTAGTTGTGATTTGCATTTCTCTAATGATTAATGATGTTGAGCATTCTTTCATGTGTTTGTTGGCAGTCTGTATATCTTCTTTGGAGAAATGTCTGTTTAGGTCTTCTGCCCATTTTTGGAGTGGGTTGTTTGTTTATTTTGTTATTGAGCTGCATGAGCTGCTTGTAAATTTTGGAGATTAATCCTTTGTCAGTTGCTTCATTTGCAAATATTTTCTCCCATTCTGAGGGTTGTCTTTTGGTCTTGTTTATGGTTTCCTTTGCTGTGCAAAAGCTTTGAAGTTTCATTAGGTCCCATTTGTTTATTTTTGTATTTATTTCCATTTCTTTTTTTTTTTTTCGGTACGCGGGCCTCTCACTGTTGCGGTCTCTCCCGTCGCGGAGCACAGGCTCCGGACGCGCAGGCCCGGCGGCCATGGCTCATGGGCCCAGCCGCTCCGCGGCACGTAGGATCCTCCCAGACCGGGGCACGAACCTGTGTCCCCTGCATCGGCAGGTGGACTCCCAACCACTGCGCCACCAGGGAAGCCCTATTTCCATTTCTTTAGGAGGTGGGTCAAAAAGGATCTTGCTGTGATTTATGTCATAGAGTGTTCTGCCTATGTTTTCCTCTAAGAGTTTGATAGTTTCTCATATGAAGGCACTGCATAGGCTTCAGGTCGCTTCTGCACTGTGAAAATTACATTACTTCTCAAGTCCATTTCCATCTGAATGCATTTCTCTCCTCTGTATTGACCTGCCTACATTGAAAACCTGATCTTGCCTCTCCCCTGCATCCTTCAACAGCTCACTGTCACCTATAAGTTCCAGTCCAAAGTCCTGGGCATGATCTGCAAAGCCCTTGGTCATCTGACATCTGCCCTCTCTCCAGACTCATTTCCCCCCATTTCCCCCCATCCACACCTTGCTTCAGCTGTGCTGGACTTTTTCCGGTTGCTGGAATGTGCCAAAATTGTTTCCACTGGCTTCATTCCTTTTTACATGCTGTTTATCTAGGCTTGGAGGGTCATCCACATCCCATCCCACCACCTGATCATCTACCTACTGGTGATGATGAAGGAGGAGGGAGAGGGGAAAAAATGAGATGATGATAAAGATGATAGATAATTACTGTAACAGACTATTGAATAGAACAACTTTTCCCTTGCCTGAAAATGGCACTAGCATCCATAACCCTAAACTACAAGTGCTATGTGTCCCCACATTCTGAAAAAGAGCCACCAAGAACTGGAGCAGAATGTTCCTCAAATTTTCCTAAATGGCCCTACCTCAATCAACCCCCCCAGGCACACTAACCCCCTCTCTATATGAGGAGGTTGGGGATAAGAGCCTAGTGGAGGATGCATGGGGTTTCTCCTCCCATTCCATGCCTGTCACCCCCCACCCAAAGAAGCCAAGTAAAGGGGGAGAAGCCAACATATTTGTGACGATTGCAATAAAGGGAGACAAACATTCCATTTTCCAGTTAGCCATCTAACTGCTAAGAAGGATGGGCACAGAGGGACACAGCAGTGTAGGCTGCATGGCACTATGGGTTTCCTACAAATGCCACTGAAGTTTCCTGGCCAGAGAAGTCTTGAAGATGCCCCACCAAGAAGGATGCTTGCCAGGTACAAGGACCCATCAGTGAAGGTTATTGGAGTGTACTATGGGTTCAGGCAGAAGAATTTTGAGCTGAAGTAGGATAGAAGAGAAGGAGCTGAAAGGAAATCTCTCATGTGTCATTGCCCTTCATGTAAAGACCTCCAGGAACATACCTGTAGTCAAATAAGTTGGGTTTATTACCCATCTTAGCAAGAGAGAATGGACTCCATATGGAACTGTTGGGGGTCTCAGTAAGAGGAAGTTGTGAAATTATTATGGGATTTGGGCTTTGGTTGAGTAATTTTGGCAAAGGTCTAAGGAAGCAGGAGCTTGCTCTAGATGGGGAGAATTCTATGATTGAGTATCTCAATAAATCTTATCTATAAGAAAGGCAGACTTGAGCAATGTAAAGCTATAACTGGTAAAGCAGCAGTCTTATTTAGTGAAGGGAGGAGGGTTCTTGGTATTTTGTGGGTGGCACCTTGTGGGGAGGATCTTGCCCTTATGACTCTCAGAGGAAAACAACCCTGCTGGCACCTTGATCTTGGACTTCCAGTCTCCAGAACTGTGAGAAAATAAATTTCTTTTATTTAAGCCACACAGTCTGTTGTATTTTGTTATGGTAGCCCTAGCAAACTAATACAGCAAACTAATACAGACCTATAATAAGTAAAGAGATTGAGTTAATAGCCAGACACTTCCCGTGAAGAAAAACCCAGGTCCAGATGGCTTCACTGAATTTTACTAAACATTGAAAGAAGAATTATACCAATTATTCACAAACTCTTCCAAAAAAGCAGAAGATAAGAAAACACTTCTAACTCATCCTATGAACCCACTATTACCCTGATACCAAAATCAAAGACATCACAAGAAAATTACAATCTAATATCTCTTATGAATATAGATGCAAAAATCCTCAGCAAAATATTAGCAAATCACATACAGAAACATATTTAAAAGGGTTATACATCACTATATAACAAGTGGGATTTAATCCAGGAATGCTAGCTTGGTTTAACATTCAAAAATCAATAAAATAAAATACAACTTTATTGATCATCTCAGTAGATGCAAAAAAGACATTTGACAAAATGCAATACCTCTTCATGATAAAAGCACTCAACAAACTGGAAATAGAAAGCAATTTCCTCAGTGTAATAAGACCATCTATGAAAAACCCACAGTTAACGTCTTAATGGTGAAAGACTGAAAGCTTTCCCTCTAAGGTCAGTAATAAGGCAAGGAAGCTCACTCTCACCACTCTATTCCACGCTATACTAGAGGTTCTAACCAGGGCAATCAGGCAAGAAAAAGAAATATAGGTCATCCAGCTTAAACAGGAAGAAGTAAAATGCTCTCTATTTGCAGATAACATATCCTGTCTCCACATCTAGGCTCTTCGTCTCACCAGAACTGAAGCTGAATGGGTGACAATATCTTCTTTCTTGGAAGGCAGGGGTTGTCAAGTTTCTTTGTAAAGGCCCCATTTTCCTGCCTTTTCTTCTTCTGAATAACCACATCTCTTCTTATTTTCAAGTCCTCCAGATTGGTGTCATCACACAAAGCCCAGGCACCGTCTTCAGTGATTAAAAACCCTACTTGCTCTTCTGCTTGCTGGGCAGTAAGGGTCTCCCCATGCCGCCAAAGGGATTCTACTGTGCCTCGTATTTGCCTTCTTACTGCTGGCTCCAACGCAGGGTTTGAAAAACACTGTGGTATACAGCCCTTAGTGGTGCAGTGTCTGCCCCCTACTCCCCCAGCCCCCCCATACACAAAACTTTGCAGAGCCTGAGGAGGCTTCATCTGGCTACAGAGCCCACCCTGCCCAGAGCTGACTTGATAAGCATCTTTATTGGCTGTCTTCCCCTCTGGCTCACTCCCTACCGCCTCTGCCCCGCCCCCCACCCCCAGTTCGTATGTCCTGACATGGCCTCTCAGGTAAACTACTTGTACTGGAATCCTTGTCTCAGGTTCTGGAGGTAACAGTTATAACAGGTCATGAAACCAACTTAGTGGACCTTGACCAGTGAATTAATAAAATTGAGATAGAACAGGCAATATCAGAGTGCACTCTCTGCATTTGTTTTAGTTTGGGACTGTAGACTGGGTCTCTAAACTCTATTACTGAGAGACAAAGGCAAGAATACTTAGAAAAAGTCTGCTCCAAAGACTTTTCATTGTTTTATAAACAATTGTCATGTCAACACATGACCTTTAAAAAAAAAAGTGCCACTTTTCTAGAATATGCTAAGGAGAGGCCAAAGAATAGGTGCTAGGTTTTCTGGTTAAGAGGGTGCTTCGTTTTTTATTCTGAGTTTTGTGACTATTTAATTTACAACGATTATCCCAGGAAGACTGGTGAGAGTGACACCTATACATTGCTGGTGGCATAGTGAACCGCACACTTTGAGTTAGCAAT
This sequence comes from Mesoplodon bidens, assembly GCF_964165515.1. Taxonomy (NCBI): domain Eukaryota; kingdom Metazoa; phylum Chordata; class Mammalia; order Artiodactyla; family Ziphiidae; genus Mesoplodon; species Mesoplodon bidens. The sequence continues at coordinate 135,257,836 of NC_138176.1, forward strand.
CCTATACATCCTTGGATTTGTGCTAAGAAAAAAGAACTCAGATGTGACATGCAGAATGACGCACACTGCAGTGTTGTATATTTAATAAACATGGAAACAAAAGTCTGGGTAAGAGGGATTTGAAGAGTCCTTTTTCTTGGAAAAAAAAGCTTTGAAGTTGAGTTTGCAGAGCACTTTTGAGAAAGACTGAGGAGGAATTGTCAGTCGTTTATATCAAAAACCTCACGGAATGACTGGTGAAAACTGGGGTGCTTTAGGGGCCTCAGTGGCACCCCCAGCTGTGCTCAGTTCTCCGGAGAGGTTTGATGGAGGTCCAGCACCACATATTATAAGCTGAAGACAGGAACTGTTCTCGCATGGGTTGCAGTACTCACACTTAAAACTTCGCATAAGGAAGCAGTTATGAGGTGCTGAGAACAGGAGTGGTTGGCAACGGTTTGTCCTTTTAGCTTGACACCCAAGACCACACCGGGCCTGTGGCCAACGGGGACACAAAATCCCCAAGCGGGGTTTGAAAAACTAATTGTTCTTAAAAGAGCTTCCCAAACCGCAGAGCAATCAACACTCAGGTCTCCCAGACTCACGGAGAATATAATGGATTACACATGGGGTCATCTCAAAGCTGTTGTTAATAAGTGTGAATACCCGGGCTGCGAGAGTCGAGGGACCAGAGGGGAGGGAACTGTCTTCACTGTGGGAGAGCCCGAAAGGACGGGGTGCAGTCCTCGGGAGCAGGGGCCTGAGCAGCAGCCGGCGGGGTGCGCTCAGAGCCAAAACCAAAAGCGAAGAGGCGTGAGACGGAGCGTCCCCGGGCCCAGCGGATGCCCCGCCAGCAGGGGCGCGCTTGAGCCCCGTGGTCCCGGGAGGGGCGGTGCGGACGAGGCGGCCAAGCTCTAGCCGCCCGGGGGGTGTGGTTCCCGCGGCCCGGCCGGGCGGGGCGCCGGATTTAAAGCGCTGGCCGGCGGGACGCGGCTCACTCGCGCTCCCACCGCCGCGAACGCTCCCCGCCATGGAGCGGCCGCCGCTGTCCGCCCTGCTCCTCGGCGCAGCCGGGCTGCTGCTCCTGCTTCTGCCCCTCTCCTCTTCCTCCTCTTCGGACGCCTGCGGCCCCTGCGAGCCGGCCGCCTGCCCGCCCCTGCCCCCGCGGGGCTGCCAGCTGGGCGAGACCCGCGACGCGTGCGGCTGCTGCCCGGTGTGCGCCCGCGGCGAGGGCGAGCCGTGCGGGGGCAGCGGCGCCGGCAGGGGGCACTGCGCGCCGGGCATGGAGTGCGTGAAGAGCCGCAAGAGGCGGAAGGGTAAAGCCGGGGCAGCAGCCGGCGGCCCGGAGGTGAGCGGTATGTGCGTGTGCAAGAGCCGCTACCCGGTGTGCGGCAGCAACGGCATCACCTACCCCAGCGGCTGCCAGCTGCGCACCGCCAGCCTGAAGGCCGAGAGCCGCGGGGAGAAGGCCATCACCCAGGTCAGCAAGGGCACCTGCGAGCAAGGTGGGCATGTGCGCTTTCCCCCTCCGACTCCGACCCCGCCCCGCCGGGCGGGGAGAACCAGGTGCCCCCTTGCGGGGAAGAGCCGACTGGGCGTCCGCGGCCGGCGCACCTGGCTGGTTCCCGCGGCTCCTCCCGTGGTCATCCGGGCCGACTCGGGGAGGGGGGAGTTGGCAGCGGCGTGATGCTGGGAGGGATGGGCGACACCTCCCCTTCTCTTTTTTTGGTGGTTTTGAGAGTTTGGTGCGTGCGCCAAGAAAGTGAGGACTTGCAGGGCGAGTGTATGTATAGAAAAGATTTCCAGATACCACAGATTCTCCCGTTCCCAAAGCTCACCCAGCTCATGCTAACAGCTGGCAAGTCGATTCGCAAAAGCTGCCCCCACTCTGCTAGGAACCCAAAAATGTCATTTTCTCTCCATTCTTTCTTGGCTTGAGTGTCTAGAGGTGAAGTCAAGAGATAGGAGAAAGGCGTTTGACGATGAAATACAGTATAAGGACTTTCAGAGAGAAGTTGTTTGTCCCATGTTTGATTGGCTAGATTGTAAGAATTTTAAAAATTGGATTTCATGGTTTCTTAATATTAAGGAAAATAATTCACTTACTGGAAGTTACAGATTCTCAAACAGTAATCTAACTAGCTAATTATTTGTGGGCGAAAAAATACAAACTCTTTGAAGGATGTTTTTATGATGTCATTTGTGTTGTGAACCTTATGACCATTTTGTTTTTCTTTTTCCTTTCTTGTGTAATTTGTCCCCAGGATGCACTGTTCAGCAGGAATGCCTTTGAGGTTATTTTTGATCGTTTATTTTATTCCAAACAAGTCCAAGCTTGCCGTAAATGAAAGGGGAAAATAGAGTCTAGACTTACAAAAAAGAAAAAAAAAGAGCTTTTAATTCTAATGTCTGTTTAGGCAGTAGTTTCAAGGGAAGGTTAGAAATCCAACCTTGGCAGTCTCTCTCCTGGTCCCAGCCAAGGTAGGAAAAAGGGAGAGAAGAGGCAGTTCTCCTGAAATGACAGAAGCAGTTGCTTCTTTAACACAGCTCAGACTTTCTCCAAGCTTTCCAAGTAATTTTTTTTTTTTTTTAGTTTTTCCCAGAAGTCCACATGGCTAATAGGTCATCTGCCACTGATTTCAGAGTTCACTAATTGAAAGCCTTAAATAGTGAAACCAACTTACTGTTAACTATTTATATTATCATCACCTTAAACTTAAATCACAATCTAAAATAATCACACACTTTCCCAACAGAAACAGTCCTTTGGGTCTAATTTATCAGTCATACCATGAAAAGAGAAATGGGCATAGCTTAAGAATTCATTCCAAATATTGACATTTTTCTTACACATTCCAAGGGGACTTTTTCCCCACAGTCTTTCCAAATCACTGGAACTTGCCTTATCAGAGCAGAAGGATAGCTTGGTGATTATTTAAGTATTATCGTCACTTCTAGCCTGTAGCTAGTTTTATCCATCTTCTCTCATGCTATTTACATCTCTAAACCCTCACACAGTGCAATTATAAAATATTGAGACTGATAGTCGTATAGAACTAGTCATATAACCTCATTATCATGAAAACCAGATCCTCAGCATCTCTCCAGACTGCAAACCTCAGGAGGGTACAGACCTAATTTTTCTTTATGTTTGGGGAAAATGTTAAGAGAAATAGCATCTAAAACTGGAAACCTTGTCATAAATTAACCTTTCTTCCCAACCTAAATTTAGAGATAAGGGGTCTAGTGCCTGGGGCCATTTATAGAAGACTGCCAGGCAGAGCAGAAAAGAATGTGAGGTCCACCAGAGTACTTTCCCACAGCAGGGGCTAAAGCCAGATCTCCTAATATATTTCTCCTGGAAGTGTTTTAACAATTATAGAAGCAAACCCGTCAGAGTGCCATTAACTTCTGTGCCATTTAGTACTGGGGCTTTTAGAATAGGAAATGCATTTTCTAGGTTATTCCAGCCTAGAAAGGGGTTCTTCTTCTATCCTCAGAGGAAACTTGTTATGCTTCCTCAAGTATTGAGAGGGAGGGGGCATCATTCCTTCTGGTGATTGGTCTCATTTAACCTGCATTTATTGAGTATCTGTCAGGTGTCAGCACTGTGCTAAGATTCTGTACAGCTGAGGATACACAAAACAGGTCTGGTCTTGTTGATTTAACGAAGTATCCATGCAAGTTACAAACCTACCTCCCAGAGTGCTTGCCCTGGAGCCCTGGAGACACTCTGAATCTTTTCCCAGTCCCTTCTTTTCTGAGGTCAACACTTACCCACCTTCTGTGGAGAGACCTTGGTCTGCTTGCTTTCTGTGCCTCTGTGATAAGAGGCAAAGTCATCTTTCTAAAAAAAAAAATCTATCTAAAAGGTAGTGACATAATAATCTCAAATCTAAAACTGTTATCATTAATTTAGTACCATTAGATCTTACTGAGGTCCCTGAAGTCATGCGAAACTGGAAGAGGAGATTTGAAAATTCAGTTTAATAAAAAGTTAATAGAGACACCAAGATGTGTAATAAAATCTCACAGTTAGAAGAGAACATGGTGCTCCTTTATTCCGGTTCTTGGTTACTCCTTTTGTTCATGGTCCATTATATCTGAGCTTCTTGGCAATCCCTTGTTTCCTTTGGGTCCCATCCCCTCTTCTTCCTTAGAATTAATTTTTATTTGTGGAATCAGAATTCACTCTTAAGGGTCTTCCTTGCTAGTACCTTTAGTAGCAGGTTAAAACTATCTAGCACTTCACAATAACTCTATTTTGGCCTCTTCTGTCCAACCCCCTTTGTGGTCCGGCCACCGTAATTGTTTGCTCTTTGCTGTTGTTTATAATCACACCCTCACTTATCTTTCCACCCTTTGAACTCTTAGCCTTCAAGGAACAGCTGGTGTCACTTTCTTTGTGAAACCCCTTGTCTTTCCCCTCCACACCCCCCATAATGATGTCTTTGTCCTTCTGCAGCTCTGTGTAGGCTTCCAGACTTTTTTTTTATGTTCTGATTCTGTTTATACATTTTGTGGGGGGGGGGTGGAGGGTGTTACTTTTTAAAATTTTTTATTGGGGTAACATTCGTTTATAACATTAGATAAGTTTCACATGTACAATATTATGTTTCTACTTCTGTAAACCCAACAGGGTGCTCACCACCAAAAATTTCGTTTCCATCTGTCACCATACAGTTGACCCCCTTTACCCATTTTGCCATCTCCCCCACCCTACCCCCTCTGGTCACCACTTCTGTGTTCTCTATATCTACATGTTTATTTTTGTTTGGTTTGTTTATTTATTTTACGGTTTTATTTTTTTTAGATTCCACATATGAGTGAAGTCATACAATATTTATCCTTCTCCGTCTGATTTACTTCACTTAGCACAATACCCTCAAGGTCCATCCATGTTGTTGGCAATGACAAGATTTCACCTTTTTTATGGCTGAGTGGTATTCCATTGTGTATATGTATCACATCTTTATCCATTCATGCATGGATGGGTACTTAACATTGTTTCCATATCTTGGCTGTCGTAAATAATGCTGTGATGAACGTAAGGTGTGTATTTCTTTTCAAATTAGTGTTTTCTTATTCTTTAGGTAAATAGCCAGGAGTGGGATAGTAGGGTCATATGGTAGTTCTATTCTTAATTTTTTGAGGAATATCCATACTGTTTTCCGTAGTGGTTGCACCAATATACATTCGCACCAACAGTGTACAAAGATTCCCTTTTCTCCACATCGTCACCAACACTTGTTATTTCTTGCCTTTCTGCTAATAGCCATTCTGACACAGGTGTGTGAGGTGATACCTCGTTGTGGTTTTGATTTGTGTTTCTCTAATAATTAGTGATATTGAGCATCTTTTCATGTGCCTCTTGGCCATCTGTATGTCTTTGGAGAAATGTCTATTTAGGTCTTCTGCCCATTTTTCGACTGAGTTGTTTGTTTTTTTTGTTTGAGTTGTGTGAGCTGTTTGTATATTTTGGAAAATAAGCCCTTGTTGGTTGCATCATTTGCAAATATTTTCTCCTATTCCGTAGGTTGCCTTAAGATTCCTTTAAAGGTCTAGAGAATGGACTTGAGGATACGGGGAGGGGGAAGGGTAAACTGGGACAAAGTGAGAGAGTGGCATGGACATATAGACACTACCAAACGTAAGGTAGATAGCTAGTGGGAAGCAGCCGCATAGCACAGGGAGATCAGCTCGGTGCTTTGTGACCACCTGGAGGGGTGGGATAGGGAGGGGGGGAGGGAGGGAGACACAAGAGGGAAGAGATATGGGGATATATGTATATGTATAGCTGATTCACTTTGTTATACAGCAGAAACTAACACACCATTGTGAAGCAATTATACTCCAATAAAGACGTAAAAAAAATAAAATAAAATACAAGAGTTTCAAACACACACACACACACACACAAAGATTCTTTTAAAGGAATGTAATCGAAAGAACAGGTTAATGTTTCTTCATGGTTTGGGAATTAAATGGAAGGTGCCTGACCTACTGTTCTACAGCTCTTCAGGAGAGGAATTAACAGGCTGGAATTAAATAGCCACAAGGCACATTTAAATTGCACACCAGGAAGAACTTGCAATAAAAGCTGTTGGATACTGTAAGTGCTATGTGAGAGTCCGGAGAATTCTGTTTCCAAGATTCCCTTTTAGGTTATCTCTCAGCTCCATAAGGGAGGAGGGGAAGTGTCTGGGAGAGGATGTTATAACTTTTAAGATCTTTTACACTCTAGACCTACGCTATGGAGTGATTGAGCTGAGAAGACATTTATTTGATGCCCTTAGATACGATTTCCATCTTTCTCTAGAGCCTGCCCTCAGGGTTTATTACAGACTTGCCTTCTAGAAGAAACTGCCTTATAAGGCTCTCTTTTGGGTAGTTTAGTGACAGAACTCCCTTGGATAGGCTCCAAGGCCAGCCAGCCTTCCCTCATTCTAAATTCCTCCCCACAGTGGATAAGATTATGGTGCTTCCTTTACCTCAAGCTACCCCACAAATTATCTCACCTCATCTGTGTTTTTAATTGTAAGATAAATAACATCGTTTTTTAGCAACTGTTTGAAAACAAAAAACAAAAAAACCCTGAATTATTGTCAAAAGAATTTTTAAGCCAGGGAACATATGAGTGTAACCTTTTTTGTAGTTTAGATCCGGGAGTGGCACTGTTAAAAAGCTTTGAGATGGAAGCAGACTTAGGAATATGTAAATGAATGAGTCTAGTTACTTTAGGAAATTTTAAAGATTTCCCAGTGAGTCCTTTACACTTTATGAGGGGGGTAGGAGAGTGGGAGGGACTATAGAAATATCTAAGGAAAGCTTTGCCAAGCCTGATTGGTGTGGATTTTTCAGGTTGATCATAGACCATCACCCCACCAGTATCCCACTCACTACCCCTATGAAGTCTCCAAGAGAAAGTGAGGAGGTTAGGAGAAAAAAAAAAAGGTTGATAATGGAGGGAGGGGTGTTTTATTCTTGACTTAAAATTAATGTGTAAAATGGTTGAATTCTGTTTTACCCCAAGCTGGTTTAATGGCAAATGATCTGGTGCCTTTGAAAATGCTAATCTGTTGAATTGACTTAACCATCCTAGGAGGAAAGCAGGGTGAGGTTAATTAGAAACAGCTGGAGCTAGCAAGAACCCCACCCCCTCAGGGCCTCCACCAAGCAGTGGGTTCCCAGGGAGAGGAGGCATCCATGAAATTGCCTGGGCCCAAAAGCAGGTCCAGGTTGCAAAGTTTGGTGTCTGAAAAATAAGAAAGGTTCAGACCAGGTTAGACAGACCTAGTAACCCACTGTTGACAAAGCCCCGTTCACATGGTCTGAAGTTACTTACAGTAAGAGTGTTGGCAAGGCCAAGGACAAGCCAACATGCTCAAAGTAGAGTTAACCACTATGAAAAAGGAACCCCCGGGCTTCCCTGGTGGCGCAGTGGTTGAGAGTCCGCCTGCCAATGCAGGGGACACGGGTTCGTGCCCCGGTCCGGGAGGATCCCACATGCCGCAGAGCGGCTGGGCCCATGAGCCATGGCCGCTGAGCCTGCGCGTCCGGAGCCTGTGCTCCACAACGGGAGAGGCCACGAGAGTGAGAGGCCCGCATACCGTAAAAACAAAAACAAACAAACAAAAAAAGGAACCCCCTCCAAACCTCAGGATAACATATATAATAAATGAAGGCACAGTGTAGTCTACCTACTTCACAGGATCATTGCGAAGGTCAGATTATAGAATGGATATGAAGTCACTGTGTAAAACTGCAGCACCAAGTAAATGTAAAGAACCATTATTGACTAGACTGTAAACTCCTTTGGGGCCAAAACTCTACATAGTGCCTTGTAGGGTGTGTTAATGATAACTGATGTTTGTGCAGTACTTAGGGTTTCTGTGGATGTTTCCTCCAAAACCTCACAACAGCCTTGGAAGATAAGGGGAATTATTATCCCAGTTTCCAAATAAGGAACTGAAGGTCAGCCATCACACAGCCAGTAACTAGCAGTTCTGGTACATAAATCTAGGAATTCTGCTACAGCCTTGCTGTTCACAGTGTGGCATGTAGACCAGTGGCATCGGCTCTGTGTACATACTGTCTTTCTCTTCTGTAAACCTAAAATTATTTCAAAATTAACAGCTTAAAACAAAAGGGATTCACAAAGTCAAACTCTTGGGTGTGAAAAAGCATTAGGAAGAGCTTAATGAATTTATCTTGCTTCTGTTTGCCTTTTGATGGATTGACAAGGGGGATATGTGATACATTCCCATCTAAACTGCTCTAAAAGAGCTCTTTCAATAGCATAAAAGAGAAATTCTATATGATAACAGCATTGGTATCATAGTTTAATTGGCTTTTTGTGGTTATGTGGTATACCTTGTAATAAATGTCATAATATATTTAGCAAAAAATGGTATGTCTTCAATGAATGAGTGTCTCTGAGGCGCCTTTGTACAGATCGCTGAGCCCAGAGTCTAGAGTCAGGCCTTCCAGGGCCAGATTGGAAATCGGAGAGCCAGTGTCTTTAATTGCAGCCAAGAGGCTCTTATAGATCCAGTATGCTGGGGGCAGCTGACCTGGATATTTTCCCAAGCAGGACCTCTTGGGGTATAATGTTTGTGTGTGGTGTTTGATCACTGGCCAGGCCTTTCTGGTAACTCCAAGCAGGATATACGAGAAAATCACTAAGATAACTGTGAACACACTCAAGTGTGTGCTTTCACCTGAGGTTTTAGCCCTTGAGTGCTGACTGAGGCCTGCCCCCAGCATGGAGCCATCAATATTCCTAGTTGGGAAAATAACATTTACTCCACATCTGAGCTGTAGTTCACTGTAGGTCAGTACTCTCTTCAGGGAATTTGCAGTTTTAGGGACTGAAGCATATTTTTTGTCAGTCAAGTGACAACTTGCAGAAGAAGGAAAAATGCATGTAGGAGTTTGAGAACTCAAGATAATCCATTGTGACTTTCTGAGAAAGAGGAAAAAAAGCACACTTTAATATTCTAACAGGCAGAAATGCAGCTGACTCCAATCACCCTGTTCTTTTATGTTATTTTTCTTGAAGAAGGGATGTCTCCAGCTTTTTTGGAATCTTGTCTTTTTCTGAGTGAGAAAAGCTCAAAGACATTTCATTTACATTAGGGCAGATTAGCAGGCCGGTGGTCAAGTGGTTGAATTGGGAAAGCTTCAGATCTAACATCTGTTCAGCTCTCTTCTGGCCCAGACCTCAAGCAAGGGAGAAAAAGTTATCAAGAAATAGATCTCCTGGAACCTTCAGAAGGTTTTGAAAGAGACCACACAGAAATGAGGCTTTAGGAATTTGTCAGGATAGCCGGAGCCTGCAGGATGCAAAGCCTGCTCCCTTCTCCCTGGGAGCTTTCAGAACTTTCTGCTCAGGGAACGGAAATCCAAAAGTGAATTTCAATAGCAGCTGCAGCAATTACACTGCAGCCCTGGCTTCCGGGGGACACCCCTCAGGAAGCCGTAGAGCGCGTGATCCAGAATGAAGTGCTCAGGCGGCAGCGCAGCTCTGAGTTAGAGGAGGTGAGGCCAGGGATCCGTGCAGCGAGACCGCTTATTAGAGATGCTCAGCCCAGCTGGAGAGGGCAGGCTGGGGCAGAAATGAAGATGCTGCCTGAGTTTTGACAAGTCAGGACTGTGGAGCCAGAGGCCGCTCTCTGCTCAGGTGTGTCTCAGATCAGACCTGCAGAGCAGAAGACAGAAGCTGATCCAGCTTGGCTCTTTCTACACCACAGAGCCTTTGATTCACTAGAAGATAACTGTCAGGGCCAGGGCAGGCCTGTTCAGGACCCAGTCGTGATGTGGGCGGGTTGTCAGCCCCACCTCATCTGAAGCCTCTTTCTTTTCACCTGCTCTGCCTGGCCTGTCATTACACGCTGCCCCTTTTTCCTGTCTGACTGAGTGCAAAGAAATGTGGTGTTCTTTCTCCACCTCCCACCCCTTTCTTAGCTACAGAGCCTGGCCAGCAACTTTATAAATGGTGAACTCTGCTCAGTCTGCTCCCTCAGCTCCATCCCCAGACTCATGAGCCATCTCCTGGCTTCTCCCACAAGACAGTGAAGACGCAGACACTTGGTGTGCCACCCCTATAAGGCAGCCAGCTCGGTCCACATCAGCCAGGAGTTGGCTGTCCCTTCTCTTCTTGATACTCCTTTGGGATGCAGTTTTTCAGATGTCTTAGGAGCCTAATCCCTTCCGTGTTATCAGCCCCAAACCCTGTGACCCCTCTCAGGTCCAGTCCAGAGGGTTGGGGAGATGGCCACATCCCATGGTGACCATGGGCTTAACAGGTCCCCAAGGCTGACCCCAGGCCTGACCCTTGTCTTCAACTCTTGTGACTATGCTGGTCACCAGAAACCAAAACGTGGCTGGTATGCGTGGGGAAATACAGCAGAGGGGTGAGTATGTGAACTTTGGACTCGGACCACCTGAGTCAAATTCCTCTCCGCCACTTAACTGTTTGTGTGACTCTAACCTCCTTGATTCATAGTTTTCTTACTTGCAAATCAAGTATAATAATAATGTCGGCCACTTAGGGTTGTTGGGAGCTTAAATGAGATACATGAAAAGCACTGGTACCTGGCATATAGTAAAGTCTCATTAAATGCTGTTTTCATTTCAGTTTTTATTGTTATTAGCGTCATAAACCCTGGTATGAGTTAGTTTATAAGTGCCTTGACTGTGTCGTGTTGATGTCTTAACTTTGACCAATCCAAACTATCTCTAGGTTAGATCTGAAACCTGTGTTTAGATCTATGCAAACAAAATAGCAGTATAATGTTCTTATAAACAAATCCCTGGAAACTTCCATCTAGCTCTTGTTCTTGCTCTTCAAGGATTCCAGGACAGGGAGTCTTACTCCATCTGGGAGAGATACCAGAGTCCAAATGCACACAGTCACATGGGAACCCCCCAGGATACCTGCCAGAGGGTTCACTTTGCTTTTACAGCATGGAATATTTCCATCTTCGAGCACAGGTCACACATAGTATTTTCTAATAACACCTTTTATGTATAGAGGACATTTTGGATTTTCAGGACACTTAAATTCAGTAATCACTGGTCTATTTCTTCCCTACATGTATAGGAAATGTTGTGGGGTTTTGCTGGTTGGTTCATTTAAAAAAAAAAAAATGGAGTTATTGTCTCCAAAGAGGAATGTGAATCAAAACCACAGAGATTGGCAGAGGAAGAGTATGATTAGTATCCATTAAGTACATATTGGGTATTATCCTTGACTTTGAGAGACTTATTGATGGAAATAATAGTCTTTTGTTTGCAATTCCTGTGTCTCTTCTTTGGCTTTCATATGTAGCCTTAGCTTAGCAGGAACTCATTTTAAAAAATCAAATGTTTAACTCTGAACGGGCATATTTAGACTCAGGAAGGTACCCACTTAGGTTGGTTCTTTGCATCCATCTGAAAAGTGATAGCATCCACTTCCCAGTATAAGGGGGAAAGCAGAAGAAATGAGGTGGTGGAGAAGAGATGTAAGAAGCTGGATAACTTTTCGGATGCCCCAGCGTCAGTAATTTTGAGTGAAGTTGACAGAACATTGGGACTACTACCTCTCCATGCACTGCATACCCTACGACCTTCTAAAGCAGTAGTTCTTGACCTTGGCTGGACACCAGATCACCTAGGGAGTTTTATAAAATGCTGATGCCTGAGTGCCACTCCAAGATTCTGGTTTAATTGGTTTGCTTGTGATCTGGGCAGCAGGACTTTTAAAAGCTCCCCAGATGATTTAATGTCCAGGCGAAGTTCAGACCATTGTTCTTAAAAGACTTCATGTGACCTATGGGGTGCATCATTTCCTCGGGATAATTATAATAATGATGGGCCAATGTTTGCTCAGTTTATCCAGCTTCTAGTGTTTTACAGCAGGTTGACTTTTCAGGCTATCTAGTACACCATAGGAAGCGGAAGCCCTAGAAAACATGATCACTCGATACGACACAAGCAGCGTGGTGGCTTGGCTCCTTCCTGTCTCCTTGACTATTCCAATGCTGTAATTTGAATCAGACGGAATGAAAATATTTCTACATCCATCGGTCTTGTTGGTATTAATAAAAGTTTGAGTACCACAGTACTTTAAGTATTCACCTAAATGCACACAATCCAACCTTTCAATCGCGTCACTAGAACATAAGTTCCATGAGCCCAGTGCTTTTTATCCTTTTTGTTCACTGTTGAATTCTCCGTGGCACTAAATAGACTGCAAGGTTACAGTGTGAGACCAGGAACAAGAAGGGGGGTCGCCTTGTTCGACCTCAGCTGGGCCTCACATTTTTTGCCACTCTGTGCATGTCCAAGGATGATTTGATTTGGGGGTTACAAATAAATTTTAGCAAGTAGGTGGATTCGCAAATACGGAACCCACAAATAATGATGATCAACACTGTTAGAAAAGGGTCAGATCAGTGACAAGCAATAGGTAACTAGCAGGGTTTCTGAAAGCAGAGCACACGTATGGGTTATGCCTCCTTTGCATAGTTCTGGTGCTTGGAGGTACTTGCTAAGCAGGTGCTTAGAAGATTATTCTTGGACTCTTGACCCAGTTTAACAAGCACATGTGCTATATCCCTGTGTTGACTGTCCCCCTGATCAGTCTTTTTTTTGCCCTGCACCCACCTGCAAGCAGGACTCCCATCCCAAAGGTGTTCATGAGAAGTGTAGATTTTACTAAGTCTTTGTAGGGTGGCAGGAAGGTCCTCCCGTTTCTCTCTCCAGCCTTACCACCAGCTGGTCTCCTGGGTGCCCTTCCTTCCCTCACGCAGAGCCAGGCTCATGGTGCCATCCCTCACCTTGCCTGCAGCCGGGCCTCTCATCCCTCTCCAGGTTTACGCTTAGCAGTTAGGCTCTGTCCTGGCTCCTATGAGTTCACGCGTCACTTAACTAGGGAAACAACGGTTACCTGGTCCTCACTGTCATTAGAAGTGGAAAATGATAATGATTTCCCTGTCAGTCAAGTGCCTGCTTTTTGTAAATGCTGTGCAAGGTGCCATAATAAGGAAATTTGCAGTGGTGAGGAAGATAATGCCCCTTCTCTAAGAAGCCTACAAACCTGTGGTCCATCTGGTGGTTTGTAAAGTGTGGGAAGGCAGAAGTGGCAGTTAGACTAAAATAAAAGAGCCCTTTGTAAGTCAGGTTAATAAGAATGCATAGGAGCAAAGAATGCACACACACATATGTACTCACCTCAACTCTTTATCATTGGAAGCATTTATTTTCTGTGCAATTTATACTGGAAGGGAAAAGATGAACAAAAGTACATTCATGTTTGTGGCCTATGAATACATCATAATTTAATTATAGACTTATGAACTTATAAATAATGTAACTATGGCTAGGTGTGTAGTATGTAAATGAATTAGCTATTACTTTGCCCAAAGTGCCATTCAGGAGAGGAGATGAGTGAATTTTGTTTTTGTTTGCTGAGAATTGAACTAAGGATAGAATAGTGACCCAAAAGAATCTTTAAGATTATGTTTAAATACTTTGGTAACACTAAGAAAAAAAAATACTCAGTAAATTCACGTTGCTCTGCCTAATTCCCTGGCAATGTGTAAAAGCAAAATTTTAAACGGGCAATGCCCTACTGAGACCAGGAGGATATATTTTGCAGTTGCTAAACATCCATCAGCTGTTTAGCTTTTTGGACAAACCACAGTGGGTTTTAAATTCTAGACTTACATATCCTTGTTCATTTAATTTCAGCGGTGTGTTCTGGGAATGTTAATTCCCAGAATTAATTTCATTTTCAATAAAGATCTTTGTTATTGAAGAAAAATAAAGAAATCTGTAGAATTCATTGAAATCAATCATTAATATTTTTATTCTACCCAGTTCATATTTTATTATATTTTATTCTAGTGTTTTTTAGGCATGTATTATACAACCATTTTTGATAGTGCTATCCATATATTTTTTACATCTTGTTTTTCATTTATAACTATTTTCCATGTGTTTAAAATCTTTTATAAATATTTACGATGTTGCATAAGCATCGTATGAGCCATAATTTACTCCAGTTTTCCTCTGTCAAAAACAAGCTTTAAATTCACATCTTTGGACATATAGATCTTCTTTCTTCTGCATTATTTCTTGAGAATAGATTGCAAATTAGAATTACTGATTCAAAGGTGTGAACATTTAAACACTTTTTATACATGTTGACATTGGTAGATTCCAGTTTAAAACTTAGCCTCTCCAAAATAATTTAAACAAAAGGCCAAAAGCAAAGCATTTCAATATGCCATTGGAATTACTTTTTAATTATCTTCAGACTTGGGTTATACTTGTGACTGCCCCTCTCTGATGGCATAGAGACCACTGAGAGTTGTTCCTTCAGCCCAGTTCCCATTTATGAAATTTGTAATGACTGGCCAAAAAACCAAGGGCCCTGCCAGTCATCTAGTTTGCATCCAAGACTGCCAGGCATCGGGAATAGTTCAGATCAGCTAGAACTCTGGTTACATCATTGAATTGGGGTTTATACAAAGCGCATGCATCCCTGCTAGAGTAGCTTGAAAATGTCTGTTGGAGTGGCAGCCACCTATATGAGATGTAAACAGTAAAAACTTTGTGAAATTTGGAAGGTTTGTCTTTGGTATTTTTTTCACAGAAGAAAAAAAATAGCCTTCACAGCTTTATTTGACTACAGCCAAATATACGTACAATTGATTCTCAGCATCGCTTTAAACACGAGTTGTGTGCATAATACCAAGACCATGGTTTGACCCCTGTTTCATCTGTTTGTGAGATGCACTGTTACTCTCCACCTTTCAGTGAGAGCCTGTGGCCTGCTCCACTTCATAAAACTGGAAAAGAATCTACTTACAACATTTTACTGCACGTGTCCTTGGAGCTTTCCTTGGGTCCTTAAAGAGACCGGCAAAGCCTTGTTTCTTTTTTCCTTAAGTCCTTTAATCTCCAGCACATTCAGCAACAAAAGTCTTTTGTAAGGCAGTTATTCCAGCTAAGACAGTAACTAAACAGTGCTGAGAGTATATTTATAAAATGGAGACTCTGTATGTGATTGTTCTGGTGGAATTTTTCCCATATTTGACTGGGAGAGAGGAATACTAACAAGACCTTAAATCAACATAGCACAGTACAGTTTATAAGCATTTTCACATACATGCACACATATATCACCTTTTTAATCCCCACAAGAACTCTGTGGTGTGTTATCCCCACATTATAAATTAGGCAACCATGATTCAGTTCGAGTGCCCAAACAGAGCCCTAATTAAGGGGGAATCCAGTGAAGCTGGAGCAAGGATTTTGGGTGAGCTGTTGTGTAGATGGGTGCACACACACATACCCGTGTGCCCATATTTAAAGCCACAGGAAGCTAAAATTGAATTTCAGAGCCAGTTAAACATAAATGCTTCATTCCAGTTCTTGATCTGTGGATTTCAGTTGCCATTCCTAAACTTGTGTCTCCATTAAATTGACTGTATTGTGTTTTGTTTTGGGTTTTTTTGGCAGGGGGTGCTGCGTTGGGTCTTGGTTGCTGTGCGAGCTTTCTCTAGTTAAGGTGAGCGGGGGCTACTCTTCATTGCGGTGCGCGGGCTTCTCATTGCGGTGGCTTCTCTTGCGGAGCACGGGCTCTAGGCACGTAGGCTTCAGTAGTTGTGGCCCGTGGGCTTCAGTAGTTGTGGCTCACGGGCTCTGGAGTGCAGGCTCAGTAGTTGTGGCGCACGGACTTTGTTGCTCCGCGGCATGTGGGATCTTCCTGGACCAGGGCTCGAACCTGTGTCCCCTGCATTAGCAGGCGGATTCTTAACCACTGCACCACTAGGGAAGTCCTGCCTGTATTGTTAAGTTACTCTGATTATTACTAAAGTATGGAAATGTATATACTTGTGCTTGTTTTGTTAAACCATGTATGTGTTTTTGAAGAAAGATGTCCAGAGAATCCAAAGCTGTTGTTTCAGCAAATAACCTAAATTCAAGGTTTTGGCAGTGGCAGTTGTCTAATACAGCATGAAATAATTATTCCCCAAGTGCTTGTGATTAACTTGGTTAATTAAGGTAGTCCAACTCCCAAAGCAAGCACACTGCCAGGATCTGTAAGCTTTGCTCAGTGAAATAACCAGTGTGCCATTCAGTGTTCTGAGGGAAGTGCAAAATAAGTTAGAAAAGGTAATGAGATAAATCGCTGCTTTCACATGTTTTCTAGAAAATAAAACCTATATCATTGAAGAGCCTAAGGAGAACTTTGTGAAGAACAAATTAAATTTTTAATCAATTTGAATAAAATTGAGTCTCAGGGAGATTTGGGGTTTTTTTTTCCTTGTGTCACATGAATTCATGTGAGTGTGCTTCATCTTTGTGGAATGAGAATGTGACCCACCGAGAGGTCCTTAAAACTAACAGAGTGTGTCATAAGAACTAGAAGGCCTTGACCTCAGATACTGCCAAAGAAAGCAGGAAATAGGTTTCTCATGAAAGCGTGACATTTATCTCAGACTGAAGAAATCCTTAGTCAGAGGTGAAGGAACGTTTCTCAGCAATTTTCTGAATCATTCGTGTAATTTAGTGTGCATTATATTTTAGTTTGCAAATACTTTTTAGGTTATGTGAGCTTGTACCTGATGTGAAAGTGCCATTCTTATACCAGTTCCTTCAACGTATAAGGGGATGTTTAGATTTGGGGAAGGGGGAAAGAAGAATGATCACCCAAAAGGGCAACAGCTGGTCTCTCAGTAAGGCACATGTTCAGCTGCAAGTAATAGAAAACCTGGCTACAGTGGCTCCCTTAGAAGGGGGTTAGTTGCTTGCAGAACAGAGTCCAGGTGTAGACAGCTCTTGGTGTGGGTTTAACAGTTCAACAATAACAGTTTGGAGGACCCAGGTTTTTTCTTTGTGCTCTGCCGTCCTTTGTGTGTTGGCTTTTGACTTCATGCCTAATGGTCACAAGGAGGCTGCAGTACTTCCGATCATTGAGTCCTAATTCAAGGCAATTAGAAGGAACAAGGAAAAGGGCAGTGCCTGTCATAGGTCCCATTTTATCAGGTGAGCAAAAGTTTCCCGTACACTCTTCAGCAAACGTCTATCTCATTGGCCAAAAATGGGTCACTTGGCTACCTCTAGCTGCAAGAAAGACTGAGAAGGAGGGTGGAGATTAGGGCAGAGTCTGCCTACCTACAATGTCTGCTATAGCTGGGCAGCAGTTATCAGTTTTACACTTCAGAAACAGTTTCTGGAGGCAAATTTAAAGGATGACTGGAAGCTCAGTGTTTGAGAGTCCACAGACCCCCTCAGATTTCACTGAACAGTAATCAGTTACTTTTGAGAAGCAGGTGATAAAATAGATCATGGCTGGGGAAAAAAAAGAGCTTTCTAGAAAAATATGTCATTCCCAAAATTCAGTGGGAAGAGGGAAGAAGTCATATCTAAAAGGTGCCAAAGATGTTCATAGAGACCATTTTGAAAGAAACGATATTTCACTCCTTAACAGTTTCCTTAACAGAAATGATGGCTAACAGATGAGTGTTCATGCCTTATTTGCTTTAAAGACGTGGAAAAGGATCATTTGAAATTAACTCAAACAAGGAAAGTAGGGTTTTTAATTGTTTGTGGGTAAGAGCTGTAAAAATGCTTAGAAAACAAGCATACTTTGATTTTTCATAAATTGTATAAAGATGAACTTCAGTTCATCCTCAGGTCTAAGTATGGTGAATTTCTAATTGCTGTAATGTTTTTATGCTTATTTAAATCATACGTATTGCAGAGATTAATGTTTGAGAGCATGAGGTTCAAATTCCCACTCCCCCACTTACTAAATGCATGATCTTGGGCAAGTTACTTAACTTCTCTGAGCCTCGGTTTTGTCATGTGTAAAGTGGGGACGATATTGCCTACTTTTCATGGTTGTCTTCAAGCGTGGTACTCAGCACACACAGTTAGGGGCTCACAGTCTGGTCATTACCTCATATTAGATGTAGTGCCAGTGCTTCTGGAACAGCCCCCAAATGTCATCCTGGTACTTTTGCCCTTCTTCCCTCTTTTTTGGTCTTTTCCTGCCTTTTTCTGCAAGGATGCCTAGAGATGTGGTAATCAAGGATGGAGGCGGCAACTGAATGGTAGGAGTAATTTGGGGGGATTGTATGGAGAAAATGAAGGCTATTGCCCAAACTAGTCCAGAACCTCTTTGTCTTTATATATTTATAATTTGTACCCTGCCTTCTTCCAAAATGGAATATGAGGTAGTCTATATCATCACACTCTTCAGGTATAACAATAGTGTTCTAAAATACTAATCTTGTATCAAATCACTATGTTGTGTACCTGGAATTAACATAGTGTTGTAGGTCAATTAGACTGCAGTTAAAAATAGGGCTTCCCTGGTGGCGCAGTGGTTGAGAGTCCGCCTGCCGATGCAGGGGACACGGGTTTGTGCCCCAGTCCGGGAAGATCCCACATGCCGCAGAGCGGCTGGGCCAGTGAGCCATGGCTGCTGGGCCTGCGCGTCTGGAGCCTGTGCTCCGCAACGGGAGAGGCCACAACAGCGAGAGGCCCGCGTACCAGAAAAAAATAATAAAAATAATAATAATAATAATAAAATTAAAATTAAAATAAAGGATATGAACATATGGTATTAGGAATGAAAAGGGTGGGTATAACCTATAAATACAATAAAATTATTAAAAAATTTTAAAACCACTAGTCTTAGAACAGAGTCCTGATTATACATTGACCAAATGTGTGATTGTGAGCACATTACTTAATCTCCCAGTCCTGTCCATTTCCTCACCTGTAAAATGGAGCTACCAAGACCTGTATTAAAGGATTAAGGTTATGGGAAAGAAATGAGGTAATGGATTTGAAGACTCTTTGTAACTGTAAAGCCCTGTATGAATGCAAGATTTTATTCCCTTTGATTTCACCCGTTGCTATAGCAACAACTCTCAAATATGCCCAATTAGTTAACTACCTTGTGTACACCTGTGTCAAATGTTTACTTTTTAATAGGCCACCCCGTGTACGCCTTCCCTTCAAATCACTACCAGCAAATAGTGCCCAGGAACTGCTTATATTATAATGTTAGCCTGAACCAAACATAATTAGTAAGGAAATCTGCCCCAACAAATTCATACACAGCAAAAATATAAAGTAGTTTAAAATCAGCATCCATTTGAGTTAGTCTTTTCTTCTCCTGCCCTCCACTTGTTGAGTCATCAAGAGTTGGCAGTGCTCTCCCATCTAGAAGCTCATGTTGCATATTGACCTGGAAAGGTATTAGTCCAGGTAAGGATGGCAACTTTTATGTTAACCATCAATCACTTTAATGAGTACAAGAAAGCATCCTATCACCCTGCCAAAAGGAACAGGAATTAAGAATGACTCCTTCGTCAGTTAACTATGTGCATGTTTTCTATGTGTCAGGTGCTACACTGGCACTGTGGGCATGGAACAGGCTCCAGTCTCCAGGAGTTACAGTTTAATAATGGGACCGTGGCAGCAGCAGAGTTTGTTGATCTCCCTGAATTCAATCCCCTCATAAAAACAGAGCCACCGCAAGGATGGTTGCCAGGACCTGGGGGAAAGGAAGAGTAGGGAGTTTTTGAGTGGCTATAGAGTTTCAGTTTTGCAAGATGAAAAGAGATCTGGAGCTCTGTTGCCCAAAAATGTGAATATGCTTAACACTACTGAACTATACACTTAAAAATTGCTAAGATGGTAAATTTTATGTTGCATATTTTACTACAGTTTTTAAAAAAGTAAAAAATAAAGCCATTAGATACCAAAATCAAAACCCCCATGGACAACATTTACCACACAAAAGTGTCAAGCTAGCCCTGTGAATCCCAAAATATAAGTGGCTTTAAACAAGCCCCCTGTGCTGGGAGGCCTGCATGATGTCAGCAGCTCTGTGGAAGGAAGCAGAGGGAAGTAATGAGGTGAAGACAGACCTGATAATAGGAAAATTCCAACCTAGCCAACAGGTGTTCACTCACTGGAAAGTGTGGTGCACCCAGTCCATTAGTGGGTGAGTGCAAGCACCCATGGGAGGGTCTATGGAGCTGGAGCATCCTGAGCCCCGTGAATTCTCACAACTGACTAGCTAGGACTCCCTTCCAGGACAGGGTCCTTCACCAAGAAGAAACTTCTAGAAGTAGAATCAAAATTGAGCAGGAAAGAGACAACAGAGATGAAGGAAAGACAAAGGCAGTTGGGGAGAGATTTAGGTCCTTGTGATTTCGAGACAGCTCAACAAAAACCGGAGAAAAGAGGATCCTATCTTCTTATGCATTCCACATTGCTATCAGAGAAAACCTTTCCAAGAAATGCTCCAGTAGATTTATTCGTGAGTCTCATCAGCCAGAATTGGAGCACACACCCATGCCTGAACCAATCACTGCCAAGGGGAATGAGACACCATGATGGGCTGACACCAGTTGTAATTCACCACTTATGAATTAACCTTCTTCTGTCGCATGAGAGACTGAAGACCCAAACAAAAGCCTGGTTTGCCATCAAGGAAGAAGGGGCCTGCCTACTGGGTATATAATCAACAGTATTTGCAACAATTTGCTATCTTCTATCTTGCCATCATGCCCAATTATGTTGTGGCCTCTGATCTTCAAATAGTGCAGTCACACTAAGTCTATGGGAATTCTTCTGTTTATTGCAGTTGGTAGATATGTTATCACACATGCAAAATGAGTCTTCAAGGGTGACATATGCAGTTGTTTGAGCCTCTTTTCAAAATATCCTCAGTTCTCTTGGGTAAGTTAAATGCATGCTCTACTACCACAGTATTAATTTAAATAAGTATTATTGACTGCTTAATATATCAAAATAATCTTTGAATTATGGCAGGATGTAGAATGAATAAGGTATGATTTCTATCTTTAAGGTTCCTAGACTATAATATAAAGTGTAATCAACCACATTCAAGCCCGTGACATAATTTTATTGTCTAAGCAGAATAAGTCTCAAGAAGCACCTGGGTCTCTTATCAAGTAATTCTCCTAGGGAGCAGCTCAGCACCAATTACATAAAAATTAAAAAAATTTTCTAGTGGGGAGGTAAAAAAAAATGGGGAGGGAAACAGAACAAGGAAATCACAAAAAGCAAGTTACCATCTTTATTTTTGAATAATTAATTTTAGATATTTTAATAGCACATAAAATGGTTGGTAGGGTGTACTTCTATTTTAATGTATAGAACACATAAAATGCAAGTTCTTTTTAGAACTTATTTTAATGTAATGCTTTTTATACAAAGTAGTGGCCAAAGCAGGGTCAAACAGTTTACCCTGCTTCCTACTGCATGCAAAACAAATTCAAGATGGATTAGCACTCCAAATAGGAAAAAAAAATTTTTTTAACAAAAAATTCAAGATGGATTAAAGGATTAAATGCAGAAAAGTAAAAGTAATAAAAATAGAGCTATTCTGATAACCCAGAAATCATAAAGGAGAAGGTTGACAGCTACATACAAGTTTTAAGCTTGTATTCAGTTAGTCAGGCATTATTTTTATTGGGAGCGAACTATGTGCCAGGCACTGTTCTTGATGCTGAAGATACAGCAGTGTGCTAAAGAGCCAGCATCGCTGCTCTCAAAGAGCTTACATGCTATATGGCAACCAGTACCACAAATAAATGTCTGTAAAAACAAAAACAAAAACAAACAAACTTGAAAGACAGTCATAGCATGGAGAAATTATTCGCAAAATATAAAGAGTAAATATCTGTAATAAACAAGAGCTCATATAAATTGATAAATGACCCAAAGGCAAATAAACAAATTATAGTGAATTAAAGTGAGAACAAATGCTAATGGCCAATAAACATGTGAAGAGTTGCTCTGAAAAGTTGCTCAACCACACAAGCAGTCCTGAAAATGCAATTAGAACAGCAATGACATACAGCGTTTCCTCCTTCAACTGGGGCTAATTTTTTAAAATTCCTAACTCCCATTGCTGGGAAATGTGTGAGTAAATGAGCACCCTCATACACTATCACTAAGTGCAAGAATTCCTAACAAATTTTTGAAAGTGATCTAAGAATGTCTATTAAAATTACACATTCTCATACCCTTGACCCAGAAAGCACATTTCTTGGAACCTATCCCACAGAAACAAAAGCACTAAGAATATGTGTAAGAATATTTATTGTATCATAGTTTGCATATAGAAAAAAGTTGAAACATCCTGAATATTATTAAAGAGGTACACCTGTGTTATGGAACATTTTGCTGTTATTGAAAAGAATGAAGTTGATTTATGTGTATTGACCTAATAAATCAATATATGATATATTGATCACTGATAACAGGCAAATTTGTAGGGTGACAGTTATAAAATTTTTAATTTAAAAAATAAAATGAAAAAGTATATGTATGTATAAACTTTACAGGTTATTGGGAGATTAGGATTATCATGAGATTAAAAGTGGACAATTTACTGTCTCTATATACTTGTATATTGTTTTAATTGTTACAATGAGCATGTACTTTTTTTTTTAATCATCTTGAAAAACAATTTAACTTATTCAATGATGTTTTGGAGGGTGGAACTGTAATCAAAGGTGGAAGTTGCAGGAAGGCTGATTTTAGTTCACCTAAGGAAGAACCTTATAACAACAACAGTGATTCAGCAATGGATTTGGGAACCTTGGGTGAGGGTCTCTGGAAGTTTTCAGGCAGAGAACCATAAGCTGTTGGAGAGCAGACTTTTGTATCCAGTTTGAGGGTTGGACTAGATGACTCTTAAGGTTCTTTTCAACCCCAATAGTTTTATAATAGCTTAATGTTATACAGTGAGACTTGTGATTATTTTTTATTAAAGGTTTTTTTCATTGAGATATAATGGACATACATTATATTAGTTTCAGGTGTGCAACATAATGATTCAATATTTGTATACTTTATTGTGAAATGGCTACCACAATAAGTCTAGTTAACATTCATCATCACATAGTTATAATTTTTTTCTTGTGACGAGAACTTTTAAGGTATACTCTCTTAGCAACTTTCAAATATAGTATTATTAACTGTAGTCACCATGCTGTACATTACATCCCTATGACTTATTTTATGACTAGAAATTTGTACCTTTTGCCCCCTTCGCCAACCCCCTACCTCTGGCAACCACAGTATCTATAAGTATAGTTCTCTGTATCTATGAGTTCCATTGTTGGTTTGTTTTAGATTCTACATACGAGATCATAATGGTATTTGTCTTTCTTTGTCTGACTTATTTCACCTTTCATAATGCCTTCAAGATCCATCCATGTTATTGCAAATGACAAGATTTCCTTTTTTATGGCTGAATATTATTCCATTGTATATATATATACAGCACATCTTCTTTATTCATCCATCAGTGGACACTTAGGTTACTTCCATGTCTTGGTTAGTGAAAATAATGCTGCAGTGAACATAGAGGTGCATATATTTACGGGTTAGTGTTTTTGTTTCCTTCAGATAAATACTCAGAAGTGGAATTGCTGAATCATAATGGTAGTACTATCTTTAATTTTTTTAGGAGCCTTCATACTTTTTTCCATAGTGGCTGCACCAATTTACATTCCCACCAGCAGTGCACAAGGGTTCCCTTTTCTCCACATCCTCCCCATCACTTGTTATTTCTTCTTTTTTGATAGTAGTCATTCTAACAGATGTGAAGTGTTATTGCGGTTTTGATTTGCACTTCCCTGATGATTAGTGACATTGAGCACCTTTTCATGTACCTGTTGGCCATCAGTATGTCGTCTCTGAAAAAAGTGTCTATCCAGATCCTCTCCCTATTTTTTAATCAGATTGTTTGGTTTTTGGCTGTTGAATTGTATGAATTCTTCATATGTTTTGGATATTAACCCCTTATCAGATAATATGATTTGCAAATATTTTCTCCCACTAGTTGGTTACCTTTTCATTTTGTTGATGGTTTCCTTTGCTGTACAGAAGCTTTTTAATTTGAGGTGGTTCCACTTGTTTATTTTTCATTTTGGTGTCAGATTTGAAAAATTATTGCCAAGACCAATGTCAAGGAGCTTACCCCCTATGTTTTGTTCTAGGAGTTTTATGGTTTCAGGTCTTACATTCAAGTCTTTAATTCATTTTGAGTTAATTTTTGTGTATGGTGTAAGATGGTGGTCCAGATTCATTCTTTTGCATGTGGCTGTCCAGTTTTACAAACACAGCTGTTGAAGTGACTCTTCTTTTCCCTTTGTATGTTCTTGGCTCCTTTGTTGTAAATTAATTGGTCATAAGTGTGTGAGTTTATTTCTGGACTCTCTATTCTGTTCCATTGATCTATGTGTCTGTTTTTATGCCAAAACCATCCTGTTTGGATTACTACAGCTTTGTAATATAGTTTGAAATCAGGACACATTATGCCTCCAGCTTTCTTCTTCTTTGTCAAGATTGCTTTGGCTATTGAGGCTCTTTTGTGGTTCCATACAACTTTTAGGTTTGTTTTCTCTACTTCTATGAGAAACACCATTTTGATAGGGATTACATTGAATCTGTACATTGTTTAGGGTAGTATGGACATTTTAACAATATTAATTCTTCCAATCCATGAGCAAGGGGTATCTTTCTATTTATTTGTATTTTCTTCAGTTCCTTTCATCAGTGTCTTACAGTTTTTTTGTTTGTTTGTTTTTGTTTTTTAAAGAAGATGTTGGGGGTAGGAGTTTATTAATTAATTAATTTATTTTTGCTGTGTTGGGTCTTCATTTCTGTGAGGGCTTTCTCTAGTTGTGGCAAGCGGGGGCCACTCTTCATTGTGGTGTGAGAGCCTCTCACTATCACGGCCTCTCTTGTTGGAGAGCACAGGCTCCAGACACGCAGGCTCAGTAGTTGTGGCTCACGGGCCCAGCCTCTCTGCGGCATGTGGGATCCTCCCAGACCAGGGCTCGAACCCGTGTCCCCTGCATTAGCAGGCAGATTCTCAACCACTGCGCCACCAGGGAAGCCCAGTGTCTTATAGTTTTTAGTGTACAGATCTTTCACCTCCTTGGTTAAATATATTCCTAAGAATTTTGTTCTTTTCGATGCTGTTGTAAATGAGACTGCTTTTCTTAGTTTCTCTTTCTAATAGTTCACTGTTGGTATATAGAAATGCAACTGATTTTTGTATATTTATTTTGTATCCTGCAACTTTACTGAATTTGTCTATTCTAACAGTTTTTTGGTGGAGTCTTTAGGTTTTCTATATATAACAGTATGTCATCTGCAAATAATGACAGCTTTACTTCCTCCTTTCTGATTTGGATGGTTGCCTAATTGCTCTGGCTAGGACTACGAATACTGTGTTCAGTAAAAGTGGCAAGTGTGGGCATTTTCATCTGGTTTATCATCTTAGAGGAAAAGCTTTCAGCTTTTCACTGTTGAGTATGTTAGCTGTGGGCTTATCGTATATGGCCTTTATTATGTTGAGGTATGTTCCCTCTATACCCACTTTGAGAGTTTTTATCATAAATGATGTTGATGAGCATGCACTTTTGTATTTTTTTAAAATACCAAAAAAATTTTTTTAAAAAATACTGTACCATTACAGCATTGGTGATCCCTGTGTAACATGATAAAAGCTGCTAAATTTGTGAAGGGAAATTTTCTTTCCCTTCTTTTAATTACCAAAAAACTTAATTAGATTTCAAGTGTAGACTCATAGATCTAGAATGATTCTCAAGTGATATTTTAGTTCACCATAACCATCCAATGCCCACATCCTGTATCATCCCAGTCTATGAGATTTCAAACTTGACAGCTCCAAAACACCAGTCCTGGAAGAGTTTTCTTGGACCACAGTTTAAGACCCACGCTGGTCTAGAAGGGAAAATTCCAGAGTGTCCTTTGCAAACTCAGGGTTACTCTCAGGAAAGTCTTTCTTATTGTGACTCATGTCCTTTGGGCTGAAGCTTATGCCTATTTCCTCAGCTTCAGATATTAGAGACAAAAATATCAGAAATTGGGCTTCCCTGGTGGTGCAGTGGTTGGGAGTCCGCCTGCCGATGCAGGGGACACGGGTTCGTGCCCCTATCCCGGAGGATCCCACATGCCGCGGAGCGGCTGGGCCCGCGAGCCATGGCCGCGGAGCCTGTGTGTCCGGAGCCTGTGCTCCGCAGCGGGAGAGGCCGCAGCGGTGAGAGGCCCGCGTACAGCAAAAAAAAAAAAAAAAAAAAAAAATATCAGAAATTATTGTTGGCCCCCAAAGGACCTCCTAGATGATTGCTTCAAACTTCCCATTTTAAAGATGAAAAAGCTGAGGACGAGTGGAATGTGTAACCTGCATGTGGTGAGAGTGGTACCAAAACCCAGTTATCCTACCTGCCAGACCTCACACTTTCTATTGCCTTAGTCATACCTTCCTCTCAGACACACACCAGCATCACCTAGTCGAGTCTACATACAGTGCCTTTCACGCATTGATACAAGGTCTGTTAGATACGTACTACTTACAGAACTTCTGAAGCATAAACTAATTTATCAATATCAAAGGCCCAAGAAGGCAAAGCAATTTTTCCTACTCCAAAGTAGGAGTGTTTCGGAGCAAGGATGAAACTCTGAATGACCCTCATTTTGTGCTGAAGACCTAGAACCTCCACTGGTTCCAGGCTCCATGCTAGAGCTTTGTTTTAAAATCAAGACCCCACAGGACCCACAGAGCTAAGAGGATTATTTTTTTTCCTGTACCTATTCAAAACTGAAGCCCTGCAGCCATCAGGAAGCTCAAGTTCTTTGCTCAGCTTCTGCCTGTGTTTGGGCTAAGTGAAAATCCCTGGGTGGTAGTGGATGCTTCTAGCACCAAATGGTTTCTGTACAAAGTCCAGGCATTCCTCCTGGCCTGATTGGAGGGTTACCCCACACACAGAGAAGGATGTGACTAATACTGAATGTGACTTCAGACTCTGCAAGTCCAGACAACTTCTGATAAACATTTAAACAGAGGTCAAGAATGTTTTCCTTTCTGAGGGGAAACTATGCAGTCTATGGTGTGAGTGGGAGGGAGTAGAGGGGAATAAATCTAAACATCAGCTTCCTCCTTCCATAATTCTTATGCATTTTAGCAGCAACCATTTTTAATACTCTGACAGGCTTTCATACTTAGGACCCATAGCTGGGTGCTTGCTAAAAGAGAAGAGAGATGGAAAAGGTGAAGAAGATCCAGCAATTCCAAAGTGATTACCAAGCAAGTTTAGAGCTAAGCAGGGCAATTAGGGCTGGTTTCCCTGTTTCCCACCCTCAGGCCACGAGTGCTCCAAAATGTATGCCCTCAAGGCACAATTCAAGTACCCGGTTGGGATGCTCCCTTCCTATGCTGACAAAAGGGGGAAGCTCTGTAGAGGAAATGGGCGTTGACTTCTGGGGGAGGAAAGGTGAGTTGGTCCAGATGGCACTTCTCAGCATCCTCAGCCCACCCAAGGAATTCTGGGGCGTTGGCCCAGGACAAGGAGCAGAGATTGAAGAGCAGAGAGCCAGCATAGATGTCCCCTTCACAGGGGAAAAGAAAGCAGCATAGTTTCTGTGACCCAAAGCGCTTTCACTGGTAGTGCGGATACAATGTCTTGAGCGCTTCCCTGCCCATGGGCTGTTTGGTTTGTCTCCTTACGTTTCCTGGATGCGTGTGTGTTGAGGGAAGGAGATGTGGGTAAAGACTGGCATTCTGTCTCCCCAGTACTAAATAAAAAGCAAGAAGAATAAATGTCACTCAGCAAGCTCCCTCTAAATGGGAGGAGGGGGATTCAGTATTGGAAAAAGAGATGTTGATGTCAACTTTAGTGAAACCCTTCATGTATCTGAAATCAAAGTTCTTTTGAATATGTCAGCTTCGGTTATTTCAGCCATTACCTCTGTGGCCGGGAGCACTGAGGACCAATGTAGGTAGAATGCAATTGTGTCAGTTACTCCCTGTTGAGTTTTAAGCAGGTGGAGAAAAGATCTCATTTTTGAAGTCATGACTATGGAGTCATGGAGTATCCCCATACTCCATTTTAGACATGAGAGAGAACTTTACTTTAAAAAGCTAGTCTTCAGAAAGCACATCCACTTGTTTGTTGATTTGTTTCTTCATGTAGTCATTCATTAATTCATACATTCAAGTGCCCTCCAAGCCCTATGGTGGGCTCTGGGGGTATGGAATGGGCCATGTCAATGGGCCATTACTCAGAAAACTGGGAATCATGGTCAGGATGAAAGTTCTGGAGTTAAACGTACTGTAGAATCCTGGCCCTGCTACAGATACGCTCTGTGCAAGGTACTTAACCTCTCAGAGCCTCTGATTTCTCACCTGAAAATGGGGCTAATAAGCATAAACACCTCATTGGATTCCTGTGAGAGTTACCTGAAATAACATGAGAGAACCTGTGCCGTGCCTGGAATATAATAAGCTCATACGTGGTGGTAGAGGCAGTATTAGAGGTTATGGTAAGGATAGTAGTAATTTCTATTATTAGCAATTACTATTATTTATTTATTTATTTATTTAAATTTTATTTATTTATTTATTTAGGGGTGTATTGGGTCTTCGTTTCTGTGCGAGGGCTTTCTCTAGTTGCGGTGAGTGGGGGCCACTCTTCATCGAGGTGCGCGGGCCTCTCAGTGAGAGGGCTCAGTAGTTGTGGCTCACGGGCCTAGTTGCTCCGCGGCATGTGGGATCTTCCCAGACCAGGGCTCGAACCCATGTCCCCTGCATTGGCAGGCAGATTCTCAACCACTCTGCCACCAGGGAAGCCCAGCAATTACTATTATTAATGAGACCAACAGCACAAGAGTGAGAGAGCAAAGCAAAAGTGATAGGTTTCAGCAGGCGAGAGATTGCTGGATAGGAGATGACTTGTGGACTTTCTTTCCCTTGAGCTCTATTATTTTTTTCAATGACATCTTAGTGGAGAAATTTGGAAATTCCTTTCCCTTTGCATTCCATTTTCTATTACATTCCTGAAGACTGAAGCTTTGGTACAGAATTCAGCCGGAGGCTACATCCCAGCATTTGCATTGACCTTAGAGTGCTTAAGGTAATTATTCTGTCAATTATTTGACTTTTTAAAGTGTGCTTACCTTGAAGAACCTCTGCAAAGGAGGACCATGTTAATGTGTAACATGGAGATAAGCAGGGTGCTGCTCATTTTTATTTCTTTTTTCTTTTTCCTGGCTGTTCAACTGGAAAACTGAAATGGTTCTATTTGCATCTCATAGAGCAGTGTTGAAAGGTGGGGACGAAAGAGCTTTTACTAATGAAGTACAGCAGAATGTGAATTTTTGCAACACGAATGGCAAGGGATCATCTGCAATTTGTTTTGGTTTTAAGAGAAAAAAGGAAATTACAAGGCAATGTAATACCTTGCTTGAAAAAGTGACAAGACATTTGGTAGTGTATATATGTCCATGCCACTCTCTCGCTTTGTCACAGCTTACCCTTCCCCCTCCCCATATCCTCAAGTCCATTCTCTAGTAGGTCTGTGTCTTTATTCCCGTCTTACCCTTAGGTTCTTCATGACATTTTTTTTTCTTAAATTCCATATATATGTGTTAGCATGCAGTATTTGTCTTTCTCTTTCTGACTTGAGATCAGCTCGGTGCTTTGTGACCACCTAGAGGGGTGGGATAGGGAGGGTGGGAGGGAGGAAGACGCAAGAGGGAAGAGATATGGGAACATATGTATATGTATAACTGATTCACTTTGTTATAAAGCAGAAACTAACACACCATTGTAAAGTAATTATACTCCAATAAAGATGTAAAAAAAAAAAAAGAAAAGAAAAAGTGACAAGATAGCAGAGAGGATACTCTTGAGTTGAACCAAGTAGCTGTGTGCATCTCTTGTAGATGGAATGAGTGGTCCCTACTTGCATGGACAGCAAGGTCATTTTTCTCACCCTAAAGAGAGGGCATTAACCATCGGTGCTAGAGGAAACGTGGAACAGGAAGGAACGAGCAACTGCAGCAGGAGGCCTGAGTTGAGCCCAGGAGGGTTGGGGACCCTGTGGGCGGGAGCCAGCTCCACCCAGGTGGCAGCTCCCAGGCCAGCAGGCGTTGGTGGTGGAGCTGGGCCTCTCAAGTCCTAACAGCTTTTTCGGGAACTTTCTGTTGTTAGAGAAACCACCTCCGCATCATCCGAGTGCATTTCTGAAATGCCTGACTGTGCTCAGGGCTCTGTAAGCTCAGGATTAGCCAGTCCTCCAGGGACCTGGTCTGCATCACCAGCAAAGATCAGAGGAACTTGGTAGAGCCATTTTTTTGAAGGAAAAAAACAACCCTAAACCCACAAGTGAATGGAAATGCATATTTATATCACTGGCTCATCAAGGGTCAGGGTGTTTTGTGGCAAGGGAGAGAAATTGGTGATTAGGAATGAAACTCTGGAATGTAAAGCTAGAAGATCTGTGGCGAAGACGGAGAAGAGGAGACTGAAGGCAAACACTGGATCTTGTACCACTTTTTCATCAGCTGCAGCAAGTAGTTGACTACACATTGGTTAGCTGATATGTCGAGGCAGAATTTTAGGTTACCTGGAAGGTCATATGGGACAGTGGTTAGGAGCCTGGGCTCTAGAACCAAATTGCCTGGTTTTGAATCCCAGCTCTACCATTTATAAGCCTCGCAACTTTAGGCAAATCATTCAGCTTTCCTGTACCTCAGGTGTCTCCTCTTGTGAAATGGGAGGCGGCCCCAACCTCACAGAGTGGTTGACAGGGTTAGATTAGTTACACACCTGAATGCCCATGGTGAGCAGTCAATGAATAGGCGTAGCTGTTGTTGTGAATGGCCATTGGTGGGGAGGTGAGGGACAGGACTGAGTTGAGGGGAAACAATTAGCATGAAATAGGATAACAGAGTATATGGTGGTGAGAAACTATGAAAGTCATTGGGTCCAGCTTCCTCCTTAACCAGGAAACAAATCCTATTCCACTTTAAAATAATTAATTTGAAATCATAAATAACAGTGACCGTTTATTGAGTACTCACTGTGTGCCAGACAGCAGGGGAAGCCCTGTGCCTGCATCCTAACAATCCCATGGGGCCCTGGTACTTATTATTACCCCATTTTTATCAATGAGAAAACTGAGACTCAAAATGTTAGGTAACTTACCCAACATCACCTAGATCTGTCTGAATCCAGAGATTATGTTCAGAACACAGCAGTTCTGTTCCCTTTGCTTTCCATTTTCTATCACATTCCTGAAGACTAAAGCTTCAGGACAGATTTCAACTGTCAGGACAGATTTCAACTGAAGGCTGCATCCCAGCACGTGCGTTGGACCTGGAGTGCTAGGGTCATTGTTCTGTCAATTATTTGACTTTTTTTTTATATAAATTGATTTATTACTTTATATTTATTTTTGGTTGTATTGGGTCTTCGTTGCTGCACGCTGGCTTTCTCTAGTTGCGGCGAGCGGGGGCTACTCTTGGTTGCAGTGCGCGGGCTTCTCATTGCAGTGGCTTCTTTTGTTGCGGAGCGTGGGCTCTAGGCACACAGGCTTCAGTAGTTGTGACACATAGGCTCAGTAGTTGTGGCTTTCGGGCTCTAGAGCACAGGCTCAGAAGTTGTGGCGCATGGGCTTAGTTGCTCTGCAGCATGTGGGATCTTCCTGGACCAGGGCTCGAACCCGTATCCCCTGCATTGGCAGGCAGATTCATAACCACTGCGCCACCAGGGAAGTCCCTATTTGACTTTTTAAAGTGTGCTTTCCTTGGAGAACCTCTGCAAAGAGAGGACTGATTTATTGTGTTCTATGGTCCCATTGAAGCAAGTATTTAATACCCATGAATACATGCCTTATTTTGTTTTGTTCTATATAAATCCAGACACCATATTTTGAAAAATACTTTAATTCTATTAATCTTGAGTAAATCATTTCCCAGTTCTTGGTTAGCTATTTAAAAGAAATGATAATATTAAGTAATAAAAAATTTTCCTTTGGAATCAATCCATCGTTTGATTGGATTTGATTGAAGTTGTGAATAAAATGAAGAATTCATCCCTGACAACTCTCAGCCATTGCTCATCCATGCATGAATGCATTTAAAATTGTTAGACATCTTTAACTGCTGACGAACACTTTGTTACCTTGACTTTAAATATGCGATGTGTCTTTGATCTTAGTGCTTCCTTTGGGAGTAAGTAAAATCAAGACTTCTCATTCCCTGACATGGCATCCCTTCAGATGTTAGAAGATATTTAACAGGCAGTCCCCCACCCCAGGCATCTCTTCTTTAAGCTAAACACCCACATCACCTTCTATGTTGGTTTTCAGACCCCACACCAGTCTTTGATGGGTGGTTTCCACCCTTAAGAGTTTGAACAAGATCCAGGGCTGCCGGACTGACTGGATCAATACAGAACACACTGCAGCCACAGGGTCACACAAATGCAGACCCAGACAGATGGCCTCCAGCCTCCTAGCCTCACTGATGTCATAGTAGACTCCATGGTTAAATAATAAAGGCAGGGTGATAAGCAGAAGCCAACAGAAGGATTTCCCCAAACCGTTTCAGAGTGGTCCATGGTAGAGGCTTCATGTCATTGCTATTGTTTGTATTTCAAGTGAGAGTTCCTCATGTTGGTTCTAACAAAAAGATCCTTGATATTCAAGATTTGTGTGGACTGTTCCTAAATTCTCAGGCACAAGTTCTAAAAATGAAAAGCTGTTTCTTCTTTTCATAAGAAGGGGCATTTGTAGCTACGTTTATCACAGATCCATGTTACAAATAGACAAGGGTGCATGGAAAGGGAGATGTTTAAAGTCACGTATTGAGATCATCAGGTGGCTCCTTTTGATCTAACTCCTACATTGCTCTGCTTTGTGTCTACCCTTTTTTCTCAGATGTGAAATTGTTGGGCTTTATTTTTCCACTTGTCAAATTCTCTTCAGCTTTTTAGCTGCTGTGTTGAACTCTTCTTTTCCTTAAAGGCATTTGGTTATTTTTTTTAATGTTTTTGCTTTACTGAAGGTTAATGTGCTTTTTATGGTTTTATAGTTACCTTGCAGAAATCTCATTAGAAAAGCACTTTAATATATTACTTGGCAACCAGACATCTGACAGTGTTCTAGTTCATTAGTTAGGAAACCTCCCCTGGCTTGGAGGAATGGACATTCCTCTGTGAATTGGGAAGCTTTGATCACTCCAGCAGGGGCCAGGGTTTATTTTAATGCATTTGAGGGGGAAGGGGAAGAGGTACTCTAAATCTGGCAAAATAAAAATAACACTGATTAAGAAAACAATGAAACATTCTTGAAAAAGAATTGCACTTCATTTAATATTATTCTGTGGTATCTCCTGAGTCCTTTGAAGACAGGACTTATTTTAGAAAATGGGTCTCTTTCTGTGGCAAGAGCCTAGTTAAACAGACTCACTCCAGGTCACAGATCACATTGAAATGATCCTAATGAGGGTAGACTTTTCAAAGCTATATTCATTTTACCATGAATAAATGGATTCAAGTCTTATTCGTGGGTTTTTAATTTTCAACTTTGAATTTGCAAACTATCAAATTCCTTCAAAGCTATGGTGTGCAGAGAAGGATCTGACTAATAGGATTGCTTTATTTTTAAAGAAAGATGCCCTTTGGCACAGCACTGGACTTTGAAATATGATCAGTCAAGGGTCCAACAGGCAAGGATTTCCCACATGACACTGTTTCTTGTTGAGTTCCAACCAGATTTAATGTCTCTCATACAAAAAAGCTACCGGGAGGGCTTCTAGTGCATTCAGAGTAGATAATGCTATGGCTTCCCTGGTGGCACAGTGGTTGAGAGCCCGCCTGCCGATGCAGAGGATACCGGTTCGTGCCCCGGTCCGGGAAGATCCCACATGCTGCGGAGCGGCTGGGCCGCTGAGCCTACACGTTCAGAGCCTGTGCTCCTCAACGGGAGAGTCCACAACAGTGAGAGGCCCACATACCGCAAAAAAAAAAAAAAAAAAAAAAAGATAATGCTATATTGTTTCAACACAGAGTATACCAAATGAAGTAAAAGTTCCTGAAGCACGGCAATACTTGGGTGCTGGTGACTTTTTTTTTTTTTTTTAAGGAGCTGTATCTTTTTTAATTGAAAGACTTGAAGTAAGCTGTATGAAAAGGTGTTTTTTGTTGTTGTTTGTTTGTTTGTTTGTTTTTTGCACGATACGCAGGCCTCTCACTGTTGTGGCCTCTCCCGTTGCAGAGCACAGGCTCCGGACGCACAGGCTCAGCGGCCATGGCTCACGGGCCTGGCCGCTCCGCGGCACGTGGGATCTTCCCGGACCGGGGCACGAACCCGTGTCCCCTGTATCGGCAGGCGGACTCTCAACCACTGCGCCACCAGGGAAAACCTGAGAAGGTGTTTTTTTTTTTTTTTTAAAAAAAAGGGGGGGGGCTCAGTTATTAGAATGGTATAAATAGGGCAGCAAGCAAATGGTCGTATGAAATGAGGGCCTCCTCCTTTATCAAGAGATAAAGGGAAAGGAATGGAGCATTTTGGCAAGAGTGACATTAAGCCGCTGAAGTAAGGTTGGAGAGGAAACTGGAGCATCCTGCGTAGTGACAGAAATAAATGAAAGAAGCATGTAGTGCTTTTCGGCTTGCCTGATTGACAAGCAGAACCCAGTTGCCAATGATGGCTGACTTTCACCTTTTAATACCTTCCAAGGCAGGTAGGAGAGAGGGAGGGATGGGCAGAAACAATAAATGGTTTAGTTCTGTGTTAGAGGTGCATTTTCCAAAGAAAATGCAATTTGGAGATCTGTGTGCTCAGACCAGGACCCGCTGTGTGAGTAGCTGGCCTCAGGCAGGTTACTAAGTACCCCCCCCCCCGACACACACACTGTGTTTCCTCATCTCTGTGCATTAGGGATCACAGAGGCTCTCAACCAACTCCACAGCTCTGTGCTGTGGGTCAGGTAAGATAACACACTTTAGAAAGTTCTCCACAAATGGGCAGTGATGGTGGAGCAAGCTGGAGGTGGTGATGATGGCTGTGATGTCTTTTCCTGACTGACTCCAAGCCTGGCCAGTTCCTTCGCAGCCGTGCAAGCTCATGGGGCTACTCAGAAGGCCCATCTTATTGTCCCTTCTGATCCAGAGACCCTAGTTCTCAGGTAGTTCTGGCTGTCTTTATAACCATCTCCCTTCCCGCAAGGGTTCACAATCCGCAGAGAAAAGCTGTTCAAGACAAGACCTCTTAAGCAGGCTCAAAGTTTTGAAAGCCACTGTGGACCTGCCTTCCTGAGTCCCCAGATATTCCCCCACACCAAGTACAGTCGGCCCTCCGAATCCATGGGTTTTGCATCCTCAGTATACCGACAGCCGACTATATTCATCGCACTGCACCATTCTATATAAGGAACTTGAGCATCTGTGGATTTTGGTATCCGTGAGTACTCCTGAATCCAAACCCCTGCAGATATTGAGAGAGGACAGTATGCACAACACCAGTGTGGCTCCCTTAGACCTGTCATGATATTGACCCAGCCCAGCCCCCTCTGCTGGGCTGGGAGCCAGGACTGTGGGCCGGGGTGATGGCCCAGCATGTGCAGTTAGAGGATCGTGACCACCCAGGAAAAACCAAGGGAAGCTGTCTTACCTTGTGTGTGTTAGAACCCGCCAGTGTTGGAATCTGGGGTTGCTTAGTCTAAGCCTGAATGATCAAGAACGGGGGACAGTGCCAGAATGAAAGCGAACATTTGTTTGTCAGCACAGATAGAGGAAGGAAATAGGCCTGCTAAATATAACAGCCTCAGTAGGCCTCCTACTGACTGGTCCTTCTCTCCTTACCCACGCAGAACTCGCCTGATTTGATGAGACATATATGTACTGAATAGCAGCATGGAACATAGTGTTTGACTAGAAGAGGCTTTCCAAAGGCTAGAGCAAGAAAGAGGAACATTCTTTGTAAGTTCCAAGTTAGTGTTTCATACCCCAGAGATATAAGAAATGGTGCCTTCAGTAGGACCTAGAGTTGTGCATTGATCAGCATCGCTTTTGGCCAAAATATACTCCTGATGCAGCTTGTACTGATTCACACACTTCCTCCAGCTAGGTTTCACCACTGCCACATGCACAAGGACCGAGGGGCTTCCTTAACTAGGTGAGCCTGGTGTGTTTAGAGCAGAAGAAATAGCATGTAGTGAAAAAAGAGCACATGCAGGGAGAGCCTATCTGCAGAAAAATTGGCCTTTTTTTTGTTTTGTTTTGCGGTACGTGGGCCTCTCACCATTGTGGCCTCTCCCGTTGCGGAGCCAGGCTCCGGACGCACAGGCTCAGCGGCCATGGCTCACAGGCCCAGCCACTCCGTAGCATGTGGGATCTTCCCGGACCAGGGCACGAACCTGTGTCCCCTGCACCGGCAGGCGGACTCTCAACCACTG
The DNA here is from genome assembly GCF_964165515.1 of Mesoplodon bidens. Taxonomy (NCBI): domain Eukaryota; kingdom Metazoa; phylum Chordata; class Mammalia; order Artiodactyla; family Ziphiidae; genus Mesoplodon; species Mesoplodon bidens. The sequence goes on from NC_138176.1 coordinate 135,294,145, forward strand.
CACCACCAGGGAAGCCCAAATTGGCCTTTTTAATTAGCAGTTTTGTTTCAATACATTCTTTAATACATTGTGTTGTACTGTTCAGCATTGATCTTCAAGATCGATCACATTTGTTTTTCAGGAGGAATCAATCTTAACCAAATAGAAAAATGCACTGAGGCCCCCCTGTGTTTGTTGCTCATTACTCCTCCCCCAAATCTGTGAGCCGGCTCAAGGGGTCTGAGGCATTCAGAAGAGAAGCATTCTTATTTAAACTTCTGGTGGTTCATTTTGCATGTTTTTGAGACCGATTATGGTCTCATAGAGGTTCAGGCCCACAGTCAGAGATTGAGAAACTTCCATCATTATAAATGTGGCCTATGGCGCCCACCTCATTTTAACTAGCTTGATGCAAAGGAGTGATTGGGGCCTGACTTCTGCCTCCTACAAACTAGTCTTTTTCAATGGTGTGCACTTCTTTCTGTCCCCCAAAGGGATCTGTTAAATGTGATTTTCAGCAGGAAATGTGCTTTTTTAATTTGTTAGCCATAATGGAAATGCATAGATAAACAGAATCTGTGTGAATGTAGTCAGATTTGGGAGTGGGGGACAGGATAGGGGAAACAAAGATAGAAAAAGCTCTGTCAAACATGAAATGAGGGGCAGCACAGGAATAAAGAAGCAGACGTAGAGAATGGACTTGAGGACACAGGGAGGGGGAAGGGTGAGCTGGGACGAAGTGAGAGAGTGGCATGGACATATATACACTACCAAATGCAAAATAGCTAGCTAGTGGGAAGCAGCCACATAGCACAGGGAGATCAGGTCGGTGCTTTGCGACCACCTAGAGGGGTGGGTTAGGGAGGGTGGGAGGGAGATGCAAGAGGGAAGGGATGTAGGGACATACCTATATGTATAGCTGATTCACTCTGTTATACAGCAGAAACTAACACACCATTGTAAAGCAATTAACCTCCAATAAAGATGTTAAAAAAACAAACAAACATGAAATGAGTATGTACTTGATTTTCATTTTTGTTTAAACCAGCCTCTTTATAAAATTTATTTCTTAATAAGACAACATTTTACAATGAGTATGATCAGCGTTTTGAAGAGAAAACATCTTACTGTGGAAGGACTTCTAGAAGAAAGAAAGACTCACCTAAGATTCCTGCAGGAAATCTAAAGAGAACTCCTGGTGGCGGGCCTCCCATCTGTGTTTTGTGGTGAGGGACCATAAACAACCCAGAGAGAGAGAGAGAGAGAGAGATCCCAGTAACTGGAAGTTCCCCGGTGGCCCGGCCTCTGCTTCCTGCCCAGCTTCTGCTCATTTGCCATCTTTATTCTTCTCTTCTGCTCCGTCCAGCCCCACAGATGGTCCAAGAGACTCAGAGGGGCCTTCAGGCTTCTACACCAATTTGAGTTTCCCTCCTGGGCAAGTCAGTGTGTCTCATGGTAATATTCTGTCCTGAAACCATACAAGGAGAGGATGTAACAGTCTCTGACACTCCTGGGAGCACACCTGGAGGAAAGCCTGAAAGTGGTGGCCTGGAGGAAGCCCCCCGCCCTGGACCCTACTGTATGTCTGGGCAAGAGGCTCAGAACATTTCTCTAGTCTTGGCTAGAAAGGCTTCCTTAGAGCTTTGGCTTTTCTCTCATGTCCTTCAGATGGATTCTGCATACCAGAATGGCAAATTGAAAAGCTTCACAGAATTAGCTTTTAATGTTAAAAACAAACAAAAAAGCAAGTTGAGGAATGACTGAAGAGAAAGCACACTCCAGCTGTCAGACAACTTTGAGAGCATTAGTGGATGTTCTAAATTTAAATATAATTTGTCCCTTTCTCCTTATCCCTATAACACCCGAAGTTTCCTTTCACTTCCCTCCCTGCCTTCCACTAACCCCATTCCTGGTTTACTACCTGGCGATGATAATTATGTATATGCATCCTGAAAATTTAACCCTTCATGTGCCATTTCCTCTCTTTCGCTATTTTCTTTCCTTTTTTGTGGAAAATTATGTAACAGAAACTTGCCATCTGCATGTTCTTCACTTTTTTAAAAAAATAAATTTTTTGGGCTTCCCTAGTGGCGCAGGCATTGAGAGTCCGCCTGCCGATGCAGGGGACACAGGTTCGTGCCCTGGTCCGGGAAGATCCCACATGCCGCGGAGTGGCTGGGCCCGTGAGCCATGGCCACTGAGCCTGCGCGTCTGGAGCCTGTGCTCCGCAACAGGAGGAGTCACAGCAGTGGGAGGCCCGTGTACCGCAAAAAATAAATAAATAAATAAATAAATTTATTATTTATTTATTTTTGGCTGCGTTGGGTCTTCGTTGCTGCACACGGGCTTTCTCTAGTTGTGGTAAGCGGGGGCTACTCTTAGTTGCGGTGCACGGGCTTCTTGTTTTGAAAGAACAGTGATAAACTTTAATCAAATTAAAGTCAGGAATATAAAGATTCTGCCTCAATTTTTCTTTAATTTCTCACATATCACTTATTTTCCTACTGTCTGCTGAATTTTAACAGTCTGGGACAGCCTCTATGATTACAAATTTAAAAATACACATCCATAAGTCCTTAAACACCATTTTAAAAAACCAGAGTGTCAATGCCAAATTTCTGATTTTAATGAAAATTCTGAACATTAAATGAGCATTGCTGCATTTACAATGCTGACTTTTAAAAGCTATCTGAAAATAAAATATAGTAAAATTATTGCTTCCCAAAGTTATGTTGACATAATCTATACAAGGCAGAATTGAAACAATAGCAAACTGCATGAAAACAGTTACATAACCAATCTTTATCCCTTCTTTTGGCATTTTATACAGCTCTACAAAGCTATCACGTTATAGTCCTTATCTTGAAAGGGATGTCCTGCCATCTAGATACTTAAATTCTATCCATGTTAAGATATATCCTGAGGATATTAGTGTGTTTACCCATAGGAATGACTTTAATTTTGCATGTTAAGCAGTACAGTACACGCTTGACAAATCTCAGTGTGAAGTTCTATAGGCATATTACTTTGCCAGATAATACAAAAAAATTCACAGTGCAAAACCAAGAGTAGTTATTCTCATTATTTAAAAAAAAAAAGCAACACTTATTTCACAATCCCTGGACCTGTAAAATAGCCATTCTTTTAATTTACAGAATCGAGGGAAGTATTTTATTTTATTTTATTTATTAAATATGTTTCCTGCTCATACACAATGTTGATATCATTACCATGATTTTTTTTTTTTGAAGATGTTGTGGGTAGGAGTTTATTAATTTATTTATTTTTGCTGTGTTGGGTCTTTGTTCCTGTGCGAGGGCTTTCTCTAGTTACGGTGAGCGGGGGCCACTCTTCATCGTGGTACGCGGGCCTTTCACTGTCGCGGCCTCTCTTGTTGCAGAGCACAGGCTCCAGACGCGCAGGCTCAGTAGTTGTGACTCACGGGCCTAGCCGCTCCGTGGCATGTGGTATCCTCCCAGACCAGGGCTCGAACTCGTGTCCCCTGCACTTGCAGGCAGATTCTCAACCACTGCGCCACCAGGGAAGCCCGAGGGAAGTATTTTAAATGTCAGAACACACATGCTGAATGTGATTTAGTGTATCAGCACCAAAAATCTGGAAAGTCTACAAAAATTGTTTAGATATATAAGGTGCATACATGAATTACATTCAGTTTGAGGGAAGAAACGGTACCCCCAGATGCACTGATATTTAAGAAATAGCTGAATAACTTTCACCTTGGTTTATAACAAAATAAAAAAATACTGCTTTTAATTTTTCTTATATGTCATGTAAAATTTAGATCCAAAATTGAAGTGCTGCCTTTTACTGTGAATAGCAGTTTGATCGTTACTTTTTTTTTTTTACAACTTTATTGGAGTATAATTGCTTCACAATGGTGTATTAGTTTCTGCTTTATAACAAAGTGAATCAGTTATACATATACATCTGTTCCCATATCCCTTCCCTCTTGCATCTCCCTCCCTCCCAGCCTCCCTATCCCACCCCTCCAGTCGGTCACAAGGCACCGAGCTGATCTCCCTGTGCTATGCGGCTGCTTCCCACTAGCTATCTACCTTATGTTTGGTAGTGTATATATGTCCATGCCTCTCTCTTGCTTTGTCACAGCTTACCCTTCCCCCTCCCCATATCCTCAAGTCCATTCTCAAGTAGGTCTGTGTCTTTATTCCTGTTTTACCCCTAGGTTCTTTTTTTTTTTTTTTTTTTTAGTTTCTGCTTTATAACTACCCCTAGGTTCTTCATGACATTTTTTTTCTTAGATTCCATATATATGTGTTAGCATACGGTATTTGTTTTTCTCTTTCTGACTTACTTCACTCTGTATGACAGACTCTAGGTCTATCCACCTCATTACAAATAGCTCAATTTCGTTTCTTTTTATGGCTGAATAATATTCCATTGTATATATGTGCCACATCTTCTTTATCCATTCATCCGATGATGGACACTTAGGTTGTTTCCATCTCCGGGCTATTGTAAACAGAGCTGCAATGAACATTTTGGTACATGACTCTTTTTGAATTATGGTTTTCTCAGGGTATATGCCCAGTAGTGGGATTGCTGGATCATATGGTAGTTCTATTTGTAGTTTTTTAAGGAACCTCCATACCGTTCTCCATAGTGGCTGTACCAATTCACATTCCCACCAGCAGTGCAAGAGTGTTCCCTTTTCTCCACACCCTCTCCAGCATTTATTGTTTCTAGATTTTTTGATGATGGCCATTCTGACTGGTGTGAGATGATATCTTATTGTAGTTTTGATTTGCATTTCTCTAATGATTAATGATGTTGAGCATTCTTTCATGTGTTTGTTGGCAGTCTGTATATCTTCTTTGGAGAAATGTCTATTTAGGTCGTCTGCCCATTTTGGATTGGGTTGTTTGTTTTCTTGCTATTGAGCTGCATGAGCTGCTTATAAATTTTGGAGATTAATCCTTTGTCAGTTGCTTCATTTGCAAATATTTTCTCCCATTCTGAGGGTTGTCTTTTGGTCTTGTTTATGGTTTCCTTTGCTGTGCAAAAGCTTTGAAGTTTCATTAGGTCCCATTTGTTTATTTTTGTTTTTATTTCCATTTCTCTAGGAGGTGGGTCCAAAAGGATCTTGCTGTGATTTATGTCATAGAGTGTTCTGCCTATGTTTTCCTCTAAGAGTTTGATCGTGTCTGGCCTTACATTTAGGTCTTTAATCCATTTTGAGCTTATTTTTGTGTATGGTGTTAGGGAGTGATCTAATCTCATACTTTTACATGTCCCTGTCCAGTTTTCCCAGCACCACTTATTGAAGAGGCTGTCCTTTCTCCACTGTACATTCCTGCCTCCTTTATCAAAGATAAGGTGACCATATGTGCGTGGGTTTATCTCTGGGCTTTGTATCCTGTTCCATTGATCTATCTTTCTGGTTTTTGTGCCAGTTATCATCCTGCCTTGATTACTGCAGCTTTGTAGTATACTCTGAAGTCAGGGAGCCTGATTCCTCCAGCTCCGTTTTTCGTTCTCAAGATTGCTTTGGCTATTCGGGATCTTTTGTGTTTCCATACAAATTGTGAAAATTTTTTTCTAGTTCTGTGAAAAGTGTCAGTGGTAGTTTGATAGGGATTGCATTGAATCTGTAGATTGCTTTGGGTAGTAGAGTCATTTTGACAATGTTGACTTTTCCAATCCAGGAACATGGTATATCTCTCCATCTATTTGTATCATCTTTAATTTCTTTCATCAGTGTCTTATAATTTTCTGCATACAGGTCTTTTGCCTCCTTAGGTAGGTTTATTCCTAGATATTTTATTCTTTTTGTTGCAGTGGTAAATGGGAGTGTTTTCTTGATTTCACTTTCAGATTTTTCATCATTAGTGTACAGGAATGCCAGAGGTTTCTGTGCATTAATTCTGTATCCTGCTACTTTACCAAATTCATTGATTAGCTCTAGTAGTTTTCTGGTAGCATCTTTAGGATTCTCTGTGTAGAGTATCATGTCATCTGCAAACAGTGATAGCTTTACTTCTTCTTTTCCAATTTGGATTCCTTTTTTTTCCTTTTCTTCTCTGATTGCTGTGGCTAAAACTTCCAAAACTATGTTGAATAAGAGTGGTGAGAGTGGGCAACCTTGTCTTGTTCCTGATTTTAGTGGAAATGCTTTCAGTTTTTCACCATTGAGGATGATGTTGGCTGTGGGTTTGTCATATATGGCCTTTATTATCTTGTGGAAAGTTCCCTCTATGCCTACTTTCTGCAGGGTTTTTTATCATAAATAGGTGTTGAATTTTGTCAAAAGCTTTCTCTGCATCTATTGAGATGATCATATGGTTTTTCTCCTTCAATTTATTAATATGGTGTATCACGTTGATTGATTTGCATATATTGAAGAATCCTTGCATTCCTGGAATAAACCCCACTTGATCATGGTGTATGATCCTTTTAATGTGCTGTTGGATTCTGTTTGCTAGTATTTTGTTGAGGATATGTTCCAGTTTAAGACACTTCACACAACAGATATTTAATGCCCTAAAAATATTTTTTAAACTTGAGTCATTTTGTGAACATCTGAAGTTAGATCTCTTATATTTTTATGTAGAGTTGGGTATAAAGTCATTGTGTGTCAAATAAAAATTATTTTTAAATGTTATCAGTCCCAATCAGTAATTAGGACTTTTCTAAATATGTCGTCATCTTTTCAGGCAAAAATTACTATCATGAAGTTAGATGAAAGTAAATACAGAATTTCTTGGTTTACAATCCAAAATTATTGTGGCATTAAAGCATGCCTCTTTCCAAACCATTTGATCAATGCTGATGACACTTAAATAAGGAAAACTTAGGCCAGTATTGCTCTAATTATACTGACATGCTGTCCTGAATGACCTACCAAGGCTGGGGAAGGGACCTGGCCTGGTTCCTCCACTCTGTGAAGTGGCCCCCTCCTGTCTTACTCTAAATAACTTATACAAAATCAACTTATGCACACTGTTAACACAAAATCCAGCAAGCTACAGCCATGATGCCACCTACATGTATATATTTACTTTTTACTGTGTACATTAAAGAATTCTGTTGTGCTCTTCACATATTGGATATAAGTCTTCATATTTATTTCTAGGTTCCTTGGGAAGGGAAGAGAAAGACTAAGAAAAGAAATAGAACAGGGGAGTCAGACTGTAAAGTAACAACACAACTAGCCCAATATCTTTTTAATTTAAAAGATACTATCATCAAAAGGTTATATATATTTATCTATATATTTATATATAGATATATATTTATATATATATATTTATATATATATTTAAAAGAAAAGTCTCCTTCCTAAAATCCATATTATCCCATGATAGATTTTCACAGTGACTAGTATATATATCAATATAGTTTTCAAATCTCTTCAGTTATCCATTGGGTAATGGTTTTGGAATTAAAAGATGCCATTATCATCATAGTCTGAACATTGTACCATTAGAGAGATGTGCTTAGAAATGGTTCAGTGATTTGCTCATTATGATGACTATTTACAAAGATGTCTATTTAGCTTAGCAATAAATAATCCTGATACCAAAAGAGATAATGGTCATGCACACACCGAGATGGCTGCATGCTCTTAAAATATTTACATGTAGTTTTTCCATTAGGGCTTTCCCATTAGCAAGTGAAAGTGAGCTCTCTTCAATTTTCTCCACATCAGTCTTGCTTCTGGGGAATGCATCCTTCCATTTCTACAGCTTCGGGCCATCCTTCATATTTGTTTGTGTCCTTATTGTTCTTTATGTGCTGTTCAAAAGGGCTTTTTGTCATAATGCCTTTTCCACCACAGAAGACCCAGTTGTCTCTAAAACCAAGATGAGTAATAGATGTACTCCCCAATTCAGCAATGGGCTGCCAGGCCTCATCATTGAGTTTGGTTGCTCCATCATCATATGTTCCCATTAAGACTATTGTTCCATCTTGTATGGCCTTCAGAAACTCAATAAATGAGGCCACATTTCCTCCCCACATGTCAAAATATCTGGTGTCTATTAGATCTCCTGTTTTTCCATTTACCTAGGCAACATTGATTCCTCTTCCAACATTATTCTTAACACCACTCATTAAAACATTATCCTCCAGGCAGATTTTGGGTCCTACCACATTGGCTGCTCCACTTGCCATTTTAAAAGCAAAGTGCTTCTCAGGGCAAGCTTTTGAGATCCCACATTTATATCTGGGAGGTTTTGTGGAACGTGCAACTGCGTCCATTGCTGACCTTGCAAATAGATTTCCTAAACTCGCATCCATTTTTATTTCAAATGCTTGAGAAATAACATAGAATGTCAGTAAGAATACTGCCACAGCTACCACCAACTTTGCAGCACCTGCTACCCTCATGTTTGGTTTTTCAGTCTGTGGCACTTTTCATTAAATAAGCTCTGGCCTCCCGCCTGCCTCTCTGCCTCGTGCGCCCGCTCGCTCCTCCGGCTCCTCCCCGGTGCGCGGGCTTCTCCTTGCAGTAGCTTCTCTTGTTGCGGAGCACGGGCTCTAGGCACGTGGGCTTCAGTAGTTGTGGCATGCAGGCTCAGTAGTTGTGGCACACAGGCTTAGCTGCTGCGTGGCATGTGGGATCTTCCCAGGCCACGGCTCGAACCCATGTCCCCTGCATTGGCAGGCGGATTCTTAACTACTGCGCCACCAGGGAAGCCCTGTTCTTCACTTTTGACCCCAATCATGTATTAATGGATAGAAAATATTTCAGTCTCCTTATTTTTCTCTGCCATTGCTGATGCATTACTAGGCTCCTCTTATCTGGGCATTAGCTCATTGCTTATCTGAGTCTTCACTGGCTTCTGTTTTGCCTTCATCTCTTGGTTATGATGTCTATAGGTCTTGTCTCTATGGAGAATTAGATAGTAAACTGGCGACAGCAGTCCTTTGATTGGAGCTTAGCTTTTTCAAATGCTCAGAATTTTTTTTTATTACTTATTTGTACTTTTTTATGGCTAACATTTTTCTGATTCTTTGCCTGAAAGTTTTTTTTTAATTATTTAGTTTTGGCTGCATTGGGTCTTCATTGCTGCGCGCGGGCTTTCTCTAGTTGTGGCGAGCTGGGGCTACTCTTCGTTGCGGTGCACAGACTTCTCATTGCAGTGGCTTCTCTTGCTGCGGAGCACGGGCTCTAGGCACATGTCAGATGTTTTTTCAAGCATGCTTCTTCTGAAACCTCAACATATCTCCAGATCAATGATTCCCAAACTTCTGGGAATTGTAACAACCTATCCTTACGTTTGGTTTGTATGAGATCCTACCTCCCTTTTCACCCTATCAATCCTCCAGGAAGAAGAGAGCAACATTTTTTGGTTTTTAATGTAAAAACATGTAAAAAATTTTTTAGTTTTGAGGGGGCTTGGGGATGACATGACACTCAGTGGTGTATTGGAAAAGACGTTGCAAAAAAGGAATCACTGCTGTGAATCTTGGAATAAGGTCATTTTAATCTCACTATTTCCTTTTTTTTAATTGAGGTAGAAAATGCATAACATGAAATCTACCCTGTTAACAAATTAAGTGTACATACAGTATTATTAAATATATGCACATTGGTATACAGCAGATTTCTAGAACTTTCTCATCTTGCAGAAACATTGAACAGCAACTCTGCATCCCCCCTACCTCTAGCCCCTGGCAACCACCATTCTACTTTCTGCTTTTATGAGTTTGACAACTTTAGATCCTTCATGTGAGTGAAATCATGCAACATTTGTTTTTCTGGCTTATTTCACTTAGGTTAGTGTCCTCAAGTTTCATCCATGTTGTAGTATATGGCAGATTAATCTCACTATTTCCTGAAGTGTGAATATAAGACCCTTAAGGGGAAAAAAAAGTCTTTTATAGTTTCTATGGGCTGTTTAAGGTTACAAATGCTTACAGTTAAGGCTTATGTTTGGGGGATCCTGGGGGGATATAAGGTCCAATTCTTTTTTATATAATGATGAAGTAACGTAAAAGATTCTAGGAGAGCATGTACAAAGAACAGTCCTTGAAAATGCATATTATCATTATTGCAGTTATCTCCTTGAGACTTAGCCATAATGACCCCAAATCAATAAATGTCCATCCATGAGGACTGTACAAATGTGGGAGGTTTTGCCGTAACCCTTGAGGAAAGAACCGTATGACAAAAACAAAAAAACCCTCCTTCTCCAAAAAGAGATAATGATTAATTAAGGGACAGCTCTAGTTGACAGTAGAGAAAGCTCAAAGATGTTGTATTAGTTATTTACGGCTACACAATAAATTAGTCCAAAATTTGCAGGCTAAATAAAACAACAATGAATATCTAGTATCTCATACAGTTTCCGTGGGTCAGAAATTTGGGACTGGCTTATCTAGATAGTCCTTGGCTTGGGGGTCTCTCATGAGGTTGCAGTCAAGATGTCAGTGGGGGCCAGTCATCTGAAAGTTTGAGGTTGGAGAATCTGTTTCCAAATTGGCTCACTCACATGCCTATTGTCATGAGGACTTAGTTCCTCATCACATGGACATCTCCATTGCACTGCTTGAGCATCCTAACAACATGGCAACTGGCTTCTCCCAGACCAAGTGATCTAAGAAAAAGCAAGAAGGAAGCTGCAATGCCTTTAATGACCTAGTCTTAGAATTCACATATTGTCACTTCCACCACATTCTTTTCATTAGAATGGAGTCACTAAGTCTAGCCCACATTCAAGGGGAGCAGAATTCGGCTCCACCTAAAAAGGGAGGATTTGATAAGGGGATGGGAGACCCATGAAGCAGAAGGGAAGAACAGGATCTGGACCAGACACTCTAGTGATACCTGGAGACAAAGAGAAAGAGAATGTGGACACAAACTCCAGTCTGTGGCTGGCATGGGGGCTAGTAGTGGGGGAGGGAACTGGGGGAACAACTGGACAGCCAAACCAGAGAAATGATACAGGTAAGAGTAGTGGCTTTGACCATGAGCAAGGGTGGATGCCCCAGGCCAGCCCAGGAGCTTGGCACTGCTGGAGGGGGAAGTACTTTTCGCCGATATGACTTTCCTGTTGCTATCAGGCCTTCTTCACTAGAGATTCTCCTTCAGCTCAGCAAGGAGCTGGCTCAGAACCCAGACTCCACATGGGAGGAGGGCTAACGTCTTGGTGCTGTTTGCCTCTGGAGCTGCCCCTTTGAACATGTCCACCTGTGGGCATGTTCAGAACTCCATGCCTTAAGAGTGAGCCCTGGGCTTCCCTGGTGGCGCAGTGGTTGAGAGTCCGCCTGCCGATGCAGGGGACATGGGTTCGTGCCCCGGTCCAGGAAGACCCTACATGCCGCGGAGTGGCTGGGCCCGTGAGCCATGGCCGCTGAGCCTGCGCGTCTGGAGCCTGTGCTCCGCAACGGGAGAGGCCACAACAGTGAGAGAGGCCCACGTACTGGAAAAAAAAATATAGTGAGCCCTTTTCTGTTTTCACTATGGAGTTTGATTCCAGGGATGGCCTCTGTGTTTTCTCCAAAGCCTCTTTCTGAAACTGAGCTTTTGTTTACCTCCTAAATTGCCCTTCTAGCCTCCTTAGACTGAGTTGATTTGTCTTGATGGATGAATCCGATTCTTGAACTCATCCTCTTTGGCTCCATTTCTCTTGGCAGAGAACACAGGAAGATAGTTTTTCTTATGTGCGTGTTTGGGGAACATTTTTTTTCTTTGTTTTTCTGTCTCAGCCACAACCCGTGGGCGAGCCCAGCACCTGGGACCTTGACAAGCCTCTGTGTGTTCATGGGTTGAGGTCATCTAGGGAGTTCCTCCCAGTGTCGTTCGTCATGTCCCCGAATTCCAGAGCAGACCGCAGTTTCCCAAATCCCAGGCTCATGGAAATTGGGGGAATTACTTTTCTGGAGCCAGCTTTATCTTACTTGTCCATGTTCCATTCATGCAAATTGGAAATCCTCCCGCAACTAAACTGTGTGCCGCCCTTCTGCCTGGGAAATGCAGCTGTTCATGCTTAATGCTTTTGCTTAGCACCTTTCTAATCTCTCAGCTTTACACTGTTTAAATGGCAGCCAGCTGATTGAGAACAGATAATGTTTTTTCTGATTATTAATAAAGTACAAGGAAATGAATTCATACGGTTCTAGTTCCGCTTCTGCCAGCCCCCTGGAATGAGTGTAGGCAAATGTTGAACCAGCGCCCGTCCCAAACCTCATCTGTAAAATGAGAATTTGGACAAGATGGATCTTAGGGTCCTTCTACATCTAAAGGTCACTGGCTATATGATAATTTAAGAACATGGAAGTATTAATAGGGTAGGATTTATTTACCACAAGAGGAGAATCTCAGTACTGTCTCCTGTGAAGCATCCCACCAGAAAGTGCCTGTCTGTCAGCTGGTGCTTTTCCTCTGCACGTGGAATCAGCAATTCTTCTTTCATATTTGGAAACAGACTTTAAAGTGGACCTTTTTCACTTAAAACCTCACATAAATGTTTGGGTTTTTTTTGTTTTGTTTTGTTTTTTGCAGTACGCGGACCTCTCACTGTTGTGGCCTCTCCCGTTGCGGAGCACAGGCTCCGGACGCGCAGGCTCAGCGGCCATGGCTCACGGGCCCAGCCGCTCCGCGGCATGTGGGATCTTCCCGGACCGGGGCACAAACCTGTGTCTCCTGCATCAGCAGGCGGACTCTCAACCACTGCGCCACCAGGGAAGCCCACATAAATGTTTTTAACATGTTTTAGGGAACTGGGGTTTATGCTTTGCTGATTGTTTCTTTTAAATCCATCTTTTCTAATATAACATTATTGCTTGTCAACATAGACTTGCCCTTTTGCACTTTTAAATAGTTACCCCAAACTTCACTCTGGTTTCTCCCACTAAAAGTCTGACCAGTGACCCCCAATTTTTAAATCTCATAAACTGACTAATAAGACAGCATTTTGCTATAGAGTCAGCCTTTATCTTTTGTCTCCTGGGTTTTATCTAAATTTTTTAATGAAATTGCTACTTTTGTATAGATTTTTACCATATGGTCTATGTTAATGTAAGCATAAGAATACAGCATCAGCAACTCTGGCCATTTTATTGCTCTAGTTGAGTAGCTGGGTCAGGAACATAAACAGAGCATCTCTAAACATTGGCCTGTTTGTACCTATGAACAGCTGAGGACAAATTTTTAAAAAGCCACAGTAATCAAAATTTCTGCCCAAATGGTAAAACATGCCCTTGTACAAACTCTGGAATAAAAGTAGTTATAACTAGCTAGCCCCCCAAAATCTTTTTAATGACAAAGGAAGCCAGTCTCTTGGAATGGTTCCTAAAGTCTTGCTACTTAAACCTTTACATGAAAGCACAAAACCTGGTGTATATTTTGGTAACAGCATCAGTACACTCAGCTACTCGGGTTTGTTGATCATTTACTCAGTGCCAGGCACTGGGATACAGAATAGAACTTGAGAGAAGTTGGCCTGTCCTTACCAGCATTGAGCCCACAGTCTAATGGGGTGCGAAGACACAGTTAAAGCCCTGAGAAATTGCTGTGATGAGGGTAAATAGAACCATACAAGAACGAGGAAGGAGGCCCTCGTTCTATTTATTGAAATATAATTGATTTACAATGTTGGTTAATTTCTGCTGTACAGCAAAGTGACTCAGTTATACATTATATATACATTCTTTTTTATATTCTTTTCATTATGGCTTATCTCAGGATATTGAATATTGTTCCCTGTGCTATGGAGTAGGACCTTGTTTTTTCTATATGTAATAGTTTGCATCAACTAACCCCAAACTCCCGGTCCATCCCTCCCCTCCCCCAACCTTGGCAACCACAAGTCTGTTCTCTGTCTGTGAGTCTGTTTCATAGATAGGTTCATTTGTGTCATATTTTAGATTCCACATATAGGTGGTATCATATGGTATTTGTCTTTCTCTTTCTGACTTACTTTGCTTAGCATGGTAATCTCTGGGTCCATTCATGTAGCTGCAAATGGCATTATTTCATTCTCTTTTATGGCTGAGTAATATTCCATTGTGTGTGTGTTTATGTATATATTTATACACCACATCTTCTTTATCTATTCATATGTTGATGGACATTTAGATTGTTTCCATGTCTTGCCTGTTGTAAATAGTGCTGCAGTGAACATTGGGGTGCATCTATCTTTTCGAATTATAGTTTTCTCCAGATATATGCCCAGCTGTAGGATTGCTGGATCATATGGCAACTCTATGTTTAGTCTTTTGCGGAACCTCCATACTGTTCTCCAGAGTGGCTGCACCAATTTACATTCCCACCAGCAGTGTAGGGAGGGTTCCCTTTTCTCCACACCCTCTCCAGCATTTGTTATTTATGGACTTTTTTTAATGATGGCCCTTCTGACCGGTGTGAGGTGGTACCTTATTGTAGTTTTGATTTGCATTTCTCTAATAATTAGCAACGTTCAACATCTTTTCATGTGCCTTTTGGCCATTTCTATGTCTTCTTTAGAGAAATGTCTATTTAGGTCTTCTGCCCATTTTTCAATTTGGTTATTTGGTTTTTTAAAATTTTATTTTTATTTATTTATTTATTTATTTATTTATTTTTGGCTGTGTTGGGTCTTCGTTTCTGTGCGTGGGCTTTCTCTAGTTGTGGCGAGCGGGGGCCACTCTTCATCGCAGTGCGTGGGCCTCTCACTGTTGCGGCCTCTCTTGTTGCGGAGCACAAGCTCCAGACACGCAGGCTCAGTAGTTGTGGCTCACGAGCCTAGTTGCTCCGTGGCACGTGGGATCTTCCCAGACCAGGGCTCGAACCTGTGTCCCCTGCATTGGCAGGCAGATTCTCAACCACTGTGCCACTGGGGAAGCCCATGTTATTTTTTTGTTATTGAGTTGTATGAGCTGTTCATATATTTTGGAAATTAAGCCCTTGTTGGTTGCATCATTTGCAAATATTTTCTCCCAGTTCATAGGTTGTCTTTTTCTTTTGTTTATGGTTTCCTTTGCTGTGCAAACACTTATAAGTTTGATTAGGTTCCATTTGTTTACTTTTGCTTTTATTTCTATTGCCTTGGAATACTGACCTAAGAAAACATTGGTACAATTTAGATCAGAGAATGTTTTGCCTATGTTCTCTTTTAGGAGTTTTATGGTATCATGCCTTATGTTTAAGTCTTTAAGCCATTTTGAGTTTATTTTTGTGTATGGTGTGAGGGTTTCTCATAACTTCATTGATTTACATGTGGCTGTCCAACTTACCCAACACCACTTGCTGAAGAGACTGTCCTCCCCATTGTATATTCTTGAGGAGGCCCCCATTCTAAATAGGGGGAAGGGGGATGAGGAAAGACATCAAGGGAGGTTTGTCAAACAAAAAGATAACTGAGATCTAAAGGATATCTAGGGGTTAACCAGGCAAAGATGGGGAGGAATGGGAAATGGGGAGAATGTTCCAGGAAAAGGAATGACATGCCCAAAGGCTAGGGGCCAGGGAGAGCAGGACACATTTGAGGAACACTGAAGTTCATTATGGCTGGAGCTCAGAGTTCAAGAGGGACAAGGCAAGAAAGGAGGCTAGGAACATACTCAGGGCCAGATCTTATTTATTCTGGATTTTATAGTTTAAATAAATGTAGTCATTTCGAACCCTTCTCCCCTTTCTGGCAGTTAAATATTTTCTCAAGATGAAGATGTAAATCTGAAGCATATCTAAGCCCAAAGAGGAGACATTTTCAGTAATAGAAGGATTGTTTGGCTCTGCCCAGGAATGTTTACTAACTGTTAACATTGACTTTTAAAGTTTTCTATTAAAAAAAAAAAAAAAGAAAAAGAAAAGGGCTTCCGTGGTGGCGCAGTGGTTAAGAATCCGCCTGCCAATGCAGGGGACACAGGTTCAAGCCCTGGTCCGGGAAGATCCCATGCGCTGTGGAACAAATAAGCCCGTGCACCACAACTACTGAGCCTGCACTCTAGAGCCCGCGAGCCACAACTACTGAGCCCACACACCACAACTACTGAAGCCCACACGCCTAGAGCCCGTGCTCTGCAACAAGAGAAGCCACCACAATGAGAAGGCTGCGCACCACAACGAAGAGGAGCCCCCGCTCACCGCAACTAGAGAAAGCCCGCGTGCAGCAACAAAGACCCAACAAGCCAAAAATAAATAAATAAATACATTTATAAAAATAAAAAAATAAAGTTTTCATAGGATTCCTGCCTGTATAAGGTACTTTCTAAGAAGATGACATCTTCTTAATGATTTGCAAAACAAAACACGAAGCATATTTTCAAATACTGATTTTCCCATTAAACATTCATTGAAACCATTCAAATCTAACGAAAAGGACTGGCGTTCTCAGACTGTTTTATTCTAAGATGTGGTAGGACTCTAACTATGTGGTCGTGGTAGAGTTAACATCTGCTGAGCATTCAGCATGAGCAGGATAATTCTGACCTGTTTGGGGTTACAAGTCCAAACTGCTTACCCAGAGCCGCTCAGAAAATACCCCTGAAACATTTCAGGCCGGAGTGTGAATGGTGAGCCGTGACCACTGTTTAGCATTCTCACAGTTGTGTAATCTTTTCTCCAAAAGACATTAATGTTTTCATTATCTTGTTTTTCTTTTCTTCTTGATAACTTGTAGACATACCTAATCTCCTTGCCTTGACACTGAAAACCGCTGCAAACTAGTCTGGCCTCCAGTTCTCAAGATATCTTTTCCTTCTCTCCAAACCCCTCACCCTCCAACAAAACAAAGCAAGAAGGGACACTTCAGCAATACTGGGTTGTGTAGAGAGGCACCACAGGAGCCTAGGGAAAGCTCTGGGTTTGGACTCAGAAAACGTAGATTCATGTCCTGGACACACCACTCCCAGGCTTGGGGACTTTGCACAAGACACTGAACGTTAGTGAACCTCAATATCTTTATCTGTAAAATGACTCGCTTATCTGATTGTTGGGAAAGTCAAAATGAAGTAATAGGTATAAAAACTCTTTGTGGGCTGTAAACCCTAACGCCAACATACAGCGACATCTCACCTCTTTGAGCAGGCTGACCCCCTCGCTTGGAATTTCCTTACCAACCCCACCCACTGCCTTTAACTTTGAAAGCCCTTTTCCTCTTCCATGAATTCAGTTCTGACCTACTCAGTCAGAATGCTTTTTATATTTATATCATAGGACCAGTCATACTCCTTCCATATTATAGTTGATTCTATACTTGTATTCTAGTCTACATTTTGTGGATTCTAAATCCGTATCAGATAGGAGTCCAACCCCATCATCTTTCCATTCCTCCTGTCACCCAGCACAGCACTTAGTTTGTGGAGGACCTGAATGAATTAATCCACTCCTTGTTTTTACCTGCTTAGTGCCTTACAATGCTAAAATTCAATTTAGTTTCATTGTGAGTCTTTCTCAACTTTTATACCTTTTTCCATAGGGATTTTTCCTTAAGGAGTAACTTCATCTAGGCAACAGTAGAAGTTAGTGCTCTCATTACAGGAAATGAATATTAATGATGACTAGATGACATTTTTCTTTTGATAACCCCTAACTAATAGGAATTAAACCACTGGCCAGTCCAGTTTTTTTTTTTTAATTTATTCGTTTGTTTGGCTGTGCTAGGTCTTAGTTTCAGCATGTCGGATCTTTAGTTGCGGCATGCGGGATCTAGTTCCCTGACCAGGCATGGAACCCGGGGCCCCTGCATTGGGAGCGAGTGCAGAGTCTTAACCACTGGACCACCAGGGAAGTCCCTGGCCAGCCCAGTTTTACATCTGTTGATCAGTATGTTCCAAAAATATCCATTCTTTAATTGTCTGAGCATGTTATGACATTGGGAAAGCTATCTAGTGCTGACACTGGAGTATTTGTGGATCTGTTATTCCTCATTATTGCTGTGTAGGTTAAAATGCTGCTGTTATTTTCCAAAGCATTATTCAGAGCTGTCTGTGAGTGAGGTTAAGCTCTCTCAGCTGCAGAGATCATGACTGTGTTTTCACAGAGGCCCGTGGATGTGTGGGTGGAAGCAGGTTTCGTGATTACCAGTGTCATGCTTGTCCCGGGGGTCTTGTCTCAGTTTATCTATTTGAGTCTACTTTCTTCTCTTCAAGTGTCAGTTTAACTGATTTACAGGCTCTGAGACCATAATCCTTTCCCATGGACTAGGTAAGTCTGGGCTGCTTTCCACCCCTTGTTCACAGGCAGAGCAGGCATCATCCCCTTGTGAACCAGCCTCATCTTTGAAGCCCCCAGCTTGCTAAAGGGGTCACACGTTTGCTAGAGAGATCCCCTGAGAATGTACCCAAAAGGCAAGGACTAAGGAGGCATAAAGCGCAAGTTCTATGTCAATTTTGGGGAAATCGTGGACATTTTCTTCCCCAAGTTTGTAAAGAACGAGTTTCCTGCTTTTATGCATGGCTGCTCTAAAGAGGTGCCCAGTCTGAAATCCCAGCTACTGCTCTGGAAGGAAATTACTTTCCTTTACTTAAACAGAAAAATAGAATCTCCAAGCCTGGAGCTGGTGGCTGCCCTAGAAGAAACACCTGCAGAGGGAAAGGTTGTTTCGATGACAGGCCCCATAGCACACTTCACATGCAGCTGCTCCAAGTCCTTGTAAAGATGTGGTATCTTAAACTTTCAAACCCAGTTTACTATTGAAACCACGAGAGCCCCTTTTTTCCCTGCATTGTAAAAGGAATTAACAACTCAAGGAAAACAAAACTCAAAAATAAAGAGAAAAGAAGAAAAGAAAAAGAACCACTAATTATAGAAAAATAATCACTGTCTGAAAATAATCAAGATGCCAAAGTAAAGCTGTCTGGTCCTATAAATACCAGTAAGAGCAGCAAAGAGCATTTTTATGCCCCCAGAGACCCTCCTTCTGGGGTAACTACTCGCCCATGAGGTAGCATAGCTTTCCTTTACCTGGTTCCCACTTTTCTTTTTTTTGTTTTTAATTGATTTATTAATTTATTTTTGGCTGCGTTGGATCTTCGTTGCTGCGCGTGCGCTTTCTTTAGTTGCGGTGAGCGGGGGCTACTCTTCGTTGCGGAGCACAGGCTCCAGGCGCATGGCTTCAGTAGTTGTGGCTCACAGGCTCTAGAGCACAGGCTCAGTAGTTGTGGCGCACGGGCTTAGTTGCTCCGCGGCATGTGGGATATTCCCAGACCAGGGCTCGAACGTGTGTCCCCTGCGTTGGCAGGCGGATTCTTAACCACTGCGTCACCAGGGAAGTCTGGTTCCCACTTCTCATAGCTTACACCCAGCAGGGTGGGTTCCAGGTCAACCTCCACCCAACAAGAGCAAGCAAGACTTGCCTCACTAATGAAAAATACAAAACCCTTATTCAAAGTTCCCCAGTTCCTCTTAGAGAGGTCTTCCTCCCCCGTGATCAGAGACCTGCCCATTTCCCTGATTTTCAGAGCAGTGTTACTTGGCACTTCTGAGCCTCTTTGAACAATCTAGCTCTTCCAAGCTCAGATGGTCCACTGCACCCACATCTAGCACCTTCTGTAATGTGAATTTCCTTTCAGCACTCAGAAAGAATGTCTTGTTATACTGGGAACACACAGTATGTCCACAAAGCAAGTACACAGTAGCAAATGTAGTAAGTACTCAGGACGCACATGAGAAGAATTAGCCCATGGGTAAGAGGAATGTTCTGTTCCAGTTTGAGCCTGGAGGACAGTGCTAGAAAAGTGCAGAACATGGGAGAAGGAACCTAAATCCTACTAGGAAGTGGGGAGGAAATCTGAGAACACTCAGCAAAGCAGAGATAAACAAAGGATGAAACTTGGGGTAAATAGCTGAGAGCTTTCAAGTCTGTGGAGATCACAGAGGAGTACAGAAAATAACCAGAGGGCACAAGTGAAGGAGGGGAAAACACTGAGAAAGAACAGGGGGAGCCGTTATGTGCGGCTGATTAATGTCTGGGGTTTTGGGCCAAGGAGGCAACTGTAACCATGAGAGCTGTAGAGACTGGGGCCTGATGGGCAAAGACATCACCGGGTAAAAATGCCAGCCAGGCACAGGCACGGCATGCCCCGCACTGTGTTCATGGTTGGGGGGGGACGGAGGGGGCCGTGCCTCACACAGATCCCTTGTGTTTAATGCGGCTCCAGGCCCTCGCAAAGCTGAGCTGAACGCGTATTAGCAGAGAGGGGATCTGACTCTAAATGAGCAAAGGCAAAGGGTCCGGATTTAGTGGGCTCTTAAATGAGACCCACAGACTCCAGACGGACGCAGAGCCCCATCTCTGGCACTGCCATCAAGGGTAGGAATTCTGAGGGCAGGAGAGGGGCAGGGGCGGGGCTGGGGATGTGAACCAAGTGCTTTATTTTAGGAAAATGGAAAACAGCATAGAAGGAGAACTACTGAGACTCTGAGAGCAGGCAACTCAAAGCTTGTGACAAACGGGGGGGAGGTCAGACATGGCCCACCATACCCCCCATGGAGCTAGAGCGATAATAGTAACAATAAGAAGGTTATCGGGTATCTATACCCTTCACTCCAGCTCCTGGAACTTTCCTCTCTTCTCCTTAAATGCTTGCACCTCCCAGTGTCCTCGGCCTCTCCCTGAACAGACCTGGGAGCAGTGTTTCTCCAGATCTGTCCTCCTCTTCTCCTCTCTTACTTTCCACCCTGGTGTTGTCTTCGTCATCTGAGCATCTCCTGCTCTGAAGCCGTGTTTTTTGTTTTTGTTTTTGTTTTTTACATTATTGGAGTAAAATTGCTTCACAATGGTGTGTTAGTTTCTGCTTTATAACAAAGTGAATCAGCTATACATATACATCTATTCCCATATCCCCTCCCTTTTGTGTCTCCCTCCCACCCTCCCTATCCCAACCCTCTAGGTGGTCACAAAGCACCGAGCTGAGCTCCCTGTGCTATGCAGCTGCTTCCCACTAGCTATCTACCTTACGTTTGGTAGTGTATATATGTCCATGCCACTCTCTCGCTTTGTCACAGCTTACCCTTCCCCCTCCCCATATCCTCAAGTCCATTCTCTAGTAGGTCTGTGTCTTTATTCCTGTTTTACCCATAGGTGCTTCATGACATTTTTTTTTCTTAAATTCCATATATATGTGTTAGCATACGGTATTTGTCTTTCTCTTTCTGACTTATTTCACTCTGTTTTAATTGAGTGGTTCTACCTGGGGAGTTGAAAAAAAATAATTCCAGTGCCAGACCCCACACCCAGACCAACGCCCAGACCAACGCAAAACTCTGGGAATGCAGCCCAGGCCTGCGTACTAGTTAACCGCTCCCAGAGGAGCCCAGTGTGCAGCCAGGATTGGCAGCCACTGCAAGACAGCATCCTTCGTAGAGGCCGGTTCCCAGGTGGCTGGAGCTTGCCCTATTGGCTGTGTGTCTGGTGCCTGTTATTCCTGCAGATGCCCCTCTGCGAGCTCTCTTCCAACCTGCATAATCTTCCAGAAACTGAACACATCTCCTCTTTTTGATAATTCCTAATCTAAAAGAGTGACCCGGTACTGCACTGTCAATCCCCACAGTTTGCTTCCAGAGTGGTCAGCCTGGCCTGAGGGATTTACTGGGCCTCCTACAATGTAAATCTCTTCCTTGGATGAAGTGGAATTGAGGACTTATCTAGTTCTCAGGGAGCTGAAGAACTTTAGTCTTCTACTAAAGACCCCAGGTAGGAAGCTCCCTGGAGCCCGGGCTGTCTAGTGGACGGGGAACAGCAGAAGTGGCATCACGATAGCATCCTCCCAGGTCCTCCTGGTAGCTCAGGCCTCAGCCTTCTTCAGCTTTCCAAAATGTTCTAGGCACTAGGCTTAGCAAGTCCAACTCTCCTGAAGTTGAAGGCCACTTGGCAGTCCCTCGTATCCTTCCCCCTAGGGGCAGGGTTCAAGAGCATCTCTTTCTTTGGACTACATCCCTTGTTAGTCAGCTCAGGGCCTATGGACAGAGACTAAGCTTTGAAGGTGGATGAGCCTCCAGATTCTGGAGGAGTTTCCCTTACAGCTCACAGCTCAGCTCAGGAAACACTTCTGATACCTGACGACACCAGGCACTTGGGGTGTGTAGGGAAGGCAAGGACTCAAAGATGAAGTGTCCTGGGGGAACTTGCACTCTGGGTTTCTAGGAAGCTCAGAATCAGCTGGCAATAAGTGCCCTCCTGTGGAAACTTCCCCACCCAGTTCTGTGCTTGCAGAATAGGAAAAAGTGACCCAAAATTTTAACGTGTTGGATTTAAGGTGAGTCATAGTCCAGATAGGACAGGCCCATGAAATGTGGGGAAAAAAAGTATTTCCAAGGCTTCATTAGCATGAACAAGATACACCCACATAAGTAGGGAGTTTCCCTTCATAAAGGTACTTTGTATGAAGTCAGTTCTTCCATATGCTCAAACCACATAAAAATGTAGCCTGCTAATTTAACTTGTGTGGACGTCAGTTATGCCGGTGTTGTGATGGTACTTTAGATATTCCAGCTCCATGGGAGCTTTGCCGGATACATGAGCTCATCCCTTGGCGATGTTGCTGACACAGCCCCAGGTTAGCTCAGCCACCACATGGCCACCAGAGTGATCTCTCCACCTTACACATCTGAACTTGGCTTTAAATCCTTCATGGATTTATTTTACCTAGTGCAGTGTTGCTCCAAGGATGACCCCAGACCACATGTACCAGAATCACCTGTGGGTGGGAACCTCAGCCTGGAGTCAGACCCTTGGTTATTATTCTATCATTTTGTGCTGGGTCCATACTTGTTAGGGGAAAAGAATAAGAAGACATCATCAAATAAGAGATTGGTTTGCAAGCAACAAATTATAAGAAACAGCAACTTTCTTTTTATGTTCCATGGTCAGTTCAAACTTATGATACTTCTGAGACATTGCAAGAGTCACAGTCATAGAAAGACATTCTGAATACTATGATATCTACTACAGAAAAAAAAAAGATTAATACACTCTAGGAAGATTTTCAGTATCAAAGATTGGAGCCAAAATGGGGTGTCCCATTAACCCAGAGATAACTAGCTGTCAGCCAGGAAGTGTAATTCACAAGATCTGTGTATGCCGTTACCAGGGTTGCATCATACTGGACAGTCTACTTTCAGATGAACTGCCCCTGCAGATAAGTGGCTGGTTGCTAAGCAGTGTCTTAGCTGTCTACTTCCCTGCTTTACCTGGGATGGGGTGGGGTGAGAATGGGCTGGGTGTCAGCAGCGAGCTGATGGAATTCCCTCCAGAGAAGCTGTCCATGGGAAAGCGAGCCAAAGCTGTCCTCCTTCCATACCCAGGAACCCCCCACCCAGCCTGCCAGGGCTAAAGTGTAAACTTGACAGTGTTTACCTTGGTACCACTTGTCCCCCAGTCTGTTTCCTTTCTCTCTGTGGGGTTCAGCACCTCCTCATCGCCCAAATCCACAAATCTAAGCCCAACCTCATCCTTTCCCCGTCCTCCGATCCAAGGCCTTCCTCAGACAGACACCCTGGCTTCTGTCCATGGTGTCGCAGCCTCCTCTTACCCAGCCCACAACTTTTGACTCATTCCCTCTTCCCCACATCCAGTCAGTTCCCAGGTAGTGTTGGTTCTTCCTGAATAATCTCTCAAGTCTGCCTCTTTCCTTTCTGTTCCCATTGCTACCACCTTGATTTAGGCTTCTAATCCCCACCCTGTCCCAGTCCTGCTGCAAAGGCCTCCAAAGTCATCTCCCGAAATGTCACTTGAATCACATCTCTCCAACATTCAGAGACGCAATGGACCACAAAGTGTCCCCCCCTCGTCCTTCCACTGTGCTCCACACCCGAATCTCAGCTATGCTCTCCCTGAGCGGACTGGGGTGCTTGCTGTTCCACCAGTCAGCTGGTGTTTTCCTGCCTCCACACCTCTGCTCAGACAGGTCTCTGAAGTTGAAAACCCTCCTTGAGAGAAAGTTTACTTCTGCAATTCAGGGCCTGCTCAGATACCAGCTCCTTTCGCCAGCCACCCCAGCTCCAAACGATGTGTCATCTCCATTCTCTGAAGAAGCAATTTGTATTAGCTCCAGTCATGAGGATTTACTTTGAAATAAAAGCAGTAACCAATACTTACTGTTTACCCCATGCCAGGTACTGTGCTAACTGCTGTATCTTGTTTGATCTTTCTGAAAATCTAATGACTTAGGTATTATCCCATTTCACAGATGAATAAACTGAGAAAAGTTAAATAACTTGTTTGGTGTCACATAACTCAGAAGTGGTAGAGCAGTCTATTACCTTCCTAGCATTTTAATCTCAGTCTATATGTGTTAAACCTCCCCGTTCCACCTCAATATATTGTATCCAAAAAAGAGGAAGCATTTCTTACATACTTTTACCCCCAGCAGTGTTTGGGAGAACTCCATCATTATAAACTTTTGGGTCTTCACTCACACTAAACTGTAAATGACCAACAGTAACAACCATAACGAGATGACTTTGCCTTAAACAAAAACCCTGAAGTTAAATCTGGCCTACGGTGCTTAAGATTTAGTACTTTTTTCTCCTGCCCTTACTGTCCTCAACTGATACCCATGAGACTGTGTGCCAGATTCTCATACCTAGGGTCAGTTGCTGTATCACCGCACCTCTAGAAGTTCCCGAAATGACCTGCCTTGGCAGATGGCTCTGCCCTTTAATTAGCCATACAGTTCCTGCTTCCGCTTATTTAATATCAGGAAGTTTCCACATATTTCATCCCCTTCCCCCTCTTGGCCATAGTGCCTTCCTACTATTCTTTTCCCATTTTGTACTTTTGTTTGGTGCTTTTCCCTTCAATGTGTTATCGGAATCCAATCTGGGGATTTTTGCCAAGTTGTCTGAACTCTTTATCTCCATATGTGGTGTCTCACTTCGTTCTTAAACCCTCCTTTTTTGGTATGAATGCACATACTCTCTGTGAGCTATTTTAGGACCCAGCATCATTAAGAGACAAGATGAGTGTGGTTTGCAAATCTACCATAACTTGGAGAAGTCTTTATACTCGACTCTCTTAGCCATGTTAATAAGTACTCAGTGAGAGCTATAATGTGAATAATATAACCCAGCATACTGCAGAAACCCTGTTTTTTTAATAGTGTTTATTTATTTTTACTTGTTGACAGTTTGCTTATTTATTTATTTATTTATGGCTGTGTTGGGTCTTCGTTTCTGTGCAAGGGTTTTCTCTAGTTGTGGCAAGCAGGGGCCACTCTTCATCGCGGTGCTCAGGCCTCTCACTATCGCGGCCTCTCTTGTTGCGGAGCACAGGCTCCAGACATGCAGGCTCAGTAATTGTGGCTCCCGGGCCCAGTTGCTCCGCGGCATGTGGGATCTTCCCAGACCAGGGCTCGAACCGGTGTCCCCTGCATTGGCAGGGGGACTCTCAACCACTGCGCCACCAGGGAAGCCCCAGAAACCCTGTTTTTGATGTGAGGTTGATTGATGATCGTTTCCCCACAGCAGATCTACCCTTCTCACTGGAACTTTCTTGGCTAATATATATTTAAATTACTTTACATCCCTGATTGTATACAAATTGGTTGTTGAGTGGGCAGAAGCCAAGAAACCTTGTTTATGGCAAGAGGAAGTCAAGTGGAAGATTAAAGAAAGTCACAGTGAATAATCTTCCAGTTGATAAATAAGAAGTGACTATAGCACCACTTTGGTTAGGTACCTTGGCAAATGTGTACACTGGTATATTTTCAAGGTTGTGGCTATCTTCTTAGCTCCGTAGGACTGGTCGTGTTATGTTCTGAATTTACTGCTGCCCTTTTCCCACTACATACAATCTGGTCTGTCCCTCCTCCCAATGAACACGAAGTACATCTGATTCCAGAGTTTCTGGCTCAGTTATGACTCTATCAGGACACTGGCATCTTCAATTAGCCCTGCTAAGGAAAGCACTAGAGAATAATGATGCACTAAGCTATGTAACACTAACTCTGAACTCAACAAAATTTCAGAGAAGAAATAAGTGCAAACTGGAGCTGTAAAAAAAAAAAAAAAAAAAAGTCAAAAAGGAGATGAAACTTCAGCCTTAGAGCTCCAAATAAAAGGGTAGGGCATAGATAATAGATGAGAGGAAGGAGGACATCCCAAGTAGGCAAGTGCATCAACATAAGCAAAGGTTCTAGAAGTGGTAATAAGCATGTAATGAGAGAGTGAGCATGAATGCTAGGAGCAGAGAATTTGGTAGAAATAAGAAAGAAGAGTGAACTTGTAGGGTAAACATGGGAGAGATCATGGGGAAAATGAAGGCAACAATGAAAAAAATGCGGTTGAATAGGATATCAACAAAATTGAACAAAAATTGACTGTTAAGGAGAATTTGACTTTTGACCATTTCCCAGGTTCAATCGAGTATGTATATTTAGCTCCAAAACATGACCTCTCCTAACATCTTCTGTGCAGCTTTTCCAGATTAAAAAATTGGCTAACTATGTAACCACTGATACCTTTATAATAAAGCTCTGTTTTTTTCATCACTGGGAGAATGAACTTTGTTATGAGTCATGTACAGT
This sequence comes from Mesoplodon bidens, assembly GCF_964165515.1. Classification (NCBI taxonomy): domain Eukaryota; kingdom Metazoa; phylum Chordata; class Mammalia; order Artiodactyla; family Ziphiidae; genus Mesoplodon; species Mesoplodon bidens. The sequence goes on from NC_138176.1 coordinate 135,320,554, forward strand.
GCATTTAGGTAGATGAGGTGGTGCATTGGACTGATTTGTAGGGAATGAGAGCTCCCAGAACCAGGCAGTGGAGCCTCAAAACTTCATGGATGTCAAAGGTGCCATATGACTGTACTCTAGGACACATTCATGATGGGTACGTTCACTTCCAACCCAAAAAGAAAATTCTTAGACCTGCCCTGGTTTCTTCTGAATAAATGGGTAAGTGACTTGTCCAAGGTCTCTTGGCTATAAGCAGTAGACAAGGATCCAGAGCCAAGTGTTCTCTTCCCAAAAGTGCTTTGGGTATTTTTGTTTGTTTGTTTGTTTTAATGGTAACGTGGTGAGGGCATCTCAGGTCATGTCTGGGGAGTGTTTTGTGCTCTGTAAGAGACTAGGAAATTGTTCACATATTTCTTTTATATTATTCCCATGCTTTTTATCGGTAACAAATTTTAACTCTGTCCTCTCCTACAATTTTATGTAAGATCAGTTTGAATCAATTTCTTGTCAAGTTCAAAATTAATTCTATTTCAGGGCCTTTTTCTCATGACATTTGTGTGTTTTGTGAGAACTGCCCTTCTTTACCTCTTCAGAATCAAATTGAAATATTCCAAATTTAAATCCATCGACAATTCTTCCTTTTCTATATATTTAGTGATTTTTCAGACTATAGCTAATTTTAGGTTATAATTGAATAAGCAATCTGTGGTCTGTGGGTCATTTGTCTAGAATTTAATTAAGAGTGTCTGAGGGGGAGGATGTAGACTTAGGTGGGCATTCCATAGGAGAATCTGACTCCTTCCAGGTAGTTTTAAGGTGACACTGGTTCCTTAAATTGAATTTTAGTTTTCTTCCAAACTTAAAACTTTCTTCTTCCTTACATAGTTTCATTCAGGACCTGGTTCTCTTTATTTCACTTTCTCTTTCCACTCCTTCTCCTTTACCTCCTCCCTCCCTCCCTTCTTTTTCTTCTTCTTTCTCTTCAAGGATTGATTAAAAGGAAGAGACCACCTAAGTTTACCAGGCAAGACTTATAAAAAATAAGGGAGCAAGAAAACAAACTTAGAGAGCTGAGAAAGATCAAATGAAATTGAATGAGAACTGAGTTGAGAAAGGTAAGAATGGAACATGGAGTAGCCTGGTTTGGGGACATTCATGTGAAACAGAAAGATAGGGTGAGTTGGAGGTGGGGAAAGTCTTGGGATGGACTCTCCTCACATCAGCCACCAGACATCACTGTGACAGCTTGGTTGCTGCCTGGAGTTGTCCACAGTGGGGAAGGAGAGGAGAGAGGCAGTGGGCAGTTAATCTGTACAGGATGTCTGCTAGACAGATGTTTGTGGAGCCTGAAGTCCTTACTGGAACAAAAGCAAGGATAAATAAATAATTGAACCTATTCTGGTGTTCGTCCCTATACACTTAAATACTCTGTGACTTGTTTTAAGTGGAATCCAAACACTGTGCATGATTTAGATGGCAATGTTGTTACCCTTGGCTTGGCCTCAAGGGCTGATTTTGAGTTTTCTGCCCAAAAATGAGCTCAGAATGAACTAAAAAGTTATTTTATCCTTAAAAACAGAAATAATTCTGGATCTGCTTTGGCCTTCTTGGAAAAAAGGCAACGTGGAAAGATTTAGAAATTATTTTGGTAAAGAGTCATTTTGTCAACTGCTCTCCTGAGGTAGAACAGAACCTTCAGGAATTGAATTGCATGGTACACATGCAATTTGAGGTGATTTTGGCAGTGAAATTCCTTGTCAATGGAGTATGTGGGATGGTGGTTCTTTAGAGTGGGGATGGGGTGCAGTGCTATTGGATCTGCCATCATATCAGCCCCACATATTTTCACCATCCTTCACTTCCATACAGAACGTGTCCACTTGGTGTCTCTGTGGGTCAACATTTGTTCAAGGACATCTGAAGTAGCAAGGGGTTTTGTAAATGTTGTGCAGCAAACTGGTCCTGATGGCCCTTCCTTTGCCTCTCCACCCCATCAACTCAACAGGGGTCAGTGAGTAATACAGATTTTTGTGGATGCAAATCTTGTTGAATTCTAGGCGTTGCCTGGTAGCAGAATTGACAAAATTATCTATATTCTCGGGATGGTCCAAATATTGACTCAGCCCATCCACCCGAGGTTTTATATGTATTTCAAGAGTTGGGAGAGAGAAAGAGGAACTCACAGCATGATTCGTCCTAATCTTGAATGCCCTGGGGATGGCTCTCATTCAGAGTATTCCTGGGTAAGTTCAGATGTTTTTAAAGAATTTTTGCTCCTCCTGAAATGTTCTGCTTCATGGAATAAGGAGAGGATTGCAGGGAGATAAAACAGATCTGTTCTCCATTCAGTGCTTCAGTTTTATTACATTTAATTCTAAATCATACCATGTTTGTTGGTACAAGGATAGACACATAGACCAATGGAACAGAATAGCGAATCCAGAAGAAGACTCACACATATATGATCAATGGATCTACCACAAAGGCACCACTTTCAGTAGGAAAAGGATGGTCTTTTCAACAAATGATGCCAAAACAATCGGTTGTCCTTTGGGGAGAGAGTGATGAACTTTGACCTCTACTTCATAGCATACACAAAAATTAATTCAAGATGGACCACAAACCTAAATGTGAAAGGTAAAACCATAAAGCTTGCAGAAGAAAATAGGAGATCTTTAGGGCCATGGGCTACGCAAAAAAAATTTAACAGGACACAAAAAGTACTAATCATAAAAGAAAATTTTGATAAATCAGACTATATTAAAACTATGAATATCTTAGTTTTGGACTTCCCTGGTGGCCTAGTGGTTAGGATTCCAGGCTTTCACTGTGGTGGCCCAGGTTCAATCCCTGGTCAGGGAAGATCCTGCAAGCCACGCAGTGTGGCCAAAAATAAATAAATAAGATAAATAAAGAATATCTTAGTTTGGGATTTCCTTGGTGGTCCAGTGGTTAAGAATCCATCTTCCAATGCAAGGGATGCCAGTTCGATCCCTGGCTGGGGAACTAAGATTCCACATGCCGTGCGGCAACTAAGCCCGCACGCTCTGGAGCCCGTGCACCACAACTAGAGAGAAGCCGTATGCCGCAACAAAAGATCCCATGTGCCGCAACTAAGACCCGTCGCAGCTAAATAAATAAATAAAAATAAATAAATAAATTTTTAAAAAAGAATATCTTAGTTTTAAAATTAGGCTGTCGGGGCTTCCCTGGTGGCACAGTGGTTAAGAGTCCGCCTGCCAATGCAGGGGACACAGGTTCGTGCCCCGGTCTGGGAGGATCCCACATGCCGCGGAGCAGCTGGGCCCGTGAGCCATGGCCGCTGAGCCTGCGCGTCCGGAGCCTGTGCTCCGTAATGGGAGAGGCCACAACGGTGAGAGGCCCGCGTACCGCAAAAAATAACAAACAAACAAAAAATTAGGCTGTCAGAGGAATCCATAGCATGTCTTCAAGATGTGTGACAGAAAATTAGGCTGGAGTTCTTCCGTGTGCTCTCCAGAATCTGCCCCTGGCAAAGATGGATAACTCTACTTCCTGCTCTGCCTATAGAGAGATGGCTGCGAGTTGAAATAAGTGGTTTGTCACAAGGCTGAGGTACTCAGATCTCACAGGAATCTTGCATTCCTCCTGTGGTTTTGCTACGTGAGAGGCAGCTTTGTTCCCGAGCCCCTCCAATCTCTGAACACTGGTGTATTTTTCTCAACACTCCCTTGAGAACCCCCGAGATTTGAGGTCATCCCACCAAGTCCATGTGTGGGAAGGAGGACAGTCTCTCGGGGCCCTCAGAGGTGAGCCAGATCCGGTTCTGTGGTGTCCAAGTTCTTGGGGTTCCAGAGCCCTGGAGGAAGCCCGGGATGCAGTGAGGCCCAGCCCTGCCCTGCCCTGCCCTTTGTGGGGCCTTGTGTTGGTGAGGACAGACGAGGAAGCATCGGAGACAGAGCCAGCAACACACATACACACAGCACCGCTGTGCTTACCACATCCACGTTTGCCACAGAAAAGCCAAGACCCCTGGCCAAGACAGACGCTTCCTTTCAGACCTAGGGTTTAGAGGGAAGGAAACACGAAATATACTTAGAGCTTTCAAAACTTTGTTTTGCACATTCTTACAAAGGGGAAAAATAAAACTACCCTGAGGGATTTTTTAAAAATCAGCTTCCAATACTTTAGATGAGTGGGAAAAATCTTACATGCTGTTATCATTTCCTTTCTGTTTCAAGAAGTTAATCGTGGGCTGGAAATAGCCTGTTGCAAAAGGGGAGACTTCATGCCCTTTGAATGCTGCTTATGCCAGAAAACTTTCCAGGCCCCAAGGGAAGGTTGTCCCTTTCCCAGGACTGTGATGCAAGATGACCCTAAAGTTAGATATTTTATTCAGCTGGAAGACTCAAGACAGTGGAGAGCTGAAATTCAGAGGGAATAATTAACTTATTCTTTGAAGCAATGGCGTCGAGCTTTGGGTTCAGGCCAGGTTCGGTTCTGGAAGTAGTGCGCTGTCACCCCAGGCTCCTGGCTCTCCTTCCCTCTAATGCAGACTTTCTGAAGGCCCCCGGTGCCTGAAACCAGGCACTGTGAATTAGCAGTGGATGTGCTGAGTGTCCAGCACATTAACCAAGGAGTGGTTGTTTGTTGCCCCTCCCGTCCAAACAGAAATACTGGTATATAAAAAAGAGAAACATTAACTATTTGGGGAGTAAAATTTCACTGTATTAATTGGAAAGTCGCAGATAAGCAAAACAGCTGGTAAATTAAAACTCATTTAAGCATGATTCGTGGGAGAAGAAAATTTTGTAAGCAATATGTTTTGCTTCCTAATTGTCTTTTGACTGTCAAGATGTATGCATCACCAAAGAATAGCCTAAACTCCCGCTGGTGGCTGGGGTAAGCTAGTCTGGTCTTTGAATTTGGCTTCACGTAATCAACAGAGGGGATAGCCTCCTAAATATAATGAGGTAGTTACTTCCTAGTAATACTTACAGATTACTAGCACGCTGACGGATGTTAAAGACTGCTTAAAAGGATGGTTTGACTTTGTGCCCTCTCATAGGTCCCTCCATCGTGACGCCCCCCAAGGATATCTGGAATGTCACTGGCGCCCAGGTGTACTTGAGCTGTGAGGTCATCGGAATCCCAACCCCTGTCCTCATCTGGAACAAGGTCAGTGGCCCAGATTTCAGAAGCTACCCTAGATTGACCGGCTCCTCTTATGCTGCACAGGGTGGTAATAGCCTAAAGTCCTCAGCCAGTCCAGTGCCTGCGGCTCCTTAAACTCAAGGCCTTCTGACAGTCTTCCAGACACCTGTTCTGGATCTATCAAACAATTTTACTGACCTCCAGAATAGTCCCTGCCCTGCTTTTGTTAGCAGTCCCTGAGCAGGGAGCCTTAGAAGCTGGAAGAACTATGATGCTAAACACCCATCCCACCCTCTGAGTGTGTGTGTGTGTGTGCATGTGTGTCACAGTGTAACACTGTTACAAGTTAAGATTGTGAGTTCCTTGGGCGGGTTGGCTGGGTTGTCTCTGAGCCAGGATTTCTCAGCGTCAGCACTGTTGACATTTTGATCCAGATGGTTCTTTGTTGTGGCAGCTGCCCTGTGCACAGTAAGTAGTTTTGCAGCATCCCTGGCTCCTACCCACCTGATGCCAGTAGCAGTTGCGCATGTGCGCACACACACACACACACACACACACCACTGTGATGGTTAAAAATGCCTGCAGACATTATCAGATGTTCCCTGGGGGAAAAGCCACCCTAGATTGAAAAACAATGCTCTAAGTCTCAGTTTTTCCTCCACATGAACATGGCATAGAATTCTTATAAAGATTACATAAAGTAACCCAGCTACATCACTTGGCCCATTGTCAGGTAAGTAATTAGCACTCAGGAGATGTTAGCTCTTGTTCCTGAACATGTTTCCCTTTGAGGAGCGGTTATCTTGTATAGCTATCTTCATATTTGAAAGACAACATATTCTTAGTGTGTCTGTAGAAGGGAAGAGAAAACACTCGTTTGCCAGATCAAGTAATACTTCACAGTCATACTGTACATTATTTTACATTATTGCCCTTATACCTTTTGACTTAAGTCTCACAACAGTCTGTGGGGTAAATATCATCAAACTCATGCTAACAAAAGGGAAATCTAGTTTCAGTTAAAAGGCATGACAAGAAGCCCCTTTTCAGGTGCTTTTCTTCTCCAGCAAGCTCTAAGGTGGATGGTGGTCTCTCCTGATTATCTTGTTTGCTTGGTGTCTGACCAGAGGAGCAACTTCTAGAACTCCAGGAGGGATTTTGGCTCCCATCGTCAGAACTCTTTCTGTTGCAAGTTGTAGAAACTCACTTCACACTAGTTTAGGCAAAAGAGAAAAAAAAAAAAGGGAGGGGGGGTACGTTTCTAGCCTCAAGGGCAGCTGGATCCAGGTGCACTGTGGGGTCAGAAGTCTAATTCTTGGCTCTTTGCTTTCAATGTAAGGGTATCATTTTTTCCTTCTGCTTCAGAAAGATTCCTCCATGCTGTAGGCCATAGTGTCACTGGCAGCTCCAAGGTCACATTATAATGTTTAAAGACCCCAGAGGAAAGAAAGCGCCTCCTCTCCCTGCTGCTTTGTAGAATTCCCACTGAAGGGTTCTGACCCAGGCTAGGTCACCTGCTAACCTCCGGGTCCCCCATGTGGCCGTCTGGCAGGAGCGGTGTCAGGGTGACTCTGGAACCTCCCTGGGGCTGGGGGGTGGGCAGAGATGACACCAGCTGTGCTATTACTGTCCTTTACAGCCAGAACGTCTGTTAAAGGGAGGGATGAAATTTTACCTCCGTAAACTATTTTTTTTAAAAGGGGAGGCAGGAGCAGTGAAAAGCAAAAATGCAGCCGGTGGATATGTTCCTCCTGGCCTTCAGCAAAAGCTGCTTATGCTCCTCATTGCTTATTTGGAGGTTGCTGGTTTGATCCAGGGGGTGGAGAGGTGAGGAACAACTTTTCCAAAGGATATCCATAAAAAGCTCTGTGCAGTTCTCTAGGGATACACAATGAGAAGCCAGGGTGACCCAAGCGTCCCAGGGCATGTGACCTTCAGGACCGATCTTGACAGAGAGTAATTTCTTCAGTCCTTGCTCTGCCTATCCCTCCAGCTAACGTACGCACATACCAGGGAATAAATTAGCCTCAGGAATCTTTTCCTTTAAACTTTAGGATCCTATGGGGGCAGATTCCATGGGCTTCCCTGAGGGCTTGTTAACTGGGGGAGTTCGGGGGGAGGGTGGGAATGGATGGAGTGGGAGTGGGGAGAGAGAAACAGAAAAAAAATGTCTACAGACTTGCCAAAACAAAAACCCAACTGCCAGGCTCTGCTGATTTTCTTCCACCTTCATAATTTACTTTGCCACATGCATGACCTAAAGCAGTGTTTTTCAAACTGCAGACCATGACCCATCAGTGAGTCTTGAATTTAATGTAGGGATCACAACGAGCATTTTCTTAAAAAATAAAAAATAGAATATAAAGTGTCTTAGGTAAAGGTACATTTAGTAAAGGTATTTCATAAAACTTTTCCTTTGTATATTCCAGATTGCAATGCAAAATATATTTCTTACTATGGACCATGTCAAAGCACTTTGAGAGTCACTGACCTAAAGAATTAAAACAGGCCATTTGTTTTCTGCCCCACTCTCCTTGTAACCAAACTGTTAAGAATAGATTTATAGGGCTTCCCTGGTGGCGCAGTGGTTGAGAGTCTGCCTGCCAATGCAGGGGACACGGGTTCGAGCCCTGGTCTGGGAAGATCCCGCATGCCGCGGAGCGGCTGGGCCCGTGGGCCTCAATTGCTGAGCCTGCAGCTCTGGAGCCTGTGCTCCACAACAAGAGAGGCTGCAATAGTGAGAGGCCCGCGCACCGCGATGAACAGTGGCCCCCGCTTGCCACAACTAGAGAAGGCCCTCGCACAGAAACGAAGACCCAGCACAGCCATAAATAAATAAATAAATTAAAAAAAAAAAGAATAGATTTATATTTAAGATCACCTGTCAAAGCCAATTTAAGCACAGGACTGCTTTTTGGACATAAATGAATCTTAGAACCCTCACTTGTTAAACCAAGGTTCAAAGAAGGTAGCATGTCTTTCTTGCTCAAGGGTTCTTAGCAACAGCAGAACTGACAGGATGAGCCTTCTCTCCGAGACACTTCAGGCTACAATGACAGTTCTATGGCAGGCCCAGCCTTGTGAGTGGTCTGTGCTATCCTGACCAGGATTTATCATTTGACCTTAACAAGTCCCATAGTTTTTTTCAGAAAATCCCTAGCCTATAAAGATTCCAAGGGAAATATTTTGAAATGGGGAAATGAACTGAAATAGCTGAATTTACCTTAACCCTGGTAAGTCAGAGGGATGCTTACAGGGAAGGTAAAACACCAGAATTCCTTCCAAACATTTAGATGTTTCTGAGATTGAGGCTTCCTATTCTTTTCCTACCTGAACATTTCTTCAGATTAGGGCTTTCATGACCTCTAAGAATATTCTTTTTTTAGTAAAAAAAAAAAAAATATATATATATATATATATATGTATGTATGTATGTATATGTGTGTGTGTGTGTGTGTGTGTGTGTGTGATTGTGGTAAAAAGGAGAAACTATCCAAAGATGTATAAAGAAAGAGTTCATAATATCCTCCCACCTCCTTGCACTCCTTGAAATCACCAATGTGAACTTCCCAGGTTTTTATCTTTCTATACCCTTATTCATGCCCAAATGTATACAAACACATATTCCCAGTGTGCGGGGTGAGGTGAGGATGTAGTGCACAATTACTCTGAAATTGCTTTTCTCAAGAAATATTTCATGGGCATCCCTCCAGGTCTGCTTCTCAAGAACTACATAATATTCCAAGTGTGGATTTACCATAATAAGTACAGTTTCTGTATTTCCAACTTTTCATCACCTTAGATAATGCTGCCTTAAATATCTGAGTATACATATCCTACATGCAACTACCTTTTTTTCCCCTATAGGATAGATTCCCTCAAAAGGTACATGACTAAGTCAAAAGATTTATTTTAGTCTTAATAGACATTGTCAGATTACTTTTTTTAAAATTCTTTACCACCTCATTTAATAATTATGAAAATGTTAAAAAATCTGACAAGTTGGAGGCAGTGTACCTCTTAGAGTACTCTTTAGTACCCTCAATACAGTAAACATTTATTTCTTATCTACAGTGTGTTATGCACTCTGCTAATCTCATTTGTTCCTGTTTTCAACGAATTCTCTGGTTTCTTTTCTAATTGAACTATAGTTGATTTATAATGTATTAATTTCTGCTGTGCAGCAAAGTGATTCAGTTATATATCTGAGTATAGCCTACATCTACTAATCCCAACCTCCCACTCCATCCCTCCACCAACCCCCTCCCCCTTGGCAACCACAAGTCTGTCTTCTATGTCCATGAGTCTGTTCCTGTTTTGTAGATAGGTTCATTTGTGTCGTATTTTAGATTCCACATATAAGTGATATTATACGGTATTTGTCTTTCTCTTTCTGACTTACTTCACTTCACTTAGTATGATAATCTCTAGATCCATCCGTGTTGCTGCAAATGGCATTGTTTTGTTCTTTTTATGGCTGAGTAGTATTCCATTGTATATATGAACCAGATCTACTTTATCCATTCAAATGTCCATCATGTCTTGGCTATTGTGAATAGTGCTGCTATGAACACAGGGGTGCACGTATCTTTTTGAATTAGTTTTCTCTGGCTATATGCCCAGTAGTGGGACTGCTGGATCATATGGTAATTCTATTTTTAGTTTTTTAAGGAACCTCCATACTGTTTTCCATAGTATCTGTATCAATTTACATTCCCACCAACAGTGTAGGAGGGTTCCCTTTTCTCCACACCCTCTCCAGCATGTTATTTGTAGAGTTTTTTTTTTTTTTTTTTTTTTTTTTTGCAGTACACGGGCCTCTCACTGTTGTGGCCTCTCCCGCTCCGGATGCGCAGACTCAGCGGCCACGGCTCACGGGCCCAGCCGCTCCACGGCACGCGGGATCCTCCCAGACCGGGACACGAACCCGTGTCCCCTGCATCGGCAGGTGGACTCCCAACCACTGCACCACCAGGGAAGCCCTTGTAGACTTTTTAATGATGGCCATTCTGACTGGTGTGAGGTGGTACTTCATTGTAGTTTTGATTTGCATTTCTCTAATAATTAGCAACGTAGAGCATCTTTTCATGTGCCTATTGGCCATTTGTATTTGTTCTTCAGAGAAATGTTTATTTAGGACTTCTGACCATTTTTCGATTGAGTCATTTTTTGTTGTTGGGTTGTATGAGCTGTTTGTATATTTTGGGAATTAAGCCCTTGTGGGTCACATTGTTTGCAAACATTTTCTCCCATTCTGTAGGGTGTCTTTTCAGGTTTTTTTATAGTTTCCCTTGCTGTGCAAAAGCCTGTAAGTTTGATTAGGTCCCATTTGTTTATTTTTATTTCTATTGCCTTGGGAGACTGACTTAAGAAAACATTGGTACGATTTATGTCAGAGAATGTTTTGCCTATGATCTCTTCTAGGAGTTTTATGGTTTGTTTTATGCTTAAGTCTTTAAGCCATTTTGAGTTTATTTTCATCTATGGTGAGAGGGTGTGTTCTAACTTCATTGATTTACATGCGGCTGTCCAATTTTCCCAACACCTCTTGAAGAGACTTTTTCCCACTGTATATTCTTGCCTTTGTCAAAGATTAATTGACCGTAGGTGTTTGGGTCTAATTCTTGGCTCTCTATTCTGTTCCACTGATCCATATGTCTCTTTTCATGCCAGTACCACAGTTTTGATTACTATAGCTTTGCAGTGTTGTCTGAAGTCTGGGAGGGTTATGCCTCCTGCTTTGTTCTTTTTCTTCAGGATTGCTTTGGCAATTCTGGGTCTTTTATGGTTCCATGTAGACCTGAGGATTATTTTTTCTAGTTCTGTGAAAAATCTCATGGGTAATTTGATAGGGATCGCATTAAATCTGTAGATTGCTTTGGGTCATATGGCCATTTTAACAATATTAATTCTTCCAATCCAAGAGCATGGAATATCTTTCCATTTCTTTGAATCATCTTCAGTTTCCTTTATTAATGGTTTATAGTTCTCAGCATATGTCTTCCACCTTCCTGGTCAGGTTTATGTCTAAATATTTTACTTTTGGGGGTGCAATTTTGAAAGGTATTGTTTTTTCACATTCCCTTTCTGATACTTCATTGTTAGTGTAAAGAAATGCAACCGACTTCTGTATGGTATTTTTGTACCCTGCTGTCTTGCTGAATTCGTTTATCAGTTCTAGTAGTTTTTGTGTGGACAGTTAGGGTTTTCTATATACAGAATCATGTCATCTGAGTATGACAATTTTACCTCTTCCCTTTCAATCTGGATACCTTTTTCTTGTCTGACTGCTGTGGTGTCAGATCATTTTCTAAATGGATTGTAGCAGTTCACACTCTCCCCAGCAATGTTTGGATGTCATTTCCCTGCATCCTCACCAGCACTGAATATTACCACTCTTTTTAGTTTTTGTTAATGATGGGTAGAAGTATCATCTCATTAATGCTTTAATTTCCTTGACTACATTGAGAATATTTTTATATTTGAATTTTCTTTTATATGAATTACCTGTTCATAGCCTTAGTCATTTTTCTATTGAGTTGATTCTTGTTATTATCAGTTTGTGGCTTTTTGTACATTAGAGACACTGACCCTTTATCATGTATTACAAATATTTTTTCCTAGCCAACCATTCTTTTGTTTACAGTGGCTGAGGAGCTTAAAATTTTAAGTTGTGTATTCTATTTCATCACAGAATTCTGAAACTTCACCAAAAAGGCACAGCAAATATGTTCTAAGCTGCATAAATGACCCCTGCAATTCAGTGAATGCTTAAGGTTTATCAACCTGTAGCAATCAGACTAATGCATCCTGTTTCTGTAGTCATTGGCACCTTTTTCTTAGTTTTTGCTTGCTGCAGCTAAAACACAACCAGAGAGGGCTGAGATGATCCTGGGTCTCCCTCCCTCACCTAGTTGAGGCTCTATGGTGAGCAGTGACTTCTAGGCAGTTTTTTCCACCCTACAAACTTCCAGCCCATTGCACATCTGTAGAATTGTTATTAGAAATCACTTTTCTCAGCTCAGCCTGCATCTTTTTTTCTCAAACCAAAAATGTATTTATCAACAAACTCCCCTTACATAAGTAAGGCAGTAGTTTGCCGTATAAAAATTTGCCACGTAAAAATTCTTTGCACTTCTTTCTGTATGTTTTCTACATGATATAAAACTTTTTACAATATGTTCATTAAAATGAGTTCTGTTGAATATAAGCATTCATTATCCAATCAGATACTTAACAAGAACAGTTTCTTGGCACACAGTGGGTCAGGTTAATTGGTACAGAATGCTCTTTACTGAGAGCTACATGAGCTGAGGAGCAACAGCTCAGCTGCTAAGATTCACTATTTCAACGCAGTAGTGTTTTTCTGCTTTGGTCACATACAAAACCCTTAAAGAATTCTGAAATTCAATATATAAAGACCAGAAACATATTACTTTAGCCACTATATCAAATTAATACTTAAAACCATTATTTAAAAAAAAGAGAAATACCAAAACCATTATTTAAAACCGTTTTTAAGTAAGTGTTTCAAGATCTGCACTAGTATAAACCATTTCTTCCAGCTTGGAACTTGGGAACGGAAGGAAAAAGATGCCTATTGAGTTTGTCTTTATAACATTCATATGAGAAAAACACTGAGATACCTGGTTTTCTCTCACTAATAGTGGCAATATGGGGAAATCTCAGGGAAAAAAAGAAAAGCAAACAGGCGAAAACCAGGCATTCCAAATCAGTAATGCTAGGTATTTTTTATAGAGTAGGAGTTGGCCTAGATTCCATATGGTCTGCAGAGTGCCAATCCTGGTGTTATGAAGCAGAAAAAATAAAAGGTGGGTTTGATGCTGAGACAACAGCTTAGTAACAGCATGTGGTGGCAGTGGGCTCACAAGAGAAGCAACTCTGATGTAAAGTGTCAAAAAAAATTGGATACTATGATCTAACTCAAGATTTGCTTAATTATGAAAGAAAATGAAAACTACCTATTTGAGACTGTAAATCCTTTTTTCTAATTACAAAGGTAATATCAATAAACATCAACCTAACCCTTGAAGGCTGGGATGGAATAAAACATTGCTTCATGTATTCTTTGATATATATTTTTAAACCCATCATTATCACAAGCCTTAAAATATTTATACTGTGACTCAGCAATTCCACTTCTAGAAATTTATGCTAAATGTATATGTATGGAGGGGTTACAGGTAAATTTTATTCTTCTGTGAATTTTTATACATTTTCCAAAGTTTATATAATGAACACAGTTTACCTTTTTATGCCTTTTTTTTTTTTTTTTTTTGCGGTACGCGGGCCTCTCACCGCTGCGGCCTCTCCCGTTGCGGAGCACAGGCTCCGGACACGCAGGCTCAGCGGCCATGGCCCACAGGCCCAGACCGGGGCACGAACCCGTGTCCCCTGCATCGGCAGGTGTACTCCCAACCACTGCGCCACCAGGGAAGCCCAGTTTACCTTTAAGTAGGACAGTATTCTCTAGTGGCCTCAAGCCAAGGGAACCCAGTTTCTTCTTACTTCATCTTTCTGAATCTCATCATGATATGCACAGGGATAGCAAGTTTTGTCATAAGAGAACAACGACAGCAGCTTGTACTTGACAGGCGTTTTTGCTCTCAGGTCTTTAGTAAATCATGTGATGAACCCTTAGCCCTCAGAACAAAGTAATGGTATTGGCTTTGGACTCAACCTGTTATTTTCCATTGATGAGGCTGTTGCAGGAAGAGTCCCAAGAGTTGAGCTCTTACACAAGGTCCCAAGTATCAAACCTAGGACTCGGTGACAGTTTATCAAAATGGCATATGGCAAATAAGACCCAACATTGAGAAGCAGAACTTACAAGGGCATGCGTTAATGATGGTAGCCAGTGGCAGGAAAGTGTGACAGTCTGTATTCCCCAAACATGCAGGAAAATACATTAATTCAAAATATACAAGCTTAGAGGGAAACTGACAGGAAGAAGTAAAAAAAAGAATGTATATTTTACATAAGTATTCAGGAAAGGGTAATATGGAAATTGCTGGGTTTAATCCAGTTAGGAAGTCTGATGTATACCCTGTGTAATTCTAGGAATGTTGACCACTTTCAAGTTGATTCAGTGCAGAGAACTCAGACTATATCCCACCCCCCCTTTTTTTTTTTTGCAGGTTAAAAGGGGTCACTATGGAGTTCAAAGAACAGAACTCTTGCCTGGTGACCGAGACAACCTGGCCATTCAGACCCGGGGTGGCCCAGAAAAGCATGAAGTAACTGGCTGGGTGCTGGTGAGTACCAAGAGCTAGCAAGGATTTCACTCTTAGGAATAGACACAGCAAACCAAAGGTGCCTGATGTACTGCCAGGCTCAAAGTATTCATCTGCCCTTCCACATCTCTTTAGAACAGCCTTACCACGAGCTGCTGTTTCTCTTTCAAAGGAAACTAAAAAAAACAAAAAAACAAAAAAAAAACAGCTGGGGTTTATTAGGATGTTTTGGAAACCACCAAAAAATAAGTGAGAACCAACTTTTTTTTTCCCCCTTAGAGTTCAAAGCAAAATCCTCAAAGGGAACTAATGACCCAAGCATTATTTTAATCAATTATTATTTTACTTGACCTCTGACAGCCATGGACACGCATGGATAGTACTTAGATCACATACCCTACACCAAGGTCTCCCTCAAACGAGGATATGTGCACCTATCCTGTTTTTAACCTAGGCAATGTGACCTAAAGTTGTCCATGACAACTTTACCTCATAGTAGGAATCTTCCTGACAGACCAAATATGATAGCTATATAATTACTCCTATCACAAGACTTGCACTGTTTCTAGCAGTAGAAATACTTTGCTATGAAACCCCTGGTCATGTTAGGAAACTTATGAAATAATGACCTAATTGAAGCCACAGGAAAAAAGTTCACTGCCATAGAGAAACTAAAGATCCTTTTTCTTTCACAGGTATCTCCTCTTAGTAAGGAAGATGCCGGAGAATATGAGTGCCACGCATCCAATTCCCAAGGACAGGCTTCGGCATCGGCAAAAATTACAGTGGTTGACGCCTTACATGAAATACCAGTGAAAAAAGGTAGGTAATAAATCTCATAACCATTTAAAAATGACTAGTGCTTTTGTTTAATAAAGGACAGAACCAAGTATGAAAGTATCAGACATAGCTCTTAATGAAATTCTGTGATGTTAGGAACCCACAAGGGAAGGGCATTAAGTATGTAATCAAAATGTAGAGTGCATGGCTCCAAAAGAACATTCAGTGGTTGATGGAATGCTATTATTATGACTCAGATGCTTTCACTTTATCTTACACATAAGAGTCAAACCTGATTGGAATGGTTTATATTTCCCATAACTTTCTATCTATCTTCACAGCATTTTCCTTGGTGTTGTGACTATTATATTAAATTCCCATTTAAAAGGAAATGATTGTAGACAATTCTGGTCCTTCACTTTGAGCTTTTCTAAGAAAAAACCAGAAAGAGTATATTGGCAAGTACTCAATTCTGTTCTGCCTCTATCCACTTCACTGTCAAAAGCTTCCTCTTAAGCATCCATCCTGGCGGTATGAGAGTAATGCTACTTTACATTTATATAGTTCTATTAGACTGATGTCTGAATTGGTTTTTCCTTAAGCCAAAAATAACGAAATTTACTGTCAGCATTTGTCAAAACCATTCCACTGTGTGGATCACTCAGCTGTGGTACGAAAGGAAGAAATATCAAGTAAAGATGTGTTTGGTCAGAGTCTCTTTAGCCAAGATGTGTAAAGTCAAGTGATGAAACAGAGCAGTAGCTAAGAGTCATGTGTTTGAGTCTCAGCTCTGCCACTAATTATTCCATTTTAAATTCTGAATGAGAACTGGATGACAAAGGAAAGTTCCTTGGCCTCTCTGGATCTCACCTTGCTCATCTGTGAAACATGCTTCTCCCAGTTCTATAGTAAGGTCTGTCGCTTACAGATAGACAAGTACAACAAAATCACCTTCCACATCTAAAATCATATGGCTCAAATTCCAAAAAGCATTCCCACCATATCATTTATAGTTACTCACACATCCTTTATCCCACATTTTAACAACTTCATTTATTTGGAAACACTAAACTGCCTCAAAATTAGAAAGTCAATCGTGTCCATATATGTAACTAATTTTTATCTTTTCTTTTTAAACAGGTGAAGGTGCTGAGCTGTAAACCTGCAGAATATATTAATCTGCATAGCTAAAAGTAGTCTGGGTAACTACAACCCCTGTTCTTGCCTAATAACCAGTTTCTTTTCATCCAGTCCACTAACACTTTAGTTATATTCACTGGTTTTACACCATGAAATACAAAATAAAGATAACACATCAAGACTGTCTACAAAAATTGTCTATTTACAGAAGAAAAGCATGCATATCATTAAACAAAACAAATAAAATGCTTTTTTTCATAGTACATTTTTGTTGTTTTAAAATTTTTTTAAAGCTGTATCATAGAAACAAGACACAAAGATTTTTAAAAGAGCTAAACACTCATCATTCGAGGTGCAATACTCATAGACATGAGTTCCTGAAACAACAGCTTGCATGCATAAGGCATTCGCACCAAAGAGATCTGGGGGGGGAGAAAAAAAAAGGTAATTAGCAAAGCTGTATTGAAGGGACCCCACTTCCCTACCCCAGAAAAAGCTAAAGACTTGGTACTGGAGGTGATGAACAAATGAGGCTGATAACACTCATCCTACCTTAGCCTTTGGTGGCTCTTCTCCTAAAAGGCTTTGGTATTCTGCCCTTTCTGCCAGATATAATTTATATTCACCCTTCTCAATTAAAAGGTTTAACAAAACTCATTGTTTAAAATTCCTTGTACAAGGCCGCATTATTTCCAAAAGATGAACAGCTTAGCTTAGAGAAATTACCACACTAAAACTTAAACTAGTTTTTAGAAAAACAGAATTGTTACCTTTTTCCTCATTTAAAACTAGGAATCTTACAGAAGGATGCTATCAAAATTGTGAAAATGCCAATCTGTTCCACCACACTAAATCTGCCTGGATGATTAGGCCAACGTGGTTATATCCTAAACAGATATCAACTGTCAGTAAGGTCTGCACCTACCTGGGTTTTATTTCGGCAGCCCCTGCATTCATATGTATGGGTCCTGGTGTTAGCGATCGCCATTATTCCACAAAGATTGCAAACATGAACCTGATATGGATCTGATGCCTCAAACAATCTTTCCCTTAAAAACTGGGCTGCTCCGTGGGCAATCTGACAATCTCGTTCCATTTCTCCAAAACGCAGGCCACCATCACTGTCATGGAAAAAACAACAGACTATTTTGTACTGATTTTCTATTATCATAAAGAATATTAGAAAGAAAGAGAAATAGACTCCGATTTTTCTACTCTTGCATTCTCTCTACATGGTGGGGAGGTTGAGAAGTCTATCAACTATTTGGTGTGCATTAATTAGAAGGTCCCCAGAGTAAACACATAAGATTCTCAAGTATAGCATATACTTTTCCAAATAAAATACAATGAAGTACAAAATAAAATCTCATCAGACTATCATTTAACTTACTAGAATTCACCTCTATACTAAAAAATGAATAATAAAAAAGTCAATCTAAATAAAGCAGCTTCTCCATGAAAGAGACTCCCAGGCAATCAAACCTGAAATGATAAATGCATGTCGGCAAAAGTGATGGAAAGAACAGGTGACTAGTCACAGGTTTCCCCACATGTAAGTGAAATGCACTGTTCTGATGGCCAGGCAAGTGGATGGTGATGGCTTCCTTAACATTCTTAATATACAAAATACATAAGATCAATGAGCTTCTAATGATATTACCAAAAACAAAACATTTGGTCAGCTTTGGAGGATTCTAGGCAACCAACGCATCATTTTGAAAACTGGTAAATAAAAGGAAAGAATTAAGCATTTATTTTGCCTTTTAGTATATGAACCATGTCACCAGGTTAGCAGCTGAGGAAACAAAGTTTCTCTCTATGGAAGTATTCCAGCTAATAAATGAAGGAATGATAAATTAGAATCTCATCAGTTTGCAAATAACTGTTTGCAAATAAATAACCTTTAAATAATTAAAGGTTTTACGTAATGATCATTAATAGCTGCTAAAGTCATAAAAGAGACAAGCAGATATTGAAAGTATTTGCCTTTGAAGTATTACTGTGAGAGAACACAAACCCTTCACCTCATCAAGGCTCTAGATCCGATTAGCTATTTACAAGAAAAATAGGAACACAGAGCCCAGGAATGCAATCAACAAAAATCCAGACTGTGAGAGGGAATTCCTTGGCAGTCCAGTGGTTAGGACTCAGCGCTTTCACTGCTGAGTGAAAATATTTTCCAAATGACCAAATATGATACTACAAAATTACATAAGTATAAAAGATACAAAGTGTAAGGCCAATGGATTTTAATATAATAAACATAAAAGATTCACCTAAGTGGTTTCAAATTCTGCATCACCAGTAACCTTTAAGAAAGGACAACTTGGACCTCCCTGGTGGTGCAGTAGTTAAGAATCCACCTACCAATGCAGAGGACACGAGTTCGAGCCCTGGTCTGGGAAGATCCCACATGCCGCGGACCAACTAAACCTGTGCGCCACAACTACTGAGCCCACTTGCCTAGAGCCTGTGCTACACAATAAAGAGAAGCCACTGCAATGAGAAGCCCGCACACCACAACAAAGAGTAGCCCCCGCTCGGAGCAACTAGAGAAAGCCCGCACGAAGCAACGAAGACCCAATGCAGCCAAAAATAAATTTATTTTTAAAAAAAGGACAACTTGTTTTGATGTAGCATCAAAAAAAAAAAAATCCACAATCACCTGACAATTATTAAAATATTCTTCCCTTTCCAACCACACATCTGTGTGAGGTCAGATTTTCCTCATATAGCAACACTTAATTATAAAAAATAACATCCTGCAATGGGAAGAATGCAGAAGCAGACACAATAATCCAGCTGTCTTCTCACAAACCAGTTCATTAAAAAAGGTTTGCAAAAAGGTAAACCAAAGTCACTCATCACTAAATTTATTTGGAAAATATTTTTCACCTAAAAGGTTACTTATGTTAATGTGTAATGGATTTGTTACTGTTATTTTTTAAATAAAGTAATAAATATTTTAAACCTTTCTCAGTTTTAATTTCTAACGGGATAAATATCAAAAGATACAGGGACTTCCCTGGTGGCGCAGTGGTTAAGACTCTGTGCTCCCAATGCAGGGGGCCCAGGTCCAATCCCTGGCCAGGGAACTAGATCCCACAACTAAGGAGCCCACGTGCCACAACTAAGGAGCCTGCCTACTGCAACTAAGACCCAGTGCAACAACAAAAAAAGATACAACTCCCAGACAAAAGCCTTTGGGGTCCTGGAATCAAGAAATTTGAGAACCATTCCTTTATATAACAATGATGATGATGCAGCTCTCTTACCGAGATCTACCCTCCATGGGCTGCCTATTAAGGATCTGAATAGGTCCCCGAGCACGAGAATGAATCTTGTCATCCACCATGTGCTTCAAACGCTGGTAGTAAGTGGGGCCAATAAAAATTTGTGATGTGATTTTTCGACCAGTGAATCCATTGTATAGGACCTGAAACAGATTTTGAAACACAGACTTAAAAGTAAACAAGTTCAAAGAATATATGTGCATATACTATATAATTCCATTTCTATAAAAATCAAAACAAAACTATAGTGTAAAGAGAGTAGTCACCTTGCGGGGGGGGTATGATGGTAGTGACTGGAAGGGGACACAAGGGGGGCATCTAGGCATAAAAGGTTCTGGTAATTTTCAAGATCTGGGTGCCAGTCACACAGCTGTGTTCACTTTGTGAAAATTCATCAACCTGTACATTTACGGTTTTGCATGCAATTTGAAGTATGTGGTATACTTTAATGAAAATTTTAATTTTTAAAAAAATGAAATTACAAACATACACAAAAGAATACTCATAACAAATTACCAATGTAAGAGCAAACATACCTCATTTCCTCTGAGATGGTAGCCATAATCAGATAAAAGATTAGAAATCTTCTGTACATTAACAGCATCATTGAATGGAGTGGCATCACCAATTTCACCCTTGTTAGCTGATACCTTTAAAACGAAAAGTCATCTCTAAAAGGCTGCTTCCTTCTGTCACCCTTTATAAGTCTATGTCAATACAAATATATTCAATAAAAAAAAAGATCCTTTCTGGAAAGGAAGATTTTGAACTTAAGATTAAGGATTAACTTAAATATCTATATTATGGAAAGCTGTAATACAGTAAGGTTCATTTTATTAGCATTTTACATAAAATATAACCAACTAATTTACCTAAAAAATAAAAACAACTCAATTATAAGCCTTCAAGTAGGAAACTCTCTGTGAGACCAGATACAAAAAGAGTGAGACTCCCAAGTACTTCCTACGACTCAAGGAGAATGACATTTTAATGCCCTAAAACCAAGCCATCCATGTGTTAGGTTGTAGCCACTCTGCCTTAATAAGATACTTAAAAATAGAAAAACCTCCACTGAAAGATGCATGCATAGCTAATAGTATAGCTATAAAACCATTAGGTTCACACTGAACTAACTACCATTTATAGAAAAGAACCAGTCAAAAGAATAACCATATATACAAGTAAAGACTGGATGTAGTAAATTTTGCAAAACTTCTCAGTCATAACTTTGCAAAGTTTGGCAAAAAAAGACATAATCAAACCAATTTAAAAGCAGGAAAGTTAAGTGTCATATTGGCTTTTTCCAAAGTACCCTGGCTCAAATGAAAGAAATGACCTAACATTTCGGAAGAAACATCAATTTTGAACCTATATTTTTAAAGAAAATCTCTTACCTTCCCTTGAAGACATTCAATCAAGTGACCAATAGTCATACGAGAGGGAATGGCATGGGGATTTATGATGATATCGGGGGTGATACCTTCGCAGGTGAAAGGCATATCCTATAAGGGAATTTTTTAAAAGACACTTAAAAAAACTTAAATCTCTTAGCTAGAGAACTAGAACTCCCGCTCATCTAAACTTTTCTATGTCCTAAATTCTGTTCAATGTAGTGTGTTCACCTACTTATTCAACACTAAAATTAGGGCTTCCCTGGTGGCGCAGTGGTTAAGAATCCGCCTGTCAATCAGGGGACACGGGTTCGAGCCCTGGTCCGGGAAGATCCCACATGCCGTGGAGCAACTAAGCCCATGCACCACAACTACTGAGCCTGCACTCTAGAGCCCATGAACCACAACTACGGAGCCCACGAGCCACGACTACTGAAGCCTGCATGCCTAGAGCCCATGCACCACAACGAAGAGCAGCCCCCGCTCACCACAACTAGAGAAAGCCCACACACAGCAATGAAGACCCAATGCAGCCATAAATAAATAAATAAATAAAATCTTAAAAAAAACCCACTAAAATTAAAAGTCAAGCCTTTACTGCCTCTGGGCTCTTAAGTTAAAGAACATTTTGATTTAATAAAATGTTCAACAAAACTTTGGGTTAGAGGTGATAAAAGATACCTACCTCTTGTCTATACTGAATACCACAAGTACCCTTTTGACCATGTCGACTAGCAAATTTGTCTCCAATCTGTGGAATTCTAACAGAGCGTACCTGAATTCACACAAAAATAGGTTAGTTAAGTCATTCTGGTTTACTTTCTATAAATAGCAATATGACAAAGCTATACTCACCCTTATTTTACAAAATTTATATCCTTCTTGGTTGAGAGTTACCATAACCTGATCCACAATGCCCGTCTCACTAGTCCTGAGAAAAGTGCTACAGTCTCTCTTAGTATAGCGTCTATTAGTGCCCTCCAATTCATCTTCATTTTCAGGCAACGTGACTGTTTTGCCTATAATAACATCATCTCCTGATACACGAACCCCAGGAGCTATCAAACCATCATCATCCAGCTTGTCATAAATAGCATGCCTCATACCTGAGAAGAAAGAGACAGAATTTTCTGAAATGGTAATACCATAAAGAAAAGTATTTAAAATGTCCCATAATCCCCCTCCCCAAAAGATTAAAAACCAAATATATAAATCAGTTTAAAGTCAGAGAGAAGTTCATAGGAATCTCTAACATGTGTAGTAATGTGCCCTTATTCCAAATACTACAAACTTCTGAACTCGGTAAAAAAGCACTGGACTGATTCAGATTCTCCATTTGCTAAGTGACTTTGGATAAGTGTGTTGCCATCTTCTGATCTCTATATTGCATAAGGAAGAGTATCTATGTCCTCTACATATAATTTCCAACAGAAAGTTTGAATTTAATCTATAATCTTAACTCCACTGAACATCAATTCACTACCACAGAGAACCACCCACAGGAAATGGAGTAATAGGAAGATATCTAAGGAAAAAAAAAAACGTTTTGCTTCATGCAATACTATTAAAAGCCAAAACTGTAGGAGAGATAACCCTTTTCCCTGGGATATCCCATCCATCCCACTTTATACGGCTTTTAAATGTCTGTAAAAATAATAACTAGAAAATAAGTTTTGAGTTTTCCAGAGGAAACAGAAAGTTCTAGGTATCCTCTCATTAGTTATTTGTTAAATACATACAAATATTGTGGCTAGACAAACACTATGGTCACACCAGAATGTGAAGAGGAGAGGAAGTTCCCATGCAAATAGATAAACTGAGGGACAGGACACAGTACAAGTGAGAATGGGGCTGAGGCGTGTCCCATGAAATTACATGACCTCTCTGATTTCCTAAATCCCCTCCTCAATGCAAGACCTAGCAGAATGGAAGGACTATAGCAAGCCCACTCCTAGGTGCAAAGACTTCTGGCAAATATACCTATTTCCTTAATATAAGCTCTAAGAATAATAAGAAAACATACTACCACATGGCAAAAAGAAAGGGGGGTGGCCAAAACCAAAAAAATTAATCAGGAAAACCATGGTAAGCTAACTTTGAATTCCATAATTTCAATGTCAGTATTGCTTACCCTGGCAAGTTTCACGTGTAGGCTTCTCAAAAACTTCTTCTTGATCAAACCCTTTTTTAGACTCCTGTTCTTTGTATGATCGATAGAAAACAGACCTAAAAACACATGGTTCTAAAGTTAACTTCTATTTTCCTTTAATAACAGGGCTTAGAACATACCAATAAATTTTACTTAATTGATATGTGGTAATTTAAACCATGGCAATTTAAACCATGAATCTGGGACAAGAGTTAACTGTATTAAGGGTCAAAGTTAAGTCTTAAGAGCTATTACACAGGCCACACATGTAGCATTTGACCCATAACCTTAACACAGCTGGAATTATATGTGAGACCAGGAAGGACTAATGTCACTGAGTCCAACCTCCTACCCAAAATAAGAATCCCTCCCATAATAACCCTCAGAGATGGTCACCCAGGATCTGTCCCAATATTTCTAGTGAGAAGTTTATGATATTAAGCTATAACGTCCACCTCTGGTCTTAGTGCCTATCCTCTGAAAACTATACAGAAAAAAAAAAATCCATCCTCTCTTCTTAACTTCCAGTTTTTTAACCAACTTTCACGTATCATGGATTTGAGATTAATGTTTGACAATAAAATAATCAAACTGAAGAATAGAAAATAAGATTGAAAAAGAAAATATACTATAATTTTAACAGTTGTTATTGGGTTGGCCAAAAAGTTCGTTCGGGTTTTTCCATAACATCTTACAGAAAAACCCAAATGAACTTTTTAGCCAACCCAATATTCATGAGTCCTAAAACTCTAGGTTTATTTTTACTTTAGACATTTCTATATTATCTAAACACAAACATTTATTTGCTTGCAAATAAAGGGGGGCTCAAAATATTAGTAACTGAAAATCCTCAGATACAAGAAGCAGTGTCTGCAGTTGTTCGTGACCATCACCCAGGCCTTCTACTTTCTGGAACAGGGCACTGATTTTACCACACTAACCCCTATATAGGAAACCATACAACAACATGTGCCTGGCAGATATCCACAAGGTTCATGAATGGAGGCAGAAGATTAACAGAAAAATGTCTCTGCTGTCAGATCAAAATTTCTTCCGGACTGACATTCAAAACCCCCAAAAGTTTGGAAACACACAATTCGCACTTATTTGTAAAGCACTTTTTAAAAATAAAATATTAATATTTCCACCATATGTGTATTTTGACAACTTTTATAAATAGCTGACCTGAAAAAGCCTCGGTCTACAGCTGAACGATTCATGATAACAGAGTCTTCTTGATTATATCCAGTGTATGATGCGATGGCCACAATTGAGTTGATACCTGCAGTGCATTTAAGAGAAAACATTAAAGCACAATATGAGAAACAAAGAAAAATTACCCCTTTCTTTTAAATCAGTTTTATTTAATCATATTTGCCTCAAATGTTTTCACCATGGTAAATGTCAAAGTCTACTCCTCCTGGAATAGGAATCTGTGAGACAGCTACTCTGATGGCTAAATGTTTGATATAAGCAAGTTTTTAATATAAACAATCTTATTTAGTTGCTGCTGCCAAAACTTTTTTTTTTTAAGTCATAGTTAAGGCAGATGTGTTGGGTTTTTTTTTGCGGTACGCGGGCCTCTCACCGCTGTGGCCTCTCCTGTTGCAGAGCACAGGCTCCAGACGCACAGGCCCAGCGGCCACGGCCCACGGGCCCAGCCACTCCGCGGCACGCGGGATCCTCCCGGCCTGGGCACGAACCCGCGTCCCCTGCACCGGCAGGCGAACTCTCAACCACTGCACCACCAGGGAAGCCCCTGCCAAAACTATTTTTGATGGGACCATAAAGATTTAAAGTATCAAGTACTGATAAACAAAATTGATAAACCTTTAGCCACACTCATCAAGAAAAAAAGGGAGAGGGCTCAAATCAACAAAATCAGAAATGAAACAGAAGTTACAACTGACACCACAGAAATACAAAGGATCATAAGAGACTACTACAAACAACTATATGCCAATAAAATGGACAACCTAGAAGAAATGGACAAATTCTTGGAAAAGTACAATCTCCCAAGACTGAACCAGGAAGGAATAGAAAATATGAACAGGCCAATCACAAGCACTGAAATTGAAACTGTGAATTTAAAAACTTCCAACAGGGCCTCCCTGGTGGCGCAGTGGTTGAGAGTCCGCCTGCCGATGCAGGGGATACGGGTTCGTGCCCCGGTCCGGGAGGATCCCATATGCCGCGGAGCGGCTGGGCCCATGAGCCATGGCCGCTGAGCCTGCGCATCCGGAGCCTGTGCTCCGCAACGGGAGAGGCCACAACAGTGAGAGGCCCGCATACCGCAAAAAAAAAAAAAAAAAAAAAAAACTTCCAACGAAAGTCCAGGACCAGATGGCTTCACGGGCAAATTCTATCAAACATTGAGAGAATTAACACCTATCCTTCTGAAACTATTCCAAAAAATTGCAGAGGAAGGAACATTCCTAAACTCATTCTATGAGGCCACCATCACCCTGATACCAAAACCAGACAAAGATACCACAAAAAAAAGGATCACACACCATGATCAAATGGTATTTATCCCAGGGATGCAAGGATTTTTCAATAGCCACAAATCAATCAGTGTGATACACCACATTAACAAACTGAAGAATAAAAACCATATGGTCAACTCGATACATGCAGAAAAAGCTTTTGACAAAATTCAACACCCATTTATGACAAAAAATCTCCAGAAAGTGGGCATAGAGGGAACCTACCTCAACATAATAAAGGTCATATATGACAAACCCACAGCTCACATCATACTCAACAGTAAAAAGCTGAAAGCATTTCCTCTAAGATCAGGAACAAGACAAGGATGTCCACTCTCAGCACTTTTATTCAACATAGTTCTGGAAGTCCTAGCCATTGGCACTCAGAAAAGAAAAAAGAAAGAAAAGGAATCCAAATCGGTAAAGAAGTAAAGCTGTCACTGTTTGCAGATGACGTGACACTATACACAGAAAATCCTGAAGATGCTACCAGAAAACTTACTAGAGCTCATGAATGAATTCAGTATAGTTGCAGGATACAAAATTAATACACAGAAATCTCTTGCTTTTCTATACACTAACAACAAAAGATCAGAAAGAGAAATTAAGGAAACAATCCCAATAACCATCGCATCAAAAAGAATAAAATACCTAGGAATAAACCTACCTAAGGAGGCAAGAGACCTGTAGTCTGAAAACTATATGACACTGATGAAAGAAATCAAAAATGACACAAACAGATGGAAAGATATACCATGTTCTTGGATTGGAAGAATCAATTATTGTCAAAATGACTATACCACCCAAGGCAATCTACAGATTCAATGCAATCCCTATCAAATTACCAATGGCATTTTCCACAGAACTAGAACGAAAAATTTTTGAATTTGTAATGGAAATTCAAAAGACCCCAAAGCAATCCTGAGAAAGAAAAATAGAGCTGGAGGAATCAGGTTCCCTGGCTTCAGACTATACTACAAAGCTACAGTCATAAAAAGAGTATGGTACTGGCACAAAAACAGAAATATAGATTAATGGAACATGATAGAAAGCCCAGAAATAAACCCACACACCTACGGTCAATTAATCTACGAAGGAGGCAAGAATATACAGTGGAGAAAAGACAGTCTCTTCAATAAGTGGTGCTGGGAAAACTGGACAGCTATATGTTAAACAATGAAATTAGAACATTCTCTAACACCATACACAAAAATAAACTCAAAATGGATTAAAGACCTAAACGTAAGACTGGACACTATAAAACTCTTAGAGGAAAACATAGGCAGACCACTCTGACATAAATCGAAGCAATATCTTTTTGGATCCACCTCCTAGAATAATGGAAATAAAAACAAATAAATGGGATCTAATTAAACTTAAAAGCTTTTGCACAGAAAAGGAAACCATAAGCAAAATGAAAAGACAATCCACAGCATGGGAGAAAATGTTTGCAAACCAAGTGACTGACAAGGGATAAATTTCCAAAATATACGAACAGCTCATGCAGCTCAACATCAAAAAACAAACAACCCAATCAAAAAATGGGCAAAAGATCTAAACAGACATTTCTCCAAAGAGGACATACAGATGGTCAACAAACACATGAAAAGATGCTCAACATCACTAATTATCAGAGAAATGCAAATTAAAACTACAATGAGGTATCACCTCACACCGATCAGAATGGCCATCATCAAAAAATCTACAAACAATAAATGCTGAAGAGGGCATGGAGGAAAGGGAACCCTCATGCCTTGTTGGTGGGAATGTAAATTGATACAGCCACTGTGGAGAACAGTATGGAGATTCCTTAAAAACTGAAAAACAGAACTACCATATGACCCAGCAATCCCACTACTGGGCATATACCCAGAGAAAACCATAATTCAAAAAGACACATGCACCCCAACGTTCACTGCAGCACTATTTACAATAGCCAGGCATGGAAGCAACCTAAATGTCCATCGATAGAGGAATGGATAAAGAAGATGTGGTACATATATACAATGGAATATTACTCGGCCATAAAAAAAGAATGAAATAATGCCATTTGCAGCAACATGGATGGACCTAGAGATTATCATACTAAGTGAAGTAAGAAAGAGGAAGACACATATTATATGATATTTGGAATATATGTGGAATCTAAAAAAAATGATACAAATGAACTTTTTTACAAATCAGAAACAGGTTCACAGACTTCGAAAACAAACTTATGGTTAACCAAAGGGGAAGGGTTGGGGGGAGGGATAAATTAGGAGTTTGGGATCAACAAGGATCTACTGTATAGCACAGGGAACTCTACTCAATATTCTGTAATAACCTATATGGGAAAAGAATCTGAAAAAGAAC
Source organism: Mesoplodon bidens (assembly GCF_964165515.1). Classification (NCBI taxonomy): domain Eukaryota; kingdom Metazoa; phylum Chordata; class Mammalia; order Artiodactyla; family Ziphiidae; genus Mesoplodon; species Mesoplodon bidens. Next base: position 135,348,514 of record NC_138176.1, read on the forward strand.
AGATATGTATATATGTATAACTGAATCACTTTGCTGTACCCCTGAAACTAACACAATATTGTAAATCAACTACAATATAAAATTAAAATTATATTTAAATAAAGTAACAAGTATTAAAGAAGAAAAAAAGTTGAAAACTCTATAAACTAGTAGATTGCAATATAAGAAATGACTGTTGAATGTGAGTGGGGTTTCTTTTTTTTTTAAGATTTATTATTTTTTTATTTTAGTTTTGGCTACATCAGGTCTTAGTTGCGGCATCCGGGATCTTCCGTTGCGGCGCGTGGGCTTCTCTAGTTGTGGCATGGTTTTCTCTTCTCTAGTTGTGGCGCACAGGCTCCAGGGTGCGTGGGCGCTATAGTTGTGGCGCACGGGCTCCAGAACACGTGGGCTCTGTAGTTTTGCAGCACGTGGGCTCTAGTTGAGGCGTGCGAGTTCAGTAGATATGGCACGCAGGCTTAGTTGCCCTGCGGCATGTGGGATCTTAGTTCCCTGACCAGGGAGTCCCCTGCATTGTAGGGCGGTTTCTTTACCACTGGACCACCAGGGAAGTCCCTGAGTGGGGTTTGAATGAACATAATTCATATATACATGAATCATCAGATTTTCCAAAAATTGAAACACACTCAACTCTAAAGCTACAGTAACATAATATCTTGATCTAAGTATTTCAAATGTGGAGTAAAAACTATGACTATGGAATACAAAGGAACCAAAATCTGGATGACTGACTGTTTTGGTTATCTAAGTTCTGAATAAACTGTTTATATTTGCTTCCTTAAAGCTAAATTCAACTTTCAAAACACAACCCACCCTTCAAGAGGAGACACACCATTCATTCACACTTTTATGTGTACAGCAGGGATACAAAAGTTTTCATAAGCGGAGTGCAGGTAAGGGGTGGCAGCACTGCTGGTCTGAATCTGGGTCACTAAAGACACACTCCTCTCCAAGTCTCTGATTCTCAGTAATTCCCAACCCAAGGTAGGAATAGATTTGTAGAAAGAGATACACACAAACAGCAGGCCCTCCTCCCTACCACATTTGCTCCTCCTTAACAACTACATTTCTATGGCCCGCTGTGCCATAGAAAGCTTTCCACTAGCTATTTTAAATGCACTGATCATAACATTTTAAAAAATAAATTCACACTAAAGCTTAGATTTCAAGCTTTTCTTGAAAAATCAGGTCTGGCATCACTGGGTCTGCACGTACACATCACAACCACCGCTGAAGCTGAATAGGGCTAACCTCAGCAAAAAGGCAAACCTCTCTTCAGCTCCACCTACTCACCAATCTTGCCTAAGCCTGTATGAATCTGAGACTGCAAGCTCTGTTGAAGAGATAACACGAAACACTTTGTGCTAAATATAACCTTGATTGCTCTCTAAAGAAGGATCATAGTAACAAGAGGGCATCTGTTGTTCTGGGCACCCTGATGGGTTTGTGTACCTGTATTTGGAGCAGGAAAAACTAAAATGCTCTGCTGGGAGAGGAAGGGGAGTAAGAAATACTCCAAGGGAAAGGCAGTGTCAAGGAAGCTGAGTCCTTCCTGGGAAGGACCAGAGATAAAGCACCCAATAGCAGGGAGCCAAGAAGAGTTTTCAGAGATCAGAAAAGTCAAATAGTCTCTCCTCAGGCGTGCAATGAAAACTCCTGAAATCTAAATTATTTCCTCTAAGGAATCTTTAGTAATATCCACACTAGTCACCACTCTTTTGTGTGGATTGTCTGAGAAAACTAGAAGAATTTTAATTGTCACACACAGTCAAGCTGCATAACGCAGAAAAAGTACTTAAAGATGCAGGATCCTGGGCTTCCCTGGTGGCGCAGTGGTTGAGAGTCCGCCTGCCGATGCAGGCGACACGGTTCGTGCCCCAGTCCGGGAAGATCCCACATGCCACGGAGCGGCTGGGCCCGTGAGCCATGCCCGCTAAGCCTGAGCATCTGGAGCCTGTGCTCTGCAACGGGAGAGGCCACAACAGTGAGAAGCCCGTGTACCACAAAAAAAAAAAAAAAAAAAAGATGCAGGATCCTGATGGCAGGGGGGGATCTGAAAAGAGTCGAGAATTTGCAGAAATCCCAGGGTCTTGGGAGATGTGATATGATCCTACTACTAGGGAGCCAGGAGCAGGACATACGTGACATCTGTGATACATGGAATGGGCAAGACTTCCCTAGCACGTCCTCATGTTTCTGTGCAGCGCTATCTATGCCCTCCCTCTTCTCCAGGTGACAGCCTATAGGTGCTCAACTGTCTTGGCCTTTGTGGGGCTTTCCTCCTCTCGGGTGACAATCCCTGGATCGCCCACACTTGCTATATCAACTACAGCCCAGGAGGCAACCCCCTCCATCCTACAACCTTTATCCAAGGTATCTGGGCAAGTCTGAAAGATCAGCTAAATTTAACTAAAAACAGTAAACTTCTGAATTATATGTCTAATATTTTCTTCTTAGATTAAAAGCCCCAAATCAAGAAACAATGTAGTGAAGAGGAAACAGCACAAGAAAGTGAAATGGGGGGAAGGTGTACATCTGGTCTAAAAGGGAAAAAAAAGAACCAGAGTTTACATTCTGGATTTTCAAATTAAGTTATATAAACTTTGGGCAAATAACCTTTCTGATCCTGTCACCACATCTGTAAAACAGAGATGATACAACCACCACTATCACTAATCAGCTAACATTTATTTCTCCCTTATTAACTGCTAGGCACTAAGCCATAAGTTTTAAGTGGATTTAACCATTTAATCATCACAAAAGCCTTATGAGGTAGGTATTATTATTATTCTCATTTTGTAGGTGAAAAAACATCACAAAGCTTTTATGATGCTTAGAAATAACGTGTAAGGTGCCTTGGGTGGTGGTTCACACAAACTGCTCAATAAATATTAGTAACTTCAAAAAAGTATCTGTGATCTCAAAGACTATAAAATCTAGGATTATAACCCACCTGTCAGCCAGGTTCAAACCCTTTCAGCCATTCTGTCCCCACCTACTTCAAACCTCGGCTCAGCAGTAAGGAGGCTCTAAGTATCTTGACCCACTTTAAGTCAAGGTGAACTTTTGTCACAAGGATCTTTGCTCCCAGAAGATGTCAACCAAAGAAATGGTACTCTATAGAAATAGGAATGATACTAATCCAAAGACATTCCTTAAGATAACCCTATTAGCCCCTTCCCCTTAGGGCTCAGAATTTGGCCAATGCAGCTGGCAGGTTAGGCAGGGCCAGAGCTAATAAGTCAGCCACAATGGTCAGGAGATTGGTTACATCAACAGATTGAGCAAATAACTAAATATACTGAGGACAACAGGAGCCAGGTTTCTCACTGTCAGAGAATGGAATTCTAAAATAAACACTATGGTGTTGTACTGGGATGGGAGATATGGTATTGATATGAACTCATGGTTCTTTAGTATATAGAGATATAAAAATAGATAAAGGTGGGGAGGGGTATATGCATACATATATTTTCCTAGTTCCAACAGCCGAGAGGACCTAGAAATGATGATATTATAATAGCAAAGAGCACACCTACCACCCAGATTTTGGTTTCTACACACTATTCTTTTATCCTAAAAGGAGAAATGACCAAGTCCAAGTTTAGGGGAAGAAAAGCACAAGATGAGGCAAAATGTAAGGAAGTGCTTGAAGAACAATGAGGACCTATCAGGAGTCATCTTGAAGATATTCCCATTGGAAAATCTGGGACAATTTCAGCATCAAACACGGAGGAATGATAAAATTAGAAAATCACCATTTGGCAATAATCACCTGCTAAATTAATGACTGAAAGTGTGACAAGGAATAGCTATTCACATCATCTCAAAGTATCTTTTCACAAAAACTTATTACTTATCTAATAAGTACAAAATAATTATAATTAATAAAAAGTGGAGAAACCTGACAACACCATCTTAATTAATGACAGAAGTTAAAATTACTAATAGTGGGACAGAGATAGCATGTGCTTCCTGATATCATGCCCTAAGAATACAGCACTGCGCTTCTATGCTAGTACTGCCAAAACTTCATAACCTGAATATAAATCATGGGGAAAGAATAGTCAAACCCAAATTGAGAGATAATGTATAAAGTAACTTGACTGGACTCTTCAAAAATGTGGAGGTCACAGAGACAAGGAAAAACTAAAGAACTGTTCCAGATTAAAGAGACTAAAGAGACATGTACTATCCTGGATTAGACCCTAGACCCATAACGGACATTATGAGGACAACTGGCAAAGTCTGAATTGGGGACTGCTGACTAGATGGGTATCAGTGTTAACCCCCTGATGTTGACGGTTGTACTGTGGATAATGTCTTTTTTAGGAAACATACACTGAAGAATTAAAGAGTGATGTGGGACTTCCCTGGTGGCACAGTGGTTAAGAATCCACCTGCGAATGCAGGGGACATGGGTTCAAGCCTTGGTCCGGGAAGATCCCACATGCCACGGAGCAGAGAAACCCGTGCGCCACAATTACTGAGCCTGCACTCTAGAGCCCGCGTGCCACAACTACTGAAGCCTGCGTGCCTAGAACCTGTGCTCCGCAACAAGGGAAGCCACCGCAATGAGAAGCCCACACACCACAACTAGAGAAAGCCCGTGCACAGTAACAAAGACCCAACGCAGCCAAAATAAATTAATTAATTAATTAATTAATTAATTAGTGATGTGGCTTCAGGTCTGTAACTTAACTTTTAAATGGTTCAAGAAGAAAGAGAAAGGGAAAGAATAAGGCAAATGTGGCAAAATGTGAACTAGGAAATCTGGATGAATAGTATATAGGAGTTCTTTGTAACAGTCTTACAACTTTTCTGTAAGCTTGAAACTATCTCAAAATAAAGTTTTTAAAAATATAGATAGATAACAAGATTAAGGCATGAAGCAATAACAGAACTGAAAGGCTTGTAGTCCCTACCAGCCATGCCCTCACCACTTCATATCAGTGCCAAAGGAACACTGTATTTCAAATCCAGTCCTTCACCTGTTTCTTTTCTTCTCTAGCCATAAAGAAATTATTATCTAAATGCTGAAGAAAAACACAGCACTGCAAGTATAGCCCAAAGATACCAGCACATTGTAGACAACGTAACAGATTTTGTTTTTCTAGACAATAGTAACCCCTTGTGGAAGACTTTGAAAATAAATCATTCTAACCTCTGAGAATTTGCTATCAAAATGTTAGATCCCCTATTACAGTAAATAATTTAAAGCCACTATTTACAAGGCAAACTTTACTAAACAATGTTATCCACGGTCAAAGCTAAAATTCCGCTAATAATACGGTAAGACAACAACTCTGCCAAAGAACTAAGCTGTCTCCTTTATATTCAACACTGATACCCTTCAGACTTCTCTGCACCATTTTACCCGTTGTCCAGTCTCCTTGAGAATCTCTTCCTGCAACTTCCTGATTCTTCTCCTTATCAGCTACATCTCAAATCTCCTCTCTGGATTTCTTTTCCTGGTGCCTGAAGTTCTGACGGTTTCTGGCTTTATTCTCACTCTGAATTTTCCCTCAGCAATTTCATAGTAATCTATAATTATCATTAATATATCAAAAACTTCACAGCTCTTGATTTGACCTTCTTTCTAACCACATTTGCAACTCACTGTTGGAGGATCATTCCTGAGATGTTTTGGCAGCAACTCAAAATCAGCATGTTGAAAACTGAACTTATTATCTTACATCTAAAACCTCTTCCTTCAATCTAAAAAAGTGGATATATGTATAACTGACTCACTTTGCTGTACAGCAGAAACACAACATTGTAAATCAACTATACTCCAATAAAAATTGATTTTAAAAAAGAAAGAAAGAAAACCTCTTCTTTCTTCTAACATGCTCCCAATATTATTAATAGTATCTCTCTCTTGATCACCCAAGCCAGGAACACCAACAATATTTCTAATTCCTTTCTACCCTCTCTTCATCATTCTACATCCAATAAGTAATCAAGTGTTAATCTTAACAAGTGTATTCCAACAGGTGTCTCAGGCCCTTACACTTTTTCATGTCTTAATAAGGACCTTACCATTTCTCACTTAGACCACTACAAGAACCTCTAAGTTACCTCCCTACTTAATACCGTATCTGACTCTAATCGATCCTTTACGTGACTGCCAGAATTATACTGTAAAATAAATTTGTAACTGTATTACTTCCTTGTTCAAAAGGCTGGATAGGGCCTCCCTGGTGGCGCAGTGGTTAAGAATCTGCCTACCAACGCAGGGGACACAGGTTCGAGCCCCGGTCCAGGAGGATCCCACATGCCGCGGAGCGGCTAGGCCCGTGAGTCATGGCCACTGAGCCTGCGCATCCGGAGCCTGTGCTCCACAACGGGAGAGGCCACAGCAGTGAGAGGCCCGTGTACCGCAAAAAAAAAAAAAAAAAAAAAAAGGCTGGATAGTTCTTCATTCTCCAAATAAAATTCAACCTGCTGTCTCCACACTATGAGACCAAGTATCACTCCCATGCATTTCCACTCAGGCCATATTAAACTGACATAAATACTGACAGTTGCCTTCATGCACCCAGGACCTTGTTCAAACCATCTCTCAAATTCAAATACCCTTTCATCAACTTTACTCTAGTCCAAAATGCTACCTCCCCTATGGAATTGGCTCTAGACTCCAACAGGAATCAATCATTTCTTTCACCCTGTGCTTCCAAAGGAATCTATACCTCCATCATAACACTATACACATATCTACCTTTTTATTGAACTGTGCTCATGTTTTCCCACCACATTATAAATTCTAAGAGAATAGAGAGTGTGTCATATGCATTTATTAACCCTCCAAAGAACCCACAAAAGTGTCTTAAGCATGGCAGGATCTTAAAAAATGTAGAACAAAACTGAACATACCTGCTGGCAACTCTCTAAATCGTAGGTATTCCATTGACCGTGTAGTCACAAGTGGTTTTTGAGGATAATAGAGAACATGGGCCAGTGTATCCATACGAACATGAAAGTTGGTAATATAAACCCCCATAGCCTGCTTACCCATAGCAGACTGGTATGTGTTTCTAGGGGACTAAAGGTAGAAATGAAAAGCAGAATCGGTGAAACTTTAATTACTTCTAAATAAATAGACTTTACAGGGTACTTCATAAATCAGAAATATGGTTGGTAAAGTTCCTATTCTTTCCAAAAAATAAGTGATAGCCATTTGGAATAATCAATTATGACTCTTAAGAGTCAAACACAAGAATAAGCATATTAAATGCTGTAGTTCATCGTCTTTACACTAAAAGGCTTTTCTTTCAGAAAAAACTACAGACTAATCTCTAATTTTTATTCTGCTTCCCCCAATTCCTCACAAAGCATAGTCAAAAACTGCTACCAACCTGGTTATGATCAGGAAAAGGAATAATAGATGCACAGACACCAAGAATCATTGATGGATGAATCTCACAGTGCGTATATGTGGAACAATAAGCTACTTCTTTCTCCTGTAAATCATCTGGGGTCATTGCGAGCATCACTGTTTCTTCTTCTAGAGTATCAATATATTCTACTACCCCACTGGCCACAAGATCCTGCCAACTAAAAAAGAATTCATTTAATTTCCTTACTTCCTGAACTATTTTAATTAACTAGGCTTCCTACTTAATAAAGAATATTCCTATATCTGTATGCATTCACATAGAAAGAGTCCCAAAATAAGTATATTATTGTTAACAGTGAAAGAAACAAGTTACTGAACAATACACATAAAGTATGGCTCTGTAACTACTGTTAGTTTGTTTTGCTCTGCTCTGATCTAAAGAACCTACTTGTGGGGCTAGGGTGAGTATATAAAAACAAAAATAAGGTCTGGAAGAACAAATACCCCAACTGGTAACAGTATTTACTTCTGAAAAGGAGAGTGTGAATTGGGGGCTTTTATATATTTTTATTACACCTATTTTTTGAATTTTTAACAATAAAAATATATACATTCATATATCACTAATAATAAATTGTAAAAGATTCTTTTTATTAAATTTGTTACTATATTGTTCATATTATGTTATACATTGTTTATATCACATTGGTTATTTCTTTTTCTTTTTTTTGGCCGCACCACGCGGCATGCAGGATCCTAACTCCCCAACCAGGGATCGAACCCAAGCCCCATGCAGTGAAAGCACAGAGGTTATTTCTTATTAGTAGCAGAGGTAGTCTTTACCATGTCACAAAGACTTTTACGCTTAAATAAAACCCTAAAAGTCTCTTACTTGATAACAAAAATTAAGAAAAAGGAAATGTGACTGCTAATGAGTACAAAGTTTCTTTCCGGGTCAATGAAAATATTCTGGAATTAGATAGTGGTAATGGTTGCACAATCTTGTGACTATACTAAAAACCACCAAACTACATAGTTTAAAATGCTTAATTTTAGGGCATGTGAATTGTATCTAACTTTTTTTCTAACTGCATGTTCTTACCTGTAGTTGTTATATTCTCTCTCTTTCAATTGATCAATGTGCCTCTTCTTCAAAAGTAGCTTTTGTTTTTCCACAATAAGAAGCGGTCTACAAATACGGCCTGCATCTGTATAGATACGAATCTCCCTCTCTCGAATATCTCTGATCATAGAAACCTATACATAAAAAGACAAAACAGTCTCATGAACTTTTATTTTCTCTGTATCATTAAGGCTTAGCTAAAAATACAATAGGATTGATAAATTATCAAATAAAATTAATAGATCTGGGCCTCCCTGGTGGCGCAGTGGTTGAGAGTCCGCCTGCCGATGCAGGGGATACGGGTTCGTGCCCCGGTCTGGGAGGATCCCGCATGCCGCAGAGCGGCTGGGCCCGTGAGCCATGGCCGCTGGGCCTGCGCGTCCGGAGCCTGTGCTCCGCAACGGGAGAGGCCACAGCAGTGAGAGGCCCACATACCGCAAAAAGAAAAAAAAAAAAAAAAAAAAATTAATAGATCTTAGTTTATCATTGTTCAATATACTAAAAACCTAGGTATAATTTAAAATTTTATATAGGACAAATATCTAACCTTGGTAATTATAAAGCTGAACAACATCTGGTAATAATGTCATGCAAAATAAATTAAAATGAAGAACATATATGTTTGATATCACAAATACTAGTATATTTCTTATTTTCTTGCTTTCCCTCTTTGGTAATTACATGTACTTCACGCGTGTAACCTTTCAATATCCAGCCCTATATCACTCTGCCTTGATCAGGCTTTCCCAGTAATAAGCCTGACTTCTCACAATCACCTATAAGACAAATGGTTTATAGTCTAGCTCTCTGACAGAGCAGTCACTAGCCACACATCACTACTGAGCACTTGAAATGTGGCCATTCTGAAAGGAGATATGCTGTAAGTATAAACTACTCACTGGATTTCAAAGATAGTATAAAAAATAAAATAAAATTTATCATTAATAAGTTTCCATTGATTATATGTTGAAATTGTAATATTTTTGATGTATCAGGTCAAATAAAATATATTTAAATTATTTTCATCTATTTCTGTTTTTGGGGGGGCCACGCCGCATGGCTCATGGGATCTTTGTTCCCCGACGAGGAACTGAACCCGCGTCCTTGGCAGTGAAAGTGCAGAGTCCTAACCACTGGACCGCCAGGGAATTCCCTTTTTTTTTTTTACTTTTTTAACATGACTACTAGAAAAACATAAATTGCATATGTAACTTGCATTATATTTCTACTGGATAGTGCTGGAAAATATATTCCTGGAAAACATCAAAAATATTTTGGGAAAACTTACAATAAAGAACATAATATTAAAAGCACTACAGGGCTTCCCTGGTAGCGCAGTGGTTGGGAGTCCGCCTGCCGATGCAGGGAACGCGGGTTTGTGTCCCGGTCCGGGAAGATCCCACATGCCGTGGAGCGGCTGGGCCCGTGAGCCATGCCCGCTGAGCCTGCGCGTCCGGAGCCTGTGCTCCACAACGGGAGAGGCCACAACAGTGAGAGGCCCACGTAACGCAAAAAAATAAAAAATAAAAGCACTACAGAATCTGAAGTGCCAATATAAAAAGAAATAAGTCAATAAGTAAACAAATAAGAATCTTCAGTAAATTATCTAGATCTAATATATAATCTTAAAAGTCAACTAAGAAATGAATTGCCAATGAGTTGGGAAATGGAAAAACAGATTGGTATTTCTACACAAAAGTACTTCAAAAAAGTGAAATCACATCTGGATACTTTTATTAAAGAAAAGATTGGGTGGGGAATTCCTTCGTGGTCCAGTGGTTAGGACTCCGCGCTTTCACTGCCGGGGCCGAGGTTCGATCCCTGGTGGGGGAACTAAAACCATGCAAGCAACTCAATGCAGCCAAAAAAAAGAAAGAAAGAAAAGATTGGGTTTATTTAAGAAAGGAAAGGTTTGGATTACTCAGTTTTAAAATGATAGTAAATCATAAAAGCTTCATCAAAAACACCAAGTTCTCCCAAAGTAAAGAGTCAAAAGCCAAGAAAAAGATAAGTCCCACATTCCTAGCCCACTTCCTGTCCTTAGAAAACAATCTGAGATGAAACACTGTGTTTATGAGCAAAAACACCATGAGTAGCATTCTCAAATGCTTACCTTGAATCCTTAGAGAATTTCTAATAGAATATAGAATATTACAATACAGTTGATAGAATATAGCTCTTGTCTTAACAGGAAGACATAAACTGAGCTGTGTCGCCTCAAAGGCCAAACAGTATCTTGTGTTCCAAAGGAAATAGGTGTTCTTGAGAGGACTATTGACAGGAAAGCCTAACAGGTCCAACACAAGGCTAAAGTTAGAAATGGGTAAAATGAGGACCTCTGATTATCAGAAAATATGAAGGAAAAGAAAAAGTACTAGACTGCTGAAAAATATACACAATTTTCCCACTAAGAAGCTCCCAACAACACTCTCCAATAGGAGATTAAAGAGCCTAGTCCAAGGACACAGGGTCCGTTTATAGTTTCAACACACTCACTCAGTGTGAGACACTACATGTCAGGCACCATGCTCAGAACTGAAAATACAAAGTCATATTAAGACATGTTCCCTGCCTCTGAGAAGTTAATAGTTTAGTAAGTGAGGTAGGCAAATAAATCAACAGTTACTATCTGGTATAAGCATTCTGTCAGAAGTTATTTAAGGAAAATATGCCACATATAGTCACAGAGATAGATCTAAATCAGGGGCTCAGCGAACAGCCTGCAGGCCAAATCTGCCCTCACCTGCCATCTATTTTTTTTAAATAAAGTTTTACTGATTTATGTATTGTCTATGGCTACTTTTTACTACAACAGCAGTGCTGAATACACAACAGACACTGTAAGGTAAACCAAGACTAAAATATTTAATATCTGGTCCTTTAAAGAAAATGTTTGCCAACCTCTGGTCTAAATCAAACTGGGTGGTCAGGTGAAATATCCTGAAGGATACGAAAGTTAACACTAGAGTTTTGCAGAATTGGTGAGATTTACCTTTAAAAAAGTAATAAGCACCCTTCTCCCTATTACCCATGTTTGAGGAGGCATGGGTGACAAGGAGCACAAGCATTCCAGGTTGAGGGAATGGGCCCATGGAAAGGTAAAGAGGCCTAAAACAGCATGAAGAATTTAATTTTATCCTAGAGAAGACAGAAAACCTAAAGGTAGCTCTCAGCAGAAACACCTGGCATTAACAAAGTTCTCAATCACAAAAAACACAACCAATTTTGGTTCTTAGGCTTTCTCTTAGCCTTGCCCGCCACACTCAAGTGAAGCATGCTGTTCCTGACTTCTTCAAGCCATGAATACGCCTGGGTCAAAATCCAGGGTTTGCCTGTTAGAGGAAGGCCTGGAGCAGCCAAACCTCGATTCTCTGCTTTGCTACATAGACAGGAGGTCAGCTTAAGTGTGTTACAGTTTCTCTCCAAACCCACTTTCACCGAGACAGACCCAAAGGTGTAGATTTGGGGAAATCAAATGCCTGAGCCCAGCCCTCAATACAGTACACTAAAAGCAAAAGCCCTATTCTGGGGAGGAATAAAACTCATACAGTATTTTGATAACTAAAAAAAAAAAAAAAAAAAATCCATCCTAATCCCAGAGCACTTCAACATCCACCTAAACATAAAGGAATCTAATAGAGGTGTATCACATTTCATGAATGAATCTCTGGATTCCGACAAAGGAGAAATCAGAGATATTCACTCGCTTTTTAAAAGCACTGTAGTCAGCTTTACAAAAAGATTCTCAAAAGAATTTTTTACTTCAAAATGTAATTTGAATTCCAAAATATAATTTAATAACAAATTACATGTCAAAATTTTAGATGCGTATATCTAAGGCATTAAAGCAAACAATATCTTATAATTAAATCTAGCTCAAAACATCATCTAGACTTTTGAAAATGTACTTTACAATTCAAAGGAAACCAGTTCAAGAAAGATACCAACGCAAAGATAACTTTCACTAGTCTTTATGCCTCATTTGGAAATCCCAGAGATCATGTCCTCTTAAGTAATTAAGGACTCTTACTTCAGACACAATGATGTCCATCTGACGCCTCAATTTCCGTAGAGTGTTCATAAGTTGTTCAGGATCTTTATGTATTCCAACCCAGCAGCCATTAACAAAAATCTTGGTTGCACTAAAATGCAAAACCAAAAGCATTCTGTACTTAGTAACCCTCTAATAAGCTATAACCAAAGATTAACAAGTTTTTTTTAAATTGTATTTATACACACTCAGCAATAGCTGCAGGAGAAATTTCTTCTAAATTTTCCATACTCCATTCTTCTAAAAATTCGAGAATTGGAGAAGGTTGAGATCCAACTGAAATATAAGCCATCAGAGCTAAATTCTTCACAAGTCCTACAGCATGGCCCTTGGAATAAATAAAGTACATATTACTCATACTGATTTAACATGCCTGTCCAAATTCTTTTCCACAAACATTTTCCTCCAATTTGATTTCAGAATGTACTCTTACTTCCTAAGAACAAAATTATAATATCTTAGTTCTAAACTATACTACATAGTTAAATAAAATTAAAAGTAATTATAAGTAACAAAAAATTACTTATAAAAGTAATTATACCCTACATGATTACTGTTGGACTTTCTGTCTTGAACATAAATTCTAATGCATTACCTCTGGAGTCTCAGCAGGACACACCATTCCCCACAACGTATTATGCAACTGTCTTGGTTTTGCTAGCTTGCCATCTCTACCAATGGGAGAATTTAAACGACGCAGGTGAGAAAGAGTAGATGCAAAAGTTAGGCGGTTTAATACCTAGAAAACAATAGTAAATCTTTAAAGCTTGGGCATTTCGGTTACTCACACTATCACGCTTTTGGCAAATATTAGAATGAGGCAAAGTCATATTTTTACATATAATCCACTCAGTGTCCAACTGTCCCCATCCCTCCTTTCTCCATCCTGCCCTGGATAATCTTATTCACCCCTGTAACTTAACTGACCCTTACAGCAGGGATGGCAAATATATGACATACAGTTCTAACATGCCACATAAATGTTTTGTTTACGGTCTATCTCCAACCACTAGGATGTTAGTTCCACAAGGGTGGGGAATTTTTATTTGTTTTGTTCTCTGTTGTATCCCTGTACCTAGAACAGTACACTTGGCATACATTAGGCACTCAGTAAGTCTTATACGCTACCAACTCACATTTCTTTGACCATAGCAGACACCACTAATCCATCCCAGAACTTTTCCCAGGCTGAGGCCTCTAAATCCAACACAGAGATTCAGTACTTACAGAACACTAAGCAAGGTAATACTTGTGAGTAAGATAATATTTAGAGGGATATAAATCAAACAACACAAGCTCAATGTACCTAATAACAAAATCACCATGTTCCCCAGCCCTACAACAACGCATCCTCCTTCTTATTCCTAAGTCTATCATTGTTAATGGCATCACCCTTCCCTTTATCTCCCAATCTAGAAATCTCAAGATATTTCTGTCTCTGACTTCCTCCTTTCACATATAATAAACAATAAACATATCCTGTCAACTCTATTTTCAAACTTTCTCAAAAAACCATTCCCAATGTCACAGCAATAAACCAGCCCTTTACCTCTTACCTATACTATTGCCATCAGCTCATAAGTTCCTGTAATGTCCTCTCCAATCTACTCTCCTCAGTTACCAGAATTATTAAAACACAGATATAGATAAGTTCACATCACTCACTGAATTAAAAAATATTAAACAGTTCCCCTCCAACTAGAGCAGCATGACTCTGAAGCTCTTCTCAATGAAGCCCCAAATGACCTTCCCCTACCAGTAGTCTCCAGAACTCCTGTACTCCATCCACATTGCCAAACACCCTCTTACCTCCACAACTCTGACCACGCTACTGCCACAGAATGGAATGTACTTTCCCATTCTGCTCTGCCTGGTGAAATGTTACCACTTCCATAGAAGACATACGACCCACCACCAGGAAGAACTGTTCTCTTCTCTCTACTCTGTGGAGTTTTCCATCATTCAACTAATCAGTCACAAAGTCTTACAAAACTTACTTCTTAAATATTTCTCAAATTTGACTCCACTCTCCACCTCTACAAAACTGCTCTAGTGCAGGCCTTAATTATTTCTCACTAAGGCTGTTGCAACAATCTTTCTGCCACCAACTCTGCCCTTCTCAAATCTTTCTCCACACTGCCAATTACTGTGAAGCTACCTAAAACGCAAAAATGAACATGTCACCCCCCTCTATGAGGTGTTCCAGCTCTCCACTCCAACCCCATCTTCCTAACTCTCCCGCTTTGATTTGAAAACCCAAGAATGCTCTAGTTCCTTCCACGTACACATGCTCTTTCCTCCCTGTACCTTTGTTCAGGATATTAATTTTCTCCAGTTTTCCTATGAGCTACTGGTTCTACCCTCCTCTAAGACTTGGGCTATTTCCCAACTACCCTTCAAGATTCAGCTCAAGTGTCACCTCCTAAAGAAAACACTTCTTTTCACCCTTTCAGCCAGTGCTAAATGCCTTTCTCCGGCATTCCCACAGAGCAGGTGTGAACAGCTCTCATTTAATACTCACTGTATCATGTTGTAATATCTGTTTACATCTATGAGTATAGACTGTGAACTACTGAAGATCAAAGATCATGTTTTATTCATTTTTGTATCTCTAATGTGTGACAGACTGCCTGGCACATCTTAGGTCCCAGTACACACACTGAGCTGAATTGGCAAGATGGCATTTATCATAATTCAGCTCAAGGCAGAATGAGCTGTACACGGACGAATGTTTCCTTTAATAGATGATAAGCTCGAGGGCTAGAAGAGCATCTCATTCAACCCTGTGAACCCAGCATCACAAACACCAAGTAGACTCAACAAATCCTTACTAAACTAAAAGGAACTAGAAATTTAACTGGGCTATAAGCATCCTTCCAGAATTTCTTAAGGCATCTAGGTTTCTAGGAATCAGGAGCTTAAAGTTGGTGTCTGAATGCCAAACTAATCAGGTGATGCTGGTATAGGCTAGTTTTTTAATTAAAAAAAAAAAAGAGGGGGAGATCCCCTCCATAAAGCTAGACTATAAATTTTCAATCTTATATGAAAATAAAAAAATAAAAATACCTAGTGAGACATTTTTGTAAAAGGTTTCCCCCATTACCCCTCCTGAGAGTAGCTATTGCAATCACTGTACATAACAACAGGCCAACATACAGAAATCAAATCACTGTTAGAAGTATTACATTTTGCAAAAAAGGAAGTAGATGCCCATTTATTCTCTGGGTATCAGCTTCTAATACAGAGCTTCTAAGAAAGAAAAACTGGGACTTCCCTGCTGGCGCAGTGGTTGGTGGGAGTCCACCTGCCAATGCAGGGGACATGGGTTCAATCCCTGGTCTGGGAGGATCCCACATGCCATGGAGCAACTAAGCCCGTGCACCACAACTACTGAGCCTGTGCTCTACAGCTTGTGAGCCACAACTACTGAGCCTGCGTGCCACAACTACT
Source organism: Mesoplodon bidens (assembly GCF_964165515.1). Lineage (NCBI taxonomy): Eukaryota > Metazoa > Chordata > Mammalia > Artiodactyla > Ziphiidae > Mesoplodon > Mesoplodon bidens. The sequence continues at coordinate 135,364,477 of NC_138176.1, forward strand.
GAAGCCAATGCACCTAGAGCCTGTGCTCCGCAACAAGAGAAGCCACTGCAACGAGAAGCCCACGCGCCACACGAAGACTAGCCCCCGCTCACAGCAACTAAAGAGAAAAGCCCGCGCACAGCAACAAAGACCCAGTGTAGCCAAAAATAAATAAATAAATAAATTAATTAATTAAAAAAGAATATTTACAGCATTAAAAACAAAGACAGGGCTTCCCTGGTGGCGCAGTGGTTGAGAGTCCGCCTGCCGATGCAGGGGACACGGGTTCGTGCCCCGGTCCGGGACGATCCCACATGCCGCGGAGTGGCCGGGCCTGTGAGCCATGGCCACTGAGCCTGCGCGTCCAGAGCCTGTGCTCCGCAACGGGAGAGGCCACAGCAGTGAGAGGCCCGCGAACCACAAAAAAAAAAAAAAAAGACAAAAATTTCACAAACATGGACTGTCTCACCTCCCAAGAAGCTACTCGAATTCATTAAATATCTTGATGCAAGTCAAAACTTTTAAATCTTAGTAATGCTAACAGCTAATTTAAGAAAAATTTCACTTTCATAATTCAAAAGCCCCCAAGTACTTTTATATCTGACCAAGAAAAAAAAAAGGCAAAACAATTTACATTCAGTGAATGAAAGATTCTATTAGTCCCATAACATTTTTTATCAAACCTGTAGTCACAGTTAACATCCTTACCTGAGATACTCCAGCTCTGGCTTGATGAGCTTTCTTTTGGTCACCCCAGTTCCCAGTAGCTAAAGAATATTTTAGGCCATCAGATATAATCCTTGTTTTAATTGCCAACTCCAAGTTAAAATCCTTTCCTCGATCAATGAACTTCTGGGCATAGATCCGTACTTCTTTAAGCAAATTCTTAAACATTCTGCCCAATAAAATGTTTTAAACATGTAAAGGTCTACAATATGCATGCTTAACAAGGACAATATTGCCCACAAGGGGGCGAAAAGTGGTTGAGGTAGAGGGAGGGAAGTGTTATTACATTTTATATAAAAAGCACAGACGTACATATGGTACATAAACATATACAAGCAAAGCAATTAGAGAAAAATAGTCAAAAGAGGCCCCTTAGTGGGGCGATAACAAAAGGTTGAAAAACACTAATATACAACATAATAAATAACAGAACACGTACAAAACATTGCTAATATTATTTCTGTATTAAATTGCCCACATTATTTTTACAAATAAGTTTTTCTAATTATAGAAGTATTATATGTTCATTATAGAAAATATGAAAAATATAAAAATATATCAAGAATAAGATAAAAATCACATATAACCCCAATACTGAGACAACCACTGCTAATATCTTGATAGACTTCCTTCCAGCTTTTGTGTTTTTATAAACTGCAAAGCAGAACTAATAAAAATTCCAGGGCTTCCCTAGTGGCACAGTGGTTGAGAGTCCACCTGCCGATGCAGGGGACACGAGTTCATGCCCCGGTCCGGGAAGATCCCACATGCCGCGGAGCGGCTGGGCCCGTGAGCCATGGCCGTTGAGCCTGCGCGTCCGGAGCCTGCACTCCTCAACGGGAGAGGCCACAACAGTGAGAGGCCCGCGCACCGCAAAAAAACACAAAAAAACAAAAAATTCAAAAAATTCCAATATCAGCACTTAGAAAATCAAGGCAATAATTCAGCTTTCTCAAATGCTTTGTAGAGAAAATGTAAACAAGTTATAAATTTCCTCACAATCTTGAAATTCTCAAATATGAAGTATCAATAGAACTAAACTGAGCAAGTGGCAAAGAATGTAGCTAACTTCATGTGTACCCAATATGGATGCCAAGATAGTTTAGCATCTCAAGTGCAATAAACAATCTGAAGTGAAATCTCTCTACTTTTAACAGTATCATTCTGTAATTCCTTACCCTCTAAATAAGAATGCAAGTAGTGGTCCAGCAAGGTCCAATCTTTTGTTTCCATAGTGATCTCTGTCATCTAATTCTCTTCTACCCAAAGCTGCTAGCAGCAACCTATGAACCATGTACCTTTAAAAAAAGAAAAGAAAGAAGTAAAAAAGAAAGCATATGCTTTGGGATTTTTTTAAAACTTATACATTAAAAACATCAATTTTGACATTTTGAGCTTTAAGAAAAATTTTATCTCAATCACAGCTTGGCAAAGAACTTAAAACAATGAAATTTGACATACCCTAAGAAATAAGCTTTCTTGGTCTCACAAAAATCACTGACGCCAACATGAGGGAGCATTTCTTTCTGTAATACTTCCTTTGCATATTTAATTCTTTTCTCTTTGGTGACACCAGGCTTTGCCCCTCTTGAACCAATGAAATTTAGTGCAACATTCTGTTCTTGGATGACAAAAGCTTCATCGAGAGAAGGTTTAACCTATCAGTTAATTTAAATAAAAATTATTTTCAAATTCATATCTTTACTTTAAGGCAACTGTCACTTAATTTATGTTAAATATCCCTATGAACCTAACTGAATATGCAAATATTTTTAGAAATTCAAGCAATCACAAAATCTTAGAACTTGAAGACACCTTAGAGATCTAAGGACCTCTGAAAAAAAATCCACTCATCAGCACAGACAATTATACTTTCCAGAAAAATACAAATAATTCCATTATAACAGAGCACAGTGAATCTTGGGGATGTTTTGTTTGTTTTTTACATTTTAATGAACAATAGCTTTAAAAAGTTCCTTTCAAATGTCTAAAATCAATTTAGAGAAGTTTAACACTCAAATTAAAATTTACTAAGTCTCAAATGAATAAATGTGTCATACTGTTTTCAGCCTTGGTTTAAAAGGTTATCTTTTAAGTACCTAAATACTTATTATCTTTAAGATTTTTTTTTAAAAAAAGCATGTGACTATTGCCAAAAACTTAAAGTAAAAATCTAACCAGAATCCATTTTTGTCATGTAACCATATCAATAAATACTCTAATAACTAAAATATACTCCACTTTCTTTGTGACCGATGTTTAGCCTGTATTTTACCTTATTTGTCTGTAGTCTTAAAGATTCTGGATGATTCAGGACAACTTTAAGAATATCAACTACTCCTTAGCCAAGGATCATCAATGGAAAAGATTGATAAGGAAATGCATATTTCTCTAGACTCAACAATCCTTCCCACAAAGATAAATAACTTTACAGTGGCGGAACCTAACAGACGGCACTGTGAAATTAACATTACCAATAATGGGACAAAATAAAATCATGTGACTCCTGATGTGATGCCCTAGAAAGCACACAATATGATCTCTGTATTTGTCCTGCCAGAAAATGCATAAATTGAATCTAATCATGAGGAAATACCAGAAAAACCCAAATTGAAGGATATTCTACAAAATAAATGGCGTATCCTCTCCAAAAACTTCAGTGTTATGAAACACTAAGGAAAAAGACAAAGGAAGATTAAAAGAGACTAAAGAGACATAAAAACAACATGCAATACATTATCCTGGATTGGATTTTGAACCAGGAAAAAAAAGAAATGCCATTAGGACATGATCAGGACCACTGACATAAACCTAAATAAGATCTCCAAGTTAACAGTATGTACTGCACTGAAGTACCAATTTTAAAAATTGTAATACTATGATTATGTGAGTAAATATCCTGATTCTTAGGAAATATACACTGAAGTATTTAGGAATAAAAGGGCATGATGCCTAAAACTTACTCTCAAATGATCCAGAAAAAAAAATGTGTGTATATAAAGAGAATCCTAAAGCAAATGCGGCAAAGGTAACAACTGCTTAAAATAGGTGGAGTATACAGGAGTTACTTGCAACTTTTCTATAAGTTTGAAATGATTTCAAAATAAAAAGTTATTTAAAAAAAAGATATCAACTACATTTTCCCATTTTACTAAACTGCATCAGACTAGTATGCTTTTACGATTTTCCTTACTACTGTTTCTTCTTGCTGCTGTCAATGAACTTTGACTGCCTCTAGTTTTCATGTTGATTTTACAGAGAATTGTCAAGAAAGAAGCCAAATGGACATATATACACTACCAAATGTAAAATAGAGAGCTAGTGGGAAGCAGCCGCATAGCACAGGGAGATCAGCTCGGTGCTTTGTGCCCACCTAGAGGGGTGGGATAGGGAGGGTCAGAGGGAGGGAGATGCAAGAGGGAAGAGATATGGGGATGTATGTATATGTATAACTGATTCACTTTGTTATAAAGCAGAAACTAACACACCATTATAAAACAATTATACTCCAATAAAGGTGTTTAAAAAAAAAAGGTAAAACAGAAAATTAATTCATTAAATTCTGGTATTTATATGCCTTTAAAAAAAATAAATAAGAAAGAAGCCAAGGCAGGGCTGAAGGTTTTCACTACACATTAAACAGCATGGGGTTTGCAACAGCTAAACTGATCTTCAGAGCAGCTTTCTACTATGTTTTTGGATTAGCAACAGTCAGTAACTTTAAACCTCTTGAAAAATACTATGAATATATTTTGCTTGCACATTACCATTTCCATCATCTCTGGATCTTCAAAATCATAAATAATATGCTCTAAAATATCTCTGTCAGACACAAAACCTAATGCTCTGAACACAATAATGATGGGAACTTCTTGCTTGATATATGGTAGGGTTGCCACAATGCGCTGACCAATAGCACTCTTTTTTGCACCCTAGAAAAATAAAAAATCATTAGAATATGAGAATACAGACGTTATAGCCATACATAAACATCACAAGAACCATTTTATATACATGTTCATTGTAGGTATTTCAAAAGAGGCATGCCTTTCATATTCTAAGGAACGTCCTATGGCTGCTTTTCAAAAACCACTGCAAGAGGTTTACTTATTTGATGGAGATAGACTGGTCATCTGAACCTGAGAGAACTTCCATTCTCTACTCTCTGTCTGCCAAGATCCTCTAGAACTGCTCCAGACTGTATTTGGAAATGACCTTTGGCTGCAGGTATGAACACAGACACCCCCCGTCCTTTCCCCCAACCAAAACAATTAAAAAATTTGGAAGAAATAGATGAGGGGAAAATAAGAGAGAATATAGCTAGACAAATGTGGAAAAAAGCTCAGAATGAAAAATAAGTACTAACTCAGAGTTGGTCTGTGACATATCTCCAAATATGAATAATATTTAAAAATCAACAAACAGCCTCTCTCACATAAGATTCTCTTCCAATTTCTCCCTCTTTAATTGCAACACAGACAGAAGTGAAAAAAGTTACTACACTGGCATACAAACACCTGATTTCTCAATATTAATCAAATTTCTTTCTTTCAATATCAAACTCTTATCTTTTCTTGGCCTCATAACCCTACATTATCATGGTCCATCTAATAAGTTTCTGTTGTCTTCCTCCTCCTACTTCAGGCCTCCTTCCTTAGAAACCTTAACCCATCTAATGGATGTTCAGTAACAACTTTACATAAAGGACAGGCAAATCTTCATCTTGACCTTTTTCCTGTACTATCAACCCTTCCATCCCAAGTGCCATTTGGCTGTTTCAACTTAGTTTTCAATTATTCCATTAGTTTCATCATAGACCTTTTTCAGAATACACAAAACATTAAAAAAGAATGCCTACACCATGCACCACGTCCCCTCCAAACATTTTGTCTAAAACTGAACTCACTAGGTTCTTTCTAAAAATCAATTCTTGGACGTTCTCTATTTAATCTAGAACCTCAGGAGAGAACGATAGAATTTTTTTCGCGGCTGCCCACGTGCTGCTGATACTTATAATCACAATATTGGCAGCTCAGGCAGACTAGTCATCTTTTTGGGTGCACACACTTTAGGAGCCTAATAAAATACAGGAAATTCAGTGGCTGAGAATCCTAATTTCACTCCATTGCCAGCAAGCCTCAAGGCCCAAGGCAAGTAATTTGTAAAGTTGGAAAGGTGAGGGAAGGTTTCAGATTGTTTTAAAATAGCTACTGTGGGCACTAATGGGCGTAATGAAGCCCTTCGCAATGATTACACAAAGCCTGGTGGATACAAGGAGTTGTGAGATACCAACTGTCCCATACTTAGCCAGGGTTGACTACAAAGCACCCCGAAAGCACACAGAGTATGGGAATGGGCAGTTGGCTACATCTTTTAGCCACAACGTCCAAGTCAACAGAATCACTATGAACAATTGTCTGTGAATTAAAAAAAATTTAAAAGACTACACAGAGGGAGTTCCCTGGTGGTACAGTGGTTAGGACTCAACACTTTCACTGCCGAGGCCTGGGTTCAATCCCTGGTTGTGGAACTAAGATTCTGCAAGCCAAGTGGCAAGGTCAAAACAAAAAACCTACACAGAAATATACGTGTATACTGAATTTCAACAAAATAAAGACCATACACCTTGACTGTTCACTTCATTCCCTTTAAAATATTATCCTTTTAATTTTATTTCCCGTGATTATAAGACAAAGACCTTGTGTTTTTGCTCAGTGATTTTCAACTCTGGCTTCGCATTAGAGTACTCTGGGGAATTAAAAACAACAGCAACATGGACACCCAGGCCCGATTCTTAAATTGATTAAATGAAAATTCTGGAAAGAACCGAAGAATCTTAACTGATTCATCCTCACATCAAACTTATCACTAAATCTAGACGATTTTCTTTTCTTTTGTCCTCCATAATCCAGGCCAATGCTTATCAACAAAGAATGCACATCACAATAACCTGGGGATGTTTTCCAAACATTTGTACTTGGGCCCCATTCTACCCCCATTCACAAGTAAAAACCATTTTAATTCTTTAAAACACCTATTCCACACAGGATTTTAACTTCAGGTACTTAAACCTCTCTAATGTTCAAGTTCTTCTTCTTTATAAAACTTATTAAAGTGACATTAGACTCTGCAGAATTGTTATAAGAGCACAAAACTGGAAACCTAAACATCCATCACAAGGGAAATGGCTCAATAAATTATGCTATATCTATGCATGGAATATCACAGCTTAGAAACAATGATCAACTGCTGATCTAAACCTGTTTTTAAAAGATATCAGCAATGTTCAAACAGTGTGTATAGCATGCTCCCATTTTTTTTAAAATTTTTTAATTTATTTTTGGCTGCATTGGGTCTTCGTTGCTTCGAGTGGGCTTTCTCTAGTTGGGGCGAGCGGGGGCTACTCTTCGTTGCGGTGCACGGGCTTCTCATTGCGGTGGCTTCTCTTGTTGCAGAGCACGGGCTCTAGGCATGCAGGGTTCAGTAATTGCAGCATGCAGGCTCAGTAGTTGCAGCATGTGGGCTCAGTAGTTGTGGCATATGGGCTTAGTTGCTCTGCAGCATGTGGGATCTTCCCAGACCAGGGATCGAACCTGTGTCCCCTGCACTGGCAGGCGTAATCTTAACCACTGTACAACCAGGAAAGCCCCCATTTGCATTTTTTAATTAAGACTATTTCTGGATGGATTCATGAGAAATTATCAAAACCAGCTGCTTCTTAGAGAAGAGATCTGGGGGTCAAAGGAAGACTAATTTTTATAGTGTATGCTTTTTTGTACTTTTTTGAACTATTTAATGTGTACACATGACTTATTTTTTAAATTTTTACAAACAAAAATGTACATGAAATTAAACAGTTAATTACAACAAATTTCCAGTATAGTTGCAAAGATTAAATCAAGCAATCTGAGTAACATAATTGGCACATAGCAAACAGTCAAGAAATGCTATTATTAGATTACGTTATTGTAAGTAACATGCCTATGGTAGGTGGCTTCTAAGATGGTGCCTAATGATCCCTGCCTACTAATACTGCCTTGTGTAGTCCCCCCTTGAGTATAGACTAGATGTACTGACCTGTATCTAACAAAAAGAACATGGCAAAAATGATAGGATGCTGCTTCCAAGATTAAGGTATAAAAGATGGTGATTTCCACCTTGCTCATATGCTCTATGGCTCTGCTTAATTACTCTCTCTGACAAGTGAGCTGCCATATTGTCAGGGGCTGTATGGAGGGGAGCCGTGCAGCAAGGAACTGGATCTTGCCGACAGTCATGCAAATAAGCCTTATGATGATGACTGCAGCCCAAACACTTTGTTTGCAGCCCTGTGACCAGAGGACCCAGCTAATCCACATCCAGACACTGTGAGATGATAACTGTTGCTACTGGAGTGATTTATTACACAGTAATAAGTAAATAATAAAATGCCTACCATACAACACTGATAATATGCTCCAGAAAAACTTTTTGACTAAACATGCAGCCTGGCAACTTACAAAACTAGACCAAAAGGAATAAACCCAAATAGCATATAATAGTCCATACCTGTCCTCCTCTTGCCAGCATGCTAACCCAGATAGTACTGGTGGGTCGAGAAGAATTCTCCAGACATGATCTACACTCTCCTGTGTAGGCATATTTAGAATCCTTTTTGGCAAACACATAGACTGTGTTTGTTGCCATTTTCTCTTGAGCAATCAGAACCTATATGGACAATAAAATTACAGCCATAAAACCGACAAGGTCTTTGAATTAGAAAGAACAGTGAAAGCTGCATCTTTATTTAGTCTGTATAGGTTTACTGAAACATCAATTCTTGAACTTTACACACTCCATTTTGCATAAACGCTTCACCAAAACATATAAGCTCAAACGGACCAAATTTCTAGTGTATATTATTGGGTTGACCAACCCAATATTTACAACTAAACAAAGTTTTGGCTTAATATAAATTCGGCTGTCACCTTCTTAAGAATTCAACTGCTACTTCCAGATTATACAAAAGTTTACTTTTTGACTTCAACTTTCATGATTTAAATCTTAATCATCATTTGGTAATTAAAAAAAAATAATGCTACTATACCTTTTCGGATCCATTAATAATGAAGTATCCACCAGGATCCAAGGGGCATTCATTTAACTCACAAAGATCACGATCTGTTAAGCCATTCAATAGGCAGTAAGTTGAACGCAACATGATTGGAATTTTCCCTATAAACGTTTTCTGATGCTGCGTCTGCAGCTGCTCTTCGCCTTCTTTGATGACGGTCTTTGTTATATCAACATAGAGGGGAGCAGAGTACCTTTGCAAGTAAAAGCAGATCACAAGTGAACAGTAAGGGGATTACGAAAGCTCTCCACTGGCTAAAAGTCTATTTTCTGAATCTTATTTCAATATCAGCTGCTGGAGAAGAAATATCTTTCTTACGTGAGATTTCTTAATCTGGCCTCATTTGGCATCATCGGTGATGGAGCACCATCTCTTTCCCAATGGGTAGGCTTGGAGAGGTAAATTTGTTCAAACTTCAGCAAGTATCTTGGCTAAAATGAAAACAAAAACAATGGAAAAGGGTAAATAACTTTTTTCCATAAACGATTTAATGATTCCATTTTAATCAACATTAACATTTTGAATAGAAACAGCTCTAGAAAATGCCAAAGTTAATCCACTTTACTAAAATGGTGACTCTCCCAAGGCAACATCCATACTCCACAGATGTCAAGTTTTATACTTCATCACTTTCTTAAGGTGGAAGACAAAAGGAGATTTAATATATCACAAGTAAATAAAGACTAAGCTCTGAGTTCCTATCAAACAACTGAAATGGATTTGCATTAATGATCTGTATAGCTGTTTCATGTGCCCTCTCCTTAGGTCAGGTTTAGGTCAGGTTAACAAAGTTATCAGAAAACAAAGAAAAGATAAATTCATACAATTAGAAGCGTGTTCTAAACTAATCAACAGAAGACAGAAAAAAAGTAAACCTATCTCTTCAATTAAACGTACAGAAGACATCGGTACCAGCTATGGGGCAAGATGGATGCACTGATTTTGGACCCCTCCTTGTACACCGTCAAAGCCATTCTGACTCTGGACAATGATGGAGATATTTTTTGCCAACTACTGTGACGACAGCTACCCCGGTGTCAAGGAGCAAAAGGCCTTTGAGAAGAACACTTTCAACAAAACCTGTCAGACTGACACTGAAACTGCCCTCTTGGGAGGCCTGACAGTGGTATGCAAAAGCAGTATCGATCTCTATTTCTATACGATTGGCAGCTCATACGAAAATGAGATGATGCTCATGGCTATTCTGAACTGCCTCTTCTTCGACTCACTGAGCCAGATGCTGAGGAAAAATGTAGGAAAGCGAGCTCTGCTGGAGAACATGGAGGGGTTCTTCTTGGTTGTGGATGAAATCGTAGATTGGGGGAGATCCTAAAGAGCAATCCCCAGCAAGGGGTACAGTGGGTGGCACTAAGGGGAGATGTCCCCCTTACAGAGCAGACCGAGTCTCAGGTGCTGCAGTCAGCCAAAGAACAGATCAAGTGGTCACTCCTTCGGTGAAGACCTCACTGTTCCTGGCTCCTTACCCCCTCAAAAAATCCACATGTCTGCTGTGACTTCTCATCCAGTCCCCCAACTAATGCTCTCAGGGTCATCTCAGGGATCACAGGGATCCTTAGATCTCCATCCTGTCTGTGGCTGCCTCCCCCACAAACCCGTATACGCTTCCCATTCCTTCGCACTCTTTTTTGCAGTTCTGGGACTAAAGCTCTCAGCAGATTTTTGGACACAGGGCAGTGGAAGAACCCTCTTCCTTTCTCAACTGGATTAAGCTCCCATACTCTCCTATCCCCCGTATTTTCTCTCCCACTTCTGTGCTCTTTGGCTGCGGCTACACTTCAGATCAAAGCAGGAGAAAAAATGTGCTGAGTGTTTTCCTCCCTTTGTCTTTACCCTGCCTTCATCCCAACAGCCCATCAAGGGGAGGGAGAGCAAATTCTTTTCTACAGAATGAGTGGGGGTGGGGAGAGGCATATCAAGTCTCAGTCTCAGCCGCAGCCCTACATGCTGGCCTCAATATTTTCTCCCATTCCTTCTTACTGTCCAGGACTCCAGCCTTGGAAGAAAGCTTGGGAACAGCTCATAAGCAGGGGACAGAGTGGAATAAGCAGTGATTTAAATTTTATTGGAGAGGGCCTATAACATTCTATATTTCAGCCACAGCTGCATGTTTTACCCTGATCCTGGCTTATAGTTTCAAAACTGCTGTGGTCTGTGCGTACTCATTGTGGGAGTGTCCATCTTTCTGTGCGATACCTTAACTCTCCACCTTCACTACCTGTGAGATCTCTGCCTGGCTTGTCCTCTCTGTGCCCTGGAGCAAAGCCAGTCCTTGAACTAAAACTCCATTGCAGTCTTGGGAAGAGTTTCTGCTCAGAACTGGAGACAGGGTGGAATTTATGACTTGGGCCTCTGGGATCTCTCAGTCCCCTTCTCCCCACCTCATGCATTTCATTCTTCTGTCTTGGGTGTGAGATATCTGCTTAACCCTGTCCTCTCTGTGCCTCAGCCTTACATCCAGGCAGTAGGTCTGGTCATCTGGTCACCTCCCCTCCCTAGGTCACTGAGAGAGGTGCCTCTCTTCAGAAAACTTTTGGGATTTGGATTTCCCCAGGAAGGCAGAGGATGGAACACCCACTGTTGGGTCTCATCTCTCCCCTTGACCCAAAACTTCCCACAAAAATGTCTCAAGAAACCTTCCTGAGACTTAGCGTTTTGCCCCACCTGCCAATTCTCCAAAACTGAAGTGGGGTGGATAACTGGGCATCCTTGGGGGGCATTTTTGTGTAAGAGATGTACAGAGTCAGGATGACAGCCACCTTCATATACTGCTCTGTGCAAAGAGGAATTTAAAAACACACAGAAAATCCTAATTACTATTCTACATAAAGGAATGAGAATTTCCAACCCTGGCTGACTTTAGCTCAGTCCATAGTTAAGAAAGAAAGAAAGGAAGAAAGGAGAAAGAAAAGTTTTCAATTAAATATCTATCTGCTACCCAATAAAACAAGATCCATGAGAACTTTCCAGAGCTAAATGGATAGTGGATTTCTCTCTAAATCAAATATCAGAAAAGGAAAAGATGGGACTAAGCAGACCAATGAAGGAAAATTATTAATACCCAAGTTTCCCAAACTGGAGTAGGTAAAGAGCAAAGAGAACTAGTGGTGATAATGAACCAAAAGGAATTCAGCCATCCAACTACTCATTTCCACTATTACCCTAATCTAGGACATTATTATCTAAAACTTCAGCTATTCCAAGATTTTAATCTGACTCCAGCCTCTTCCCACTCCAAGTAAACACTATTTCCAAAGTAACCTTTTAAAAATAACGCTTCATGCACATTCTTTGACAATCTTTCCACAATGCCCCATGACATCCAATGACATCCAAAGCATGTGACAATCTGGTTCCATCTTATCTTCCATGAACACCTATCAAAAACAGATCAAACCAAAAACAATATACTGACTACTGTGGTCCCTCTATTCCAGCCATAAGCCAAAAACACAAAGTATTTTTGCTGAAATGATTAAATATCTTTTCCCTACTAAGACAAACACCCTTCACAGTCAGCTTAAGTCCCTCCCATCTTTTCCACTAAGCTCTGATAGCCAAACTTGAGAGATCTCTTTGGTAGTACTTATTCTGGCACTATGAAGCTGCTATGTTATATTGTTATCTCTCTTGTTTTGAAAAGACTATGAAGAGAAAACGCCGTAAGTATAGGAAAGGCATTTTACACCCATTTTTCCAACACAGTGCCAGAAGAGCCAATTATTTTTGTTCTTAACAGTAAAAGTCTGTGCAGCACCTCCAACCAGAATAAGAATAAAACATCAGCCCTTACAAGATAAGCTACAAAAAAGAGGGACTGAACTGGCAGGAAATAATAATCTCTCCCTCTGTCTAATTCTACTTCTTCTCTACCTCATTTTTTTTTTAGCTTTCCCTGTCCCTCAAGGCCCATCATGCTGCCTCTCTACTCAAAAACTAAGGACATGGGAGTTCCCCGGTGGCCTAGTGGTTAGGATTCTGGGCTTTCACTGCCGTGGTCCAGGTTCAATCCATGGTCAGGGAACTGAGGTCCCACAAGCCAGGTGGCACGGCCAATAAATAAATAAATAAATGTTTAAAAAAAAAAAAAAAACTAGGGACAGTCATTTTTTGGACTACACACGTATTTACAATCACTCATGTAAAACTAGATTCTAAAATGATAGCCTTGCTATGATTTAACAATGCTGAAAACATGCATATGTGTAAAAAAAAAGACTACAATGAACTTAGAAAAATTAAAAGAGCTAATATATTTGGGTGATTTTCCCTTATTATCTCTTATATTGATGTAATAATGTATTTCATGCAACAAATAATCAAGGGAAAAAGGTCCTTCACCTATTTTTCTTTTGATTCCTTACTCTGTGAAAGAAAAAAGTGGGATTTTCTGAGGCAACATGACTATTTCTGGCTTGCTTCTCTTTGTAGTTCATCATACCTCTGAGTTTCCTCTTCCTGGCTATTAAACACATACTATCTGAATAAGAATTAGGGTTCTGCATTACTTGCAAAAATGCATCTCTCCATTAGTAAGAATAAATCAGGAGCTGATGGAAACGTTATAAGTACACTAATAAAAACACCTCCTGGGGATTCCCTGGTGGCGCAGTGGTTTAGAGTCCGCCTGCCGATGCAGGGGACATGGGTTCGTGCCCCGGTCTAGGAGGACCTCACCTGCCGTGGAGCGGCTGGGCCCTTGAGCCATGGCCACTGAGGCTGTGCGTCCGGAGCCTGTGCTCTGCAACGGGAGAGGCCACAACAGTGAGAGGCCCGCGTACCGCAAAAAAACAACAACAACAAAAAAAAACCCTTTTTTTTCTAACCTTTAAGCCAGGTGAGAGAAGGACCGAAATTTCAAATCAATACCCTTATTTATGTTACTTTATTGAACCATCTTACCGGTTCTTCAACTTCTCCACTAGCATGCTGAGCTTCGGCTTGTAGGTCTATAGGTGGAGCATCTTCCACAATTCTTTGAACAGACATCTGAATAAACTCATCAAAAGAATCCAGCTGTTGTCTGACCAAGCCTTTCTCATCAAAATAGGAACTGGGAAAATATTTGAGTTCATAATCAGTTACAACTAGTGATGTTTTCTAGCATATTTCCCCATTTTCATTATCATCAAATTTGACAAATACTAATCATTAAATACCAACACTCTGCACCCATCACTACATAAAATACTATGAGGTATCCAAAAAAGAGGTGAGATTAGGAACACTTTCTTTGTAGAACTTATTGTCAAATTTGGGGAAATGAGACATACTTGTGGGTAAAATTATTAAAGCACAACATAAGAAGTATAAGGAAGCCCTAATTTATAAATGTCCTTTATAGATAAATTTCATCCAACCTCTTGAAACATTTCTCAAAATTAATGAAATGCATAGTCAAAGAGAAAAATAAATGACAACATGGACAGACCAAGAGAATATTATGCTAAGTGAAAAAAGTCAGAGAAAAACAAATACCACATGATTTCACTCATATGTGGAATCTTAAAAAAAAAAAAAACCCAAACCAAAACCAACCGACAAACAAAAGAAAACAAAAGCTCACAAACACAGAGAACAGATTAGTGGTTACCAGAGAGGAGGGGGTTAGTGTGTGGGTGAAATGGGTGAAAGGGGTCAAATGTATGGTGATGGATGGTAACTAGACTGTGGTGGTGATCCCTCTGTAGTGTATTCAGATGTTGAACTGTAACGCTGTCCACCTAAAACTTATATAACAAAAAAAAGCATGAAAAAAAGATAAAAATAAGAACTTTAATTTGAATAAGAGGGAAGAAAATGATATCAATGACTAAAATATAGCATGTGTAAGAACTTCTATTTTAGGTTAAAGATTATTCTACTTTGAATATGTTAAAGGTAAGATGAGACTAAGTCATTCAATTGAAAATACTCAGCAAATGACTGATTAAAAATGGAGCAAGGGTGAGAGATCAAAGCTATTAGTACAGACACAGAAATCAAATACTGAAGCCCTAAAGAAGGACAGAGACTCGAAAAGAGTAGACACACTGCAAGAGGAATCTCTCCCCTCACCACCACACCGGAAGAGCTGCATAGCTGGAATTAGCTCCTTGCCCTCTCTGCCTAGTAACTAACTCCCCCCATCCTCACATCAATTTTCTGAGACAACATTCGTAGCCCAACTAATCATCAGCCTTCCATTTTGGCATCATCAGATCACCTCACACGTCACTGGCCAGCCTACAGATTGGCTGGCTTTGGGTCAAGGTTCCACCCTGATTCAATCAACCATGGCCACCAATATTAGAAGCTCTCTATGGCAGAGAACACAGTACACATTCATCCCTGTATACGGCACAGACTCAAGAAGAGTGGAGGCAACTTCCTTCAGTAGAGACTGTGAGCTGACAGGAGAGAAATTTCTCACAACCATTTGGGTTAGCCATTGGTACATAAGCACATGGAAAGCACAATCTGTAAGGTAAACAGCAATGGTTTTTATGGACAATTTACAATGAAAAATCTTTTAAAAACTATGGATAAGTTTCATCCTCCCAGGAAGCTGAACCATAGTTACTCTCCCCAAAATCATTAGGACAGTACTTCATTAGAATGCCATCCCTTAAACACCTAAACTATTTGAATAGTTCTTATTTATGGTATCTACTGCCATGACTATTGTCCAAGAGACATCTTACTGAAGTCACTATATATTAAGTAATATCACATTCACAATGCTTGGGAAAGATCACTTGATATTAAATAGTGAAAAAACAAAGTCATATCACAAATAACTAAAGCACCTATAATCAATTAAAATATAAAAATCAAATGGCATTTTATTCTGTAACAAATGTTAAATGCAAGGACTTGTCAAATAGCATATATAATCCTTGAGCAATTTGTCACATAAGTTGAAAACAATTTTTTTTTTGGCTAAGATCAAAATATTCTTTCTCCCTGGCAATCACAGAATATAGGCATACTCCAAATATCTGGCTATTGTTTCCTAGTAAAATGTCTCTTCGTGATTAATACTCAAAATCATAGAAGATACAAATGTCTCAATACAAAGTGTTTATAGCCCATGTTTAATAGGAAAAATAAATACATACTTACATCCCCTAAACTCATATTTTTAACAAAACAACGTTCAGCAAAAGGTTCAGTTTTATTCCATATACAACTGGTAGAATGTCAGAAGCTTGTGCTCTCTGAAAAGGGAGAGTGTCAACTGAGAGGATGTGCATCTTGGAGATGGTGGGGCTCAAACAGGCATCAAAATGTTACTATATACAAAGCACCTGTCAGTTTGGTAAGTGAGAAGACTTGTAGCATTTTATATCCTAACATAGCAGGATGCTACTTTATTACTTAAAAGTTACTTCTCTTACCTGTATGTAAGGCTTGCTGCTGAGTTTTATTACAGTTTAATTACACTTAGAATTGGATGGGAATGTGCGTCGAAATACCACCTGTTATAACTTTATCCATTTAAAACAAGGCGAAAACCAAGAGGATTCAAAGTAACAGCACCAGTAATGTAACAAATAGGCGTCATGTGCCTCCTGATACAATGGACTGAGAGCAGAACATCACTGTTGCCAAAAGTAATCATCTGAATCTAATGATGAGGAAACAGACAAACCCAAACTGAGGGGCAGTCTAAAAAGTAATTTGCCTATATTCTTCAAAAATGTCAAGGTCAAAAAAAAAAAAGTGAGGCCATGGGAAGCTGTAGAGAGATGGTGAGTTTGAGAAACAGAAAAAAAAAAAAAAAGAAAAGAGGAAGATTGAGGAACTGTTCTAGATTATAGGAGACAAAAGAATAAGTCATGAAAACAAGATGTAATATATGATCTTATGTTGGATCCAGGATAAGAAAATTTTTATTTTGCTATGAACATTACTGGGACACTGGCAAAATCTGCATAAGGTCTCTAGATTAAATAAGATTACTGTATTAATTTCCTTATTTTAATAAGACTATGATTCTGTAAAAGAATATTCCTAGGTAAACAACTGACTCAAATATTTCAGAAAAAAAATATGTAGACAGAGAAAGAATAAGGCAAAGAAAACATAGCATAAGGTTAACATTTAGGGAATCTGGGTGAAGTGTACATGAATTCTTTGTGTAACTTTTCTGTATATCAAAATACTTTAAAAGTTAAATAAATAAATAAAATGACAAACCAGCTCTCATGCAGCATATTCACATAGAACATCTAATTTTAAAACACAGAATAAGCAGGAAATCCCTGTATAGTTTACAGTGCCTTTTAAAACTTATTCAGTTTGGTCTAAAAAGTTACCTAATTACAATCCAGCATGCCTCTTGCCACAAATCTGGTGTGATTTCATCATCATCCTCATCATATTGCATATCTGCAAAAAAAAAATCATTCTCACTTGCAATAAATACTACTAGCTCACATCGTACTATGATGTGAAGTAGCAAAAACACATTTACTCTTTACTAAATAAAAAACAATCGCTTTACCCCACTTCTTTAAAATTTCAGTCATCACATTACTTGAACTATAATGAAACAATATACATAGGTATATATGTACACATACATAGGTCTACGTCACATAGGTATTCTACCAATACACAAAGAGGCCTCATGAGAAAGGTTCAGTGCAAGTCGTGTGAATCTGTAACTGTTCCATCGTCTCCAAGAAGCCCATATAATTCTCATTAATAACTAACTAGAATGATAACTAGGAGCAAGCTCATAATCCTCTATCAATAGGCTCCTCAGAGACCAGAGATCAGGTTAAGAGGGAGGAGTCAGCAAAGGACTCCAATAGCTGGGCAATACCTTAAGGTGGGCTGCCTATTACAGCAACATTTCACACATGGACAGGGATGACAGGCTGTATTTTCCAAAGATGGCCACAACTATCTTCCATTTCACATGCTCTTTTATAAAGTGATCCTGACACTCCTACCATCAAGATATAGGGGGTCTATGCTTCCTCCCCTTGAATCTGGGTGGGTTTTTGACTCTCCATAACTAAGAGAATACAGCTAAATCAATGTTACATGATTTTAGAAGCTAGGTCAGGAAAAACAATGCAATTCCACCTTCTTTATTGAAACACTTACTTCTGGAGCCCTGAGCTACCATTAAGAACTCCTACTACTTAGGTGAGAAAATCTAGAGGGCCCACTTACGAGATGCTGCAATCAGCAATTCTAGTCCTTGAGTTCTCCTAGGCTAGATGCCAGACACATGAGTAAACACTCCAGATCACCCAGCCCCCAGCAATTAACACTCAGCCTTTGTGTCTTCCCAGTTCAACCACTAACAGACATCAGGCAACAGACAAGCCATTCCTACTATGCCTGTCCAAATTCCTGACTCATTTAATCCATGAACATATTAAATAATTTTTAAGCAGCAAAACTTTGGGGAGTTTGTGCAGCAACAGTAATTTATAAAATGGGGCATTTGAAAAATCAGTGTGCACTGGTGCTAGTATTAGTCTCATCTTATGCAAAAGAATAAATGTGCTGTATTTTTGTTTTTCTATTCTGACCTATATACATAGTCTGTAAAAGTTAACAACTTTGATTCAAAATTTGATACATATCCAAAATAAATTATTAATAAGTGCTTCTTGAATGCTCTGGAATTACTGACTCCTACACATGGGGGGAGAGGTAAAATAGACAAAGGTATCTAAAATGGCTTGGAGATTACTAGCTTTGATGGCACACTAGATGTTATTATCACAGCCACCCAGGAGAAGTAGGAAGGTTGGAAAAGGAGAGGTAATAATGAAGTCAGTTTTAGTTATACTTGTAGATCATTTATCCTTTTTAACATTTTTATGTTTTCTAGCCTCTGAGAAATGAGACTATTACCTACTCAAAAAATTAAGCTGAAAAAAATTTTTTTGAATTTTTTTCTCAGGAGTTAAGAAAAAGAATACAATGAAGCTAATAAATTTCTAGACGCAAGATAAAAATGAGACAGAAGTTTAAACAGTAGAGTTTAAGTTTTTGCGTCTATTTTCTCCATGAAGTAGCTGAGGGAATAAAGAGAAACGTAAGCGGTGGCCAGGAGATTGGGAGCTAGAAGAAAACGAACTTTGAAATAGCAGCTTCGGAGAACGGAAGAGGGAGCATTAAAAATATACAATGAAAATACACTATACGTGACTACGAACTCTACATGTAAAAAGAAAAAAAAGACATACTGTCCCTGTTCGTTAAAATACATACCATCTAGAAATGTGTCATCACGCGGAAAGAGGAAATGTAAAGGTCATCTTTTAAGATAATTTACTTAGGCATATGACAGCATGAGGGAACGCCAAACTAAACCAAACCCTGACCCCGCGCCGCACACACACACACACAAACTATATTCCTTGTCCCCGGAGTTCTTCCAGAGCCTAACACAATGCCTGGCACAGGCTGACGCTCAAAAATCCAACTATTCATAAATTCATTAACTCTGGCCTAAGGGAAATCAAGAAAGGAGTCCTTTGCTTCAAAGTCGGAACAACGGAACCTGTCGCATGGCTCTGCGCGCTATTTTCAACACGGGAAGGGAGTGTCAGACTCACCCAGGGGCAGACAGAGGAGAGAACAAGAGTCACCCTGACCGAGATGATAAAGGCTACGTTCCCTGCACCCTCCACCTCTCAAAATCCCGGATTCGTTCCCGGCCTCGGGAGTGTGGGGAAACGACTGGGGCCATGGTGCGGCGGACCGAGGAGGAGGCCGCAAATCCTCAATTCGTCCAGCTACCCACGTTTCCCCCCCTTAATGGGTCGCCGCGGAGTGTTCTGAGTGGTCACCTACCCTCGTCCGCGTCATACATATTGGCAAACAGTTCCCGAGCTCCTAACTCTAGAAATCACACACGGAAAGGCGCGCAACAGCTCCCACGTCCGCAGCGTGAGGCGAAATAATTTCCGTCTCCGGCGTTCCCAGAATACTCTGCGTTCCACACGAAGCTCCGCCCACAAAGGCGCCAATTAAGGTCTGCGCCTGCGCGAAGGGTAGGTTGAGCTGTGTTAAGGATTAGTATTGTGCATGCGCGATTTGTGGGCTGAAGTTTCCGCCGTGCCTGACAGTGAGGACTGTTCCTTACATTTTGAGTCGGATCTAGACAATGAAACTTTGTTTTTCAGTGTTGTTGCACAAATAATGGCACCTAAAAAGAAAAGTCACAAAGATTTAATAATAAAGGGTTTAGTTGTAGCCATGCTTTATTTTTTTTGGTTCCAAAGATTTAAAAACACGAAGCTTTAAAAAATGATTTCTGTGTACATAAACCATAGTCAAATTTTTAAAAAATGTTTAAGAAATATTATTTTTAATGTTGTTGCACAAATAATGACACCCCCCCAAAAAATGATAACGCCAGGAAGACGTATTAATAAAAGGTTTTAATTGTGGCCATAAGTCTGCGGCATTAGATTTTCTATTTTCCAGTCCGAAAGACAAAACAACACGAAGCTTTAAAAAATGTGATTTCTTAACGGCAGGCAGTGCCAGCGGCGGCGCGTTGAAGAAGCCTGAAAGTGGATAAACCCTCACTCACTAGCCTATTCGGCCAACCCACCCCAGTTTAGTTGCCCGGAACATTTATCTCCGCTTTAAGTGGGCTCTCTGACCACAGAGAGTTCATCGCGAGAACTCACGAGATTAGGTGCAGGAGGAGGAGCTGAAGTGCGACGCTGAAAAATGACAGCTCTCAGGTAGTCCCGGGCTGTCGCTACTGTTTTACGCACGTCTGGGGCCACAGAGCACGTGCGAAAAGGTGGCTCAGCCCCATTGCCCACGCCCGCGTTTCTCATGCTGCCCGCAGGCCTCACTCGTAGGCTGCTGTGCAGCTTTCTGCGGGGATCCACTCCCACGATAGCGCGCCATGGCCCCTGGGAGACGCTCCTCGAGAGGAGATGTGCGGCCAACTCCACCTCCCGGCACCCATCCGGCCAGGGATGTGGGCTTCCCCGTGGCGCGACAGCGGCTAGGGATAACCAAGGAAGGGCTGACATGGAGGAGAGTTTTCTGTTCCCCGAGTACGTCCCGGATTCGGAGCCCGCAGTGACCCTCCGGGACCAGCTGCAGGAGCTGCAGCAGCGGCAGGAGGAGGAGGAGCGACGGGTGCTGCAGCGGCGGGAGGAGCGGCGGCAGCAGAAACTACGCATCGGCCGGTGGGTGCACCCGGTCGTGGGGCACCCGGACGCGACGGTGCCACCCAGCGGCCTGAACTGTTCGGGTTGCGGGGCGGAGCTGCACTGCCAGGACCCGGGAGTGCCCGGTTACCTGCCCAGCGAGAAGTTCCTCAGCGCGGCGGCGCAGGAGGACGGCGGGCTGGCGCAGACCGTGTGCCAGCGCTGCTGGCTGCTGGTGCATCACCGGCGCGCCCTGCATATGCAGGTGAGTCGCGAGCAGTACCTGGAGCTGGTGACCGCCGCGCTGCGGCGGCCCGAGCCCGCGCTGGTGCTGTACATGGTGGACCTGCTTGATCTGCCCGACGCCTTTCTGCCCCACCTGCCCGCGCTGGTGGGCCCCAAGCAGCTGATCGTGCTGGGAAACAAGGTGGACCTGCTGCCCCAGGATACTCCCGGCTACCGACAGCGGCTCCGGGAGCGACTGTGGGACGACTGTGCCCGCGCCGGGCTCCTGCCGACCCCTGGCTACCGAAGGCCACAACACCCCAGCGGGGACCGGCCACGGGACGGGGAAGAGAATGTGAATCTTTCGCCCAGGTCCCGCACGGTGCTCAGAGACGTGCGGCTCATCAGCGCCAAGACTGGCTATGGAGTCGAAGAGTTGATCTCCGCGCTCCAGCGTTCCTGGCGCTACCGCGGCGACGTCTACCTGGTTGGCGCCACCAACGCTGGCAAGTCTACTCTCTTCAACAAGCTCCTGGAGTCCGATTACTGCATTGCCAAGGGCGCTGAGGCTATCGACAGAGCCACCATCTCCTCCTGGCCTGGTGAGCCTTAGGACGCCCGTCCCCTTCGTATATTTTTTTTTTAATATTTATTTGGTTGTGCCTGGTCTTAATTGAGGCAGGCAGACTCCTTAGTTGCAGTACTTGGGCTCCTTAGTTGCGGCAGGCTGGCTTCTTAGTTGTGGCATGCATGTGGGATCTAGTTCCCTGACCAGGGATCAAACTCAGGCCTCCTGCATTGAGAGCGTGGAGTCTTACCCACTGCACCACCAGGGAAGTACCCTCCTTCGTCTTCTGAGAAGCTGGAAGTCTGATCGTAGTTCAGGCACCTAGTCCTATATCCTTCCTTAATGTACACCAGGGGCTGGCTGGAGGCTTCCTTTAAAAATTCTCTACCTCCTTCGGTCACATTTCTCTTTTGTGTCAGTTTAATGCTTGGAAATTCAGTACATGTTTTAGTAACTTTCCAATAGAAATAATTAGAGTACTTCTAGGTACCAGTCACTGTTCTAGGCACTGTAGATGAACCAGGGGACAAAGCAGTGTCTGCTCTCTTGGAGGTTCCCCTCGTAACTTTAGTTCTTCGTACGTTTCTCCAGAAAGTCCTTTTACTTTCTAAACCTCCCACCACCCTTCAGTCTCACTCTTCATATCTTGAGTTTAGTCAGGAGAGTACTATACAGATTTAACATTTGAATAATTCACTAATGCAATATATGTGGCTTTGTTGTAAAGAAATATCAGCTTTGTGACTTTAAGAAACGTCTGTAGTAATTGCAAAATGGGTCCTTCTGTGACCTGTTTGTATCTAACAGTTGGCAAAGCGAACTACTTCATTTGATCCTTTGAAACCAGTGTTGAACATTGCTTGATAAGCTGTACTTCTCTGTCAGGGACATTGGTTGACTTATACACAGAAGTGCTTTTATACCGGTTAGGAGTATGCAGAAGATGGAAAAAGATCAGGCCTATAGATTTGGCATTCAAATCCTGGTTGAGCTTGTGGGCCGATCTCTGAACCTATTGCCTCATCTGTAAAGTAAGAATAATTTTGTGGAGGGTTGTCATGAAAGTTAAGAGAAATAATCACAGTTTCCAAGACAGAGTAGATCCTCATAAATGTTTTATTCCATTTTCTTGTACAATGTTTATAACAACGTATGTATTCTTTGGTATTTCAGGTACTACATTAAACCTTCTGAAGTTTCCTATTTGTAACCCAACTCCTTACAGAATGTTCCAAAGGCAAAAAAGGCTTAAAAGAGATGCAACTGAAGCAGAAGAAGATCTTAGTCAGCAAGAACAAAATAAACTTAATCTCTTGAAAAAGCATGGTTATGTAGTAGGTAAGCATCTTCTATAGGAAAACTCTTCCTTAGGCCTATGCTAAAACTTTCTGTAGAACAACCTGAAATAGAGCTCTCTGGGGCTAGCCAGTTTTTGTGGGGAGAGACACTTCCTCTTTCTGGAACGTAGAGGCCTTTTAGAGGCAAGGCTACTGTTTGGAAACCCAGAATTCACTGTGTTGGGAAAACTGAGACAGTAGATACTTGGAGAGATCCAGGAAAGGAAATGCAAATAACTGCCTATCTGGCCATTGTCAGCAACAGAAGCATTTTCACTAAGATACCAGCCCCCTCCTTACACACCAGTACAAGTTGTTGACCTGTAGCAGGTTTAAATTGGATTGTCCCCCTTTC
This sequence comes from Mesoplodon bidens, assembly GCF_964165515.1. Classification (NCBI taxonomy): domain Eukaryota; kingdom Metazoa; phylum Chordata; class Mammalia; order Artiodactyla; family Ziphiidae; genus Mesoplodon; species Mesoplodon bidens. The sequence goes on from NC_138176.1 coordinate 135,387,926, forward strand.
CTTGGTATCTCTTTACAACCTTTCTTTACTAAAAACAGTTTGATTCCCAACACTCTCCCCCTTCGCCCAGTGTGCACAGCCAGCCACACATACTTGATCAATGCAAGAGTCTGACTCCCACTGCATTTAGAAATAAAGCAAAAGTATCATTGTGGTCTCACTTCCTTCCAAACACCATTGTTAGTCCTAGTAACTTCTTCGAGGCAAACATAAGAACTACCTGTCTCGAGTCAAAAGCTTTAAAGGAGTGACTACTAACTTCAGTATAACTTGTTCTAGGAAGAGTTGGAAGAACATTCTTGTATTCAGAAGAACAGAAGGATAAAGCTGCCTTTGAGTTTGATGCCGATTCACTTGCCTTTGACATGGGAAGTGAACCTGTTATGGTTGCAGATAAATCCACCAAACGAGTAGAATTGACCCCACAAGATGTGAAAGATGCCCACTGGTTTTATGACACCCCTGGAATTACAAAAGAAAATTGTGTAGGTATTTAATGTCTTTTAGAAACATTAACTTTCAGTTGCAAGAGTACTGTCTTAATTGGCAGAAAAAGAGGTATCCTTTCATTTTAGACTCAGTTCTGATTCATGCATAGAAGTGTTTCAGGGATGAATCTATATGTCATCAAGTACTGTATGCCATTTGGTAGACGTCACTGCTAACAATCTATTTCTATCCTTGTGGTTGTTACCTTAGTTAGGGAGACATTTACAGAATCCTAGATTCTGTGGTTGGAAGAAATCATAAATATCACTGCAGTCCAGCCATCTGTTCCATGCTTGAGTTCCCTCTATAACATATTCACCAGGAGGTGCATCCACCTTGAAGTAAGGAGTGACTCACCATCAGCTGAAGCAGTACCACATCACCTCCCAAGGTCACCCTGCTCTTTATATTGAGCCGAGCAGTGTCCCTGTAATTTGTACCTATTGTTCCCCAAAGGTGTATGGAACAAATATAATGTCTAGTTCCCTTTGCCAGACATTAAAATGTTTTAGAGTATAATATCCTCTCTCTTCCTCACTCTACCCTTTTCTTCTCTTTCATTAGTTCAGCCAACAAACATGGAGCACTTACTGTGCTGACATAATCCAGACGGTTTGTCTTCATTTCCCATAGCTATTATGAGAATAGGCTATGAACAAAGGACCCTTTCCAGAATGAATTCTAATTTGTTTTTGTTCCTGAAAATATGACACAAAGAACTAACTTTCTTATGTAAGTGCCCTCAGATGAACCTAATTTAGAATAGGATCAACTCTACCTATCTTGCCCTTGTATATCTTTTCAGTCCAGTTGCAGGATCTCCCGGGCAACTTTGATTTTATCTTAAATTCAGCCTATATCCTACATATTTGTTATATCTCAGAACCTTTTATTCATTTGCAGTTTTTGTTGTTGTTTTTTTAAATTTATTTATTTAATTTATTTATTTTTGGCTGGGTTGGGTCTTCATTGCTGCGTGTGGGCTTTCTCTAGTTGCGGCGAGCGGGGGCTACTCTTTGTTGCAGTGTGTGGGCTTCTCATTGCGGTGGCTTCTCTTGCTGCGGAGCACGGGCTCTAGGCACGCGGGCTTCAGTAGTTGTGGCACACGGGCTCAGTAGTTGTGACACACAGGCTTAGTTGCTCCGCAGCATGTGGGATCTTCCCAGACCAGGACTTGAACCCGTGTCCCCTGCGTTGGCAGGCGGATTCTTAACCACTGTGCCACCAGGGAAGCCCTCATTTGCAGTTTTGATCATTATCCAAGTCATTGACTGAATCAAGTGTGTATCCAGGATACTGCCTTTCAACAGATCCACTAATCAGCTTCCTTTGAATCTGGTTAGTGACCAGGTTCTAATTCACCTAGTTATCTCTGTATATCCCTGTGAAACAACATTAGATTCTTAGATACTTTTCCTTCCTTTGCCTCATCAGAATCACTTATAGTTTCATTCTCAGAATTTGATGTACCTATATAGATCTTTTAACTTTTTTTTTTCTCTCCTAGAATAATTGTGTCCAGTCTTTACTTCCTTAGCAATCCAGAACTTCAGAGTAACTGTACTGCTTCCTAGTAATGTTCTATCGCTTTAACTTCACCAACTCATTCTTCAGTTTTAGGCTCAGTTAGGTCAGGGATAGCAGTTACTTCAGTCATGTATATCCTCTTATCAATTAGAAAGGCAAGACTTTGCTAACTCGCAAATTCAGATGTGCTAATTTGCAGTGAGAGCCTCAAGTTTTTAGATATAAGAGTTCTCTCAGGGGCTTCCCTGGTGGCGCAGTGGTTGAGAGTCCGCCTGCCGATGCAGGGGACACGGGTTCGTGCCCCGGTCCGGGAGGATCCCACATGTCGCGGAGCGGCTGGGCCCATGGGCCATGGCCGCTGAGCCTGCGTGTCCGGAGCCTGTGCTCCACAACGGGAGAGGCCACACCAGTGAGAGGCCCACGTACCGCAAAAAAAAAAAAGAGTTCTCTCAGGCAGTTTGATTTTCTGTCAGTTTATTGACATATTTATTTAATGCCTTGAACCAGTGTTTCCCAAACTGAACCAAGGAACTCTATTGTGAAGTATTAGGGTCTCTGCTAAAAGGGTTAAAATATTTCTTTACTGCACGTGGCTTTTAATGTGCTTTTTCAAGCACAAATACTGAAGAAAACTACTCACAGCCCCCTTACATATTCTCTTGTGAGTCTCCCTAGGTATCACATATTTTGTTATCTTCTTGTTATTTTTCTTAAGAAGTTCACAAAAGATTTTTAGCCATTTTTTTACTTTCTCAAAATTTTTTAAATCAGATTTTGATTCCCTAAGTCTTATCAGAATCTTGTACTGCCTGGCTTTTCTTTTCCATTTTCTCTAGTCTATTTTTTTTTTTTTTAAACAACAGAAATTTATTTCTCATACTTCTAGGGCCTGGAAGGTCCAAGATCAAGGTGTTGGCAGATTCCGTGTCTGGTGAGAACCCGCTCCCTGGTTCATAGGTGGCTGTATTCCGGCTAAGCCCTCACACAGCAGAGGAGGGGAGGGATCTCCCTGGGGTCTCTTTTTTTTTTTTTTTTCAATTTTTTGATTTATAACAAATTTAATCAGTTATACATATACATATGTTCCCATATCCCCTCCCTTTTGCGTCTCCCTCCCACCCTCCCTATCCCACCCCTCCAGGCGGTCACAAAGCACCGAGCTGATCTCCCTGTGCTATGTGGCTGCTTCCCACTATCTATCTACCTTACGTTTGGTAGTGTATATATGTCCATGCCGCTCTTTCACTTTGTCACAGCTTACCCTTCCCCTTCCCCATATCCTCAAGTCCATTCTCTTCTCTAGTCTATTTAAGAACTCTTCATCCTTAGAAGCCACAGGATTTATAACTTTCTCTCATTTTTTTTTGCTGAGTATTTGGAAGAAATAAGGAAACCAAAGATTGGAATTTAGAAAAGCTTCTTCAAGCTGTTTACCTGCTCCAAGAATGGGGTGATCATTTTCCTTTAACGCATGCATAGCTGCCACTAGGACAGAATATAGCACGTTACCTTACCTTTATCTGAAAACTACTGCTCCCTAGAAGGCTTGACGAGAGAACATGTTTTCTCTCCTGGGATTGAATCATCAGTGTTTTCAATTCACAGCAAATTTGACAGAATTCGGAGGATGCTGCTGTTTCATATTCCTATAAAGTTATTTTGCCATTACTCAAGATTAAGTTGTGAAACAAGAGTAAAGCCATCTATAAATTGATTCATTTAGAAAGAATATATGAATTTTATGTGCAGCAAATTCTAAAATATATACTTTGATTTATTGTGAAGCCTGGAATATATAATAACTTTTTATCTTACAGGTAAAGCACGATATATCAGACATTCATCGAAAGTAATTCTCTGAAAAATCTGCCCTCTGCTTTACAGATTTTAAGTCTTCTAACAGAAAAAGAAGTAAATATTGTTTTGCCAACACATTCCATTGTTCCAAGAACTTTCGTGCTTAAACCAGGAATGGTTCTATTTTTGGGTGCCATAGGCCGCATAGATTTTCTGAAGGTAAGGAAAGTCCGTACCATTTAAAAATAACTTTAGTATTGGGATTTACTTTAAGGAAGCAGATATACGATCAAGACTAGCAAAATGTTGATAACTAGGTCATGACTATGTCGGGGTTGGTATACTATTCTTTTGTGTGTGTTTGAAAATGTCTATAATAAAAACCTGGGATAATGAAATGGGGGGAAAAAAAGTAATAGGTCTTAAAAAACTATATCTTCAATAGGCAGTTGAGTGCCCCATACAGCTTGGCATTAAGCAAAGATACTTTCCCTCTCCTGTGGTATTGTCTTATGTGGAAATCAGAGATCGTACCTTTAAGTGCAGGGTTAATATGCATTAAATAAATTCCATGCTCTTTATATTCCATGATGTGTATACTTTTATAGATGTGTTTTTGGGTTTGGTATTCATTTACATAGCATCACTCAGAGATTTTAGAGCATCTATAGAATTGATCCCCGTTTTACCAAAGTGAGGAGAAAAATGGAAAATGAAACATTGGTATGTCCAACAACACTAAATGCAACCTGCAAGCCATTGCCTTAGCACACTTCTTGGTTTTGTGTTTGTTGGAAATTTAGGCTTACACACTTAAAACCTTATGTATTTCCATAGAGACCACAGAACGTTAACATTTTAAACCAAACTTTACACAGGGACACTTAAAGCAGACAGTATTTTCTTTTGTTTTTTATAATAGATGTTTGTTTGGTTTTTTTAAGTATCAACAAACCTATGGAAGGAATCATAGTTTTATATAAATGGGTGAAATGCAGTGCTTCTGCCATATTTTGCCCCCCCCAACACCTTGTTTTTTTTGGCTGCACTGCACAGCATGCAGGATCTTAGTTCCTCAACCAGGGATTGAACCCGTGCCCCCTGCGGTAGAAGTGCAGAGCCCTAACCACTGAACCACCAGGGAATTCCCCCGATTTTTTTTTTTTTTAATCATACCTTGTAATGTGCTGGTTTTGCAAGTTTTTCATTATATAAAATAAGTTCCTTCTTCCTTTCTTAAGGGAAATCAGTCAGCTTGGTTTACAGTTGTGGCTTCCAACTTCCTTCCCGTTCACATTACTTCGTTGGACAAGGCAGACACTGTATATCAGAAGCACAGGGGTCATACGTTACTCAAGGTGAGGCAATACGCTTTGATGGTTGCATAGTTAGGTTAACACACCCTGTGATAGGCCCTGCTAAAAAAGCCTTTGTTGGACAGAACCATCTTTGTTACACCCTCAGCTAGCTCTCCCGACCTTGTTCACCTTGAGGATTTTGACTATAATGTGAGGTAGGCTCCTATAGAAAAGGGATGTTGGATTAGACCGATCCTAGAATAGTGACACACCTAGGTTTTCTCTAGGCCATACTGTCCAATACGGTAGGCCTGTGTGCATATTTAAATAAGTTAATTAAAATGAAATAAACTTTAAAATTCAGTTCTTCACTTGTACTAGCCACTTTTCAACTGCCCAGCGGTCACATCATTGCAGAAAGTTGTGCTGTATACTGTGAGTGAAGTTATAGATTTTCTCACAACTGGGTGATGCTACTGGCATCTAGTGGGTGGAAGCCAGAGATGATGCTAAACATAATGCAATGCACAAGACAGCACCTCACAACACAGAATTATCTGTTCCAAAACGTGCGTAGTGCTGAGTTGAGAAGCTCTTGTATGAGTGGAAAGGATCTCCTCCCAGGTTCTTAATCCCAGGCACTTAGAGGTTATCTAAGGTACCTCCTCTCTCCTGCTTTACTTGCTCCTTCCTTTGACCTGTTAAGCAGTGTGTTAAAATTTCTCTGATCTTTATTTTTTTTAATATTTATTTATTAATTAATTTATTTATTTGGCTGCGCCGGGTCTTAGTTGTGGCACTTGGGATCTTCATTGCGGCATGTGTGTGGGATCCAGTCCCCTGACCAGGGATCAGACTTGGGCCCCCTGCATTGGGAGCACAGAGTCTTAACCATTGGACCACCAGGGAAGTCCCTCTCTAATCTTTAAAAAAACAAAACAAGACTCAGTGTCCCGCTCGTTCCTCCTCTTTACAATCAAGCTTACTCCTCACGTCCCATCCTCTGCAGTCCCTGTTGTGCCCTTTCTATGCCACCGAAATTGTTCCAAGTTCACCAGAGACTGAATGGGGCCTGTTTACAGATCTTTAACCAGACATGGCTACACACTGTTGGCTGGTGTGTAGTGTATGATAGTGAAGATCTCTGGAGCCAGGCTGGGTCCAAAGCCTGCTCTGCTCCACCACTTAACGAAGCTGTGGGACTTTAGGTAAGTTTCCTTTACCTCTCTCTGTTGTACCTACACCACGAGGTTGTGGAGAAGATCAAGCGCAAGGGGACTGTTGTCACTGCTACGTAAGTGTTTGTGATGATGAAGATTATGGGACATACCTACTGCAAAAATAGCGGGTATGTCCAATGCAGAGGTGATTTACCATTAATTAATGCTCATACAACTGAAAATAAGTCAAAACACAAAAATACACACCCGCCCTTCAACAAGGATAAAACCAACCTGACTTGGGAAGTAAATGCTTCTTTCTCTCTGGATTTCCTAAGAAAGCCAGAGTGAAATTAAAACTCCATCGAAATAAATGCCCTAAAGTTAATACTCCAGAGACATGTAGGATTTGCAGGGTAAGGCTCCACCCCCACTACAAGACTGTGTAGTCTTCAGAGTGGACTCACTGATACTTCTCAGAACAACACTGAGGCTTCTCTCCCAGTGTAATACAAATGGTTCCTTGGGCTGCTCTGTGGCTCATCCTTGCCTTCTGGTTTTCTTACTCACCTCCCAAGTCAAAGTCACTCCTGCCTCCTAATTATCACTGAGACCAGCCTCATAGTCCAAACTGTAATCTACTTTCTTTAGGCTGTTTTGAGATCCTTAGGTATTTTCCCAGCTCCCAGTTTTACTGCCTTCTGCCCACCCTCACCCCACCACAGCTGTAGTTCTCAACCAGGGTTGACTCTTACCTCAAGGGAACACTTGACAAAGACTGGAGGCGTTTTTGGTTTTCACAACTTGGTGGATGCTGAGTAGAGGCTGCTAAAAATTGTGCAACGCACAGGACAGCCTCCCGAGACAAAGAATTATTTGGCCCCAAAGGTCAATAGTGCTGAGGTTGCGAAACCCTGCACTATGCAGATTTTTCCAAAATACAAAGCAGGCCACAGTATTCTTTTTTGATTCTTTTCTCTTTCCTGCTTATAATTCCTTGGTAGTTCCACATTACTGAGAGAAGTCTAAACTGATAGCCTCATCACTAATGCACACACACACATAACATACTCTGCACAGTTAAACTACAGTTCTCTGAACTCATTATCCTTTTTCCAATTTCTGTGTCTGTACATAATACTAACCCAGGATACCTTTCCACTGAGTAACTTTAAGCTGTTTTTCAAAGTCTGCTCTTCATTAATGTTTTCCTTGACCAAACCTTGTTCATTACTTCCTTCACAATCACAGTACTTAGTAGATGCCTCTCATCACGTTTCTTACCTTGTAATTTATTTACTTGCTGTTTCCACCGTCTGATCTCCTCGGGGGTAGGGACCATATAGAACATATTGTAGTAGCTATCTTTGTGTCCTCAGTGCTAAACACAGAGAGATCTGTTAATAAACAGGTAAATTATTATCCAGTTACTTCCAATTCATGGAAACACCTGTAAACATAGAAGCTGAATCTTACCCATTATTCATGTACCCTTGAGAGGTGATGAGGCAGGGATTAATCTCTGTGTCCATCCAGGCCTGTAAGTACTAAGGTATTAGGAAGGATGTTGCTTTAATTGCCCAAAATTATTGTGTCTGAAGCTTTATGGAGGACTGTAAAAACTGTAAGCTAATAAAGCAAGATTCTGCTGTCTGGAGGTTATCACCAGATGGATGCCCGCATGGGGCCCTTGTCACTGGGATCTATAGGTTTCATCCTATCACAGAGCTCCTGGGTTTTTCATTTGACCTAGAAGTGATCTGAGGTTTTTTCAACAGTTGAATGTTTAAAAGGATTTTATTCTTGATACCTGTACAGTATTATCTTATCAGTGCCTTACTTAATATTAGAGTTATCAGGAGTTTAATTTAAACGTCCAAATATCTTCATCTCCTCCCAATGGAAGGTTCCAATGGGTGGAGAAGAAAGAATGGCAGGATTTCCTCCTCTTGTTGCTGAAGACATCACATTAGATGAAGGACTTGGGGAATCTGAAGCAGTGGCTGACATCAAGTTCTCCTCTGCAGGTAATTTTACACCAAGCACTTTTTTATTTTTTAATTTGGCCACACAGCATGGCATGTGGGATCTTAGCCCCCTGACCAGGGATCGAACCCGCACCCCCTGTAATAGAAGCACGGAGTCTTATCAACTAGACCGCCAGCGAGGTCCCTACACCAAGCACTTTTGAAAAGGTGAATAAAATAGCCTTACTGACTTGTAGTATATTTCTATACAGATGTGCCTTAACTGACATAAGCTGAATATTTTAAGAAATACATACTAGATTATTCATAAGATGTAACCTACTCTGAAAATAAATGTGTACCTTTTCACAAATGCATTGCATGCTTTTAAAAAATAGAGTGAAAGGCAGCAGTAGCCTCCCTTGGGTTTCCATTTTGAGCTGTGTTTGGTGTTTTTAATAAGATAGTTGCTAATACCGTCTGTGTTCTGCCGTGTTCTTGCATAGGCTGGGTAGCAGTAACGCCGCAGTTTAAGGACAAACTGCACCTCCGAGGCTACACACCTCAAGGAACAGTTCTGACGGTCCGGCGCCCACTCTTGCCACATGTAGTTAACATCAAAGGAGAGCGCATCCGGAGAAGCGTGGCCTATAAAACCAAAAAGCCTCCTGCCCTAGTGTACAATCTGCAGAAAAAGAAAAAAAGATAAATATATGAAGCTGACCTGTTCACACTGAAGATTAACAATACAGAACATACTGTATACATTACATTGCATTAAATATTGCTATAATAAAACCTTCCGCCACCCTTTTTAAGCTACCAAGGACCGTGCCTCTTTTTAATGAATTGAGTTTGTAAACAGAAGTTATTTTTTGCTGGGTACGTATATGTGTGTATCTGTGATTCAGATATACCTAAAAAGGAGTTCTGTTGAATTCAGGTTTCTCCCACTATATTTTTAATGAAACCAGATAGCATTTCTAATTTGGAGGCTAGTTGAGAGAGCAGCTTAGCAGTTGGCCTATGAAAAAATGGCAGAACATCTATGCCTTCAACATACATGGGCTGAAATGAGATAGAAGCGAGTAAGTGGCTTTGCTCCACAGAGTCATCCAGGGACCCAACCGGGGGAACATGCCGCAGCTTCCATCTCTGGGTCTAAGGTGGTTGCTCAAGTTGTCATCCTTTTGCAATGGGAAAAAGAGAAGAGAGTGAAGAGCATGCAGCTCCTCTACTGAAAAGGGGGAAGTGCTGGAAGTTCCCCACTCACAGCGTCCATTGGTCAACACTTACATGGCCACACCCCCCTTGGGAAAGCTGGAGGATGTAGAGGGAAATGGGGTTTCAGACTTGTATTACTTAAGGGAAGAAGGGGAGAATGGGAACTGGAAAACAAGTAGAAGTTTCCCTTACATAATCTAAAAGGGCCTGAAAATCTTAGAACTCATGTTATGTCTTTCTGGCATTCAGAGTTTCTTCTGCAAGGATCAGAGCACTTTAACCATTTCATCAACATTTGCCTGTAAACACTGTATAACATTACATCAGTCAGAAGTCTTCACCTTTATATATTCCTAAATGAGTAAGTGGCACTAGAGCTGCGGACAATGAACTGGCCAGTCAAGTCCCAGATCCCAATGTTGAGATAAAAGCTCGTGGAGTAAGCTGGCCTGACACACAGATCCATGAGCTTCCCATGGACTCAGGTTTGGCATGAACTTCTCAATAGTCCCATGTTCTCTGTCAATGTGTACACTCTAGCTCCCTTCTCACTAAGTAAGTCATTGTAGGATAAACGGTCAGTGTTTTAAAATGAAACTTGTCAAAACTCTGTAGATCTCACTTTCATTGAGTTTCAAAGTGAATACTATTGACATCTTGGGTAAGGTAGTTCTTTATGTGCATCCTTCATCCCCAGATATGAAAGGCCAGGAGCAACACTCCAGCCCCATACCTCATCGTGATAGTTGAGAAGTACCCCTAACGTTTCCAGACCCACCCTCTAGAGGGCGGTAACTTCCCAAGTTCAGAAAATGATTGGTAGTCGATTTCTAGTTGATTTTGGAGAGAATGAAATACTGTTAATTTTACAAGTTAAAATTGTGACCATTATATTTCTATGTACTGTTCATAGTTTGGAGCTTAGGCCTGAGTCTTTAGATTAAATGAAGAAAATATGGTAAATTTGGCATTTGTGTAAATATACAGAACCCCAAAAATGATGCTTATAATGTATTTTAGAGAGCAGAACATTTCTCCCTCCTAATCTTCTCTCTAGGCTTTTACACCTCTCTACTAGCAAAGATTCCATTTTTAAATGTTCATAACTTATATTCTCAGGTTTCTCTTACCTCTAAAATTCAATGGTTACGTTTTGACCAAGGCATATCTAAAAATGTTCCAATGTACCTTGCTAGCGGTTTCAAACAGTGCAATTTACTAAGTAAGTTTGTTTCCCTGGTTATATTAGTCTCTTTGGGTCATCATTTTCTCATCTATAAATGAGGGAATTACACTATATATTTCTCAGTCCTAACCTTTTATGATTCTCAGCAAAAACAGGCAGGAAAGCCAGGAAAGTGTGGTTACAATACCTCAGACAAAAAAAAAAAAAAAAAGGCCCTCCGAGCATAAGACAGTGGAGAACTGCTGCTAGAATCTGCTATTAATTTACATTCTGCCAACATAATGCAGCCCAGGATCACTGCCGGTCGATCCAACTGATTCACAGTGGATTTGCTATAAGAAAGTTCTCTGTGTTGGTTTCTAAGTCAGCTTACTGATACTTTTTTTTTTTTTTTTTGTGGTACGCGGGACTCTCACTGTTGCGGCCTCTCGCGTTGAGGACCACAGGCTCCGGATGCGCAGGCTCAGCGGCCATGGCTCATGGGCCCAGCCGCTCCGCAGCATGCGGGATCTTCCCGGACCAGGGCACGAACCCGTGTCCCCTGCATCGGCAGGCGGACTCTCAACCACTGCGCCACCAGGGAAGCCCAGCTTACTGATACTTCTTAATCCATTGATCTAAGGAAGACTGCCCTTCCATCGCTAATCATTTACACTGTGGCAGCATGCAGGAATTAGTAGAGTAGAAATTAATGGCAAGGTGTCAGGACAGCCCCCTCCTGTCCACAGGACAGAGGTTGAAGTACCCCCATCTCTCTCCCCACCACCCCTGCCGTCACCTTTAAAACAGCAGCATTTTCTTCAAAGTTACAAATTGAAGCTTAACACATTTTGTATTTTTCATTACCATAAACAGCAAGCCCTACCAATCATCAGGGCTTTACTGTGTAGTTCCCCAGAGTCTAAATGTGTTTATGATACTTGGGACACTTCCCATGACAACCAAGGAAAAGCGGAGCACAGATGCAATCCTGTGTGCTTGTGTTTCCTGACCACTCAGACACTTTTTGCAACATGGAAATCAAGGCTAGTTTCCTGCAGATGACTAACTTGGAGCTCCAGCTGTGCCAGACATGGCAGAGCTGTTATTCACTGAGTAGGCACCCAGCACTGAAGCTGAGGCGAGCTGTTTTGTAGATGGCCTCTGATCATTTACTCTGGCTTCCCTCCCACTTGGCTCTGTCTTGTGGAGCAATAGAATCATTTCCATTCTTTCTCAGAATGTTCCATTTTCTCTTGGCTGCTCTCCTCCTCCCCAGGGGATTGTTTTCTGTCAACCGTCAAAGAGTAGAGCTTAAACAATAAAAACAAAACTTCAGACTCATGTGAATCCAATAGATAGCACCTCTGCCTGCTCTTAATGTCTCTGTCATGTTGTCTGCCCCACTGATACCCTGTAGTGGGTGGGAATGGCTAAAGATTAACATTTTAACATCATATAGGAATGATGCCTCACTTTTCCCCTTCAGGTCAAAGACCATCGATATTCTCTCATTTAGTACAGGAGTTTCATGATCTGAATATACCTAAGAGCATACTTAATATACCCATGGCTTGGAGCCCCAGGTTCCTGTTTTGCAGAAGCTTCCTTTTGCTTCTCAAACAATTCTCAGAATTTACCTTCTGGCTAATCAACCTAGTGGAAGAATTGGGTCATAATATTCTCACTGGTAGGTGCAACAGGTATGATGCTTAATCACAGACAGTCAGTACCTCTGGCCAGGAGCATTGGTAAATCTGAGAAAACTGAGGCCACACACACACAGACACATGTGCTAGAGAACACATCATCAGGTAATTTTGGACATGAGAGACTGCCAAGATCCTTTCTAACTTTTCAGTAAGTCCCTGGAAAATAGCCAGCATTCAGTGCAGGAATGAGTGAATTAGGAGAACGAAAGGACTTTTCTATTTGGGGTGTTGTTTTTTGCCTTCCCTGAAAAATAGTAATAGAGCAGACTTAAATTTGCTTAGTAGCACTGACACTTTTCTAGGGTTTCTTCCCATCCTGCCTAAATGCAATACCTTAAGATAGTTGTATGTGACACTATTCCTAGCTGCTATGATCACATGATAGCCCATATAGCTTATTTTAATTCCTTACATTCTTATAATAATACTAGCGGCTAGCCCTTATTATTTAGCACATACAACGAGCCAGGCACTGTTTTAAGCATTTTATATATTTTAACTGTATCCTTAGAACAACCCCATATAGGAGGTATATACTATTATTACCTGTATTTAGAGATGAAGCTGAGGTAAAAGTAATTGCCCAGGGTCACACAACTAATGAGTGACAGAGCTGTGATTCAAACAAACACAAGCTCCAGTACCCTGTGGGCTTGTTTAATTATACAGTAAAAATGAATTTTTTTCCCTTTCAATGTACAGTTCTATGGATTTTTAATATACGTATAGGTTCATTTAACGACCATCATAATCAGGACAGAAAAGTTCCAACAGCACCCAGGTGGGGGGGGGGGCGGTGGCAGAGGGTGTGTGTGTGTGTGTGTGTGTGTGTGTGTGTGTGTGTGTGTGTGTGTGTGTGTGTGTGTGTGTGTGTGTGTGTGTGTGTGTGTGTGTGTGTGTGTGTGTGTGTGTGTGTGTGTGTGTGTGTGTGTGTGTGTGTGTGTGTGTGTGTGTGTGTGTGTGTGTGTGTGTGTGTGTGTGTGTGTCTCTCTCTCTCTCTCTCTCTCTCTCTCTCTCTCTCTTACTTCACCAATGCTGCCCAAATCATAGCTGGCTGGGAATCTTTTCACATTGCTAGTGAGCTTTGCCAAGTACCACGGACAGATCACAGCATGAGTGGAGATCCTAACCCACAATCCTGATTAAGAAAATAGGAAATTACATACACAGGAAATTTGGAATGCAAACATCCAAAGAATTAGATCACTAAACTATCCTAAAATAGAAACCTACTTAAAATCCTGATCCTATTAGTGACATAGGAGAATTAGTGGTCCGTATTTATTCACAAAACCAATAGCTTCAAAAACAAAATTTGGCCCTGAACTTGTTTAAGTGGCCTTGTCTTTTGTACTTGTGTAGCACTCATCCTGTTTCCTGTTCCTTTTCACATCTTACTTTCACTAAAAGGGGATCCCAGTTGCCCACTTAAAGACTTTTTATTAATCTTCAGTTTTCCTCAGCATTTAACATCTGGCCTAAAAAGATTTTTTTCCTGTCTTTGACTTTAAACTATGGTTAAATATTCAACAGGAAGGAAAATTAGAAAAATGGGGACGACTGTCCCTTAAAATATCAGATGAAAGATGTATTTTATTGAAGCACTAGCTAAAGAAAATGTGTTTTTCACTGGACAACTAAGGCTATCACATAAAGTAATTCTGAGGAATGTGTTGAAGATCTGCAACACGGGGACTTGGCTAAGACTGTTCAATAAAAGAAAACAATGCTTAGCAGTCCCACTAACCCACCAACTCTACCATTCAGTGTGGCTTCAGTAACTTCTAGGTACAGTTACTCATTTGTCAATTGGAAATGCTTCTTTTTTAACCAGATTGAGGGCATAATTAGGTTTGTATCCACATCTGTTGCTGAGCAGCTAACCACCCCAAAACTTAGTAACTTGAAACAGCTTCTATTTGCTCTTTAGTTGGGCAGTTTAATCTGGGCTCAGCTCAGTGGTTCTTCTGCTCTATGGGGACATGTATTTACAGACCTCAGTCCATGTCAGAAGCTTCAGCTGGGATGGCTATAATAGGTGAGAAACCTGGACCTTTTTCAATGGGTCCCTCTCTCTACCTAGAATATCATCCTAAAGTAGGCCAGTTCAGGCTTGTTCACAAGGTCATCGTGTTCAGAAAAAGCATGAGAGTAGAAGCTGCAGGGCCTCTGGAGGCTGAAGTTCAGAAATCACGCAATGTCACTCTGCTGCATTCTATTGGTCAAAGCAAGTCGCAATGGCAGCAGACTCAAGCTGATTGGAAGGGCTGCAAAGAATCTGTGGCCACTTTCATCCACCACAAGGTTTCAGCATGTTCATCACCTTGAGGAAAATGCAGTATAATATGCTATATATTCTGACCTACGTGAAGAGAATCCACTGTAAATTTATCAAATAAGAAATCGATGCTAACTTAAATTTACCTCAGGAGTCAGATACATAGAGCAGCTACGTGACTGAGAAAAGGACGGAACACAAGGCTGTAGGATTTTGATTTCATCATAAATCTTTTAGGAATAGTTTGGGTTTTTTTAACTGTGGGTGTATTACTTTCCTAAATTTAAGATGACCAAAAATTATTCAGATGCAAATCTAGGCTATCTCTACTCCCTTACCACATCAATGCTGAATGTTAAATGAACACGTTATCCATCATTTTGTTATTATAAGCAACACTAAATTAAACATCCCGAATATATACATCTGTGTTAAAAAAAAAAAAAACAACTTGAACATAAAGAGTGCAAGACATGATTACTATTAGCAAATCTGAAAGAAGTTCTACCTTTTTTTTTAAAATTTATTTTTGGCTGTGTTGGTTCTTCGTTGCTGCATGCAGGCTTTTAGTTGCAGCGAGTGGACGTTATTCTTCGTTGCAGTGCACAGGCCTCTCATTGCAGTGGCTTCTCTTGTTGCAGAGCATGGGCTCTAGGTGTGTGGGCTTCAGTAGTTGTGGCTCACGGGCTCTAGAACGCAGGCTCAGTAGTTGTGGCGCACGGGCTTAGTTGCTCCACGGCATGTGGGATCTTCCTGGACCAGGGCTCGAACCCGTGTCCCCTGCATTGGCAGGCGGATTCTTAACCAGTGCACCACCAGGGAAGCCCTGAAAGAAGTTCTATCTTAAGAACACAAGCATAAACATAACTTGTAAGGCTGTATGATATTATGGGTTCCCTGAATCACTCACTTCACATGGCGTCCACTCTCAAAGTACTTTGAGTGTCAACCAATTTTGGCAATAATTAAAGTGATAAAACCAGATATATCCATACAATAAAACATGACACGATAGTTGTAAAGAATGAAAATAGTCCTAAATACTGACTAAAGATCTCCAAATTCTACTCACTGCAGAGTATCAATAACCTCAGTGATGTAAAGTGCATAGAAATCAAGCATTTAACATGCATACACATATGGAGGTAAAGAGTTAATATTAACCATTAATAGTAGTTAATTCTGAAGAAACAAATGAGAGTAATAAGACTAGTAGGAAGAGAGCTAGTCAAGATAGATTTTAACGTGTTTGAGTTTTATAAGTATGCAGTTGTACGTGCATTATGTGATCTTTAAAAAGTAGAGCACACAATAAAAAAGAAATGAAAGGTGTGGTATTTCAAAATCAATACAAGAATTAGGATTCTGTTCTCTAAAATTGCCCCTTCTGGTGGTAGAATCCTGACCACTGGTAAATTTCCACAACTTAATCCTTAAGGCATTCCATCAAGCTTTCATAAATTTTATAGCACTGTTACAAGATAAGCAGAGAGAAATGTGATAAATCTGAGTTTCAGTCGTTCAGTGTAATAGTCTCACAAGAGTCTCATTTAGGGAGCCTGAAAGGACACCCTCCCCCAACTCCACAGGATGAATCGGGGTAAACAAATGACTGTGAGATAACACAGAAACAAGAACCTGCATCTATGGGGAAAGGGGAAAGAAAGCTCTTTTTCATAGAGAATATCAGTTACCATAAAGGATATAAATGACTCAAGCAAAAAATCAATATACACTAAAATCAATGGGTTTGTTGAAGGGTAAGATAATTTCGCTATATCATCCCACAGAATATTAACTACAAAGGGAAATAAATAATAACTTAGTGGAGAAATCTGGTAGACGACACATTAACCAAATAGTAAAAATTAACACAACCAATAATGGCATCATGTAATGCACCAGTACTTACTATTCCTGCCAAGATGCATAACCTGAATTGAGGCATGAAGAAGCAATTAGAATAATCCAAATTAAGGAGCATTCTTTAAACAGCTTCCAACTCTTCATGTTGTGAAGGACGAATGCTAAGGAGTTATTCCAAATTAAAGGAAACTGAAGAGATGTGACAACTAAATACAATGAGGGATTAGGAACAGGGAGATTGTTAAAGATTAGTATTAAGCGATTTGGCACAATCTGAACTACACCAATCTTTAAAGTCCTGAATTTGATTTTTACAGTATGACTGTACAAGAGAATGCCCTTATCCTTAGGAGATACAAACTGAAGTATTCAGAGATGAAGGGGTATGCCTACAACTTAATTTCTGGGGGTCTACCACATAAGACACACATAATATACAGAAGGTAAATGTGAGTGGTGGATCCAAATAAGGGGTACACAAGATTTCAGGGTACCATTCCTCCAACTTCTCTGTAAGTTTACACATTTCTGTTTCTTACAGTCGCTTTCTCAAGACTTGCTATTTCCTGCTACTTGAGTGAACTCTCCTCCTTGCCTTGTTAATGCATCCAGACAATACCGAAATCTATGAACCAAGATTTCTGTATTACCAGAATTTTTAAATTACAGTAAAACGACCATTGTATATTAATTAGTTGAAATCAAGGAGAAGCACACACACAGAAAAACACCACACACACAATGCTTGGCCTGGGCAATCAACTATTTGCCCTTCTAAGGGCCAGATATTGTTTTAGGTACTTGAGTAAAGCAGTGAATACAAAAGCATTCTGACTCTGGTGGAGATTACAATATCATCTGACACAAAAGCCCACATACTACTTTAACATTAAAAGCTATTTTGCAAGACATGGAAGAGAAGCAGGTGGCTTATACAACTTAATCAATGCCAAATAGAGGAAGCACTTTATATATTTAAGGATACTTACTTGCTTTGTTATCTAGTGCAAAAGGTCTTAATACTAAAACTACATGCCAAGCACTAGGCTAAGTGCTTAATAAGCACTTAACACTCGGGAATTCCCTGGCGGTCCAGTGGTTCGCACTCGGTGCTTCCAATGCCATTGCCCAGGTTCAATCCCTGATCTGGGAACTAAGATCCCATAAGCCATGCAGCACAGCCAAAAAAAATATTTTAAAAACCAACAAAAGCATTTAACACTCAAAAGCCACTCTATGGATAGAAGTACCATATGCCCCCATTTTCTGGATGAAGAAACAGGTTCAGTAAAGTTAAAAATGATTTGCCCAATTACAGCAGTAAGAGGCCCATTGTGAACCAGCTCTAATTGCAAGGTCAACCAAGCACTTAGTACAGCAAGCATCAAAATCCTTTAAAAAGGCATTTTGTGACACTGAAACTTCCCCTGATTACCAGAGATCAGTACATTATCCTTAGCATCTTCAGCAACCTGCCCTTATGGAGCTGAGGATGAGACCTCTGAAGTACTCTTGGAGGGGAGCTCATACTACCGTACCGTTAACTCTGCCTACAAACTAGGGTCAAGCCCTTAGTGAGACATGAGCAGAATACAAGCATGGCCAAAGGGTAAACGTAAAATGGATGACTGAGAAAGGAGTAGCAAAGGACTGGAGAAACATACTTGTAACCAAACACACTTGTAACTTGAAGGTAACAAACCAAGTCACACATCAATAACATTTATATATTCGTGATAAATTCCCCATATATCCTTAGTCAGGCAGAAATTTTCATACTTCTTGTTATCAATTCCACCATGCCAATAAAATAAATGCTTGGAAATTCATTTTGCTTTTCACTGATAAAGAGTCTTGCAAGAGAGGAAAAAGGGTGAATCACTCATCAATTCAAGAAATATGCATTCTTTCCTGACTCACGATCTTCTAGGTCACTTGCTGCATCAGGACAGAATGCAATCCAGTTGTTCTGATGTTTCTCCAGCTCACTCTCCCTTTTCTCTCAAGTCCACAAATACCTAAGCCTTCAACATACAGCACAACTGTTTATTTCCATTAACAAAGGAAGCAGAACCTTACTACAATATGGCTTATCACTTTCCCTTGGACTTCATTTTCATCTCAGACTTCCATTAGTAGAGTAAAATCCTTAAAATACTGCCCTAGCATTCAGTGAACATTCAATGTAACTTAATCTTATTTTCCCTTCGATGCGTCTTTTTCCAATTATGCGTGAAAATTTACTGATACCAGGCCTGCTACTGAGAATGGACATGTATATTACAACTGTTAAGGGGACCTGTGGTTTGGAAAATATTACCACATAAAACTTCCTATAAAATTGTCTTCAGGTTGTTTCTCCCCTACCTCCACATCCACTTCCCAGAATGCAGATTATAGGAAGAGAGGATTTGGACTACTACCCACTGGATTGTTTACCCCAAATAAAGACTTCCACAACCTTTCTACTTACCTAGGTTATCGGGGGGAAAATATTTTGAGAATTATTAATACACTTGCAGTTCCGGCCAAATAAATTTGGCTTCCTTGACATCTGATGTACCAAAAATAAACAAAGGCATAAAATGCTTTTTAAAACTTTATTTCAACATAACTATGCATACAGAAATACACTCATATGGGTTAATAGAATGCAATTTAACTTATCCTACACAATTTGGACCAAATACCTGGTACATGGTTTGCTTCAAAAAAAAAAAAAGGATTTGCAATCTGGTTTATTTTTTATCTATTACAAATGTATATATATAAAAAAAGATACTCCATCAAATGCTGCTAAAGCAAACAGCAAGATCCTTGAGAAATTAACCTTTGGTTTGTCTCTGAAAAGTAACAGGTATTGCACTGTAAAACTTTACAAAACTGGTGCAACAAAACATTGTTGTAATGTTTCAATGCCAGTTCACAAAGTTCAATAACTAATGGATGTTGATGAGGGTGAGGAAAGCCTATGTATA
Source organism: Mesoplodon bidens (assembly GCF_964165515.1). Classification (NCBI taxonomy): domain Eukaryota; kingdom Metazoa; phylum Chordata; class Mammalia; order Artiodactyla; family Ziphiidae; genus Mesoplodon; species Mesoplodon bidens. The sequence continues at coordinate 135,407,387 of NC_138176.1, forward strand.
CATGTGAAAATATAAAAGGTATCCGATCTAGTTAATATTGCATGTAGATCCCGAATCAACTCAAACCAAGATTCAGATAATTTCTTAAATCTGAATTAACACTATCAGTCCAGTTTATCTGCTGAGGTCAAAAGGAAACTCTGCACAGTAGCTGTTTTCCTGATTTGTGCAAAAAAGAAAATTAAGTTTCTTCCCCAGCATTTTAGTCCAGAACTACAGCAAAGTATTTCATCCATTGTCAACATTCATGGGGTGAGAGGCAATGAGGTTACTTAGGCTTAAATCTGAATTAGCACTCAGATGCAAGAGTCCCCAAAGTTAAGGACCACATGACTTTAGAAGTGACTCTAAAAAATAAAATGGCCCTTCCTGGAAGACTACAGCAAAACATCTAGCAATAGTTATAAGAAGTCTTATCAAAAAAATGTAGCCCTTTGTGAATTACACCTCAATTTAAAAAAAAAAAAGAGCCCCAAAGAAGCAGCTCTGAAAAGAGGAAAAAAATATAACTTAAAATATCTTGAAAAGCAATGTGAATATAGGCGCAGAAGATAGTTAAAAGAGATCTATTTTTACAAGGCTACCTAGCATTAGGCTTATAATGTATTCTAAGTATTTCAACTTTCACTCTAATACTAAACATCAATTTACAAACAAGATGTTCACTTTTTATTCTGTTATCAAAAGGGAAAAGTCTAGCTTCAATCCTATCCAGTGGAGGGGAAACTGAGAAAACAAAAAGATTCAAACAGTCTCATGCAAATAGCACATTTTTCAAATGGAAAAACTCCCAACTAGACCAGAAGTTCATATTACTAATATACTTTTCAATTAAACAATTTTTAATAAGAACAAATACATGGCATTAAAGTTCAGAACCTAATATAGGCCTGACAATCAAGTCCTTGTTTTCTGAAGGAAAGGCCTCAAGTTCATTCAATTTCCAGTAACAATGTTTTCACAGATCACTTTAATAATAAGGGGTTTTAATTTCCTTCACATTTTTGTTTTTGGAATTCTAGTTTTAAATCTAAATAAGAAAATTAGTCCAATTCCCCAGAAGTCTATTTTTTTCTTTTGAAATGTCAAAGAATCCACAAAACCTCTTCCCCAAACGGATTCCCAATCTCTAATTTGAACTTAACATGAATATTTTCACATGTACTGTAAAAGGTAATTTTTTAACATAAAATGTATCCATGAATATTAAATCTAGTTGTTAGAAAGGTTTAACTAGCTTTATAATTTAAGTTTTAAAACATAAATATTTGCAGATTGATCTGTTTGACAATGATTGTCAGAGCTGAGAATTCACCTAGAATTCAACATCATTTACAAATCCCCATCATGCACACAAAACACACACCAGTAACAAACAACTTACTCATGTCTTGAGAAAATCTTCTGCTTCTTTAAATCTTTGGCCTCCCAGCCAATTCCAAGGTTCAAATGTCTTTTACCTTAAATTTCATTCTCAGGTTAATAAGTTTTCTACCCACACTTTAATACTTTTCCTAATCTTTCATGTTGCATTGCCAAACTCTGAAACCTGCCTCAGAGATCACCAGACAAAAGAAAATAAATGAAATATAAAGTGGTTACTTCAGAATAGAACATGGGAGGATCAGAATCAAAGTTCCCTACTGGGATCATATTTTATTTTACTGTAATGAATAACTTATCAGCAAGGAAAAACACCTATGTTAGAGTCTTTCATATTCTTTGGTGATTGGCCAAAGAACCTACTAACAAATATGGGGTACATACTCTTTTCCATACAAAGTGGTCCTGTAGGAACACCAGAATAGCTTCTATTCATTTGAGGCCTCACCTGTAGAAAAAGGCTGTCCTGGGAACAGCCAGGACATCCCTGAGAAAGTATGATTTTTTAATCTGGACTGAACTTAACTTTCACCAGGCCTTTTTCATTGAATTCACAGGAAGTAGCAGCTGGTCTACCAGCACTCATACTACCTTTCTCATCCTAGGTTTTCCACATAATTGCTATGGCTTTGGAATCTCACAAACTGATATCCTGTATAACTTGAAGGAGTAATTATGCCTCCTAATTCCAGATTTGCAGCTTCCAAATAAAAATTACAGTTCTTTATTCAGCGGAGTAGCCATAAAAACACCAGCCATCTATAAGAAGAGGTTTTCCTCTAAGATACGATTTAACACCATACATTTAGGAAGTAAATCTACTAAAACAGACCAAAAGTTTACTTACGGTTGGTACTTGAGATAAAAATTCATTCAGTATAGAGCCTAGTGGTTTATTTATTGTAAAGTTCAAACTGAGAGCTGTGATTCACCACATCAATTTAAAATAAATAACTTATATGAAATACAGATTCTGGCATAGATATAAGATGTTAAAATCAAAATCAATGGACTGAACCTGCATCTTTCATTTGCTCACAAATTTGAACAGACTAATATTCTGCAAAAAAGACAATTGCAGCAGGGGAAAAGAAAACTGCTCTTTTGCCAACAAGACTTAAGCATCCCTCCAAAGAGGTCAAAATAAACATGCATATATAAAGTGTTACAACACAAATGCTATTTCTAGAAAAATTTTAACTGCATAGGTTAAAAACAACAATGTGCAACATCTTAAGGCATTAAAGCACCAAAAGAAAAAAAAACCCACCAAAATCACTTTTTATGACGATTGACATACACAAAACACATATACTGATCAAAACTCAGGAAGTAAATACTTGGACTGATATAACGTCCATTGTTGGGAGAATTTCTCTTCAATTTAAATGTCTCTTCTCATCTCTAAAACAATTTTAAAGTGCTAACTTTATGTAAAGCAGGCAAATTCTTCAAGTAATTTGCTATTTAAGTATGCTAATTTTTACAGAGCTAAACAAGGAACTAAGGATAAACTAAAGTGAAACAGGAAGATAGACATGAGGAAAAAACTCACAAGTTATAGCTGAACAAATCGACACAATGCTCTAATACCACCTTGGCTTTCTGGGTTCAATTAAAAGCAAAAGCTAATAGATTTAGATGTCTGCTGGTTTATTACACTAACTCCCTTGGATTTGCTAAAATGTGTACATCAATAGGTACACAGATTCCTAAGGAAAAGAATGCCACTTAAAAATCAAGATTGGATACTAATTAAAGCAATGTTAAAAACAAAAGGTTGTCTATTACTACAAATGAATACAAAATGTCACAGACCTTACAAACTAAGAACTGAAGCCTTGCCCAACGTTTATTTACTCCTGCCCTTGAGCTGCCTCTTCAAGGAAGTATACATTAACCAAATGGCGATTGAGGTGTTTGCTGTAATCTTTTTCCTTTCTAAAAGAACGATCACAGAAGATACAAACAAAATCTCCCTCGGCCACTCTGACTGCCAAGGCTTCCTTTCCATTTTTTCTACTAGTCTCTTGTGGAACTGGCCGAGCCCCATTCAATCCAGAGTCATCACTGTCCTCTGACATGTTGTCACTTAGGTCACTTCCATCATGACTGTGGATGCCTTCGTCTTCATCCATTTCCTGAGACTCATTTACTGCCACGGTGACAGGAGGTGATGCCACAGTAGCTGTGGACGCTGCTTCACATTTTTCTAGCGGTAGAGGAAGAAGTGGTGGTGAAGTTGGTTCTTCAACCGCCGAGTCTCTGCCAGGGGGATTCTCTGTTTTCTTCTCATCAGTGTCCATCTTCATTTCACAAAGCATAGTGTCAGCCTGATGTTTACCATCTAAAGTTTCAGCCTCTGGCATATTCAAGTTTTGTTCAGAGGATGAAATATTGGCAGATGCCTTGGTAACAGCAGCAAGACCAGCTAGACTCTTATCTGCCTCTTCTGCTTCCACTTTTTGAAGAGGAGCTTCTTTATGTCCTTCGTCTGAAGGGACTAATTTTTGGTCTTCTGACTCTTCCTCTTTTAAGTTTTCCTTTGGCAGAGGTGGTGATGGTGGTAAGAGATCCTGTGCACCGGCACTTTCCTTTAGAAGCTGCCTGTCTTTAACAGGCACTAAGCCAACTTCAATAAGGACTTGCTCCTTCTGTGCCATTTCACTCTGCATGTTGGACTGTTCCTTGCCATTATCTTTTTGAGGAGACCTTTTGGGGATCGGCTCCATGGGAGGAGGAGGAGGCTCCGCATGAAAAGGCCCCTTCTGAACGACCTCGACCTCAGCATGCCGCACAGGGGGAAGAGGTGGAGGAGGAGATGGGGGGGGAGGAGGGGGAGGAGGAGGCGGCGGCTCCGTCTCAACAACCTCGACCTCAGCATGCCGCTCGGGGGGAAGGGGAGGAGGAGGAGATGGGGGGGCAGCGGGAGGAGGCTCCGTCTGAACAGGCCCCCCCTCAGCAGACTCCATGGGGGGAGGAGGCTCTATCTGAGTGGGTCTCCTCTGAGCAGGCTTGCCGCTTTTTTTACATGATTTACTTCTCAGAGTTTTCTTCTTTGCACTGTTTTTCATGCAAATACTTTGCTTTTTATTCTCCTCTACTTTGCTGTCACCCTTTGGCACCTCCTGACTATTTCTGGATTTGCTTTCTGCCTTCTTTTTCTTTTTTGTCATAGGTTCCTCATCATTAACAGGTTCTTGTAAGGAACGGGCTTCAGCTTCTGTCTTCCTTTTGCTTTTCTTGCTTTTACAGCTTTTTTCGGCATTATTTCCTGGGTGCACATCCATTTCTTTAGCTTCCAGTGCCGATTTGCGAGTTCTGGTAGTCACTTGGCTTGAGGCATTACTACAAGGCTTTTTCTCTTTTGAAACATTATCTTTTTTCTCCACTTTTACAGACCTCTCGTTTTTCTTCCCAGTCACATCCCCCTTCATTTTTGTCTGCTCTGTTTCTGTTTTCTCATTGGTGATTTTGTTATCAGGCAAGTCAGCCTCTCGCTTTTTGGTTTTCTTCAGTTTCACTTTTGAGACATCCATGGTCTTATTAGGACAAGTAGGATGCTTAGATTTGAAATGATACTGCAGATTACACTTCTTGGAAGCTGCGTAGTCGCATACAGGGCAGTTGAACTGCCGTGGATTAACATGTAGCTCCACGTGTTTTTTGAAGTTACTTCTATCTGCTGTTTTGTAGTCACAGTGTGGGCAGTTAAGAGGTTTAGGCCCATTGTGAACCTGTCTTGCGTGACGGGTTACTTCATGTTGATTAGAGGCCACATAACTGCACTGGTCACACTTAAATGGCTTCTCACCTGAAGGTAAACAAGAGATGTTGCAGAAGGCATACATTAAGAAATGAATTCAAGATTTACTCAAGCATACTTATAAGGAATTGGATATATGTAAAAAAACAAACAAACAAAAAACCACCAAACTATTTCTTGAAGACTTTATCATGCAAATTACATTTACCATATTTATTTGTATATCCTTTCTCTATCTCTTGACGTTGATTCTCATAACAAATAGGAGAATAATTATCTCAGTTAATCACCATCTTCTAAAAAGTTCATCAAGCTGGGGCTCTCAAGCACTAATAAAGGACACAGATTCATCAAGAAATACACAATTACTGGAAAAGTGACTTGGGCTCTTGATGTTAATTTTGGGGCAAGGGCACTCAAAGAGATGAGATAATTTTAAAGTTTTTATGTTTAGTTAAAACAAATGTATAATGGAATAGAACATAAAAATCCCATACATTTCAGATAAACCTTGAGACTTCAAAAGAAATATTATACACTCTAGGCTACACTCCCAGACCTTCCGTGTAAAAGTTTTAAAAGAATGCTTTGGCTTCAGGGAGCAAAAGGATTTTTCTTTAAATTTAACCCTTTTGTGCATCGTGGCAAGAGCTGAGTCAAGTTTCACTTAGCAAACTTTTTCACTGCTGGAGTTTCTATTCTGCAGCAAAAATATAACAAGTCAGAAATCTTTTCTTGATTTTCTCCCACCTTCTTCTAAAGAATGGGCAAAGAAACTAGGTAAGTGAAAAGTGGCATACAAATATATATGGTATATAAAATTAGCAAAGGAAGTAATCACACGTACATACAAGACTAGAAGCCCACCCCCAACCCCCAAATTAAAGGCATTAAGATTAACTCATTCTACCTGAATACATACCCATCTAGATCACACTCTAGCAAATATTACCAAATGGTATCCATACCCCACTGGTCCAATGGAATGCATAGCAGAAAAATGGAAATTGACATTTATGAAAATTCATCTCTCAAACATTCTCAAATTCACATCAAATCTTATTTAATTTTTTCATAAAGCAAAACTACTCAGACATGAAGTAAAACCATGTAGATGGTAAGCTTTACATGATTAAAAAATGTCTGATGATAGAATACCCAATCACAAAAACAAAAACTTATCCACCTATGTCAGATTGTAAATGCAGCTAACTGGACAACTCTTTTCCATATTAGTCCACTAACAGATTCATAAATAGAGGTTTCTAACAACATGCTACATTACTCTATACTTCGCCCTATCTTGTCCTCTCCATTGAATGACTTTAATGGAGACAAACGTTTACTTAATATATATAGATACAGAACGGAGAAAAGGTATGTGACATAACGGTTAAGAACTTGTTCTACAGTAAAAATACATGGGGAGATCTAATATGGGCTCTGCAACTTACTGTGAAGTCTTGAGCAAGGTACTGAAAACTCTCTAAGGCTCAATTTCCTCATCTGTAAAGTATTCTTAAGTGTTGTGAGCTATAAATAATCTAATCCACATAGAGCTCTTAGCATAGTACAGATAGCCAAGCAGTCAATACTCATTATCTGTAAGTCATCACCTTTGGAATGAACTGGTAAGTTTTAGAATAGGTAAACAAAAGGGAAGATTTCATGTGCCTATCCTGCCTTAGTACATAAATCCTACTTTTGAGTAAACAAACGGCTGATAAATGGAGTTTATCTCTTCAGGAAAATAGCTGTGCTCTTAAAAGAATTATAAAGAAAATGTCATCATTTTATAAGCCCTAATGAATGAGAGTATTTTCACAGCCAGCATCAAACAAGATGCAAGCCTCCACCTGTGAAACGGTCAGAGAATGGGAGTTCCTAGGACTCTGTATAAAACTGTGACATCATTTATTTGATTCATTCACCTCACACCCATTTTTGCTTTACTGCCATCAAATCTTTCTTATATTGGAAAATCAATTCATCAAGTTTAGCTTATTAATACCTAGCTGAATGAAAATTCTTTTGCCCTGTACCAACAGTTTTAACTTAATTCCCGTTTCCAGTTCTAGTAAAATTTTACCTGCTTTTCATCTTTATAAATGTCAGATGTCTGTTTAATTCTTCCCAAATTAATTTATAGATGTACGGTAAATTCAAAAAGGGAGTTTTATAAGCTTTACACATTCTTATCAAGAAGAGCCCAGAAAGAGTAACAAGGGAAATTTTAATTAGTGAGTAACAGGGGCATACTACTCAGCAATAAATATAGAGTTCTGAAAACACAGCATGAAATCAATCTCAAAAATATTTTACAGAAAGATGTTACATTTTTTAACATAAGTCAGAGTATCAGTTGAGGGGGGACTATGGGAGTACTGACTAGAAAGGGTAAGGAGGGAACTTTTCTGAAGGTGGTAAAACATTTCATGTCTCCACCTAGATGGCAGACAAACAAGAGAAAACATACATAAAGTCACTGCCCCGTATACCTAAGATGTGTGCATTTTCGTATGTGTAAATTAAACCTTAGTAAAAATTATTAAAAAATTATTCTAGGGACTTCCCTGGCAGTCCAGTGGTTAAGACTCTGAGCTCCCAATGCATGGGGCACAGGTTTGATCACTGGTGGGGGAACTAAGATCTTACATGCTGCCTGGTGTGGCCAAAAAAAAAAAAATCTAAAATTCATAAAAAGGGCTTCCCTGGTGGCGCAGTGGTTGAGAGTCCGCCTGCCGATGCAGGGGATACAGGTTCATGCCCCAGTCCAGGAAGATCCCACATGCTGCCGAGCAGCTGGGCCTGTGAGCCATGGCCGCTGAGCCTGCGCATCCGGAGCCTGTGCTCCGCGGCGGGAGAGGCCACAACAGTGAGGCCCGCATACCGCAAAAAAAAATAATGAATAAATAAAATTCATAAAAAGACTCTCAAACCATAAAATGACCCAGCTATTAAATAGTGCCACCACGGAATTCCCTGGTGGTCCAGCAGTTAGGGCTCTGTGTTTCCACTGCACGGGGTACAGGTTCAATCCCTGGTCGGGGAACTAAGATCCTGAAAGCTGCGCAGCCAAAAAAAAAGTGCCTCCATAGTAACCATCAAGTATTCGGTGAGAGGAAAATAATTTTTGCTGAATAAAATATTTTTTTCATCTTAAAAAGAGTAGTCCTGAGAAGATAAACAAAACTGATAAACCATTAGCCAGACTGATCAAGAAAAAAAGGGAAAAGAATCAAATCAACAGAATTAGAAATGAAAAAGGAGAAGTAACAACTGACACTGCAGAAATACAAAGGATCATGAGAGATTACTACAAGCAACTATATGCCAATAAAATGGACCACCTGGAAGAAATGGACAAATTCTTAGAAAACCACAAGCTTCTGAGACTGAACCAGGAACAAATAAAAAAATATAAACAGACCAATCACAAGCACTGAAATTGAGACTGGAATTAAAAATCTTCCAACAAACAAAAGTCCAGGACCAGATGGCTTCACAGGCAAATTCTGTCAAACACTTAGAGAAGAGCTAACACCTATCCTTCTCAAACCCTTCCAAAATATAGCAGAGGGAGGAACACTCCTAAACTCATTCTACGAGGCCACCATCACCCTGATACCAAAACCAGACAATGATGTCAAAAAGAAAGAAAACTACAGGACAATAACACTGATGAACAGAGTTGCAAAAATCCTCAACAAAATACTAGCAAACAGAATCCAACAGCGTATTAAAAGGATCATACACCACGGTCAAGTGGGGTTTATCCCAGGAATGCAAGGATTCTTCAATATACCCAAATCAATCAATGTGATACACCATATTAACAAACTGAAGGAGAAAAACCATATGATCATCTCAATAGATGCAGAGAAAGCTTTCGACAAAATTCAACACCCATTTATGATAAAAACCCTTCAGAAAGTAGGCATAGAGGGAACTTACCTCAACATAATAAAGGCCATATATGACAAACCCACAGCCAACATCATTCTCAATGGTGAAAAAATGAAACCATTTCCTCTAACATCAGGAACAAGACAAGGTTCTCCACTCTCACCAGTATTATTCAACATAGTTTTGGAAGTTTTAGCCACAGCAATCAGAGAAGAAAAGGAAATAAAAGGAATCCAAATCGGAAAAGAAGAAGTAAAGCTGTCACTGTTTGCAGATGACATGATACTATACATAGAGAATCCTAAAGATGCTACCAGAAAACTACTAGAGCTAATCAATGAATTTGGTAAAGTAGCAGGATACAAAATTAATGCTCAGAAATCTCTTGCATTCCTATACACTAATGATGAAAAATCTGAAAGAGAAATGAAGAAAACACTCCATTTACCATTGCAACAAAAAAAATATAATACCTAGGAATAAACCTACCTAAGGAGACAAAAGACCTGTATGCAGAAAACTATAAGACACTGATGAAAGAAATTAAAGAGGATCCAAACAGATGGAGAGATATACGATGTTCTTGGATTGGAGGAATCAACATTGTGAAAATGACTGTACTACCCAAAGCAATCTACAGATTCAATGCAATCCCTATCAAACTACCAATGGTATTTTTCACAGAACTAGAACAAAAATTTCACAATTTGTATGGAAACATCAAAGACCCCGAATAGTCAAAGCAATCTTGAAAACGAAAAACGGAGCTGGAGGAATCAGGCTCCCTGACTTCAGACTATACTACAAAGCTACAGTAATCAAGATAGTATGGTACTGGCCCAAAAACAGAAATATAGATCAATGGAACAGGATAGAAAGCCCAGAGATAAACCCAAACACATATGGTCACCTTATTTTTGATAAAGGAGGCAAGAATATACAATGGAGAAAAGACAGCCTCTTCAATAAGAGGTGCTGGGAAAACTGACAGCTACATGTAAAAGAATGAAATTAGAACACTCCCTAACACCATACACAAAAATAAACTCAAAATGGATTAAAGACCTAAATGTAAGACCAGACACTATAAAACTCTTAGAGGAAAACATAGGCAGAACACTCTATGACATAAATCACAGCAAGATCCTTTTGGACCCACCTCCTAGAGAAACGGAAATAAAAACAAAAATAAACAAATGGGACCTAATGAAACTTCAAAGCTTATGCACAGCAAAGGAAACCATAAACAAGACGAAAAGACAACCCTCAGAATGGGAGAAAATATTTGCAAATGAAGCAACTGACAAAGGATTAATCTCCAAAATTTACAAGCAGCTCATGCAACTCAACATCAAAAAATAAACACCCCAAACCAAAAATGGACAGTAGACCTAAATAGACATTTCTCCAAAGAAGATAATACAGATCACCAACAAACACATGAAAGGATGCTCAAGATCACTAATCATTAGACAAATGCAAATCAAAACTACAATGAGGTATCACCTCACTGAATGGCCATCATCAAAAAATCTACAAACAATAAGTGCTGGAGAGGGTTTGGAGAAAAGGGAACCCTCCTGCACTGTTGGTGGGAATGTAAATTGATACAGCCACTATGGAGAACAGTATGGAGAATCCTTAAAAAACTAAAAATAGGGCTTCCCTGGTGGTGCAGTGGTTAAGAATCCGCCTGCCAATGCAGGGGACAAGGGTTCGAGTCCTGGGCTGGGAAGATCCCACATGCCACAGAGCAACTAAGTGTGTGCTCCAGAACTACTAAGCCTGCGCTCTAAAGCCCGTGAGCCACAACTGCTGAAGCCCGTGTGCCTAGAGCCCATGCTCCACAACAAGAGAAGCCACCGCAATGAGAAGCCTGCTCACTGCAACGAAGAGTAACCCCCGCTCACTGCAACTACAGAAAGCCCGCGTGCAGCAACAAAGAGCCAATGCAGCCAAAAATAAATAAATAAAACAAATAAAATTTTTTAAAAAGTTAAAGAAAAAAAACTAAAAATAGAACTACCATACGACCCAGCAATCCCACTACCGGGCATATACCATGAGAAAACCATAATTCAAAAAGAGTCATGTACCACAATGTTCATTGCAGCTCTATTTACAACAGACAGGACATGGAAGCGACCTAAGTGTCTATCAACAGATTAATGGATAGAGAAGATGTGGCACATACATACAATGGAATATTATTCAGCCATAGAAAGAAATGAAATTGAGTTATTTGTAGTGAGGTAGATGGACCTAGAGTCTGTCATACAGTGAAATAAGTCAGAAAGAGAACAAATACCGTACGCTAACACATATATATGGAATCTAAAAAAAAAAAAGTTCTGAAGAACCTAGGGGCAGGACAGGAATAAAGACACAGACGTAGAGAATGGACTTGAGGACACAGGGAGGGGGAAGGGTAAGCTGGGACGAAGTGAGAGAGTGGCATGGACATATATAGACTACCAAATGTAAAATCAACAGCTAGTGGGAAGCAGCCACATAGCATAGAGAAATCAGCTTGGTGCTTTGTGACCACCTAGTTGGGTAAGATAGGGAGGGTGGGAGGGAGACACAAGGCGGAGGAGATATGGGGATATATGTATATGTATGGCTGACTCACTTTGTTATAAAGCAGAAACTAACACACTGTTGTAGAGCAATTACACTCCAATAAAGATGTTTAAAAAAAAGAGTAGTTCGTGAAAAAACTTAGTAAGATGTCAATTCCCTTTAACACACATTCACTGTGCTTACAATGGGAGATGAATTCCTATGTTAGCAGGATGCGGGAACTATCCAGTGTGATACCTACAAAAATACTACAAAGGCAAATACCAACTGGAAGTATTTCCTCGAGTACAGAATATTTCATCCAAGATGAAATGGTAACTTATCTACTGAGAAAAGGAAAGGAAGAGTTGTGGATCATGTCAATATCTCTAGGACCACCCAAGGGTCAGTGTGGCCAAAATGAAATAATTATCCATTCAAGACCACCTATGCTAATATTGACTTTTTAACTTTGCCATCTAGATACCTTCATAAAGGGGACCAATTCTGGATGGTGACAATGATTATTTCAGTTCTAGAGTGGATAAATCTCTCACTTGTTATAGTCCTGTATTTTATTTATTATAGGTTAATAAATTGGGATCCTGGATTATCAATCATTCGTTAAAGTTTGGCTTTTGTTAATCAATCCTCAGAAACCTTATCAACTCTCAAGAGAACAAACCCAAATTTCAGGAAAGCAGCTCAGTAGGAATCCCTGGAACCCAGCAGCCACACACTGAAATTATTAAAAGTATATAAATATCCACATTATATTAAAAATAAATCATAAATAATGACCCAGTTCCAGGTCTAGAAGAACTTCCTTATAATGGTAGTTTACTAAAAATGATAGAAAAATTCCGATTTCTTACCAACCTGAATGAGTACGCATATGTCTGGTTAGATGAGTTTTCTGAGAACTTGAGTAAGGACAAAGCTCACATTTATATGGACGTTCTCCTACAAAAATATAATGATTAATGTTCAAATAATAAAATAAGGCAAATACAATTCTCACTAACAATACATACATTATTCAATACTGAGCATAAATTTTTTACCAAGAATTTTTTCTCCCGATTCCTGGCAAAATGGCCAATTTTTATCATTCATTGGAACAGTAAATGATTTAATTCAGAACACACATAACTACATTATTTCTGCTTTGCTGAAGAAAAAGTATCATTGGCTTTCTGAATTACAGCCCTTTTAATTTTCACAGTAATGCTACATGTGTAATAGCAAATATTAAGAACTGAAAAATTATCTTGATCAGGTATCAATCAACTTCTGAAAATCAGAATTATCCTTTAAAAAAACATGTACCCAAATTTTCTGATGCTATGGCTTGGGTAATTTTTTGGATCCTTGTAAATGATAAATCTACCATTTTAAATTGTTAGTTAAAGCAATAACATTTTTGAGTGGGGAGGCTATTGTTTTAAGCTAAAAATTTCAAGTGGTAAATAGAAGTTTTATAGAAGACTCAGGTCAGTTTTTTTCTTTTTTAAATTTATGTATTTTTTGGCTGCGTTGGGTCTTCGTTGCTGTGTGCGGGCTTTCTCTAGTTGCGGCGAGCAGGGACTACTCTTTGTTGTGGTGCACAGGCTTCTCATTACGGTGGCTTCTCTTGTTGCAGAACACTGGCTCTAGGCACACAGGCTTCAGTAGTTCTGGCTCATGGGCTCTAGAACACAGGCTCAGCAGTTGTGGCACATGGGCTTAGTTGCTCTGCGGCATGTGGGATCTTCCCAGACCAGGGCTCATACCCATGTCCCCTGTATTGGCAGGTGGATTCTTAACCACTGTGCCACCAGGGAAGTCCCAGACTCAGGTCAGTTTTAAATTATACTCATAAAGCCACAGGGACAACAACCAGCTGACAATAACAGACCAGTGATTTACTACTAAAGAATTTAAGATTCAAAGGCAGAAAATGTGTTTTTTGGACATGGGTTGTCGACCACAAAATATACTGAAAAAAACACCTTGACAATTTGTTTTTGTCTATTTTTTGGCCACAAGATTATAAGTATGACTTCAGGCAAGCCTCCTCATCTATAACAGTAACACTACCTTCATTTTCTAGAATTGTGAGAATTTAAGATAATACATGTAGCGCATTCAACCCCTGTACCTGGCACATAAAGCCCTCAATAAACACCAGTTGTTATTTTGTCTATATTATACATTACAGCAACAGATGTATTTAATAACATGGGACAAGGAAAGGAATAGACAGAGTGAAAAATAAAAAGAGAATGTGGTGATAAGTGTGAAATGTGTTCCTAATAACTGTTCAGCTGTTATTAGCTGGTACTATAGATTAGACATAAATAGCTCATGGTAACAGAATGCCTACTTTAGCCTGGATGAATTTTAAGATAGCTTAAAAAATGCTGAATGTGGGCTTTCCCTGGTGGCGCAGTGGTTGAGAGTCCGCCTGCCGATGCAGGGGACACAGGCTCGTGCCCCAGTCCAGGAAGATCCCACATGCCCGGAGCGGCTAGGCCCATGAGCCATGGCTGCTGGGCCTGCAGGTCCGGAGCCTGTGCTCCACAACGGGAGAGGCCACAACAGTGAGAGGCCCGCGTACTGTAAAAAAAAAAACGTTGAATGTATTTTTGTAAAAAAAGATACATAACTGGCCAATAAGCACATGAAAAGATGCACAGTATCATTAGCCACGAGAGAAATTAAATCAAAACCACAGTGAGATGAAGATTTCACACCCACCAAGATGGCTATATCAAAATAACAGACGTTAACGTTTATTTGTTAGGTTGTGGAGCATTTGGAACCCTGATACAGTGCTTGTGGGACTGTAAAACAGTACAGCCACTCTGGAAAACAGTTTGCCGATCCCTCAAATGATTAAACATAATTACCATATGGCCTAGCAATTCCACTCCTAGGTGTATATTTACCCAAGAGAAATAAAAACATATGTCTACACAAAAACTTGTATAAGAATGCTCACAGCATTACTCATAATATCCAAAAAGTGGAAATAATCCAAAAATCCATTAACTGATGAACAGATAAACAAAATGTTGCTTACCCATACAAGAGAGAATTATTTGGCAGTAAAAGGAAAACAAGTACTGTACATAGGACATGGGTGAACCTTGAAGACATTATATTAAGTGAAAGAAGGTAGCCACTGAGGGCCACATATTATATGATTCCATTGATATGAAATGTTCAGAACAGGCCAATCTACAGTGAATTGTATGGTACATCAATTGTGTATCAGTCAAGCTGTCACCAAAAAAAGTTAACGGAAGAAAAATTTGATACCCTTACAGATTAACATGAAGGATCAACTAAGGATAATTTACTTTTAAATTCTTCGTAACGAAACAAATTGCTTCTGCCTGTGCAACTAACCAAAATAGGCATAAATACTCTAGAAGCGCTAGTAATTTTTCAGTCACACATATAGGCAAAAACGTCATCTTTTAAAGTAGAATTTGTGAGGACTTCCCTGGTGGCGCAGTGGTTAAGAATCCGGCTGCCAGTGCAGGGATACAGGTTCGATCCCTGGTCCAGGAAGATCCCATATGCCATGGAGCAACTAAGCCCGTGCGCCACAAATACTGAGTCTGCGCTCTAGAGCCCGCAAGCCACAACTACTGAGCCCGCATGCTGCAACTACTGAAGTTCGCGCGCCTAGAGCCTGTGCTCCGCAACAAGAGAAACCACTGCAATGAGAAGCCCGCGCACCTCAGTGAAAAGGAGCCCCCACTCACCACGACTAAAGAAAGCCCGTGTGCAGCAACCAAGACGCAACGCAGCCAAAAATTTTTTTAATTAATTTAAAAGACACATAAATAAATTTTTTAAAATAAAAAATGTATTAAGACCAAATAAGTTTAATACTAAAATGAAATGAGATATGTACAACCAATGTCAGGTATGTAAGTCATGACCTTATTGTGGAAATAGCAACTTTAATGTGGAGAAAAAGTTAAGTAATGAATGATGACGTATATAAAATACAGCCATTAAAATTAGTCACCTAGACTGTAATTAAGTGAAAAGAAACCACTATAAGAAAAAAAATTAAGAAATGGCAAAAAGTAGAGATCCTATTTAAAAAAAAGTATACATAAAAAATTGGAAATATACAACAAAACTGAAATTTTCCCAGTTCTCTCCATTTTCCTTTTTTTTTTTTTTTGCGATACGCGGGCCTCTCACTGTTGTGGCCTCTCCCGTTGCGGAGCACAGGCTCTGGACGCGCAGGCTCAGCGGCCATGGCTCACGGGCCCAGCCGCTCCGCGGCATGTGGGATCTTCCCAGACCGGGGCACGAACCCGTGTCCCCTGCATCGGCAGGTGGACTCTCAACCACTGCGCCACCAGGGAAGCCCTCCTTTTTTTTTTAATTCTAAAAATTTCTTAAATCAACTAATTTAGACTTATTGTTGAAAACATTTTTAGGTTTTGGGGAAAATTTTTAAACAGTTCAGTGACTCAACAATTTTGAAAGTATCAAAATACAACTGACACCAAAAAATCAAAATTTAATAAGACAAAGACACTGGTCATATTCTTTTTTTTTAAATACTTTTTAAAAATATATTTATTTATTTATTCAGTTGGCTGCGCTGGGTCTTAGTTGCGGCATGCGGGAATCTTTTAGCTACGGCATGCAGGATCCAGTTCCCTGACCAGGGATCGAACTCAGGTCCCCTGCATTGGGATCACAGAGTCTTAACCAC
Source organism: Mesoplodon bidens (assembly GCF_964165515.1). Classification (NCBI taxonomy): domain Eukaryota; kingdom Metazoa; phylum Chordata; class Mammalia; order Artiodactyla; family Ziphiidae; genus Mesoplodon; species Mesoplodon bidens. The sequence continues at coordinate 135,423,733 of NC_138176.1, forward strand.
TGAACCACTAGGGAAGTCCCAACACTGGTAATATTCTTTATGTTGACTTGCATGGTGGCTATGAGTATATATATTTGTAAAACTTCATCATTGTCAATAATACCTCAATTTAAAAAAATTCATAAAGGTGTACACATAAAAGTCATGCACTTTTACCATATGTCACAGTTACTACCTGAAAGCTCTACAGATTATGGCCAATTCTAAATTAGGCCCCAAGGTTTTCACAAAACTGTGAAAGGACATAAAGTACTTATGGCTAAAGAATATATGGTATCTGGGATTTGTTTTATGATACTGCAGGTGAGGTTAGTTTAGTCTAACAGTTTGTTTAATTAAAACTGTTAAGTGATTAATGGTGTAGGATTCACAGGTAACTCTCATTTCCTATGCCATGTAATTGTGAAGTGTTTGTACTTTTTTACTTTTGAAATAAAATGGTTTTGAAGCCTGGAGACAATCAATCACAGGTTACAACAAATTCCAAAAAGACTGCAAATTCTTTTACATAACTAGATTTTAAAGCTTTAAATTACACAGAAGCCATCTACTAGAGCTTAGGAATCTTGCTACACATGGTCTTTCTTATAATGGAATTTCATCTGCAAGTTTTCTTGTTTATGTCTACCACTTAAGCAAAGCAACATCAATTCCTCTCCTCAGTATGACTCACTTCAGCACGGGGTTCAGTCCTGCAGAGTGACAACTACTGCAAAAGGGATCTGATGCAAACAGCATTCCACAGCCCCTTTTCACTTCTGATGCAGAGTACTAGGTTACCCTATCCATTTTGTTCAGACCAGTAATCAGTCCTCAAAGGTACCAATTAGTATAAGGAAAATGTTAACATAACTATCAGTAGTTACAAAGACTGTTCTTAAAAAATGAGACCCCTTAATTACAAAGATTTGAAAGTCAATTTAAAAGTGAATAATTAAGGGGTGTTGGGGAGAAATGGGGAGCAACCACTGAGAGGGGTTTCCTTTTGGGGTGAAGATGTCCTAAAATTGACTGTGGTGTTGGCTGCACAAGTCTGTGAACACACGAAAACCAATGCATTCTAACTTTCAATGATGAATTGTGTGGGAGTGGAGTACATCTCAATAAAGCTGTTATTTAAAAAACCGAATTGCCAAATATGACAAAATATTAATAACTCTTGAGTATAGGTGATGGGGACCCATGGGTGCAGCGGGGCATTCTCTGTACTTCTGAGATGTTTGAAATTTTTCATTCTTAAAGTGTTTCATTTGGGGGGTAGCGTACACTTATAAACGAGAAAGGTCCTCTTACCTGTATGAGTTCGAACATGCTGAACATAATTGTTTTTTCTGTCTGAAAAATAGTTGCATTTTCCACATGTGTATACTTTCCTTGGAAAATGGTTTCTCAAATGTTTCCTCCAGTGATATTCGCTTACTGTGGTGTACGTGCAAATGATGCACTTGTAGACTCGCTCATTGTCCCCGGCTCGGGTGTGGTGTTTCAGGTGAGCAGTATAGTGATCATAGCGATTGGTATTGTAGCCACAGCGGTCACAGCGAATGGGGCCCTTGGAGAAATCTCCCTCTTCCCCAGTGGAAGAGCCACATTCCCTGGCTTTGGCTTGCTTCTCTGCACTTTCCTCCACAAAAAACTTCTTGGCACTATGAACTCGGATGTGATGCACAAACTGTTCTTCAGATTCTGCTTCATACTGGCATGGTTTACAGCGAAAGGGCTTGGTCTTCAAGTTCTTGCATTTGTCCTCTGCTACAGGTGTTTCCCGAGGAAGATCTTTATTTGTGCTGTACGGTTCTGAGGCAGCTGACACCTCAAACACAGGCCGTGGTTGGACAACACTGAGTTCCAAACTCTCCAGTTCCACGTTTTCCAGCCCACTGGGCTCGCCTTTTACCTCAGGAGACTCCTCAAGTCCTTCTCCATCACTATCTGAAAAGTTGTTATCCCCAACAGGCATCAATTCTGCCATCTGTCTTTCTTCGCCAACCAGGTAATCACAGCAGCCGCCGTTTACTTCCCCGGTTAAGGCCACATTTGCCAACATGATGAGCTGAGGCGCAGCCAGTTCAGCTCTGGAGAGATCAGGCAAGTCATACATGTCGTTAGGCAAGGCCATGCCCATGGTGCCACTGCCGGTGAACAGACCTCCTCCTCCGGAAGACTGCCCCATTACCTGGGTGGCCATAACGGTGTTCTGCATTCAAAACAAAACAAATAACACGAAAGCACCAGTGTAAACACAACTTTTACTGGTCTAAAGCCACAACATCACTGTAATTCTTCGTAACTTAAAAAAATACATTTTCCCATATAATCTTTAAACTCAATCGGCCTCATTAACTACTGAAAATAAGCCTTTACAATATTTTTGTAATTCCAAATTCTCTTTACTGCAGTCATCAAAAAAATTTCTATGACCCCCTACAAAAAATTCTATCAAGTGTTTGACACAACTCATCCATCAACTAGGTCTACCACTGGCTTGCCTTCCCTCAAGGAATTTTACTTTTTCTAGTGGAAAAATATAAGTAACCTTCATTTTTAGTGCTAATTAAAATTTTATTTTATTTATTTATTTTTTTAATATATATATATTTATTTATGTTTGGCTGCATTTGTCTTCGTTGTTGTGCACGGGCTTCTCACTGTGGTGGCTTCTCTTGTGGTGGAGCACAGGCTCTAGGCGTGCAGGCTTCAGTAGTTGGGGCTTGCAGGCTCTATAGCACAGACTCAGTAGTTGTGGTGCACAGGCTTAGTTGCTCTGTGGCATGTGGGATCTTCCCAGACCAGGGATCGAACCCATGTCCCCTGCATTGGCAGGCGGATTCTTAACCACTGCGCCACCAGGGAAGCCCAAAATTTTATTTTAAATTCCATATATGAACAGTAAACTGCTGTCCTCTCAACTCCCCCTTCAAAAGTTTACTGGTCTGAATCAGAAAGGGGAAAAATCCAAAAGCTACCTGTGCATTTATTAAGTACAAACAGCCTGAAAAGCAGAAGCCTATAGTTAGTGAATTGAAGTTCATATGAACTCAACTAGCTCCAAAAGAATAATCTACAGTTGACCCTTGAACAAGCGGGTTAGGGGCACCAACCCCCAGTGCAGTTAAAAATCTGCATGTAACTTTGGGGTCCATAAAAACTAGGCTACCAATAGCCTACTGTTAACCAGAAGCCTTATGGATAACATTAACAATCAGTTAACATATTTTGCATGTTATGTGCATTATATAATAGTGTACAAGATGAATTGTGCTTGTCAGTATCTTTATCAATATTGTATTATATGATGCAAAATACTGTAGACGTTATAGGTATTACTAACACTAGGCATCAAAAGAGAAAAGATAATGTGAAAAAGAAATTCATACTTATTTACAGGTATAACGATTAATGCACCGATAAAGAAGCAGCAGCAATATGATTGCTTTATGGTAGTCTATTGTAATCAATAGGACTGCTTCACAGTAGCCTAGCCTATATGCAAATGAATGAATCACAAAATTTTTAAGCATATAGTATAAGACATATTCATAATATAGTATTAGAAATACTGTTTGGTTTTAAAAAACTGCATACATGTGATGATAGGCTGATACACTTTCTCAAATTATAAGAGGTATACTGTATTTTAATGTAAGTATTTAAAAGCAAAGTTATACAGCAGTAGAAAAACTAATACATTATTAACTTCATATTAAATATCACCTTATACCTCTGTACAAGTCTTGCACATAATGAATACTTAGGTAATGACAATGATGACACAATGTCTCCCAGCTCTTGCTGTACGATTACTAGATTTTCACAAGACACACACACACATACCCAACAGATAAGTTTATTAACTGAATGGCATGATTATTTACTATTCATTAAGTGGAAGTGGATCATCATAAAGGTCTTCATCCTTCTGTCTTCAGTTGAGTAGGGTGAGGAGGGCGGGGAAGAGGAGGGGTTGGTCTTGCTGAGTCAGGAGTCACAGAGTGGAAAGAGGTAGAGGAAGTGGAAGGGAAGGCAAAAAGAGGTGCAGAGGCAGAAGAGGTGGAGGAAGTGGAAAGAGGCAGGCACTCTGTGTAACTTGAGGGAAATACATCTTAATTTCTGTCTGACTTTTTTGCTTTTCCACTTCTCTAAAAATGTTTCTATAGGGTACTAATCCTTCTTCAACCACTGGGTTTAGTTTTAGTGTCTGTATCACACAAGGGTCCAAGTCATAAAAGAAGTCAAAAGTAGTCTTCAACAAAAGGACCCCTGCTGCCAGACAGTCTAATGTCAATTTGTTTTCTGGCACTGCTTCTTCCATGTCTTTTTCCTCATCATCTGGCACCAACCGGCTCAGAAGCACCTAACTCCAAATCGACTTCCGTTAATTCCTCTGGTATGGTGTCTATTAGCTCTTGAATATTCCCAAGATCTGTATCTTGAAGCCCTTCACCGCCCCCCCCCACCTTTTTGCCATACCCACAATCTCTTTCATGACTTCCTTGATTGGCTGTCGTAAATCCTGTGAAGTCATGCACAACATCTGGACACAGTTTTCTCCAGCAGGAATTTATTGTTTTAGGCTTGATGACTTTCACAGCTTTTTCTATCACAATGATGTGATCCTTCCAGACTTTCATGATGTTCTATCGGGGTTGTCTTTCATAGCATTGACAATCCTTTCATAGAGTACCACATGTAATGAGCCTTCAAGGTCCTTACAACACCTCGATACAGGCTTCATTCAAAGACGTTGTGCTGGGGGACAAGTATACTACTTTGACACCTTCAATGTTGAACTCATGGTTCTAGGTGGCCAGGGGCATTGTCCAATACCAAAGAACTTTAAAACGCAGTCCCTTACTGCAAGGTACTTCATGATCAGGGACAAAGCACTGATGGAACCAATCCAGAAAAGTGTTCTCATTGCCCAGGGCTTCTTATCGTACAACCAAAAGAATAGCAACTGGTGTTTATCTTTTTTCCCTTTAAGGATAGTGGGCTTCAGGAGTTCCTTGGCGGCCTAGTGGTTAGGATTCCAGGCTTTTGCCATGGCGCAGGTTCAATCCCTAGTCAGGGAACTGAGATCACGCAAACCGTATGGCGTGGCCAAAAAAAAAAAAAGGATAATGGGCTTAGCAGCTTTATAGATAAGAGCAGATCTGATCAAAAAATCAATTTGCTGGGCTTCCCTGGTGGCGCAGTGGTTGAGAGTCCGCCTGCAGGGGACACAGGTTCGTGCCCCAGTCTGGGAAGATCCCACATGCCGCGGAGCGGCTGGGCCCGTGAGCCATGGCCACTGAGCCTGAGTGTCCGGAGCCTGTGCTCCGCAGCGGGAGGGACCACAACAGTGAAAGGGCCGCGTACCGCAAAAAAAAAAAAAAAAAAAAATCAATTTTCACAAAACATGTTAGTCTTCAATCAGCCTCAAATCCTGATGCTCGCTTCTTTCTTACTAATGAATGATCTTTTTGGCAATTTTTTCCAGAGTAGGGCACATTTCTCTGTGTTAAAAACCTGGTTTAGGCAGACAGCCTTTCTCTTCAATAATTGTGTTCACATGGGCCTCCCTGGTGGCGCGGTGGTTGAGAGTCCGCCTGCCGATGCAGGGGATGCGGGTTCGTGCCCCGGTCCGGGAGGATCCCATGTGCCGCGGAGCGGCTGGGCCCGTGAGCCATGGCCGCTGAGCCTGCGCGTCCGGAGCCTGTGCTCCGCAACGGGAGAGGCCACAACAGTGAGAGGCCCGCGTACTGCCAAAAAAAATAATAATAATAATTGTGTTCACGGCATCTGGGAACTCAAAGCCGGTTCTGGTATCTTGATATTTTTTTCTAAAATTACCAAACTATCCTCTGCTGGCATTGAATTCTCCAGATTTAGAAACTTCACCTTCCTTTTGCTTTAAGTCGTCATATAACTTCTCTTTTCCTCGAATCATATTAGACTCTATAGGTATGCCTTTCTTATAGTAATACTATACCCACGTAAAAGATGCATTTTCAATACGAGATAGAGAGGCATTTCGCAAAAAGTGCAAGTCTTTCATGTCTGCTGGCAAAAATGCAGAGACAGTTTCCAAGTTTCCTTTTCTTTTTTTACAACAGTCCTTACACTGGACTCATTGATCTTGAAATGGCGGGTAACAGAAACTACAGAACTCAGTTTATGGTAAATATCAAGCAATTCAACTTTTTCTTCTAATGTCATGACTTTACTTCTTGGGAGCATTTCCAGCCTCACTAGAGCACTTCATATAGGCCCCACAGTGTTATTCAAGGTTTCTGGTATCACACTAAACACGATGAAAAACACTCAGGAACTGCGAGGGGTGACTTTTTTTTTTTTTTTTTACTGCAAACACAGTTTACTGGAGAGACCAACTGCTCACCCGGAAATGATTAGACTCACAAGACGTTTTGAGTGGATACCTGCAACACTTGCACTCACCAAAATAGCAAAAAGAGGTAGCTATGAAATTATTACAGTACTACAGTATGGGCTACAGTTAATATTATGCAGTAATGAGTTACACTGCATCTTTACATTTGTTTACATTTCTCTGGACTGGAATGGTGCCATGGGTGGTCTGTGTTTATGTAATTTTTGATAAATTTAAACTTTTTATTAGATTTGTATATATTTTTTGGTAGCAAATGATAAAATACACTATTATCTACATATATTTTATGCACTCAGGTACCTTTTTCTAAATTTTTTCGATACTTCTACGCTATGTGTATCATCTGTAAATTTTTTCAGAATGTTGCAAATCTCTAAGAAACTTTCCAATATACTTCTTGAAAAAAAATCCACATATAAGTGGACCCACACAGTTCAAACTCCTGTTGTTCAAGGGTCCAATGTACTCTGAAAACGTACTTAGTACCATTGAAGTACCACTTAGTTTCTTTTTTTTGATGATGACCTGGTTCAAAGTAAACAAAAGTTATGGACCTGTCTTCCTGTGAAAAGGGAAGTTTGGTGTATTCAAAAATACACAAATGAAAATACAGAAACTTTCAAACCCCTTAATAAAATAACTGGACAACTCATCTCCAAATCAGCAACTTTCTTGCATTGCGCTTGACTTGGCCCACTTGCCTGGCGGAGCCATAACAAGATCACCTCGAAAACATGTTGGGCTTTTTTATAAACTGCCTTAACCACGCTACTTTCAAATCTAAACGGTGTAATTCTCAAATTAGGTGTTCTCCTGCAAATTAGAAAAAGCAAAATAGGTGGCAAAGGCTAAAAAAAAAATGTTAAACCCAAAATACAAAAAGTAATCCTGTCTCACCCAAGTGCATAAACACAAACCGGTTGAGTCATAGGTACCAACAAAAGTTGGAATCAAATGCCATCACACAAAGCAAACGCTGTCCAAGGGTTTAACATAACAGCCCAGACTACTCGGTCATTTCTAATTCTTTCCAAACCCTAACTACCATCCCCAAAGGGATTTTAACGTTGGTCGGGAAGACTGTCCAAGCACAGTCCGAAAGCCCAACGTGCTGCGCGAATTCCTACGTGCTGCTGCCACCAGCGCCTGCCTCGGCGGCGGCATTCCTAACTGAAATAGGCATTCGGCCATTTTCTCAAAATACGTACCAAACACAAAGCAGCTCTTTGCAAACTCGGGAGCTCTCGCTTCCTCTCGGCTTGGCCCGCTCACTGCACCACTGACACACCAGTTGCCGCCACACTCGTCCTGAACCTTTCTTTCCCTGGGCTCCCCAACACTCAAGACTGCAAGACGGGCAAACTCGGGGTGCCGCTGGGCCAGGCCAAGTCTTCCCCAGTCCAGGCTGCCCGCTCCTGGCCCGCGCGCCCGAGTCCGGGAAGAGGGAGGAAAGTTACCGCGTCGCCGCCGTCCCGGCTGCTCGCCGGCCCCAGGCTCGCCCTCCGCAGGGGGCCGAGGAGCCGCCGCGAGCGCCCTCCCGAGGCGCCGGGCCCCGAGCGCCGGAGGGGGGCCCCCTGCGCCCCGGAAGCTTGCGGGTTCACTCCCCCACGGCGCCCCGCGGGACGCGCGCCCCGGCCCCGCCGACGGCGGAGGCTAGGTGGCCCCGCGCAGAGGGCCCCGGCGGCGGGGCGGCCCGAGCGCAGAAATCGCTGTCCAGCCCCATTGGCAGAACCGCCCGAGCCCCAGGCTGACTCAACCCTCCCGGCCGCACTCAACGGCGCCTTCCGGCGAAAGGGAAAGGCCGCAGAGGGAGGGGGGCGGGAGGGCCGCCGGCAGGCAAGGAGCTGCGGCGGGACCTGGAGCAGGAGCACGAGAGGAAGTTTCAGAACTAGGGCCCCAAGCAGCTCCGCTCCTGGCCTCAGGACAAGACTCCCAGGGACGCCCAGGCCCGCGCGGAGGCGACGGCCCGGCCTCAACTGAGGAGGGGGTCCCGGCGCCGCGCCGCTCCCCACCAACGCCCCCGGCCCAGCCCCCGGACCGCGACGATGTAACCCGATCCCGCTCAGCCGCCAGTCCCCGCCCGACGCGGCCGCCACCGCCGGAGCCACAGTATCTGCAAATCAGCCCTGGACAGCGCCTCGCTCCGCGTCCTTCCGCGCCCTCCCCCTCCCGCGGCCACCGCCGCCACGACCGCCCGGCCGGCCCGCCGCCCCCACCCGACCGTCTCCCAGACCGCGCCACGCTTACCGGCCTTCCTGGGCGAGGAGGGGCGACGACCCGCGTCGCCGCTCCTTCTCGGACTACTTTTCTTTGTTGCTGGAGTTTCGGGGGAGGGGAGGGAGAGGGCGGAAAAGTTGGACGCTGGGGCAGTCGAGGCCCGCGAAGACCCAGGAGAGGGACTGCAGAGAGTGTTCAGGCCTCCAGCTCTCGCCCTGCCGTCCCGGCCGCCGCCGCCGCCGCCGCCTGGGGCCCCGGGCCTCGGCGGCGCTTGCTCTGCTCCTGCGCCGTGAGCTCTCGGGAGCCGCACATTCCAGCACAGAAGGCTGCGCCGCGCACCCGGCCCGCGGCGCCACCGCCGCCGCCGCCGCCGCCGCCACTCCCGGGACACGCCCCTTCTGCCTCCCGCGCGCGCCCGCGGGACACGCCCCCTCCACCGCCCCCGCGCGTGGCCGCCTGGCGCGCCCCGCCCCTGGATGAAGGAGGTTGCTCTGGGCCCCGGCCGTGCTGGGGGCGCGCCCACGGATAGCGGACCCTAACTTCCTCAGACCCCCAACTCTGACCCTTATGTCTAAAGAGAAGCGAGCCCGCCTCCCTTTCTTGATTCCCATCATAAACATCAGAAAAGTTAACTCCCAGCCCTGGCGTGCATGCATGAGAACAGCACTGTTAAAAGAAAAATGTATAAGCTTTGTCACCCTCCCTTTCAAGTCTAAAGTGCTTGAAAATGCCTTTCAGAATCTCTTCAAGTCGTCACCCTTAACTAATTAAGCTTCGTTTTAAGCTTCTACGTAAAAAATGCCTTCCAAATTTTAAACTGTAAGCCAAAAAAACGCAATCAGTTAGTGAGTTGTGAAAAGAAAATGTTTCAGGAAGGTCGTGGATTCAAAATTGTGAGAATGAGGACAGAGGGGACAAGTCCCTAGACGTGGAAGGTCATTGCTGAGCCTTCAAAGCACTATTTCAGTGTAGCAATTACCCTTAGATTACAGAGGGTATAGAGGGTGGTGAGCACGTGGAGGCTGCTTCCTGAGCAAGTTTTGGAGAGTAACCTGCTTCCACGTTTATAAAGTGGGGTAACCCATGCATGCTACCTGCTACATAGTAATATGCTAGAGAGAGAGGGAGAGAGAGAGAGAGAGTAGTTTCATGCCCCCTTCCCTTCTTTTTGTACCAGAAATGCCTTAGATGTCTTAAATAACAGCTGTCCTCAGAAATTGAATGGCTCCCTTAAACCCCTTAGTGTGGCATTCGAGGTCCTGACTACCCAGATCTAGATAAGTTGGACTATCAGTTTTATAAAAGAGGTAGCAGCAAGTGCTTTAGGGGTTTAGAGGAGGGAGATAGTTTCTAACTAAGAGGATCTAGAAACGTCACAGTAGATGATTATCTGATCTGGCCTTGAGAACTGGGAGAATTTCAACAGGTAGAAAATAAGGGAAGGAACATTATACACAGCGAAAACAGCAAGCTCAAAAACCTACCTGAGACTTCCCTACCTCCTTCTCAGGCTCCCCCAGTTCCTTCTCTTTAAAGTTCCTTCACTTTTTTCTCTTATGAGAGAGCTTCCAGACTCTGGTCTACTCCTCAGTAGACTTCTTTTCCTAACTGTTGACAATGTTATTAATTAATGCAATGTCAGATGCAAAATGGAATGAAGGTCCTATGGTGCTTAACCACCAAAGGTTTTGATACTTAATATCAAATGCAAACTCTCCCCATGAATCAAGAAGTATTCACCTTCACTGATCCCAAAAGAAAAAGAAAAATGCAGAAGGGAACAGTAAAAAAAAGAGAGAGAATGGGGGGTGGGGGGAGTATAGAAGGAATGAAAGGAAGGAAGAAAGGAAAGAAGGAAGAAAACCTTTGTAGGCCTGGTAACAAACTTTTTTTTTTTTTTTTTTTTTTTTGGCCACACCACATGGCTTGCAGGAATCAGAGTTCCCTGACCAGGGATGGAACCCAGGCCCCTGGCAGTGAAAACGCCAGGTCCTAAACATTGCACCACCAGGGAATCCCCCAAATGTTTCTACATTTATTCAGTTAAAAAAAAATTTTTTTTAACTAAAATCTAATTTGAGGTTGCATGGGTTTTTTAGATGCTGTAGCCCAGGGAACAATTCTGTCCTCTATCAAAGCCCTCAAAAATGTTAACATTCTTTCCCTTTTTCATGTCCAAAAAGGCAACATCTCTTTTTAAACTTACTAGATAAATGTCCTTCATTCCTCAGTCTGACTGCTTACTGGAAATGTTTTATTAATTGGGAATTTATTCCCACATATTGTGATGCAAATAGATGAATGGCAAATCCGCAGCTGCATTCATTTAAAATTAGCGGAGGCCCTTGTTCAAGAGATGGCATATTCAGAGTGACCCAAATTATCATGACATGAAGGCCACAGGTCAAATTCAAAGCCAAGTTACAAATCAATAGAAACTTTCCATGGAGAAGCTGGTTCTATAAACTAATTATTACTTGTTTTCAAGAAGCTCTGTATTACTTTGCTGCATCCAAAGTTTAAGATCTTCTGCAAAATAAAGACTTTAAACTGTCACTGATTTCTGGTTTTTAAAATCTGAGCCCATGGATTCTTTCCCAGCAATTTAATTCATCATTTAAAAATTTTTAATTATCATATGTTCTTAGTGATATTTTTCTCTAGAGATTCACTTCATAAGTTTGGTTAAATATTGTTTTTGAGCTTCTATGCTTTTTATTCCTGACCATGATTTGCTTTTTCTTCAGGAAGAGTTTAATTTGACTGAGCTCTTTTTAATGTTACACTGAAGTTCAATAATCCACTTTAAATGTTACATCTTACTCAAGGTTTGTGTTGATTAAAAATTAGGGTACAACATCTCCATCCTGATATTGAAATGTTATGGTTCCACTATCACTATCACCAGCCAAAGAGGTAACATTGGACGAATACCTGGGGTCTTTCTCCCATTTTCCCTACATTTCCAGCTTGCACCTCCAGGAGTCTCCTCCAGTTATAACTGATCCTGGAAGGATTAAAATCTGGCTCTGAAATGTGTGTTCTCTGAGTCAGCACAATTTCCATTTCTCATTTAGTTCACAGTGACTTACAATAACTTAACAATAACTTATAATAACTTACAATAACTTAACAATAACTTAGAGTAACTTAAAATATTGCTTTGTGCTCTCTACAATCTTATTCTGAAACTTTTGGGGACAGTAACAAAAGTTGTGATCGATTTGAGACAGAAAAGGAAGGGGGCAGGGCACAACAAATAAAAGAATGATATAACCATTAAGAAGATCAGGATATGACAGAAACGGGTTAGAACCTACTAGGCCAAAGACGGCAGAAGATTAGATTTCCAGTAGACTTTGAGCCTCATTATATGCTCATTGTAATACATTAGCATGCTAAATGAAACACACACAGGTGCCATCACAGTTCCAAGGCTGACCATAAATGGCCAAAAAGTGGGTGCTGCCCCAATTCCTGGAAATCCCTGCCCCTTCTCCAAGATAGTTAGAATATTCCTCCCACTTGTTAGCCTTTGAAATTACCCAGTCCATAAAAAGTAAACACCTGCACACCCCAGGGCCTCTAGCCTTCTGAGACAGCCCCAATCTGTCTATGGAATGTGTATCTCTCTAAACATATTTGCTTTCACTTTACTCACTCTTGAATTCTTTCCTGCGAGAAGCCAAGGACCCTCACTTGGCGCCCGTCCCAGGAACTCACCGGAGACCTGGGACATGACTATCCTCTCCTGCCCCATTTTTCCGGCAACAGATTAGACAGTGCACTGGCCAGATAGGCTAGAGAACGGTTTCTCCTTCCCTATGTTGCTTTGAGAAATCACTGCTCTTGACTTTCTTCTGTAAAATGAAGAGGTTGCACTATTGATGGCTAAAATTCTCAGCAGCTTAGTAGTCTAAGGTGCGCTTTTTATTCAATTAGTTTTTTATTGGAATATAGTTGACTTACAATGTTGTGTTAGTTTCTGCTGTACAGCAATAAGGTGCATTTTATTCTGTTAAAATTTGAATCTTGGGCTTCCCTGGTGGCGCAGTGGTTAAGAATCCGCCTGCCAATGCAGGGGGACACGGGTTCAAGCCCTGGTCCGGGAAGATCCAACATGCCGCGGAGCACCTAAGCCCGGGCACCACAATTACTGCGCCTGTGCTCTAGAGCCCGCGAGCCACAACTACTGAGCCCAGGCACCACAACTACTGAAGCTCGCCCGCCTAGAGCCTGTGCTCCGCAACAACAGAAGCCACTGCAATGAGAAGCCGGCGCACCGCAAGGAAGAGTAGCCCCGCTCGCCACAGCTAGAGAAAACCTGCATGCAGCAACGAAGACCCAACACAGCCATAAATAAATAAATGAATTTATTTTAAAAAAATTGAATCTTGTGCAGGTATTTCCTAGAACACATATATATTATATATAATATATATATTATATATATTAGTTCAATATACCTGGCACAGTCCTAGTTTCTTCTCTGTAGCTTCTTTTGCCCTCTGTGGGGAGACCCACCAGTAGGCCTTGAGTCACACTGCCTTCAAGACTGATGGTGTCTGAAGACAGGGATTTAAGGCCTGATCTAGTGCTGTCGATGGCAGCTTCATCTACCCTCGCTGCCAGTTGAGTCCCGACCTTCTGTTCTGGTTCTGGTAACTGGAACACAGTGTCTTATCCATGACAGTATCTGCAGCTTGAGCCACAGAGGTGTTCCCTAAATGCTGAGGGACGGGAAGGAGGTGAGCAAGGGAGCTCCAGAATGAGCCGGGATCCTTCCTGCCTCCTCATGGAGCCCAGACCACATTTTGAACTACTCTCGCCTCGTTCCTCTTCCCTTCACCTCACTGGCCTCCTTGAACCCTGGCTACTCTCCCAACTTGCTGTTCTTTTTCTGAAAGACTATCCAGTACCTCTCGGTCCATGCTGCTTACTCCCTCCCCTCCTGGGTCCGATGTTATCTTCTCAGTGGCCACACTCTTTAGTAGAATTACAGCCCCATTCCCTTTACACCCAATCCGACTGTCCTTCCCTGCTTTGTTTTTCTTATTAGCATTTATCACTAACAAACATGCCATGTATTTTATTTATTTATTTTATTGATCATTTTATTGTTTATCTTTCCTTACTAGAACCAAGGTGCAGAAGAGCAGAGAAATTAGTCTTTGTCTCCAGTGCCTACAACATGGTAGTTGCTCAACAAGTGTTTGTTAAACTTACGGGATCCTAGCTTGGTGTCACAGTCTCAAAATGGGGCCCCTCATATCCCCATTGGTACCCCCAGCTCAATACCCATCACAGACTTCCCTCATGCTAAATGCTGGCCTGCCTCTTTGAATGGCCCCTAAAATATCCCCTTTTCAATAGCTATTTATTGAATGGATAAATAAATGCTCTCAGATCACCGGTCCCTATGTGCTGCCTTCCTGTTGAAAATCTCCCTTCCTGCTCTTCTGCATATTGTATTCCTAGCACACTCCTAGTTCCACACACCAGTCTTTCCTTGGATTTTCCTTGGTGAAATTTAAGAGTCCGTTTGGGCCTCAAGGGTCCCTCCATTTGCCCCTGTTTTTTTGGTTTTTGCCTCTATTTTTTTTGGCCACACCACATGGCCTGTGGGACTTTCCGTGACCAGGGATCAAACCCGTGCCCCCTGCAGGGAAAGGGCAGAGTCTTACTCACTGGACGGCCAGGGAAGCCCCTTGTTTTTTGTTTTTGGCCACGCCACCACACGGCTTGTGGGACCTTAGTTCCCCGACCAGGGATTGAACCCAGGCCCTCAGCAGTGAAAACAAGGAGTCTTAACTACTGGACTGCCAGGGAATTCCCTGCCCCTGTTTAAATACAAGCCACACCCCTCTCCCTGCACAGCCCTGCCCCTCCCCTGCATTCCGTCTCTTTGTTCTGGCCTCCCCTATTGTCCTTCTTCCCAGAATCCTTCCTCCATGTCATATGCTGACCACAAAATGTCGCAACTGGAAGAGATCTTAGGAGTCCAAGCTCTTGTTTTATAGATGAAAAGAGACAGGCCTGCAAGCATTTGGCTTGTCCAGATTTGCACAACTAGTTAGGCCACGGCCGGAACTTGGATCCAGGGACACAGATTCCCAACCGGTCCAGTGCCCTTCCCACGTGCCTTAAATTCTCTTCACTGGCAGCAGTCTGCCCTTACCTAAAACATCTTTTACTCTTTTGGGCCTGGTGAATTACTTTGTTCAATGGCTATACAGATAGTGTATATCTGAGGTAAGAAGTCTCTTCAGATCCACATTTCCTTAACTCTTAAGCCTATTTTAAGGTTAAGATTACCTTCTGGCAAGGGAAACCCTTATTGTCCTCCATTGCTTTTAAAACACTCATGCCCCAGCATTGACATTTTAACCTACAAAGCTCATTGTCAATTTAGGGGAAATGGGACTTGATTCAAAAGGCGACTTCTGGCTGTCTTTCCCTTCCTCCCAAAAAGAGGCAAAATCTTCCAGAGTACCATGAGAGGTATACTATTGTACATACTTTTTACACCCTTTCTGACCTGACCATGAGGACCTGAAGAGATAAAGAGTTGTGTGGTGTGTTCTCCACATGATCTTATTTCTGACACCGTCAATAAAATCAAACAAAGTATTTATATCAACCCAGCCAAAGCTAAAACCAGGTGGTGGTTTTATAAATAAATGTTTCTTCAATGGACAGTTCCTTATTTGTCTTCAAATAATCACTTAACCTACCAGAATGGCTAAAAGTAACATAGCTAACCATATAAGGTGCTGATGAGGAAGCTGAGCAACTAGAGCTCTCATCTATTGATAATGGAAATGAAAACTGGTACAACTGATAGGGTAGGGGGTCCCCAGAGAAAGAGAACCAGGCATGGCTTTCCCAACATAAGAGAAACTAATTTGGCCTAAGCTTTCTGCATCTAAGCCTGGCACCATGCTTGCCTCAGTAATTAATGATCTTAAGGGAAATTAGGAAAGAAAGGAACAAAGGAAAAGCAGTCAGGAAACAATAGTTCAGAGATAAGACGAGTTTAGTTCCTCCTCAAGGGATATAAATAACAATCTGTTACATATCTTTGAGCTCTGCAGGAACCAAGGCCCCTACCCAGGTGGAGGATGCAATGATGATATTGACCTTTTCTGACTTCTATCAACTAAAGCTTGGACTCAGTCAACCTATGTCCCAGTTCTGTGTTGAATTCTCTGCTCTAGCTCCTTCAAGAATATGTATGTACCCTTAGCTTAAAAGTTCCCCAATTTTGCTGTTTGGGAGACACTGCTTTAGGAAACATCCCAAGTGTTCTCCTTATTTGCTGCAAGTAATAAATCCTCACTCCTCCCAATCTTTGGCTTGCTTCTGTCTTTTGGTTCAACATCCCCCATAACAACCATTCTGGAAAATAGTCTTAAAGTTTCTTATAGAGACACAAAGAATACAATCTAGATATGCCATTCCAGGTATCAACTGAGGAGAACTGAAAACTTATGCCATGCAAAACACCCTATAGATTAGTGTCCAAGAACTGAAACAATCCTAAAGCCCAGCTAGCGAATGAATAAACAAATTTTAATATACTCATACAAAAGTGTCTAGGAGTTAAAACTTTTCCCATAGAACTCTCCTACACTATTGGTGAGAATGTTAGTTGGTGCAGCCACTATGGAAAACAGTATAGAGGTTCCTCAGAAAACTAAGAATAAAATTACCATATGATCCAGCAATCCCACTCCTGGGCACATATACTAACAAAACTATAACTCGGCTTCCCTGGTGGCGCAGTGATTGAGAGTCCGCCTGCCGATGCAGGGGACACGGATTTGTGTCCCGGTCCGGGAAGATCCCACATGCCGTGGAGCGGCTAGGCCCGTGAGCCATGGCCACTGAGCCTGCGCGTCTGGAGCCTGTGCTCCGCAACGGGAGAGGCCACAACAGTGAGAGGCCCACGTACCGCAAAAAATAAATAAATAAAACAAAACAAAACAAAACAAAACTATAACTCAAAAAGATACATGCACCCCTATGTTCATAGCAGCACTATTCACAATAGCCAAGACAAGGCAGCAACCTAAATGTCCATTGACAGATGAATGGATAAAGAAGATATGGTACATATATACAATGGAATACCACTCAGCCCTAAAAAAGAATGAAATAATGCCATTGCAGCAATTTGGGTGGAGATAGAGATTATCATAGTAAATGAAGTAAGTCAGAAAGAAAAATACCATATGATATCACTTATATGTGGAATCTAAAATATGACACAGGGACTTCTCTGGTGGCACAGTGGTTAAGAATCTGACTGCCAATGCAGGGCACACGGGTTCGATCCCTGGTCCAGGAAGATCCCACACCCCACAGAGCGACTAAACCCATGCGCCACAACTACTGAGCCTGCGCTCTAGAGCCCGCGAGCCACAACTACTGAAGTCCATGCACCTAGAGCCCATGCTCCACAATGAGAAGCCTGCACACTGAAATGAAGGGTAGCCCCACCTCGCTGCAAAAAGAGAAAGCCCGCGCGCAGCAATGAAGATCCAACACAGCCAAAAATAAATAAATAAATAAATTTCTTTAAAAAATAAAATAAAATATGACACAAATGAACCTATTTAAGAAACAGTAACAGACTCATGGATATAGAGAACAGACTTGTGGTTGCCCAGGGTGGGCGGGTGTTGGGGGAGGGATGGAGTGGGAGGTTGGAGTTAGCAGATGTAAGTTATTATATATAGAATTGATAGACAACAAATTTCTACTGTATAGCACAGGGAACTTTATTCAATATCCTAAGATAAACCATAATGGAAAAGAATATTTAAAAAAGAATGTATATATATGTATAAGTGAATCATTTTGCTGTACAACAAAAATTAACACATTGTATATCAACTATACTTTAATAAAAAAAGAAAAGAACAACAACAACAAAAACTTTTCCTGTACTCATTCTTTCTTGATTCAGGTCTTTTGAATTCAACTGACAAAAGACAGATTAACAAAAGATAACATTCAATCACCATATTTTCGTTAAGGTATGTAGAGGGTGCGCAGAAAAATGTGACTCAAGGGGCAGTTAGAATTTAGGGCTTATTATATACCATCTTAATTGGGAAGGGGAGGGAGAGAAAGACACTTATGGGGAAACAAATGAGTTCTCAATAAAGGAAAGGGAGGGAGAAAGGGCATTCATGGGGAAACAAATGACTTTCTGGAAAGATAAATTGGCCTCAGGAGAACAGATGGGAGATAGGATAGTTGTGTGACAATGTCTGTTTACATGTGGTGTGGAGACTTCTCATGGCTCTTGATTAGAGTCAATCATCCCTGGTGGATCCCAGGGATGGCCTCTAGGGTAGGGGATTTATGACAATTGAGTTCTTAATTCTGCTTTTAGGAAGATAAGAGATTTCACAAACTCAAATGCCTTCTGATAAAATAATTTTTATGCCACAGTGAGTGGGTATTACTGACCCTTTCAATAGTGAAACCAAGCAGGACCCTGTGGGGCTTCTGGGCAAGGAAGCCTTTCCGTGTCCCTTGATTCTTGTTTGTAGGGAATAGGTTTCGGCCTCCATGACTTTCACTGAGTTCCAAAGGGCAGGTTCAAACAGTTGCTAATCAGGGAGGGGAGGGGATGCAGAGACAAAGGAGGAGCAACCAAGAAACAGTAGTGCAGCCTTGGAGCAGGGTCCTGGTTCCCTCTCAAGGAATAGCATAACAATGTCTTTAAGCTCTTTATAGAAACCCCCCAAATGGATTATGTCAGCATTCCTCATACCAGAGAAGATTACCTGAGGCCAGATTAAAGGAAGCAGAGAGGCTCATCAAGATTACCTGAGGGGCTTCCCTGGTGGCACAGTAGTAAAGAATCCACCTGCCAATGCTAGAGGACATGGGTTCGAGCCCTGGTCCGGGAAGATCCCACACACCGTGGAGCAACTAAGCCCATGTGCCACAACAACTGAGCCTGCGCTCTAGAGCTCATGAGCCACAACTACTGCAGCCCACGCTCCTAGAGCCCATGCTCCGCAACAAGGGAAGGCACCATGGTGAGAAGCCAGTGCGCCAAAACAAAGAGTAGCCCCTGCTCGCCCCAACTAGAGAAAGCCTGCAAGCAGCAACAAAGACCCAATGCAGCCAAAATAAATAAATAAAATAAACAAATTAGGGCTTCCCTAGTGGTGCAGTGGTTAAGAATCCACGAGCTCGAGCCCTGATCTGGGAGGATCCCACATGCTGTGGAGCAACTAAGCCCGTGCACCGCAACTACTGAGCTTGCACTCTTGAGCCCGTGAGCCATAACTACTGAGCCCACGTGCCACAACTATTGAAGCCTGCATGC
Organism: Mesoplodon bidens; assembly: GCF_964165515.1. Classification (NCBI taxonomy): domain Eukaryota; kingdom Metazoa; phylum Chordata; class Mammalia; order Artiodactyla; family Ziphiidae; genus Mesoplodon; species Mesoplodon bidens. The sequence goes on from NC_138176.1 coordinate 135,442,692, forward strand.
CTAGAACCCGTGCTCTGCAACAGGAGAAGCCACCGCAATGAGAAGCCCGCACGCCACAACTAAGAGAAACCCGGCGTGCAGCAACGAAGACCCAACACAGCCAAAAATAATAAATAAATAAAAATAAATAATTTTTTAATTAATTAATTAATTAATTATTAAAAAAAAAAGATTACCTGAGACCAGATTAGAGGAGTGCAGGCCCTGCACACACCCTAATTTTGTCAGCAATTCCACCCTTGAACTACTGCTATAAAACATCTCACTAAATCCTCCTAGGTTGGGACACATAGTTTTCTTTTTTTTTTTAATATATTTTTTATTTATTTATCTTGACTGCATTGGGTCTTCGTTGCTGTGCACAGGCTTTCTCTAGTTGCGGTAAGTGGGGGCTACTCTTCATTGCGGTGCGCGGGCTTCTCATTGTGATGGTTTCACTTGTTGCGGAGCACAGGCTCTAGGCACGTGGGCTTCAGTAGTTGTGGCACGCAGACTCAGCAGTTGTGGCTCATGGGCTCTAGAGTGCAGGCTCAGTAGTTGTGGCACACGGGCTTAGTTGCTCCATGGCATGTGGGATCTTCCCAGAGCAGGGCTCGAACCCACGTCCCCTGCATTGGCAGGCGGATTCTTAAACACTGCGCCACCAGGAAAGCCCAGGGGACACATAGTTTTCAAGGGCAGAATCCTGCTGTGTCCCCCTTTGCCTGGCAAAGCAATAAAGCTCTTCTTTTCTACTTCACCCAAAACTCTTTCTCCAAGATTCAATTGAGCACCGGTGCACAGAGGCCAAGCTTTCGGCATCAACACCGTGAAACCTTAACTGAATCAAGTGTATTGATTTGGATGAAAATGAAATCTAAATTCCGATGTTGTGCTCAGAAGATAGAATGTTTCCATAAGAAGCTAGTCTGCATGTAATCTAGAAAAGAGGAAAATGAAGGGGGAAATATTGGCACTGTTTACCTAACACTGTCCGCAGAGCATTGAGACACTGAATCTGACAGAGATGCATAATCTAGGTTTAAGACAAGCATAGTTCACTTGGAGTTTTTGGCTCAGAATAGATGTGAAGATTATCTTTCCTGACATTAAGTCCATGCTCACGAAGTCACTTAATAGCTAATAACATATACCGTCCATACTTTGATTTCAAGCAACAATTAAGTCATTAAACAACTAGTATTCTAATTTTTGCATCTCCTCCTGCTATTCTCCCCCTAACATCTCCTACTATATTTCTTTCCTTGTTTTTCACTCTCACTCACTGGGCTCCAGCCACACATGCCTAGCATAGTGCTGTCATAAAACCTTTGCACATGTACTTAAATGAAGGATCTTGAAATAAGGAGATCACCCCGGATTATCTGGGTGTGTCCTAAATCCAAAGACAGGTGTCCTTATAAGAGATACACAGAGAAGAAAACAGAGAAGGCAGTGTGAAGACTGAAGCAGAGATTGGGGTGATGTGGCCACAAGCCAAGGAAGCTGGCAACCACCAGAATTTAGAAGAGGCATGGAATGGATCCTCCCCTAGAGGCCATTCAGAGGCAGCATGGCTCTGCTGACCTTGATTTTGGACTTCCAGCCTCCAGAACTGTGAGAGAATAAATTTCTCTTTTTAAACACCCCAGTTTGTGGCAATTTGTTACAGCAGCCCTAGGAAACTAATACAGTGCATGATACCATCTAGGTAATGTTCTCAAACTGACAAAATTATAGATATGGAGAATAGATTAGATGTGACCAGGTATTAAGAATGGAGGGGGGGGTGTGTTTGTGGGGTTGGGGGATGGGGTGATGGCTTGTGATTGATTATACAGGGACACCACAAAGGAGACTGTTGTGGTGATGGAATAGCTCTATATGCATGTAAATGTGATAAATCTGAATAGGGTCTGTGGACTGTACCTGTATCAATTTTCCTGTTTTGATATTATACCATAATCATATAAGATGTTATAATTGGAGGAAAGTGGATGAAGGAGGACATCAAATCCCTCTGTACTATTTTTGCAACTTCTGTGAATCTATAATTACTTTAAATTGAAAAATTTAAAGAATTAATTTCACTTGTTTCTTTTCACTATTTTCAGTTATGACTGCTAGAAAATTTTCAATTACATATGTGGCTTGCACTATATTTCAATTTCATCAGTGCTGCCCTAGAATGTGATTTTCTCCTTTGGGGTTCTTATATAAGGAGCTGAGTGGCCTCCTGCCCTGAAATCTCAGCCTGACCTTCCACAATTGCAATGAAAACTCTACAAGCCTGGGAAGTAAAGTAGTAATAGGAGGGAAAGTACAAGCTGAGTCAGAGAGACCTGGATGGAATCCTGGCTTTGCTACTTAGACCTCAGGCAAATCCTTTAACCTCTCTCAGTCTCCATCTCTTAGTCTGGAAAATCAGAATAATAATGCCATCTTGCCAAGTCCAATGTGAGAACAAAGTGAGGTCATAAATGGAGAACTCCCAGCAGGGTGCCTAGCATAGCGTTGTCTCAAGTGCTCAGTAACTGTCAGTTCTTTGCCATTCTCTTCTAAGTTTCTCAGGCCACATTAGGCCTGGACAGTTCAAGAAAGAGGAAGAGGAGGGAAGTGATAATTGGGCACCATCTTAGGCACTGTCTGCTGTGCATTGGAAAGTACATTACTGTTTAGAGATGCTTTCAGGACTTGATTTCATTCACTGCTCATGACAATCCTGTGATGTAGATTATTGCTGTCAATCATTAACCTCCCATAAAACCACCAAAAAACATGTTGACTAAGCAAAGCTAAGTTTAATACTGCAGAAAGAAGGAACAGCACCTTGACAGACTCTTAATAATAAGCGGAGGATATTTATAGGGTTTCAGGCCCAGGTCAGATGACTTTAAGCTGCTCTGGTAAGGCAGGGAACTGGTCGGGAATGGGCAGAGTTTATAATATAATAGTATAGCATTGGTGAGCATAGCAAGGTGAGGGTCTTGAAACAAGTATTAATGAGCAAGTTGTTAATTTTGATAAGTAATTTTGATAAGTCCACTTCCCTGGTGTTCCAGTGGTTAAGAATATGCCTGCCGATACAGGGGACACAGGTTCGATCCCTGGTCCGGGAGGATCCCACATGCTGTGGAGCAACTAAGCCCGTGCACCACAGCTACTGAGCCCGTGCTCTGGAGCCTGCATGCCACAATTACTGAGCCCACGTGCCGCAACTACTGAAGCCTGCATGCCTAGAGCCCGTGGTCCGCAACAAAAGAAGCCACTGCAAGGAGAAGCCCATGCATGTTAACGAAGAGTAGCCCCTGCTTGTTGCAACTAGAGAAAGCCCAAGCACAGCAATGAAGACCCAGTGGAGCCATAAATAAATAAGTAAATAAATAAATAAATAAATTTAAAATAAATAACATATTTATTTGCTCGTGTTTACATCGCTTTTTCAGTTCCAGTGGGGTAAAAATGTAAAGTAAATAAATTAGTAACCCTCATAAAGAAATCTCTAAGCAGTCTCATACATGGTTAAGTTGCCATGTAAATTGGTATCACCTCTTGGGAGGGTAATTCGGCTTGGGAGGGTAGACTCTTGAAGACTTCATTGTGCATACACTTTGTCCTAGCAACTCTATTTCTAAAAATTTACTCTACAGAAATATTTGGGGGAAAAAATATATATACATATATATACATATATGTGTGTGTGTGTGTGTATACACACACACACACACACACACATACAGAGAAAGAGAGAGAGAGAGATGGTTATTGCAGCACTATTTGCAATTGCAAAAAAACTGTAAACAGTCCAAATGTTCATCAGTAGGAATTGGTTTTGGATGTAATCATAGACATATAGTTTCTAAAAGGGAAAAAATGGGGGCAGGGATAAATTGGGAGATTGGAATTGACATATACACACTACTATATATAAAATAGATAACTAATAAGGACCTACTATATAGCACAGGGAACTCCACTCAATACTCTGTAATAACCTATATGGTAAACGAATTTAAAAAAGAATGGATATATGTATATATATAACTGAGTCACTGCGCTGTACAGCAGAAAGTAACACAACACTGTAAATCAACTATACTCCAATAAAAACTTTTTTAAAAATAAATGTTTCATATAGATAAATACAGCTTAAATAGTACTGTATATTTGTATAAAAAGATATCTAAGTCACATTGTACAATTTTTAAAAAGCAGATTTCAGAACAGATCATATAGTATGAACCAGTTTTTAATTTTTTAAAAAGAGTACATGGGAATTCCCTGGCAGTCTAGTGGTTAGGACTCTGCACTTTCACTGCCATGGGCCTGGGTTCAATCCCTAGTCAGGGAACTAGGATCCTGAAAGCTGCACAGTGTGGCTAAAAAATGAAAAATAAAAAAATAAAAATAAAAAGGGTATATATTGGTCTGAAAAAATATCTGGAATAACGTTTCAAACTATTTGTGGTGATTTGGGAAGTAGGGTGACAGGAGATTTCTGCTTTCAAATAATAATTTTCTTGCTATTTGAATTTTTTATTATAACAAGAATTATTCTTTCAAAAACTGAAATGTAAATATATGGTCAATCCAGCAAATGCCTCATGTATCAGTTAGCCTAGGTCAGAGTTTCTCAACTTCAGCAGTGACATCTTGGGCTGGATAATTCTTCATTTAGGGTCACTGTCTTTGCAGTCTAGGATGTTACCAGCATTCTGGCCTCTACATTCTGGGTGCTAGTAGCACACCTTCCTGCCCAGCTGTGACTCCAGGCATTGGAAATGTCTCCTAGTGACATGGTTGCCTTACATAGCAACCCAGTTAAATTTGAATTTCATATAAATAGCAACTAATTTTTATAAGGTTGTCACATGTAATATTTCTATGTTGCATCCTATAATTTTATTTGATAAATCTGGCAACCTACCTGGGGCATTAGCTGTTCTGGTTGAGACCCACTGGCCTTAAGTGTTACACTGCTTTGTTGCCTTGACTTTTCTGAAGATCAATCTTGGTACAGAAAACTCCGCTTCTTTGTCCCTCTCTGCACCTTGATATAGCCATGGGCTGTAGGCTGATTGGAAGCCTGCAAAAAGCCAAGTCATTTTCCTGTTATATCTCTTGCACTGTCTGCCACCAAACAATCAATAGTATCTCCAGAAAATTCCCTCATTCAGACTAAGCTCCACAGTATTTTTCTGAAGAATTGCTGGGCCAGATAGTTTTGTGTAGAAAGTATAAATCCTGTCCTTCTGCTCTGGTATGATTCTTTCTAAGCTAGATCCGCCACCTCTACAAGGTTTATGCTCTAAGCTTTGAAAAAGGAATTGTAAGACAAGTTGACAAAGGTTTAATGAAAGATTACAAATACATTATGTCAACTTAATTCATAAATTTAGCATTTACTAAATGTCACTATATATTTAAAAAAACTTAGACTACATTTTCTCACTTCTCAAGAAATCCTGAGTATGCAGAACAGTTATTGAGAAATCATAACTGATAAATTAAATGTTACTTACACTCAAGTATTTTTAAGAGAAAAATATTAAATTATTACCATTTTGTATGGGTATATATATATATATATATATATGTATAATATTTGATGTAGCTGCATTTGAAGTTGATTGGTAGGATGTAAGGTAGGGCCTTGAAAAGCAAGAGTGCCTGAGGTCTCAGAGGCCTAGGCAGGTCTCTCCCAGAATTTCTTAGGAGTGACATAGGTTGTTTACATATGCTGGGGGGAAAAAGAAAAAAATGATAAACTAAAATTGATTTTGAGAGATTAATATATTGACCATATCATCGTCTCATTCTAAAATAACCCCCAAAATTGGATGGAGGGTAGGAAATACTATGATATTCTAATTTGTATGCTCCCAAATTGTTCTAACTCTTCTCAAAAGGATGTGTACTTTTATAATATAGAAAATAAGAATTTTTAAAGTAAAATAAAATAATCTTGGAACATCTTATAAGAGTATGTTTGGGGGAGTGAAAAATGTTACAACTTTTTTGGAGAATAAGTTGGCACTGCCAAAATAAACACACACACATACATAAACACACAAGGCTCTTGACCCAACAAAATCTCCTTGTGTATATAGATATACAAGTATATTCAGTCCAGTGTTTTCAATAAAACTAGTGGTTAAAATATTAACCAGGTTTATTTTGTGGAATGGGCTTATACGAGGGTACTTTCACTTTCTACAATATGCATTTCTATATTATGCAGCTTATAATGTTATATTTAAATTATAGGCCTCAAATTTGCTTATAAATTGCTTCATTCATTCAACAATCATTCAGTACTTACAATGTGTCAGGTTTACTCTTTTGAATCTTCCCTCACCAATGCAAATAAGGAGATGACTAACTGAATGTTTTCTGGGTACCAAGGAATCTACATGGTGCAGAATGACTGGGTAGAGGATAAAATAGAGGGTGCTGGGGCTTCCCTGGTGATGCAGGGGTTAGGAATCCGCCTGCCAATGCAGGGGACATGGGTTCAGGCCCTGGTCCGGGAGGATCTCACATGCCATGGAGCAACTGGGCCCTTGTGCCACAACTGCTGAGCCTGTGCTCTGGAGCCCGCGAGCCACAGCTACTGAGCCCGCGTGCCTAGAGCCCATGCTCGTCAACAAGAGAGGCCACCGCGGTGAAAAGCCCATGCACTGCAACGAGGGGTGGCCCCTGCTTGCCGCAACTAGAGAAAACCCATGAGCAGCAACGAAGACCCAATGCAGCCAAAAATAAACAAATAAATAAAATTTTTTTAATTAAAAAAAAATAGAGGGCGCTATTTGAAGAGTTCCTTGATCACAATCCTAAGGAACACCTGCCACACCAGCCACTTTGGAAAAGAAATTAATAGCTAAAGTTAATTCCTTTAACTGTCAACCACCACCTTCCAAGATCCAGAGATTTCAGACTGAAAGTCAATAGAATTACCTCACCACTCACTCACCTTCCATATAATTGTTTTAGTGAATATAAACTATTATCTTTGCTTTCTATATTCAGAAGCTATTAAATGAGTAACAGTCCCCAGCTTAAATAAAACAAACCCGGAACTTCTTCAAGTTTATTTTTAACATGTAATATAACTCAAAAATAGACAACTATGTGGTCACTCTCGGTGGTTTATGCAGACAGCTGTGGTGACATTGATTACTCAATGTCAAGGAACAGTTAAGAAAAAATGACGTTCAGTGATTAGGGAATGTGGGACCAACACAGACTCACTTTATTCTCACAATATCCCCTGTATAAAAAGTATGGATAAAGATAATTCATGTATGGGGACCCAGAAAATGGAGGCCGCCCCAGCAGCCCAGCCCACGTCACAAATCTAAACCTGAGTCAGCCTGCACTTCCAGGAAATGCCGCACTTTCAAGGAAACCTAACACACACAGATCACAATCCTCTAGCTGAGCTTTAGCTAGCTCACCTTACCCTGGAAAACAGGACCTACTAGGCTTATAAGGAAATCATGCCCTGTTTCCTGTTGCCTCTTCTAAGTGCTATAAAACTCAATCTGGCCTAAAATCCCTCAGGAAGAGGCCTCCACCCACTCTCTGTGAGCAGCATCCCCAATTCATGGATGGTTTTCCCTTCAATACAGTTCATTGAACGCGTTACTAAATTGTATTATCTTTGTCATTTGATAGTATGGACTCCCATCTTACAGAAGATTCAAAGAGAGGTTCCATGTCTTGCCCCAGGGAAGTGCCATGGAGTACAGCAATCTGGCACTATCTATGACTATGGCAATCAGTCCAAATACTACTCAGCTGAGTCTACCAGTCTGGGGCCCAGAGGGTACCATGTGAGTATGGGAGCCCCAGGAAACTCTGGAATTGTTTCCATTGCTAAACTGACTCAAAGGCCTTGAATTTGTACCTATGCCCCAACAGTTTTAAAGCACTGCTTTATATAGAACTGTTTATTATAACATTTTCAAACATATCAAAGTAGAGAGACTAGTGTAATGAAGTTCATATATCCATCATTTAGTAAAGCACTGTTTTTTTTTAAAATTCAAAAACTTGCTGAGTCATATGAGGAGGTCCATAAAAAAAGGTAGCAAGAGAAAAACGCACAGTTGGTTTGTAGTCCTATCTCTACTATGAATAAGCTATGTAGCACTGGATAATTCATGGTGCCTTGTTAATTGAGACATAAAACCTGGAACCTGGAAGGGATTTGTGGGGACTTTCCAGACCTTATATCCTATACTTTTATTCAAAAGTTCTGTCATTCACTCTATCTACAAGCATTAAGCCACCATTATCTCTTGCCTTGATTAATGTCCCTTTGCCCATTCCTGCTCCTCTACATTCCATTCTTCATCTAGAGGCCTTAAAAAGTCAACTTTTAAAAATGCAAATCAGATCATCTGACCACATCACTCCTGGGATAAAATCCCCTCAGTGCCTTCACATTTCTTTTAGGGCAATGTTTGAACTGCTTAACAAGTCCAGTAAGAAGCTGCCTGACCTGGGCTGCTACCTCTCCTTTCACCAGCTCCACCACACTGGCCATTTCCAGTCTCAGACTATCTCCACGTGTTGTTCCAACTACCTAAATGGTTATTCTGGGCCTCAGTACTTACCCCCATTGCAACACAGACCCACTCTGCTTGGGCAGCTTGTTCTCATTTCAGGAACCTGCTTAGATGTCACATCTTCCAGGAAGCCTCCACCTGAACTACATCAAGTCCTGCTAAGCCTCTATGTGCTCTGTTAGTACCTGGTACTTGGATGTCGTGGCCCTAAACACTATTTATTTAATTATGCATGGCAGCCAATCCATGCACCTAACCCAGTCTGGGCCAGGACAGGTTTACTGGAGGAGACACTGACTTTGTAAGCAGGTAGGGTAGGGGGTCCCCAGAGAAAGAGAACCAGGCATGGCTTTCTTGACATAAGAGAAGCCATTTTTGGCCTAAGCCATTTTGTGATCTAAGCCTGGCCACAGTGATTGCCCTTGAATGGGTCTCAGTAATTAATGATCTTAAGGGAAGTGAGGGAATGGAGGAACAAAAGAAAAGCAGTCAGGAAACAATAGTTCAGCAATAAAACAGAGTCCTAGTTCCCCCTCAAGGGGTATACATCACAATCTGATACATATTCTGAGTTCTGCAGGAACTGAGGGCCCCACTCAGGTGGAGGATTGAATGATGATGTTGACCTTTTCTGACTTCCATCAACTAAAGCTTGAACTCTGTCGACTTTTGCACCAATTCTAGCCTGAATTCTCCCTTGCTCAAGCCCCTTCATGAATATGCATATACCACCCAAGCCCCTTCATGAATATGCATGTACCCTTAGCTTAAAACTTCCAAATTTTGCTGTTTGGAGAGACACTGCTTTGGGAAAGATCTCTGGTGTTCTCCTTACTTGTTGCAAGTAATAAATCTGTTGATGAAAAATTAATCAGTCGATCTAAGAAAGAAATGGAAAATTTTATTCAAACCAAATTTGAGGATTATAACCCAGGAAGAGCATGTCAGAAAGCTCTGAGAACTGTTCCACCCTTTAGAAGTCAAGGCACAGTTATATAAGCTTTTTTGAAACAGAGGGCTGGACATCAAATGAGTCATTGTGGTAGGTCATGTGACCTCTTACAAGATCAAGAAGTAATGCTATCTTTTAAGGAGTTGTCTTGTTGATGCTAGAAGTTCCTCTTTAAGGTTGAGCAGGTATTTCTCCCCCTACCAGGGGAAGGTTGGTGATGCATAATGCAGATATACAATGCACAGTGTGGGGAGAGAGGAGTCCAAAGGGCTGAGAAGATTTTTTGTTTAAACTTCTCTTGTCTTGCCATAAAAATATGACTTTTATTTCACAAATCATTACTTCTTCCAATCTTTGGCTTGGATGTATCTTTTGCCCTGACACCCACCAAGAAGCAAACCCAGTTTTCGGGTAACAACTTTGTGGAGGAAATCCATCCAACAAGCCTCCAATAGTCTTATATGTGGTAAGTGGTTCACTGAGGGAGGGGAACTCTTTCAGGGATCTTTTAGGAATACTCAGTTACTGACATTCCGGCATGATATTCTGCCAAACTAACTTAGCCTGTGGTCAGGTACCATCCATCTTTTCCCATTCACAGTGAACAGAGCAACTATTGGTCAGTACCAAGATGGGCTGGGTTAGTAAATCAGCAGGAACTGGGTAAGCCCCCCCCCTTTTCTTTTAAAGACGGAAGTGGGAATTATAATAAGGAGGTAGACTTTCCCTTAATATAAGCCACAAAACTGAAGCATAACTTTTTTTTTTTAGAATAATCACTGATAATTTGTCAGCAAGTATAGATCATCTTAATCTGGAAGTCCAAATAAAATGGGTCATTTACACCTAGAGAGAAGTTTTAGTCCAATCATTGACTATCATTATTTTACAATAGTCATAATTTAGTTCTATTTTATTAGTTTCTAAAAATATGAATTTAAACACTAAAGTATTATATACTTTATAAGTATTAGATTCTGGAATTTTTTGTGATTCACAACTAATTAGAAACAAACTTGTAAAAAATATCAAACATTCCAGAAGTGTACGATTTGAAAACTAAAATTTTATATATCACTCGTACTCAAGAATAAGTAATGTCAATAGTTACATGGTTAAGGCTTTTTTCTAACCATATATGACATACATATAAAATACATTCTCAAACTAAAATTATTACATACTGTCCTGAACTTTCTTCCTTTAATAATATATCTTGAACCTGTCATTATATGCAGATTTGTCTAGTTCTTTTTAATAAATTCCCAGAATCCCATGTATTAAAATTTTAAAGCATTCCAAAAACAAAATTAAATATTTGTATACTGAAATTTTCTTTATGTTGCACAAATGAAATTCATTTATTCATCGTTTTTACTGGGTGTGTCTCCTAGAAATATTCCGGTAAAGTGTGCTCAGACCTGAAACACACCAAATTCAGTTATATATAAAAAGATCAAATTGAATTTCTTGGAGGAATCTCCCCAAAGTAGAGTTGTAGGAGGATAGATAAAGTCAGTATAGAAGAAATAAAGAGGATGTTTCACATACATGTTTATTTGGTGCATTTGTGACATGCAGTTTCAGGAATACAAAGAAAATTATTTTCCCATTTACAGGAGTGAGGTCTTTAACTGAAGACAAGGTTTTGATAGAATAGATAAACTAAAGGACATTGGTTTGCATATGCAGATCACTTCAGAGTGACCTCCAACATTCCTCTGGAATTGGTTTAGTCTGGAGAGGAACTCTACCCCTGACCCCTGCTTTAAATACTATAGAATAGTATTAAATACTGTAAAAACCTGTTAGAAAATAATTAGATTTTCTTTTCAGATTGACATATTTTGCTGAAATTTTTTTAGACGTTAGTTTCTTTAAGTATTTTAGGAGTTTGGATTCTTGTCTCTCTGCAAGGAGAAACAACAGGGGAGGAGAATGACCAGGTCTGTTTGCAAAAGGTCACTTTGGCTAATGTGAGGGAATGGATTATAGGGAAAAGTAGCAGCCTGACTGAGGTTTTATAAATAACGCACAAAGTTTAAGTCATTCCTTGGCTCAAAAGCCTTCATCTCGTAGTAAAACCAAAGGCCCTTCAGTGCTCAATCTCTCCAGCCCCCACCACCGATTTTGGGGGTGTTGGGCTGCACCCAGCCAGCCTACAAAACCTATACTTGCCCAGCTTCAAGACGTTAAGAAAGAGCCTGGAGTCAGCAACAGAGACATCAATGGTTTAATGGATGGGGGTGAATTTAACATGTCTGAAGCAATGTCCTGAAGCGACACCCCACTGTTTGCTGCAGACAGCGGGTGGGATGTGGGAGCAGTCTTTTCTCCTGGGGAGAGGGGAAGATTGCCAGTTATAGGGGGAATTGACATCATGTTGGTTCATGGATTACCAGGAAAACTAGCAGAGGGGCCCGCCCCTCACCCAATCACTAGCTTGGGCCTGGGGCAAGTAGGTAGGAAGGTCAGTCATGTGAGTAGGGTACAGGTGAAGCAGACACTGGTCGAGCAGGGTATGTACAGAGAGCAAGAGAACAGCCATCTTGAATGGCCTGACCAAGCAGGGAGTCTCCTAGGGCAGGGGTTTTATTGTTTTGTTCACTACTATAGGGCCAGTGCTTAGCAGAGCTTCACATAGGCATGCTGATAATACTGGTTACTGAGTAAATGGTTCTTTCATTTTAGGATAAATTAAAAAATTCTTAACCTGGTATCCAAGGCCTATCTGGGGCAGTCACAGCCTCATCTTATCATCTTTGCCCAGGGCTCTTGCTGTGGTCACACTGCACTTGCTTTAACTTTCTCAGTCTTAGAATTCCCTGCCTAGAAGGGTCTCAATGTCCTCTTTTCTTGTCCAACTCCTTTCAAACTTCAAGTTTCAGCTTTTATGTGATTTCTCAGGAAGCCTTTTCTTGCCACTTTTAGAGACTCTAACAACAAACACCAGTTTTTTGCCTTCTTAGTGTTTATCATAATTTTTCTTTTTATTTATAGAAAAAGCATTTTGAAAATTTCTAGACTTTATTTTTTTAGAATAGATTTAGATTTATAGAAGAATACAGCAGATAGTACAGAATTCCCATACACTTTCATTCCCAACATAGTTTGCCCTATTATCTTATTTTTAAAATGGCACATTTGTTATAGTTAATGAACCAGTATGTGTTCATTTCTTTCAACACATTATTAGTATTAATTAAAGTCCATAGTTATTCAGATTTCCTTAGTTTTTACCTAATGTCCTTATTCTGTTCCAGAATCCCATCCAGGATACCATATTATGTTTATTCATTGTCATGTCTCCATAGGTTATGACAGTTTCTCAGACTTTCCTTATTTGTGTGTGTGTGTGTGTGTGTGTGTGTGTGTATTTAATATTTATTTATTTATTTATTTGGCTGCACCGGGTCTTAGTTGTGGCATGTGGGCTCTTAGTTGCAGCATGTGGGATCTAGTTCCCTGACCAGGGATTGAACCCAGCCCCCCTGCATTGGAAGCACAGAGTCTTAACCACTGGACCACCAGGGAAGTCCCAGACTTTATTTTTGATGACATTCACAGTTTGAGGAGTACTGGTCAGGTACATTGTCAGATGTTATTTTTTTAAGGAAACTTTTTATTTAAGAATAATTTCTTTTTTTTAAGAATAATTTCTTAATAGTAATTTAATTCTCTTTGAAAAATTAGTATTAGTTTTTCCCAGTACACTATAATCTCCATGAAGTTGGGCCATGTCTGACTTACTCACAGCTTTATCCCAGTGGCTAATACATAGCAGACACTCAATATAAATTGCTAAATGAATAAATTATTACTCATGAAACAGCATTCCTCCAGGAGGTATCATTGGAAATTCCTACTCTTAGGAATTCTCCTCAGGGCTAAGTATGGCCTTCTTAGTATATCATTACAAATCTTTCTTCGTATATCAGTACAAATCCATTCTCTCTTCTAGTTGAAATTCAGATTCCTTCTGTCCATTATGTTTTTCATATTATTTTACTTTACAATATGTCTCCTTTAAGGGCTTCCCTGGTGGTGCCGTGGTTGGGAGTCTGCCTGCCGATGCAGGGGACACGGGCTCGTGCCCCGGTCCGGGAAGATCCCACATGCCGCGGAGCGGCTGGGCCCGTGAGCCATGGCCGCTGGGCCTGCGCGTCCGGAGCCTGTGCTCCGCAACGGGAGAGGCCACGGCAGTGAGAGGCCCGCGTACGACAAAAAAAAAAAAAAAAAAAAAAAGTCTCCTTTAACTCAACTTCTTTAGCGTTCATTTTCATGTATATATGGGTTCATTATAGCTAATTCTTACTGAACATTGTAGAGCATATCCAAGGAGCTGTAATTACAGCAATGTATTTAGAAGGAAAAATTCCTTTTGAGAGGCTTACAGTCTCCTTGAGACGACTAGATATGTACATAGAAATAAATATCAAAAAATGAAACATTGGGTAACCTGGGAAATGAATGATATAAACCTGAAATACTTACTAGGTCTCTGGGAACAGAAAACTCAATAGGACCCAAGAGAGTAGGCTTGAAAAAAATCCATAAACAATGCTCAGCTTTCTGAGAGCACTTGGTTCTGGTAATGAATATTCAGTTGTCAGCCCTAGAACCTGAAAATCTTTATAGCATCTAAATAAAAGGTATGTGTCAAAGGAATATGGTAGAAGGAATATAAGCTTTAGAATCAAAATTCCAGCTCTATCCATTATAAACTGTGTGCTTAAGAAATAGTGTGCAAAGATTCTGATACTTCTTTAAAAAAATCATCCAAAACATGGAAATAAGGCAAAAAGAAGCATGTGTACCTTTTCAATGTCATGTTTGAGTTCTATCTTAACAGGTCTGCTCAAGGATGATTTAAATCTCTAGGGAAATGACCACTTTTGCTATGCTATTTACTATTAATCAGGCACAGACTTGGTGAAGTTAATGTTAACTTGTAGATTTTTGTCTGATAGAGAGGAAAATGATTTCTCTCCAGCAGAAAAGATATCCCCAAAGGCTATAGTTTTATTGCCCTGTAGGACATTAACTAGTTGTGTCTCTCATCTAGCAAATTTTTTTTTAGCATGTCTTTCCTGGCAGACTTTGTAAGTCTCTGTTTTTCAAATGGTGAGCTTTACCATCTGTCTGTTCCCTTACTGATAAGTTCAACAAATCTTTCATGCACACACACACACACACACACATACATTTTTCTAAGAGCCATATTTTAACTTTGGACAAGTAACTAATAATATCCTCTTTGTGTTCAGTGTTGTATGGGAAAAGACCTTTTCTTTGGCAAAAGATCTGCCTAGTCTCCACAGGTTATAGGGCTTAGTTTTTCTGCTTATACCTTACAAGCAAATTTAGTTTTGAACATGAGAGGTTTAAGATGCCCATAAAATATGCCAGTGGAGACGTCAAGGAAGTTCTAAACTTAGAGTTCAGGGAAGAGGCCTGGGCTGACAATGTAAGTTTGAGAGTCATTTACATCATCAAGAAGGTATTTACAGTCATGAAGATAAACAGAGAGGGATGAAGGAGTGGGAAAAAGAATGAGAGAAGGAATAAAGACTGACACAGAATTGTTGACATGATACAATACCACATTGGAACTACAATATTTAGAGACCCACAGAGGATGAAGTGGTAGCAAAGGAGACTGGAGAGGGAACAGAGACACCAGAGAATAAAACAGTGTAGTGTTAGAAAAACCAGTGGGCTGGGTCAAATGCTGCTGAGAGGCTGTGTCAGATAAGGAGTAGAATGCATGTATTAGATATGGCAACAAGGAAGACAGCAGGACTTTAAAAAGGTCACTTAGTGTGGAGTGATGAGGACAGATGCCCGGCTGGATGTGAATGGGTTGAAGGGTAAATGGAAGCTGAAGATGTGGAGAAAGGGCTTCCCTGGTGGCACAGTGGTTAAGAATCCACCTGCCAATGCAAGGGACACAGGTTTGAGCCCTGGTCCAGGAAGATCCCATATGCCGCAGAGCAACTAAACCTGTGCGCCACAACTACTGAGCCTGTGCTCTAGAGCCCACGAGCCACAACTACTGAGCCCGCATGCCACAATTACTGAAGCCCAAGCGCCTAGAGCCCGTGCACTGCAATGAAGAGTAGCCCCCGCTCACCACAACTAGAGAAAGCACGCGCGCAGCAACAAAGATCCAACGCGGCCAAAAATAAATAAATTAATTAAATAAATTTATTTTTTAAAAAAAGATGTAAAGACAGTACAAGTAGAAAACTTATACTACAGACGTACCTGAGACTTCTGGAAGAGATTTAGACTCTACAAACATTAATTATGTTCCTAGAAGGATCCTGATGATCTCACCAAAGTGAAATCCAACAAGATTAGATGCCTGGTACACACCACACTGTGCTATTATAGAATTCTGGAGAGCAATACTCGAGGAAGCTTCTACTGAAGTGGAATGTGGGTTCTAGACCCTGACTGCCTGGGCTCAAATCCCAGCTGTCTCATTAACTAGCTCAATGACCTTGGGAAATTACTACAACTCTGAATCTCAGTTTCTTTATCTGTAAAATAGGGATAGTTAGTAGCACCTGCTTCATAAGTCTGCTGTAGAGATAATATCTCAAATAAAGACAGTGTCTGTGGGACTTCCCTGGTGGTCCAGTGGTAGAAAATCTGCCTTCCAATGCAGGATGTGGGTTTGATCCCTGGTCAGGGAACTAAGATCCCACATGCCGCGGGGCAACTAAGCCCGCACGCCACAACTACTGAGCTTGCCCACCACAACTAGAGAGCCCACGTGCCGCAAACTACAGAGCCCACAAGCTCTGGAGCCTGCACACCACAACTAGAGTGAGAAAACCCACACACCACAACTAGAGAGAAGCCCGCGCCACAACTAGAGAGAAGCCCCCGTGCCACAGCGAAGAGCCTGCGTGCTGCAACAAAGATCCCACGTGCCGCAACTAAGACATAACACAGCCAAAAAAAAAAGACTGTGTCTGTCATCTATGCTTGAAATTTCTCAGCTTGCACTTAACTGCCATGAGGGAGAGAGGGAGGTCGAGACAGAGATAAAGACTTGGCTAGGGCCCTGGTGGTCTGGGGGTTAAGACTCCACGCCTCCACTTCCGGGGGTGCTGGTTGGAGAACTAAGATCCCCTATGCCTCATGGCCAAAAAAAAGAAAAAGAAAAAAGAAAAAAAGACTTGGCTAGGGGATTGTTGCAAATATCTAGGCACTTTCCCCAGTGGTCGCTTGTATGTTGTTCTTAGCAAGAAAGGAGTGATAGTAAAACAATCTGCCCAACTTCCTCCTTGTTTTAAACCTGTCAGTGTTTCTCCGCAGTAAAGCCCTCAAGTCCTGGTTTAAGATAGTTTTTATTCATATTCTTTTTTTTTTTTTGCAGTACATGGGCCTCTCACTGTTGTGGCCTCTCCCGCTGCGGAGCACAGGCTCCGGACGTGCAGACTCAGCGGCCATGGCTCACAGGCCCAGCCGCTCCGCGGCATGTGGGATCTTCCCAGACCGGGGCACGAACCCGTGTCCCCTGCATCGGCAGGCAGACACTCAACCACTGCACCACCAGGGAAGCCCTATTCATATTCTTTTCATTCTTAAATGTTCCCTTATAAAAAGTTTTCCTCTATTAATCCATTTAGTCCCTGCTTTTGAGATCTCATTCCACTGAGTTTTAATAATTCTGTAATCTAAAGTCTTGCTTCACAGAGTGTAGTCCATCAACCAGCAGCACTGTCATCACCTGAGAGCTTAGTAAAAATGCAGAATCTGAGGCCCGACCCAAATCTACTAATCAGAAATTACATTTTGACAAGCTGTCCATGCATATTAAAATTTAAGAGTCACTGTTACAAAAGAAGTAAAAGGAACTTGGGAAGACTTCAGGGATCCAAGAATTTTTGCACTGAAGTAGGACAAATTAAAACTAAATCTACCATGGAAATGTTTTCCAAAATCAGATGTATAAGTTCAAAATAAAATTTGTGACATTTTGTACACTCATTAAAGTGACTTGCTACAGCTGAATATTTAAACTGTTTTTTAAGTATTCAACTTTTTTCAGAGAGCTGACCTTTCATACTGATAAGTAGGACTTAAATAATGACAATGGAAAGGACACATTCTTTATTTTAGACTCAGCCCTGGGACAAAGTCATCTCCAAGAACATGTGTCAGATAGAAGAGGTCAAATGGTTTCTTTTGCCATATTTTTTTTTCCTTCCAGAATCAATGGTAGACACTTTTTAAAATCTTCTTTTCCTATTTCTAAAGAACTCATCTTTCACTGCTTGTAGACAACTTAGCATTCTCTATGACAATTTGTTCTTGTATTGTTCCACACAAGAATTTGATAATTTTTAAATGCCCTTGGAAACTTCTTGGTTTCAAGGAATTTTTTGTAACCACATCTACCTACAACTCTATTCATCAGGTTTGCATGTACATTTTATATCATTTATCGGAAACAGTTTGTCAGTTTTAAATAGTTAGAAGTGGGCACAAAAAGATATTAATAAGTTCATGATGATGAGCATAGCATATACTACTTGGACCTATTTGAAATGTGATTAATTATGGAAGGCATTGGGAGCCCAAAGTACAGCTTTATCCAGTATGGCTGGCATCTTCCTTTATCTTACAGGAAATGGCCAACAGTGGAAACCTGGAGAGTTAGGATCTGAACAAGAAGCCCCTGGTCCTTGACTAATTGTTGAGGTGTGATGGGCTGGGGATCAGGACACCTATTAAACTGTTAAAACGTTTATAATTAGGTACTTTCAATAGTCTTAAAATTTCAGTTATTTCCCCCAAATCAGGATGTATTAAAAGTGATTGTTTTGTTCCAATGTAACTAAAGTAATATATTGGATTAGACTATTTTATGCCCATCCCTGTGAATGCCACTGTCCTGGTATCATTTACTGAGCATACTGCCCCAAACAAGCCAGTAATCTTGAATGCCATTTCCCCATTCTCTCAAAGCTCCTTGTAGTAGAAAGAACATGATTTTAGAGTCTAGAGATCTGAGTTTAGATCCCAAGAGAGCTTCATTTTTTTCTCATCTATAAATTGGGACTCTTAAATGTTCTAGGATTAAGATGGATTTGTACAACTTGTGCCCCGTAATCATGAACCAATAAATGTTAGTTCCTTTCTCTGGCACTGTCTAAAATGTCTTAATCCTTCAAGAAATATTGCTGGGTGTAGAAGGCAGAAATGGTTTCTGGAAGACAGGCCCTAGGGCACTGTTATCACCCTAGCAAGGATCTCCTCTTTTCTCTACCTGCCCTTGGAATTCCCCAGCTACAGCTTTGCAATGTTAAGAATCACTTTGCCCACAGCAGAGGCAGCTTGTGAATCCAGTGGAGATCTGAGATGAAAATGCCGCCCCAAGCCATGTGACGATGGTCATACATTTTAGAAAGGAACATTATATAAGCAAACCCTTGGAAGTTCCCTTTGCTCTCAGTATAGCCTTTAGCAGTGCCTGCAGCCTCTGGCACCATGGATACTGCCTTTACTGAGGCAATAGTCTCCATTGTTGTGGGCAGCCTCCCAGAGTAATTGACAGTGGCAGGGGTTAGGAGAAGGAGGAAGGCCACAGAACAAACATCAAAGGCAATTATCGCAAAACCCAGCTTGTTGTGAATGGAAGCAGTCACTAAGAATGTCATTTTGGAAATAAATTCCTTGGATAGATTAAAAATTTTGATAGTCACCAAAGTAAAAATGTTACCCCAGAGTTTTGACCAAAAGCATACTAGCATCTGCTTCCTGGGGTTGAGTGTTTCCTGATTTGCAAATACACTCCTTCCTGGTACCTAAAAAGCTGTTTGATTATATTTCCAAAGTACTGACATCTGTTTTCCATTCCACAGTAAGTTCCTATATTCCTTCCTGCCAGCTTGCAGTAAATAGTCATGCAGTACCTACTACGAGCAAAGCTTTGCTTTAAGGTAATTTGAAAATTTGATAGAGGTGGGCAGGGGAGCACATTAATTCAAACCAGAGATCTTACACAAATCATCACCCTGTCAATTATTTTTGTCAGTAATGGCTCCAGGCCACTAGGAAAAATTCTTCTTCAGGTAGACATAAAATCTGATAGATCTGATGTTTTGAAGGCCCCAGAGAATTCAGCTCCCCTTATTTTCCTTGCTCTTAATATTGGGAAATAGATCCGAAATTCAAATGGTCTTGATTTTAGTATTTTATATGCTTATATTTTAGTGTGTATACTTCTACATATGCCGAAAATTGAGACCCCCTATACCTTATTATTTTGCAACTCCCATTTTTTATTTAACAACATATTCTAAATATCTTTTCATATCAATAAAATTTGTATTTTTTCTTTATATCACATGTCACTAGCTAAAATTAAACTTACTGTTATATTCCTATCTATCCTCTCCTTATTTCTATTGATTGTCATGTTCTCTCACCATAATTTAAGCTCCAGAATGCAGAGAATTTGTTTTCTGTGTTCTCCATGTCTGAAACAATGCCTGGCACATAGTCTGAACTTCACAGTTGTTGTTAAATAAATGATTGAATAAATAACAAAAATATCTTACTTTAAACGTTAAGATATAACTACTATTTTGGGACTTTCCTGGTGGTGCAGTGGTTAAGAATCTGCCTGCCAATGGAGGAGACACGAGTTCAAGGCCTGGTCCAGGAAGATCCCACATGCTGTGGAGCAACTAAGCCTGTGCACCACAACTAAGGCTCACTACTGAGGCTGCTCTCTAGAGCCTGTGAGCCACAACTACTGAGCCTGCGTGCCACAACTAATGAATCCTGTGTGCCTAGAGCCTGTGTTCTTCAACAAGAGAAGCCCTCGCTCACCGCAACTAGAGAAAGCCCATGCACAGAAACAAAGACCCAATGCGGCCAAAAATAAATAAATAAATAAATAAATTTATTAAAAAAAACACACATAAGTACTATTTTACTTTCCTGAACCTGTGGTTTACTCAATTTTAAAATAACTGTAGGGACTTCCCTGGTGGTCCAGTGGTTAAGACTCCACACTCCCAATTCAGGGGGCTCAGGTTCGATTCCTGGTTGGGGAACTAAGATCCCACATACTGCAGCTGAGCCTGCACACAACAACTAGAGAGCCCTCACACTGCAACTATTGAGCCCGTGTACTGTAGAGACCACATGCCACAACTAGAGAAGCCCATGCGCCACAACAGAGACCCTGTGAAGCCAAAAAAAAAAACAAACAAAACAACCCCTTAAAAAAAAATAACCATAGAAGAGAAACCATTGAAAAAATGAAAAGACAACCTATTGAATGAGAGAAATATTTGCAAATGACATGACCAATAAGAGATTAATATCCAAAATATATAAACAGCTCATATAACTTAATATTTTAAAAAAACAATCAAAAATGGACAGAAGACCTAAATAGATATTTTTCCAAAGAAGCTATATACAGGGCCTTCCCTGGTGGTGCAGTGGTTTAGAATCAACCTGCCAATGCAGGTGACACAGGTTCGAGCCCTGGTCTGGGAAGATCCCACATGCCGCGGCGCAACTAAGCCCATGCGCCACAACTACTGAACCTGCACTCTAGATCCCTCGTGCCACAACTACTGAAGCCCGTATGCCTACAGTCCATGCTCTGAAACAAGAGAAGCCACCACAATGAGAAGCCCGTGCACCGCAAGAAGGAGTAGCCCCTGCTCACTGCAACTAGAGGAAGCCCGCGTGCAGCAAGGAAAACCCAACACAGCCAAAAATAAATAAATAAAATAAATAAATTTTTTAAAAAGAAGATATACACAAACATGATAATAATCACAATTGCAGAAGTTCTCCGCAAGTAGTAAAGGGTCTGATCCCCACATTGGGCTCCCAATGTGGGGATCAGACCACGGTCCTGTGTTACAGGACCCCAGTCTAAGTGTCCTATACCAGAAGATGAGCCCCCAGAATACCTCGCTTTGAAGACCTCACAGCTAGCCATACATATTCAAAGTGGTGAAAGGAAAAAAAACCCACAACCAAGAATATTCAACTCACAAAGGCTATAATTCAGATCTGAAGGAGCTATAAAGAATTACAGACAAGCAAAAGCTAAAAGAGTTCAGTGCCACTAAACTGGCTTTACAAGAAATGTTAAAGGGATTTTCTAAGTGGAAAAGAAAAGGCCACAGCTATAAAAATTAAAACTCTGAAAGGGAAAAGGCAAATACACAGTAAAGGTAGTAGATCAACCACCTACAAAGATAGTAGGAAGGTTAAAAGACAAAAATAGTAAAGTCATGCATATCCCCAATAACTAGCTAAGGGATAAACAAAACAAAAAGAGGTAAAATATGAAGTCAAAAATATCAAATGTGTGTTGTGGGGGGAGTAAAAATGCAGCATTGTTAGAATGCATCTGAACATAAGAGATCATCAATTTTTATCTATTTATTTATTTATTTTTTGCCGCACCATGCAGCTTGCGGGATCTTATTTCTTATTTCCCCAACCAGGGATCAAACCCAGGGCCCTGGCAGTGAGAGCAACAAGTCCTAACCACTGGACTGCCAGGGAATTCTGGAGATCATCAACTTTAAATATATGTATATTTAAAATATAATATTACCACAAACCAAAAATTTATAATAGATACACACAAAAAGATAAAGGAATCCAAAACAACACTAAAGATAGTCATCAAAACATAGGAGAAGACAGCAAAAGAAGAGGAAAAAAACCAGGAAGATTGGTTCAAGATGGCAGAGTAGAAGGACATGCTCTCACTCCCTCTTTCGAGAACACCGGAATCACAACTAACTGCTGAACAATCATCAACAGGAAGACACTGGAACTCACCAAAAAGATACCCCACATGCAAAGACAAAGGAGAAGCTGCAATGAGATGGTAGGAGGGGCGCTATCACAATAAAATCAAATCCCATAACCACTGGGTGGGTGACTCACAAATTGGAGAACACTTATACCACAGAAGCCCACCCACTGGAGTGAAGGTTCTGAGCTACACATCAGGCTTCACAACCTGGGGATCTGGCAACGGGAGGAGGAACTCCTAGAGAATCAGACTTTGAAGGCTAGTGGGATTTGAATGCAGGACTTCAGCAGCACTGGGGGAAACAGAGACTCCACCCTTGGAGGGCACACACAAAGTACTGTGCGCATAGGAACACAGAGGAAGGAGCAGTGAACCCATAGGAGGCTGAACCAGACCTACCTGCTAGTGTTGGAGGGTCTCCTGCAGAGGTGGGGAGCAGCTGTGGCTCACCAAGGGACAAGGACACTGGTAGCAGAAGTTCTGGGAAGTACTTCTTGGTGTGCGCCCTCCCAGAGTCCGCCATTAGCCCCAACAAAGAGCCTGGGTAGGCTCCAGTGTTGGGTTGCCTCAGGCCAAACAACCAACAGGGAGGGAACCCAGCCCCACTCATCAGCAGAAAAGCACATTAAAGTTTTACTGAGCTCTGCCCACCAGAGCAACACCCAGCTCTACCCACCACCAGTCCCTCCCATCAGTAAACTTGCACAAGCCTCTTAGATAGCCTCATCCACAAGAGGGCAGACAGCAAAAGCAAGAATAACTACAATCCTGCAGCCTGTGGAATGAAACCACATTCACAGAAAGATAGACAAGATGAAAAGGCAGAGGGCTAGGTATCAGATGAAGGAACAAGATAAAACCCCACAAAAACAACTAAATGGAATGGAGATAGGCAATCTTCCAGAAAAAGAATTCAGAATAATGACAGTGAGGATGTTACAGGACCTCAGAAAAAGAATGGAGGCAAAGATCGAGAAGATGCAAGAAATGTTTAAGAAAGATCTAGAAGAATTAAAGAACAAACAGAGCTGAATGATACAATAACAAATGAAAAATACGCTAGAAGGAATCAAGAGCAGAATAACTGAGGCAGAAGAACAGATAAGTGACCTGGAACACAGAATGGTGGAACTCACTGCTATAGAACAGAATAAATAAAAAAGAATGAAAAGAAATGAAGACAGCCTAAGAGACTTCTGGGACAACATTAAATGCAACAACTGTTCGCATTATAGGGGTCCCAGAAGGAGAAGAGAGACAGAAAGGATCCGAGAAAATATTTGAAGAGATTATAGTCAAAAACTTCCCTAACATGGGAAAGGAAATAGCCACCCAAGTCCAGGAAGCGCAGAGAGTCCCATACAGGATAAACCCAAGGAGAAACATGCCGAGACACATAGTAATCAAATTGGCAAAAATTAAAGACAAAGAAAAATTATGGAAAGCAGCAAGGGAAAAACGACAAATAACAGACAAGGGAACTCCCATAAGGTTAACAGCTGATTTCTCAGCAGAAACTCTACAAGCCAGAAGGGAGTGGCATGATATACTTAAAGTAATGAAAGGGAAGAAACTACAACCAAGATTACTCTACCTGGCAAGGATCTCATTCAGATTCGATGGAGAAATCAAAAGCTTTCCAGACAAGCAAAAGCTAAGAGAATTCAGCACCACCAAACCAGCTCTACAACAAATGCTAAAGGAACGTCTCTAAGTAGGAAACACAAGAGAAGAAAAGGACCTACAAAAACAAACCCAAAACAATTAAGAAAATGGTAATAGGAACATACATATCAATAATTACCTTAAAAGTGAATGGATTAAATGCTCCAACCAAAAGACACAGGCTTGCTGAATGGATACAAAAACAAGACCCATATATATGCTGTCTACAAGAGATCCATTTCAGATGTAGGGACACATACAGACCAAAAGTGAGAGGATGGAAAAAGATATTCCATGGAAATGGAAATCAAAAGAAAGCTGGAGTAGCAATACTCATATCAGATAAAATAGACTTTAAAATTAATAAAGAATGTTACAAGAGACAAGGAAGGACACTACATAATGATCAAGGGATCAATCCAAGAAGAAGATATAACAATTATAAATATATATGCACCCAACATAGGAGCACCTCAATACATAAGGCAACTGCTAACAGCTCTAAAAGAGGAAATTGACAGTAACACAGTAATAGTGGGGGACTTTAACACCTCACTTACACCAATGGACAGATCATCCAAACAAAAAATTAATAAGGAAACACAAGCTTCAAATGACACAATAGAACAGATAGATTTAATTGATATTTATAGGACATTCCATCCCAAAATAGCATATTACACTTTCTTCTCAGGTGTGCACAGAACATTCTCCAGGATAGATCACATCTTGGGTCACAAATCAAGCCTCAGTAAATTTAAGAAAATTGAAATCATATCAAGCATCATTTCTGACAACAACGCTATGAGATTAGAAATCAATTACAGGGAAAAAAACATAAAATACACAAACACATGGAGGCTAAACAATACGTTACTAAATAACCAAGAGATCACTGAAGAAATCAAAGAGGAAATCAAAAAATACCTAGACACAAATGACAATGAAAACACGACGATCCAAAACTATGGGATGCAGCAAAAGCAGTTCTAAGAGGGAAGTTTATAGCTATACAAGCCTACCTCAAGAAACAAGAAAAATCTCAAATAAACAATGTAACCTTACACCTACAGGAACTAGAGAAAGAAGAACAAACAAAACCCAAAATTAGTAGAAGGAAAGAAATCATAAAGATCAGAGAAGAAATAAATGAAATAGAAACAAAGAAAACAAAAGCAAAGATCAATAAAACTAAAAGCTGGTTCTTTGAGAAGATAAACAAAACTGATAAACCATTAGCCAGACTCATAAAGAAAAAGAGGGAGAGGGAGCGGACTCAAATCAATAAAATTAGAAATGAAAAAGGAAAAGTTACAACAGACACCACCGAAATACAGAGCATCCTAAGAGACTACTACAAGCAACTCTATGCCAGTAAAATGGACAACCTGGAAGAAATGGACAAACTCTTAGAAAGGTACAACCTTACAAGACTGAACCAGGAAGAAATAGAAGACATGAACAGACCAATCACAGCTAATGAAATTGAAACTGTGAATAAAAATCTTCCAACAGGGCTTCCCTGGTGGTGCACTGGTTGGGAGTCCACCTGCCGTTGCAGGGAACGCAGGTTCATAACAGGGCTTCCTTACTGGTGCAGTGGTTGGGAGGCCGACTGCCAGTGCAGGGGACATGGGTTCGTGCCCTGGTCCGGGAGGATCCCACGTGCCACGGAGCGGCTGGGCCCGTGGGCCATGGCCGCTGGGCCTGTGCATCCAGAGCCTGTGCTCTGCGACAGGGGAGGCCACGGCAGTGAGAGGCCTGCGTACCACAAAAAAAAAAAAAAAATCTTCCAACAAACAAAAGTCCAGGACCAGATGGCTTCACAGGTGCATTCTATCAAACATTTAGAGAAGAGTTAACACCCATCCTCCTCAAACTCTTCCAAAAAATTGCAAAGGGGGCTTCCCTGGTGGCACAGTGGTTGAGAGTCCCCCTGCCAGTGCAGGGGACGCAGGTTCGTAAGAGGGCTTCCCTGGTGGTGCAGTGGTTGGGAGTGCGCCTGCCAGTGCAGGGGACGTGGGTTCATGCCCAGGTCCGGGAAGATCCCACATGCCATGGAGTGGCTGGGCCCGTGAGCCATGGTTGCTGAGCCTGCGCGTCTGGAGCCTGTGCTCTGCAACGGGAGAGGCCGCAACAGTGAGAGGCCCGCGTACCACAAAAAAAAAAAAAAAAAAATTGTAAAGGAAGGAACACTCCCAAACTCATTCTATGAGGCCACCATCACCCCGACAGCAAAATCAGACAAAGATACTACACAAAAAGAAAATGACAGACCAATATCACTGATGAATATAGATGCAGAAATCCTCAACAAAATACTAGCAAACAGAATCCAACAACACATTAAAAGGATCATACACATGATCAAGTGGGATTTATCCCAGAGATGCAAGGATTCTTCAATATACGGAAATCAATCAATGTGATACACCATATTAACAAACTGAAGAAGAAAAACCATATGATCATCTCAATAGATGCAGAAAAAGCTTCTGACAGAATTCAACACCCATTTATGATAAAAACTCTCCAGAAGGTGGGCATAGAGGGAGCCTACTTCAACATAATAAAGGCCATATACGACAAACCCACAGCAAACATCATTCTCAATGGTGAAAAACTGAAAGCATTTCCGTTAAAATCAGGAAAAGACAAGGATGTCCACACTCACCACTATTATTCAACATAGTTTTGGAAGTCCTAGCCACAGCAATCAGAGAAGAAAAAGAAATAAAAGGAATACAAATTGGAAAAGAAGAAGTAAAACTGTCACTGTTTGCAGATGACATGATACTATACATAGAGAATCCTAAAGATGTTACCAGAAAACTACTAGAGTTAATCAATGAATTTGGTAATTTTGCAGGATACAAAATTAATGCTCAGAAATCTCTTGCATTCCTATACACTAATGATGAAAAATCTGAAAGAGAAATTAAGGAAACACTCCCATTTACCACTGCAACAAAAAGAATAAAATACCTAGGAATAAACCTAACTAGGGAGACGTAAAGCCTGTATGCAGAAAACTATGAGACACTGATGAAAGAAATTAAAGATGATACCAACAGATGGAGAGATATACCATGTTCTTGGATTGGAAGAATCAATATTGTGAAAATGACTATACTACCTAAAGCAATCTACAGATTCAATGCAATCCTTATCAAATTACCAATGGCATTTTTTACAGAACTAGAACAAAAAGTCTTAAAATTTGTATGGAGGCACAAAAGACCCCAAATAGCCAAAGCAGTCTTGAGGGAAAAAAACGGAGCTGGAAGGATCAGACTCCCTGACTTCAGACTATACTACAAATCTACAGTAATCAAGACAATATGGTACTAGCACAAAAACAGAAATATAGACCAATGGAACAGGACAGAAAGGCCAGAGATAAACCCACGCATCTTTGGTCAACTAATTTATGACAAAGGAGGCAAGGATACACAATGGAGAAAAGACAGTCTGTTCAATAAGTGGTGCTGGGAAAATTGGACAGCTACATGTAAAAGAATGAAATTAGAACACTCCCTAACACCATACACAAAAATAAACTCAAAATGGATTCGAGACCTAAATGTAAGACCGGGCACTATAATACTCTTAGAGGAAAACATAGGAAGAACACTCTTTGACATAAATCACAGCAAGATCTTTTTTCATCCACCTCCTAGAGTAATGGAAATAAAAACAAAAATAAACAAATGGGACCTAATGAAACTTAAAAGCTTTTGAACAGCAAAGGACACCATAAACAAGATGAAAAGACAATCCTCAGATGGGAGAAAATATTTGTAATGAATCATCGGACAAATGATTAATCTCCAAAATATATAAACAGTTCATGCAGCTCAATATTAAAAAAAAAAAACAACCCAATACAAAAATGGGCAGAAGACCCAAGAGACATTTCTCCAAAGAAGACATACAGATAGCCAAGAAGCCCATGAAAAGCAGCTCAACATCATTAATTATTAGAGAAACGCAAATCAAAACTACAACGCGGTATCACCTTACACCAGTCAGAATGGGCATCATCAGAAAATCTACAAACAACAAATCCTGGAGAGGGTGTGGAGAAAAGGGAACCCTCTTGCACTGTTGGTGGGTATGTAAATTGATACAGCCACTATGGAGAACAGTATGGAGATTCCTTAAATAACTAAAAATAGAATTACCATATGACTCAGCAATCCCACTACTGGGCATATACCCAGAGAAAACCATAATTCAAAAAGACACATGCACCCCAATGTTCATTGCAGCACCATTTACAATAGCCAGGTCATGGAAGCAACCTAAGTGCCCATCGACAGACGAATGGATAAAGAAGATATGGTACATATATACAATGGAATATTACTCGGCCATAAAAAGGAATGAAACTGGGTCATTTGCAGAGACGTGGATGCATCTAGAGAACACAAAAAAAGAAAATTACTGGCTAATATCACCAATGAATATAAATGCAAAAATCCTCAACAAAATATTAGCAAACTGAATTCAACAATACATGAAAAGGATCACAGAACATTTTTTTTATTAAAGCATAGTTGATTTACAATGTTGTGTTAGTTTCTGGTGTACAGCAAAGCGATTCATTTATATACATACATACATACATATATATATATATATATATATATATATATATATATATTTATACACACACACACAGACATTCTTTTTCATATTCTTTTCCATTATGGTTTATTACAGGGTATTGAATATAGTTCCCTGTGCTATAGAGTAGGACCTTGTTTATCTCTTTTATATATAGTAGTTTGCATCTGCTAATCCCAAACTCATTTATCCCTCCACCACCTCCTTTCCCATTTGGTTACCATAAGTTTGTTTTCTATGTCTGTAAGTCTGTTTCTGTTTTGTAAATAATTTCATTTGTGTCATATTTTAGATTCCACATAAAAGTGATAGCATATGGTATTTGTCTTTCTCATTCGTACATTGGTATGATTTATCACAGAGAGTGTTTTGCCTATATTCTCTTCTAGGAGTCTTATGATGTCATGGCTTATATTTAAGTGTTTAAGCCATTTTGAGTTTATTTTTTGTATGGTTTGAGGATTTCTTCTAACTTCATTGATTTACATGCAGCTGTTCAGCTTTCCCAACACCACTTGCTGACAAGACCATCTTTTCTCCATTGTATATGCTTGCTCCTTTGTCGAACAGCAATCGACCATAGGTGTGTGGGTTTATTTCTGGGCTCTGTATTCTCTTCCATTGATCCATATGTCTGTTTTGGGGCCAATACCACACTGTTTTGATTACTGTAGCTTTGTAGTATTGTCTGAAGTCTGGGAGGGTTATGCCTCCAGCTTTTTCTGTCTCCTCAGGATTTCTTTGGCAATTCTGGCTCTTTTATGGTCTGATATAAATTTTAGGATTATCACCTTTTTTTTAAATACAAAAAAGTAAACATACCATTTGAATTGTCAAAAAACTATCAGAATTCATCAATGAATTCAGTAAAGTTGCAGGATACAAAATTAATATATAGAAACTTGTTGCATCTCTATATACTAACAACGAGCTATCAGAAATAGAAATTATGAAAACAATCCCATTTACAATTGCATCATAAGGAAAAAAGTACCTAGGAATAAATCTACCCAAGCAGGTAAAGGTCTATATTTGGAAAACTATAAAACATTGATGTAAGAAACTGAAGGACTCTCACCTTCTGATATGGCCCACACTCTGTCTGTGAAGTGTGTTTCTCCCAGTGTCACTCTTGCCTTTTGAGATGGACTGTATTCTGTCTATGGAATATGTATCTCTCTAAATAAATCACTTCTTACCTATCACTTTGCCCCTCACTGACTTCCTTCTGTACTGAGATATAAAGAAGCTGAGCTTCATTAGGCCCTGAGACCAGCTGGTGAGCCACAAAGGGACAGCAATAAGCTAGACCAACTCCTGCTCATCGTTGACACTGTGGGAGACACCTTCTGCAGCATTTCTTTGTGACAACATTTTGGGCACTAACACCTGGCTGGGAGACTACCTTGGAAGGGATAGCACCTAAAATCGAACTAAGGCCCCCATCCAGGTGGAGGATGGTAACTTCAGGCTGAGCACAAGATTGCTGGAACACTGCCCTTTTACCTCACCACCAACCAATCAGAAGAAAGTCATACACTCTGCAGCTCTCATCCCAAATTTTGCCTATTAAAAACTTCTCCCTGAAAACCATTGGGGAGTTCAGGGTTTTTGAGCATGAGCCACCCATTCTCCTTGCTTGGCCCTGCAATAAGCCTTTCTCTCCTCCAAAACAAAAAAAGAAAAAAAAAAGAAACTGAAGATGACACAAACAAATGAAAAGATATACCATCCTCATGGACTGGAAGAATTAATATTGTTAAAATGACCATACTACCCAAGGCAATCTACAGATTCAATGAAATCCCTATGAAAATACTAATGGCATTTTTCCAGAGCTAGATAGAACAACTAATTCTAATATTTGTATGGAAATACCAAAGACTCCAAATAGTGAAAACAATCTTGAGAAAAAAGAACAAAGATGGAAGTATTACACTTCCTGAATTCGAACTATACTACAAAGCTTAGCAATCAAAAAGTATGGTACTAGCATGAAAACAGACACATAGATAAATGGAACAGAATAGAGAGCCCAGAAATGAACCCACACTTATATGGTCAATTAACCTATGACAAAGGAGCCAAGAATATACAATGGGGAAAAGACAGCCTCCTCAATAAATGGTGTTGTGAAAACTAGACAGCTACATTCAAAAGAATCAAAGTGGACTACTTTCTCATACCAAATACAAAAATAAACTCAAAATGGATTAAAGACTTAAATGTAAGACCCCAAACCATAAAACTCCTAGAAGAAAACACAGGCAGTTCACTCTTTGACACTGGTCTCAGCAATAATTTTTTGCTGTGTCTCCTCAGGCTAGGGAATCAAAAGCAAAAACAAACAAATGGAACTACATTCATCTAAAAAGCTTTACATAGCAAAGGAAACTATCAACAAAACAGAAAGGCTGTCTACTGAATGGGAAACGATATTTCCAAACAATATACCTGATAAGGGGTTAATATGCAAAATATACAAAGAACCCATAAAACTCAACATCAAAAAAGCAAACAACCTGATTAAAAATTGGCAGAGGACCTGAATAGATATTTCTCCAAAGAAGACATACAGATTGCCAACAGATACATGAAAACATGCTCAACATCGCTAATCATCAGGGATGCACATCAAAACCACAATGAGATATCACCTCATACCTGTCAGAATGTCTATTATCAAAAAGACAACAAATAAGTGTTTACTAGGATGAAGAGGAAAGGGAACCCTGGTCCACTGCTGGTAGGACAATAAATCGGTACAGCCACTGTGGAAAATGGTATGGGGAATTCCTAAAAAAAAATTAAAAATAGATCTACCCTATGACCCAGCAATTCTAGTTTTGTGTATTTTTCCAAGTAAAAAAAAACACTAATTCAAAAAGATATATGTACCCTTATGGTCATTGCAGCACTACTTACAATAGCCAAGACATGGAAGTAAACTAAGTTTCCATCAATAGATGAACTGATAAAGAAGATGTGGTATAACAAAATGTAAATTACTCAACAATAAAAAAAGCATGGGAAGCAGCCGCATAGCACAGGGAGATCAGCTCGGTGCTTTGTGACTGCCTGGAGGGGTGGGATAGGGAGGGTGGGAGGGAGACGCAAAAGGGATGGGATATGGGAACATATGTATATGTATAACTGATTAAATTTGTTATAAAGCAAAAAAATTAAAAATTAAAAATTAAAAAAATTTTTTTTAAAAAAAGCATGAAATTCTGACATTTGTAACAACATGGATGGACCTCGAGGGTATTATGCTTAGTGAAACAAATCAGACAAAGACATATTCTACGTTATCACTTATATTGGAATCTATAAAACAAAACAAATGAATAAAAATAACAAAACAGAAACAGATGCATAGATACAGAGAACAAACCGGTAGTTTCCAGGGGCAGGTATGTAGGTGGTTCAGTGAAATGGGTGAGAGAGATTAAGTGGTACAAACTTCCAATTACAAAATAAATGAGTTATGGGGATGAAATGAAAAGCATGAGGAATATAGTCAATAATATTAAAATAACTTTGTATGGTGACAGATGCTAACCAGACTTGTCATGTTATTCATTTTGTAGTGTATAGAAATATCAGATCACTATGTTGTACACTGGAACTTATAGTGTTGTAGGTCAATTATACTTCAATAAAAATAATAACAAAATTTTTATAAAATCCATGTCTTTATTGACATTTATGTTAAGTTTTGAGAAGAATAGATGATATATGTATGATCACTTAGCTATGTTTAACCTTTTTGCTTTTATTATGAGGATAGTTCAATCAACTGAAAATTAAGTACAAGGGTAAGGTTTATAAATTGTATTCAAAATTCAAATCTTTTAAAATATTCTGTTCAATAAAACATAATTAAAATCAAAATAGTAAAAATTTAAAAATTTTTAAATTAAAAAAGAAGTCATGGTAAATCTTCCCATGACTGAAATTCAAGGAATCTTCCTGTTCGGGCAGTTTTCTTCCAAGTAGTGATTCAGGGATCCAGGCTCCTTCTGTATTAGAAATGTGGCTCCCAAGGTTGCCCTGGGAGTCATCTCCCTTCCCGTCAGCTGGGAGGGTTCAAGGGCATAGAGGATAATGCAAGAAAGTTTTAATGGGCCAGGCCTGGAGGTGCTACATATCACTTTTGACCACATGCCAGTTGGCATCCCTAAGTGTAAGGGAGGTGTGGAAATATAGTTCAGGTGTGTGTCTAGGAGGAGAAGAAAGTGGGTTTGGTAAACAACTAGCCAATCTCTGCCATTGTAGTTAAATAAGTCGGTCCCTGTTAGATATCTATAAATAGAGAGTTCAGAGTAAAGTCATTCACTCCTGTATATTTGTGTTTATAAAATCTGGAAACTATTTGTTCCAGAGAATTTCCAAAGTCTCCAACTCTGACAAAACCATTCCCTATTCTTGTGAGCTGCCTTTTATTTCTCCAAGGAAAGAAAGGAAAAACTTAAACTTGATTTTTATAAAAATCCATTTGTATTTAAACTGCTTTGCAATTTTACCAAACCCACTTCCTTCTTCTCCTAGACACACAACTAATAAAATGTTTGCATAAAAGCTGTAGTTTTGACTTGATTACAAAACCTGCCAGAGTTGCCCCCAAAGGTGTGGATTTCCAAACAGCGTGGCTGTCAACACTCCAAAATGCATTTCTGAGAGTCTGAAATCTTACCACGTAGAAAGGAATGAATTTTTCAAAATTTCCAAATTCTAAGATATGCCTAGATGAAGCCTGGTGTTTCCACTCAGATTGTTTTACCATAGTGTTTGTTTTCTAATTTAATACTGGTTAAGACTATAAGCTCCAGAAAGAGTTTTAGTCCATTGGTGAGAGGGGTAGAAAGGTGATACTAGGAAAAAACTAACATTTACTGAGGCTAATTTGTCAGGACTGAGCTAGGCACTGTGCCCATACACTTGACTTCCTTTAATCCTCACATCAACACTGCAAGGAAGGTAGTGTGATCCCAGTTTTATCGGTGAGGACCCTTTGTTTCTGGGAGGCTAACTAGCTTACCTGTGGTCGCAAGCCAGCAAAGGACAAAGCTTGGATGTGAGCTGAGGTGTATCCGCCACCAAAGCCCACACTCTTGACTAGAGCAGACTGGGAAAAAGAATGAAAATGAAGAACTTGGGAAATGAGCTAGAGACCAACACTAAGGAGCTTTGGAATTTGATTCCTCAGTCTTTTCTTTCCTAAGAAATCCCTGGAGGTGATTAATTCCTTTGTATTTCTGTTAGCCACTAGCTCCGTAGAAAGACTGAAGGTACATGCAAGGTTAGAACTTCAGATCCTAGTACCAGCTCTCTGATATTTCTGGTCACTCACTGAAATCACCTTGCAGGGAGTTTTTCCAAACCAGCTGTCTGTGGGAGCAATCAAGTTCTAACCCAGATTCTGACTGGGAAGTTTTGGCCGCCCTGATCACACCTCCATGGGAAAAATGAAACTGACAGATTAAGGGAGCAATTCCAAGAATAATTTTGGTACTCAAGACTGAAAAACAATTTTCCTTTTTATTTGGGCAGGGAAAATGCCTCAAGGACAGTAAAAGCCTGCAGGAGAAGCCAGCTGAGAGCCCTTTTTTCTCTTCCCCTCTGCCAAGGCTCATGTCTGTAAAACAGATGAACTATTTGCTACCTTCCTGGGTTTTTACTCAGTTGTTATAGCAGACCTGGCAATATGTGCATCATCAAAGTAAAGAATGAAGCCAAATAGCAAGATTTCAGAGTGGGAGAAATAGCAGTCTTTACAAACACATGAATTAAACTAAAATTCCAACTTCAACTATAAGGTAAGTTTTTTGAACCCTAAGAATTATATTTTACAATATTGAATGTATCATTTTTGCAAAAGCACACCTTTCGAATCTTCTTGGGTTAACACTATTTTCAAATTACCTTTCTCACAGCCATTGCATAGAGTACAAAGGAGATAAAGGAACAACTGTGCTAAAATGTATTCCCTGTAAATTGGTACAGTCTCTGTGGAATCTTGGTGAAGGATACATTGACAACATTTATCAAAATTACAATACAAAATTACAAACTTTTTGACTCAGAAATTTCACATCCAGGAATTTATATTGTAGAAATACTTGCATAGGTACTGATATATGAACATGGTTATTCTGCACCATAGTTTATATAAAGGCAAAAGAATGGAAGCAACCTAAGTTTCAGTAGAGGACTAACTAAATAAATCACAGTACATGTATACAATGGAATAGTATGCAGCCACTGGAATGAATAAGGAAACTAACATTTAATGTGCTGATATTTAATGAGATCCAGGATATGTTATTAAACAAAAAAAGCCAAATGCAGAACAGTGTGGTAAATATAGACAAAAGTCAACTTGTATGGGGATGGGGGATATATATGTTTTTGCTTTATACGCAGGAACTATCTAGAAAGATAAAGAGAAATTTGTAAAAGTTACTTCAGAGAACTGGTAGCTGGTGAGGAGACTTCTCACTGTATGCTCTTTGTATCTTTGAGATTTGAACTATATTAGCAATTTAACAGGATAATTTTTTAATAGAAAAGATTGAGAATTAAAAAACACATAACAAAATAAGCAGAACTAATAGTTTCTTTAATAGTATGTTTTTTTTTCTTTAAAGAAAAAATAAATAACAAGAATTGTGGAGTTATACATCACACTGTAACACCTGGACATTTTAAAGCTCTCTTTACAATAACTTAGAATCAAAGAAAAATCCAAGCCCAAAGTTCAAAATGTACAGAAGATAAATATAATAAAATTTCTACATATTTATATGGTGTCAAAGTGACTCTCCCCAGATTTCTTGTTTGATTCCGAGGAGCAAAAGTGTAACTATTCAGTGGAGAAACTAGATAAAATCTTGACTGTGTGATCAAAATTAATATCACCAATCAGAGGCAGACAGACCTTGTGACACCATGAAAAAGACACAGATCACTTGTGGGAATGTAAAACCAGAATCTAATCATGAGGCAACCCAAACTGAAGAACATTCTAATAACTGACCTGTATTCTTTAAAAAATGTCAAAGTGGGAATTCCCTGGTGGTCCAGTGGTTAAGACTCCATGGTTTCACTGCCAGGAGCCCAGGTTCAATCTTTGGTTGGGGAACTAAAATCCCACAAGGACCATGGCACAGCCAAAAAAAAAAAAAAAGGTAACGTTATGAAAGACAGAAAAGCTAAGGACTGTTCCACATTAAAAGAGACTAAACAGACATAACTAAATTCAATGTGTCATCCTAGACCAGGTCCTGCACTAATGGGAAAAATAATATTGTAAAGGATATTATTGGGACATTTCACAAAATTGGTATACGAATTATAGACTGGATAAAAGTAATGTACCAATGGTTATATAGAAATATATTCTAAAGAAGTACCTGTAATTATAGTAAAAGAGTGTGGTGTGTGCAACTTATGAAATGGTTCATAAAAATATTATGCATAATCATGTGTGTATAGCTATAGATAGTGAATTATAAAGCAAATATGGCAAAATGTTAAAAGTTGATGGATTCATTGTGAATGTACTGATTGCCACTGATTTGTTCACATTAAGATGGTTAATTTTTTTTAAATATTTTATTTATTTATTTATTTGGCTGTACCGGGTCTTAGTTGCGGCATGTGGGATGTAGTTCCCTGACCAGGGATCAAACCCAGGCCTCCTGCATTGGGAGCGCAGAGTCTTAGCCACCGGACCACCAGGGCAGTCCGAAGATGGTTAATTTTGTATTTTGTGAATTTCACCTCAATGAAAAAACTGATGGATTGAGTAAAGGATATAAAAGTGTATCCAAGATTTCTCTGTACTATTCTTGCAACTTTTCTATAAGTTTGAAGTTATTTCAAAGAAAGAGTTAAATGAAACCTCTATGCAGTTAGTCTTAGGAAAATGGAAACCATAGTCGTGGTTCAACATAGAGAATTTAATTTGGAAATTAAATCGGTTAAAGAGATGTTAAAGGACTGAAAAAAGCAAAGGGACACTGAGGTAATTCCAAGGTAAAGCCTGCAGGTAGCATCTGCCATGTTCTAAGAAGGGCTCCACAGAGCTGAGACTCAGGCCTCTGAGGGGTAGAGCGGGGCTGCTTCACGGAGCCTGGAAAAGAATCTGGAGGCTGAAACCCATCTGCTGCTGCTGCTGCCGCCACCAGGGTGATGAGGCATGCTGGCCTAAGCTGAGCTTAAGGTCTTCTAAACTTTTCTGGTCCATAGGCAGAATAATGGTCCAAACCAGTGCTGTGGTCCCACTGGGAAGTGGCCCAGTTTCTTTTTATTCATCTTCATAGTGGGTCAGAAGTGGATTCACATGAGAGTAATGGAATACAGTATGGATCCCATTTCCCACAGGAAAGGGCTTGGACCTGATGCGGACTTGGGTGTAGGCAACAAACTTGGGTCTTCCATGATCTCCATGGTGTGACTTCAGGAAGACAGTCAACATGCTCACTCCCACATCAGAGAGCCCTCCCAGTCATGGGCACCACTTGACATAGGCCATCTCAGCTGTGGTCCAGAAACCCAGGCCTCAGCTGCCATTACTATTTTCTACTAGGATCCAGCAAGTGCTATTTTAGTGTTGACTTTTATTATTTTATTCATGAGAAAACGATGACCCAGAGAAGTAATTTGCCATCATTGGAACTCTTATTAAAAACTGGGAAAGGGGTATATGCAAAAGGGGACTCATTTTCACCTTTGCCCTTAGGGAACTTGAAGAAAGATAATCTGAAATGGGGAGATGGTGATATTGAAGACAGAGATTCAATGGAGGGGTTCTGAGTAGCAACATCTTGCTTTGTCACCTCTAAGTCATTCAATCTCCCCTACATAGGAGAGGTTCCAGATGCCCAGAGTAGTTTGCTTCTTCAGGGTTGAGCCGCTGACACACCTCACGGTGAGAAGTGGGATCAGGGCATCCCCAGGTCTTCCCTGTGGGCTATCCCAAGAAGCCAGCACTTCCTGAGGGCTTATTATGTCACTGGCACTTGTCTACCCACACATTTTTTATGCATTAGCTCATCCCAGAAACCCTTTGGGGTGGCTATTATTATCTCCGTTTTACATATAAGGAAACTGAGGCACAGAGAGGTCAAGTAATTTACCCAAGGTCACACAGCTAATGAGTAGCAGAGCTTTGAATCTGGGCAGTCTGGCTCCAGGCTGTGCTCCTAAACACTCTCAGGTGAAGAGGTTTGGTCCTACCAACCTCAACAGGGGCTCAACTCAAGCACCCAGTAACCACCTCATGTGCTGGTCACTGTCATAGGTTGATATAATGGCCCCCAATGATATCCACGTCCTAATGTCCAGAACCTGTGAATGTCATCTTATATGGCAAAAGGGACTTTGCAGATGTGACTAAATAGAAGACTTTGAAAGGCAGACACTATCCTGCATTATCCAGATGGGTCTGAACATAGTCAGGTATCCCTATAAGAGGCGGGCAGAAGGGGATTTGAGTACAAAATAGCAAGTAGGAGAGCTGAGGGTGGAAACAAGGGGTTGGATCGATTTGAGGAGGGAGCCAGGAGTCAAGGAATGCAGGCAGCCTCCAGAAATTAGAAAAGTTAGATTCTCCCCTATATCCCTAGAAAGAGCCAGGCCTGCTAATACCTTGTGTTTGGCTCAGTCAAATTGATTTTGGACTTTTGACTTCCAGAAGTGGAGGAGAACAAATGTGTTGTTTTAAGCATGTGGTCATTTGTTACAGTAGCAATAGGAAACTAATAGTCGCCAACTCTGAGGGGGCCTCATTTCAGGGGTCATGGCATTGGGGCAGGGACTGCAGGCAGTCCTGTCTCCCTTCACCCCTCCCCCAACCCCAATCAGTCATCTGTCAAATCAACTGTCAGCTGCTCTCATTCCTTCATTCACGTATTTATTGAGTACCTCTTAGGGTCGAGGTGCCATTGTAAGTCCTGGACTTATAATAAGCAGTAAACAAGACAGAAATGCCATCTCAGGGCTTCCATTCCAATGAAGGAGAAACATACACACACGCATACACAAGTGAAGAAACAAATACTCTGAAGACAGTCATCTGTTGAGCTTAGGCCTCAGTCATCTCTCATCTGGGTAACCTCACAGACTTCTAGCTGCCTCCTCGTGGAAGAAATACTCGTCTGGTTCCTATTTGTGGCAGATCCCATGTGATGCACCTTCATTCTTGCAGTCCCCTCACCCCAACCAATGCATTCAGCCCACCACAGAGGAATTTTCTTAAATGGCCCACATGCCTCAGGGATCAAGACCAAACTCCTGAACGTGGCTGAAAAGATCCTTCACCCTTTGGACCCTGTGTTCCACTCCAGTCTCATCCCACCCTTCCCTTGCCCTGCCTGACTTTGCCCTCCAGCCTAGCTGACCCAATGGTGTTCTTAGCTAGGCTAAGACCCCTCTGTAGGCCTCTGCCTGTCTACTTCCTGCCTGGGATGCCCTTTCCCATTCCCTTTCCAGAAAGCCTTTTTAGGGCCCCCAAGTCTGGGATGGTTTTTTGTTTGTTTTTTAATTTTAGGTGTTTATTAGATATTTAAGTATGGAGCTCAAGTAGATAGATAAGTAATCCTTGAGCTCAGAAGAAATGTTTAGACTCAAAATATAAATTAGGAAACCACTGGCTTATTTTTTAAATATATAGATTCTTACATTACGTATAGGTGAGAGGAAAAAAATTTTAAGAGTGGATTGAAAAATTCAACAAGAAGAGTGCACTAGAATGAATTCCAACAGACCAATACTTGAATAAAGTACTCTAAAATGATACTTGAGCTCAATATATCAACAGTCATTATCAAAAAATCATCTTGTTTCACCTGTAAGCTTTTAGGTGGGCAAAATATTTTTATTCATGTTTTTTAATATAAGGTAATAAAAACTACATTGATGCCTGGGATGGTTTTTCATGGTACTTGGGGAATACCCCAAACAGCACCTACCATACAGTAATATGTTTACATGTCATTTTCCCTCACTGATCTTCAAGCTCTGTGGGAATAGGACTGACTACTTTATACATCTTGAAATTGTTAGTGTACCTTAAAAATCTCCAGGCATGCAGTAAGCCTTCATAAATATTTTCTGAATTAGCCACTATGAGTGTGGACATTTTACAAAATAACCATAGGAGTGAAGAGAAAGAAGTCATTCATGAGGGCTAGGTGTGCCTTTTGGAGAATGTTGAAATTTCAGACAACGCTTCATGGAAGGGCCAGGGCTTGGCAGGGCTTTTACGTGCTGGCAAACCGGAGCCTGGTTTTTGGAGATGAAGGTGTGCTTAGGAGGCTGGGGAGGAGGCTGAGGGGAGGAAGCTTAAACAGGGTGAGACAGTGGCTTTAAGCAGGAAAGTTTCAAGAAAACAGAGAAGTTTTTTAAAACCACCTTGGTGAGGTGCATGGGCCGTAATTATTAAGGTGTCAGAAAACCGTTGAAGGTATGTAACTGGCTGGGCTTCTTTGGTGTACTGGACAGGTTATTACAGAAGTAGAAGACCATTCTCCAGAGACATGTTAAAAGAGACACTTCTAAATACAATGGCTCTTCCTTTATTTGAACCAGATTGCTTTAAAATGGCTCAGGCTGCCCAGGGGAGGAAGAAGGACCCAGAGAGCTGGCAGAGAAGTGTTGGCCTAGGGCTAGGAGGCAGTTGAGCCCCCAGGAAGCCAAGATGCTGGAGGTGAATATACAAAGAGCTCCATGATTCTGTGCTCTTGTAGGCCCTCTTAAATTCTGAAGGGGGATGAGCATCTTCATTGTGTGCCTAAAGCTTGTTTACTCTCTGGGGCTGGTTCTTTGATTGCTGTGCTTCAGAATATTTGCTTAAAAATGAGATACAATGGGACAGTATTTACACAGAACCCCAGGTGGGCTGGTGTAAATTCTGGACCAGAATTGGAGGAGGACTGACCTTCAACTCTTCTGGGAATCTCTACATTAATTTAATGGACTACAGAGCTTTTTCAGAAGATAGACTGGGTGAGACCTGAATATTAGTATTCTCTTTTAACTGTTTTTAGGCTGAGAGGGGATAGGGGAGGATGACGTTTCTCTTTCGCACTACTAAAGGAAAATAAAAATGGAGTTCTAAGGGAGTTCTCTGAAATGGAGCTGGGAGGCCAGTGAGGAAGTGTGACCTATGCATGTCTCAGCATGGATGGAATCTTAATCTCAGCATGGATGGAATCTTAATCTTAATCAGCATGGATGGAATCTTAATCTCAGCATGGATGGAATTTTAATCTTAATCAGCATGGATGGAATCTTAATGCAGGAGTTCTAAGGGAGTTCTCTGAAATGGAGCTGGGAGGCCAGTGAGGAAGTGTGACCTATGCATGTCTCAGCATGGATGGAATCTTAATGCAGGCATCCAAAACATCTGCTCAATATTCTAGAATCTCAAGATACTTATTAAACCCTTACCCTAAAACAACTCATGACAGCCTATTCCTTAAGAACAAATATTTCCTTTCCTGCCTCAGAGTCAATACTAATTCTTGACAGACAACTTTAACAACCTTGTGGATTTTGCCTTATAAGTTCCCAACTCTCTCTTCCCTGAATCACTTTTTCAGTTTTCCCCGAATCTGTATCTCCTTTATTACAATTCCTAAGACCCCAAATAAAGTTCTCTGTTCTTTGCAGCCTTGATATTGATTACTGTTTGACATTACATGGTGTCAGAAGTGGGATCCAAAGTGACTCACCTCTACCTGCAGTACTGCTGTGAAGGTGAGTAAGGTGTTTATGGGACTCCCTTGTACTCCGATGTTCTCCTTGGTGGCCTTGGGTCATGGGGGTAACTCCTCTTGGTTCCAAACCTACCTGTTTGTTAGAGGTTCTGAGCCTTTATTTGTGTGTCCTCTATTGCTGTCTTCATCTAGGAAGGGAATCCTTCATCTTGGTGAGTATTCAGTTATGGGGAGTTTGGTTTCTAAGGGCAGTGCTGACAGGCAGCTGCCATTGGACCTTGGCTCATGTTTAAAACTGATGGGCCCTCCTCTTGAAAATTTCTGTTGTGTTGGACTAAAATCAACCACGACTACTTGAAACTCTGTTGGCCCACATGGGGCTTATTTGAGAGTCCTAAATTAGTTTACTTGCACAATCAATTGGAGAAAAGCTATAGAATAAGACAATAGGAATAGGAAGCATGTTTCGATTGGCATTTTCAGCCTCCAAATATAATACTAAATCCATAATTGCTTTCCTCAGAGAAACTAACACAATTATCTCAAAGGATTTCCAAGTTGGAAAAATCTTCCAAGTCTTCTGAAAACTCTCTCCCTCTGGCTCTCTCTGCTCCTTCCCATTCTTCTGAATGTCTACTGCAATGCTCTCTTCCTTTATATCTCTGAACTTTTTTTTCATAACATTAAGATTGATGCCCCACAGATGGCTAGCCATACTGCACCCCCCCCCACTCTGTAATGACAGCTCCTTTTAAAACCAGGTATAATGTAGTTGGATGGGTGGATCAACCTATCATTTAAGTTAAATCTTACAAATTTTGGCAAAACTGGAAATGCAGTCCTATAGGCAGTTCAAATTCCACCCATTCTTTATCATCAACCCCCAAACCTCCCCTATTTATCTTAAAAGGCTTGTAATCTCTCTGGGAACTCTTAATGGAACTCTAGACCATCTCCAATTCCTAAGACTGAGAAAAGAAAAAAGAAGCCCTTTTAAACACAAACTGTTAAAAGGACAATTTTGCCCAAACAGCTTCCTTAAAATTTCTTGTCAAGGGCAAGTACAGATCATAAAAATCTTTTTCACAAATAATAAAAGACTTTAGCCAACTGAGTGAGTAGATTTAATTTACTCTGTTATTTATAAACTAGTGAGTTTTGTATTGTAGCTAATTTATGACTAAAGTAAAGTGAAAATTATGAGCTCTCTGTGTCTATCTAAGTATGTTATAGTAACGTTATTTTTCTACCTTTGGATGATATTGTCAAAATTAATTTGTAAAAGAGCTCTATTTAATTGGCTTAAACAAACAATTACTTATATAAGAGTCTCAGAAATATAATAGAAACTAACCCAAAGAATTTCAGGTTCACATGATCTGGGAAAATATTTGGTATTAAAGCTAGGTTGTTTGTTGTTTTAATTAATATGGACACATCTTTAGAGTTATCAACATTAAGTATGATACTTTTATTGTACCTAGCTTTACTAAGAGCCAAATAAATTTATTTTATCTCTGTTACAAAATTTTTCAGCAAGAAAAATAACTTGTTAGGATGACATTTTCATAAGTAAATTAAATGTAAATGAGATAAGAGTTTTTAGATAAACTCTTTAAGAATAATTATGTTTTATGGTATGTCTACTTAAAATTAGTTTCTTAAATCTTTCTGCTAACATGATTCTTTAGAGCTTTGCTAAGTTAAGTTAAATGATGGGAATTCATTGAATGTATAAATCATTTCCACATAAGATAAAATACTGAAACATTAATTGCTAAACGAGTCTAAGTTTACCTAGTTTTGTCTTATTACAGAAAAACTAAAGATGTTTGGGTTTATTAGAAGCATGTCTTGTACCACATTAAGAAAAAGAATGCTATGAGGAAATGTATGTTTCTAAAAATTATGAAATGTGTTCATAAGTTTGCCAATCCAAAAAAAAAATACTGGTATAATGAACAGTTCACAATTGCTTACTTCTTAGTTTTCACTAGAAACTAAGGTTTCTCAGGGTTAAGAATTCAAATTAATATATGTAATTAAAACTACTAAAATTAATAAGGAAAACATCTTTGTATGCAAGAAAATTTTTAAAAAGGCATAAGGAATGGACATACATTTTGTTAAGGAAAAAGAAAGTGATTTTGTTCTAAAGTTGGTTATTTCGAAATGGGTAAGAAAACAAGGGACAAGTAGAATGGACATAGAAAGTTGTAAAAGGTTTGTGAAAAAAGGAATCTTTAGAAAGGAAGTTTATTTGTGGTCAGGACTAAGATTGGAATGAATTAAGTAAATGAGTTCTAATATCAAAAATAAACTGGTACAAAATTAAAATCTGGTTTCTCTCTCTGCTAAATGGACAAAATTTTCTTAGATTATTGTAAACAATGGTTACAATTTCTTTATTTTTAATATAATCTACCTACAAAAACAAAGATTCTATATTTTATAGCTAAGGGTTTTTACAACTATTTAACTTTCTGTATTCACGTATGTTGTCTTTGTCACTTTGATTAAAGTACTGTTTCACAATGACCTATGATCCAATTAGATCAAATGCTTTAACAACTTTTGATTTTTTTTTTTTTTTTTTTTTTTTTTGCGGTACACAGGCCTCTCACTGTTGTGGCCTCTCCCGTTGCGGAGCACAGGCTCTGGACGTGCAGGCTCAGCGGCCATGGCTCACAGGCCTAGCTGCTCTGCGGCATGTGGGATCTTCCCGGACTAGGGCACGAACCCGTGTCCCCTGCATCAGCAGGCGGACTCTCAACCACTGCACCACCAGGGAAGCCCAATGAGTCAGATTTTAAGACAAGAATAGTCTTTAATTACATACATGAATTAACTCATTGAATCACTGATGGCCTCCCAAGTTTAGAGATGGCAAATCTGTCTTAAACATAACCCAGGAAAACCTATTCTTGCATCTTTGGGACATTTTCCTCTCCCGTGGGGACCCTTTGAGATATGGCAAATGGACTTCATCCAATTGTCTCCCTCTCAAGGGTAAAACTATGTTCTGGTAATGATTTTCATGTTTTCTCACTGGGTAGAAGCATTTCCTTGTCACAGAGCTATAGCCACAGCAGCCCAACTTGGGGAATTCCTTCTGAAATACATAGTGACAGAGGCTCCTACTTTCAGGACAAATTTTAGAGTCTGTCTGTAATATTTGGCCAGTAATGCAACATTTTCACTGTGCTTAGCATCCTCAGGCTTCTGCATTGGTAGAACATGCTGTTGGAATAATTAGAACTCAGCAAAATTAGTTGAATCATTTAAGCTTCCTTGGCTCAAAGCATTGACTTTGGTTTTGCTTAATCTCATATCCACTTCCTCAGGAAAAATATACTTTTACCATTTGAAATTGTTACTGGCAGGTCCATGCAACTAGATGAAGGAATATATGAACCTACTCTGATTAAAGAACACCTTCTCACCTACTGCCAATAATTAACTAAAGCCCTTGAAATACATGCAAAGCTCATAGAGCAG
Source organism: Mesoplodon bidens (assembly GCF_964165515.1). Taxonomy (NCBI): domain Eukaryota; kingdom Metazoa; phylum Chordata; class Mammalia; order Artiodactyla; family Ziphiidae; genus Mesoplodon; species Mesoplodon bidens. The sequence goes on from NC_138176.1 coordinate 135,487,533, forward strand.
TCTTTCCACAGTGCACTCCCAGGAGATGAAGACCTACAACATCATGACCTTCACTTAGTGACTATATCTACTGGAAATGATATCTTCACAAAGATGCCCTCCAACCTCACTGGAAGTGACCTTGCCAGGCATTATTAACTAAACTTTGTGCCACTAAACTTAAGGACATTGACTCATGGATTCATGTTTCTCATTTAAAGAAGACACCTAGACTTAACTGGTTAGAGAACTGAAACTAAAATTAACCAGAAAAAGGTGGGGATAATGAAACAGATGACATCTGTTGTGGACAGCTTTCCCAAGATTCAGGACCAGGCCTCTATAATCTTCCTTTTTATATGCCCTTTTCCACATATCAATGCTTTTGATTCAAACGCTTTTTCTCCTATGGGTACAATCCTATGCTAATTTAAAAAGTGAGTCCAGGAGTCAAGATGGCAGTGTGGGAAGACACCGAGTTAGCGTCTCCCCACAACTAGGGTGCCTGTCAGCTGCTGGTGGGGGACAGTGACGCCCAAGGAGACAGGAGGAACCCCCAAGTGAAGCAGTAGAACGTGGGGGTACAGAGGGGGGAGGAGAAGTGGAGGCCAGACAGGATTGGCATACCTGAGTCCGGGGAGATCAGGAGAGGTAGGCAGGAGGGGCCCTCCGGGAGGAGCAACAGATGAACAGAGGGAGATCTCCTGGTCCACTCTGCCCGGGAAGTATGCTGCGCTCCCAGGCCAGTACCCCACCTCCAAAGACCCCTCCAGGCCATGTGGGTCCTGGGGGCGTAGGAGGGAGGCCAGGGATATCAGGAGAGGCAGGTGGGAGGGGCCCTCCTGGAGAAGCAGAGGGCATTTGCTCACCCGCTCAGGCCAGGGAGCCTACTGAGCACCCAGGGCCACTCCTCTGCCCTCCAAGGTCCACCCCACCAGCCACAATGGCCCTGGGGGCATAGGAAGGAGGCCAAGGGGAGAACAGGAGAGGCAGGTGGGAAGGGCCCTCTGGGACAGGAGGAGCAGGAGAGGAGAGGAGGGCATTTGCCCCACCCACTCGAGCCCAGGAAGCCCGCTGGGCTCCCAGGTGAGGTCCTCTGCCCTCTGAGAGCAGGGGTGGGGGGCATGCCTGGGCCCCTTCTGTTCCTTGAAACTAAGCCCCACCCCCCACAGCCCCCAGGGCCTTTTCCAGCCCTGGGGGTCCTGAGCATAGGCCACACCCACCTCCCAAACCTCGCCCTTGCTTAGGCCCCGCCCTCCACAGCGAAGGGCTTTTCCCTGTTTTTTTTTTTTTTCCTCCTTTCCCTCCTCCTCTTTTTTACTGTGGTGGTACTGTTGTACCTTTTGGTTGTTGTTTCATCTATATTTTTATTTTTATATTCTTTCTAACATATCTGTTACCTTCCTATTGTAATTTTATTTTTTACTTTGTTATTGTTCTCTCTCTTTTTTTTTTTTTACCACCCCACGCAGCTTGTGGGATCTTGGTTCATGACCCGGGGGGTCGGGCCAAAGCTCCTGCAGTGGGAGCTCCGTGTCGGAACCACTGGACTAACAGAGAAAGTCAGATTCCAGGGAATATTCATCAGAGTGAGGTCTCATGGAGGTCCTCGTCTCAGTACCAAGACCCAGCTCTACCTAACAGTCTACAAACTCCAGTGTTGGAAGCCTCAGGCCAAACAACCAGTAAGACAGGAACACAATCCCACTCATTAAAAAAAAAAAAAAGAGATGGCAAAAAAAATATGTCACACATGAAGGAGCAAGGTAAAAACCTATAAGACCAAATAAATGAAAAGGAAATAGGCAACTTAACTGAAAAAGAATTCAGAGTAATGATAGTAAAGATGATCCAGCATCTCGGAAATAGAATGGAGGCATGGATTGAGAAAATACAAGAAATGTATAACAAAGATCTAGAAAAACTAAAGAACAAACAAACAGAGGTGAACAACACAATAACTGAAATGAAAAATACACTAGAAGGAATAAATAACAGAATAACTGAGGCAGAAGAACAAATAAGTGAGCTGGAAGAGAAAATGGTGGAAATAACTGCTGAGGAGCAGAATAAAGAAAAAAAAATGAAAAGAAGTGAAGACAATCTCAGAGACCTCTGGAATAACACTAAACACACCAACATTCGAATTACAGGGGTCCCAGAAGAAGAGAAAAAGAAAGGGTCTGAGAAAATATTTGAAGAGATTATAGTGGAAAACTTCCCTAACATGGGAAAGGAAATAGTCACCCAAGTCCAGGAAGCACAGAGAGTCCCATACAGGATAAACCCTAGGAAAAACACACCAAAACACATAACAGTGAAACTAACAAAAAGTAAATTCAAAGAAAAAATATTAAAAGCAGCAAGGGAAAAACAAAAAATAACATATAAAGGAATCCTCATAACGTAATCAGCTGATTTTTCAGCAGAAACTCTGCAGGCCAGAAGGGAGTGGCATGATATACTTAAAGTGATGAAAGAGAAAAACCTACAACCAAGATTACTCTACCCAGCAAGGATCTCATTCAGATTGAACAAAGAAATCAAAAGCTTTCCAGACAAGCAAAAGCTAAGAGAGAGGCTTCCCTGGTGGCGCAGTGGTTGAGAGTCCGCCTGCCGATGCAGGGGACACGGGATTGTGCCCTGGTCTGGGAGGATCCCACAGGCCGCGGAGCGGCTTGGCCCATGAGCCATGGCCGTTGAGCCTGCGTGTCCGGAGCCTGTGCTCCGCAACGGGAGAGGCCACAACAGTGAGAGGCCCACATACCGCAAAAAAAAAAAAAAAAAAAAAAAAAAAGCTAAGAGAATTCAGCACCGCCAAACCAGCTTTACAACAAACGCTAAAGAAACTTCTCTAGGTGGGAAACACAAGAAAAGAAAAAGACCCACAAAAACAAAGCCAAAACAATTAAGAAAATGGTAATAGGAACATACATATCGATAATAACCCTGAATGTAAATGGATTAAATACCCCAACCAAAACACACAGGCTGGCTGAATGGATACAAAAATAAGACCCATATATATTCTGTCTACAAGAGACCCACTTCAGACCTAGGGACACATACAGACTGAAGGTGAAGGGATGGAAAAAGATATTCCATGCAAATGGAAACCAAAAGAAAGCTGGAGTAGCAATACTCATATCAGATAAAATAGACTTCAAAATAAAGATTATTACAAGAGAAAAAGAAGGACACTACATAATGATCAAAGGATCAATCCAAGAAGAAGATATAACAATTATAAATGTTTATGCACCCACATAGGAGCACCTCAATACATAAGGCAAATGCTAACAACCATGAAAGGAGAAATCGACAGTAACACAATAACAGTAGGGGACTTTATAACATGCCACTTACACCAATGGAGAGATCATCCAAACAGAAAATAATAAGGAAACACAAGCTTTAAATGACACAATAGACCAGATAGGTTTAATTGATATTTACAGAACATTCCACCCAAAAGTGGCAGAATGCACTTTCTTCTCAAGTGTACACGGAACATTCTCCAGGATAGATCACATCTTGTGTCACAAATCAATCCTCAGTAAATTTAAGAAAATTGAAATCATACCAAGCATCTTTTCTGACCACAATGCTATGAGATTGGAAATCAATTACAGGAAAAAAAAAACTGTAAAAAACGGAAATACATGGGGGCTAAACAGTGCACTACTAAATAACCAAGAGATCACTGAAGATCAAAGAAGAAATTTTAAAAATATATAGAAACAAATGACAACAAAAACATGATGATGCAAAACCTATGGGATGCAGCAAAAGCACGTATAAGAGGAAGTTTAGAGCAATTCAATCTCACCTCAAGAAACAAGAAAAATCTCAAATGAACAATCTAACCCTATACTTAAAACAACTAGAGAAAGAAGAACAAAGAAAACCCGAAGTCAGTAGAGGGAAAGAAATCATAAAGATCAGAGCAGAAATAAATGAAATAGAAACAAAGAAAACAGTAGCAAAGATCAATAAAAGTAAGAGCTGGTTCTTTGAGAAGATAAACAAAATTGATAAACCCTTAGCCAGACTCATCAAAAAAAAATAGGGAGAGGATGCAAATCAATAAAATTAGAAATTAAAAAGGAGAAATCACAACTGACACCACAGAAATACAAAGGATTATCACAGACTGCTACAAACAACTGTATGCCAATAAAATGGACAACCACGAAGAAACGGACAAATTCTTGGAAAGGTATAATTTTCCAAGACTGAACCAGGAAGAATTAAAAAATATAAACAGACCTATCAAAAGTAATGAAATTGAAACCATAATTAAAAATCTTCCAACAAACAAAAGACCAGGACCAGATGGCTTCACAGGAGAATTCTATCAAACATTTAGAGAAGAGCTAACACTGATGCTTCTCAAACTCTTCCAAAAATTGCAGAGGGAGAAACATTCCCAAATTCATTCTACGAGGCCACCATCACCCTGATACCAAAACCAGAAAAAGATATCACACACACACGCAAAATTATAGACCAATATCACTGATGAACATAGATGCAAAAATCCTGAACAAAATGCTAGCAAACAGAATCCAACAACACATTAAAAGGATCATATACTATCCCAAGTATGCAAGGATTCTTCAATATAAGCAAATCAATCAATGTGATACACCATCTTAAAAAATTAAGGAATAAAAACCATATGATCATCGCAATAGATGCAAAAAAAGCTTTTGACAAAAACTCTCCAGAAAATGGGTATAGAGGGAAACTACCTCAACATAATAAAGGTCATATATGACAAACCCACAGCAAGCATCATACTCAATGGTGAAAAACTGAAAGCATTTCCACTAAGACCAGGAACAAGACAAGGATGTCCACTCTTGCCACTCTTATTCAACATAGTTTTGGAAGTCCTAGCCACAGCAATCAGAGAAGAAAAAGAAATAAAAGGAATACAAATTGGAAAACAAGAAGTAAAACTGTCACTGTATGCAGATGAGATGATACTATACATAGAAAATCCTAAAGCTGCCACCAGAAAACTACTAGAGCTAATCAATGAATTTGGTAAGGTTGCAGGATACAAAATTAATGCACAGAAATCTCTGGCATTCCTATACACCAACAACGAAAAATCAGAAAGAGAAATTAAGGCAACAATCCCATTTACCATCGCAACAAAAAGAATAAAATACCTAAGAATAAACCTGCCTAAGGAGGCAAAAGACTTGTCCTCAGAAAACTATAAAACACTGATGAAAGCAATCAATGATGACATAAACAGGTGGAGAAATATACCACGTTCTTGGTTTGGAAGAATCAATATTGTGAAAATGACTATACAACCTAAAGCAATCTACAGATTCATTGCAATCCCTATCAGATCACCAATGGCATTCTTCACAGAATTGAAACAAAAAATTTTACAATTCATATGGAAACACAAAAGACCCCGAATAGCCAAACCAATCTTTTTTTTGTTTTGTTTTGTTTTTTGCAGTTCTTTTTTTTTTATTTAACAAATTTAATCAGTTATACATATACATATGTTCCCATCTCCCCTCCCTTTTGCGTCTCCCTCCCGCCCTCCCTATCCCACCCCGCCAGGCTGTCACAAAGCACCGAGCTGATCTCCCTGTGCTATGCGGCTGCTTCCCACTAGCTATCTACCTTACGTTTGGTAGTGTATATATGTCCATGCCTCTCTCTCGCTTTGTCACAGCTTACCCTTCCCCCTCCCCATATCCTCAAGTCCATTCTCTAGTAGATCTCTGTCTTTACTCCTGTCTTACCCCTATGTTCTTCATGACATTTTTTTCCCTTAAATTCCATATATATGTGTCAGCATACAGTATCTGTCTTTCTCTTTCTGACTTACTTCGCTCTGTATGACAGACTCTAGGTCCATCCACCACATTACAAATAGCTCAGTTTCGTTTCTTTTTATGGCTGAGTAATATTCCATTGTATATATGTGCCACATCTTCTTTATCCATTCATCCAATGATGGACACTTAGGTTGTTTCCATCTCCGGGCTATTGTAAATAGGGCTGCTATGAACATTTTGGTACATGACTCTTTTGGAATTATGGCTTTCTCAGGGTATATGCCCAGTAGTGGGATTGCTGGGTCATATGGTAGTTCTATTTGTAGTTTTTTAAGGAACCTCCATACCGTTCTCCATAGCGGCTGTACCAATTCACATTCCCACCAGCAGTGCAAGAGTGTTCCCTTTTTTCCACACCCTCTCCAGCATTTATTGTTTCTAGATTTTTTGATGATGGCCATTCTGACTGGTGTGAGATGATATCTCATTGTAGTTTTGATTTGCATTTCTCTAATGAGTAAAGATGTTGAGCACCCTTTAATGTGTTTGTTGGCAGTCTGTATATCTTCTGTGGAGAAATGTCTATTTAGGTCTTCTGCCCATTTTTGGATTGGGTTGTTTGTTTTTTTGTTATTGAGCTGCATGAGCTGCTTATAAATTTTGGAGATTAATCCTTTGTCAGTTGCTTCATTTGCAAATATTTTCTCCCATTCGGAGGGTTGTCTTTTGGTCTTGTTTATGGTTTCCTTTGCTGTGCAAAAGCTTTGAAGTTTCATTAGGTCCCATGTGTTTACTTTTGTCTTTATTTCCATTTCTCTAGGAGGTGGGTCAAAAAGGATCTTGCTGTGATTTATGTCATAGAGTGTTCTGCCTATGTTTTCCTCTAAGAGTTTGATAGTGTCTGGCCTTACATTTAGGTCTTTAATCCATTTTGAGCTTATTTTTGTGTATGGTGTTACAGAGTGATCTAATCTCATACTTTTACATGTCCCTGTCCAGTTTTCCCAGAACCACTTATTGAAGAGGCTGTCCTTTCTCCACTGTACATTCCTGCCTCCTTTATCAAAGATAAGGTGACCATATGTGCGTGGGTTTATCTCTGGGCTTTCTATCCTGTTCCATTGATCTATCTTTCTGTTTTTGTGCCAGTACCACACTGTCTTGATTACTGTAGCTTTGTAGTATAGTCTGAAGTCAGGGAGCCTGATTCCTCCAGCTCCATTTTTCGTTCTCAAGATTGCTTTGGCTATTCGGGGTCTTTTGTGTTCCCATACAAATTGTGAAATTTTTTGTTCTAGTTCTGTGAAAAATGCCAGTGGTAGTTTGATAGGGATTGCATTGAACCTGTAGATTGCTTTGGGTAGTAGAGTCATTTTCACAATGTTGATTCTTCCAGTCCAAGAACATGGTACATCTCTCCATCTATTTGTATCATCTTTAATTTCTTTCATCAGTGTCTTATAATTTTCTGCATACAGGTCTTTTGTCTCCTTAGGTAGGTTTATTCCTAGATATTTTATTCTTTTTGTTGCAGTGGTAAATGGGAGTGTTTCCTTGATTTCACTTTCAGATTTTTCATCATAGTATATAGGAATGCCAGAGATTTCTGTGCATTAATTTTGTATCCTGCTACTTTACCAAATTCATTGATTAGCTCTAGTAGTTTTCTGGTAGCATCTTTAGGATTCTCTATGTATAGTATCATGTCATCTGCAAACAGTGACAGCTTTACTTCTTCTTTTCTGATTTGGATTCCTTTTATTTCCTTTTCTTCTCTGATTGCTGTGGCTAAAACTTCCAAAACTATGTTGAATAATACTGGTGAGAGTGGAGAACCTTGTCTTGTTCCTGATCTTAGTGGAAATGCTTTCAGTGTTTCACCATTGAGGACGATGCTGGCTGTGGGTTTGTCATATATGGCCTTTATTATGTTGAGGAAAGTTCCCTCTATGCCTACTTTCTGCAGGGTTTTTATCATAAATCGGTGTTGAATTTTGTCGAAAGCTTTCTCTGCATCTATTGAGATGATCATATGGTTTTTCTCCTTCAACTTGTTAATATGGTGTATCACATTGATTGATTTGCGTATATTGAAGAATCCTTGCATTCCTGGAATAAACCCCACTTGATCATGGTGTATGATCCTTTTAATGTGCTGTTGGATTCTGTTTGCTAGTATTTTGTTGAGGATTTTTGCATCTATGTTCATCAGTGATATTGGCCTGTAGTTTTCTTTCTTTGTGACATCCTTGCCTGGTTTTGGTATCAAGGTGATGGTGGCCTCATAGAATGAGTTTGGGAGTGTTCCTTCCTCTGATATTGTTTGGAAGAGTTTGAGAAGGATGGGTGTTAGCTCTTCTCTAAATGTTTGATAGAATTCGCCTGTGATGCCATCTGGTCCTGGGCTTTTGTTTGATGGAAGATTTTTAATCACAGTTTCAATTTCAGTGCTTGTGATTGGTCTATTCATATTTTCTATTTCTTCCTGAGTCAGTCTTGGCAGGTTGTGCATTTCTAAGAATTTGTCCATCTCTTCCAGGTTGTCCATTTTATCGGCATAGAGTTGCTTGTAGTAATCTCTCATGATCTTTTGTATTTCTGCAGTGTCAGTTGTTACTTCTCCTTTTTCATTTCTAATTCTATTGATTTGAGTCTTCTCCCTTCTTTTCTTGATGAGTCTGGCTTATGGTTTATCAATTTTGTTTATCTTCTCAAAGAACCAGCTTTTATTTTGGTTGATCTTTGCTATCGTTTCCTTCATTTCTTTTTCATTTATTTCTGATCTGATCTTTATGATTTCTTTCCTTCTGCTAACTTTGGGGTTTTTTGTTCTTCTTTCTCTAATTGCTTTAGGTGCAGGGTCAGGTTGTTTACTCGAAATGTTTCCTGTTCCTTAAGGTGGGATTGTATTGCTATAAACTTCCCCCTTAGAACTGCTTTTGCTGCGTCCCATAGGTTTTGGGTCGTCGTGTCTCCATTGTCATTTGTTTCTAGGTATATTTTAATTTCCTCTTTGATTTCTTCAGTGATCACTTCGTTATTGAGTAGTGTATTGTTTAGCCTCCATGTGTTTGTATTTTTTACAGATCTTTTCCTGTAATTGATATCTAGTCTCATAGCATTGTGGTCGGAAAAGATACTTTATACAATTTCAATTTTCTTAAATTTACCAAGGCTTGATTTGTGACCCAAGATATGATCTATCCTGGAGAACGTTCCATGAGCACTTGAGAAAAATGTGTATTCTGTTGTTTTTGGATGGAATGTCCTATAAATATCAACTAAGTCCATCTTGTTTAATGTATCATTTAAAGCTTGTGTTTCCTTATTTATTTTCATTTTGGATGATCCGTCCATTCCTGAAAGTGGGGTGTTAAAGTCCCCTACTATGATTGTGTTACTGTCGATTTCCCCTTTTATGGCTGTTAGTATTTGCCTTATGTATTGAGGTGCTCCTATGTTGGGTGCATAAATATTTACAATTGCTATATCTTCTTCTTGGATTGATCCCTTTATCGTTATGTAGTGTCCTTCTTTGTCTCTTCTAATAGTCTTTATTTTAAAGTCTATTTTGTCTGATATAAGAATTGCTACTCCAGCTTTCTTTTGATTTCCATTTGCATGGAATATCTTTTTCCATCCCCTTACTTTCAATCTGTATGTGTCTCTAGGTCTGAAGTGTGTCTCTTGTAGACAGCATATATATGGGTCTTGTTTTTGTATCCATTCAGCCACTCTGTGTCTTTTGGTGGGAGCATTTAGTCCATTTACATTTAAGGTAATTATTGATATGTATGTTCCTATTCCCATTTCCTTAATTGCTTTGGGTTCGTTATTGTAGGTATATTCCTTCTATTGTGTTTCTTGCCTAGAGAAGTTCCTTTAGCATTTGTTGTAAAGCTGGTTTGGTGGTGCTGAACTCTCTCAGCTTTTGCTTGTCTGTAAACGTTTTAATTTCTCCATCAAATCTGAATGAGATCCTTGCTGGGTAGAGTAATCTTGGTTGCAGCTTTCTCTCCTTCATCACTTTAATTATGTCCTGCCACTCCCTTCTGGCTTGTAGAGTTTCTGCTGAGAGATCAGCTGTTAACCTGATGGGGATTCCCTTGTGTGTTATTTGTTGTTTTTCCCTTGCTGCTTTTAATATGATTTCTTTGTGTTTAACTTTTGACAGTTTGATTAATATGTGTCTTGGCGTATTTCTCCTTGGATTTATTCTGTATGGGACTCTCTGTGCCTCCTGGACTTGATTAACTATTTCCTTTCCCATATTAGGGAAGTTTTCAACTATAATCTCTTCAAATATTTTCTCAGTCCCTTTCTTTTTCTCTTCTTCTTCTGGAACCCCTATAATTCGAATGTTGGTGCATTTAATGTTGTCCCAGAGGTCTCTGAGACTGTCCTCTGTTCTTTTCATTCTTTTTTCTTTATTTTGCTCTGCAGCAGTTATTTCCACTATTTTATCTTCCACCTCACTTATCCGTTCTTCTGCCTCAGTTATTCTGCTATTGATCCCATCTAGAGTATTTTTCATTTCATTTATTGTGTTTTTAATCGATACTTGATTCATCTTTAGTTCTTCTAGGTCCTTGTTAACTGTTTCTTGCATTTTGTCTATTCTATTTCCAAGATTATGGATCTTGGAAATAGAATCTTGGATCAGCTTTACTATCATTATTCTGAATTCTTTTTCAGGTAGACTGCCTATTACCTCTTCATTTGTTAGGTCTGGTAGGTTTTTATCTTGCTCCTTCACCTGCTGTGTGTTTTTCTGTCTTCTCATTTTGCTTATGTTACTGTGTTTGGGGTCTCCTTTTTGCAGGCTGCAGGTTCGTAGTTCCCGTTGTTTTTGGTGTCTGTCCCCAGTGGCTAAGGTGTGTTTAGTGGGTTGTGTAGGCTTCCTGGTGGAGGGGACTAGTGCCTGTGTTCTGGTGGATGAGGCTGGATCTTGTCTTTCTGGTGGGCAGGTCCACGTCTGGTGGTGTGTTTTGGGGTGTCTGCGGACTTTTTATGATTTTAGGCAGCCTCTCTTGCAAGTTGTTTGGCATAGGGTGTCCAGCACTGTAGCCTGCTGGTCGTTGAGTGAAGCTGGGTGCTGCTGTTGAGATGGAGATCTCTGGAAGATTTTCGCCGTTTGATATTATGTGGAGCTGGGAGGTCTCTTGTGGACCAGTGTCCTGAAGTTGGCTCTCCCACCTCAGAGGCACAGCACTGACTCCTGGCTCCTCAATTTGGGATGATTTGTTGTCTATTCATGTATTCCACAGATGCAGGGTACATCAAGTTGATTGTGGAGCTTTAATCCACTGCTTCTGAGGCTGCTAGGAGAGATTTCCCTTTCTCTTCTTTGTTCTCACAGCTCCTGGGTCTCAGCTTTGGATTTGGCCCCGCCTCTGCGTGTAGGTCGCCGGAGGGCGTCTGTTCTTCGCTCAGACAGGACAGGGTTAAAGGAGCAGCCGCTTCGGGGACTCTGGCTCACTCAGGCCGGGGGGGAGGGAGGGGCACGGAGTGCGGGGCGAGCCTGCAGCGGCAGAGGCCGGCGTGACATTGCACCAGCCCGAGGCGCACCGTGCGTTCTCCCAGGGAAGCCGTCTCTGGATCCCGGGACCCCGGCAGTAACGGGCTGTACAGGCTCCTGGAAGGGCGGCGTGGACAGTGACCTGCGCTCGCACACAGGCCTCTTGGCGGCGGCAGCAGCAGCCCCAGCGTCCCCCCCCCCGTCTCTGGGCTCTGAACTTTCAGCCACGGTCACGCCCGTCTGTGGGGCTCCTTTAAGCAGCGCTCTTAATCCCCTCTCCTCGTGCACCAGGAAACCAAGAGGGAAGAAATAGTCTCTTGCCTCTTCGGCAGCTCCAGAGTTTTCCCGGACTCCCTCCCGTCTAGCTGTGGCGCATTAGCCCCCTTCAGGCTGAGTTCTCGCCGCCAGCCCCAGTCCTCTCCCTGCGCTCTGACCGAAGTCTGAGTCTCAGCTTCCAGCGCCGCCCGCCCCGGCGGGCGAGCAGACAAGCCTCTCGGGCTGGTGAGTGCCGGTCGGCACCGATCCTCTGTGCGGGAATCTCTCCGTTTTGCCCTTCCCAGGTACGTGGGGAGTTTCTTGCCTTTTGGGAGGTCTGAGGTCTTCTGCCAGCGTTCAGTAGGTGTTCTGTAGGAGTTGTTCCACGTGTAGCTATATTTCTGGTGTATCTGTGGGGAGGAAGGTGATCTCCGCGTCTTACTCTTCCGCCATCTTCCCCTCCTTCCAAGACAATGTTTTAATTTCTTTGCTGTTGGCTCCGAGTCACCAGACCAATGCAAATGGCAGCGCTGCACGTTCACTGGGGCATTCAGTGCTCCAGCTCAGCCAACGGGCAGGTCTGTATGGGATCTGTTGTTATGTGCTCTGCTTTCCACGAGTGCCATAGAAATCCATTTTGTTTCAGGATGTCTGAGCGAGAGAATCCCTCCCCCGTGTGTGATGGGTGGACCAGCAGCATCCCAAACCAATCTTGAGAAAGAAAAATGGAGCTGGAGGAATCAGGCATCCCAACTTCAAACTATACCACCAAGGTACAGTAATCAAGGCAGTATGGTACTGGCTCAAAAACAGAAATATAGATCAGTGGTACAGGATAGAAAGCCCAGAGATAAACCCATGCACATGTGGTTGCCTAATTTATGACAAGGGAGGCAAGAACATACAATGGAGAAAGGACAGCCTCTTCAATAAGTGGTGCTGGGAAACTGGACAGCCACATGTAAAAGAATGAAATTAGAACACTACCTAACACCATACTCAAAAATGAGCTCCAGGGCTTCCCTGGTGGCACAGTGGTTGAGAGTCTGCCTGCTGATGCAGGGGATACGGGTTCGTGCCCTGGTCCGGGAAGATCCCACATGCCACGGAGCAGCTAGGCCCGTGAGCCATGGCCACTGAGCCTGCGCCTCCGGAGCCTGTGCTCCACAACAGGAGAGGCCCGCTTACCACAAAAAAAAAAAAAAGAGCTCCAAATGGATTAAAGACCTAAATGTAAGACCAGACACTATAAAACTGTTAGAGGAAAACATTGGAAAAACACTCTCTGACATAAGCTACAGCAAGATCTTTTTTGACCCACCTCCTAGAGTAACAGAAATAAAAACAAAAATAAACAAATGGGACTTAATTAAACTTAAAAGCTTTTGCACAGCAAAGGAAACCATAAACAAGACAAAAAGACAACCCTCAGAATGGGAGAAAACATTTGCAAATGAAACAACAGACAAAGGATTAATCTCCAAAATATACAAACAGCTCATGGAGCTCAATATCAAAAAGACAAACAATCCAATTAAAAAATGGGCAGAAGACCTAAATAGACAGTTCACCAAGGAAGACATACAGATGGCCAAGAGGCACATGAAAAGATGCTCAATATCATTAATTATTAGAAAAGTGCAAATCAAGACTACAATGAGGCATCTCCTCATGCCAGTCAGAATGGCTATTATGAAAAAATCTAGAAACAATACATGCTGGAAAGGGTGTGGTGAAAAGGGAACCCTCCTGCACTGCTGGTGGGAATGTAAATTGATACAACCACTATGGAAAACAGTATGGAGGGTCCTTAAAAAACTAAAACTAGAACTACCATATGACCCAGCAATCCCACTACTGGGCATATACCCTGAGAAAACCATAATTCAAAAAGAGTCATGTACCACAATGTTCACTGCAGCACTATTTACAATAGCCAGGACATGGAACCAACCTAAATGTCCATGAACAGATGAATGCATAAAGAAGATATGGCACATATATACAATGGAATATTACTCAGCCATAAAAAGAAATGAAATTGAGTTATTTGTAGTGAGGTGGATGGACCTAGAGTCTGTCATATAGAGTGAAATAAGTCAGAAAGAGAAAACCAAATACCGTATTCTAATGCATATATATGGAATCTAAAAAAAAAAGGTACTAATGAACCTAGTTGCAGGGTAGGAATAAAAATGTAGACATAGAGAATGGACTTGAGGACACGGGGTTGGGGAGGAAGCTGGGGCAAAGTGAGAGAAGCATCGACATATATACACTACCGCATGTAAAATAGATAGCTTGTGGGAAGAAGCCGCATAGCACAGGGAGATCAGCTCAGTGCTTTGTGACCACCTAGAGGGGTGGGATAGGGAGGGTGGGAGGGAGATGCAAGAGGGAGGGGATATGGGGACAGATGTATGCTTATGGCTGATCCACTTTGGTGTACAACAGAAACTAACACAGTATTGTGAAGCAATTATACTCCAATAAAGATCTATTAAAAAAAAGTGAATCCAATTGTTGGATTTATGGACAACTGCCCTCATCCAGCGCTGCTGGGTTAACTGGCAAATATTAGTTAATTGACTACAAGGTTCTGACTCATTGGCTTTAATAAGTTTCATTTTAAAAGACAGAAACACCAGTAGTACTCTAGAAACCACAAATATCACTAACTGGAACACACATGAATGGCCATCAACGAAACCTTAAATGACTCTAGGTGTAGGAATTTGTTTTCTCTTAATGCTACCAAGGCCCAAACATGGGAAAGAACTAGACCAGAATTGAAGAATGTCACCTTTCATTTTTTAGGAGGTACTGTTCCTCGATTATGGGACAGATTTATATGCTTAACACAGGATTATGAACATCTAGGTACCAAAGTCCCTTTGTGTGGGGAAGGGCTTAACCATACAAAGATGAACTTACCTAATAATACCCAACATCTATGATGGGCACCACATGATTCTTGTACCGTGACTATCACTTAAAAAGCTAGTGATTGGTATTGGAACTGATCAGAATAGACTGTCCAATATTTATTGGGTAGCCCCAAATGGAACCCAATGGCTTTGTGGAACTACCAAAACCCTGGCCTTGGCTCCCTCCCAAGTGGACATTGTACTTTAGAATTTCCTTGGACTCAAGGGCATATTGGCTTAACCCTCAACACGGCCCCTGCAAACTACTCCTTATTAAAAGCAAGATGGGCTAGGTCAGTCTTTCACTGGTATGATCATGTGGCAGCTATTTTTGTTCCCTCACTGAGACTTGAAGATGTCATTACTGATATAGAAGCTTTAACCAAATTTACCCAACAAGCCCTAAATGACAGCCAACAAGATATCAATCTTTTAAATTCTGAAGTATCTTTCATAGGAAAGGCAATCTTACAAAACTGGATGACTCTTGACATTACTATAGCCTCTCAAGGCAGTACCTATGCTATAATACAAACTGAATGTTGTGTTTTATATCAGATAAATCATCTAATGTCACCCACTTAATAAGTTACATGAAAAAAGCAAATGCTATGAATGACCCAATACCAGTCTTGAAGTAATACTAAAAAGAATAATGATAGCTTTATGTCTGGAGATAATTAATCACTCCTATGCGATTCCTCCTAACGAAGGTCCATGAATTTCTCCTGTTTTGATCACTGCCTAAGACTCACTTCCCAGATGGCCCCTTGTTGCTCAAAGGCGGCCATAAACTCTCTAAAAGCACACCTCTCACACAACTACCTCTTTCCCTCCTCTATGGGACATGACTCTCTGGGAATGAGTCTTCTCTGTGAGAAGGAATACACGCTGATGCTAAATAACCAAATGTTTGAATACTGATGCTTTCCAAAAGGAAGATCTTCATCAAAAGGGGGGAAATATGAAAGGAAAAAAAAAATGGAGTGGGTACTGCTAAGAGAGTTCTCTAAAACGGAGCCAGGAGGGACTTCGCTGGTGGTCCAGTGGCTAAGATTCCACGCTCCCAATGCAGGGGGCCCAGGTTTGATCCCTGGTCAGGGAATTAGATCTCACATGCCACAACTAAAGATCCTGCATGCAGCAACGAAGATCCCACACGTGGCAACAAAGATTTGCACGTGGCAAGGAAGATTCCATGTGCCACAACAAAGACCAGGTGCAGCCAAATAAATAAATATTTTAAAAATTAAAATTAAAAATGGAGCCAGGAAACCATTCAGGAAGTAAGACTTATGCACATTTCAGCTCAGATGGAATATTAATGCAGGCATTCAGAACATCTGCCCAATATTCCAGAAACTCAAGATACTTACTGTACCCTTACCCTAAAATAACGCATGACAGCCTATCCTTAAGGACAAATATTTCCTTCACGCATCAAAGTCAATCATAATTTCTGCCAGACAACTTTAAAAACGTAGTGGTTTTTCACTTCATAAGTCCCTGACTCTTTCTCTTCCTTGCAACACTCTTTTGGTTTTACCCAAATCTGTGCCTCCTGAATTGCAATTCCTAAAACCCCAAATAAAGCTCTTTGTTTTATGAAGCCTTGCTATTGATTATTGTTCAACAGCATTGGCCTCTCTCTTCCCCTCACTCTGCCCCTGCACATTGCCACATTAGTCCACAACTCCCACCTGCTTCCACTGAAAGGGCAGCCTGCCTCCTCTAGCTGCCACCAAGTGTACAATTTTCCAAGGGGACAGAGTTTTTGTGGTTGTCCCTGGTCTGTGACTGTATTCTGTTGCCAAATCTCTTCCCTGCCTCTGTGTCTTAATCTCTTCACCAACCCCATATGGTGTCACCTCACTCAACATTTCTTCAAAGACTTGATATTGTCACCAAATACAATACAAATACAAGTCACCAAGGTCACTGAAGTGGGTGCTACTAGTGATGTTTGTGAAATTTTAGCCTGAAAATGAAACCCTCCAGTGATGGAGAAATAAGAAATGCTTAAATGTAAGTGTAAGGAAAATTGGGGACCATATATATATATATATATATTTAAATTTGGCTTCATTTAGAAAAGATAGCTCATCACTAATCCATGCCAGCTTTACTGCCTTCTCAGGGCTTCACGGAAGGGGCACACAGGTCTCAGTACTCGAGACTGTGAGATCCTCAAAGCTAGAGGCTGTGTCATATTTATTCCTGGCACGGCCTCACAGGTGACATTCAGTGAGGCTGTTCCTTTACTTCGGAGAGAAGTTGCCCATGTTCTCTGGGCCAACTTCTCCCTCACACCCTTCCCTTTCTGCATAAGTCATAGACTCAGGTCTCCCCCCTGCAAAATCAAACCAAACAAGTGTCCCCATAATCCACTACACTCCTCATCCCACTTTCTCTCACTTGCCCCTGACATCAGCCTTAGCTACTGTTTTTTCCCTGTCATTCTAGGAAAAGAGAGAGCGACCAGGTCCACTTGTCCTATTCCCCAACATTCTGACATCTGCTTTCCGTTTTCATTACTCACCGAAACTGTCCTCGCTGCATTCATCAGTAGCCTCTTCGTCGACAAACCAGCAAGGCCCCGATTAGTCTCTTCACAGGCGTTGCTGTTGATTATTTCGCCTTGACATGCTGCCACCCTGGCCTCCCCAACAACACACTGTCCTGGCTCTGCAAGGACCTTCTCAGGCCACCTCTCCCCTTCCCCGCGTCGGAGCCTCCCTTTATTCCCCCAAACACAGGTGTTGCTAAGGGTTCTAATGCTGATCTCCCCCGCCTCCCTCCCATCTAGAGCCTTGCTCCTCAACGTGTTCCACCTGGACCAGCAGCATCGGTTTCATTGAGAGTGCATTAGAAACACAGAATCTTAGGTCCTACCCTGGACTTCCTGCATCAGAATCTGTATTTTTGGGGCAGAAGACCTAAATACACATTTCTGCAAAGAAGACATACAGATGGCCAAAAGGCACATGAAAAGATTCTCAACATCACTAATTATTAGAGAAATGCAAATCAAAACTGCAGTGAGGTACCACCTTACACCAGTCAGAATGGCCATCATTAAAAAGTCTGCAGATAACAAATGCTGGAAAGAGTGTGGAGAAAAGGGAACCCTCCTACACTGTTGGTGAGAATGTAAATTTGTTCAGCCACTATGGAAAACAGTATGAGGTTCCACGAAAAACTAGAAACAGAGTTGCCATATGATCCTGCAAACCCACTCCTGGGCATATATCCTGAGAAAACCATAATTTGAAAAGATCCATGAACCCTCTTCATTACAGCACTATTTACAATAGCCAAGACATGGAAACAACCTAAATGTCCATCAAAAGATGAATGGATAAAGAAAATGAGGTACATATATACAATGGAATTACTACCACTCAGCCATAAAAAAGAAAAAAATAATGCCATTTGCAGCAACATGGACGGACCTAGAGATTAGCATACTAAGTGAAGTAAGAAAGAGAAATACAAATACCATACGATATCACTTATATGTGGAATCTAAAATATGACAAAAATGAACTTAACTATGAAACAGAAACAGACTCACAGACATAGAGAACAGACTTGTGGTTGCCAAGTGGGGATGGATTGGGAGTTTGGGATTAGCAGATGCAAACTATTATATATAATGGCTAAACAACAAGGCCCTACTGTATAGGGTAGGGAACTATATTCAATATCCTGTGATAAACCATAATGAAAAAGGATACGAAAAAGAATGTATGTATATGTACAACTGATTCACCTTGCTGTACAGCAGAAATTAATGCAACATTGTAAATCAACTGTACTTCAATAGAATAAATTTAAAAAAAGAATCTGCATTTTAATTCAGATTCCCAAGTGACTCATCTGCACACTAAAGTTTAAGAGGTGCTGGTCTATAGCAGCACTAAGCAATAGAAATATAATGTGTACCACATGTGTAATTTGAAATTTCTAGCAGCCACATTTTAAAAAGTGAAAACAAGTGAAATTCATTGTCATCATATCATTCATTTAACTCAATATATCCAAAGTGTTATAATTTCAACGTGTAACCCATATAAAAATTACTGAAATGTTTTACTCTCCTTTTTTTGTAGTAATTTTTTGAAATTCAGTGTGTATTTTACCCTTGCAGCATATCTCACTTCACACTAGCCACATTTCAAGTGTTCAATAGCTACATGGCTAGTGGCTACAGTATTGGACAATGCAGCTCTAGAGTTTAGCCTGCAGGTGAGAACTTAAGAAGTTTTTTTTAAGTGAAAAAAAATCACTGTATGAACCTCAATTCAGCATGTATTAGATTTGTGATCTTGAGCAAATTACCCCTGTCTGGCTTCCTTCCCTCATCACGTGAACAGGGAACAATATTAACTATTTCTCAGGGTTGCAGTGAAGATTGAAGTATGTAAAAGTACACAGACTTCACTTGCTAAATGGTGACTATTAGTACTCTATTTTCTGGGCTTTATCTAATTATATGCAAAATTCATCTGTTTAATAAGCAACACATTAATTACCATCATTATTAGTATTTTTTGCATAAAGGTTTCTTATAATTTAATGGTTAAAGACCATCTTAGTGCTTCTCCATGTGGTTTTCAGTAACTGATTAAAAATATAAACAATTTAGGGACTTCCCTGGTGGCACAGTGGTTAAGACTCTGAGCTTCCAATGCAGGGGGCCTGGGTTCAGTCCCTGGTCAGGGAACTAGATCCCACATGCATGCTGCAACTAAGAGTTCGCATGCCACAACTAAGGAGCTGGCGAGCCACAACTAAGACCTGGCACAACCCAATAAATAAATAAATAAATAAAATATCTAAATATATGTATAAACAATTTAAATCCTTGCTTCCACAGTTAGATGATGGCATACACGCTGTGGAGGTTCATATCTGAGCTGTATCACTTACCAGCTGTGCCTCTGTTTCCTCATCTAAAATAGGGCTAAAAATACTCCCTATCCTATGGGGTTTGTTGTAAAGATTAAAGGAATAAATACACAGAAGTTCCTTGCACCAATACCTGACCCATAGAAGGCATTACACAAGTTATAATGTTAATAAAGGACCTATTCACAGTAACAATTATGAAGAGTTTGGGGATATTGGAAATGCCTAAGTTAAAATGTTAAATAAAAGAAGTAGAACACAAAATGGTTTTTATAGTATGATCACAACTATATTAAAATCAAAGTAGCTTAGAATTATGGCTAGGAGTAACACACCAAACATTAATTTTGATTGTGTTTGGGAGACAGAACTTTGAATGATTTTTTTCTTTCTGCTTTTCTAAATATGTATTAATTTTATAATTAGGAGGAGCAAATTAACTTTATTTCTTAAATTGATTATTGGTTGAGAGTATGGGGCTCTGGAATAATACTCCCTGGGGTTCCCTTGAGGGCATGATGGTAAGTGAAATAAGTCAGTCAAAGAAAGACAAGTACTGTATGATCTCACTTACATGTGGAATCTAAAAAGAAGTCAAACTCAAAGAAACAGAGAATAGAATGGTGATTTACAGGTGCTGTATGGGTAGTGATAATGGGGAGATGTTGGCCAAAGGGTACAAACTTCCAGTTATAAGATGAACAAGTCCTGGGGAACAGCATGGTGACTACAGAATTAATAATGTTGTATTATATATTTGAAAGTTGCTGAGAGTAGATTTTTAAATGTTCTCATCACACATACATAAAATTTGTGATTGAGGTGATGGATATGTTAATTAATTTTTTGTGGTAATCATTCACATACATTATGTGTATCAAATCATCATATTGTATACTTAAACTTGCACCATGTTATATGTCAATGATATCTCAATAAATCTGGAAAACAAGAAATGAGGAAGAAAAGATTCACTTCATAGACTTCAGAGAAGCAAATTTTAATTTTATTTAAATTTTTTCAAGTATTAAAACAAAACCCAAGATTCTCTGGGTTCCAATTCTGGCTATGCTTTTCCTAGCTGGTGACCTTGGATAACTTGCTTAACTCCTCTGTGCCTTGATTTCCTCATCTATTAAGTGGGAATAATAATTATACTTAACTCATAAG
This sequence comes from Mesoplodon bidens, assembly GCF_964165515.1. Classification (NCBI taxonomy): domain Eukaryota; kingdom Metazoa; phylum Chordata; class Mammalia; order Artiodactyla; family Ziphiidae; genus Mesoplodon; species Mesoplodon bidens. The sequence continues at coordinate 135,508,106 of NC_138176.1, forward strand.
AGTGGTTGTGAGAATTAAATTATATAATACCTGTAAAGGGCTTAGGAAAATGCCTGGCACATAATCACAATGGTTTGTGATAATGAAGATGATGAAGATGAAGATGAGGGAGGAGGAGGGGTGGGGAGGAAGAGAAGGAGGAGAAGGTTTATGTTAGTGATGTGTGCCTCCCCTGGGTTTGAATCCTGATTAGCTGTTGGAGTTTGGGCATGTTTCTTAAATTCTCTGTCTTAGCTTTCTCATCTGTAAATGGAATAACAACACAGGCAATATCCAGGGATCGCACGAAATTGATACAGGGAATAAGTAAGATCATTCATGTACAGGGCCTGGGTCACAGTAAGCTCATTAATATTACGTAGTTCTAAAAAGTTAAAACAAACTGGAAAACAATGTCTACTTCACAGGTTACCGTTAAGATAAAATGAGCACTTTGAAAATTAAAGTACCATAGAAATCAAGCACTAGTCAAAATGTCAATTCATTTCCACTAGATGGCAGTAGGCATCACCAAATACAGCTGAGCCCAACTAAACAAAGAGCTGAGGGAGAACATGAATACAGGACTAATCGGAATTCCTTGGCGGGCCAATGGTTAGGATGCTTTCACTGCCGTGGGCCCAGGTTTGATCCCTGGTTGGGGAACTAAGATCCCATAAGCCATGGGGCAAAAATAAAAACAAAAAAACCAGGACAGTTTTCATGCAGTTACTTACTAGGCCTAGTCCCACTTCTGTAATTATACTGAAATGGAGCTGGAGGGATATATTATTTCAAATGATTGAATTACCTGCTTGGGCTTAGTTAGAAATCTTTTGTTTGATGCTGATGGTCAAAAATGATTATTTTTATTAGAAAGCCTATTCTAGATCCACATTCATCTTCCTCAGTTTCCCTCTTCAGCTCTGCACATTCTCACATACACCTATGCTCTGGTCTAGCCCCTTGTCACTTAAAGTGTGGTTCATGGCATCAGCTTCACCTGGGAACTTGTAGAAATACAGAGTCTTGGGCCTTATCCCAGACTTATTGAATCTAAGTGATTCACACGCATATCAAAGTCTGAGAAGCACAGTTTTAGCCACATTGAACCTCTTGGAATTCTCTAGAGGAGTCATGAAGCTTTTGCACATGCTGGTCTTCCCAAATTGGAAACACTCCCTTCCCCATATGGTAGGCAAACTGGCCTCTTATTTACTCCTCTTATTTGACTCATTAGTGAGGGAACCAGCAGGATGGTAAACCCAGTTCAAGGAGAAGAGAAGAGACTGGTAAATATACAGTCTATGGAAAAAAGAATGTTGGAATAAGAATGAAAATTAAATGGAACACTGCTTTTTGTCGACAGATCAATAAAACAGTAACCTTTGGCATAATCTTTTCTACCTGACAAAGTCATTTATAACATCTTCTACAAATTAAGATCTAACTTTATAGACTCTAGACCCTATCAGTAGTAAATAATAAGCCATATAAGATCATAGCTCCTAGAATCTCATGATTCCCTTGCAGGCTTCTTAGACAATGCTCTGGTATGACTTTCCAAAAGCACATAGTAATATTTTGCTTTATTTCCATATTTTGGATAATTTTTCTTAAAAATTTAAATTTGATGACAGAGGCAATAGAAGTACACATGTCAAGTTGCCAAAGCTGACTTGATATAGTAGAATTCTACTTATGTTAGTTTCAGAGGATGAAGTGAGTACCTCCATCAGAGAGCTGAATAGAAAGGAAAACAAGATTGAATTAGCCTTGTCTTTTACATCTTCCTGATCTTATTGGGCCTATTTAACTATAAAATGGGGAGAGCATTTATTTCATTTGGCAATTGATCTCCAATATTTTGTCTCCAAAATCAAATTTTTATATTTTAAAAAATTATTGAAGATCCTGAAGAGTGTTTCCTGCTGTGTCTATCAATATTTAATACTATTAGAAATTAAAACTAAGAAATTTAGAAAATATTTATTAAGTCATTTAAAATAATAATAAACAATTCATTATTTGTTAACATAAATAACAAAATTTTCGTGAAAAGTAATTGTATATTCCAAAACCCCGCAAAGGTTTGGATTTGATTCAGCGGAGCCAGTTAAAGTTTTCCACAGTGACTTTGGTGCTTCTGTAACTTCTGTTTAGATGAGATTTGATAACCTGCTGGTCCAAGATGGGCTTAGGAGCGACAACATACATTTTTTGGTATTTATACGGCCTGATTTACTACACTGATTAAATTTTTTAAAAAATTCTCTGATCCATAGTTCTTGGATAATCAATTAGGAGTAAGTTATACATTGATTGTGACTATATTTGAAGAGTCTTTTGTTGTTGTTTTAACTGGCTTTTTTATTATAGTAATATCACTAGAATGTAAGCTCCTAGAGGGCAGAGATTTTGATTCTGATGTATGTTTTATTCACTGCTAAATCTGATTCTTAGGACTGCATATATAAATATTTTGTAAATATTTGTGGAATGGATGAATGCATGAAATGAATGTGACATTTCTAGGATTGTTTATCCTTCTGGATAGTAGGGATGGTTTCATTCAAAAGTAATTACTTATCTTAAAAAAATTCTTTTTCTGCAATTTGCAAATTGTGATCATGCAGAGTGCCCACTTTAAAAATAAGTTGGGGGGGCTTCCCTGGTGGTGTGGTTGTTAAGAATCTGCCTGCCAATGCAGGGGACACGGGTTCAATCCCTGGTCCAGGAAGAACCCACATGCCGCAGAGCAACTAAGCCCCTGCACCACAACTACTGAGCCTGCGCTCCAGAGCCTGTGGGCCACAACTACTGAGTCCACGCACCACAACTACTGAAGCCTATGCACCTAGAGCCCGTGCTCAGCAACAAGAGAAGCCACTGCAATGAGAAGCCTGCTCACTACAACAAGGAGTAGCCCCCGCTCGCCGCAACTAGAGAAAGCTTGCACGCAGAAACGAAGACCCAACACAGCCAAAAATAAAATAAATTTATTTTTTTTAAAGTGGGGGAAGGGACTCTAAAAGTACCTTTGTGGTAAAAGTCATAAATATTTGAGAATTCTTTCCAAAGATGTACAATTTAACTTTACTGATTATTAGTTTTTTTGTTGTCTTTTGTTTTTGGCTTTGGTTTTTTTTTTGGCTGCTTTGGGTTTTTGGTGCTGCACACAGGCTTTCTCTAGCTGTGGCGATCAGGGGCTACTCCTCGTCGCGGTGCATGGGCTTCTCATTGCGGTGGCATCTCTTGTTGGGGAGCACGGGCTCTAGGCGCACAGGCTTCAGTAGTTGTGGCACGTGGGCTCAGTAGCTGTGGCACACAGGCTTAGTTGCTCTGCGGCATGTGGGATCTTTCGGGACCAGAGCTCGAACCTGTGTCCTCTGCATTGGCAGGCAGATTCTTAACCACTGCGCCACCAGGGAAGTCCCTGATGATTAGTTTTTTAAAAATTCTGAGAACCATGTATGTAATAAGCTAGCAAAAATGTTTTTGATAAATTCTCAGTTTTGACTGCTATATTTCTCTGTTTTCCAGCTAACCAGAAGCATATATAGCTAACCAGAAACTAACTCAAAAACATCAGAACACATAATGTCACAATACTCTGTGTGAAGCAGGGGGAAAAGTTAAGGTATTTTAGCATTATTTATTTCTAAGTCATACAGTCATTTTGTTTGTGGTGATTGTGTCCTGTAAAATAATCAGGATACACTTTGACAAAAGATTGTTTTCATATGCATTTATGAATCTGTTTAGTTGAAAGTCTTAGAAAAGTCTAAATATTAAGTCACATTAAACATTGTATCATATTACTTTATGCTTAACACACTGCCCTTCCTTATGGAAAATAATAAAATTACATATCCTCATCACAGAGTTAAAGCCACCACAATTTGCTAGATCAACGTTAATATTCAGGTTAATTTAACTAATGATGATGTTTCTTTACTATTCAGATTCCACAATTTTTAGAGCTTCACTTCTTTTTATGCTTTATAACTTAAGATAATTATAGATTTGTATGCAGTTGTAAAAAATAATACAGAGAGCTCTCATATACCTTTTGCGCAGGTTGCCCCAGTGGTAACATCTTGCATGATTTTGGTACAATTTCAAAACCTGAAACTGACACTAATACAATCCACCAACTTTATTCAGATTTCACCAGTTTTATCCATACCCATTTGCATGTGTGTGCACTGAATTCTATGCAATTGTATAACATCTTTAGATTCCTGTGACCCAATGAATCTACAGAACAATTCCATCACATGGATCTCTCATGCTACTTTTGAAAGAGCCACAGCCATTTTTCCCCCTACCCCCAACCTCAGCTCTTGGCAACCACTAATCTGTTTATCATCTCTTTAGTTTCATCATTTCAAGAATGTTATATATAGTTGACCCTTTAATAACATGGGTTTGAACTACATCGGTCGGCTTATACACAATTTTTTTTCGAACAAGTACTACAATACTATACAATCTGTGGTTGGTTGAATCTATGGATGCAGAACCATGGATACAAAGGTGGGTAAAGTTATACTTCAACTGTATGGGATATCAGCACCCCTGAGCTGTTCAAGGGTCAAATGTAAATAATATTCTACAGTAAGTAACTTTTTGAAGCTGGATTTTAAAAATTCAGCATAAAGCCCTTGAGATCCATCCAAATTGTTACCTATATCAGTTGTCAATTCCTTTTGTTGAGTAGTATTCCATGGTATGAATGTACCACAGTTTGTTTAACTATTCACCTGATGAAGGATATTTAGGTTGTTTCCAGCTTTTGGCTATTAGCAATAAAGCTGCTATAAACATTCATGTACAGATTTTTGTGTAAAAATAAGTTTTCATTTCTGTGGGATAAATGCCAAAGAGTGCTATTGCTGGATTGTATGGTACTTGCATGCTTCATTTTTTAAAAACCTGCCACACTATATTTCAGAGTAGCTGTACCATTTTACTTTCCCACCAACGAGTGATCTGGCTTCTCCACATCCTTGACAGCATTTGATGTGACTAATATTTTTTATTCTAGCTATTCTGATATATAATGACAACTCATTGTGATTTTAAGTTGCATTCTCCTAATGATTAATGATGTTGAACCTCTTTTCATGTGTTTATTTGCCATCTGTATATCCTTTCCAGTGAAATGTCTGTTCATATCTTTTGCCCATTTTCTAATCAGATTGTTCTTTTGCTCTAGAGTTTTGAGATCTCTTTACATATTCTAGATACGAGTCCATTGTTGGATATGTGGTTTGCAAATATTTTCTCCCAATCTGTAGTTTGTCTTTTCATTCTCTTTACAGGGTTTTTTTTTGCAGAACAAAAGTTTTTAATTTTGATGAAGTCCAATTTATCAATTTGTCTTTTTATGAACCATGCTTTTGTGTCAAGTCTAAGAACTCCTTGCCTAGGTTCTGAAATTTTCTCCTATGTTTTTCTCTAAAATTTAATTAATTTATTAATTTATTTATTTTTGGCTGCGTTGGGTCTTCGTTGCTGTGCACGGGCTGTCTCTAGTTGCAGCGAGCGGGGGCTACTCTTCATTGTGGTGTGCAGGTTTCTCATTGCAGTGGCTTCTCTTGTTGCAGAGCAAGGGCTCTAGGCACGTGGGCTTCAGTAGTTGTGGCTCAAGGGCTGTAGAACGCAGGCTCAGTAGTTGTGGCACATGGGCTTAGGTGCTCCGCGGCATGTGGAATCTTCCCGGACCAGGGCTCGAACCCATGTCCCCTGAATTGGCAGGTGGATTCTCAACCACTGCACCACCAGGGAAGCTCTTCTCTAACATTTTGAAGTTTCACTTTTTACATTTAAATCCACATTCCATTTTGAGTTAATTTTAGTGTAACAAGACTTCCTTTTTATGCTTATGGATGCCTTTTAAAAGCCCAGTATCAATAATTAAATACGGACTGGATGATATCCTATCATGGGGTTTGTATGTAAGATTTCTTGCTTGGCTGTAGCATGAGAAACAGTAAAAGCACCTTCAGATTGCATAATTTCAGAAGATTCACCAGCACCTGTAATCAGAGGCAGAACAGCAGCAAGTGACAGACACTAAAGTTAAATGTCACACTTCCTACAGGCACAATCGACCAGATGACTCAGGATAAAAGAAAAATGATTTTGAATGAAGGGACCATATATAGGGCTGAAAAAATTTTTTTATTTTGCCAACATTGCCTAAGCAATTTATCGAATGTTCATTCATTTGGAGCTGTGGAGACCTAAGCAGTAGTGAATACCTAAAGAAGGACTAAAAACAAAGCAAGAAGCATTAACCACAAAACTGCAGAACAAATCTCCTAGCTTGCTCTTGGTGTTACTAACATGACAATGGTTGCATTGGCCATTTTTGTTCAGCATATTTGTTCAGAGGTCAGTAAACTATGGTCCACAGTCTAAATATGGCCTGATGCCTGTTTCTGTAAAGTTTTGCTGGAATGCAGCCACGTCCATTTGCTGACTCATACATAATCTGCCTGCTTTTGCACTAGAATGGCAGAAGTGATGAGTTGTGACAGACTGCATGATCCAGAAAGTCTAAAGTACTTACTCTCAGGCCCTTTACAGAAAATTTTTTGTCAACTCTTATTCTTGGCTGACAAATGCTGACACAACTATGTGAAAAGCACCCTGGTATAAAATATTTCTAAGGTGTGATATCAACTGTTTGGAACAAAATAACATAAAGGCAGCAGCGTCCACCCAGATCAATTTATAAGAAATCTACCTTGAGGGGTAAATGGCTTTCTTTTTGAATCTGAAATTCCTGCTAACACAACTCTAAGCATTGTTCCTGAGTCTGTGCTCAGATTTCAGTTTGTGTTCCTGAACATCAAATATGAAGGTGTTTATAAGCAAGTGTCTATGTTATTTGGTAATAGAAATCCCACAAATTTAAGAAAATATTTTTGTATGAAAGTCAGCAAAATAAGTCATCTCCATTTTATGACCATTGTTCAAAGAATTTACATTACGTATCTCAGAAAAGTATTAACATTCATTTCAAATTTACCCTCTGGCCTCAGTAGGACACTAGCCAGAACTTTAGCTATGCACAGTTCCAGGCAGAGTTTAAAACTGCACATTGTCGGGCTTCCCTGCTGGAGCAGTCGTTGAGAGTCCACCTGCCGATGCAGGGGACACAGGTTCGTGTCCCGGTCTGGGAAGATCCCACATGCCACGGAGAAGCTGGGCCCATGAGCCATGGCCACTGAGCCTGCGCGACCAGAGCCTGTGCTCCGCAATGGGAGAGGCCACAACAGTGAGAGGCCCGCGTACCGCAAAAAAAAACAAAAACAAAAACAAAAAAACCCTGCACATTGTCTTTTTCTCCCTGTACCTGAGGTTGCTAAAGTCAAGGGGTAGGGCATGTGACAGTGCCAGTCATTAGGTTGTAGTATGTCAGCTCTAAAACCAGCCTTCCAGACTCTGTGATGATAGATTTCTGCAGACCTCCCATGTGCTTTGCTAGCTGGCTTCTTCTGCCAATAGGGGTGTGTCAGGGGGTGACTGCAAGTCAAGGGGACGGAGGAGGACTTACTGTTTCTTTCAGTGGTGCCCCAGCTATGGCCATTGGCAGTAGCAGCTGGTTCCAGTCTCCAGCTTTGTCACACACTCTCAAAACTGCCTCATCGGACATCTCTGGTGGAGCAGTGGTTAAGAATCCACCTGGCAATGCAGGGGACACAGGTTCAAGCCCTGGTCTGGGAAGCTGCCACATGCTGTGGAGCAACTAAGCCAGTGCACTGCAACTACTGAGCCCGTGCACCACAACTACTGAAGCCCACGCTCTACAACAAGAGAAGCCACCACAATGAGAAGCCCACACACCACAACAAAGAGTAGCCCCTGCTCGCTGCCACAAAGGCCCACTGTAGCCAAAAATAAATAAATTCAAAAAAACAAACAAACTGTCTCATCATGGCCCTTACACCCACCAGCACCAGCCAGGTAGCACCCCCAATCAGAGGTCTGAGTTCCAGCTTTCCAGGGCCTCTCCTCCAAATTGCTAGGTTCTGCATATCCCAAATTCTTCCCTTTGTTCCCCCAGACTTAGGGATGATGCCCATATTCTGAAGTTACTATCACTGTGTGTTATCTCATGGTTCCCTTTCTGCTTTTTTCAGTTCTCTGATTCTAGTCTGGCCAATTTCTTATATTAAATTCTCTCTGGTGAAATACCTAGCGAGGCTTGTGTTTTCCAGACTAGACCCTGACTGAACCAGGAAGTATGTCACAGATCAACATTGACACATATGCATAAGAGGTGGAAGAGAAACAGATCTATGCACTAACTCGTTGTGCCTCTTTGGCCAAATTATTTCTCTTCCCTAAACTTATTAATATTTGCTGAATAACTACCAAAATCTGTATTTAGAATAAGTAAATATGTCAATGGGACCTTCTCAAGGGAAAAAAATCAGTAAATAGATATTCTGAAATACTATATGAGGTCCTGTTGGAGGGCATTGATGTATGTGTCTCAGAATAACCTTTCTTTATTTGTTAAATTTCTTTTTTTTAACTTAACTAATTCATTAATTTGGCTGCACTGGGTCTTAGTTGTGGCAGGTGGGCTCCTTAGTTGTGGCTCACAGGCTCCTTAGTTGTGGCATGTGGGCTCTTTAGTTGCAGCATGTGGGCTCCTTAGTTGTGGCATGTGAACTCTTAGTTGTGGCATGCATGTGGGATCTAGTTCCCTGACCAGGGATTGAACCTGGGCACCCTGCATTGGGAGCACAGAGTCTTATCCACTGCGCCACCAGGAAAGTCCCCTGTTAAATTTCTTAAATTTTAATTATTTTAATAAAAAATGATACATGCCAGAAGGGCTACCATCAAAAACACTACAAATAACATGCTGGGGAGGTTGCGGAGAAAAGGAAGCCTTCATACACTGTTGGTGGAAATGTATATTGGTGCAACCACTGTGGAAAACAGTATGGAGGTTTCTCAAAAAACTAAAAACAGAACTACCATATGATCCAGCAATTCCACTCTTGGGTATTTATACAAAAAAAATGAAAACACTAACTCAAAAAGGTACATGGGGGCTTCCCTGGTGGTGCAGTGGTTGAGAGTCCACCTGCCGATGCAGGGGACACGGGTTCGTGCCCCGGTCTGGGAAGATCCCACATGCCACGGAGTGGCTGGGCCCGTGAGCCATGGCCGCTGAGCCTGTGCGTCCGGAGGCTGTGCTCCGCAATGGGAGAGGCCTCAACAGTGAGAGGCTCGCATACTGAAGAAAAAAAAAAGGTACATGCACCCCAATGTTCATAGCAGCATTATTATTTCTTTTTTAATTTACTTATTTTATTTATTTACTTTTGGCTGCGTTGGGTCTTCGTTGCTGCCCGAGGGCTTTCTCTAGTTGTGGCGAGTGGGGACTACTCTTCATCGCGGTGCACAGGCTTCTCACTGCGGTGGCTTCTCTTGCTGCAGAGCATGGGCTCTAGGAGCATGGGCTTCAGTAGTTGTGGCTCGTGGGCTCAGCAGTTGTGGCTTGCGGCTCTAGAGTGCAGGCTCAGTAGTTGTGGCGTGCGGGCTTAGTTGCTCCACGGCATACGGGATATCTCCAGACCAAGGCTCGAACCCATGTTCCCTGCATTGGCAGGCAGATTCTTAACCACTGCACCACGAGGGAAGCCCCACAGCAGCATTATTTGCAATTGCCAAGATATGGAAGCAACTTAAATGTCCATCAACAGATGAATAGATAAAGAAGAAGTGGTACATATATAAAATGGAATACTACTCAACCATAAAAAAGAATAAAAATTTGCCATTTGCGAAAACATGAATGGACTTGTAGGATATTATGCTAAGTGAAATAAGTCAGACAGAGAAAGATGAATACTGTATGATATCACTTAAATGTGGAATCTAAAAGATAAAACAAACTAGTAAATATAACAAAAAAGAAACAGACTCACAGATATGGAGAACAAACTAGTGGTTACCAGTGGAGAGAAGGAGGAGGGAAGAGGCAAGATAGGGTTAGGGGATTAAGAGGTACAAACTACTACATATAAAATGAATAAGTGGGACTTCCCTGGTAGCGCAGTGGTTAAGGATCCGCCTGCCAATGCAGGGGACACAGGTTCGAGCCCTGGTCCGGGAAGATCCCACATGTCGTAGAGCAACTAAGCCCGTGCACCAAAACTACTGAGCCTGAACTCTAGAGCCCGTGAGCCACAATTACTGAGCCCATGTGCCACAACTACTGAAGCCCGCGTGCCTAGAGCCCATGCTCCACAACAAGAGGAGCCACTGCAATGAGAAGCCCACTCACCGCAACGAAGAGTAGCCCCCGCTCACCACTAGAGAAAGCCCGCATGAAGCGACGAAGACGCAACACAGCCAAAAAAATATTTTTTTAATAAATAAATAAATGAATAAGCTATAAGGATATATCATACCACACAAGTAATATAGCCAATATTTTATAAAAACCATAAATGGAGTATAACCTTTAAAAATTGTGAATCACGGGCTTCCCTGGTGGCGCAGTGGTTGAGAGTCCGCCTGCCGATGCAGGGGACACGGGTTCGTGTCCCGGTCCGGAAAGATCCCACATGCTGCGGAGCGGCTGGGCCCGTGAGCCATGGCCACTGAGCCTGCGCGTCCGGAGCCTGTGCTCCACAACGGGAGAGGCCACAACAGTGAGAGGCCCGCGTACCGCAAAAAAAAAAAAAAAAAAAAAAAATTGTGAATCACTATGCTGTATACATGAAACTTATATAACATCGTATATCAACTATACCTCAATTAAAATATTTTTAATGATACATGCATATAATTTTTTTAATAAATTTATTTATTTTATTTTTGGCTGTGTTGGGTCTTTGTTGCTGTGCACGGGCTTTCTCTAGTTGTGGCGAGCAGGGGCTACTCTTCTTTGTGGTGCATGGGCTTCTCATTGCAGTGACTGCTCTTGTTGCAGAGCACATGCTCTAGGCCCACGGGCTTCAGTAGTTGTGGCATGCATATTTAATAGTTGTGGCTCATGGGCTCTAGAGCGCAGGCTTAGTAGTTGTGGTGCACGGGCTTAGTTGCTCCGCGGCATGTGGGATCTTCCCGGACCAGGGCTCGAACCAGTGTCCCCTGCATTGGCAGACATATTCTCAACCTCTGCGCCAGCAGGGAAGCCCCATATAATTTTATATTTTTTTTTATTGAGGTATATATCCAGCTCCAAATTTGTGATTCCAACTTGGAGGTCTAATAGGCATCCTCTCCAAATGTTCTTCATCACAGAAATGGCATCACCACACATCCACCGGCTCAGGACAAAATCCCAGGAAGCATCCTTGGTTCTTCTCCTCACTCCAGTTGGTTCCACCTCCAAAAGACATCCTGAATCTATTTCTCACCAGTCCCCTATTATCCATTAATTCCAGCTGTCATCATCCCTTACTGTAAAAGCCACCTAATTTGTCCCCCTGCCTCCGCTCTTACCTATCTCCTCCATTCTTCATCCAATCTCTTAAGACGTAAGTCATATCAGGGCCATGTCCCTGCTTAAAATCCTCCACTGGCTTCCCACTGCAACAGGAACAAATCCAAACCCCTTATCATGGCCTACATGACCATACACGTTCTTTGCCTTGTCCAGATCTCTGCACTCGCTTTTCCTTGAGCCTGGAGTATCTGTCCGCAAGGTCTTCACCAGGCTTCCTTCTCATCCTTCAGCTTTCAGCTTAAATGCCACCTCTGAAAGGCCTTTCCTGACCTCCCAATGACAAGTCTTCTCCTCCCCCCTTCCAACTCTCTAGCACCTAATTTTAGAAATTATTGTATTCACTTGTTTTGGAGTTCCCTCTGTTACCTCTCCCCCAACACCTACACTGGAAAGCTTCCAGACAGCAGGGACGCCTTTGTTAAGTTCATCCCCAAAACAGTTCCTGGGATAGAGAAGATGCTGAATAAACTGGGGTTGACTGACAGAGTCCACAAGCTTATCCAGGGCTCTTAGAAGGTTTTTGTTTGCTGCAGGGGACATGGTCCCCTTAATTGCTTGCTCCCATTCTCAGTGGAGGAGGGGTGGGACTGCGGCGAGGGTAGGGAGGTTGGAGGCTAGTAACCACCCTCCTCTACCTTTTTCTCCCCAATTCCTCCATACCCCCTCCTCGTACCCTTTCCTGCCCCTCCCCCCTCCTCCTCCCTGCTCCATTCTTCCTCCTCTTACCCGCCCCTCCTTCACCCCACCCTGTCGCGTGTCCGACCCGAAGGCGCTCTCCGTGTCGCGCCGGCGCTGGAGCGCAGGGACCCGACCGCCGGCCGCGGAGGGAGGATGGCGCTCGAGGCACTGCGCTTGGGGCTGTTGCTCCTGGTCTGCTGGGACTCGGCAGGTAACGCTCACCTGTGGGCCTGCTCCGCGGAGGACCGGCCAAGGAGTTACCGAGAGGGGGTCTCGCTGGCGACTGCCCCTGCCCGGGTCCGGGAGGCCTTGGCGCCCCTCCGCGCACCCGTTACTGGCGGTTGCAGGCCTGCCCCGCGGTTGTCTAGGGACACGAACTTGGGGGTGTGCGGGGCTGGCGTTGTGAAGCCAGCAACCCTCTTTAGTTCTTGCTTGGGCTTCGTTCCCAGCATCTTCTTAGCGACCCTGCTGTCTGCTCTTTCTCCCTTAAAGCAGATTACCTGGAGCCCAAGATTGGGAGTTGGGTTTTTATGTACCAGGGGCCCTACGGAACCTCAGCAGGAGATGTACAGGAATCAGGAATTGTGAATGCCAAGTGCGCCGGGCACTCTAGGGCTCATGAGAAAGGGCCCTTAGTCCAGCCAGACTTGATGCCCATTTAAAATGTAGTTAAAATGGTAACCCCTAGTGTTAAAGTTTTGTGTGTATTACCGTGAGCCACAGAGGATAAGAATACTGTGAGTTACTGAATTACTTCTCTGACTTTTGGGGTTTTTTAGCCAGGAAAATCTGACTTTTTATTTCTTAAATACTGTGAAGGAAGAGGGGCAAAATGGTCCCCTGATGATGGAGGGCCATGGAGCAAAGAGTAGGGACCATCAGCAAAGGTCCTGTGGGCATTAGAGAAGCACGGGGTGCCGTAGTTAGGGTCTTCCTGCAGTGGCTTTTGTATATCAGCCTGGAGCTTGCATCTCTTGGCAAGCCTATCACTGAGGTAGATGTCGCTCAGAGGGGGCTGTGGGTTCACTTTCCACTGGCTCTGAATGTCCTGCTGGATAATAGCGACCCATTCTGGGGGGACTGCAGCTGCCCAAAGTTCTGTCTCAGCTGAAGCTCCATCATGCTTGTCTCGGGAGCCCCCCTCAAGGAGCAGTAGGTGGACCTTGGGACATGGCCTCTTCTGCTGTTGTTCCAAGAGCTGGGTAAGCACTCTCCAGCTGAGGCTCAGGGGAAGTTCTCTCTGACCCCTGAACTTCCACTGGCTCCTCAGGAATAGGCTGGGGCAGGGGGCGGGGCGGGTATCCCCAACCCTGCAAACTATCTGAAGATGGAATCAAGGCCTCTTCTCTCATTTTTGTTATGTAGCTCCAAATTCCTTTCTCAAGCAAACTTATTAGGGTGGCCAGTTACAGAGCTGGTACCAAATGTTCTCTGTGTGCCTGCTAGGAGAGGTGCCACAACACAACTGAACATACTTCTTAGGAGTTCTTCAAAAGCTGGACGTGGGAGAGAAAAGGAGAAGGTGTGGCCTGTATAAATCACAAGCTGGATTTAAAAAACCCCTTATGAAGAAGAACTGACCTTAATTACATCCTTAAAAATGTCTGTTTTCTTCTTGCAGCCTCTTTGAATGCTCAATTTGGTCAACATTCAGAATATAGAACAGTAAGTAAGAAACAACTTGTATCGTTTCTACTGATACGTAAGCTGACAACAGTTTGGGTTGGGGGCTGGTTTTCAGGTCTGACCTGCCACTTTCGAAACAGTGGACTGCTTCTTTAGAAACCAGATTCTCAGGCAGGCTTTTTGATACGGATCACAATGTACAGGTTGGTTGAAAATTGCTCAGGCCTTGGATACCTCAGGGCTTTGTTTCCTTTAATGTTCCCTTTGATGATTCAGAAGATCCTAAGCCTAACAGTTACACCTTATACTAGGCATTTTATGTATATTAACAAATTAAATTCTGTGGAAGTAAAGGAAGACCAACCAAATAACTAGCAAAAGCTAGTTATTCAACATGCACCCCAGTACTCATAGCAGCACTGTTTACAGTAGCCAAGGCATGGAAGCAACCTAGGTGTCCATTGACAGACGAATGGATAAAGAAGATGTGGTACATATATACAATGGAATACTACCACTCAGCTATAAAAAAGAAAGAAATAATGCCATTTGCAGCAACATGGATGGACCTAGAGATTATCGTACTAAGTGAAGTAAGACAGAGAAAGACAAATATCATATATCACTTAAATGTGGAATCTAAAATATGACACAAATGAACCTACCTATGAAACAGAAACAGACTCAGAGAACAGACTTATGGTTGCCAAGGGGGAGGGGGAGGGAAGGGAAAATTAGGAGTTTGGGATTAACATATGCAAAATACTATATATAAAATAGATAAACAACAAGGACCTGCTGTGTAGCATGGGGAACTATATTCAATGTCTTGTAGTGACCTATAATGGAAAAGAATCTGAAAAAGAATATATATATATATATATATATATATATGTATATATATATATATATATATATGTGAGTGTGTGTGTGTGTGTATATCTGAATCACTTTGCTGTACACCTGAAACTAACACAACATTGTAAATAACTATACTTCAATTTTTTCAAAAGGTTAATAATAATAAAAAGCTAGTTATTCAGAGCTTGATGTAGCAAGTGAGTTAGCCATGTCACTTGCGTCGTTTTGGCTGGGACTCAAAGGCAGAGAGTGGGAAGGCTTTAAAGTGGGAAAAAGGGAAAGCATCAAGTATGCCCTGATTGAGGCTATTGGCATGGCGAAGCTGTAGGTGGGTTACTAGAAGCAGGCATCCTATGTGAATTGTTAGAAGGACATATTTGGCTCTCTCTGACTGGGCCTAAGTTGGAAGCAGGGACAAAATTTAGGAAACTACCAGTTTCCCTAATCAAGTCCTGGCCATTTGGGGCCAATTGTTACAGAGCTTACTGTTTGGCTCCCTGGATATCACTACAGATAGCTATCTGATTTCTTATAAGTCTGACTCTAGCAGACTGACTTCCTGGACTGGTTATTCTAAATAATGTGTTGGTTTCCTGGGCAGCTTGCTAAGGTTGTGGGTCAGAATATCTGGTCTGACACTGTCCATTTGTATATGCAGTCTCTCATTTCTCACAATGACCTTGTAAAATAGATAGATATTATTATTTTACATATGGGGATATTGACCTCAGTGGGTTAGGTAACTCTGAGTATTCAATTTAGTACAGACCTTTTCCAGGAAACTTTCCCACCCTGTTTTCTTCCTCCAAAGCAGACATAAATGCACTTTCCCCATGCTTCCATTCAAACTACACTGCATTATCATCACCACCATGCTAGTGTAGGGAGGAAAAAAATATTTCCTCTACCCTTCTAAGTTCTCAGCTGGGGCCCCTATAACAAAGGACAGGTTAACAAGAGAAAAATAAACAAACGTTTATTAACAAGTGCATTGTGCATACACATGGGAGCACTCAAGAGATGAGTAACTCAAAGAGGTGGCTTAGAAATCTGCCTTATATAGCGTCTTTACCAGAGAGCAATAAGTTTGTAGATAAATGACAGGACAAAGGAAAATGGTTTTAGGCTTCCAAGGGCGGCAAACAGTGGGAAGATAAATAATGGGAGGAAACTAATGGCATAAGGTTTGTTTGCAGATTCCTCAGGTCCCATCTCTGGACTGATAACAGTCCAGAGTCATCTCCAGTAAAGGAGAATTTAAATCCTGCCTTTAGGCAGAAAAGGGGAAGGGAGAGAGAGTTGTACCTTAACTGCCTTTAGCTCATAATAATTTTTATATCAAAGAGCTATATTTTGGGGGTGACACAGCCTGGTTTCCTTCAACAGTGAATGTTTAGATACCAGACAGTGTTCTAAATTCTTTGTAAAGAATAACTCACTTAATCCTTTATAGCACTAAAAGTAGGTACCATTATTATCCCCCTGGTCAAGGTCACATGGAAATGGTGGAACTGTGGTTCCAACCCAGGCATTCTGACTCCAGATCCAGTGCTCTTCACTAGCCCATCAGAGCACTGAATTGTAATTGTCTGTCTCCCTCCAGTAAAGTGTATATTTTGTGGTCAAGGATGATGTCTTGTTATTTGGTGCCCAATCTTCAGCACTTAATGGGTGCCCAATAATACTTTTGCTCAGATGACTCAGTTTTCTTGGGTTTGATTTTCTTTCAGAAAAATGGGTATAATAACAGCAAAAACTCACTCTGGCATCATCCATTTAAGCAACTCACATACGACCCTCTCCTTTCTTTCTGAACAGTTTACACAGCAGATCACTCACTCACTGGTTGTAGGTAGACTACTGTCTTGTATGACTACTCTCTTGTAAAGTCAAATATTTCCATCAGTGGAGTTATATTCTCACCAAGACTCAAGTGTGTGTGTTCACAGGCCTGTTATGTGAGTCTCCAGTCTTATTTTAATTAAAAATGTAAAGACAGCATAAACAGTGTAAAGAGATAAGCCATTTATATGAAAACTGTGTCAGATGCTTTTGAAAGACTTGCTAAAAGACAAAATGCTAAAAACAGAAAAATTGCTCTTGAATTAGGTGTAGGTAAAACAATGGTAAATAATTGGGGAATTATTTTTTAATTGTACATTACCTTGTTGTAACAGTGTCTTTAAATTCTCACAATATTTAAAATGGGTCATTTTACCCACCAGGAGACATTTAGACTGTCATTTTGATTGTCTAACTGGGGAGCTGTTACTGGCATCTAGTGGATAGAGAACAGAGATGCTACTAAACTTCCTACAATGGACAGGGCAGCCTCACACAACAAAGAATTATCTGGTCCAAAATATGAATGGGGTTGAGAAATCCCATTTTTAAAGAAACCAAAACAGGAAATCATAGGTGATTGATTATGTGTATGATTTTTGCAGTGATAGTGCACAGAACTCTAATTAGTTGAAACATTCATAGGAAAAGTCTCATGTCTTATGTCAGGTAGGATTAGATTCAGCTGCAAGAAACAACGACTCAAAATAACAGCTCGCAGAGCTGCCATCTTAGGATGTGGCCTTTGGCCTCCCAGTCTGTAAGATAAAAAGTAGAGCTCCATGCACCCAGGAGCAGGATGGAGGAATGGACAAAGGAGAATAAGAATTGGGGGAAGCAGAGGACAGGTACCAACTTTCTTTTAAAGGAGGTTCCCAGAAGCTACTACACAATAATTCCACTTGTATCCCATCAGCCTGACCTTGATCATATGGTCATACCTAGCTGCAAGGGAGGTTATCTTAGTGTAGGTAGCATTACAGCTGGCCATGTGCCTTGTCATTGTCTTATATCAAAAGATTGGCATCTGTTTTCTTTATGTTTTAAGAGAAAATGTATTTTTTGTTATTGTTTCCCTGTTAATTGACTTTTTCAATTAAGTGAGCAATTACCACTTGTCCCAATCTCATTGGATAAGAGGGCATCTACTCTCCTGTGGAAGCCCTGGAAGGCAACATCTTAATGAAGCTGGGGCAGCAAGAACACATCAGGCTCCTAAATGGAGATAGACGGCTGAATGGAGGATGGAAAGGGTCAAAAAAGTTCTTTACTTTAGAGTTTGGCCCATGGCCAGCCCTGCTTAACTCTTTATAAATCCAGGTATCAGTAGAAATGTGTAGTTCATTTATTAAGAATGCTAAACAGGGTGACTTACTCTGAAGTGAGGAACGGTAATCACTACTAAAACATACACACACAAACAGAAATACAGCAGGCCATATATTTAACCTGTTATTAAAGTGGGACTCTGCACATCATAGTGTGACCATTGTGACCATTTCTAGTCCTGGCCCTGCTAGAGACTAGTGGCTATGCATAAGACACATCTCTGGCTTCGATTCCATTGAATCTGAGGGTTGAGTTCCATGACCCCATATCGGTTTCTTAGGGTTGCCGTAATAAAGCCGCAAACTGGATATCTTACACAACGGAAATGCACTGTCTCACAATTCTCAAGGCTAGAAGTCCAAACTTAAGGTGTTGGCAGGGTTGCTTCCTTCCGAGGGAGAATCTGTTCTATTCCTCTGTCCTAGTATCTGGTAGCCTCAGGCATTCCTTGGCTAGTTAATGGCATTCTCCTGGTGTCTTCACGTGATCTTCCCTCTGTGTGTGACTCTGTGTCCATATTTCCCTTTTTATAAGGACACCAGTCATATTGGATTAGGGCCAGTTCTACTAATCTTAAGTTTATTACCTATGTAAAGACCCTATTTCCATATATGGTCACATTCTGAGGTACTGGGGGTTAGGACTTTAACATATCTTTCTGGGTGGACACAATTAAACCCATAACAACCCCTGAGATCTAATTCTGAACCTACTGCTTTCTTTAATGCTGTTGCTTAAATGCCAGTATCTTAAAAGTCCAGACAGGATTCCCAAGTGTGTCTGGGCATTATGCACAGGGATTAGGTGGAATGTAACAGGACATTCTCATGGAGGTGGTAGTGAAGAGCAAATTATGAAGCTGGAGGATAGTAAAGTAGGTTTGGTGACATGTCTTGGACATTCATTTAAAAATCAGCCAGACAGAACCTTCCTCTGAGGTCCTTTTCTTACATAGCAGGTACTGACCCACTGCTTCAACACTGCATCTGATTTTTGCATTAGAAAAACTTTTTGTGTGTGTGTGGAAAATAGAAATCTTTCTGTAGGCTGTTTCTAGGAAATCTAGGAAAATGTGGGTGTTTGTCCTCCTCTCAGCTGTTTTGTGATGAGAAAGTCTCAAGGTATTCTCCAATTTCTGTCTTCCTTTCTCTTTTCCAGCCAGACTGCAATCAGTATAAATTACCAGGATGTCCCAGGGACTTTAGTCCTGTGTGTGGAAGTGACATGTCCACTTATCCCAATGAGTATACTCTGTGCGTGAAAATCAGGTAACAATTTTACAGTATAAACTAGCCAAGTTTTCTTTAGTTCTTCTCATGAATTTTGATTACTTAGGAAGTTGTGACTCTTTTCTTGGACACAAGAATCAAATGTGACATAAGTAGTTCTGTTTTAAGACTGACATTTAAAAAAATACAGAATCCTCCAGTGCATTTTCTAGGTCAAACTTAGAGAATAAGGTGTGTGATTAATCAGTTACAGACCAGATAATTAAGTGATGTACTATCAGGGATGGGTAGTTTCCAAAAATTAAGAATATATTTAGGATTGTAGCTGCAGTGCACTTGGCAGCCCCATTGGTCGAGCCTCTGCTGGGCACTGAGAAAGAAGACCTGGGTCTGCCACCCAGTGTCTAGGGACAGTTCCAGAGTAATGAATCAGTGTGTCTTCAGAGGAATGAAAGAAAACAAGGAAAGGAATGGTAGCTATTTCTGGGTTTTGAGGCAGGTCATGGAGCTGAGGCCCTGCCATGTAGACCCCAGCCCATAAACAACCCTACCCATCCTGGCACAACTTGAAGGGGAACAGGTATGTCCCAGAGCATCAAGTTCCCTCAGAATGCACTGTCCCTCAGGAGACAAGATGGGGGAGTAGAAGGACTTGAGCTCACCTCCTCTCACGAAAACACCAAAATCACAACCAACTGCTGAACAACCATCGACAAAAAAGATGGGAACCTACCAAAAAAGATATTCTACATTGAAAGACAAAGAGGAAGCCAAAACCAGATGGTAGGAGGGGCGCTTTTACGATATAATCAAATGCCATACCTGCTGGTTGGGCAACCCTCAAACTGGAAAATAATTATATCACAGAGGTTCTCCCACAGGAGTGAGAGTTCTGAGCCCCATGTCTGGCTCCCCAGCCTGGGGTTCTGGCATTGGGAGGAGAAGTCCCCAGAGCATTTGGCTTTGAAGGCCAGCAGGGCTTGAGTGCTGGAGCTCCACAGGACTGAGGGAAATAGAGAGTCCACTCTTGGAGGGAGCACACAAGGTTTCACGTGCACTGGGTCCCAGGCAAAGCAGTGACTCCACAGGAGCCTGAGCCAGATGTAACTACAGGTCTTGGAAGGACTCCTGGGGAGGCAGGGGTCGGCTGTGGTTCACTGTGGGGGCAAGGACACTGGTGGCGGAGGCCCCAGGGAATATTCATCGGCATGTGCTCTCCTGGAAGTCGCCATCTCGGCACCAAAACCTGGCCCCACCCAACAGCTTGCAGGCTCCAGTGCTGGGACGACTCAGGCCAAACAACCAACGGGGTGGGAACACAGCCCCACCCATCAGCAGACAAGTTGTCTAAAGCTGTCCTGAGCCAATGGCTGCCTATAAACAGACCCCTTGACATGGCCCTTCCCACCAGAAGGACAAGACCCAGCTCCATACACCAGTGGGCAGTCACCAGTCCCTCCCACCAGGAAGCCTGCACAAGCCCCTGAACCAACCTCACCGACCAGGGGACAGACACCAGAACCAAGAACTACAATCCTGCAGCCTGAGGAACAGAGACTGCAAACACAGAAAGTTAGACAAAATGAGATGGCAGAGAAATATGCTCCAGACAAAGGAACCAGACAAAACCCCAGAAGAACAGCTAAGTGAAGTGGAGATAGGCAATCTGCCTGAAAAAGAATTCAGAATAATGATAGTAAAGATGATCCAAGATCTCAGAAAAAGAATGGAGGCACAGACCAAAAGATATAAGAAATGTTTAACAAAGAGTTAGAAGATTTAAAGAACAAACAGAGGAACTTCCCTCATGGCAAAGTGGTTAAGAATCTGCCTGCCAATGCAGGCGACACAGGTTCAATCCCTGGACTTGGAAGATTCCACATGCTGCAGAGCAACTAAGCCTGTGTGCCACAACTACTGAGCCTACACTCTAGAGCTTGTGAGCCACAAATACTGAGCCTGTGCACCACAACTACTGAAGCCTGCGAGCCATAGAGCCTGTGCACTGCAACTACTGAGCCCATGCACTGCAACTACTGAAGCCTGCACACACTAGGGCCTGCGTGCTGTAACTACTGAGAACACGTGCTGCAACTACTGAAGCCTGCATGCCTAGAGCCCGTGCTCTGCAACAAGAGAAGCCACAATGAGAAGCTGGTGCACTGCAACAAAGAATAGACCCCACTCGCTGCAACTAGAGAAAGCCTGCATGCAGCAACAAAGGCCCAACACAGCCAATAAATAAATAAAATTTAAAAATAAATCAATAAAGAACAAACAGAGGTGAACAATACAATAACTGAAATTAAAAATACACTACAAGGAATCAACAGCAGAATAAATGAGGCAGAAGAAAAAATAAGTGAGCTGGAACACAGAATGGTGGAAAACACTGCTAGAGAGCAGAATAAAGAAAGAAGAATGAAAAGAAATGAGGAAAGTCTAAGAGACATCTGGGACAACATTAAGTACACCAACATTCACATTTAGGGGTCCCAGAAGGAGAAGAGAGAGAGACAGGGCCTGAGAAAATATTTGAAGAGATAATAACTGAAAATTTCCCTAACATGGGAAAAGAAAAACTCACTCAAGTCCAGGAAGCCCTGAGAGTTACATACAGGATAAAGCCAAGGAGGAACACTCTGAGATACTTATTAATCAAACTGACAAAAATTAAACACAAAGAGAAAATGTTAAAAGCAACAAGGGAAAAGCAACAAATAACATACAAGGGAATCCCCATAAGGTTATCAGCTGTTTTTTTCACCAGAAATTCTGCAGGCCAGAAAGGAGTGGCATGATACATTTAAAGTGATGAAAGTGAAAAACCTACAACCAAGAATGCTCTACCCAGCAAGGCTCTTGTTCAGATTTGACAGAGAAATCAAAAGCTTTACACGACTAGAGAGACCGTGTGCTGCAACCACTGAGCCTGTGCACTCTAGAGCCCATGTGCGACAACTAGAGAGAAGCCCACACACCACAATGAAGAGCCCACATTCTGCAACAAAAGATCCTGCATGCCGCAACCAAGATCCCGCATGCCACAATTAAGACCCAACGCAGCCAAATTAAAAAAAAAAAAAGCTTCACAGACAAGCAAAAGCTAAGAGAATCCAGCACCACCAAACCAGCTTTACAACAAATGCTAAAGGTACTTACCTAGATGAAAAAGAAAAGGCCACAACTAGAACCAAGAAAATTACCAATGACAAACCTCACCAGTAAAGACAAACATATAGTAAAGGTAGGAAATCATCCATACACAAATATGAAGTCAAAACCAGGAATCATGAGGAGAGAAGAGTACAAATGCAGGATATTGGAAATGCATTTGCAATTAAGAGACCAGCAACTTAAAGCAATCATATATATAAATACATATATAGACTGCTATATAAAAACCTCATGATAACCACAGACCAAAAATCTACAATAGATACACGTACAAAAAAGAAAAAGCAATCCAAACACAACTCTAAACACAGTCATCAAATCACAAGAGAAAAGAACAAAAGAGGAAGGGAAGAAAAAAGACCTACAAAAACAAATCCAAAACAATTAACAAAATGGTAATAAGAACATACATATCAATAATTACCTTAAATGTAATTGGATTAAATGCTCCAACCAAAAGACACTGACTGGCTGAATGGATACAAAAACAAGACCCATATATACCCTGCCTACAAGTGACCCACTTCAGATCTAGGGACACATACAGACTGAAAGTGAGGGGATGGAAAAAGGTATTCCATGCAAATGGAAAGCAAAAGAAAGCTGGAGTAGTAATACTCATGTCAGAGAAAATACACTTTAAAATAAAGACTGTTACAAGAGACAGAAGGGCACTACATAATGATCAAGGGATCAATCCAAGAAGAAGATATAACAATTGTAAATATATATGCACCCAACATAGGAGCACCTCAATATATATATAAAGCAAATGCTAACAGCCATAAAAGGAGAAATTGACAGTAACACAATAATAGTGGGGGCTCTAACATCCCACTTACAACAATGAGCAGGTCATCCAGACAAAAAATCAATAAGGAAACACAGGCCTTAAATGACACATTAGACCAGATGGACTTAATTAATATTTATAGAGCATTCCATCTGAAAGCAGCAGAATACACATTCTTCTCAAGTGCACATGGAACATTCTCCAGGATAGAGCACATGCTGGTCCACAAAGGAAGCATAAGTAAATTTAAGAAAATTGAAATCATATCAAGCATCTTTTCCGACCACAGTGCTATGAGATTAGAAATCAACTACAATAAAAAGACACTGTAAAAAACACAAACTCAGGGAAGCTAAACCATATATTACTAAACAACCAATGGATCACTGAAGAAATCAGAGGAAATCAAAAAATACCTATAGATAAAACAAAAACACAAAGATCCAAAACCTATGGGATGCAGCAAAAGAAGTTCTAAGAGGGAAATTTATACCAACACAGTGTTACCTCAGGAAACAAAAAAATCTCAAACAACCTAAACTTACACCTAAAGCAACTAAAGAAAGAACAAACAAAACCCAAAGATAGTAGAAGGAAAGAAATCATAAAGATCAGAGCAGAAATAAATGAAATAGAGATGAAGAAAACAATAGCAAAGATCAATAAAACTAAAAGTTGGTTCTTTGAAAAGATAAACAAAATTGATAAGCCTTTAGCCAGACTCATCAGGAAAAAAAGGGAGAGGGCTCAAATCAATAAAATTAGAAATGAAAAAGGAGAAGTTACAACTAACACCACATAAATACAAAGGATCATAAGAGACTACTACAAGCAACTACACGCCAATAAAATGGGCAACCTAGAAGACATGGACAATTTCTTAGAAAGGTATAATCTTCCAAGACTGCACCAGGAAGAAATAGAAAATATGAACAGACCAATCACAAGTACTGAAATTGAAACTGTGATTAAAAAACTTCTAACAGGGCTTCCCTGGTGGCGCAGTGGTTGAGAGTCCACCTGCCGATGCAGGGGACGCGGGTTCATGCCCCAGTCTGGGAGGATCCCGCATGCCGTGGAGCGGCTGGGTCCGTGAGCCATGGCCGCTGAGCCTGCGTGTCCGGAGCCTGTGCTCTGCGACGGGAGAAGGCCACAGCAGTGAGAGGCCCGTGTACTGAAAAAAAAAAGAAAAAAAACTTCCAACAAACAAAAGTCCAGGGACCTCCCTGGTGGGGCAGTGGTTAAGAATCCGCCTGCCAATGCAGGAGACACACGTTCAATCCCTGGTCCAGGAAGACCCCACATGCTGCGGAGCAACTAAGCCCATGTGACATAACTACTGAAGCCCACGCGCCCTAGAGGCTGCGAACCACAACTACTGAGCCCACGCACCACAACTACTGAAGCCCACATGCTCTAGGGCCTGCGTGCTGCAACTACTGAGCCTGCGTGCTGCAACTACTGAAGCCCACATGCCTAGAGCCTGTGCTGTGCAACAAGAGAAGCCACTGCAATGAGGGGCCCACACACCGCAACAAAGAGTAGCCCAAATCTCTAGCTGCAACTAGAGAAAGGCTGTGCGCAACAATGAAGACCCAATGCAGCACCCCCCCCAAAAAAAAGTCCAGGACTATATGGTTCCACAGACAAATTCTCTCAAACCTTCAGAGGAGAGTTAACACCTATCATTCTGAAACTACAGTAAGTCCCCTACATATAAACCTTCAAGTTGCAAACGTTCAAAGATGCGAACATGCGTTCGTATATCGAATCACATGAGTTAGTTCACGTATCTGGCGTACATTGTCACATGTGTGCATCCTCTACAAGTGGTGTGCTTTTGTGTACTTTACTGTACAGTGCTGTATAGAGTATGGTAGTACAGTATTTCAAGCCCAGGATGTCCAGAAGCAAGCGTAAAAGCAGCAGTGATGTATCTGGTACTGTACTGTACTTTTCAAGGTACTGTACTGTAAGATTAAAATTGTTTTCTTGGGACTTCCTTTCCACTGTGGAGGCGCAGTGGTTAAGAATATGCCTGCCAACGCAGGGGACATGGATTTGATCCTTGGTCTGGGAAGAACACACATGACACAGAGCAACTAAGCCCGTGTGCCACAACTACTGAGCCTGCGTGCCACAACTACTGAGCCCATGCTCCACAACTACCGAAGCCCACATGCTCTAGGGCCTGAGGGCCACAACTACTGAGCCTATGTGCTGCAACCACTGAAGCCTGCGCACCCAGAGCCTGTGCTCTGCAACAAGAGAAGCCACCACAATGAGAAACCCATGCACCGTGACGAAGACTAGCCCCCACTCACCACAACTAGAGAAAGCCTGCATGCAGCAACAAAGACCCAACACAGCCCCCCCAAAAAATGTATTCCTTATTTTTTGTTTGTTTGTCTTTTATGCATTATTTGTGTGAAAAGTATTATAAACCTATTACAGTACAGTACTATATAGCCAATTGTGTTAGTTGGGTACCTAGTCTAACTTTGTTGGATTTACGAATGAATTGGACTTATGAATGCACTCTCGGAACAGAACTCATTCATATGTAGGGGACTTACAGTATTCCAAAAAACTGGAGAGGAAGGAGTACTCCCAAACTCATTCTATGAGTCTACCATCACCCTGATACCAAACCCAGAGAAAGATACCATGAAAAAAGAAAATTACAGGCCAATATCACTGATGAACATAGAAGCACAGATTCTCAACAAAATACTAGAAAACCAAATCCAAGAATACATTAAAAGGATCACACACCATGATCAAATGGGATTTATCTCAGGAATGCAAGGATTTTTCAATATCTGCAAATCAATCAGTGTGATACACCACATTAACAAATTGAATAAAAACCATATGATCATCTCAATAGATGCAGAAAAAGCTTTTGACAAAATTCAACACATATTTATGATAAAAACTCTCTAGAAAGTGGGCATAGAGGGAACCTACCTCAACATAATACAGGCCATATATGCTAAACCCACAGCTCACATCATACTCAATAGTGAAAAGCTGAAAGCATTTCCTCTAAGATCAGGAACAAGACAAGGTGTCCACTCTCATCACTTTTATTCGACATAGTTTTAGAAGTCCTAGCCATGGCAATCAGAGAAGAAGAAGAAATAAAATGAATCCCAATTGGAAAACAAGAAATAAAACTGTCACTCTTTGCAGATGACATGATACTATACATAGAAGATCATAAAGATGCTAAGGGCGTTCCAGAGCAGGGCAGCTGGACTACGGGAAGCGGCAGGCAGAGGGCAGCAGTAGGAAACTCGGGGATCTGGGTGCAAAAGCCCAGGGATAGGAGCCGCAGGCATGCTGCGTCCCAAGGCTTTGACCCAGGTGCTAAACCAGGCCAACGCTGGAGGCATCCAGAGCACCCTGCTGCTGAATAACGAGGGATCTCTGTTGGCCTACTGCGGTTACAGGGATACGGACGCCCGGGTCACCGCTGCCATCGCCAGTAACATCTGGGCGGCCTACGACCAGAACGGGAACCAAGCGTTTAATGAAGACAATCTCAAATTCATCCTCATGGACTGCATGGAAGGCTGTGTAGCCATCACTCAAGTGGCCAACCTTCTACTGTGCATGTATGCCAAGGAGATTGTTGGCTTCGGAATGCTCAAGGCCAAGGCCCAGGCCTTGGTGCAGTACCTGGAGGAGCCTCTCACCCAAGTAGCAGCATCGTAATGGGTGTTGGTGGAAGCAGGGGTTCAGAAAAGAGAGATGACCGTTTGGAGGGGCAGGGCCTCCTGGGGAAGCCTTCCTGGATGTGAAGGGTTGGGGGGACTTTGTTCTTCCCAAGAATAAACTTCAACTCCTGTCTTGAAAAAAAAAAAGATGCTAGCAGAAAACTACTAGAGCTCATGAATGAATTCACTAAAGTTGCAGAATACAAAGTTAACACACAGAAATCTCTTGCATTTCTATACACTAACAATGAAGGATCAGAAACAGAAACTAAGGAAACAATCCCATTTACCATTGCATCAGAAGAATAAAATACCTAGGAATAAACCTGCCTAAGGAGGCAAAAGACCTGTACTCTGAAAGCTATAAGATGCTGATGAAAGACAGTGAAGGCAACACAAACAGATGGAAAGATATACCATGTCCTTGAATTGGAAGAATGAATATTGTCAAAATGACTATGCTATCCAAGGCAATCTCCAGATTCAATGCAATCCCTATCAAATTACCAATGGCATTTTTCACAGGACTAGAACGAAAAATTTTACAATTTGTATGGAAACACAAAAGACCCCGAATAGCCAAAGCAATTCTGAGAAAGAAAAATGGAGCTGGAGGAATCAGGCTCCATGGCCTCAGACTATAATACAAAGTTACAGTAATTAAAACAGTATGGTATTAGCACAAAAATAGAAATATACACTAATAGAACAGGATAGAAAGCCCAGAAATAAACCCATGCACTTATGGTCAATTAATCTATGACAAAGGAGGCAAGAATATACAATGGAGAAAAGACAGTCTCTTCAATAATGGTGCTGAGAAAACTGGATAGTTACATGAAAAAGAATGAAATTAGAACATTCTCTAAGACCATAAACAAAATTAACCTCAAAATGGATTAAAGACCTAAATGTAAGACTGGATACTATAAAACTCTTAGAGGAAAACATAGGCAGAACACTCTTTGACATGAAATACAGCAATATCTTTTTGGATCCAACTCCTAGAGTAATGAAAATAAAAACAAAAATTTTTAAATGGGACCTAATTAATCTTAAAAGCTTTTGCACAGCAGAGGAAGCCATAAACAAAACAAAAAAACAACCCACAGAATGGGAGAAAATATTTGCAAATGAAGCAACCAACTGGGGATTAATCTCCAAAATACACAAACAGATCATGTAGCTCAATATCAAAAACAAACAACCCAATCCAAAAATGGGCAGAATATCTAAATAGACATTTCTCCAAAGAAGATATACAGATGGCCAAAAAGCCCATGGAAAGGTGCTCAACATCATTAATTATTAAGAGAAATGCAAATCAAAACCTCAATGAGGTATCACCTCACACCAGTTAGAATGGCCATCATCAAGACGTCTATAAGGACTTCCCTGGTGGT
The DNA here is from genome assembly GCF_964165515.1 of Mesoplodon bidens. Taxonomy (NCBI): domain Eukaryota; kingdom Metazoa; phylum Chordata; class Mammalia; order Artiodactyla; family Ziphiidae; genus Mesoplodon; species Mesoplodon bidens. Next base: position 135,536,236 of record NC_138176.1, read on the forward strand.
CCAGTGGTTAAGACTCTGTGCTCCCAATGCAGGGGGCCTGGGTTCTATCCCTGTTCAGGGAACTAGATCCCGCATGTCTCAACTAAAGATCCCTCATGCCACAACAAAGATCCCGCGTGCCACAGCTAAGACCTGGCTCAGCCAAGTAAATAAATAAATAAATAATTTAAAAATTTTAAAAAGCCTATAAACAATAAATGCTGGAGAGGGTGTGGAGAAAAGGGAACCCTCCTACACTATTGGTGGGAATGTAAATTGGTACAACCAATATGGAGAACAGTATGGAGGTGCCTTAAAAAAAGAATTACCATATGATCCAGCAATCCCACTCCTGGACATATATCTGGAGAAAACCATAATTTGAAAAGATACATGCACCCCAATGTTCATTAGAGCACTATTTATAGTAGCCAAGACATGGAAGCAATCTAAGTGTCCATCGACAGATGAATGGATAAAGAAGATGTGGTACATATATATAATGGAATATTACTCAGCCATAGAAGAGAACAAAATAATGCCATTTGCAGCAACATGGATGGACCTAGAGATTATCATACTAAGTGAAACAAGACAGAGAAAGACAAATATCATGATATTATATGTGGAATCTAAAAAAATGATACAAGTGAACTTATTTACAAAACAGAAACAGACTCACAGACTTCAAAAACGAACTTATGGTTACCAAAGGGGAAAGGTGGGAGAGGGATAAATTAGGAGTTTGGGATTAACATATATACACTACTATATATAAAATGGGTAATCAACAAGGACCTACTGTATAGCACAGGGAACTCTATTCAATATTCTGTAATAAACTATATGGGAAAAGAATCTGAAAAAGAATAGATATATGTATATGTATAATTGAATCATTTTGCTGTACATCTGAGACTAACAGAACATTGTAAATCAACTATACACCAATATAAAATAAAAATTAAACAAAAAAGAATATATTTAGTAGTTAAACTCTGTGGAATATTAAGTGTTCTTTTAAAGTCAGAGGGCATGTTCAGGTAACCTACACACCCTGCACTATTAGTTGGAAAAGAGGTCTTAATAACTCTACCTGGTAGAATGCTCAGTAATATGAGTATTACACCTGATACCCTTAGTGTAAAACACCTGACCAGCTCATGTGACCATGACTTCTACTCCAGGTATGCTGCTTTGTATTTCAGGGGTCCATTCTCTGACCTCAGTCGTAAGTGAGTTACCTAGGTCTTTCTTCTCAGAGTGATTCTTTGGGGATAGTTCCCTGTGCCCTAGGGTTAGGGGGAAAAAATAGCTGAGTTGGGCTTGTGCCCTTGATTTAGCTTTAAAAATGATTAATTGTCACCCTGTAAAGAATCTAATGTATAATGACATGGGTCTTTTTAATACAAATAGTGGGGCAGTTTCAATACGGCAGGTAGTGTTTCAATATGTCGGCCCAGGGCAGGCCACCCCAAAATGTGCCTCAATGGCATATTAATTATTGTGAATTAAAGTTGCTTAAGAAAGAGCCAGCAAGAGAGACACTTTGACCCTCCCCTCTGTCTCCCTGAAAGCAGGAAAATAATCTCATATGAAAGATGCACTCTCTGCATCTGAAAGGTAGAAGGGACAGCCTTAATCACCAGAGATGGGGAATTCAGAGCTGAAAAGCCTGGAAAAACAAACCTTGTTACTTCTTTAATTTACTTCCCTAAGCCAAAACTCTGTATAGATTCTTCACTAATTAAGTACCCAAAGTCTAAATTTCTTTGTCTTGTCAATTCCTCACAAATGTATTGTTTCTTTGTCTAAAAAGAATAAAAGCTGCCTGCTTTAGTTACTTATTAGGTCCCATTTCTATGAGACCTCTGTGAACATAAATAAAATTTTTTCTTTTTCTCTTGTTAATCTGTCTTGTGTCCATTTTAGTATTAGTCCAGCCACAAGAACTCAAGAGGGTAGAGGGGGAAATTTATTCAACCCTGACAGTTGGTGAGCCAGGCAGGAGCCTGGCTGGAACCTGCTTCCCGCCCTGAGGCTACTGCAGATGAGAGATCCTGAGACATCTGATAAAGACCAGCAGAAGGTAAGATTTCTTACCACGTCAGCTTCCTGGATCTCTGTCTGCAAGGTCTGGTGGAAGGGAAAGTAGCGAGTTTCTTACTGACTCTCTAAATTTAGATTAGCAGGAGAAAATATTTTTGAGCTAGTTCCTTGTACTTAGCAACTCTTGGGAATTCTTTTCTTCCCAGAGATGGTCACTGTTTTTCTTCATCTCTGTCTGTTGTATTGTTTGCCATAAGGAGGAAGAACCATAGGGCAGAATGCAGGCATAGGTCCTATAAGCCTGCTGTTTGAGCCAGCCTCATAGACTGGTGAGTTAATGTTTCTCACCAGACCTACATCTACTTAAACTTTGCTGTGGATCTTCCACATAAACCCAGATAAAGTTTGTCCTTCCACCTTGCTTTATGTCCTGAGATCTCAGCTTTGTGTCCAGTGAGAATATTCTCTCTGGTCCCGGCCATTTGGAAGGTGCATCTGGTGGCCAGTTGAATAGACTTGGGTCTTGAAACACAAAGTCAGCACTCTGGCCATACCAGCTCTCAGGAGAGTTTGTCTTAATGGGCTGTTGTTGTCTCAACCTTCATTGCCTTACTTTCTTAGACTAACTATGGGAGTGATCTTTCTTGATCATGTGAGGGCTATATACTCTTGTGAGATGCTTCTTTCATCTTTGGTTAAGCCATAAAAAAGCCTTATTGGTTTGAGTCTGTATTTGAAATTAATACAAGATCCTACTCATCAATGGCCAGAAAAGGGATCCTTTAAGTTGGCTATATTTAAGAGGAAAAAAAAATTGAAAGCTCTCATCATAAATAACTTATATTGATACTTATGGGAGGATCAAATTGAAAGGAAAAAAAAGTATAATGGTGAGCTTTAGGTAATCCCTTATAAAGATGAAAAAACAGAAATTAGACTTAAAAGTAAGATGCAACATAAATTCCCCTTCTAAAAAAATTCGCTCATCTCCTCTGTAATTCCCCAGTGCTTCCTACAAATAATCAGGAAGTAAATCAGCTGGAAGCCAATATTCAAGGGCTTAATAGAAACAACTTTCTTTGTTTTGCAGAACTCTACAAAATGAGAAATGCAACTGTAGAAACAAGTCAAGTTCCACTTGCCTTTACCAATTCCCAGACCTTACCTATTCCTCTCAAAATGCTTTCTAGATATTATAAAAGATCAGGATAGGGCTTCCCTGGTGGCGCAGTGGTTGAGAGTCCGCCTGCCGATGCAGGGGACACGGGTTCGTGCCCCGGTCTGGGAGGATCCCACATGCCGCGGAGCGGCTGAGCCCGTGGGCCATGGCCGCTGGGCCTGTGCGTCCGGAGCCCGTGCTCCGCAACGGGAGAGGCCACAGCAGTGAGAGGCCCATGTACCGCAAAAAAAAAAAAAAAAAAAAAAAAAAAGATCAGGATATTGGAGCAAAACTGTCCTGTACTTTAAAAATTATTTTAAAATAATAATTACCTTAAGACTTATAATTATACATATATATATATATATATATATATATATATATATATATAATAGATAAATATACTCCAAAACTACTAGGAGAAAACCTAACATTTTCTTTGGCCCTAAAAGATATAAATCTTATTATGTCTTTGAAATGTAAACACAGCCCACATTGCCTGAGACTGAGCCTGGATTAGCTGAATTGGTAAAACCTGAAACCAAAAAAAAAGGGAAAGAGGCCTTTTAAAACACAAACTGCTAAAAGGATCTCTTGCCCAAACTCTAGTAAATCACATCCCTTCTGCAATTATTTGTCAAGGGCAAATACAGATCTTAAGTCTTCTCCACAAATAATAAAAGATGTTAGCCATCTGAGAAAGTAAATTTAATTTATTTCAACTTTACTTATAAACTAGTGACTTTTGTATTGTACCTGACTCATGACTAAAGTTTTAATATGAAAACTAAGAGAGGGCAGAAGAGTAAGACGCGGAGATCACCTTCCTCCCCACGGATACACCAGAAATACAGCTACACGTGGAACAACTCCTACAGAACACCTACTGAATGCTGGCAGAAGACCCCAGACCTCCCAAAAGGCAAGAAACTCCCCACATACCTGGGTAGGGCAAAGCGGAGAGATTCCCGCACAGAGGATCGGTGCCGAGCAGCACTCACCAGCCTGAGAGGCTTGTCTGCTCGCCCACCAGGGCGGGCGGCGCTGGAAGCTGAGGCTCGGGCTTCGGTCAGAGCTCAGGGAGAGGACTGGGGCTGGCGGCGAGAACTCAGCCTGAAGGGGGCTAATGTGCCACAGCTAGCCGGCAGGGAGTCCAGGAAAACTCTGGAGCTGCCGAAGAGGCAAGAGACTTTTTCTTCCCTCTTGGTTTCCTGGTGCGCGAGGAGAGGGGATTAAGAGCGCTGCTTAAAGGGGCTCCACAGACGGGCGCGAGTCACGACTGAAAGCGCGGAGCCCAGTGACGGGCGTGGGACGCTGGGGCTGCTGCTGCCGCCGCCAAGAAGCCTGTGTGCGAGCGCAGGTCACTGTCCACACCGCCCTTCCGGGAGCCTGTGCAGCCCGCCACTGCCGGGGTCCCGGGATCCAGGGGCGGCTTCATTGGGAGAACGCACGGCGCGCCTCGGGCTGGTACAACGTCACGCCGACCTCTGCCGCTGCAGGCTCGCCCCGCACTCCGTGCCCCTCCCTCCCGCCCGGCCTGAGTGAGCCAGAGTCCCCGAAGAGGCTGCTCCTTTAACCCTGTCCTGTCTGAGCGAAGAACAGACGCCCTCCGGCGACCTACACTCAGAGGCGGGGCCATATCCAAAGCTGAGACCCAGGAGCTGTGAGAACAAAGAAGAGAAAGGGAAACCTCTCCCAGCAGCCTCAGAAGCAGCGGATTAAAGCTCCATAATCAACTTGATGTACCCTGCATCTGTGGAATACATGAATAGACAACAAATCATTCCAAATTGAGGAGCCAGGAGTCAGTGTTGTGCCTCTGAGGTGGGAGAGCCAACTTCAGGACACTGGTCCACAAGAGACCTCCCAGCTCCACATAATATCAAACGGCGAAAATCTTCCAGAGATCTCCATCTCAACAGCAGCACCCAGCTTCACTCAACGACCAGCAAGCTACAGTGCTGGACACCCTATGCCAAACAACTAGCAAGACAGGAACACAACGCCACCCATTAGCAGAGAGGTGGCCTAAAATCATAAAAAGTCCGCAGACACCCCAAAACACACCACCAGACGTGGACCTGCCCACCAGAAAGACAAGATCCAGCCTCATCCACCAGAACACAGGCACTAGTCCCCTCCACCAGGAAGCCTACACAACCCACTAAACCAACCTTAGCCACTGGGGACAGACACCAAAAACAACGGGAACTACGAACCTGCAGCCTGCAAAAAGGAGACCCCAAACACAGTAACATAAGCAAAATGAGAAGACAGAAAAACACACAGCAGGAGAAGGAGCAAGATAAAAACCCACCAGACCTAACAAATGAAGAGGTAATAGGCAGTCTACCTGAAAAAGAATTCAGAATAATGATGGTAAAGATGATCCAAGATTCTATTTCCCAGATCCAAAATCTTGGAAATAGAATAGACAAAATGCAAGAAACAGTTAACAAGGACCTAGAAGAACTAAAGATGAATCAAGCATCGATTAAAAACACAATAAATGAAATGAAAAATACTCTAGATGGGATCAATAGCAGAATAACTGAGGCAGAAGAACGGATAAGTGAGGTGGAAGATAAAATAGTGGAAATAACTGCTGCAGAGCAAAATAAAGAAAAAAGAATGAAAAGAACAGAGGACAGTCTCAGAGACCTCTGGGACAACATTAAACGCACCAACATTCGAATTATAGGGGTTCCAGAAGAAGAAGAGAAAAAGAAAGGGACTGAGAAAATATTTGAAGAGATTATAGTTGAAAACTTCCCTAATATGGGAAAGGAAATAGTTAATCAAGTCCAGGAGGCACAGAGAGTCCCATACAGAATAAATCCAAGGAGAAATACACCAAGACACATATTAATCAAACTGTCAAAAATTAAACACAAAGAAATCATATTAAAAGCAGCAAGGCAAAAACAACAAATAACACACAAGGGAATCCCCATCAGGATAACAGCTGATCTCTCAGCAGAAACTCTACAAGCCAGAAGGGAGTGGCAGGACATAATTAAAGTGATGAAAGAGAAAAACCTGCAACCAAGATTACTCTACCCAGCAAGGATCTCATTCAGATTTGATGGAGAAATTAAAACGTTTACAGACAAGCAAAAGCTGAGAGAGTTCAGCACCACCAAACCAGCTTTACAACAAATGCTAAAGGAACTTCTCTAGGCAAGAAACACAATGAAGGAAAAGACCTACAATAATGAACCCAAAACAATTAAGAAAATGGGAATAGGAACATACATATCGATAATTACCTTAAATGTAAATGGACTAAATGCTCCCACCAAAAGACACAGATTGGCTGAATGGATACAAAAACAAGACCCATATATATGCTGTCTACAAGAGACCCACTTCAGACCTAGAGACAAATACAGACTGAAAGTAAGGGGATGGAAAAAGATATTCCATGCAAATGGAAACCAAAAGAAAGCTGGAGTAGCAATTCTCATATCAGACAAAATAGACTTTAAAATAAAGACTACTAGAAGAGACAAAGAAGGACACTACCTAATGATCAAGGGATCGATCCAAGAAGAAGATTTAACAATTGTAAATATTTATGCACCCAACATAGGAGCACCTCAATACATAAGGCAAATACTAACAGCCATAAAAGGAGAAATCGACAGTAACACAATCATAGTAGGGGACTTTAACACCCCACTTTCACCAATGGACAGATCATCCAAAATGAAAATAAATAAGGAAACACAAGCTTTAAATGATACATTAAACAAGATGGACTTAATTGATATTTATAGGACATTCCATCCAAAAACAACAGAATACACATTTTTCTCAAGTGCTCATGGAACATTCTCCAGGATAGATCATATCTTGGGTCACAAATCAAGCCTTGGTAAATTTAAGAAAATTGAAATTGTATCAAGTATCTTTTCTGACCACAATGCTATGAGACTAGATATCAATTACAGGAAAAGAGCTGTAAAAAATACAAACACATGGAGGCTAAACAATACACTACTTAATAACGAAGTGATCACTGAAGAAATCAAAGAGGAAATTAAAAAATACCTAGAAACAAATGACAATGGAGACACGACGACCCAAAACCTATGGGATGCAGCAAAAGCAGTTCTAAGAGGGAAGTTTATAGCAATACAATCCCACCTTAAGAAACAGGAAACATCTCGAATAAACAACCTAACCTTGCACCTAAAGCAATTAGAGAAAGAAGAACAAAAACATCCCAAAGTTAGCAGAAGGAAAGAAATCATAAAAATCAGATCAGAAATAAATGAAAAAGAAATGAAGGAAACAATAGCAAAGATCAATAAAACTAAAAGCTGGTTCTTTGAGAAGATAAACAAAATTGATAAACCATTAGCCAGACTCATCAAGAAAAGAAGGGAGAAGACTCAAATCAATAGAATTAGAAATGAAAAAGGAGACGTAACAACTGACACTGCAGAAATACAGAAGATCATGAGAGATTACTATAAGCAACTCTATGCCCATAAAATGGACAACCTGGAAGAGATGGACAAATTCTTAGAAATGCACAACCTGCCAAGACTGACTCAGGAAGAAATAGAAAATATGAATAGACCAATCACAAGCACTGAAATTGAAACTGTGATTAAAAATCTTCCATCAAACAAAAGCCCAGGACCAGATGGCTTCACAGGCGAATTCTATCAAACATTTAGAGAAGAGCTAACACCCATCCTTCTCAAACTCTTCCAAACAATATCAGAGGAAGGAACACTCCCAAACTCATTCTACGAGGCCACCATCACCTTGATACCAAAACCAGGCAAGGATGTCACAAAGAAAGAAAACTACAGGCCAATATCACTGATGAACATAGATGCAAAAATCCTCAACAAAATACTAGCAAACAGAATCCAACAGCACATTAAAAGGATCATACACCATGATCAAGTGGGGTTTATTCCAGGAATGCAAGGATTCTTCAATATACGCAAATCAATCAATGTGATACACCATATTAACAAGTTGAAGGAGAAAAACCATATGATCATCTCAATAGATGCAGAGAAAGCTTTCGACAAAATTCAACACCCATTTATGATAAAAACCCTGCAGAAAGTAGGCATAGAGGGAACTTTCCTCAACATAATAAAGGCCATATATGACAAACCCACAGCCAACATTGTCCTCAATGGTGAAAAACTGAAACCATTTCCACTAAGATCAGGAACAAGACAAGGCTGCCCACTCTCACCACTCTTATTCAACATAGTTTTGGAAGTTTTAGCCACAGCAATCAGAGAAGAAAAGGAAATAAAAGGAATCCAAATTGGAAAAGAAGAAGTAAAGCTGTCACTGTTTGCAGATGACATGATACTATACATAGAGAATCCTAAAGATGCTACCGAAAAACTACTAGAGCTAATCAATGAATTTGGTAAAGTAGCAGGATACAAAATTAATGTACAGAAATCTCTGGCATTCCTGTACACTAATGATGAAAAATCTGAAAATGAAATCAAGAAAACACTCCCATTTACCATTGCAACAAAAAGAATAAAATATCTAGGAATAAACCTACCTAAGGAGACAAAAGACCTGTATGCAGAAAATTATAAGACACTGATGAAAGAAATTAAAGATGATACAAATAGATGGAGAGATATACCATGTTCCTGGATTGGAAGAATCAATATTGTGAAAATGACTCTACTACCCAAAGCAATCTACAGATTCAATGCAATCCCTATCAAACTACCACTGGCATTTTTCACAGAACTAGAACAAAAAATTTCAAAATTTATTTGGAAAAACAAAAGACCCTGAATAGCCAAAGCAATCTTGAGAATGAAAAACGGAGCTGGAGGAATCAGGCTCCCTGACTTCAGACTATACTACAAAGGTACAGTAATCAAGACAGTGTGGTACTGGCATAAAAACAGAAAGATAGATCAGTGGATCAGGATAGAAAGCCAAGAGATAAACCCACGCACATATGGCCAACTTATCTTTGATAAAGGAGGCAGGAATGTACAGTGGAGAAAGGACAGCCTCTTCAATAAGTGGTGCTGGGAAAACTGGACAGGGACATGTAAAAGTTTGAGATTAGATCATTCCCTAACACCATACACAAAAATAAGCTCAAAATGGATTAAAGACTTAAATGGAAGGCCAGAAACTATCAAACTCTTAGAGGAAAACATAGGTAGAACACTCTATGACATAAATCACAGCAAGATCCTTTTGGACCCACCTCCTAGAGAAATGGAAATAAAAACAAAGATAAACAAATGGGACCTAATGAAACTTCAAAGCTTTTGCACAGCTAAGGAAACCATAAACAAGACCAAAAGACAACCCTCAGAATGGGAGAAAATATTTGCAAATGAAGCAACTGACAAAGGATTAATCTCCAAAATTTATAAACAGCTCATGCAGCTCAATAGCAAAAAAACAAACAACCCAATCCAAAAATGGGCAGAAGACTTAAATAGGCATTTCTCCAAAGAAGATATACAGACTGCCAACAAACACATGAAAGAATGCTCAACATCATTAATCATTAGAGAAATGCAAATCAAAACTACAATGAGATATCATCTCACACCAGTCAGAATGGCCATCATCAAGAAATCTAGAAACAATAAATGCTGGAGAGGGTGTGGAGAAAAGGGAACACTCTTGCACTGCTGGTGGGAATGTGAATTGGTACAGCCACTATGGAGAACAGTATGGAGGTTCCTTAAAAAACTACAAATAGAACTACCATATGACCCAGCAATCCCACTACTAGGCATATACCCTGAGAAAACCATAATTCCAAAAGAGACATGTACCAAAATGTTCATTGCAGCTCTATTCACAATAGCCCGGAGATGGAAACAACCTAAGTGTCCATCATCGGATGAATGGATAAAGAAGATGTGGCACATATATACAATGGAATATTACTCAGCCATAAAAAGAAATGAAACTGAGCTATTTGTAATGAGGTGGATAGACCTAGAGTCTGTCATACAGAGTGAAGTAAGTCAGAAAGAGAAAGACAAATACCGTATGCTAACACATATATACGGAATTTAAAAAAAAAATGTCATGAAGAACCTAGGGGTAAAACGGGAATAAAGACACAGACCTACTTGAGAATGGACTTGTGGATATGGGGAGGGGGAAGGGTAAGCTGTGACAAAGCGAAAGAGAGGCATGGACATATATACACTACCAAACGTAAGGTAGATAGATAGTGGGAAGCAGCCGCAGAGCACAGGGAGATCAGCTTGGTGCTTTGTGACCGCCTGGATGGGTGGGATGGGGAGGGTGGGAGGGAGGGAGATGCATGAGGGAAGGGATGTGGGAACAGATGTATATGTATGACTGATTCACTTTGTTATAAAGCAGAAAGTAATAAAAAAAAAATTTTAAAAAAAAAACAAAAAAAAAAACTAAGAGATCTCTGGTTGTGTATATGTCTATATGGGTACATTATAGATATTTTTCTACCTCTAGATGGTATTGCCAAAATTAATTTGTAGAAGAGCTCCACTTAATTGGCCTAAACAAACAAGCACTTATATTAAAATTCTAAAAAATATAATAAGAACCCAAAATTTTTTCAAGTTCTAGGATAATCTTTGATAGATAAAAGCCAGTTTTAGGCTTTTTGGTTTAATTAATACAGGTATGTCTTCAGAGTTACAAGCATTAAATATAATGCAGATAAAAAATTTTATTCTACCTAGTTTTCCTAGTCAAACAGGCTTATGTTGTCTCCATTGCAAATTTTGCTAGCAAAAAAAAAAACGAAAGAAAACCTTAAGATAATGAATAGCTGCTTTAATGACTCATGAAATTTTCATAAGTAAACTAAGTATGACTGTTAAAAACAAGTGAATTAAATAGATGTAAATTAGATAAGAATTTTTAGCTGAGCCTTTTAACAATAATTGTTTTATGATATGTGTATTTTTCTAAATTCTTTGGTAATTTAATTTACAACCTTAGAGTTTTGCTAAGTTAAATTAAATGATGGGAATTCATTAGGTGTCTATATCATTTCCAAATAAGATAAAATACAGAAACATTAATTGCTAAACAAGTTTAAGTTTACCTACTTTTGATGTGTTATATTTGGGTCTATTAGTAGATATAGCTTGTGCTTTATTGAAATACTGTGCTGTGAAGTGGCATATATTTCTAGAAATTATGAAATGTATTTATGTTTGTCAAGCCGCAAAATGTTAATACAGTTCACGGTTGTTTACTTCTTTATTTCCCCCCTAAATTAAGATTTCAAAGGATTAAGAATTCTAATTAATATATGTAGTTAAAGGTACCAGAAATAAAAAAAGAAGTATTATGTGTTTTGGGCTAAAAAAAGGTAAAGAGGTGCTTTTGTTAAGGAAAAAGAAAGCGATTTTGTCCTAAAGCTGGCTATTTCTAAATGGGAAAGAAAACAAGGGACAAATAAAATGAACATAGAAAATTATAAAAGGTTTATGAAAAAAAGAATCTTTAGGAATTTTATGTGTGATCAGGACTGGCTAAGACTGAAATGAATTTAATTAAGTAAATGAGTTTTAATATCAAAAGTAAACTGGTGCAAAATTAAAATTTGGTATTTATCTCTGTTAAAAGGACAAAGTTTTCTTAGATTATTGGTCTAGTCTTAATAAGAAATTGTAAAAAAAGTTTTCTTTATCTTTAATCTGTCTAGAAAAACAGATTCTATATTTTGTCTTTATCAGATTTTTGATCACTTAGAAGACACACACACACAAAAATCTAAGTCTTTTCAATATTAAAAGAACTAAGGCTTTTTACAACTATTTAACTTTCTGTATTTGCCAGGCATGTCTTTGCCACTTTGATTAAATGGGCAGCTCAGTATTCTTTCACAGTGACCTATGATCTTATTTGACCAAGTGTTTTAAAAACGTTTGATATTTTTGACAAACTGCACAAAAAAACAAATTTTAAATGAAGTCTTATTGAACTGGAAATAATTTTGGGGTTTTCCAGAGGGCCCCTGGAACACCTCAAAAATTTATTTTCTCTCCTTATAAAAGAGATACTAAATTAATTAGGCTTATTTTGTATGTTAAATTATATAAGAAGCAATGTCAAGTAAATGATGATAAACCTTCTTAGGTCATATTGTATGGGTAAATGTTATTAACATAAATGTTCCAGAAAATAACTGAAATTCCTAAGCTTTGGATATGTCTTAGTATAATGTTAGCCATAATTCTAGTTGTTATCTTAAAATGATATGTGTCTCAGAGATAACTAAATTTCTTTATCAGTTCCATTATAATGAATCAGATCTTCAATAATGGACATTTTCAAGTCTTTTATCATCTACACACAGTTACTGTTTTACTCAGATGCTTTTACAAAAGCTTTCTGCAAATGTGTTTTATCTTGAGGGGAATTCATGGAAAGGAATCTATCAAGTATTCTAGAATATAAGTTTCTGATGACTTTCAAATCATACCTGGGTAAGAATTTACAGAACCCTAATGGAGAAACTGATGGCTTCAAAAAATTTCTAACAAAACATCAAGTGGAGCAAGAATTAATTATGGGACCAAATAAACTGAGGAAGATAATTATAATTTTTTATGATTTATTAAAATTTGAAACATTACTGATTTAAAAAAATTTTTGTTTCTCCAGATTTAAGGAGACTTTTTTCTCTTTTCTCTTAAGCTGTGACTTAGAACAATTTGGTCCATTATAGGTTTCTAAGCAGCACTGGAACATTTATCTTTTTCTCTCTACTGGATCCCTCCAGAATTCAGAAACTCTCAGTGAGTACTCTTATTTTCTTGGCAATATAGTTATTTGCATAAGTTCAGTAAGAATCTGTTTTTCTTATAACAAAACACAATTGGAAACATTGATTATATAATATTATCAACGCTTTGACTGGAATGTCATACTGGAGAGAGACATGCATAGACTCAGATATGACCAGACAGCTTTGAGAAACTAAGGCTGACTTTATGTAGCCAATAAAGCCTCTTGGAAAAACAGCCTAGTACCTTACTTTCAGGGTTCCCAGCAGCCTTACCAGGTGAACAAGGAGGGTCATTTCCTGGCAGACCCAGGAAATAGTTTATTTTGAGGACCTCGTGAAGAGAGGAATTCACCCAAATCTATACCTATTGCAGGCAAAGTCTGTTGGCTAATGTTTGGCTTGGCTTCTTAGCCTTGAGAGGCTATTAAAAATTCAATCTGAGGGACTTCCTTGGTGGTCCAGTGGTTAAGACTTTGCCTTCCAATGCAAGGGGTGTGGGTTTGATCCCTGGTCAAAGATCAAAGATCAAAGGTCAAAGGGAGCTAAGACCCCACATGCTGCACGGCCAAAAACCAAAAACAAAAACAGAAGCAATATTGTAACAAATTCAATAAAGACTTTAAAAATGATCCACATCAAAAAAATCTTAAAAAAAAAATTCAATCTGAGATTCCTTGTAAAAAGTTCCAGCAAAGCAGATTTAAAATAGTCTATATGGTCAATCACTCTTCTTGCTGCACTTATGTAAACAACCAGGCCAAGGTTATTGAATCTAGACTTATTTTGCAAACAAATTAGTCTACTTTGGCTATCTTTGGTAAAAACTGGGGGTAATTGTAGAGAGAAAATTATGTTTCAGCAGAAACTATAATACACACTTGTAGACACCAAATTCTAGTTCTGTTCATTGTCTTTGAGGGTTTTGTTATTTACCTGTAAACTAGACTATATCCTGAATTCTTCAAGTTTCCTCCTATATCAGGCTATTACTCTCCAAATTATCCTTTCCAAATTTGTCCTTTTTTTTTTTTTTTTGCGGTACGCAGGCCTCTCACTGTTGTGGCCTCTCCCGTTGCAGAGCACAGACTCCGGACACGCAGGCTCAGTAGCCATGGCTCACGGGCCCAGACGCTCTGCAGCATGTGGGATCTTCCCAGACCGGGGCACGAACCCATGTCCCCTGCATCGGCAGGCATACTCTCAACCACTGTGCCACCAGGGAAGCCCCTGTTCTCTATTTTTTTTTTATCTGAAATCACTGAAAACTAAAACTGCCCTTTTTTTATGAAGCCCTACAAACTGAAGCTAGACAATTTGATATAAACTTCAAAAGCTCATATTTAAACAATCTTTGTGCCTGTTGCTGTTATGAGCAACTCAGAAAGTTTACCTGAACACCTGATGACATCATCAGAGACATTTCAAATTGCAAAAGATGCTTTGACCCTGATATCTAGGAATCTTTTTTTTTTTTTTTGCATTACGTGGGCTTCTCACTGCTGTGGCCTCTCCCGTTGCGGAGCACAGGCTCCGGACGCACAGGCCCAGCAGCCATGGCTCACGGGCCCAGCCGCTCCGCGGCATGTGGGATCTTCCCGGACCGGGGCACGAACCCATGTCCCCTGCATCAGCAGGCGGACTCTCAACCACTGCGCCACCAGGGAAGCCCGACCCTGATATCTAGGAATCTTAACTGACTGACCCTGGGGCTCAGAAACTGGTTTATAATCTGCTCCAATCATTAACCTCTGTTTTTCTTTTGTTTCCATAGACATACCTCTTATTTATTTTTTTAAATTAAATTATTTATTTATTTATTTGGGGGCTTTTCTCTAGTTGCAGCAAGCGGGGGCTACTCTTCATTGCGGTGCATGGGCTTCTCACTGCGGTGGCTTCTCTTGTTGTGGATCATGGTCTCTAGGTGCACGGGCCTCAGTAGTTGTGGCACGAGGGCTCAGTAGTTGTGGCTCATGGGCTTCAGAGTGCAGGCTCAGTAGTTGTTGCGCATGGGTTCAGTTGCTCTGCAGCATGTGGAATCTTCCCAGACCAGGGCTCGAACCTGTGTCCCCTGCATTGGAAGGCGGATTCTTAACTACTGCGCCACCAGGGAAGTTCCGATATGCCTCTTATTAAATGCCTGATTGCTTGCAGCATAGGCCTAACTTTGGGACTCCACCTGCATCACCTGAAATTAGCTTAACTCATCTGACTTACTGTCAAGTCTGAGAGACTGGTTTAGTGGGATGGAACACTCTATCGGCTTGACTATTTTTTTTTTCCGGTACGCGGGCCTCTCTCACTGTTGTGGCCTCTCCCGTCGCAGAGCACAGGCTCTGGAAGCACAGGCTCAGCAGCCATGGCTCACGGGCCTAGCCGCTCTGCGGCATGTGGGATCTTCCCAGACCAGGGCACAAACCCGTGTCCCCTGAATCGGCGGGTGGACTCTCAACCACTGCGCCACCAGGGAAGCCCAAGCTTGACTTTTAATATGTGAGATTGCCAAGGAAGTTTTAGAAGAGGGAACTGTTAAGGCCCAGGGCAAGCCACCCCAAAATACGCCTCAATGCCATATTAATTATTTTGAATTAAATTTACTTAAGAAAGAGCCGATGCAAGAGTTACACTTTGACCCTCCTCTCTGTCTCCCTGAGAGGAGGAAATAAATCTATCATATGAAAGATGCATTGCATTCCCTGCTTCTTGAGGTAGAAGGACACTCTTACCATCAAACATAGGGAATTCAGAGCTGAAAAGCCTGTATAAACAAACCTTGTTACTTTAATTTACTACCCCAAGCCAAAGCTCTCTTTAGATTCTTTACTAATTAAGCTCCCAGAGCCTAAGTTTCTTTGTCAATTCCTCACAAATTTATTGTTTGTCTAAAATGTATAAAATCTGCCTGCTTTGGTCACTTATTAGGTCCCATTTCTATGAGAACTCCGTGCACAGGAATGAAAATTTCTTTTTCTCCTGTTAATCTGTCTTGTGTCCATTTTAGTTTTAGTCCAGCCACAAGAACTCAAGATGGGTAGAGGGGGAAATTTAATAAATGTGTTTTTATGGTTGTTCGATTTGCAGGGACAATGGTCATATTAAGGTAATCCGAAGTGGACCATGCTGATGGACCAGAAAGGAAATTGGAGAAACCACCTTCAACTGCACACTAGATGAACTTCATTTTTCCCTTTTTCTCTTTTCCTAGTTTCTATGCATGAGATTTTTTAACCCATATTTTCTGAGATGAGTCGTGTAAGTGGGCAGCGACTGATAAAACAACAACAAAATCCTTGTTTTTTGGCTTTTGTCCCTTGAGTTAAGCTTATTGCCCAGGTGACCTATGTATTGCATTATTTGGTTGGAATAAAATCAGCATTGTATTCAATTACCACTGTTCCCTGTTGAATATCCATTCTCACTCAGCAGCCTCAGCAGCCTCATTCTTCTCAGGCAAATGTGAATTTCACTAAGGAAGTAGAGTCATTTTTGAGGGCAAGGTTTATTCTCCTTCCCCATTTCCCTAAATCTTGGATATATAATGTATGTGTAACTGGTACAGTGTTCTGCACAGAGCAAATAATGTGAGACACTGGAGCTGACTTTAGCCAGAGCTGGTAGAGTCCAAGAATCATGCAGGTAAAAATACAAGATTCCATGTCTCTTTTCAATACAATTTTCCTCCAGGGTTAATGCAGGAATTTGCCTTTTCCCTTCTTTTAGAACACTGATTCTCAACCCTGGGTGATTATCCCCCAGGGGACATTTGTGACTATGTCTGGAAGCATTTTTGGTGTCACAACTTGAAGGGTGGGTGCTCCTGACATATAGCGGGTAGAAGCCAGGGATGCTGCCAAACACATCCAGCTCCCAACAACCAGGAAATTTTCAGTCCAAAATGTCAGCAGTGCTGAGATTGAGACATCCTGTCTTAGAGTTTGATGTAACATAAAGAATAGACATAGGGACTTCCCTAGTGGTCCAGTAGCTAAGACTGCGCTCCCAAGGCAGGGGGCCCGGATTTGATCCCTGGTCAGGGAACTAGGTCCCACATTCTGCAACTGAAAGATCCCGCGTGCCACAACTAAGACCTGGCTCAGCCAAATAAATAAATAAAATATTTTTTTAAAAAAAAGAACAGACATAGCAATAACAAAAGTGACCTAAGTTTAATTTAGAAAGATAGTGTTTTCCAGATAGAGGATTTTGAGTCAAGTCCTGGGTTTAAGTTCATTCCAGGGCCAGGAAACTGTGAGACCGTGAGGCAAGAGGTGGCTGGGAGAGTGTGTAGTGAAAAGAACATGGCTTTGGGGGATGGGCTAAATGTGAATTTGAATTCTGATTCCAACACTTCCTTGAGCTTCTGTTTTCTTATCTGGAAAAGGGGGATAATGCTCAACTCATGGAGCTGCTGTGAAGAAACTGCTCAGCACAGCACTTGGCACATGGAAACCACTGAAATAGTAGCTACTGTTACTTAAGTACCCCTCTTAGGGAGGAAGAAACTGAGGCCTGCAGAGGCAAACCAACTTGCCCAAGGTTATAGAATACATGCAAAACAGTCTGGACTAGAAGCCTGGTCTCCAAATTCCCAGACCTCTGTTCTTAAATGGAATAGAGGCAATGAAGTGGGAAGTTGTATAACATAAATGTGCCACAATTACATTATGTCCTGTAGTTATTTTTGGCTTAAAAGTTTTATAAAAGTGATGTATGATTTTCAGAAAGTTAAAAAAACTACACAGAGGGCTTCCCTGGTGGTGCAGTGGTTAAGACTCTGCCTGCCCATGCAGGGGACACGGGTTCGAGCCCTGGTCTGGGAAGATCCCACATGCCGTGGAACAGCTAAGCCCGCGTGCCACAGCTTCTCAACCCTGCGAGTCTAGAGCCCATGCTCCGCACAAGAAAAGCTACTGCAATGAGAAGCCTGCACACTGCAATGAAGAGTAGCCCCCGCTCGCCTCAACTAGAGAAAGCCCATGCGCAGCAACGAAGACCCAACGTAGCCAAAAATAAATAAATAAATTTATTTTTTAAGAAATATATTTAAAAAGTGAAAGTCTTTCCCATACTAGCCTCCAGAGGTAACCAATATTAACCTTTTGGAACACAGTCTCCGTAAGTATGTGGTGTATGTAAAATCACACACACACACAGAAACACACCCCTGTCCTGTAAACTTGCTTCTCTCCTTATATTTGTTTTTTACATCAATATATGTAGTTTGTTCTTTTTAAAAGCTACACTTAAAAGTATTTTATTGTGCCATAAGTTATCCAGCTCTATTAATCTGTATTCAGGTATTAGGAGTCTGATGGCTGAAACTGGAAGAATCCCAATTCAAACTAGCCTTAGGTAAGGAGGAAACTGGCCCATTTAGTCATATTTGCAGAAGAGTGGGGGGATGGGGGGCCGTTAGCCTCAGAGGGTGCCTGGGACCAGGGCCTCTAACCCATCAGGACTCCCTGTCTCTTCATGTCTCATCTCTGTTTATTTCAGCATAAACAGCTTCCTTCATAGACTAGCTTCACCCCATGTGGGAGGCAGAATTGGCCGCTCCAGATCATATCCTAGCAGCTTCCTGACCTGACAGGAGATGAGTCTTTTGTAACAGCTCCAGGTGAAAACATCTGCCTGAGTCACAGCCCCACCGCCTCACTACCTGAAAAGAAAATGACCCTTTTCTGGGCCAAGACAGATCGGTTCACGCTGGATCACACACCCACCC
Source organism: Mesoplodon bidens (assembly GCF_964165515.1). Classification (NCBI taxonomy): domain Eukaryota; kingdom Metazoa; phylum Chordata; class Mammalia; order Artiodactyla; family Ziphiidae; genus Mesoplodon; species Mesoplodon bidens. The sequence continues at coordinate 135,554,917 of NC_138176.1, forward strand.
TTCAGGCCAATTGCTGTAGTCACAGGAAGTAGGGTGATATGTGATTGGTTCAGCTGAGATGAGCACTTGGGTGCAATGTTCCCAGAGGGAAAAATTCAAGAAGAAAAAATATCAGTAGATGTTAACTATAGGTTGCTTACAGTTTTTAATGATTATAAAACTATTTCAGAGAATAACCTTATAAATACATTCTTGGCACTTGAATGTTTATATGTATATATACACATGATGAAAATAACTTAAAAATATTTAGAAGAAAATTATGCTCATGTAGCATACACTAATCATCTGTTTTGCCCAGCAACTCTTCCTTCTTCTGCTCCAAAAAAGCACTGTTTCTGCTTCCCACTCTCCTTCTCCACTCCACTCCAGACTTCTGGCTGAATGGAGTTGCCACCTTCTTACATGATCCTGCATCCTGACCCTGGTGATAGGCTGAAGGGTGTGCACCTGGTCTAAATTAGACCAGTCATGACCAGTAATAATTCCCACTACCCTGTTCACAGAGGTTGGTCTGCAGTGGGTTTCTGACCATTCAGAGTCCTTCCTCAGAGAAGAGCCCTTTTCCTTTTTGGTGGTGGGATTAAGAGTCTCTGTCACTGAAAGCTGTTGGAAGCCATTATCCCTCACTACAAAGAAAGACTGTGGTAGGAGAGCATGAGGCCAACATGCCACGGGGAGCAGGACCCGAGACCCAGAGAGTGTTGGTGGAGCTCAGCATTCCGGTTCCAGGCCATAGGGTCCCTGGGGCACCCCAGTTGTCTGCCTTGCCACAGCTTATGCTTAGTTGGTCAGCTTTTCCTTTGATTCTGTGAACTGGCATGCTGTCCATTCAATATCCCCCCAACACATTGTTTGTTTTTAGTAGTTTATGTTGGGTTGTCATCACATAAACTCGGCTACTAATAAATTCAAGCAATTCAGAAGTGTGTGAGGTGAAAGACTTTCCCTGTTCTAGTCCCATTCTCCTCTCCTAAGTAAACAACTATTGCCTACTACAGTGAGCTTGGAAGACTTTTATGTTCAGGAAAAAAACTGATAACAATGGTATTTCAAAAAGAAACTCATATGTGTAAACTTGTATTATAAGGATTTTATTGCAGTATTGCTTTTATGACACTGAACTATCACTACTTCTGTTTTCCATACAAACTTCTATTATAAAACATATACACATATATATTCTGTAAACTTGCTTTTCTCCCTTGTTTGTTTTCATGTTAATATATGTACCTTCCTCCTTTTAAGAGCTACATAGTATTCCATTATATTACTGTTATAATTTATCTAGTCTCTATTGATCTATATTTGAATTATGAGAACTCCCTTGGTTCAAAGTTCAAAATCCCAACTGAAACTAGTCTAAGCTAAAGAGAGAATTGTGTAGTTGGATCCTGGATATAGCAGAGTGACTAAGCACATGAGCTCAAAGTCAGGTATCTGTGTTCATTAAGCAAGTTACAATTTAACCCAGTTTCCTCACCTGGAAAGTGAGGATGATAATAGTACTTATTTCATAGGGTTGTTGTGAGATGTAAATAAGATACATGTAAGGAGCTCAGAACACCTGAAATGTTGGCTATATTATATAAAACTATACCTTTAAGGAAAAAAACCCTGTTTTTTGGCCTTATCCCTGGATCCTATAACAATATATCATAGATATTTTCCCAAGTCTGTACTTCATTTTAAAGAGAACCGTATTGTATTCTATTATATGGACATACAATTACCTATTTATACAATACTCTAGTGATGGACATTTCAGGTACTTTTCATTTTCCACCATCACAGATAATGTTGCACATATATATACACATATATCCTTTTTTATTTGTGCAAGCAATCTGTAGGATAAATTCAAAAGACTGGAATCACTTAGTTAGAAGATTAAAAAAATTAAAATATTGAAAGAAACTGCAAAATTTCTTTCTGAAAAGGTTGTGCCTAATTACACACTCCCTGTGGTGAACTAGTGCCTAGTCTTTTCATTTTGTGCAATGGAAGCAGTGCTGCCCAAATATGCTCACTCAGACTTGTACTGAAAACTCAGATTTGTATCCATCCTTTGTTGAAGAAGTCTCTTTTTTTACCCTCTTAAAAATGTTCTCATTATAAAAGTGATATGTAATCATTAGAGTCACCCAAAGTAAGTGGAGAAAAGAAGAGCCCACCAGTCCATGGAGAGTTCAGAAATAGAAGCTCCCAGAGGACAGAGTTCTTGCCAGTCCTGCTCATCATGGTATCTTCAGTGCCTGGGACAATGCCTAGCACAGCACATATTTGTTGATTAAAGGAAGAAAAAAATAGCCCGGGAGGCTTCACAAAATAATGACAACAAAACCACTAACCTCCCTGAATTCCTTCCTTCCCCCGCAAACAGGCAAATAAATACACAACCCACACACCACAAAGGAAACAAGGTTCTGACTCTCGGCCAACAGTGAACTGCAATTTTTTTCCTTCATTATTCTGAAAAAAGGAATGAGACTGAGTGTCCAGATGATCTTGAACAAACTCATGGAGCATATCTCAAACTTGGTTTAGGTCTTTTGTTAAGTATCCAGTTTATATCTGATTATTCCCTCAATTATGCCATGAACATTTGTGGATATCTGTTATGTACTGAGCACTGGGTCTACAGTAATGAATGAAACATAGCCCTGTTCATGCAGAGCCTATAGGATCATACTCTTAAGTTCCTCTGAAAAGCAAACAACTCTCAGTTCTGGAAACTAAAAACCTGATGTCTGCTATAAACTATAAATTCCATGAGGCTAGAACACTTACCTGTCATCTTCTCTACTATATTCCTAGCTTGACATACAGCAGGTGTTTAATACCTATTTGTGGGCTGGCTAGCTTAAGTCAGTTCTGTTGGCTTCTGTATTCTACGGCCAGATTTAGGAAGGTAAGAGTATTCTGAACAGCAGGAGAGTCTGAAATTCAGGCGGTAAAGCAGGTTGCAACAGTCAGAAAGAAATCACTCTCATTCAACCTCCAGGGACAGCCACTTCCTCACCAGGTGCGGGACATGGCTCACCTGGCCAGGAGTCTTGACATAAGTGATCTACATCCTAGTTTATTGGAATATTTGATCAACTATTTATTTTTAAGAAAGCACTGTCTTTTTTTTTAACGTATAAAGTTATTTTGACACACTGGGTTTTGTTTTTTCTTGACTAAACCAAAGACTTTTTCTGTCTGTGAAGCCCAAGTATAAAATACATATTCCTAGAGTTTGAACTAGTACAGACTGAGGTATAACTGGACCAATGTCTTTTACAGACTGAGGAGCAACTGGGTTTAGAGTTGCCCAAAATGGCATTGTCTCTCTGGATCTGATCAGTAGACATCAAGTTGGTAATTATCACTAATCACTGGTTTGGCATTAGCTTTCAGTTTTGTAACTTCCCCTTCTCCCTTGAGAAGTTGGCAAGGATGGCAGAAAGCTGGAGTAGATAGATGAGAGGTAAAACTAACAAATTTCCTTGGAGCATGAGGAATTCTTTCCAATAGTCTCTATCACAGTGAAGGTGTTCAACTGAGATGGTAAGAGAAACCACAGGCCAGAAGGATTAGAGCTGTGAACCTGACACAGGTACTTGTGGCCTTGGTTGGCTTTCTGCATCCTCAGATCTGATGAACTGCAGCTTGAGAAACGTGGGCCCCATCTTTTGCTCTGCCTTCACATGCCCTAGAGTAGAGCACCCTATGTTACTACTTTTATAAAAAGCTGGTGAGGGCTTCCCTGGTGGCGCAGTGGTTGAGGGTCCGCCTGCCGATGCAGGGGACACAGGTTCGAGCCCCGGTCCGGGAAGATCCCACATGCCGCAGAGCGGCTGGGCCCATGAGCCATGGCCGCTGAGCCTGTGCGTCCGGAGCCTGTGCGTCCGGAGCCTGTGCTCCACAACGGGAGAGGCCACAGCAGTGAGAGGCCTGCGTACCGCAAAAAAAAAAAAAAAAAGACTGGACCCTTCAGATCATCTCCATTGATGAATCTAAAATGCAAATCCCACTAAAATATATGGGATAAATATTTTCCACCATGAATTAGATTTGAATATTACATATTTCAAAGAATAAAAGTAGATTTAAAAAGCAGAGCACCAAAAATAGGGCACAGATTACAATCATGTTAACATATAGAAATGTATAATAACAGTGATCAGAGGCTTTGAGGTATTATACTTGACTATTTAATATTCAGCAGACTTTTTTGTGAAATTAAGTTTATACAGTATTATTTTGTATGTATGCATAGTAATGGCCATTTGCAATCACCAATAACTGGATCATTTAAATGACCAAAGTACATAATCCCCCATAATTCTGTAAAGACTGTCTTTACATAAGGAAGTTCTGTTTTTTTCTGTATTGAAAGTGGTAATATGTTAATATACATTTTTTAAGTGATACACAAGAAGTAGGTGGACTGTGGAATTTTTTCTTATAGAAAAAAGTTAAAGTGACCTGTGGATCAAAAAGATTGAGAACTCTTGTTACAGGTCTCCTTTCCCCTGTTGCTCCCCAAACCCCCAATTGGGATTGATCCTGACCCACACTGAAATATTCTCTTAGTCACAGGGTCTCAAAGGAAAATAAAGGATCAGATAAAGCTAAAGATATGTTGAACTTCCTCCCAGCTCATTCCTGTTCTTGTCCACAGACTGTCTCTGACACCATCACCCATATTTATATTATATTGTATACACAACTAGATGACACAGACAAGATATAGGAGGAGAGCAATTTAGAGACACAAATGACTCATTCTTATCTACTCCTATAATGCCCATATCCAAGCCTTTGTTTCTACATTCTCCATAGTTGAGGGAAGCAACATATCTACATGACATTTAGAAATATGACCAATCACATTTGAAAGCACATCTGAAATCACATCTGAAGCATTTGCCAATGACTGGATCATTTACACTGCTAAATTACCATAACTCTCACAGGCTATCTTTAGAGCAAGGAGTTTCATTCTTCTGTCTTGAAATTGAGATAATATTCAATTTAATGTATCTAGTAATTGCATTCACTATAGTATTCTTAATCCATAGAACTGAAATTACAGGCAAAGTTTATGAAGTTCTATGATCTAAAATGCCACCCTTTACATTTTAAATTTTGTGAGAAAAAAAGGCAACTGTTTCTTAGTACTCTAGCATATTCAAAAGTTGATTTTCTTATTGTAGAGAAGAGATCATGTTTACACATTTATGATAAAATTAGATTCCATAGTTCTGTGGCTTTTTTTCCTGTCTCCAAGTAAAACCAGGTTTCCTTATATGGAGAAATAAAAAAATTAAGGAGGAAATACATCAAAAATTAACAAAATTAAATAATTTTACAGAAATTTTTCTTCAAGTATATACTACTTTTATAATTATGATAAAATATGCCTTTTAAAAATTCGCTTTCTTAAAAGAAAGAAGAAATATTACATATTAAAAAGCCAGGAGATGAAAGGAAATTTTATTTGAACCAACAAATCTAAGGGCCAGAAAGAGCCCACCAATAAATAATCTTTCACAGACTTTTGCCAAGTGTTCTCCCCGTCACGGAATAATTCCTGGCCAGTGCTGAGCCACAAGGGGGCAGCGGCTCCCTGGGAACTGGCACTTGCCGGCAAATCATGCAGCTCAGCGTGAAACCAGCTCAGTCATGAGTCTCTAGTGCATTGCCACTGGCCTGGGAGAGTCACATTTCACTTGCAAACTGCTTTTAAAGACTCCTGCTTTGATTCTTTGAAGACACTGTTTCTATGAATAACACCGAAAGAATGGTCCAGTTGGAGCTCATGCGGGGTCAAGGACCTAGGTGAAATGCTGACAAATAGTTTTACCCTCTGGAGTAGGGGTTAGGCAAATGCTCTCAGATTGTGGCTGGAAAGGATGGAATTTGAAAAGCTGCCAGAGGAGGAGGGTGCAAGCTTAGGTGACCTGAGCAAAAAGCTCTGACCCGACAGACCTAAGAGAAGACGGCTCTTCCGTGGTGGGCAGGTTTATGCGGAAGCTTCCAACCTTTCTTCTCTAGGTTTTCTGCCTCCTGTCCCTCTCTGGTTCAACGTCTTTCATGCTGACTAAAACTTCTGCCCTGGTGACCATATCCATTAATTCAGAAAATCCGTAATATCCAATATTAGCTTGGCTATTTAGTTTCCAAAGTCTTTCCTACTTTATAAACCACTTTCATGTATGTTTATCACCCACTATTTGAAATGCTTTGACTTTTGACCCTGACTTAAATTAACTTTTTTTTTTAACTGGAAATAGAGTCCATATACTGACCAAAGGTAATATAAAAAAAAACAGTGAAAGGTTGGGGACCAAGTGCTAAGGACATTGCATTGGCCTGGCAACACAGACCAAGCTGCAGGATAAACAGTGTGATGTGGGCAGAATGGAAGTGTTAGATTCTGGGGTACGGAGCTCAGGAACGCATTCCTTTCTGAAAAGGAAGGGCAAGGTGGCACTGTAGAAGCATTTGCCACTCAAAGACTTTCACAGGCATCCATGCATGTGAAATTGACAATGAATAGTTGTGAGACAGATGACCCTAACTTGCAATGTCATATGTTAGTCTTTGGAGGAGTGAAGAAATCCTTTGTTTGCCATAAGGTTGATTTATTAGGAAAATAAATCATAAGTTGCAACGTCTAGGCCATGGAGAAGAATATCACAAAAGCAGCATGTGTTACATAGTTTTTAGGGCTGTGTTGTTTTACATACTTAATATACATATAATTGGAATTTTTTTGACCTTTGAGAAGGTGTCATTCAATTCTGCCTTGGCAGAGATGACGGGAAGACTGGGACCTCCATCTGTTGGTACATGACCTCTCCCTCTATGTGGTCTCTTCAGTAGGGTAGCCTGACTTATGTGGTGACTCAGTGCTCCCAAAAGTTCAAACATAGAAGATTCCAGGCCTTCTTTAGCCTTAGCTGCATTTTACTGCAACTCTCTGTGAATCTATTTAAAATTCTATCAAGTGGATTACATATTGGAGTTTCAAGCTGTGATCAGCAGTATGGAAGACAGATCCATGGCAGAGCTAGGAGTAGGAAGAAAGTTTTTTTATACACAGTATCATTTATCAGGTAGCCTATCTCATACGACTCATTTTTAAAAATGAAATTGAAATACAATCTATACGTGCAAAATCTAGTGTAGAGCTTGTATTTACACACACATACACGCGTGCACACACACACACACCCATCTTCTTTACCACCTGAAGTATGCCACCTGAAGGTATTCATCATTCTGACTGCTATCACTTAGATTTTGTTGACTGGTCCATTTTTATTTATATTCATCAGCACTTTCAGTGCTAGCTTGGGAAAGAGAAAGAAAACAACTCTATTGATATTGCTGCTTGTGAGAACTCTCAAAGCAAGAAAGAAACCAACCTAAGCAGTGGCACTCTTTCTAAAAGGAATCAGGTCTTCTTGCTACGGAAGACCAGCTTTCAGTGAGGTTGAGTGAACAGTGAAGCAGCTCTGATGGCCCAAGCCCTGCGCACCAGGCTTTCACATGCAGTATTTGATTCCACTGCTTTCCAGTGCTGGCTGGTGGCCACAATGTCTGTGCCACATTAAATTTACCACTCAGCTTTTTTTTTTTTTTAATGCACCAGTGTAAAAGGCTGATTGTATAGCTTCCTCTCACTGTGTCACTGTAGGATAAGTCCAGAATTAGGATGGGCTCCAGTAACAGTGTTGATCAGCTTCTCAATGACATCCTCAAGAACTCAGGCTCTTTCCACTCCTCCACTCCGTTGTCCTTAGCTTCATCCTAAGGTTGATTTTCCTTAGAGTTGTAGGTTACCTGCCAAGTTATCAGGGCTACAGTGCTTCCTTATTGAGGCATACCTGGAGAGAAAGGTGGTACCAAAGGGGGTTGGGGATGTCCTGGAAGCCATTAGGTATGAGACACCAAGTTAAAGGTACAGGAGGATGCAGATGGTACCTCAGTGAGCGCAGCAAAGTCCCTTGATCTTTTGATATCGCCTGTCATCTTCACAGCTGCAGAGATACAGAGCATCTTGTCTGGGGCCTGAAATGTCTGCTCTTCCCAGTGTTTTGAAACATGGCAGAAAGCTTAAAAGTAACACAATTGCTGGGGCTGTATTTATTTCAGCTAACTAGGGGCTTTCCACTCATTGTTTTTTTATTTTATTTAATTGAAGTATAGTTGATTTACAATGTTAATTTCTGCCATACAGCAAAGTGATTCAGTTACATACACACACACACACACACACATTTTTTTCATATTCTTTTCCATTATGGTTTACCTCAGGATACTGAATATAGTTCCCTGTGCTGTACAGTAGGACCTTGTTGTTTATCCATTCTATATGTAATAGTTGTATCTAAGCTAACTAAGCTTCTCATTCTTGAATATTTTAAATCCAAAGGGGCAGAAATGATGTTAATGGGAATCCTCCATTCTTTAAACTTCCTGCAGCTCACTCATTCACAGGTGCACTTGATTGTGCACAGGATCTATAGCCAGGAAATGCCAGGCAGGGCTGCTTTATTCTCTAAGGGGAAAGGTAACTGCCAGAGCCAAGGGTCCTGAGGCCTGGACTGTGCCCCACCTTTGCTGGGTGATAGGCACCTACGACTGACATCGGTCAGGGTCCTGCCACAGACAGATGCCACACCAACAGAGGTCAATGGAGGAGGAGGGTTTAACATAAGGCTATTTACAAGGTGTGGGTAGGGTTAAGGAAACTTAACAAGGGATGCTGAGACCCCTCAGGGCTAGAACACCCCCTACCCCAGGTCTAAAGAGACAGGGGGAGGGAGTAGTTACAAAGGTCAGAGACAACAACTGAGAAGAAGGACTGAACAGCTGGGTCCTTCAGTGGAGGAATGCAGCCAATCTGAAGCCCAGCTGGAAGGGAGCCAGGGCACTAAATACCCCAACCCTTCTCTTCTCCCTCCTCTATCTTCTGCTGTTGCCTCCCATTTTCCTAACCCAACTCAAAGAGAGAGCACCAGGGACCCTTGTTGAGAAAGTGGATCTGATGGGAAAAAATGGAAAATACCCAGCACACAACCCTTTCATTCATCATTGCACAATTGGTGTCTGCCCAAGGAGGGGACTTTCTACACACTGGGTGAAAGGAAACAAAGAAAAAATTAAGTACCAGTGGTACCTCTCGAGAATGCCAACCCAGGCTCCCACATACAGTCAAAGTGGATTTAACCTATTTTCTTTTCTGCCTCTGAACGCCCCGGGGTCCCAGCACTGTTCATCACACAGTAGTCGTGTATGCAGGTTTCACAAAACAATTCTGCTCTATTTCTGGGGGTTACTAGGGTGCCACTGATCATCATCACCATTGCCCAGCCCATATGTCTAATTGTGAGGGTCATATTAGATTTCAGCTGAAAGTCTATCTTGGGGAAGCTTTCAAGTTAACCCAGGCAACACTGATAAAGATATTAAGAAAAGGTGGTCAACACTCCCACCCAGTCACTGAATACACAAGCCATGATTAAGGTGTTTACCTATAGTGCAGACAAAAGAAATGGCGGCACTTTGAGCAAAGTGGTGAACAAGGGCATCATGAGGGCTGTTACCTACAAATTTCTCTCCATCCCTCAATCATGAAGAAGTGGACTTACCCCCCCCCCGCCTTGAAGCAACTGCTGGTGCTTGAAATCTCAGACTAGAAAAGATCCTGTCCTCAGAAATGCACAGATCCTGTCTTCATTTAAAATTTTAATAATTTGTTCATTTTTTTGCATTAATCTTGATTTGTTAGATTATTGCATTAATGTATTATTCATCTTGATTGCTGAGTTTTTTGGCCACCCCTTACTTGCCTCACTCTAATCCTGGCCCTGCAAGGGCCTTGCTTTATGAAACTTTCTGGTGAAGTTTCTTTGGAGAGCTTACCTATTGCATTGTGACTAGGAATTGGTTTAGAAACTTTTCAGGAATATAGTTAGTTTATAACAGAAGTTACAATTCTTTTTCTTTTTTTCTTGGTGTTTTGGAGGCCGTAGGTACAACCAAATACCTCCAGTACCACAGGGTGGGTCTCCAACTCCAGGGCTATCACTGCTTCTCCCCCAGCTCTAAAACTTTGCCCAAGCCAATGGGCATTTTTTATACAGACCAGAACTTTGTTTAACCCTGGGTGGGAATTAAATTCAAGTTATGTAAAAACAAAAAACATTTTAAAGTCTCCCTATTTTACTTTCATCCTGGACTTTGGTTTCTCAAAGTGCCTTTTTAACAAACTCTGACAGAAATTGATACTGCAGTAAGCTAAAGCCCAAAACAAACAACCATATAGGAGAAAAAAAAGAAAAAAAAAGAGCACCTAGGTTCAGCCAGAGCAGAATGAACAGACTTCCAGGAAGTAAAACCCAGTTCTTTGCACTAAACTCAACCACCTCCATATCTTATCACTGAAAGTCAAATCCTGGCAGTTAGCCCCTGAACCCCTGTCCCAGGCTTTCCATTGTTAACGGTCTCTCCTAATTCAGTGCCAACCCCAAGGCTCCAGAGATGCCAGATTTCATCCTGTGTCCCTCCCCCTTGACAGCCTGAGCAGGGGCTTCACACTAACAGGGCAGAATAGAAGGTTGGGTGCCAGGACACTCCCCAGCTACTTGAGTGTTTGAGGGAGATGCACTGGATTCTCTCAAGCAATAGATCAGTAGGCAGGCCAGCAGGGAAAAAGACAATAACATAATTTGTACTTGTACTTTCTTAAAAGAAAAACAAAAGGGACTTCCCTGGTGGCACAGTGGATAAGACTCCACGCTACCAATGCAGGGGGCCAAGGATCGATCCCTGGTCAGGAAACTAGATCCCACGTGCATGCTGCAAGTAAGAGTTCACATGCCACAAGCAAGGAGCCCGCCAGCCACAACTAAGGAGCCCGCCTGCCTCAACTAAGGAGCCTGCCTGCTTCAACTAAGAAGCCCACGTGCTTCAATTAAGGAGCCGGTGAGCCACAACTAAGGAGTCTGCAAGCCACAACTAAGGCGCCCGCAAGCTGCAACTAAGACCCAGTGCAACCAAATAAATAAAGTGTTTAACAATGTCAAGCCCATCCAGCCCTACCAGCAAACCCTAGCTGCCTGTAGCTCTCAGATTGTTTGATACGCTGGTGCTGCCTGCAAGGCCTGGGTATGGAGGACCCCGCTGCACTATGTCTGAGTATTTTCCCACTGCATAAGCCCACAGACTGCCAGCATTTTGCCTCTGGCCTGGTGTACACCCTGGGTCTTTGGTCATTTCCATCCTACATCTCCCAGAGCCCAAGCTGCTTTGAGATGGCACAGGGGTGACCTTTGAAACTGGCCCAGGCTGGGCCTGGAACACACCATCCAGACCCAGAATCAGCCTGAAGGACCAAGCTGCCTGGGGTTGGGCAGTGAAGCCTTGACAAGTACCAAGCTGGCTATTCCCCCAGAGGCAGAGCACGCTGCAGCCCTAGAGGCCAGGAGTTGAGTCCCTTGGAACGGGCTGACCTGTCAGATTAACAGCTGCAAACTAGGGGTGCAGGGAGCCTCTTCTGGACCTCCTCCAAGCCAGCCACAGGCTTTGTGTACTGGTTTTGTTACAAACTGTTCAAATAGTAAAGCCTTAGGGTGTTCTTGCTTCTCCTGCTAATGCAGGATCCCAGCCCCCTGCAAAGTTCTCCCCTCTCCTCATCTTAAATACTTCTGGATGCCCACAGGGCGCTTCTCTTGGGTCTTTAGTATTAAATCAGCTCAATTACAATGTTATGTCCCTGGACTCTGCTGCCAGCATCCTGCACTGTCCCCTTGCGCTACTGAAGTTCAGGGCAACGCAGGGGGAGAGCACCTTGTCTCTTAGTTTAAATTTTACTCTGTTTTTAGGGTATTTAAGAGTCATGTAGTAAGCCAAAAAATAGCCCCCAAAAGATATCCACGTCAAATCCCTGGAATCCGTGAATGTTATCTTATTGGGGAGAAAAGGTCTTTGCCGACGTGATTAAATAACCCATCTTGAGAGGAGGTGCTTATCCTAGTGGGCCCTAATTGCAACCATATGTATCCTTATAAGATAAATACACAGAGGAGAAGAGCCAGACATACAGAGGAGAAGGTAACATGAAGAGAGATTTGGAATGATGAGGCCACAAGCCCAGAAATGCTAAGGCAGCCATCAGAAGATGGAAGAGGCAGGAATGGATTGTTCCCTAGGGCCTCCAGTGGGTATACAGTCCTGCTGACATCTTGACTTCTGACTTCTGGACTCCAGAACTGTGCCACAATAAATTTCTGTCGTGTTCATCTACCCAGTAATGGTAATCTTTTACAGCAGCCTCAGGAAACGAATACAAATAGTGTTGCTTATATTCTCTCACTGTCTGACAGAGGTTTTTGTTTTAATTGAGTGAGTGTTCTTTAACTGAAAGCTCTTTTAGTTGTTGCTCCCAGCACTCAGCCATGAATATACGGGGATCCTGGGATGAGACACCAAGCTGATTAAAAATTCCTACATGGAAAAAATACCTTAAATACAGTAAAAGACCCTAGAAAAATACTTAAAACAATTATGACAGACAAAGTGCTAATTTTCTTCACATAAGAACTCTTACAAAACGATAAGAAAAATACCAACAGAAAAAGAAACAAAATGGATGAAGGCTATGAATAGGCAGTTCACAGAAAAAGCTTTTAAACAAGGGAAGGCATGCTCAAAATCATTCATCATTAAAGAAGTGCAAATAAAACCAAGGCATCATTTTTTCACCCATCATATTGGCTAAGAGTTGTACTGCTTCTTTTTACTGCATCTATATTTCTGTCAATAAAATATTTTAAACAAACCTACACGTTAAAAATAACATATAACAATAGATTCTGAAACCAGAAACCTGGTTTCAGATCAAGACAAATTTTCTCATTTATTCAAAATTTACCTAAAATCCAGCTTTATTTCAACCCTTCTGAGATCCTTAGGTAAATGAACTCTTCCTGCCATAAGAAGTCCATGAGTATTACACAGAATATGTTTTAAGAGAGGCAAAGCGCCCCCTCCATCATCTTTCTCCTCTTCCCTGTGCTGCCATCAAGAAGAAAGTTGGCATGGAAGAAAGTTGGCATCTAGGACTCTTACTGGGTCAAGTCTACTAGCAATTAATGTACGTTAAGTTTTGGGTGTGGGAAGACTAAAACTCTTTCAGCATTCTCTTCTCTCCATGCTGCAGAACTGGAAGATGTCAGGGCCCATTCCGTGTGTGTGTGTGTGGAAGATGTCAGGGCCCATTCCGTGTGTGTGTGTGTGTGTGTGTGTGTGTGTGTGCGTGTGCGTGTGTGTGTGTGTGTGTGTGTGTGTGTCTCCCCCAGGTTGCAAAAGAGTGAATGGACATAGGGTCTGCTTCTCCCAACACTACCCCAGGCCAGCCCAGCCATCCCTTGGCTCTTCTCTTCCTTCAATCACTGACAGGCCAGAGTCTGTTCTCCTTCCTGCTTCCCTTTTGCACAGACACACACAGTGCTCACTACCCCAGCAGTAGTCTAAGCCAGCTCAGCACTAGGCAGTGCAAACAAGTACCTTCTATCTTGCTGCCTGCCTGCTTCTTTCTGAACACTCTCTGTGTCTTGCTGGATGTATCAGATTGGCTTTTTGCCTGAAGGTTCTGAGTCCTAACCAGACTGGCCAAAAAGGACTGATGCACGCATTTCAGTTCAGATCACCCAAGTTCTTCTCACTGAGTTCCAGGTCCAAGCCCAGCCAGCAATGAAGGCACACCAGCTACTCCTGGGTGTAAAGCATCAATGCAACTTCCAGACCCTATTTGCTAAATGGGGAGGAGACTTGCTTAGACGTGGCTAAATGGTCAAGAGCAGCTGGCCTGCAGCTGAGGGGACTGAGGAACATAGAAGTGGACTTAGATTTGATTTAACCCACTGCCAGGGCATAGCAGGGGCTCAATAAATGTGGACTGAGGTGATGACTGAGGTTGGAAAGACAAAAGAAACACATAGTGAATACTGTTTTTCACAATATAAGAACATGTCATCAAATACTACATTATGAGACGCAGCCGAATTTATTAGGAGGTTGTACTAGTTAGGATAAAGACTATGCTACTGCAACAAAAACATCGACAAATCTGACTGGAAGAGGATAGAAGTTTATTTCTCTCTGGTATAACAACAACCATTTAGTCTAGGCTACCAAAACAGCGCTACTCTGCAAGGTCATTCAGAATCAGTGCTTCTTCCACCACTGCTTAGGGCTACAGTCCCCAAGTTGTCCCAAAGTGCCTCAGTGAGCTCACAAGAGCACCATGGGATGTCAAATTTTTGAGAAAAACATAGTAATCCTCATTATCTGATATATACCACATAAACTACTAGCTTGAGGTAGTTCAGTGTCAACATGAGAGAGCACTGCTTTCCTTTAGATGACATGAGATATTTCTGAATCTAGGTTTTTGGTGGTTGCTGTGATAAAAAGCAAGTCCTCTAAGAAAATCAATGTGGAACAGGGAATGGGGTAGTGGTGTCCAATCTGATTCCAAGGTTTGAGGAATTGTTCAGTGCCCCATAGGTATATACATTCCATCACCAAGTGACTGCAGTTGTTTAAAGTAAAATATTTTTCTTTCAGTTTACGCATATTACTTGTTACAAATGTCTACTAAATGTTGGGAGACAATTCTCCATGGATCTCTCATGGTTTTGCATATGTTGTAAGCAGAGGCAATGACTGCCTTTCATCCAGGATATCTTTTCAAGGATGCTTGTACAGGTGGCCCTCGAACAACATGGGGGTTAGGGGCACCAACACCAGTGCAGTCAAACATCCATATATAATTTTTCACTCCCCCGCACCTTAACTACCAATAGCCTACTGCTGACCACCTTACCGACAGTAGTCAATTAACACATATTTTATGTTACTTGTATCAATATTATATGCTACACATAAACTATTATACAATAGTACTACTATTATATGATAATAGTACCATTATACAAAATATATGTATACTATATATAATATTATTGTACTCTTACAATAAAGTAAACTAGAGACTATGTCAATACAAGTTAATGTCATCTGTTTATGAGATTATCTGTCAGTACCTAACATCCATATTGTTGTATATGATATGAAACACTGTAGATACTATATGAATTACTAACTCTAGACATCACAAATGAAAAGATAATGTGTAAAAACAAATTCATATTTATATACAGATATATTTATATACATATATAATATAATAATACAGAAGCAGCAATATGATTACTTCATGGTAAGCTTAGTGTAATTGATACAATTGCTTCACAGTAGCTTAGCTTATACAGCGAATGAATCCTTATAAAAATTTTATGGCATACAGTCATACTCATAATATAGTGTTGGAAACACTGTTACATTTTTAAAAATCCACTTACCTATGGTGACATCCTGATACACAGTTTCTCCAATTAGGAGGGAAGAGAGAGGCATACTGTATGGTAATGTATATAACTTTGAAAGCAAAGTTATAGAACAGTAGGAAAACTAATACATTATTAATTTTATATTAAGTATCACCTTATTCCTATATAAGGTAGGCTAGCCACTTCAATACAAGTCTTGCACATGATGTTCTACATGATGATATTTAGGCAATGATGATGATGATGATAGTGGTGATGACACAATGTCTCATGGTTCTTGCAGTAGTTATTACATTTTCATAGAAAGACACACACATACATAACAGATAAGTTTATTAACTGTAGCACATGATGACTGTCTACTATTCATTAAGTAGAAGTGGATCATCACAAAGGTCTTCATCCTAGTAGTCTTGATTCACATTGAGTAGGCTGAGGAGGAAGAGAAAGAGGAAGGGTTGGTCTTGCTGTCTCAGGTGTGGAAGAGGTGGAGGAGGTGGGAGGGGAGGCAGGAGAGGTACACACACGGGTGTAACTTGACAAAAATACATCCTAATTTCTTTTTTTTTTAATGTAGTATAGAGGAGCTATTTATTTATTTATTTATTTATTTATTTTTGGCTGCGTTGGGTCTTCGTTGCTGTGCGCAGGCTTTCTCTAGTTGCGGCGAGTTGGGGCTACTCCATTGCGGTGCACAGGCTTCTCATTGCAGTGGCTTCTCTTGTTGCAGAGCACGAGATCCAGGTGCACGGGCTTCAGTAGCTGTGGCACGTGGGCTTAGTAGTTGTGGCTTGCAGGCTCTAGAGCACAGGCTCAGTAGTTGTGGAGCACAGGCTTAGTTGCTCCGCGGCATGTGGGATCTTCCCAGACCAGGGCTGAAACCTGTGTCTCCTGCATTGGCAGGCAGATTCTTAACCACTATGCCACCAGGGAAGTCCTTACATCCTCATTTCTATCTGACTTTTTTGCTTTTATATTTTTCTAAAAATGTTTCTATAAAGTACTAATCCTTCTTCCACTGTGTGCTTTAGTTTCAGCACCAGTATCATAGAATGGTCCATGTTGTAAAAGAAGTCAAAAGCAGTTTTTAATTATCAGAACCCTTCTGCCAGAGTGTCTAATGTCAATTTGTTTTCTGGCACTACTTCTCCCATGTCTTTTTCCTCATTGTCTGGCACTGGTTCAGAAGCACTCCTGTCCAAGTCATCTCTTGTTAAATCCTCTGGTATGATGTCTATCAGCTCTTTTTTTTTTTTTTTAAAGATTTATTTATTATTTATTTATTTTATTTATGTTTGGCTGCACTGGGTCTTAGTTGTGGCATGCAGGCTCTTTATTGCGGCGCATGAGCTCTTTGTTGTGGTGTGTGGGCTTCTCTCTAGTTGTGGCATGTGGGTTTTCTCTTCTCTAGCTGTGGTGCACAGGCTCCAGGGTGCGTGGGCTCTGTAGTTGTGGCGCGGGGGTTCCAGAGTGCATGGGCTCTGTAGTTTGCAGCACACGGGCTCTAGCTGAGGCATGTGACCTCATTAGTTGTGGCACGCAGGCTTAGTTGCCCCGCGGCATGTGGGATCTTAGTTCCCTGACCAGGGATTGAACCCTGCATTGTAAGGTGGATTCTTTACCACTGGACCACCAGGGAAGTCCTGTCTATTAGCTCTTGAATTTCTCTAAGATCCCTATCTTGAAACCCTTCACCGCCAACCTTTTTTGCCATATCTACAATCTCTTTCATGATTTCCTTGATTGGTTCTGGAAGTCGCGTGCATCTGGACACAGTTTTCTCCAGCAGGAATTTATTGTTTGGGGCTTGATGGTCTTCACAGCTTTTCCTATAATAACAGCATCTTCAGTGGTATTTCTCTACCATAGCACTGACAATTTTTTCCATGGAGTACCATGTGTAATGAGCCATCAAGGTCCTTAAGATCCCCTGATCTAGAGAATGAATTAGATGTTGTGTTTGGAGGCAAGAAGACCACTTCAGCGCCTTCAGTGTTGAACTCATGGGGTTCTGGGTGGCCAGGGGTATTGTCCAAATCAAATAAACTTTAAAAGGCAGTCCTTTACTGGCAATGTAATTCCTGACTTCAAGGACAAAGCATGGATGGAACCAATCTAGAAAAAGGGTTCTCAATGTTCAGGCTTCCTTGCTGTAGTACAACCAAAAGACTGGCATCTGCTGTTTATCTTTCCCCTCAAGGCTCGGGGGTTAGCAGCTTTATAGATAAGGGCAGTCCTGATCCTAAACCCCTGCTGCATTTGTGCAAAACAGGAGAGTTAGCCTATCCCTTCCTGTCTTAAATCCTAGTATTCGCTTCCCTTCCTTACTAGTAAATGTCCTTAGTGGCATTTTTTTTTTCCAAAATAGGGCACTCTTGTCTACATTAAAAACCTGTTCAGCCTGCTATTGTTCCTCCTCAATGATTTTCTTAATCGTGCCTGGGAACTGGTCTGCTGCCTCTTGGTCATCCTCCTGTTATCTTGACATTTTTTTTAAAGCCAAAACTCTTTCTAAAATTATCAAACCAACCTTTGCTGGCATTAAATTCTCCAGCTTTAGATCCTTCACCTTCCTTTTGCTTGAAGTCATCATATAATGACTGCTTTTTCTCAAATCCTATTAGTAGGTATGCCTTTCTTATAGCAATCCTACACCTACAAAAAAGCTACATATTCAATATAAAATAAAAAGTTATTTCACAAAAAGTACCTTTTCATGCATGTAAAATCACATCTGGACACTTTTATTTTAAAAAAGATCAGGTTTATTTAAGAAAGGAAAAGATTTGGCTTATTACTCAGTTTAAAAACGATAGTAGCCGCGGGGAGCACCTCCGGACCTAGCAGAGCGGAGCTGAGGGAGCCGGCGGGCCACTCGACCCGTTGCAGACTTCGGAGATGACTGGGATGAGGAGACCACCTTCTCAAGGCAAAAGAAAAAGGAGGTGACAGGCCTTGAGACCACTGAAGGGAATCCATGGCTAGGATCAGTTTTTCCTACCTCTGCCCAGCCTCCTGGTACTTCACTGTGCCCACAGTGAGCCCATTTCCCCGGCAGCGGGTGGCATTCCTAGGACTCTTCTTCATATCCTGTCCCCTTTTACTTATGTTAATCATGGACTTTTGACACTGGGGTGCTTCATTACCACAAGACAGGCAATACGAAAGGTATTTGGCTCGAGTAGGAGATCTTGAAGCTACTGACACTGAAGACCCAAATCTAAATTATGGACTTGTGGACTGTGGCAGCAGTGGCTCTCGGATTTTTGTTTATTTCTGGCCAAGACATAATGGGAATCCTCATGACTTGTTGGACATCAAAGAGATGAGAGACCGTAACCAGTGGTTAAAAAAATCAAACCAGGAATCTCTGCAATGGCAGACACTCCAGAACATGCCAGCGATTACCTTCGTCCTCTGCTGAGCTTTGCTGCTGCTCGTGTGCCTGTGAGGAAGCACAAGGAGACCCCCCTTTACATCCTCTGCACAGCAGGCATGAGGCTTCTCTCGGAGAGGAGGCAGTTGGCTATCTTGGCTGATCTAGTGAAAGATTTACCTCTAGAGTTTGACTTCCTCTTTTCTCAGTCTCAGGCAGAAGTGATCTCTGGGAAGCAGGAAGGGGTTTATGCATGGATTGGAATCAACTTTGTTTTGGGAAGATTCGACCATGAGGATGAATCAGATGCCGAGGCTCCCCAGGAATTAGCAACAGGACGCAGAAGGACAGTAGGGATACTGGATATGGGAGGAGCCTCTCTCCAAATTGCTTATGAAACTCCTACCTCAACTTCTGTCCTTTCTCCACAACAGGAAGAAGCTGCGAAGATCTTGCTGGCCGAGTTCAACCTGGGCTGTGATGTGCAACACACTGAACATGTGTATAGGGTTTACGTCACAACCTTTCTGGGATTCGGGGGCAACTTTGCCCAGCAGCGCTATGAAGACCTTGTGATGAATGAAACTCTTAACACAAACAGGTTGCTGGGCCAGAAGACAGGTCTGAGTCCCGACAATCCATTTCTAGATCCCTGCCTGCCTGTGGGACTCACAGATGTGGTGGAAAGGAACAGCCAGGTCCTTCATGTCCGAGGAAGAGGGGACTGGGTGGCTTGTGGGGCCATGCTGAGCCCCCTGTTGGCTCGCTCCAGCACCAGCCAGGCCTCGCTGAATGGCATCTACCAGTCACCCATTAACTTCAACAACAGCGAGTTCTACGGTTTCTCTGAGTTCTTTTACTGTACAGAGGATGTGTTACGCATCGGTGGCCGCTACCACGGGCCAACATTTGCCAAGGCTGCTCAGGATTACTGTGGCATGGCTTGGTCAGTACTCACTCAGAGATTCAAGAATGGCCTCTTTTCATCACATGCAGATGAGCATCGACTCAAATATCAGTGTTTTAAGTCAGCTTGGATGTACCAAGTTCTTCATGACGGATTCCACTTTCCCTATGACTACCCAAATCTGCAGACAGCCCAGCTGGTCTATGACCGAGAGGTTCAGTGGACACTGGGAGCCATTTTGTATAAAACACGCTTCTTACCACTCAGGGATCTACGGCAGGAAGGTGCCCGACAGGCCCATGGTAGCTGGTTCCGTCTCTCCTTTGTGTACAACCACTATCTTTTCTTCACCTGTATCCTGGTGGTGCTACTGGCCATCATCCTGTACCTTCTGCAGCTACGCCGAATTCACCACTGACAAAGTCGAGCCTCAACCCCATTGGACTTACTGTGGATCAAGGAGGTGGTGCCCATGATTGGGGTACAGGTTGGGCCATGAGGCTGGACAGGTTCTAGGGGAACTCAAGTATTCAGAATTGCTGCCCATTGAATTCCACCACTTTCTGGTACTGGCCTCAGATGCTGCTTTGCCTGACTTTGTGGATATTTGGCCTTGAAATTTCTACTTTAATACCTACTTTAATTCATTCTCAATATCCAGGTCCTCTTCTCTGAGAGAAGCTGTGATTTAGTCTATGAAGAACTAAATGAGAGATTGGTGCTAACAAAGGGAACCAACTTTAGTCCAATTGAAGCATGCTTCTACTCCTTTATCTGAGTGATTTGGTGTGCTCCTGGGATCTAGACTTTTCTCCCCTTGCTTAAAGCTTGAAGTTTGGCATTGGACACACTGGAAGTCTGGTTGAAACCAAACTTGGAGCATCTGATTCAAAGCCGAAGACATTCTAGCAAATGCAGCAGCCCCTTCTTTCTCTGTAACAGAGATATCACTTATGTGGAGATCCACAGCCTTTAATAGGGATCCAAGATCTTTGCAGTTCAGCAGAACAAATAAGAATTTCCAGGCAACCAAAATAACACAGCTTCTTTGCTTACTCGACAAAGAAGCCATTGTGAGTGTGGTCCAAGATCCCTGACATACTGTTGCTGATGTTAGTTTGTGATTTTAAAAGGTTAGAACCCTTTCTAAATGAATGGTCCACTGACGATTTTAACAATATTTTATCTGATGCCTGGTAAGACCAGGATAGAAAATTTTTCCATGTCTATGTGCCTCACAGGCTGTTTGGGCATTAATTTTTCTTTTTGAACCTTAAGTGTGCTTGTAGGGTTGGAGAAACTGTAATGGGAATTGGAGACCTAGATTTGTCTGGTTTCAGGTCACTGTCCTCTAGGCCTATTTTTATGAGTCCTTATGTGGGAAGATCCCCAAAAAAAAGAGTTCCTTTATTTCACTGCTAAGATCAATATGTATTTTGGGAAGGGATGCATTTGGATTGTTTTTAAAGAAGGAAAGAACAGTATCATGAGAGTGGACAAAGGCAATAAAATCCAAGCTCTTATTAATGTTTTTCTGAGAAACAGAAGTTCTCTCAGTTTGACTCTTGGAATATTTGAAAAGAAGCAAATCCCAAACTTTGGAATAAACATAAATCTGTTAACCTGGAAAAAAATAGTAAATCATAAAAGGTTGATCAGAAACATCAAGTTCTCCCAAAGAGTCAGAAGTCAAGAAACAGAAAATGCCCCACATTCTTAGCCCACTTCCTGTCCTTAGAAAACAATCTAAGATGAAACACTGTTTGTGAGCAAAAACAGCATGAGTGACATTCTCAAATGCTTGCCTTCAATCCTTAGAGAATTCCTAATAGAATATAGAATATTATATTACAATATAGCTAATAGAATATAGCTCTATTGTCTTAACAGGAAGACATAAACTGAGCTGTGTCTCCTCAAAAGCCAAATAGTATCTTGTGTTCCAAAGGAAACAGGTGTTCTTTAGTAGGTCTAGAGAGAACTACTGACAGGAAACCCTACCAGAAACAGGCAAAATGAGGACCTCTGGTTATCAGAAAATATGAAGTAAAAGAAAACTACTAGACTCCTGAAAAATACAATTTTCCCACTCATAAAATTCCAACAACACTCCCCAACAGAAGATTAAAGAGCCTAGTCCAAGGACACAGGATCCACTTATAGGTTCAACAAACACACACTCAGTGTCAGACACTGCATGTCAGGCACCATTCTCAGAGCTGCAAATACAAAGTCATATTAAGACATGTTCCCTGCCTCTGAAAACTGAATAGTGTAGTGAGTGAGGCAGGCATATAAATCAACAGTTACTATCCGGTATACACATTCTGTCAGAAATTATGTAAGGAAAATATGCCATATATAGTCACAAGGACAGATCTAAATCAAGGGCTCAGCGAACAGCCTGCAGGCCAAATCTG
This sequence comes from Mesoplodon bidens, assembly GCF_964165515.1. NCBI lineage: Eukaryota > Metazoa > Chordata > Mammalia > Artiodactyla > Ziphiidae > Mesoplodon > Mesoplodon bidens. The sequence continues at coordinate 135,577,036 of NC_138176.1, forward strand.
CCTTCATCTGCCATCTGCTTTTGTAAATAAAGTTTTATTGGTTTACGTATTGTCTATGGCTGCTTTTCACTACACAGCAGAGTTCAACACACAACAGGTAAGGTAAACAAAGACTAAAATATTTAATATCTGACCCTTCACAGAAAATGTTTGCCAACCTCTGGTCTAAATCAAATTGAGGGGTCAGGTAAGGTATCCTGAAGGAGATGAGAGTTAATGTAAGTTTTGAAGAATAAGTGAGATTTACCTGAAAAAAGTAATAAGCACCCTTTTCCCTATTACCCATTTTTGAGGAGGCATGGGTGACAGGGCATTCCAGGTTGAGGGAATGGGCCCATGGAAAGATAAAGAGGCCTAAAACAGCATAAAGAACTCAATTTTACCCTAGAGAACACAGAAAAGCTGAAGGCAGCTCTCAGCAAAAACACATGGCATTAACAATGAGTTCTCAATCATAAAAAACACAGCCAGTGTTGGTTCTTAGGCTTTCTCTTAGCCCTGCCTGCCCTCAGGTGAAACATGCTGTTCCTGACTTCAAGGTAGGAATACACCCGAGTCAAAACCCAGGGTCTGCCTGCTTTGGAGCAGCCAAACCTCGATTCTCTGCTTTGCTACGCAGACAGGAGGCCAGCTCTGGGTGAAGTGTGTTACAATTTCTCTCCAAACCTACTTTCACCTAGACAGACCCCAAGGTGTATATCTGAGAGAACCAAAAGCCTGAGCCCTATCCCTCAATACAGTACACTAAAAGCAAAAGCCCTATTTTCAGGGAGTATGAGAACTCATACTCTATTTTATTTTATTTTTTTTTTAATTTTTTTTTTTTTGTGGTACGCGGGCCTCTCACTGTTATGGCCTCTCCCGTTGCGGAGCACAGGCTCCAGACGCGCAGGCTCAGCGGCCATGGCTCACAGGCCCAGCCGCTCCACGGCATGTGGGATCTTCCCAGACCGGGGCACGAACCCTTGTCCGCTTCATCGGCAGGGGGACACTCAACCACTGAGCCACCAGGGAAGCCCTCATACTCTATTTTAATGATTAAAAAAAATTCATCCTAATCCCAGAGTACTTCAAACAGCCTCTAAACATAAGAAGATCTAATAGAGGTGTATCACATTTCATGAATGAATCTCTGGAATCAGACAAAGGAGAAATCAGAGATGCTCATTCCCTTTTTAAAAGCACTGTTGTCAACTTTACAAAAAGATTCTCAATGCATATAGATGCATATATCTAAGGCATTAAAGCAAGGAATACCTTATAATTAAATTTAGCTCAAAACATCAATGATAATTTTGACAATATACTTTACAATTCAAAGGAAACCGGTTCAAGAAAGATACCAATGCAAAGATAACTTTCACTAGTCTTAAACCTCATTTGGAAATCTCACAGATCACATGGTCTTAGTTAATTAAAGACTCTTATTTCAAACATAGTGATGTCCACCTGATGCCACAATTTCCATAGAGTGTTCATAAGTTGTTCAGGATCTTTATGTATTCCAACCCAGCAGCCGTTAACAAAAATCTTGGTTGCACTAAAATGCAACACCAAAAGCATTTTGTACTTAGTAACCCTATAATAAGCTATAACTAAAGATTAACAATAGTTTTTTGCATCTATACACACTCAGCAACAGCTGCAGGAGAAATTTCTTCTAAACGTCCATACTCCATTCTTCTAAAAATACCAAAATTGGAGAAGGTTGAGATCCAACTGAAATATAAGCCATCAGAGCTAAATTCTTCACAAGTCCTAGAGCATGGCCCTTGGAATAAATAAAGTATGTATTACTCATACTGATTTAACATGCCTATCCAAATTCTTTTCCAAAAATATTTTTCCTTCAATTTGATCTCAGGATGTACTCTTACTTCCTAAGAACAAAATTATAAATAATATCTTAGGTCTAAACTACACTACATAATTAAATAAAAATTTGCTTCTAAAAATAATTATACCCTACATAATTACTGTCAGACTTTTTATCCTGAACATAAATTCTAATGCATTACCTCTGGAGTCTCAGCAGGACACACCATTCCCCACAATGTATTATGCAACTGTCTTGGTTTTGCTAGCTTGCCATCTCTACCAATGGAAGGATTTAAACAACACAGGTGAGAAAGAGTAGATGCAAAAGTCAGGCAGTTTAATACCTAGAAAACAATAGCAAATCTTTAAAGTTTGGGCATTTCTGTTACTCCCACTATCATGTTTTTGGCAAATACTAGAATGAAGCAAAGTCATATTTTTACATATAATCCACTCAGTGTTCAACTGTCCCCATCCCTCCTTTTTCCATCCTGCCCTGGATAATCTTATTCACCCCTGTAACTTAACTGACCCTTATAGCAGGGATGGCAAATACATGACATATAGTTCTAACATACCACGTAAATGTTGTGTTTATGGTCTATCTCCAACCATTAGGATGTTACTTCCACAAGGGTGGGGAATTTTATTTGTTTGTTTCATTCTCTGTTGGATTTACAGAATCCATTTGGGTCATGTAACTGTATCAATAAATACTCTAATAACTAAAATATACTCCACTTTCTAACTCTGTGACTAGTGTTTGGTCTACATTTTACCTTGCTTCTCTGTAGTCTTAAAGACTCTGGACAATTCAGGACAACTTTAAGAATATCAATTACTCCTGAGACAAGGATCATCAATGGAAAAAATTGATAAGGAAATGCATATTTATCTAGACTCAACAAACCTTTCCACAAAAATAGTAACTTCACAGTGGAAGAATCTAACAGATGCCACTGTGAAGTTAATATTACCAATAATGGGACAAAATGACACCCTGTGACTCCTGATGTGATGCCCTGGGAAGCACACAATATGATCTCTGTATTTGTCCTGCCAAAAAATGCATAAATTGAATCTAATCATGAGGAAATATTGGAAAAGCCCAAATTGAGGATATTCTACAAAATAAATGGCCTATCCTTTTCAAAAATTTCAGTGTTCTGAAACACTGAAGATAAATACAAGGGAAGATAGGGACTTACCTGGTGTCGCAGTGGTTAAGAATCTGCCTGCCAATGCAGGGGACACAGGTTTGAGCCCTGGTCTGGGAAGATTCCACATGCTGTGGGGCAACTAAGCCCATGCACCACAACTACTGAGCCTGCACTCTACAGCCCGCGAGCCACAACTACTGAGGCTGCATGCCACAACTACTGAAGCTCACGCCCCTAGAGCCCGTGCTCTGCAACAAGAGAAGCCATCGTAACAAGAAGCCTATGCACCGTAACGAAGAGTAGCCCCCGCTCGCTGCAACTAGAGAAAGCCCGCGTGCAGCAACAAAGACCCAAAGCAGCCAAAAATAAATAAATAAAGACAAGGGAAGATAAAAAGAGACTAAAGAGACATAAAAACAACATGCAATACATGATCCTGGACTAGATTTCTGAACCAGAAAAAAAAATGCCATTAAGGACATGATCAGCACAACTGGCAAAAACCTGAATAAGATCACGAAGCTAACAGTGTTGTACCAAAGTTAAATGTCCTGATTTGGATAATTATACTACAATTGTGTAAGTGAATGTCCTGGTTCTTAGGAAATATACACTCAAGTATTTAGGAGTAAGGGGGCATGAATGCCTGAAACTTACTCTCAAGCAGTCCAGAAAAAAAATAAAATGTATATATAGATAATAGAATCCTAAAGTAAATGAGGCAAAGGTAACAACTGGTGATTCTGGGTGCAGAGTATAGGAGAGTTATTTGCAACTTTTCTATAAATTAGAAATGATTTCAAAGTAAAAGTTTTTTTTTTTAAAAAAAGGTATCAACTACTCTTTTTCCCTTTATACTAAATAGCACCAGACTAGTATGCTTTTATGGTTTTCCTTACTACTGTTTCTTGTTGATGTCAATGAACTCTGGCTGCCTCTAGGTTTCATGTCTATTTTACAGAGAATTGTCAGGAGAGAAGGCAAGGCAGAGCTGAAGGCTTGTACTACACAGTAAATAGCATGGGGTTTGCAACAGCTAAACTGATCTTCAGAGCAGCTTTGTACTGTGTTTTAGGATTAGCAACAGTCAATAACTTTAAATCTCATGAAAAATACTATGAATACATTTTGCTTGTGCAATACCATTTCCATCATCTCTGGACCTTCAAAATCATAAATAATATACTCTGAAATATCTCTGTCAGACACAAAATCTAACGCTCTAAAAAAATTAATGATGAAAATGTCTGGGTTAATGTATGGTAGGGTTGCCACAATGTGCTGAGCAATAGCACTCTTTTTGCACCCTAGGGAAAAAAAATCATTAGAATATGAGGACACAGAGATCGTAGCCATATATAAACATCGTAAGAACCATTTTATATACATGTTCATTATATGTATTTCAAAAGAAGCATGCCTCTCATATTTTAAGGAACATCCTATGGCTGCTTTTCAAACCAATGGAACAGGTTTACTCATTTGATGGACAGACTGGTCATTTGGACCTGAGAGAACTTGCATTATCTACTCTCTCTGTCTGCCAAGATCCTCTATGATTCCCCAAGGCTGTATTTGGAAATGACCTTTGGCTGCAAAACAAAGACCCCCAAGTCCTTTCCTCCAACCAAAAAAATTAAAAACTTTGGAAGAAAGAAATAAATGAGGGCAAAATAAGAGAGAATATGGATAGACAAATGTGGGAAAAGCTAAGCACAAAATGAAAAATAAATATTAACTCTTAGTTGGTCTGTGAGGTATCTCCACATATGAACAATGTTTCAGAATTAACAAACAGCCTCTCTCATATAAGCTTCTCTTTTCCAATTTTTCCCCCTTTAATTGCAACACAGACAGAAATGAAATAAAAGTTACTAGCTTACACTGCATTACACAACACCTGGTTTCTCAGTTTTAATCAAATTTCTTTCCTTCAATATCAAATTCTATCCATCTAATAAAAGTTTCTCTTGTCTTCCTCCTCCTACTTCAGGCCTCCTTCCTTAGAAACCTTATCCCATCTCACGGATGTTCAGTAACAACTTTACATAAAGGACAGGCAAATCTTCATCTTGATCTTTTTCCTGTACCGTCAGCCCTCATGTCTCCAATTGCCATTTCATTCTTTCAACTTAGATACCAATTATTCCATTCAGTCTATTATTTGTTTCGTCAAAAAAATTTTCTGAATAAGCAAAACATTAAAGCAGAATGCCTAAATCATGCACCACCCAAAATCTTTTGTCTAAAAATGAACTTACTAGGTTCTCTCTAAAAACCAATTCTTGGAAGTTCTCTATTTTATCTAGGACCTCAGAGTAAGAACCATAAGAACCATACAATCTTAACTGACTCATTCTCATATTATATCAAACTTATCACTATATCTGGATGATTTTCCTTTCTCTGCCACTAATTAATTCATTTTGCCCATAGCTGCCATGATAATCTCTCTAACATACTGTGTTCTTACTTTTGCCCTCCATAATCCAGGCCAATGCTTATCAACAAACAATGCACATCACAGTCACCTGGGGATCTTTTCCAAACCCTTGTGCTTGGGCCCCGTTCTACCCCCATTCACAAGTAAAAACCATTTTAATTCTTTAAAACACCTATTCTACACGGGATTTTAACTTCAGGCACTCAAACGTCTCTAACGTTCAAGACTCCTTCTTTATAAAACGTAGAAAAGTGATATTAGACTCTGCAGAACTGTTTGTAAGAGCACAAGACTGGAAACCTAAATGTCCATCAAAAGAGAAATGGTTCAAAAAATTATGCTACATCTACACATGGAATATCACAGCTCAAAAACAATGATCAATTGCTGATCTAAATATATTTTTAAAGGTTACCAGCAACCTTCAAACAGTGCATATGTTATGCTCCCATTTATAATTTTGTGTTAAGACTATTTCTGGATGGATTCATGAGAAATTATCAAAAACAGCTACCACGGGACTTCCTTGGTGGCGCAGTGGTTAAGAATCGGCCTGCCAATGCAGGGGACACGGGTTCGAGCCCTGGTCTGGGAAGATCCCACATGCTGCGAAGCAACTAAGCCCATGCGCCACAGCTACTGAGCCTGTGCTCTAAAGCCTGCGAGCCACAACTACTGAAGCCTACACACCTAGAAGCCTGTGCTCTGCAACGAGAAGCCACAGCAACAAGAAGCCCACGCACTGCAACCAAGAGTAGCCCCCGCTCACCGCAACTAGAGAAACCCCGCGCGCAGCAATGAAGACCCAACGCAGCCATAAATAAACAAACAAACAGCTACCGCTGGGGAAGAAATCTGGGAATCAAAGGAAGACTACTTTTTATAGTGTACCCTTTTTTGTAATTTTTTGAACTATTTTAATGTGCACATATGCCTTATTCAAAAAAATTTAATAAAAAATGTACATGAAATTAAATAAGAGTTGATTACAACAAATTCCCAATATAGTTGTAAAGATTAAATCAAGCAAACTGAGTAACATAATTGGCACATAGCAAACAGTCAAGAAATGCTAGCTGTTATTATATTACATTATTATAAGCAACATGCCTAGGGTAGGCAGCTACTAAGATAGTGCCCGATGATAGAACTTGGCAAAAATGATAGGATGTTGCTTCCAAGATTAAGGTATAAAAAGATGGTGATTTCCAGGAATTCCCTGGCAATCCAGTGGTTAGGACTCAGCGCTTTCACTGCCAGGACCTGGGTTCAATCCTTGGTTGGGGAACTAAGATCCTGCAAGCCTCGAGGCGCAGCCAAAAAAAGAAAAAAACAAACAAACAAACAAAAAAGGTGACTTCCATCCTGCCCTTATGCTCTACAAATTTTCCTAGTTACTCTCTCTGCCAAAGTGAGCTGCCATGTTATCAGTTGCTGTATGGAGGGGAGCCAAGCGGCAAGGAACTGATTCCTGCCAACAACCATGCAAACGAGCCTTAAGATGATGACTGCAGCCCAGACAAATAACTTGACTGAAGCCTTGTGAGAGATGCTTAGCTAAAGGACCCAACTAAGCCACATCCAGAAACTGTAAGATGATAAATGTTGCTACTGGAGTGATTTATTACACAGTAGTAAGTAAATAATAAAATGCCTAGCATATAACACTGATAATATGCTCCAGAAAAACTTTTTGACTAAACATGCAGTCTGGTAACTTACAAAACTAGACCAACAGGAATAAACCCAAACAATATCATGTAATAGTCCATACCTGTCCTCCTCTTGCCAGCATGCTAACCCAGATAGTGGGTCAAAAGAATTCTCCAGACATGATCTAAACTCTCCTGTGTAGGCATATTTAGAATCCTTTTTGGCAAACACAAAGGTTGTTTTTGTTGCCATTTTCTCTTGACCAATCAGAATCTATATGGACAATAAAAGTTACAGCCATAAAACCCACAAGGTCCTTGAAGTAGAAAGAAGAGTGAAATCTGCATCTTAATTTAATCTCGTCATACAGGCTCACTGAAACATCAATTCTTGAACTTTACAAACTCCATTTTGCAAAAATGCTCCATAGAAACATACAAGTTTAAACAACTGACCAAATTTCTAGTGCGTATTATATACAGCTAAATAAAACTTTGGTTTATATAAATTCACCCCCATAAATAATTCAACTACCACTTTCAGATTATTCTGTAGAAAAGCTTACTTTTTAATTTCAACTTTCATAATTTAAGTCTTAATGATAATTGTGTAATTTTTAAAAAATAATGCTACTAGGGCTTTCCTGGTGGTGCAGTGGTTAAGAATCCACCTGCCAATGCAGGGGACATGGGATCGAGCCCTGACCCGGGAAGATCCCACATGCCGCGGAGCAACTAAGCCCGTGTGCCACAACTACTGACCCTGCACTCTAGAGCCCACGAGCCACAACTACTGAGCCCACATGCCACATCTACTGAAGCCCGCACACTTCAGAGCCCGTGCTCCGCAACAAGAGAAGCCACTGCTCACCAAAACTAGAGAAAGCCTGTGCACAGCAACGAAGACCCAACACAGCCAAAAATAATAAAAAAGTAAAAATAAAATAAATTTATAAAAATAAAATAATGCTACTATACCTCTTCTGATCCATTAATAATGAAGTAGCCATCAGGATCCAAGAGGCATCCATTTAACTCACAAAGATCATGATCTGCTAAGCCATTTAGTAGACAGTAAATTGAATGCAACATAACTGGAACTTTACCAATAAAAGTTTTCTGATGCTGCATCTGAAGTTGCTCTTCACCTTCTTTAATGACTGTTTCTGTTATACAGTGGAGCAGAAAATAAAAGCAGATCACACGTTAATAGTAAGGTAATTGTTAAAACTCTCAACTGGTTAAAATTGCATCTTTCTAAACTGTATTTCAATATCAGCTGCTGGAATAACTCTTTCTTACGTGAGATTTCTTAATCTGGCTTCACGTGGCAACACTGGTGAAGCAACACCAACTCTTATGGGCTTGGAGAGGTAAAGTTGTTCAAACTTTAGCAAATATCTTGGCTAAAATGAAACCAAAAAACATGAAGAGGGTAAATAATTTTTTTCCATAAAAGTTTTGATGATTCCATTTAAACCACCATTAACATTTTGAGTAGAAGAAACTCTATAAACTGATTAAATCAATCCACTTTAATATGGGTACTCTCCAAAGTCAACAGCCATATTCCATAGACATTAAGTTTTATACTTCATCACTTTCTTAAGGCGTAAGACAAAAAGTAACATTTATCAAGAGTTAATATATCGCAAGTAAAGACTATACACATATCACACACTCTGAATTTATATGAAACAATTAAAATGGATTTGCACTAATGATCTACACAGCCGTTTCATGTGCCCTCTCCTTCATTCAGGTCAGAAGTACAGTTACCAGAAAAAAAAGAAAAGATAAATTTGGATAATTAGAACTATACTCTAATCTCATCAATAGAACATAGAAAAACTAAATGTAACTCTTCAATTAAACATACAGAAAATCCTAATTACTACTCTACATAAAGGACTGAATACTTCTAGCCCTGGCTGACTATAGCTCAGCCCTTAGCAGAAAAAAAAAAGTTTTCAGTAACATATCTATTTGTTGTCCAATAAAACAAGACCCGTGAAAACTTTCCAATTATAAATGGATAGTGTATTTCTCTCTAGATCAATTCTCAGAGGAGGAGAAGATGGGAGTAAGCAGACCATTAAAGGTAAATTGTTGACACCCAAGCTTCCCAAACTGGAGTAGGAAAAAAGCATAGAGAACTGATGGTGATAATGAGTCAAAGGGAAGCCAGCCATCCAACTACTCATTTCTCCTATCACCCTAGTCTAGGACATTATTATCTGAAACCCAAGCTATACCAAGATTTTAATCTGACTCCAGCCTCTCTCCACGCCAAGTAAACATGATCTCCAAAGTAACCTTTCTAAAATAATGCTTCATGCACATTCTTTGACAATCTTTCCACAATTCCCCTTGACATCTAATGACATCCAAAGGCTGTGACAATCTGGTTTCATCTTATCTTCCACTAATACCTATCAAAAACAAATCAAACCAAAAATCATATACTGACTGTTATAGTCCCTAAAATCTATCCCCAAGCCAAATACTGATATACCAAGTATTTTTTTTGCTGAAATGATTAAGTATCTTTTCTCTACTAAGACAAGTCCTACCCTGCCCTTCAGAGTTAAAGTCCCTCCCATCTCTTCCTCTAGGCTCTGATGTACCAGCTTGAGAGATCTCTTCCTCCATAAGTACTTATGACACTGGCACTTTGAAAATGCTACATTATAATATTGTTGTCTCTCTTGTTTTGCAAAGACCATGAAGAGAAAATGCTCTAAGTATAAAAAAGGCATTTTATGCCCATTTTCCAACACAGTGCCAGAAGTGCCAATTATTTTTGTTCTTAACAGCAGAAGTCTGTGCAGCACCTCCAGCCAGAATGAGAATAATACATCAGCCCTTACAAGATAAGCTACAGAAAAGAGGGACCGAACTGGCCGGAAGTAATATTCTCTCTTTCTGTCTAATTCTATTTCTGGGGCTCTCCCTACTTCCCCTTGTTTTTCAGTTTTCCCTGTCCCTCAAGGCCCATCATGCTGCCTCTCTACTCAAAAACTAGGGTCAGTCATTATCATTCATGTAAAACTAGATTCTAAAATTATGGCCTTGGGACTTCCCTGTTGGTGCAGTGGTTAAGAATCTACCTGCTAATGCAGGGGACATGGGTTTGATCCCTGGTCCGGGAAGATCCCACATGCTGTGGAGCAACTAAGCCCATGTGCCACAACTAAACTGAGCCTGTGCTCTAGAGCCCATGAGCCACAACTACTGAGCCCACGTGCCACAACTACAGAAGCCCACATGCCTAGAACCTGTGCTCTGCAACAATAGAAGCCACCTGAATGAGAAGCCCGTGCACCGTAACGAAGAGTAGCCCCTGCTGACTGCAACTAGAGAAAGCCCCCGCGCAGCAACAAATTAATAAATACATTAAAACAAATAAATAAATAAATAAATTTATATAAAAAATAAGTTAAATAAAATTATAGCCTTGCTATGATTTTAACGATGCTAAAAAATGCATATGTGAAAACAAAGACTACAATGAACTTAGAAAAATTAAAACAACTAATATGATTGATGGTTTTCCTTTATTATATCTTCTATTGTTATGATAATGTATTGCATGCAACAAATAATCAAGGGAAAAAGTCCTTCACATACTTTTTCTTTTATGATTCCTTACACTGTGAAAGAAAAAAGCAATGTAACTATTTCTGGCTTGCTTCTCGTAGTAGTCTATCATATCTCTGAGTTCTGTCTTACTGGCTATTAAATACTTACTATCTGAATAAGGATTAGGGTTTTGCATTACTTGCAAAAGTGCATCTCTCCATTAGTAAGAATAAATCAGGAGCTGATTGATGACGCTAGAAGAACACTACTAAAAACACCTACAGACCCTCTTCTTTTCTTTTTTTTTTTTTTCCGGTATGCAGACCTCTCACTGTTGTGACCTCTCCCGTTGCGGAGCACAGGCTCCGGACGCACAGGCTCAGCAGCCATGGCTCGCAGGCCCAGCCACTCCGCGGCATGTGGGATCCTCCCGGACCGGGTCACGAACCACTGTCCCCTGCATCGGCAGGCGGACTCTCAACCACTGCGCCACCAGGGAAGCCCCCCCCCCTTTTTTTTTTTTAACTGTTAGGCCAGGTGAGTTAAGGACTGAAATTTCAAATCAATACTCTTATTTATGTTACTTTATTAGAATAACCATTTTACTGGTTCTTCAACTTCTCTACTAGCATGCTGTTTCCACTTATAGGTCTATAGGTGGAGCATCTTCCACAATTCTTTGAACAGACATCTGAATAAACTCATCAAAAGCATCCAGCTGTTGTCTGACCAAGCCTTTCTTGTCAAAATGGGAACTGGAAAAACAGTTGAGTTCATAATCAGTTACAACTCAGTGATGTTTTCTAGCATATTTCTCCATTTCCATTATTATTAAACTCAATAAATACTAATCATTAAATACCAACCACTCTATACAAATCATTACAAAAAATACTACGTGGTATCCAAAAAAGGAATAAGTCTAAGAACGCTTTCTCTGTAGAACTTAGTTAAATTTGGGGGAAAGAGACATATTGGTAAAATAATTCAAACAGAACTTAAGAACTATAAGAAAGCCCTAATTTACAAATGTCCTTTATATATCAATTTCATCCAATATGTTTGAAACATTTCTTGAAAAAAGTGTCAGGAGATAAAACTAAAGAAAATGCACAAAGATAAAAATAAGTATGACAACATGAATGGACCTTTAGATAATTATGCAAGTCAGATGGAAGACAAATACCGTATGATTTCACTCATATGTGGAATCTAAAAAAAAACCCCAAAACCCAAACCAACCAACAAACAAAAGAACAGAAAAACAAACTCACAGATATAGGACAGATTAATGGTTACCAGAGGGGAAGGGAGTTGAGGGGTAGTTGAAATGGGTAAAGGGGGTCAACTGTACGATGATGGATGGTAACTAGACTACAGTGGTGATCACTCTGTTCTGTATACAGATGTTGAACTATAATGCTGTATTCCTGAAACTTATAATTTTAAAAAAGGATTAAAAAAAGATAAAATAAGAACTCTAGGTGGGGTCTGCAGGGAGGAGAGCGGCCAGGGTTGGTCAGGCCGCATGCGGCCGGCGGCGCCTGCACAACCCGGTACCAGGCGGTTCGGGGCTCTGGGGCTCTGCGCCCGCCGCCCGCATGTTGCTTCCCGGGCCGCTGCCTCAGACGCCACTTGTGGAATTCTTTCCCCTGGCGGCTGTAACTTTAAACCAGCCTGAGCGAGGCCTATTTTTAGTCAGAAACCAGCCACCGGAGAATGGCTGTGGAGAACGCTGAGATGGAGGGCCAGCCCACCACTTGAAGATTCCTCACCAAGTGGCCGGGAAGGACCGGCTTGACCTAGGAATCTTTCTTTGAGATTTCAAGGTTCTGTCGCCCCCTTCCAGGGTTGGCTGGACTGGTTGCTGAGGAGCTTTTGACTGAGGGTGCTGCCCGAGCCTGGGGAGGTGTACATGAATGAACCGCATCGCCTGGCCTCAGAGCGCTGACTCTGAGGCCACCACGCACGAGCCCGGGTCAGCCTCCTGCAGAAGTCACTCCAGGAGCTCCTTAGGGACCAGCTTGTGGTGGTGAGGAGCCAGGAGATGCATGTAGCAGCCAAGTACCGCCAGGCCTCCCTGTACGTGGGTGACCTCCACGCGGACGTCACTGAGGACCTGCTGTTCAAGAAGTTCAGCGCTGTGGGGCCCATGCTGTCCATCCACATCTACAGGGACCTGGTCACCTGCCACTCTCTGGTCTATGCCTACGTGAACTTTCTGCAGCTGGCAGATGCCCAGAAGGCCCTGGACACCATGAACTTTGACCCGATAAAGGGCAAATCCATCCGTCTCATGTGGTCTCAGCGTGACGCCTACTTGAGGAAATCTGGAATTGGGAAGGTGTTCATCAAGAATATGGAAAAATCCATTGATAATAAAACCCTTTATGAACACTTTTCATCTTTTGGGAAGATCCTGTCCTCCAAGGTGATGAGTGATGATCATGGCTCCAGGGGCTATGCGTTCATGCACTTTCAGAACCAGATTGCCGCCGACAGGGCCATCCAGGAGATGAATGGGGCACTGCTTAAGGACTGCAGGCTGTTTGTTGGCAGATTCAAAAGCCGCAAAGATCGGGAAGCCGAGCTCCAAAACAAAGCCAGTGAGTTCACCAATGTTTACATCAAAAACTTAGGAGATGACATGGATGATGAGAGACTGAGGGAAGTTTTCAGCAAATATGGAAAAACTCTGAGTGTTAAGGTGATGACAGATTCCAGTGGGAAATCCAAAGGCTTTGGCTTTTTGAGTTTTGATAGCCATGAGGCTTCCAAAAAGGCTGCTGAAGAAATGAATGGAAAGGACATAAATGGACAACTGCTTTTTGTAGGCCGGGCACAAAAGAAAGCAGAGCGACAGGCTGAGTTAAAGCAAATGTTTGAGCAGCTGAAACAGGAAAGATTTCGGCAGTGCCGGGGGGCAAAGCTCTATATTAAGAACCTGGATGAGACCACTGATGATGAAAAGCTACGGAGGGAATTTTCTTCATTTGGATCAATTAGCAGAGTTAAGGTAATGCAGGAAGAAGGGCGAAGCAAAGGGTTTGGCTTGATCTGCTTCTCCTCTCCTGAGGAGGCCACTAAAGCAACGACTGAGATGGCCGCATCTTGGGCTCCAAGCCGCTCAACATCGCCCTGGCCCAGAGGCTGTAGGAGAGGGAAACTTAATGCACCAGCCAGTGTTTGTAGCAGCTTGGGGGATGTTAGTGATCTCTGCCTGAATCGTCCTCAGTGAATTTCAAATCCCAGTTGATGGCTGCTTAGTTTAGTAAACATTATGATCGAAGGTTTTGTATACAAAGCTATTTATTTTTCTTTGGAGAGAAAATAAGTAAATCTTAGAACCTTGGTTCTTTTTATAGAGGCACACCATCTAATTATAATATGGTATATTTTTCTGATTTTGATGTAGTGCTCATATCAATAAGTATAATTAGATATATTTTTACTGCATTTTGAACCAACTGAAGCGTGGTAATTATTTGCATACTTTTTCTTATTTTAATAATATTGCTAGCTTTAATTTCTTCCATGAAAATATGCCCAAAGTAGTTCTTATACCCAAGGATTGCAAAGTAATTTATTTTTACAAACAGAAATTTTCTAATTTCTCATCTATTTTTTTTAAAGAAACCAAAGTTTAAAAATTGCTACTACAAACTCGATATCTAATTTCATTTTGAATTAATGTTTAAGATACTAGGAAATAGTTGAATTTCCCTTCAACTTATATCCTGAAATGGTGTTTTTCTGATGGCTAAAATTAATGATGGAGTTTTTTAATGTTGCCTACAAACCTGCTTTATAGGATATTTTACTGTTCTTTCCATTGGTTGACATAATCCAGGTGCTTGTTGGTTATTAAAATTGTGACTTGAATAGTAAAACCTTAACTTCCAAATTTCTTAAGTTATAAGCCTGTATCATTTCAGGTCAAAAAGTTGGCCTAGTCTGAATTCTCTTCATACGTATACAGCATAAAATTATGCCTTAAGTTTTGAACCAGGTACCAACATTATAAAAGTCATATATAGAAAACACACACATTCTGTTTAACAACTGTGTTTTCTAATCTCTGTTATATGTTGTAACATGTAGTGATATTGTCTCAGGGTTCAGAACAGTAAAAGTTTGTTTATGAACTCCACGTCTCCTTTTATTAGACCTTAAGAGCTATATAACCCACGAAGGCTCACTTTTAGCCTTGATTGATCAGAAGTTCACTAATTGATTTTCTGATAAATTGAAGTTATATCACTTAGGCTGCTTTCCAGCATGATTCTTATTTCAGTCCCATTCCCAGATCTCTTCTTCTCTCCTGCCTTTCCTCTATATTACTCAGCTCCTCTATACTTTTTAAAAAGAGTTTTATTATCATGACTTTTACTGTGTGCTGTTCGAAATCCACTTTGGAAATAGATGCAAGAGTTATTTATTTACATTTAAGTAATTACTTTTAAAATTCTGATTCTCTCATACCAAAGGTGTCTAGAAAATAGTTTTGTTGTTGTTTTATTTATTTTTTTTACTCTGCTTCATTGTTTCCTGTAACCATATATTCAAGTCTTCTGTTTCATATATTACCAGTACAAAAGAAATATTAAAATATTTCTGTGGCAATACTTTAGCTATGAAAGAATGAGAAAATCTGTTTCTGTTTTTTTTGTATGAACTATATGTATATTCATTGCATTGATTTTCTAAATTTAAAATCTCTTTAGACAATGAAAAAATTATGGACAATGAAAAAATTATGGCAACACATAATCCTATTATGCAGACAGATCTTCTGTTAAAATTTCTTGCATCTCCTCGCAAATTTTTCTCTATATTTATACACATGATTTAACAAAAATGGAATCATGCTATAAACCTTGTTTGAAACTGCTTTCTTAATTTGACAATACGCCATAGTCAACTTCCATGACCACAAATAATTATTTGCACTATAATCTTAATGACTTTTATCTTTCCTTTAATGTTCGTACCATAATATAACAATTTTCTCTTGATAAACGTATAGGTTGCTAGATTGTTTCCTCCCTTTTTTTTCCTCTATCATAAACAACTTGGAGATAAACACCCTTTGCAAACTCTTATAAGCTCATGTATATAATTATTTTATTCATAAAATGTATGATTCATTGGAATTAATGTTTAATATTTAAATTGCCCAAATGCTGTTCAGAGACTTGTGCCACTTAACATTTGTTATGAGTATGGAGGATTGTTCATTTCCATATACTCTAAGAACAAAGGATTTTGTTTAAGTTGTTGTCTGATTCAACATGACATGTAAAAACAAAATATTTCATTGTTATTTTACTCTTTTATTACCTCAAAAGTTAAACAGCATTTCTTGTAAAAAAAAAACAAAAAACAAAACTCTAATTTGAATGACCATGAGGATGATGGTATCAATGACTAAAATATGGAATGGGTAAGAATTTCAACTTTAGGTTAAAATTATTCTATTCTGAATATGTTAAAGGTAAGATGAGAATAAGTCACTGAAGTGAAAATATTCAGCAAATGACTGATGATAACAAATGGAGCAAGGGTGAGAGATCAGAATTAGTGTAGATAGAAATAACAGAATGATGCCTTAAAGAAGAACAAAGAATCTAAAAGAGTAAATGTACTGTTTATAAGGAATAGACATTTGTTCATGTCAGGGATGGGGAAGGAGATATACAATGAAGATACAAGTAGATATAAGTGCAAGAGGAATCTCTCCCCTCACCACCA
Source organism: Mesoplodon bidens (assembly GCF_964165515.1). Taxonomy (NCBI): domain Eukaryota; kingdom Metazoa; phylum Chordata; class Mammalia; order Artiodactyla; family Ziphiidae; genus Mesoplodon; species Mesoplodon bidens. Next base: position 135,593,442 of record NC_138176.1, read on the forward strand.
CACAGGAAGAGCTGCATAGCTGGACTTAGCTTCTAGCCTCCTCTCCTTAGTAACTAACTCCCCCATCCTCAGACTAATTTTCTGAAACAACATGTGTAGCCCAACTAATCATCAGCCTGCCATTTTGACATCACCAGATCACCACACAGGTTACTGGCCAGCCGGCTGGCTTTGGGTCAAAGTCCCACCCTGATTCAATCCACCATGGCCACCAATATTAGAAGTCAGATCCTATGGTAGAGAACACAGTACACAGTCATCCCTGTACAAGGTATGGCCTCAAGAATGGTGGGGGCAATTTCCTTCAGTAGAGACTGTGAGCTGACAGGAAAGAAAAATTTCTCACAATGATCTGGGTTAGCCATCGATATGTAAGAAGCACCTAGAAGGCACTGTCTGTAAGATAAATAGCAATGGTTTTTATGGACAATTTACAATGAAAAATCTTTACAAAACTATGAACCAGTTTCAGTCCCCCAGGAAGCTGAACCATAGTTACTTTCCCCCAAATCATTAGAACAGTAGTACTTCATTCAAATGCTATTCTTTAAACACCTAAACTCTATGAATAGTTCATATTTATGCTCTCTACCATCATAATTGTACAAGAAATCATCTTACTGAAATCACTGGTGATATTAAGTAATATCATATTCACAATGCTTGGGACAGACCACTTGATGTTAAATAGTGAAAAAACAAAATGTCATCTCACAATAGCCAAAGCACCTATAATCAATTCAAGTATAAGCATCTAATAATTTACTTTGTAACAAATGTTAAATGCAATGACTGGTCAAATAGAGTATTTTATCCTTGAGCAACCTGTCACATACATTGAAAACAATTCTCTTTTGGCTAAGATAAAAATATTCTTTCTCCCTAAAGATTACAGAATATAGGCATACCCTACAGAATATAGGCATTTACTAATAAAATGTCTCTTGGTGTTTAATACTCAAACATCATAGAAAATACAAAATATCTCAGTAAGAAGTTTTTATAGTCATGTTTAATAGGGAAAATAGATATGTACTTACACACCAAAAACTCAATAGATTTTTAACAAAACAATGTTCAAGACAGGTTCACTTATCCTCCAAATACAACTAACTAGTAGAATGTCAGAAGCATGTGTTCTTTGAAAAAGGAGAGCGGGTCAACTGAGAGGATGTGCATCTTGGAGATGGCAAGGCTCAGAGGCATCATAATGTTACTATTTACAAAGCAACTGTCAGTTCGGTAAGAGGGGAGAGTTTTTACATTTTACATCCCGTAGCAGGATGTTACTTTATTTAATTAAAAGTTACTCTTCTTACCTATATGTAAGGCTTCTTACTGACTTTTATTACAGTTAATTATACTCAGAATTGAATGGGAATTTGGGTTGAAATACTACCACCTACTGTAACTTCATCCATTTAAAATAATGAGGGAACAAAGGAATCAAATTAATAGCACCTAATAGGCATCATGTGCCTCCTGATATAATGCACTAAGAGCAGAAAATGCACTGTTTCCAAAAGTAATCATCTGAATCTAATTATGAGGAAACCCAAACTGAGGGGCATTCTAAAAAGTAACTGGCCTGTATTCTTCAAAAACGTCAAGGTAAGGAAAAACAGAAAAAGAGTGAGAAACTGTTATAGATTATGGGAGACAAAAAAATAAGGCATGAAAACTAACTGCACTATGTGCTCTTATGTTGGATCCAGGATCAAAAAAGTTTTTTTTATTTTGTTATAAACAACGTTAGTAGGACAGCTGGCAGAATTTGGATATGGTTTCTAGATTAAATAAGATAACTGTATTAATATTAATTTCCTGATTTTGATGAGTTCTGTTATGAGTACGTAAAAGAATGTCCTTATGTAACCAAATTACTCTCAAATGTTTCAGAAAAAAAATATATGTAGAGAGAGAGAAAAAGGAAAAGACAAAGAAAATGTAATATAAGGTTAACATTTATGGAATCTGGGTGAAGTACATACATGATTTCTTTGTGTAACTTTTGTGCAGGTTGGAAATACTTCAAAAGTTAAAGTTAAATATTTAAATAAATAAATAAAATGAGAAACCAGCTCTCATGTAGCATATTCATATAGAACGTTTAATTTTCAAAAACAGAATTAGCAGGAAATCCCTGTATAGTTATAGTGCTTTTTAAAGTTGATTCAGTTTGGTCTAAAAAGTTACCTGATTACAATCCAGCATGCCTCTTGCCACAAATCGGGGGGGATTTCATCCTCCTCCTCCTCATCATACTGCATACCTACAAAAAACAAAAATATTCTCACTTTCAGTAAAATGCAACCAGTTGACATCTTGCTCCTATGATATGATGTAGCAGAAACATATAACTATCTCCTAAGTAAAAAACAATCCTTTTACCCCACTCTTCTAAAATTTCAATTACATTAACTGAATTGTAATGAAATAATATTCATAGGTCTATGTATACATATCTCTACGTCACACAGGTATTCTCCCAACACACTAAGAGGCTGAATGACAAAGGTTCAGTGTAAATTGTGTGAATTTTAAGTATTCCATCTTCTCCAGAAAGTCCATGTAATTCTCATTAATAGGTAACTATTGATAACTAGGAACAAGGTCATAGTCCTCTGACCAACAGGCTCCTTGGAGACGTTTGGGTAAGAGGGTACAGCCAGCAAAGGACTCCAATAGCTGGGCAATACCTTAAGGTGGGCTGTCTATTACAGCAACACTTCATACATGGACAGGGATAACAGGCTGTATTTTCCAAAGATGATCACAACCATATCGCCCATTTCACATGCTCCTTTATAATAATAAAAGTGGTCTTGACACTCCTACTACCAAGATGTGAGAGGCTATCTTTTCTTCCCTTGAATGTGAGTGGATTTTTGACTCTCCTATAACCAAGAGAATACAGCTAAAACAATGCTATGTGACTTTAGAAGCTAGGTCAGGAAAGGCAATGTGGTTCCACCTTGTTTGCTGAGACACTTTCTTCTGGAGCCCTGAGCTGCCATTAAGAAGTTCTACTACTCTAAGGCTGGTATACTTGGGTGAGGAAGCCCCAACCATATGGAGAGGCCACTTACAGATGCTCTAGTCAGCAATCCTAGCCCTTGAGTTTTCCTAGGCTGGATGCCAGACATGTGAGTAAACACTCTAGGATCACCCAACCCCCAGCTGTCAACACTCAGCCTTTGAGACTTCTCAGTTCAACCACTGACATCAGGCAGCAGACGTGCCATTCCTACTATGCTTTGTCCAAATTCCTGACCCACTGAATCCATGAACATACTAAATTAATTTTTACACGGCCAAATTTTGGGGTAGTTATGCAATAATAGGTACTTAAACAACATGGCATTTGAAAAATTAGTGTGCACTGGTCCTAATATTAGTCTCATCTTCTTATGTAAAAGAATAAGTGTGTTGGGGAGATAAGGATGAGATGGAGGAGTAGAAGGACTTGAGCTCAACTTCTCTCACGAAAACACCAAAATCACAACTAACTGCTGAACAACCACTAACAAAAAAGATGGAAACCTACCAAAAACGATATTCTACATCCAAAGAAAAAGAAGCCACAATGAGACGGCAGGAGGGGCGCTTTCACGATATAATCATTCCCATACCTGCCAGGCGGCCAACCCACAAACTGGAAAATAATTATATCACAGAGGTTCTCCCACAGGAGTGAGAGTTCTGAGCCCCACGTCAGGCTCCCTAGCAGGGGACTGGCAACAGGAAGGAGGAGCCCCCAGAGCATTTGGCTTTGAAGGTCAGCAGGGATTGAGTGCAGGAGCTCCACAGGACTGGGGGAAATACAGACTCCACTCTTGGAGGGGGCACACAAGTTTTCACATGCACTGGGACCCAGGGCAAAGCAGTGACTCCACAGGAGTCTGGGCCAGATGTGCCTGCAGGTCTTGGGGTGTCTCCTGGGGAGGAGGGGGTTGGCTGTGGCTCACACCAGGGGCAAGGCCACTGGTGGTAGAGGTCCCAGAGTGAGGTCTCCCGAGGTTGCCACTTTGGCACCAAGACCTGCCCCACCCAAAAGCCTGCAGGCTCCAGTGCTGGAACGTCTCAGGCCAAACAACCAACAGGGTGGGAACGCAGCCCTACGCATCAGCAGACAGGCTGCCTAAAGTTGTCCTGAACCAACAGCTGCTTATAAACACACCACTGCGCACCAGAAGGATAAGACCCAGCTCCACACACCAGTGGGCAGGCACCAGTCCCTTCCACCAGGAAGCCTGCACAAGCCCCTGAACCAACCTCACCCACCGGGGGCACACACCAGAAGCAAAAGGAACTACAATCCTGCAGCCTGAGGAACAGAGACCACAAACACAGAAAGTCAGACAAAATGAGATGGCAGAGAAATATGTTCCAGACAAAGAAAACAGACAAAACCCAAAAAGAACTAAGTGAAGTGGAGATACTCAATCTACCTGAAAAAGAATCAGAGTGATGATAGTAAAGATGATCCAAAATCTCAGAAAAAGAATGGAGGCACAGACCAAGAGAATACAAGAAATGTTTAACAAAGAGCTAGAAGATTTAGGGCTTCCCTGGTGGCGCAGTGGTTGAGAGTCCGCCTGCCGATGCAGGGGACACGGGTTCGTGCCCCGGTCCGGGAAGATCCCACGTGCCGCGGAGCAGCTGGGCCCGTGAGCCATGGCCGCTGAGCCTGTGCGTCCGGAGCCTGTGCTCCACAACGGGAGAGGCCACAACAGTGAGAGGCCCGCGTACCGCAAAAAAAAAAAAAAAAAAAGAGCTAGAAGATTTAAAAAACAAAGACATAGAGATGAACAATACAATAGCTGAAATTAAAAATACACCAGAAGCAATCAATTGCAGAATAAACGAGACTGGAAAACAGATTGGTGGAAATCACTGTTGTGGAACAGAATAAAGAAAGAAGAATGGAAAGAAATGAGGACAGTCTAAGAGAACTCTGGTACACATTAAATGCACCAACATTCACATTATAGGGGTCCCAGAAGGAGAAGAGAGAGAAAAAGGGCCTGAGAAAATATTTGAAGAGATAATAGCCAAAAATTTCCCTAACATAGGAAAGGAAACAATCACTCAAGTCCAGGAAGTGCAGAGAGTTCCATACAGGATAAACCCAAGGAGGAACACTCTGAGACACATATTAATCAAACTTATAAAAATTAAAAACAAAGAGAAAATGTTAAAAGCAACAAGGGAAAAGCAACAAATAACATACAAGGGAATCCCCATAAGGCTATCAGCTGTTTTCTCCCCCAGAAACTTTGCAGGCCAGAAGGGAGTGCCATGATATATTTAAAGTGATCAAAGGGGAAAACCTACAACCAAGAATGCTCTACCTAGCAAGGCTCTTGTTCAGATTTGACAAAGAAATCAAAAGCTTTACAGACAAGCAAAAGTTAAGAGAATTCAGCACCACCAAACCAGCTTTACAACAAATGCTAAAGGAACTTCTCTAGATGGGAAAGAAAAGGCCACAACTAGAACCAAGAAAATTACCAATGACAAAGCTCACCAGTAAAGATAAACTTACAGTAAAGGTAGGAAATCATCCACACACAAACATGAAGTCAAAATCAGCAATCATAAGAGAAGAGTACAAATGCAAGATATTGGAAATGCATTTGCAATTAAGAGACCAGCAACTTAAAGCAATCATACATATAAAAATAGAGAGAGAGACTGCTACATAAAAACCTCACGATAACCACAAACCAAAAATCTACAATAGATACACATACAAAAAAGAAAAAGCTGTAAAACACAACTCTAAACATAGTCATGGGACTTCCCTGGTGGTGCAGTGGTTAAGAATCTGCCTGCCAGTGCAGGGGAAACGAGTTTGAGCCCTGGTCCGGGAAGATCCCACATGCTGCAAAGCAACTAAGCCCATGTGCCACAAATACTGAGCCTGTGCTCTAGAACCCACAAGACACAACTACAGAGCCTGCAAGCCACAACTACTGAAGCCTGCATGCCTACAGCCCATGCTCCACCACAAGAGAAGCCACCGCAATGAGAAGCCTGTGCACCACAACAAAGAGTAGCCCCAGTGTGCCGCAACTAGACAAAGCCCGCATGCAGCAACAAAGACCCAACGCAGCCAAAAATAAATAAATAAATAAATAAATAAATTTATATATTTAAAAAAAACATAGTCATCAAATCACAAGAGAAAAGAACAAAAGAAAATGGGAAGAAAAAGACCTACAAAAACAAATCCAAAACAATTAACAAAATGGTACTAAGAACATACATATCAATAATTACCTTAAATGTAATTGGATTAAATGCTCCAACCAAAAGACACTGAGTGACTGAATGGATACAAAAATGAGACATATATATATGCTGTCTACAAGAGGCTCACTTCAGATCTAAGGACACATACAGACTGAAAGTGAGGGGATGGAAAAAGGTATTCCATGCAAATGGAAAGTAAAAAAAAGCTGGAGTAGCAAAACTCATATCAGACAAAACAGACTTTAAAATAAAGACTGTTACAAGAGACAAAGAAGAACACTACATAATGATCAAGGGATCAATACAAGAAAGAGGTATTACAATTGTAAATACATATGCACCCACATACGAGCACCTCAATCACACCCATCCTTCTGAAACTATTCCAAAAAACTGCAGAGGAAGGAACACTCCCAAACACCTTCTATGAGGCCACCATCACCTGATACCAAAACCGGATAAAGATATCACAAAAAAAGAAACTTACAGGCCAATATCAGTGATGAACATAGATGCAAAAATCTCAACAAACCGAATCCAACAATACATTAAAAGGATCATACACCATGATCAAGTGGGATTTATCCCAGGGATGCAAGGATTTTTCAATGTCCACAAATCAATCAGTGTGATATGCCACATTACAAATTGAAGAATAAAAACCATAGGATCAGCTCAATAGATGAAGAAAAAGCTTCTAACAAAATTCAACACACATTTTTGATATAAACCTTCAGAAAGTGGGCATAGAGGGAAGCTACCTCAACATAATAAAGCCATATATGAGAAACCCACAGCTAACATCACACTCAATGGTGAAAACCTGAAAGCATTTCCTCTAAGATCAGGAAGAAGACAAGGATGTCCACTCTCGCCACTTTTATTCAACACAGTTTTAGAAGTCCTAGCCACCGCAATCAGGGTAGAAAAAGAAATAAAATGAATCCAAATTGGAAAAGAAGAAGTAAAACTGTCACTGTTTGCAGTTGACATGATACTATACATAGAAAATCATAAAGATGCTACCAGTAAACTACTAGAGCTCAAGAATGAATTCCTCTACACCAGTCCCTCCCATCAGGAAACCTGCTCAAGCCTCTTAGATAGCCTCATCCACCAGAGGGCAGACAGCAGAAGCAAGAAGAACTACAATCCTGCAGCCTGTGGAACAAAAACCACATTCACAGAAAGACTGAAAAGGCAGAGGGCTATGTACCAGATGAAGGAACAAGATAAAACCCTAGAAAAACAACTAAATGAAGTGGAGATAGGCAACCTTCCTGAAAAAGAATTCAGAATAATGATAGTGAAGATGACCCAGGACCTCGGAAAAAGAATGGAGGCAAAGATCAAGAAGATACAAGAAATGTTTAACAAAGACCTAGAAGAATGAAAGAACAAACAAACAGAGATGAACCATACAATAACTGAAACGAAAAATACAGTAGAAGAGATCAATAGCAGAATAACTGAGGCAGAAGAATGGCTAAGTGACCTGGAAAACAGAATGGTGGAATTCACTGCTGCAGAAAAGAATAAAGGAAAAACACTGAAAAGAAATGAAGACAGCCTAAGACATCACTGGGACAACATTAAATGCAACAACATTTGCATTACAGGGGTCCCAGAAGGAGAAGAGAGAGAGAAAGGACCTGAGAGAAAATATCTGAAGAGATTACACTCAAAAACTTCCCTAACGTGGGAAAGGAAACAGCCACCCAAGTCCAGGAAGCGCAGAGAGTCCCATATATGATAAACCCAAGGAGAAACACGCTGAGCCATATAGTAATCAAATTGGCAAAAATTAAAAACAAAGAATAATTACTGAAAGCAGCAAGGGAAAAATGACAAATGACATACAAGGGAACTCCCATAAGGTTAACAGCTGATTTCTCAGCAGAAACTCTACAAGCCAGAAGGGAGTGGCATGACATACTTAAAGTAATGAAAGGGAAGAACCTAAAACCAAGATTACTCTACACGGCAAGGATCTCATTCAGATTCGATGGAGAAATCAAAAGCTTTACAGATAAGCAAAAGCTAAGAGAATTCAGCACCACCAAACCAGCTCTGCAACAAATGCTAAAGGAACTATTCTAAGTACAAAACACAAGAGGAGAAAAGGACCGACAAAAACAAACCCAAAACAGTTAACAAAATGGTAACAAAAACATACGTATCGATAATTACCTTAAACATGAATGGATTAAATGCTCCAACCAAAAGACACAGGCTAGCTGAATGGATACAAAAGCAAGACCCATCTATATGCTGTCTACAAGAGACCCACTTCAGACCTAGGGACACATACAGACTGAAAGTGAGGGGATGGAAAAAGATATTCCATGCAAATGGAAATCAAAAGAAAGCTGGAGTAGCAATACTCACATCAGATAAAATAGACTTTAAAATAAAGAATGTTACAAGAGACAAGGAAGGACACTACATAACGATCAAGAGATTAATCCAAGAAGAAGATATAACAATTATAAATATATACGCACCCAACATAGGAGCACCTCAATACATAAGGCAACTGCTAACAGCTATAAAAGAGGAAGTCGACACTAACACAGTAATAGTGGGGGACTTTAACAACTCACTTACACCAATGGACAGATCATTTAAACAGAAAATTAATATGGAAACACAAGCTTTAAATAGACACAAAAGACCAGACAGATTTGACATTTATAGGACATTCCATTCAAAAACAACAGTTTACACTTTCTTCTCAAGTGCACAAGGAACATTCTCCAGGATAGATCACATCTTGGGTCACAAATCAAGCCTCAGTAAATTTAAGAAAATTAAAATCATATCAAGCATCATTTCTGACCACAACACTGTGAGATTAGAAATCAATTACAGGGAAAAAATGTAAAATGCACACACACATGGAGGCTAAACAATACGTTACTAAATAACCAAGAGATCACTGAAGAAATCAAAGAGGAAATCAAAAAATACCTAGACACAAATGACAATGAAAACACGACGATCCAAAACTATGGGATGCAGCAAAAGCAGTTCTAAGAGGGAAGTTTATAGCTATACAAGCCTACCTCAAGAAACAAGAAAAATCTCAAATAAACAATCTAACCTTACACCTAAAGGAACTAGAGAAAGAAGGACAAACAAAACCCAAAGTTAGCAGAAGGAAAGAAATCATAAAGATCAGAGCAGAAATAAATGAAATAGAAACAAAGAAAACAATAGCAAAGATCAATAAAACTAAAAGCTGGTTCTTTGAGAAGATAAAATTGATAAACCATTAGCCAGACTCATCAAGAAAAAGAGGGAGAGGACTCAAATCAATAAAATTAGAAATGAAAAAAGAGAAGTTACAACAGACACCACAGAAATACAAAGCATCCTAAGAGACTACTACAAGCAACTCTATGCCAATAAAATGGACAAACTGGAAGAAATGGACAAATTCTTAGAAAGGCATAACCTTCCAAGACTGAACCAGGAAGAAATAGAAAACATGAACAGACCAACCACAAGTAATAAAATTGAAACTGTGATTAAAAATCTTCCAACAAACAAAAGTCCAGGACCAGATGGCTTCATAGGTGAATTCTATCAAACATTTAGAGAAGAGCTAACACCCAGCCTTCTCAAACTCTTCCAAAAAATTGCAGAGGAGGGAACATTCCCAAACTCATTCTATGAGGCCACCATCACCCTGATAGCAAAACCAGACAAAAATACTACAAAAAAAGAAAATTACAGACCAATATCACTGATGAATATAGATACAAAAATCCTCAACAAAATACTAGCAAACAGAATCCAACAACACATTAAAAGGATCATACACCATGAAGCGGGATTAATCCCAGAGATGCAAGGATTCTTCAATATACGCAAATCAATCAATGTGAACACCATATTAACAAACTGAAGAAGAAAAACCATATGATCATCTCAATATATGCAGAAAAAGCTTTTGACAAAGTTCAACACCCATTTATGATAAAAACTCTCCAGAAAGTGGGCATAGAGGGAACTTACCTCAACATAATAAAGGCCATATACGACAAACCCACAGCAAACATCATTCTCAATGGTGAAAAACTGAAAGCATTTCCTCTAAGATCAGGAACAAGGCAAGGATGTCCACTCTCAACACTATTATTCAACATAGTTTTGGAAGTCCTAGCCACAGCAATCACAGAAGAAAAAGAAATAAAAGGAATACAAATTGGAAAAGAAGAAGTAAAACTGTCACTGTTTGCAGATGACATGATACTATACATAGAAAATCCTAAAGATGCCACCAGAAAACTACTAGAGCTAATCAATGAATCTAGTAAAGTAGCAGGATATAAAATTAATGCACAGAAATCTCTTGCATTTCTATACACTAATGATGACAAATCTGAAAGAGAAATTAAGGAAACACTCCCATTTACCATTGCAACGAAAAGCATAAAATACCTAGGAATAAACCCACCTAGGGAGACAAAAATCTGTAGGCAGAAATCTATAAGACTTGATGAAAGAAATTAAAGATGATACAAACAGATGGAGAGATATACCATGATCTTGAATTGGAAGAATCAATACTGTGAAAATGACTATACTACCCAAAGCAATCTACAGATTGAATGCAATCGCTATCAAATTACCAATGGCATTTTCTACAGAACTAAAACAAAACATCTTAAAATTTGTATGGAGACACAAAAGACCCCGAATAGCCAAAGTGGCCTTGAGGGAAGAAAACGGAGCTGGAGGGATCAGACTCCCTGACTTCAGACTATACTACAAAGCTATAGTAACCAAGCCAATATGGTACGGGCAGAAAAACAGAAATATAGATCAATGGAACAGGATAAAAAGTCCAGAGATAAACCCACGCCCCTGTGGTCAACTAATCTATGACAAAGGAGGCAAGGATATACAATGGAGAAAAGACAGTCTCTTCAGTAAGTGGTGCTGGGAAAACTGGACAGCTACATGTAAAAGAATGAAATTAGAACCCTCCCTAACACCATACACAAAAATAAATTCAAAATGGATTAGAGACCTAAATGTAAGACCGGACACTATAAAACTCTTAGAGCAAAACATAGGAAGAACACTCTTTGACACAAATCACACCAAGATCTTTTTTGATCCACTTCCTAGAGTAATGAAAATAAAAACAAAAATAAACAAATGGGATCTAATGAAAGTTAAAAGCTTTTGCACAGCAAAGGAAACTACAAACAAGATGAAAAGACAACCCTCAGAATGGGAGAAAATATTTGCAAATGAATCAATGGACAAAGGAGTAATCTCCAAAATATATGAACAGCTCATGCAGCTCAGTATTAAAAAAACAACCCAATCCAAAAATGGGCAGAAGACCCAAATAGACATTTCTCCAAAGAAGACATACAGATGGCCAAGAAGCACATGAAAAGCTGCTCAACATCACTAATTATTAGAGAAATGCAAATCAAAACTACAATGAGGCATCACCTCACGCCAGTCAGAATGAGCATCATCAGAAAATCTACAAACAACAAATGCTGGAGAGGGTGTGGAGAAAAAGGAACCCTCTTGCACTGTTGGTGGGAATGTAAATTGATACAGCCACTATGGAGAACAGTATGGAGGTTCCTTAAAAAACTAAAAATAAAATTACCCTATGACCCAGCAACCCCAGTACTGGGCCTATACCCAGAGAAAACCATAATTCAAAAAGACACATGGGGCTTCCCTGGTGGCGCAGTGGTTGAGAGTCTGCCTGCCGATGCAGGGGACACAGGTTCGTGCCCCAGACCGGGAAGATCCCACATGCCGTGGAGTGGCTGGGCCCGTGAGCCGTGGCCGCTGAGCCTGCGCGTCTGGAGCCTGTGCTCCACAACGGGAGAGGCCACAACAGTGAGAGGCCTGCGTACCGCAAAAAAAAAAAAAAAAAAAAAAAAGACACATGCACCCCAATGTTCATTGTAGCACTATTTACAATAGCCAGGACATGGAAGCAACCTAAATGCCCATCAACAGATGAATGGATAAAGATGTGGTACATATATACAATGGAATATTACTCAACCATAAAAAGGAATGAAATTGGGTTATTTGTAGAGACATGGATGGATCTAGAGACCGTCATACAGAGTGAAGTAAGTCAGAAAGAGAAAAACAAATATCGTATATTAACGCATATATGTAGAACCTAGAAAAATGGTACAGATGAACTGGTTTGCAGGGCAGAAATTGAGACACAGATATAGAGAACAAACGTATGGACACCAAGGGGGGAAGTGGCGGGGGGGAGGTGGTGGTGGTCTGATGAATTGGGAGACTGGAATGACATATATACACTAATATGTATAAAATGAATAACTAATAAGAACCTGCTGTATAAAAAAATAAATAAAATAAAATTGAAAAATTAAAAAAAAGAATTACTTCCACTAAAGTTGCAGAATACAAAATTTACACATATAAATCTCTTGCATTTCTATTCACTAACAATGAACGATCAGAAAGAAAAGTTAAGGAAACAATCCCATTTACCATCACATCCAAAGAACAAAATAACTAGGAATAAACCTACCTAAGGAAGCAAAAGATCTGTACTCCAAAAACTTTAAGACACTAATGAAAGAAATGGAAGATGACACAAACAGATGTAAAGATATATCCTGTTCTTGGATTGGAAGAATCAATATTGTCAAAATGAGTATACTATCCAAGGAAACTTACAGATTCAGTGCAATCCCTATCAAATTACACATTTTTACACATTTTTCACAAAATTAGAACAAAAATTTTTTAAATTTGTATGGTAACAATGAAGACCCCGAATAGCCAAAGGAATTCTCAGAAAGAAAAATGCCACTGGAAGAGTCAGGCTCCCTGACTTCAGACTATGCTAGAAAGCTACAGTAATCAAAACAGTATGGTACTGGCACAAAAACAAATACAGATCAATTGAACAAGACAGAAAGCCTGTTGGGCATATAAAAATTATATGTTATGCTATGTCTAAAGTTATGTCTAAAAAATTATGTAGATACCTTAATTAAAAAATACTTTTTGTGAAAAAATGCTAACAATCATCTGATCTTTCAGAGACTCACTGTAGTAAAATCAAAGATCACTGATCACAGATCACCATAACAAATATAGTAATGAAAAAGTCTGAAATATTGCAAGAATTACCAAAATCTGATACAGAGACATGAAGTGAACAAATGCTATTTAAAAATGGCATCAACAGACTTGCTCAATCCAGGGTTGCCATAAACCTAAATTTGTAAAGAATGCAGTAATTTGAAGCACAAAAAGAGGTGCAAAATAAAACAAGGCACACCTATAAATAGTTGTCAGCTCAAGGCAAATTCAAGTTTTCCTTCCTGGCACTTTCTTCCCAAATATTTTCCATCTGAGGTTAAATTCCCAGATGCAGAACCTATTGATATGGAGGGCTGACTGTACTCAGAAGTCATCCACGTATGGAAACTGAAGCCATGGAGAAGGGATGAAATCATCCAGGGATAATGTGAACAGCAGAAGAGAAAGAGAAAAAAAGCCACAAAGGTAAGAAGAATTAAGTGAGAGTGATGTTGCAGACAGAAGGAATGACTTTTCATGAGAAAGTCATCAACAGTATTGATTACCACAGGGTTTAGATAAGGTTTAAAAAATGTCCATCTGATTTATCAATTGAGAAGTCGCTCATTTTCTCAAAATATTGGAAGAAAAAGGACATAAACCATTCAACTCGCTTTCTTGAGGACAAGAGAGATCTAATATTTCACCCAGAAAGAAGCCAGCTGAAGAAAGAGTGTCTAAAAACTGATGAGGGCATATCAAATAATGATCAAAGGACACAAGCAAGAATGGAATGGAGACTCAATGCTGGAGCAAACTTGATAACTGTGATAACGTTAACTCTTTTCCCACAGGATTATTATACATTGTTAAGAGAATACTAATTAGCATAATCACTACAGTGGTCACTTGGCAGCATTTGGCAAAATGTTAATATTTTGTGTAACATGTATACATTATCTGGCCTGACAATTCTATACCTAAAAATTTATCCTACAGATATACTTGTATTGGACAAAATGATAAGTACAAGATTACTCATTACAGCATTGTCTGAAGCAGAAAAAGACTGGAAATAACCCAACTATCCATCAAGACACAACTTTAGTTATGGTATATCCAGACAAACTAAGTAGCTGTGAAAAAAAATTAGGATGCTCTCTATGTACTGATATGAAAATCTCCTGGATATAGTAGAAAAATAAGGCAAAAAATAAAAGTGCAGAAAAATGTGAAGTTACTTTTTGTCTGTAAAAAGGGGGAAAACAGAATACTGTATTTGTAGGGACTTCCCTGGTGGCGCAGTGGTTAAGAATCCACCTGCCAATGCAGGAGACACGGGTTCAATCCCTGGTCTGGGAAGATCCCACATGCCGCAGAGCAACAAAGCCCGTGAGCCACAACTACTAAAGCCTGTGCGCCTAGAGCTCGTGCTCCTCAACAACAGAAGCCAACACAATGAGAAGCCCATACACCTCAACGAAGAGTAGCCCCTGCTCGCCACAACTAGAGAAAGCGTGCGCAACGCAGCCAAAAATAAATAAACTTGTAAAAAAAATACTATACTTGTATTTCCTTGAATATAAATAAAGCATCTGGAGAGCTAAGAATCTAAGAACAGTGGTTACTTATGACTCTAAAGAACAGTGGTTACTTATGATGCAGAGGGCTCACACAGGAGAGATGGTGGACAAGAATAAGACCTTACACTTTACATGTTCATGGCTTGTGAGCCATGAGAATATACTACCTACTCAAAAATTAAGCTAAAAAAACTTTCAACTTTTTTTCCAACACAGAAGTTAAGAGAATGTAAAAAAAAAAGAGAATATAATAATGATGCTAATAAATTAGACTCAAGATTAAAAGTGACAGAAGTTTAAACAGTAGAGTTTAAGCTTCTGCTTCTATTTTCTCCACGAAGCAGCTGAGAAAATAAGGAGAAATGTGAGGGGGTGAACACGGTATAAGGAGCTAGAAGAAAACGACGTAGAAATAGAAGCTGTACAGAATGGAATTGGGAGCTTTAAAAATACATAATGAAAATACACCAGACATGACTAAGAATTCTACATATAGAAAGAAAAAAAAGATATACTGGTCCTGTTCAGTGAAACACACGCCACCTAGAACTGTGTCATCTTGTGGAAAGACGAAATGGAAAAGTCATCTTTTGTTTTGTTTTTTTTGTTGTTTTTTTTTGCGGTATGCGGGCCTCTCACTGTTGTGGCCTTTCCCGTTGCGGAGCACAGGCTCTGGACGCGCAGGCTCAGCGGCCATGGCCCACGGGCCCAGCCGCTCCGCGGCATGTGGGATCCTCCCGGACCAGGGCACGAACCCGTGTTCCCTGCATCGGCAGGCAGACTCTCAACCACTGCACCACCAGGGAAGCCCGGAAAAGTCATCTTTTAAGATAATTTACTTAGGCATGTGACAGCATGAAGGAACGCCAAAACAGACTAATCCCTGCTCCCCTCCTCTCAATACTCTTTGTCCCCGGCGTGTTTCCAGAGCCTAGCACAATGCCTGGCACAGGCTGACGCTCAAAAATTCAACTATTCATAAATTCATTAACTCTGGCCTTAAGGGAAATCAAGAAAGGAGCCCTTTGCTTCAAAGTCGGAACAATGGAACCTGTCGCATAGTTCTGCGCCCTATTTTCAACACGGGAAAGGAGTGTCAGATTCACCCAGGGGCAGACAGAGGAGAGAACAAGAGTCACCCTGACCGAGATGATAAAGGCTACGTTCCCTGCACCCTCCACCTCTCAAAATCCCGGATTCATTCCCGGCCTTGGGAGTGTGGGGAAACGACTAGGGCCATGGTGCGGCGGGCCGGGGTGGAGGCCGCAAATCCTCAGTTCGTCCAGCTACCCACGTTTCCCCGCTTAGATGGGTCGCCGCGGAGTATTCTGAATGGTCACCTACCCTCGTGTGCGTCACACATATTGACAAACGGTTCACGAGAAGCTAACTCTCAAAACCACAGGGAGAAAAGCCAAGCGCCCACAGCCCCAAGCAGCGTCAAACGAAAACATTTCCGTGTCGGGCGTTCCCAGAATACTCTGCGTCTCACGGCGCGGGAGGGGCAGGGGGCGCGGAAAAAAAAAAAAAGGCCCAATATTAATTCTGCGCCTGCGCAAAGTGTAGGTTAAGGTTTGCTGACGGCTAGAACTGCACATGCGCACGTTGTGGGCTGAAGCTTCAAGCGGTTGAAGCAGGCGCTGCTTCTAACACTCTCAAGCTTTGGATGTAGCCAATGAAAGTTTTTGCTTTTTAATGCTGTTGCACAAATACTGACACATGGGAAAAGAGCCAAGAAGATGTATTAATAAAAGTTTTTTACCCTTGTAAAGCAATTATACTCTAATAAAGATGTTTTTAAAAAGTTTTTATTGTGGCCATGTCTGCGGCATTCGATTTTCTTTTTTTTTTTCCAGTTCCAAAGACAAAAAAACATGAAGATTTTTAAAATGTGATTTCTTACCAGCAGATGGTGCCAGCGGCGGCGCGTTGAAGAAGCCTGAAAGTGAACAAACCCTCACTCGCTAGCCTATTCGACCAACCCACCATCCCCGGTGCCTTTATCTCGGTTTCAACTGGGCTCTCAGGCCACAGAGCCTTCCTCGCGAGAACTTACGACATTAGACGCGAGAGGAGGAGCCGAAGTGAGACGCTGACAAATGACAGCTCTCAGGTAGTCTCTACTGTTTTACGCACATCTGGGGCCACAGGGCACGTGAGAAAAGGCGGCTCAGCCCGTTTTGCCCACGCCCGTGTTTCTCATGCTGCCCACGGGCCTCACTCATAGGCTGCTATGCAGCTTCCTGCGGGGATCCACTCCCACGGTAGCGGGCCATGGCCTCCGGGAGACGCTCCTCGAGAGGAGATGTGAGGCCAACTCCTCCTCCCTGTACCCATCCGGCCTGGGATGTGGGCTTCCCCGTGGCGCGACAGCGACTGGGGATAACCAGGGAAGGGCTGACATGGAGGAGAGTTTTCTGTTCCCCGAGTACGTCCCGGATTCGGAGCCCGCAGTGACCCTCCAAGACCAGCTGCGGGAGCTGCAGCAGCGGCAGGAGGAGGAGCGACGGTGCTGCAGCGGCGGGAGGAGCGGCGGCAGCAGGAACTACGGAACGGGCGGTAGATGCACCCGGACCGTGTGCCAGCGCTGCTGGCTGCTGGTGCTTCACCGGCGCGCCCTTGCGTCTGCAGGTGAGCCGCGAGCAGTACCTGGAGCTGGTGACCGCCGCGCTGCGGCGGCCCAAGCTCGCCCTGGTGCTGTACATGATGAACCTGCTTGATCTGCCCGACGCCCTGCTGCCGCACCTGCCCGCGCCGGTGGGCCCCAAGCAGCTGATCTTGCTGGGAAACAAGGTGAACCTGCTGCCCCTGGATACTCCCGGCTACCGACAGCGGCTCCAGGAGCGACTGTGGAATGACTGTGCCCGCGCCGGGCTCCTGCCGCCCCCTGGCTGCCGAAGGCCACAACACCCCAGCGGGGACCGGCCACGGGACGAGCAGGAGAAAGCGAATCCTTCGCCCAAGTCCAGCACGATGCTCAGAGACGTGCGGCTCATCAGCTTCAAGACTGGAAGAGTTGATCTCCGCGCTCCAGCGTTCCTGACGCTACCGCGGCGACGTCTACGTGGTTGGCGCCACCAACGCTGGCAAGTGCCCTCTCTTCTACACGCTTCTGGAGTCCGATTACTGCATCGCCAAGGGCGCCGAAGCTATCGACCACATGGTCTGGTGAGCCTTAGGGCGCCAGTCCCCATCGTTTTCTGAGACGCTGGAAGTCTGATCGTGGTTCAGGCACCTAATCCTATATCTTTCATGAATGTCCACCAGGGGCTGGCTGGAGCCTTCACTTTAAAAATTATCTAACTACTTTGGTCACATTTCTCTTCTGTGTCAGTTTAGTGCTTGGAAATTCAGTATATGTTGTAGTAACTTTCCAAAAGAAATAATTAGAGTACTTCTATGTACCAGTCCCTCTTCTCAGCACTGTATGGGAACCAGATGACAAAGTAGTTTCTGTTTTCTTGGAGGTTTCCCTCGTAGCTTTAGTTCTTTGTATATTTCTCCGGAAAATCCTTCTTTCACTTTCTACACCTAGCTCCACCCCTCACTTTCTCTTCATATCTTGAGTTTACTCATGAGATTACTATACAGATTTAACATTTGAATAATTCACTAATGCAATATGATGTGTGGCTTCGCTGAGAAGAAATGTCAAATATGTGGCTTTAAGAAACGTCTGTAGTAATTGCAAAATGGGTGCTTCTATGGCCCTGTTTGTCATAGAAGACAAAACTAAATACCTCATTTCTTCCTTTGAAACCAGTATTTAACTTTGAAAAGCTGTTTTTCTCTGTAGAGAACTTTGGTTGACTTATACACACAGCGATTTTATACTGGTTGGTAGTTTTTCATTGTATAAAATAAGTTCCTTCTTCCTTTCTTAAGGAAAATCAGTGAACGTGGCTTACAGTTGTGGCTTCCAACTTCCTTCCCGTTCACATTACTTCATTGGACAAGGAGGACACGGTATATCAGAAGCACGGGGGTCATACGTTACTCAAGGTGAGGCAACACGCTTTGATGGTTGTATAGTTAGGTTAACACACCCTGTAATAGTCCCACGGCCCTGCTAAAATAGACTTTGTTGGACAGAACCAACTTTGTTACACCCTCAGCTAGCTCTCCCCGACCTTGTTCACCTTGAGGATTTTGGCTATAAACTGAGGTGGGCGCTTATAGAAAAGTGATGTTGGATTGGACCGATCCTAGAATAGTGACAGAGCTGGGTTTTCTCTAGGTGACACTGTCCAATATTGTAGTGCCATGTGCCTATTTAAATAAGTTAATTAAAATGAAATAAACTTTAAAATTTAGTTCTTCACTTGGACTAGCCACTTTTCAACTGCCCAACGGTCACATCGTTACAGAAAGTTGTACTGGATAATGCGAGTGAAGAGAAGTTACAGATTTTCTCACAACTGGGTGATGCTACTGGCATCTAGTGGGTGGAAGCCAGAGATGATGCTAAACATAATGCAATGCACAAACAGCACCTCACAACACAGAATTATCTGTTCCAAAATATGAGTAGTGCTGAGTTGAGAAGCCTTTGTATGAATGGAAAAGTTCTCTTCCGAGGTTCTTAATCCCAGGCACTTAGAGGTTATCGTACCTCCTCTCTCCTGCTTTACTTGCTCCTTCCTTTGACCTGTTAAAGAGTGTGTTAAAATTTCTCTGACCTTTAAAAAACAAAAGAAAACTCAGTGTCCTGCTCATTCCTCCTCTTTACAATCAAGCTTACTCCTGCTTCTCACGTCCCATCCTCTGCAGTCCCTGTTGTGCCCTTTCTATGCCACCGAAATTGTTCCAAGTTTACCAGAGACTGAATGGGGCCTGTTTACAGATCTTTAACCAGACATGGCTACACACTGTTGGCTGGTGTGTAGTGTATGATAGTGAAGATCTCTGGAGCCAGGCTGGGTCCAAAGCCTGCTCTGCTCCACCACTTAACGAAGCTGTGGGACTTTAGGTAAGTTTCCTTTACCTCTCTCTGTTGTACCTACACCACGAGGTTGTGGAGAAGATCAAGCGCAAGGGGACTGTTGTCACTGCTACGTAAGTGTTTGTGATGATGAAGATTATGGGACATACCTACTGCAAAAATAGCGGGTATGTCCAATGCAGAGGTGATTTACCATTAATTAATGCTCATACAACTGAAAATAAGTCAAAACACAAAAATACACACCCGCCCTTCAACAAGGATAAAACCAACCTGACTTGGGAAGTAAATGCTTCTTTCTCTCTGGATTTCCTAAGAAAGCCAGAGTGAAATTAAAACTCCATTGAAATAAATGCCCTAAAGTTAATACTCCAGAGACATGTAGGATTTGCAGGGTAGGGCTCCACCCCCACGCATCTGTGTAGTCTTCAGAGTGGACTCACTGATACTTCTCAAAACAACACTGAGGCTTCTCTCCCGGTGTAATACAAATGGTTCCTTGGGCTGCTCTGTGGCTCATCCTTGCCTTCTGGTTTTCTTACTCACCTCCCAAGTCAAAGTCACTCCTGCCTCCTAATTATCACTGAGACCAGCCTCATAGTCCAAACTGTAATCTACTTTCTTTAGGCTGTTTTGAGATCCTTAGGTATTTTCCCAGCTCCCAGTTTTACTGCCTTCTGCCCACCCTCACCCCACCACAGCTGTAGTTCTCAACCAGGGTTGACTCTTACCTCAAGGGAACACTTGACAAAGACTGGAGGCGTTTTTGGTTTTCACAACTTGGTGGATGCTGAGTAGAGGCTGCTAAAAATTGTGCAATGCACAGGACAGCCTCCCGAGACAAAGAATTATTTGGCCCCAAAGGTCAATAGTGCTGAGGTTGCGAAACCCTGCACTATGCAGATTTTTCCAAAATACAAAGCAGGTCACAGTATTCTTTTTTGACTCTTTTCTCTTTCCTGCTTATAATTCCTTGGTAGTTCCACATTACTGAGAGAAGTCTAAACTGATAGCCTCATCACTAATGCACACACACACATAACATACTCTGCACAGTTAAACTACAGTTCTCTGAACTCATTATCCTTTTTCCAATTTGTGTCTGTACATAATACTAACCCAGGATACCTTTCCACTGAGTAACTTTAAGCTATTTTTCAAATTCTGCTCTTCATTAATGTTTTCCTTGACCAAACCTCGTTCATTACTTCCTTCACAATCACAGTACTTAGTAGATGCCTCTCATCACATTTCTTACCTTGTAATTTATTTACTTGCTGTTTCCACCGTCTGATCTCCTCTGGGGTAGGGACCATATAGAACATATTGTAGTAGCTATCTTTGTGTCCTCGGTGCTAAACACAGAGAGATCTGTTAATAAACAGGTAAATTATTATCCAGTTACTTCCAATTCATGGAAACACCTGAATCTTACCCATTATCCATGTACCCTTGAGAGGTGATGAGGCAGGGATTAATCTCTGTGTCCATCCAGGCCTGTAAGTACTAAGGTATTTGGAAGGATGTTGCTTTAATTGCCCAAAATTACTGTGTCTAAAGCTTTATGGAGGACTGTAAAAACAGTAAGCTAATAAAGCAAGATTCTGCTGTCTGGAGGTTACCACCAGATGGATGCCCGCATGGGGTCCTTGTCACTGGGATCTATAGGCTTCATCCCATCACAGAGCTCCCGGGTTTTTCATTTGACCTAGAAGTGATTTGAGGTTTTTTCAACAGTTGAATGTTTAAAAGGATTTTATTCTTGATACCTGTACAGTATTATCTTATCAGTGCCTTACTTAATATTAGAGTTATCAGGGGTTTAATTTGAACCTCCAAATATCTTCATCCCCTCCCAATGGAAGGTTCCAATGGGTGGAGAAGAAAGAATAGCAGGATTTCCTCCTCTTGTTGCTGAAGATATCACATCAGATGAAGGACTTGGGGAATCTGAAGCAGGGCTGACATCAAGTTCTCCTCTGCAGGTAATTTTACACCAAGCACTTTTTTTCCTTTTTTTAATTTGGCCGCACCGCGCAGCATGTGGGATCTTAGCTCCCTGACCAGGGATTGAACCCGCACCCCCTGTAATAGAAGCATGGAGTCTTATCGACTAGACCGCCAGCGAGGTCCCTACACCAAGCACTTTTGAAAAGGTGAATAAAGTAGCCTTACTGACTTGTAGTATATTTCTATACAGATGTGCCTTAACTGACATAAGCTGAATATTTTAAGAAATACATACTAGATTATTCATAAGATGTAACCTACTCTGAAAATAAATCTGTACCTTTTCACAAATGCATTGTATGCTTTTTAAAAATAGAGTGAAAGGCAGCAGTAGCCTCCCTTGGGTTTCCATTTTGAGCTGTGTTTGGTGTTTTTAATAAGATAGTTGCTAACACCGTCTGTGTTCTGCCGTGTTCTTGCATAGGCTGGGTAGCAGTAACGCCGCAGTTTAAGGACAAACTGCACCTCCGAGGCTACACACCTCAAGGAACAGTTCTGACGGTCCGGCGCCCACTCTTGCCACGTGTAGTTAACATCAAAGGAGAGCGCATCCGGAGAAGCGTGGCCTATAAAACCAAAAAGCCTCCTGCCCTTGTGTACAATCTGCAGAAAAAGAAAAAAAGATAAATATATGAAGCTGACCTGTTCACATTGAAGATTAACGATATAGAACATACTGTATACATTGCATTGCATTAAATATTGCTATAATAAAACCTTCCGCCACCCTTTTTAAGCTACCAAGGACCGTGCCTCTTTTTAATGAATTGAGTTTGTAAACAGAAGTTATTTTTTGCTGGGTACGTATATGTGTGTATCTGTGATTCAGATATACCTAAAAAGGAGTTCTGTTGAATTCAGGTTTCTCCCACTATATTTTTAATGAAACCAGATGGCATTTCTAATTTGGAGGCTAGTTGAGAGAGCAGCTTAGCAGTTGGCCTATGAAAAAATGGCAGAACATCAATGCCTTCAAAATACATGGGCTGAAATGAGATAGAAGCGAGTAAGTGGCTTTGCTCCACAGAGTCATCCAGGGACCCAACCGGGGGAACATGCCGCAGCTTCCATCTCTGGGTCTAAGGTGGTTGTTCAAGTTGTCATCCTTTCGCAATGGGAAAAAGAGAAGAGAGTGAAGAGCATGCAGCTCCTCTACTGAAAAGGGGGAAGTGCTGGAAGTTCCCCACTCACAGCGTCCATTGGTCAACACTTACATGGCCACACCCCCCTTGGGGAAGCTGGAGGATGTAGAGGGAAATGGGGTTTCAGACTTGTATTACTTAAGGGAAGAAGGGGAGAATGGGAACTGGAAAACAAGTAGAAGTTTCCCTTACATAATCTAAAAGGGCCTGAAAATCTTAGAACTCATGTTATGTCTTTCTGGCATTCAGAGTTTCTTCTGCAAGGATCAGAGCACTTTAACCATTTCATCAACATTTGCCTGTAAACACTGTATGACATTACATCAGTCAGAAGTCTTCACCTTTATATATTCCTAAATGAGTAAGTGGCACTAGAGCTGTGGACAATGAACTGGCCAGTCAAGTCCCAGATCCCAATGTTGAGATAAACGCTTGTGGAGTAAGCTGGCCTGAAATGCAGATCCATGAGCTTCCTATAGACTCAGGTTTAGCATGAACTTTTTTTTTTAAATAAATTTATTTATTTTTGGCTGCACTGGGTCTTTGTTGCTGCGTGCGGGCTTTCTCTAGTTGGGGCAAGCAGGGGCTACTCTTCATTGCGGTGCACAGGCTTCTTATTGCGGTGGCTTCTCTTGTTGTGGAGCACGGGCTCTAGGCACACGGGCTTCAGTACTTGTGACACGTGGGCTCAGTAGTTGTAGCTCACAGGCTCTAGAGCGCAGGCTCAGTAGTTGTGGTGCATGGGCTTAGTTGCTCCGTGGCATGTGGGATCTTCCTGGACCAGGGCTCGAAGCCGGGTTCCCTGCACTGGCAGGCGTATTCTTAACCACTGAGACACCAGGGAAGCCCTAGCATGAACTTCTTAATAGTCCCATGTTCTCTGTCAACGTCTAGCTCCCTTCTCACTAAGTAAGTCATTGTAGGATAAACGGTCAGTGTTTTAAAATGCAACTTGTCAAAACTTTATAGATCTCACTTTCATTGGGTTTCAAAGTGAATACTACTGACAGCTTGGTGAAGGTAATTCTTTATGTGCATCCTTCATCCCCAGATATGAAAGGCCAGGAGCAACTTCCCAGCCCCATCCCTCATCGTAATAGTTGAGAAGTACCCCTGACGTTTCCAGACCCACCCTCTAGAGGGCGGTAGCTTCCCCAAGTTCAGAAAATGATTGGTAGTCGATTTCTAGTTTATTTTGGAGAGAGTGAAATAGTTAATTTTACAAGTTAAAATTGTGACCATTATATTTCTATCTACTGTTTATAGTTTGGAGCTAGGCCTGAATCTTTAGATAAAATGAAGAAAATATGGTAAACTTAGCATCTGTGGAAAAATACAGAATCCAAAAACTGATGCTGTATTTACCGTGAAAACTTATAATGTATTTTAGAAAGCGGAATATTTCTCCCTCCTTATCTTCTCTCTAGGCTTTTGGACCTCTCAACCAGTAGATTCCATTTTTAAATGTTCACAACTTATATTCTCAGGTTTTTCTTACCTGTAAAATTCAAGGGTTATGTTTTGACTGAGGCATATCTAAAAATGTTCCAAGGTACTTTGCTAGCAATTTCAAACAGTGCAATTTACTAAGTAAGTTTCAGTTTCCCTGGTTGTAATTAGTCTCTTTGGATCATCATTTTCCCATTTGTAAAATGGGGGAATGACAGCAGATATTTCAGTCCTAACATTTTATGATTCTCAGCAAAAACAGGCAGGAAAGCCAGGAAACGGTGGTTACAATACCTCAGACAGAAAAGGCCCTCAGACCTCAGACAACTGTGCCTAGACAGTTAAGAACTGGTGGCTAGGATCTGCTATTAATTTACACCACATTCTGCCAACCTAATGCAGCCCAGGATCACTGCTGTTCTATCCAATTGACCCACAATGGATTTTGGTTTAAGAAAGTTCTCTTACTGTGTTGGTGTCTGAGCGTACGTCAGCTTACTGATACTTCTTAATCCATTGATCTTAGTGTGAAGAGTGCCCTCCCATCATTAATCATTTACACTGTGGCAGCATGCAGGAATTAGTAAAGAGTAGAAATCAATGGCAAGGTGTCAGTACAGCCCCCTCATGTCCACAGAACAGAGGTTGTTTTGAGGCGCTAGAAAATGATTTAGTAACTTTATACCAGCTGGTTCTGCAGCCTTGTTGTGTTCAGCATGTCACCCCTTTTGTATTCATGACACCTTGAAATAAAGAAAATATGTGCCATCAAACAGTTTTTTTACTTCTATGTGATATTAAATATGCATTTTTATTTTTTAAAGTTCCATCATATCTTTCTTCCCCTCTTTAAAACAGGAGCATTTTCTTCAAAGTTACTGAGACAAAGTGAAGTATAAACATTTTGCATTTTTAATCAACATAAACAGCAAGCCCTACTAATCATTAGGTCTTTACTGTGTAGTTCCGCAGAGTCTAAATTTGTTTATGTTACTTGCAACAATTCCCATGACAACCAAGGAAAAGTGGAGCACAGATGCAATCCTGTGTGCTTGTGTTTCTTGATCACTCAGACACTTTTTGCAACATGGAAATCAAGGCTAGTTTCCTGCAGATGACTAACTTGGAGCTCCAGCTGTGCCAGACATGGCAGAGCTGTTATTCACTGAGTAGGCACCCAGCACTGAAGCTGAGGCGAGCTGTTTTGTAGATGGCCTCTGATCATTTACCCTGGCTTCCCTCCCACTTGGCTCTGTCTTGTGGAGCAATAGAATCATTTCCATTCTTTCTCAGAATGTTCCATTTTCTCTTGGCTGCTCTCCTCCTCCCCGGGGGATTGTTTTCTGTCAACCGTCAAAGAGTAGAGCTTAAACAATAAAAACAAAACTTCAGACTCATGTGAATCCAATAGATAGCACCTCTGCCTGCTCTTAATGTCTCTGTCATGTTGTCTGCCCCACTGATGCCCTGTAGTGGGTGGGAATGGCTAAAGATTAATATTTTAACATCATGTAGGAATGATGTTCCTACATCACTTTTCCCCTTCATGTCAAAGACCATCAATATTCTCTCATTTAATACAGGAGTTTCATGATCTGATTATTAAGCCTAGACCATCCTTAAAACACTGTTTTGCAGAAGCTTCCTTTTGCTTCTCAAACAATTCTCAGAATTTACCTTCTGGCTAATCAACCTAGTGGAAGAATTTGGTCATAATATTCTCATTGGTAGGTGCAACAGGTATGATGCTTAATCACAGACAGTCAGTACCTCTGGCCAGTAACTGTGGTAAATCTGAGAAAACTGAGGCCACACACACAGACACACACACAAAGACACACATGCTAGAGAACACATCATCAGGCGATTCTGGACATGAGAGACTGCCAAGATACTTTCTAATTTTTCAGTAAGTCCCTAGAAAATAGCCAGCATTCAATGCATGAATGAATGAATTAGGAGGAAGAGGGGACTTTTTTGTTTTGGGAGTTGGTTTTTGCCTTCCCTGAAAAATAGCAATAGAGCAGACTTAACTTTGCTTAGTAACTTGGCACTTTTCTAGGGTTTCTTCCTGTACTGCCTAAAGACAATACCTCAGGACAGTTGTATGTGAGACTTCGCAGCTGCTATGATCATGATAGCCCATATAGCTTCTTTTTATTCCTTTATATTCTTATAATAGTAATAATAGTTAACTCTTATTTAAGCAAGCACAATGAGCCTGGCACTTTTAGGCACTTTACATGATTAACTGAATCCTTACAACAATCCCATGCAGGTGGTATTGTTATTACCTGCATTTAGAGATGAGGAAGCTAGGGAACACGTAACCAGCCCAGGGTCACACAATGAAGGAGTGATGGATATCTGATTCAAACAAACCCAAGCAGTCTAGCCACAGCACCCTGTGGGTTTGTTTAATTATACACTAAAACTGATGTTTTTTTCTCTTTCGATGTACAGTTCTATGCAGTTTAATATATGTACAAGTTAATTAACAACCACCATTATCAGTATACAAAACAGTTCCACCAGCACCCAGGTTTTAACCACCACACACTACTTCCTCTATATACTAGAACCCATTACAAGGCTAAAGGCGAGAAGGCGAGAACTGTTCAACCTTAAGAGGAAAACGTGTTATCTTAGAAAAGAAAAGCAACCCACTTTGAAGACCTCAAAGGTTATGACACAATTTCCTTGGAAACCCTGTGTTACTGCCACTTAGTTCTCTTTCTATCTTCCTTTGAACCCTCCCATATACAACTCCAGCCTGAGAACAGTCCTCAGAGCTAGGGTGTGTGATGTGCCGCACCCCTGCTGTCTGACTTCAGCAATGCTGCCAAAACCTAAAGTGTCTCACTGTGATTTCCATGCTGTCTTACCATCTCAGGTAGTTTTAAATTGAAAGTGCTTTCATGGCTGGCTGGGAATCTTTTCACATTGCTAGTGAGCATTGTCAAGTACCACGGACAGATCACAGCATGAGTGGAGATCCTGACCCACAATTCTGATTAAGAAAATAGGAAATTACAGACACAGGAAATTTGGAATGCAAACATCCAAAGAAATATACCAGTAAAGTACCCTAAAAAAAAAAAAACTGATATAAAGTCCTGATCCTGATGCTTTAAAAACTGGAGTCATCTGCAGTTACAGAGCCAGAACAGAGGTCAGCAGGCAGCAGCTTGACTTCTACATTTGTGCCTAGAGCTGTGCTGGAAAATATGTTCTACGCAGAATGTACTACTTCTCATGAAGGTGTGTACTTGATCTGAGAACAAAACCATCGATGGAGCTCTACCCACCACCAGTCCCTCCCATCAGGAAACTTACACAATGCTCTTAGATAGCCTCATCCACCAAAGAGCAGACAGCAGAAGCAAGAAGAACTACAATCCTGCAGCCTGTGGAACAAAAACCACATTCACAGAAAGATACACAAGATGAAAAGGCAGAGGGCTACGTACCAGATGAAGGAACAAGATAAAACCGCACAAAAACTAAATGAAGTGGAGATAGGCAACCTTCCAGAAAAAGAATTCAGAATAATGGTAGTGAAGATGATCCAGGACCTCGGAAAAAGAATGGAGGCAAAGATCAACAAGATGCAAGAAATGTTTAACAAACACCTAGAAGAATTAAAAAACAAACAAACAGAGATGAACAATACAATAACTGAAATGAAAAATACACTAGAAGGAATCAATAGCAGAATAACTGAGGCAGAAGAACAGATAAGTGACCTGGAACACAGAATGGTGGAATTCACTACTGCAGAACAGAATAAAGAAAAAAGAATGAAAAGAAATGAAGACGGCCAAAGAGACCGCTGGGACAACATTAAACGCAACAACATTCGCATTACAGGGGTCCCAGAAGGAGAAGAGAGAGAGAAAGGACCAGAGAAAATATTTGAAGAGATAACAGCCAAAAACTTCCCAAACGTGGGAAAGGAAATAACCACCCAAGTCCAGGAAGCACAGTGAGTCCCATACAGGATAAACCCAAGGAGAAACATGCTGAGACACACAGTATTCAAATTGGCAAAAATTAAAGACAAAGAAAAATTACTGAAAGCAGCAAGGGAAAAACAACAAATAACATACAAGGGAACTCCCATAAGGTTAACAGCTGATTTCTCAGCAGAAACTCTACAAGCCAGAAGGAAGTGGCATGATATACTTAAAATGATGAAAGGGAAGAACCTACAACCAAGATTACTCTACCCGGCAAGGATCTCATTCAGATTCGATGGAGAAATCAAAAGCTTTACAGAAAGCAAATGCTAAGAGAATTCAACACCACCAAACCAGCTCTATGACAAAGGCTAAAGGAACTTCTCTAAGTGGGAAACACAAGAGAAGAAAAGGACCTACAAAAATAAACCGAAAACAATTAGGAAAATGATAACAGGAACAAACATATCGATAATTACCTTAAAAGTGAATGGATTAAGTGCTCCAACCAAAAGACACAGGCTTGCTGAATGGATACAAAAGCAAGACCCATCTATATGCTGTCTACAAGAGACCCACTTCAGACCTAGGGACACATACAGACTGAAAGTGAGGAGATGGAAAAGGATATTCCATGCAAATGGAAATCAAAAGAAAGCTGGAGGGCTTCCCTGGTGGCGCAGTGGTTGAGAATCTGCCTGCTAATGCAGGGGACACGGGTTCGAGCCCTGGTCTGGGAAGAGCCCACATGCCGCAGAGCAACTAGTCCTGTGAGCCACAATTACTGAGCCTGCGCGTCTGGAGCCTGTGCTCCGCAACAAGAGAGGCCGCAATAGTGAGAGGCCCACGCACCGCGATGAGGAGTGGTCCCCACTTGACGCAACTAGAGAAAGCCCTCACACAGAAACAAAGAGCCAACGCAGCCATAAATAAATAAAGAAAAAAAATTTAAAAAAAAAGAAAGCTAGAGTAGCAATACTCATATCAGATAAAATCGACTTTAAAATAAAGAATGTTACAAGAGACAAGGAAGGACACTACATAATGATCAAGGGATCAATCCAAGAAGAAGATATAACAAATATAAATATATATGCACCCAACATAGGAGCACCTCAATACATAAGGCAACTGCTAACAGCTATAAAAGAGGAAATCGACATTAACACAGTAATAGTGGGGAATTTTAACACCTCACTTACATCAATGGACAGATCATTCAAACAGAAAATTAAAATGGAAACACAAGCTTTAAATAGACACAATAGACTAGATAGATTTAATTGATATTTATAGGACATTCCATCCAAAAACAGCAGACTACACTGTCTTCTCAAGTGCACATGGAACATTCTCCAGGATAGATCACATCTTGGGTCACAAATCAAGCCTCACTAAATTTAAGAAAATTGAAATCATATCAAGCATCCTTTCTGACAACAACGCTATGAGATTAGAAATCAATTACAGGGAAAAAACATTAAAAACATAAACACATGGAGGCTAAACAATATGGCACTAAATAACCAAGAGATCACTGAAGAAATCAAAGAGGAAATCAAAAAATACCTAGACACAAATGACAATGAAAACACGATGATCCAAAACTACGGGATGCAGCAAAAGCAGTTCTAAGAGGGAAGTTTATAGCTCTACAAGCCTACCTCAAGAAACAAGAAAAATCTCAAATAAACAATCTAAACTTACAATTACAGGAACTAGGGAAAGAAGAACAAACAAAACCCAAAGTTAGCAGAAGGAAAGAAATCATAAAGATCAGAGCAGAAATAAATGAAATAGAAACAAAGAAAACAATAGCAAAGATCAATACAACTAAAAAGCTGGTTCTTTGAGAAGATAAACAAAATTGATAAACCATTAGCCAGACTCATCAAGAAAAATAGGGAGAGGACTCAAATCAATAAAATTAAAATGAAAAAGGAGAAATTACAACAGACACTGCAGAAATACAAAGCATCCTAAGAGACTGCTACAAGCAACTCTATGCCAATAAAATGGACAAACTGGAAGAAATGGACAAATTCTTAGAAAGGTATAGCCTTCCAAGACTGAACCAGGAAGAAATAGAAAATATGAACAGACCAATCACAAGTAATGAAATTGAAACTGTGATAAAAAATCTTCCAAAAAACAAAAGTACAGGACCAGATGGCTTCACACATGAATTCTATCAAACATTTAGAGAAGAGCTAACACCCAGCCTTCTCAAACTCTTGCAAAAACTTGCAGAGGACGGAACACTCCCAAACTCATTCTATGAGGCCACCATCACCCTGATACCAAAACCAGACAAAGATACAACAAAAAAAGAAAATGACAGACCAATATGACTGATGAATATAGATGCAAAAATCCTCAACAAAATACTAGCAAACAGAATCCAACAACACATTAAAAGGATCATACACCATGATCAAATGGGATTTATCCCAGTGTTGCACGGATTCTTTAATATATGCAAATCAATCAATGTGATACACCATATTAACAAATTGAAGAAGAAAAACCATATGATCATCTCAATAGATGCAGAGAAAGCTTTCGACAAAATTCAACACCGATTTATGATAAAACCCTGCAGGAAGTAGGCATAGAGGGAACTTTCCTCAACATAATAAAGGCCATATATGACAAACCCACAGCCAGCATCGTCCTCAATGGTGAAAACCTGAAAGCATTTCCACTAAGATCAGGAACAAGGCAAGGCTGCCCACTCTCACCACTCTTATTCAACATACTTTTGGAAGTTTTAGCCACAGCAATCAGAGAAGAAAAGGAAATAAAAGGAATCCAAATTGGAAAAGAAGTAAAGCTGTCACTGTTTGCAGATGACATGATACTATACATAGAGAATCCTAAAGATGCTACCAGAAAACTACTAGAGCTAATCAGTGAATTTGGTAAAGTAGCAGGATACAAAATTAATGCACAGAAATCTCTGGCATTCCTGTACACTAATGATGAAAAATCCGAAAGTGAAATCAAGAAAACACTCCCATTTACCATTGCAACAAAAAGAATAAAATATCTAGGAATAAACCTACCTAAGGAGACAAAAGACCTGTATGCAGAAAATTATAAGACACTAATGAAAGAAATTAAAGATGATACAAATAGATGGAGATATATACCATGTTCCTGGATTGGAAGAATCAATATTGTGAAAATGACTCTACTACCCAAAGCAATCTACAGATTCAATGCAATCCCTATCAAACTACCACTGGCAGTTTTCACAGAACTAGAAAAAAATTTTTCAAAATTTGTTTGGAAAAACAAAAGACCCCGAATAGCCAAAGCAATCTTGAGAACGAAAAATGGAACTGGAGGAATTAGGCTCCCTGACTTCAGACTATACTACAAAGCTACAGAAATCCAGACAGTGTGGTACTGGCACAAAAACAGAAAGATAGATCAATGGAACAGGATAGAAAGCCCAGAGTTAAACCCACACACGTATGGTCAACTTTGATAGAGGAGGCAGGAATGTACAGTGGAGAAAGGACAGCCTCTTCAATAAGTGGTGCTGGGAAAACTGGACAGGGACATGTAAAAGTATGAGATTAGATCATTCCCAAACACCATACACAAAAATAAGCTCAAAATGGATTAAAGACCTAAATGTAAGGCCAGAAACTATCAAACTCTTAGAGGAAAACATAGGCAGAACACTCTATGACATAAATCACAGCAAGATCCTTTTGGACCCACCTCCTAGAGAAATGGAAATAAAAGCAAAGATAAACAAATGGGACCTAATGAAACTTCCAAGCTTTTGCACAGCAAAGGAAACCATAAACAAGACCAAAAGACAACCCTCAGAATGGGAGAAAATATTTGCAAATGAAGCAACTGACAAAGGATTAATCTCCAAAATTTATAAGCAGCTCATGCAGCTCAATAGCAAAAAAACAAACAACCCAATCCAAAAATGGGCAGAAGACTTAAATAGGCATTTCTCCAAAGAAGATATACAGACTGCCAACAAACACATGAAAGAATGCTCAACATCATTAATCATTAGAGAAATGCAAATCAAAACTACAATGAGATATCATCTCACACCAGTCAGAATGGCCATCATCAAAAAATCTAGAAACAATAAATGCTGGAGAGGGTGTGGAGAAAAGGGAACACTCTTGCACTGCCGGTGGGAATGTGAATTGGTACAGCCACTATGGAGAACAGTATGGAGGTTCCTTAAACAACTACAAATAGAACTACCATATGACCCAGCAATCCCACTACTGGGCATATACCCTGAGAAAACCATAATTCAAAAAGAGACATGTACCAAAATGTTCATTGCAGCTCTATTCACAATAGCCCGGAGATGGAAACAACCTAAGTGTCCATCATCGGATGAATGGATAAAGACGATGTGGCACATATATACAGTGGAATATTCCTCAGCCATAAAAAGAAACAAAACTGAGCTATTTGTAATGAGGTGGATGGACCTAGAGTCTGTCATACAGAGTGAAGTAAGTCAGAAAGCGAAATACAAATACCGTATGCTAACACATATATATGGAATTTAAGAAAAAAAATGTCATGAAGAACCTAGGGGTAAAACAGGAATAAAGACACAGACCTACTTGAGAATGGATTTGAGGATATGGGGAGGGGGAAGGGTAAGCTGTGACAAAGCGAGAGAGAGGCATGGACATATATACAGTACCAAACGTAAGGTAGATAGATAGTGGGAAGCAGCTGCATAGCACAGGGAGATCAGCTCGGTGCTTTGTGACCGCCTGGAGGGGTGGGATAGGGAGGGTGGGAGGGAGGGAGACGCAAGAGGGAAGGGATGTGGGAACAGATGTATATGTGTGATTGATTGACTTTGTTATAAAGCAGAAACTAAAAAATAAAAAAATAAAAAAAAAAGATGCCACCAGAAAACTACTAGAGCTAATCAATGAATTTGGTAAAGTTGTAGGATATAAAATTAATGCACAGAAATCTCTGGCATTACTAAACAATAACAATGAAAGATCAGAAAGAGAAATTAAGGAAATGCTCCCATTTACCACTGCAACAAAAAGAATAAAATACCTAGGAATAAACCTACCTAGGGAGACAAAAGACCTGTATGCAGAAAACTATAAGACGCTGATGAAAGAAATTAAAGATGATACCAACAGATGGAGAGATATAACATGTTCTTGGCTTGGAAGAATCAATATTGTGAAAATGACTATACTACGCAAAGCAATCTACAGATTCAATGCAATCCCTATCAAATTACCAATGGCATTGTTTACAGAACGAGAACAAAAAATTGTAAAATTTGTATGGAGACAAAAAAGACCCTAAATAGCCAAAGCAGTCTTGAGGGAAAAAAATGGAGCTGGAGGAATCAGACTCCCTGTCTTGAGACTATACTACAAAGCTACAGTAATCAAGACAATATGGTACTGGAACAAAAACAGAAATATACATCAATGGAACAAGATAGAAAGCCCAGAGATAAACCCACGCACCTATGGTCAACTAATCTATGACAAAGGAGGCAAGGATATACAATGGAGAAAAGACAGTCTCTTCAATAAGTGGTGCTGGGAAAACTGGACAGCAACATGTAAAAGAATGAAATTAGAACCCTCGTTAACACCATACACAAAAATAAACTCAAAATCAATTTGAGACCTAAATGTAAGACCAGACACTATAAAACTCTTAGAGGAAAACATAGGAAGAACACTCTTTGACATAAATCACAAAAGGATCTTTTTTTGATCCACCTCCTGGAGTAATGGAAATAAAAACAAAAATAAACAAATGGGACCTAATGAAACTTAAAAGCTTTTGCATAGCAAAGGAAACCATAAAGAAGACAAAAAGACAACCCTCAGAATGGGAGAAAATATTTGCAAACGAATCAACGGACAAAGGAGTAATCTCCAAAATATATAAACAGCCCAGGTAGCTCAATATTAACGAAACAAACAACCCAATCCAAAAATGGGCAGAAGACCTAAATAGACATTTCTCCAAAGAAGACATACAGATGGCCACAAAGCACATGAAAAGCTGCTCAACATCACTAATTATTAGAGAAATGCAAATCAAAACTACAATGAGGTATCACCTCACATCAGTTAGAATCGGCATCATCAGAAAATCTACAAACAACAAATCCTGGAGAGGGTGTGGAGAAAAGGGAACCCTCTTGCACTGTTGGTGGGTATGTAAATTTATACAGCCACTATGGAGAACAATATGGAGGTTCCTTAAAAAACTAAAAATAGAATTACCATATGACCCAGCAATCCCACTACTGGGCATATACCCAGAGAAAACCATAATTCAAAAAGACACATGCACCCCAATGTTCATTGTAGCACTATTTACAATAGCCAGGACATGGAAGTAACCTAAATGCCCATCAACAGATGAATGGATAAAGAAGATATGGTACATATATACAATGGAATATTACTCAGCCATAAAAAGGAATGAAATTGAGTCATTTGTTGAGATGTGGATGGATCTAGAGACTGTCATACAGAGTGAAGAAAGTCAGAAAGAGAAAAACAAATATCGTATATTAACGCATGTATGTGGAACCTAGAAGAATGGTACAGATGAACCGGTTTGCAGGGCAGAAGTTGAGACCCAGATGTAGAGAACAAATGTATAGACACCAAAGGGGGAAAGCCGTGGGGGGGGGGGGATGGTGGTGTGCTGAATTGGGCGATTGGGATTGACATGTATACACTGATGTGTATAAAATTGATGACTAATAAGAACCTGCCCCCCCAAAAAAAACCATTGATGGTAAAGGAGAAAAAAGGAAGTTCATTAAGTTTCTTATCAAAGAAACGGAGATGATTTTAAATTTTTCTGTAGTTGTATTTTAAGTAAACTAATGTAATGTTAAAAAATATATATAAATAAATAAAGTCCTGATCCTATTAGTGACATAGATATAGTAGTCCCTATTTATTCGCAAATCAAATAGCTTCAAAAACCAAATTAATTGGGTTCTGAACTTGTTTAAATGGCCTTGCCTTTCTGCTTGAGCATTCATCCTGTTTCCTGTTCCTTTTCACATCTTAACTGATTTTCACTAAAAGGGGATCTTAGTTGCCCAACTAAAAGCTTTCTATTATCTCCAGTTTTCTCAACATTTAACATCTAGCCTAAAGAGATTTCTCATTTTCCACTGTTCACTTTAAACTTTATGGTTAAATATTCAACTGGAAGAAAAATTAGAGAAATGGTGACCTCTTTCCCTTAAATACTAGATAGAAGATATATTTTACTGAAACACTTGCTAAGGAAAATGTCTTTTTCACTGGATGAAAAAGCTATTATGTAAAGTTAATTCCAAGAAATGTACTGAATATTTACAGCATGGGAACTTGGATGAGACTATTCAATGAGAGAAAACAATGCTTAACAGTCCCACTTACCCACTAACTCCCCCATTCAGCCTGGCTTCAATCAGTTCTAGGTACAGTTGCTCATTTGTCAATTGGAAATGCTTCTTTTTTAACTAGACTGAAGGCATATTAGGTTTCTATCCACATCTGTTGCTGAATAACTAACCACCCCAAAACTTAGTGACTTAAAACAAGCTTCTATTTGCTCTTTAGTTTGGCAGTTTAATCTGGGCTCAGCTCAATGGTTCTCCCACTCTGTGGGGATATGCATTTGCAGATCTCACTCCATGTCAGGAGCTTCAGCTGGGATGGCTGTAATAACTTGGAAACCTGGGCCTTCTTCCATGGGTCCCTCTGTCTACCTAGAATATCGTCCTAAAGTAGGCCAGTTCAGGCTTGTTCACAAGGTCATCGTGTTCAGAAAAAGCATGAGAGTAGAAGCTGCAAGGCCTCTGAATCTCAGAGATCACGCAATGTCACTCTGCTGCATTCTACTGGTCAAAGCAAGTTGCAGTGACAGTACAGACTCAAGCTGATTGGAAGGGCTGCAAAGAATCTGTAGCCACTTTCATCCATTACAAGGTTTCAGCATGTTCATCCCCTTGAGGAAAATGCAGTATAACATGCTATATATTCTGACCTATGTGAAGAGAATCCACTGTAAATGTATCAAATAAGAAATGTGATGCTGACTTAAATTTACCTCAGGAGTCAGATACATAGAACAGCTCGTGACTGAGGAAAGGAAGGAACACAAGGCTGTGGGATTTTGATTTCATCATGAATCTTTTAGGAATAGTGTTTTAAGTGTGCATGTATTACTTTCGTAAATTTAAAGTGAAAAAACAAATCCGTTCAGGTGCAAACCTAGGCAATCTCTACTCCCATCCTGACCCACCCTCGTGGAGCACTTACACTATCAGAAATCTAAATCAGGAAGTCAGCTATCTGCACAGTCTCTGTTAGGGGAGGTAATGAGGACACAGAAATGAAGGAACTTAGTATCTCAAAGCAGTACCCTATTACTCTCCAAGAAGGAGAAAGGAGGCTTTAGGCAGAATCCAAGCTTAGGATCCTGAGGCCCTAGAGACTCTTCCTTTCTTTCCCTGGCTCTACAACCAGGGGGAGGAGTAGAGTGACATGGGGTTGAAAGTGATTTCAGAATCCTTCTCTTAGCATTGGCCACCTACCAGCATTTCTCCATCTCTGACGCCAAACAAGGAGACAGAAACCCACGTGGAGACATTTGTTGCTCTCAGCACTTCCTACTGTCTAGCGTGGAGAGCCTGTTGCTGTATGTCTCCACCACTCTCTATGGATTCTGAGAGACCAGGAGACAGGCACCTGATGCCAAGTGCCTGCAACTCAAGTGATATTCTAATAAATGGATCAAATGGGACAAATATTTGGGCCTACAATACAGCAGGCTCACAGGGCCCAAGAACCAAGGACGTTTCAAAATAAATGCCGTCTTCTCTTTAAATTATATGTTCTTCTGTTTTCAAATAGCTACCCACAAATCAAAACTACAATGAAGTATGACCTCACACTGGTCAGAATGGCCATCATTGAAAACTCCACAAATGGGACTTCCCTGGTGGCGCACTAGTTAACAATCCGCCTGCCAATGCAGGGCACATGGGTTTAAGCCCTGGTCCAGGAAGATCCCACATGCCATGGAGCAACTAAGCCCGTGCACCACAACTACAGGAGCCTGCGTTCTAGAGCCTGCGAGCCACAATTACTGAAGCACCCGCACGCCTAGAGCCCATGCTCCGCAACAAGAGAAGCCACCGCAATGAGAAGCCCGTGCACCACAAAAAGTAGCGCCCACTCACCGCAACTAGAGAAAAACCCACAGGCAGCAACAAAGACCCAACACAGCCAAAAATAATTAATTAATAATTAATTTTTTTTAAACTACAAACATTAAATGCTGGAGAGGGTGTGGAGAAGAGGGAACCCTCCTACACTGTTGCTGGGAATGTAAATTGGTACAGCCACTATGGAGGACAGTATGGAGGTTCCTTTAAAAAAAAAAAAACTAAATATAGAACTACCGTATGATCCAGCAATACCACTGCTGGGCATATACCCAGAGAAAACTCTAATTCAAAAAGGTACATGCACCCCTATGTTCACAGCAGCACTATTTACAATAGCCAAGACATGGAAGCAACCTAAATGTCCATCGACAGAGGAATGGATAAAGAAGATGTGGTACATATATATACAATGGAATTATTACTCAGCCATAAAAAAAATGAAACAATGCCACTGGCAGCAACAAGGATGGACCTAGAGGTTATCATACTAAGTAAAGTAAGTCAGACAGAGAAAGATAAATATCATATGATATTGCTTATATGTGGAATCTTGAAAAATGATACAAATGAACTTATTTACAAAACAGAAATAGAGTCACACAGTAGAAAAACTTATGGTTACCAAGGGGAAAGGGGAGGAAGAGGGGAAGGGATAAATTGTGAGATTGGGATTGACATATACACACTATATAAAATAGGTAACTAATAAGGACCTACTGTATAGCACAGGGAATACTACTCAATACCCTGTAATGACATATATGAGAAAAGAATCTAAAAGAGTGGAAATATGTATAATTGATTCACTTTGCTCTACAGCAGAAACTAGCACAACATTGTAAATCAACTATACTCCAGGATACCAGTTGACCAGACTTCCGGGGAAGATGGCAGAAGAGTAAGACGCGGAGATCACCTTCCTCCCCACAGATACACCAGAAATACAACTACACGTGGAACAACTCCTACAGAACACCTACTGAACGCTGGCAGAAGACCTCAGACCTCCCAAAAGGCAAGAAACTCCCCCACGTACCTGGGTAGGGCAAAGCGGAGAGATTCCCGCACAGAGGATTGGTGCCGACCGGCACTCACCAGCCCGAGAGGCTTGTCTGCTCGCCTGCCAGGGCGGGCGGCGCTGGAAGCTGAGGCTCGGACTTCAGTCAGAGCGCAGGGAGAGGGCTGGGGCTGGCGGCGAGAACTCAGCCTGAAGGGGGCTAATGCGCCACAGTTAGCCGGGAGGGAGTCCGGGAAAACTCTGGAACTGCCAAAGAGGCAAGAGACTTTTTCTTCCCTCTTTGTTTCCTGGTGTGCGAGGAGAGGGGGTTAAGAGCGTTGCTTAAAGGAGCTCCAGAGACGGGTGCGAGCCGCGGCTGAAAGCGCGGAGCCCAGAGACGGGCGTGGGACGCTGGGGCTGCTGCTGCCGCCGCCAAGAGGCCTGTGTGCGAGCGCAGGTCACTGTCCACGCCCCCTTTCCGGAGACCCTGTGCAGCCCGTCACTGCCAGGGTCCCGGGATCCAGGGACGGCTTCCCTGCGAGAACGCACAGCGCGCCTCAGGCTGGTGCAACGTCACGCCGGCCTCTGCCGCTGCAGGCTCGCCCCGCACTCCGTGCCCCTCCCTCCTGCCTGGCCTGAGTGAGCCAGAGTCCCCGAAGCGCCTGCTCCTTTAACCCTGTCCTGTCTGAGCGAAGAACAGACGCCCTCCAGCGACCTACACGCAGAGGCGGGGCCAAATCCAAAGCTGAGACCCGGGAGCTGTGAGAACAAAGAAGAGAAAGGGAAATCTCTCCCAGCAGCCTCAGAAGCAGCGGATTAAAGCTCCACAATCAACTTGATGTACCCTGCATCTGTGGAATACATGAATAGACAACAAATCATCCCAAATTGAGGAGCCAGGAGTCAGTGCTGTGCCTCTGAGGTGGGAGAGCCAACTTCAGGACACTGGTCCACAAGAGACCTCCCAGCTCCACATAATATCAAACGGCGAAAATCTTCCAGAGATCTCCATCTCAACAGCAGCACCCAGCTTCACTCAACGACCAGCAAGCTACAGTGCTGGACACCCTATGCCAAACAACTTGCAAGAGAGGCTGCCTAAAATCATAAAAAGTCCACAGACACCCCAAAACACACCACCAGACGTGGACCTGCCCACCAGAAAGACAAGATCCAGCCTCATCCACCAGAACACAGGCACTAGTCCCCTCCACCAGGAAGCCTACACAACCCACTAAACCAACCTTAGCCACTGGGGACAGACACTAAAAAAAACGGGAACTACGAACCTGCAGCCTGCAAAAAGGAGACCCCAAACACAGTAACATAAGCAAAATGAGAAGACAGAACAACACACAGCAGGAGAAGGAGCAAGATAAAAACCCACCAGACCTAACAAATGAAGAGGTAATAGGCAGTATACCTGAAAAGAATTCAGAATAATGATGGTAAAGATGATCCAAGATTCTATTTCCAAGATCCAAAATCTTGGAAATAGAATAGACAACATGCAAGAAACAGTTAACAAGGACCTAGAAGAACTAAAGATGAATCAAGCATCGATTAAAAACACAATAAATGTAATGAAAAATACTCTAGATGGGATCAATAGCAGAATAACTGAGGCAGAAGAACGGATAAGTGAGGTGGAAGATAAAATAATGGAAATAACTGATGCAGAGCAAAATAAAGAAAAAAGAATGAAAAGAACAGAGGACAGTCTCAGAGACCTCTGGGACAACATTAAACGCACCAACATTCGAATTATAGGGGTTCCAGAAGAAGAAGAGAAAAAGAAAGGGACTGAGAAAATATTTGAAGAGATTATAGTTGAAAACTTCCCTAATATGGGAAAGGAAATAGTTAATCAAGTCCAGGAGGCACAGAGAGTCCCATACAGAATAAATCCAAGGAGAAATACGCCAAGACACATATTAATCAAACTGTCAAAAGTTAAACACAAAGAAATCATATTAAAAGCAGCAAGGCAAAAACAACAAATAACACACAAGGGAATCCCCATCAGGATAACAGCTGATCTCTCAGCAGAAACTCTACAAGCCAGAAGGGAGTGGCAGGACATAATTAAAGTGATGAAGGAGAAAAACCTGCAACCAAGATTACTCTACCCAGCAAGGATCTCATTCAGATTTGATGGAGAAATTAAAACGTTTACAGACAAGCAAAAGCTGAGAGAGTTCAGCACCACCAAACCAGCTTTACAACAAATGCTAAAGGAACTTCTCTAGGCAAGAAACACAGCAGAAAGAAAAGACCTACAATAACGAACCCAAAACAATTAAGAAAATGGGAATAGGAACATACATATCAATAATTACCTTAAATGTAAATGGACTAAATGCTCCCACCAAAAGACACAGAGTGGCTGAATGGATACAAAAACAAGACCCATCTATATGCTGTCAACAAGAGACCCACTTCAGACCTAGAGACACATACAGACTGAAAGTAAGGGGATGGAAAAAGATATTCCATGCAAATGGAAACCAAAAGAAAGCTGGAGTAGCAATTCTCATATCAGACAAAATAGACTTTAAAATAAAGACTACTAGAAGAGACAAAGAAGGACACTACCTAATGATCAAGGGATCGAACCAAGAAGAAGATTTAACAATTGTAAATATTTATGCACCCAACATAGGAGCACCTCAATACATAAGGCAAATACTAACGGCCATAAAAGGAGAAATCGACAGTAACACAATCATAGTAGGGGACTTTAACACCCCACTTTCACCAATGGACAGATCATTCAAAATGAAAATAAATAAGGAAACACAAGCTTTAAATGATACATTAAACAAGATGGACTTAATTGATATTTATAGGACATTCCATCCAAAAACAACAGAATACACATTTTTCTCAAGTGCTCATGGAACATTCTCCAGGATAGATCATATCTTGGGTCACAAATCAAGCCTTGGTAAATTTAAGAAAATTGAAATTGTATCAAGTATCTTTTCTGACCACAATGCTATGAGATTAGAGATCAATTATAGGAAAAGAGCTGTAAAAAATACAAACACATGGAGGCTAAACAATACACTACTTAATAATGAAGTGATCACTGAAGAAATCAAAAGGAAATAAAAAAATACCTAGAAACAAATGACAATGGAGAGAAGACGACTCAAAACCTATGGGATGCAGCAAAAGCAGTTCTAAGAGGGAAGTTTATAGCAATACAATCCTACCTTAAGAAACAGGAAACATCTCGAATAAACAACCTAACCTTGCACCTAAAGCAATTAGAGAAAGAAGAACAAAAACATCCCAAAGTTAGCAGAAGGAAAGAAATCATAAAAATCAGATCAGAAATAAATGAAAAAGAAATGAAGGAAACGATAGCAAAGATCAATAAAACTAAAAGCTGGTTCTTTGAGAAGATAAACAAAATTGATAAACCATTAGCCAGACTCATCAAGAAAAAAAGGGAGAAGACTCAAATCAATAGAATTAGAAATGAAAAAGGAGAAGTAACAACTGACACTGCAGAAATACAGAAGATCATGAGAGATTACTACAAGCAACTCTATGCCGATAAAATGGACAACCTGGAAGAAATGGACAAATTCTTAGAAATGCACAACCTGCCAAGACTGAATCAGGAAGAAATAGAAAATATGAACAGACCAATCACAAGCACTGAAATTGAAACTGTGATAAAAAATCTTCCAACAAACAAAAGCCCAGGACCAGATGGCTTCACAGGCGAATTCTAGCAAGCATTTAGAGAAGAGCTAACACCTATCCTTCTCAAACTCTTCCAAAATACAGCAGAGGGAGGAACACTCCCAAACTCATTCTACGAGGCCACCATCACCTTGATACCAAAACCAGACAAGGATGTCACAAAGAAAGAAAACTACAGGCCAATATCACTGATGAACATAGATGCAAAAATGCTCAACAAAATACTAGCAAACAGAATCCAACAGCACATTAAAAGGATCATACACCATGATCAAGTGGGGTTTATTCCAGGA
Source organism: Mesoplodon bidens (assembly GCF_964165515.1). Classification (NCBI taxonomy): domain Eukaryota; kingdom Metazoa; phylum Chordata; class Mammalia; order Artiodactyla; family Ziphiidae; genus Mesoplodon; species Mesoplodon bidens. The sequence goes on from NC_138176.1 coordinate 135,636,086, forward strand.
ATGCAAGGATTCTTCAATATACGCAAATCAATCAATGTGATACACCATATTAACAAATTGAAGGAGAAAAACCATATGATAATCTCAATAGATGCAGAGAAAGCTTTCGACAAAATTCAACACCGATTTATGATAAAAACCCTGCAGAAAGTAGGCATAGAGGGAACTTTCCTCAACATAATAAAGGCCATATATGACAAACCCACAGCCAGCATCGTCCTCAATGGTGAAAAACTGAAAGCATTTCCACTAAGATCAGGAACAAGACAAGGCTGCCCACTCTCACTACTCTTATTCAACATAGTTTTGGAAGTTTTAGCCACAGCAATCTAAGAAAAGGAAATAAAAGGAATCCAAATCGGAAAAGAAGAAGTAAAGCTGTCACTGTTTGCAGATGACATGATACTATACATAGAGAATCCTAAAGATGCTACCAGAAAACTACTAGAGCTAATCAATGAATTTGGTAAAGTAGCAGGATACAAAATTAATGCACAGAAATCTCTGGCATTCCTATATACTAATGATGAAAAATCTGAGAGAAATCAAGGAAACACTCCCATTTACCACTGCAACAAAAAGAATAAAGTATCTAGGAATAAACCTACCTAAGGAGACAAAAGACCTGTATGCAGAAAATTATAAGACACTGATGAAAGAAATTAAAGGTGATACAAATAGATGGAGAGATGTACCATGTTCTTGGATTGGAAGAATCAACATTGTGAAAATGACTCTACTACCCAAAGCAATCTACAGATTCAATGCAATCCCTATCAAACTACCACTGGCATTTTTCACAGAACTAGAACAACAAATTTCACAATTTGTATGGAAACACAAAAGACCCCGAATAGCCAAAGCAATCTTGAGAACGAAAAATGGAACTGGAGGAATCAGGCTCCCTGACTTCAGACTATACTACAAAGCTACAGTAATCAAGACAGTATGGTACTGGCACAAAAACAGAAAGATAGATCAATGGAACAGGATAGAAAGCCCAGAGATAAACCCACGCACATATGGTCACCTTATCTTTGATAAAGGAGGCAAGAATATACAGTGGAGAAAAGACAGTCTCTTCAATAAGTGGTGCTGGGAAAACTGGACAGGGACATGTAAAAGTATGAGATTAGATCACTCCCTAACACCATACACAAAAATAAGCTCAAAATGGATTAAAGACCTAAATGTAAGGCCAGACACTATCAAACTCTTAGAGGAAAACATAGGCAGAACACTCTATGACATAAATCACAGCAAGATCCTTTTGGACCCACCTCCTAGAGAAATGGAAATAAAGACAAAAATAAACACATGGGACCTAATGAAACTTCAAAGCTTTTGCACAGCAAAGGAAACCATAGGGCCTCCCTGGTGGCGCAGTGGTTGAGAGTCCGCCTGCCGATGCAGGGGATACGGGTTCGTGCCCCGGTCTGGGAGGATCCCATATGCCGCGGAGCGGCTGGGCCCGTGAGCCATGGCCGCTGGGCCTGCGCATCCGGAGCCTGTGCTCCACAACGGGAGAGGCCACAACAGTGAGAGGCCCGCATACCGCAAAAAGAAAAAAAAAAAAAAAAAAAAAAGGAAACCATAAACAAGACCAAAAGACAACCCTCAGAATGGGGGAAAATATTTGCAAATGAAACAACAGACAAAGGATTAATCTCCAAAATTTATAAGCAGCTCATGCAGCTCAATAACAAAAAAACAAACAACCCAATCCAAAAGTGGGCAGAAGACCTAAATAGACATTTCTCCACAGAAGATATACAGACTGCCAACAAACACATGAAAGGATGCTCAACATCTTTACTCATTAGAGAAATGCAAATCAAAACTACAATGAGATATCATCTCATACCAGTCAGAATGGCCATCGTCAAAAAATCTAGAAACAATAAATGCTGGAGAGGGTGTGGAAAAAAGGGAACACTCTTGCACTGCTGGTGGGAATGTGAATTGGTACAGCCACTATGGAGAACAGTATGGAGGTTCCTTAAAAAACTACAAATAGAACTACCATATGACCCAGCAATCCCACTACTGGGCATATACCCTGAGAAAACCATAATTCAAAAAGAGTCATGTACCAAAATGTTCATAGCAGCTCTATTCACAATAGCCCGGAGATGGAAACAACCTAAGTGTCCATCATCGGATGAATGGATAAAGAAGATGTGGCACATATATACAATGGAATATTCCTCAGCCATAAAAAGAAATGAAACTGATCTATTTGTAGTGAGGTGGATGGACCTAGAGTCTGTCATACAGAGTGTAGTAAGTCAGAAAGAGAAAGACAAATACTGTATGCTGACACATATATATGGAACTTAAGAAAAAAATGTCATGAAGAACATAGGGGTAAGACAGGAATAAAGACACAGACCTACTAGAGAATGGACTTGATGATATGGGGAGGGGGAAGGGTAAGCTGTGACAAAGCGAAAGGGCGGCATGGACATATATACACTACCAAACGTAAGGTAGATAGCTAGTGGGAAGCAGCCCCATAGCACAGGGAGATCAGCTCGGTGCTTTGTGACCGCCTGGAAGGGTGGGATATGGAGGGTGGGAGGGAGACGCAGAAGGGAGGGGATATGGGAACATATGTATATGTATAATTGATTAAATTTGTTATAAAGAAAAAAAAAAGAACGAACTTAAAAGGTTAGGCAGAAGACAGACACGTTCTCAATACTGTCAGAAATCAAAGGCTCCTTTTCATAGTCTATGTCTTGTAACATCTCATTTACTGTCTTCAGTGAGATTCATATTTAATAAAATGTCCCCATACACCGAATTTTAAAAATATAATGTAATGCCCTAACCAAAATATAAGAGAAATAAAAGAAATTTACAAAAAAAACTACACTCCAATAAAAAATTTTAAAAATACTAATTATTTTTTAAAAAATAACTACCCACATAATATAGTCGCTTATCTAAAAATGCCAGCTTATGCTATCTCAGAACCAGGCATAAGTAGAATCAGGGAACAACTGCCTTACCCTACTTCACTTTCATCTCAAAAAGGTGAAGTTCATCTCACTACTGCCAGTAAACTTCTCATGATCATCAGTAAATATAAACTGGTTAGATGTTATGATAGAGAGAAGGCTGCTTAAAGAGTGACCTCTATATCATGTTAATATAATTAATACATTATCATAAATTGAGAACATTCAGATCAGGCTGAAATCCTTTTCACCACCACTCCTAATTGCTCCTTGCATTTATTACAGCACCTATTTCCCCACATAAAATTCTTCACTTAATCAGAAAAGCAGTGTAACAAAGACCTGCCACTTCCTACTTGTGTGACTTCAGGCAATTGGCTTGTCTGTAGGAAGCAAAGTGGGAATAACAACCCACTTTTTAGGGATGTTGAGAGGATTCAGAGTTAATGGGATGTGCTTAGAACAGTGCCTGGTACTTAGAAAAGGACTACTCCTAAATGCTAATGTGGGATCTCCAGTTCTGTGCAAAATGTTTCCCAATTTTTTCCGGTGTCCCCAGGGTTGGCTCCCATGGGTCGTGAATAAGGCCAGCCCGCTCTTACGTGAAATCAGCCATTTCCTTCCTCCCCAACAACAGCTCCCTTCAGTGGAAATTCATACTTGTGCACACAGGACACAGAGCAGAAACATGCAAGTCTCACCACTCCACTGCTGCTGCTACTAACCTACAGAAAAATCATGTTCATTAGTGTCCCTACCAAAGAGGCTATCTCAGCAGTTCTAACACACTAGTGCAGATTCCTGCCCTTGCCTCTCTCTGGTCCCTGGGTACTGCAATCACTAAAGCTACCTCTGCTACTGTTAACTGCAAGGCCTCATGCTTACTACGAGGCAAACTTGCCTACCTCATTCTCAGTATCTGTAAGATGTGCTGTATCTCATCAGAAAAATCTTTGGTCTTAAATGAATTGAAAGGGAAAAAAAGAAAAATCCTTGTCCTGCCATGCAAATAAAACTCCTGCCGGGATCCCCACACTGGTCCACTAGACATGGCAAAATTCCAGCTACCATTGTAGCTCATGCTCAAGCAGGGACCTCTGTCTTATTAACTTGCAATTCCTTAATATACCATCATATGGAGAATTCATTTCCCCCCAGTAAAATTAGCTGAGTACCAAGGTGCTATTCCCCTATCATATCAATGGTGAATGTTAAATGAACATGTTACTCATCATTCTGTTACTTTAAGCAACACTAAATTAAACATCCATCTTCTGTATTAAAAAAAAAAACCACCTTGAAATAGAGTGCAAGACTTGATTACTATTAGCAAATCTAAAAGTTGTTCTACTTCAAGAACATAAGCATAAACGTAACTTGTGGGCTTCCCTGGTGGCGCAGTGGTTGAGAGTCTGCCTGCCGATGTAGGGGACACGGGTTCGTGTCCCGGTCCGGGAAGATCTCACATGCCGAGGAGCGGCTGGGCCCATGAGCCACGGCCGCTGAGCCTGTGCATCCGGAGCCTGTGCTCTGCAACGGGAGAGGCCACAACAGTGAGAGGCCCGCGTACCGCAAAAAAAAAAACACATAACTTGTAAGGTTGTAAGATCCTTTGGATCCCCTGAACCACTCACTCCACTTGGTGTCCACTCTCAAAATACTTCCAGATGGTCAATTTTCGCTATAATCAGTGATTAAACCATGATACTATGAAATATTATGCAACAGTTGTAAAGAATAAGGAAGATCCTTAACTAGGACAAAGATCCTCAAATTCTACTCACTGCAGAATATCAATAATCTGAATTATGTAAAAAGTATAGAAATCAAGCATTTCAATATGCATACACATATGGAGGTTAAGAGTTAAGAGCAGATCATTAACAGTAGTTAATTCTAGAGGAGAAACAAATGAGAGTAAGAGGATTAGTAGGCAGAGAGCTAGTCGGGATGAATTTTAACTTGCTTGAATTTTGAGTATGTAGTTGTACTTGCATTATGTCTTTTAAAAATTAGAGCACACCAAAAAAGAAATGAAAGGTGTGGTATTTTAAAATCAATAAAAGAATTAAGACATCATTCTCTAAAATTGCCTTCTGGTGGTAGAATCTCTACCACTGGCAAATTTCTACTTGCAGTTTATCTCTTAAGGCATTCCATCAAGCTTTCATAACTTTTATTGTACTGTTATGACTTAAGCACAGAGAAATGTAGTATTTCTGAGTTTCAGTCGTTCAGTGTGATACTCAAACTGTAATAGTCTCGTTTAGCTTAAAAGGGCACCCACACACACACACTGAACTGGGGTAAAGTGAATAACTCAGCACATGAAACAAGAACCTAGGTCTACGGGGAAAAGAGAAAGCTGTTTTTGATAGAGAATACCAGTTACCATAGAAGATATATAATTGATTTAAGCAAAAATCAGTAGATGCTAAAATCAATGGCTGTGTTGAAGAATAAGATCGTTTCACTATATCATCCTACAGAATATCAATTATAAAGGGAAAAAAAACTTTCCGGTTGAGAAATGTGGTGGACAACACCTTAACCAAATAATAAAAGTTAACACAACCAATAATGGCATCATATGCGTTCTGATGTAATGCACCAGTACTTACTATTCCTGCAAAGATGCATAAGCTGAATTGAAGCATGAGGAAAATAATTAGAGTAACCCAAATTAAGGAACATTCTTTAAACAGCTGGCAAACACTCTTCAAACCCTTAATGTTGTAAAGGACAAAAGCATAGAGTTGTTCCAAATTAAAGGAAACTGAAGAGATGTGACAACTAAATGCAATGAGGGATTAGGAACAGGGAGATTGTTGAAGGTTAATATTAAGACATTTGGCACACTTTGAATATAGACTGTGTATTAAAGACTACACCCATCTTTAAAGTCCTGAATTTCACCATTATAAGAGAATGCCCTAATCCTTAAGAGATAAACTGAAGTATTCAGAGATGAACAGGTATGCTTGTAACTTAATTTCTGGGGGTCCACCACATAATACATACATAATAAAAAGCAAATGTGAGTAGTGGATCACAATAAGAGGTACACAAGGGACTCCCCTGGTGCTGCGGTGGTTAAGACTCCGAGCTCCCGATGCAGGGGGCCCAGGTTCGATCCCTGGTCAGGGAACTAGATCCCACATGCATGCTGCAACTAAGAGTTCGCATGCTACAACTAAGGAGCCAGCGAGTCGCAACTAAGGAGCACACATGCTGCAACTAAGACCTGGCACAACCAAATAAATAAAATTAAATTAGAAATTTAAAAAATAATAAGGGGTACACAAGAATTCCGGGTACCATTTCTGTAACTTCTCTGTAAGTCTGAACCTTTCTCAAAATAAAGTTTCTTTTTTTAAACTTATTTATCTGGCTGCGCTGGGTCTTAGCTGCAGCACACGGGATCTTCATTGCACCATGTGGGATCTAGTGCCCTGACCAGGGATCAAATCCAGGCCCCCTGCATTGGGAGCAGTCTTAACCACTGGACCACCAGGGAAGTCCCAAAATAAAGTTTCTTCACTAAGTCTCTTTCTCAAAACTTACTATTTCCTGTTACTTGGGTGAACTCTCCTTGACTTGTTAATGCATCCAGAAAAAAAAATCCTACTCTATGAACAGAGATTTCTGCATTATCAAAATCTTTAAATTACCACTACCATTGTATTATTAGTTGAAATCAAGGAAACACACACACACCAAGACACCACACACATAATTATTCTTGGCCTGGGCAATTAAGAACTATTTGCCTTTCCACGGGCCAGATGCCGTTTTAGGTGCTTGAGGAAAGCAGTGAACACAAAAGCATTCTGACTCTTACGGAGATTTCAATATAGTTGAGTAAAGTAGTGGACACAAAAGCCCACATATAACATTAAAACTCCACTATTTTGCAAGACATGAAGACAAGCAGGTGGATTATACAATTTAATAATGTCAAATAGAAGAAGCATACTATATATTTAAGGATACTTACTCTGTTATCTAGTGGAAAATGTCTTAATATTAAAACTACATGCCAAGCACTAGGCTAAGTGCTCAATAAAGATTTAACACGCAAAGCCACTCTATGGACAGAAGTACCATATGCCCCCATTTTCTGGATGAAGGAAGAGGTTTAATAAAGTTAAAAATGATTTGCCCAGTTACAGTAGTAAGGAAGAGAGGTCCATTGTGAACCCAGCTCTAACTGCAAGGGCCACAGAGCACCTCATACAGCAAACATCGAAATCCCTTAAAAAGGCTATTCGTAACACAAACTTTCCCTGATTACCAAACATTAGCACATTGTTTTAGCAGCTTCACCAACCTGCTTTTATGGAGCTGAGGATGAGAGCTGTAACGTACCCTAGAGATCATACTACTGTACCGTTAACTCTACCTACAAACTAGTGTCAAGCCCTGACTGAGACCATGGGCAGAATACAAAGAAAGGATGGCCAACAGTTAAGTGTAAACAGATGATACATATAAAAATCATAACAGGGTGAGCCTCTGAGAAAGGAGTAGCAAGGGACTGGAGAAACACACTAATAATCCTTCTTTCATTCCTTAAAATAACAAACCAAGTCACACATCAGTAACATTTATATATTCATGATAAATTCCCCATATATCCTTGCATTAGGCAGAAACTTTCATGCTCCTCATCACTGATTCTACCATGCCAATAAAACAAATGCTTCGAAACTCATTTTGCTTTGTTCATGATAAGGACTCTTGCAAGAGGGGGAAGCAAGAGGGGGAAGAGAGTGAATCACACTCATCGGTTCAACAAGAAATATCCTTTACTGACAGCTTCCAGGTCACCTGCTGCATCAGGACAGGCTGCAATCCGGTTGTTTTGATGCTTTGCATCACTTTCCCTTTTCCCTAAAGTCCACAAAAATACCGAAGCCTTCAACATACAGCACCACTGTTTATGTGAACTAACAAAGGAAAGAGAATCTTACTAGAATGTGGCTTATCACTTTTTCATGGGTTTCATATTCTTCTCAGACTTCCACTGAATACAGTAAAATCATTAAAATAGTGGCCCGGGCTTTCAGTGAACATTCAGTGTAACTCATTTTATTTTCTCTTCAGTGCATCTTTTTCCAATTATGAGTCAAAATTTACTAATACCAGGCCTGCAACTGAGAAGGGACATGTACATTAAAACTGTTAAAGGGGGCTTCCCTGGTGGCGCAGTGGTTGAGAGTCCTCCTGCCGATGCAGGGGACGTGGGTTCGTGCCCCGGTCCGGGAGGATCCCACATGCCGCGGAGCGGCTGGGCCCGTGAGCCATGGCCGCTGAGCCTGCGCGTCCGGAGCCTGTGCTCCGCAGCGAGAGAGGCCACAACAGTGAGAGGCCCACGTACCACAAAAAAAAAAAAAAAAAAAAAACTGTTAAAGGGACCTGTACTTGGGAAGGAATTACTACGTAAAATCTCCTATAAATTGTCTGCAGGTTGTTTTTTCCCAACCTTCACCTCTGCCTCCCAAAAAGCAAATTATAGAAAGACAGGCTTTAGACTACTACCCACTGGGATTGTTAACTCAAACAAAAACATCTGCCACAACCTTTCTACCTACCATGGGTTATCCAGGGTAAAAGATTTTGAAAATTAATACACTTGCAATTCCAGCCAAATAAATTGAGTTCCTTGATACCTGATGTACCAATAATAAACAAAGGCATAAAATGCTTTTTAAAAGTTTATTTCAACATAACTATACTTACAGAAATACACTCATATTGGTTATTAGAACACAATTTAATTTAACCTACACAATTTGGACCAAAAAACTTGGTACATGGTTTGCTTTAAAAAAGAAAGAAAAAGCATTTGCAATCTGGTTTATTTTTCCATCTATTACAAATGTATATAAAAGATCCACGATCAAATGCTGCTAAAGCAAACAGCATGAACCTTGAGAAATTAAACTTTGGTTTGTCTCTGAAAAATAACACATATTGCACTGTAAAAGTTTATAAAATTGGTGCAACAAAACATTGTTGTAATGTTTCAATGCCAGTTCACAAAGTTCGATAACTAATGGATGTTGATGAGGGTGGGGAGAGCCTATGTATACATGTGAAAATGTAAAAGGTATCCAATCTAGTTAATATTGCATGTAGATCACAAGTTTACTCAAATTAAGATTCAGATAATTTCTTAAATCTGAATTAACAAAACCAGTCCAGTTCATCTGCTGAGGTCAACAAGGAAACTGCACAGTAGCTGTTTTTCTGATTTGTGCAAAAAAGGAAATGAAGTTTCTTCCCCAAGGTTTTCAGTCTAGAACTGAAACTACAGGAAAGGTATTCCTTCCACTGTCAACATTCATGGGGTGATAGGCGATCACTCAAGCTTAAATCTGAATTAGCACTCAGATGAGAAATAGTTCCCAAAGTTAAAGACCACATGACTTTAGAAGTGACTCTAGAGGGAATCTCAAGTCATGACAAAGATAAAATGGCCCTCTTGGGAGACCAGAGTAAAACACCCAGACATAGTTGTAAGAAACCTTAATAAAAAATGCACCCCTTTGTGAATGACACCTCAATTTAACTTTAAAAAAAAGGCATCCCCATAGAAGCAGCTCTGAAAAGAGGAAGAAAGTATAACTCAAAATACCTTGAAAACCAATGTGAATATAGGTTCAGAAGATAGTTAAAAGAGATATATTTTTATAAGACTACCAAGGATTAGGCTTATATTCTAATATTTCAACTTTTGCTCTAGTACTAAACATCAATCTACAAATAACATGTTCACTTTTCATTCCTTTATCAAAAGGGGAAATTCTAGCTTCAATCCTATCCAGTGGAGGGTATACTGAGAAAGCAAAAAGATTCAAACAGTTCCATGCAAATATCACATTTTTCAAATGGAAGAACTCCCAGCTAGACCAGAAGTTCTTATTACTAATGCACTTTTCATTGAAACAATTTTTAATAAGAACAAATACATGGCATTAAGGTTCAGAACCTAATATAGGCCTGACAATCAAGTCCTTGTTTTCTGGAAGAAAGGCCTCAAGTCCACTCAATTTCCAGTAACAATGTTTTCACAGATCACTTTCATAATAAGGAGTTTTAATTTCCTTCATACTTTTGTTTTTGGCATTCTAGTCTTAAAATCTAGATAAGAAAATTAGTCCAATTCCCCAGAAGTCAGATTTTTTTTTTGAAGTATCAAAGAATCCACAAAACCTCTTCCCAAAACTGATTCCCAATTTGTAATTTGTACTTAACATGAATCTTTTCATGTATACTGTAAAAGGTAACTTATATAAAATGTACCCATGAATATTAAAAAATAGTTGTTAGAAAGATTTAACTAGCCTTATAATTTAAGTTTTAAAACATAAATATTTGCAGCTTGATCTTCCATTGACAATGATTGTCGGAGCTTAGAATTCATCATTTACAAATCCCCAACGTGCACACAAAACACACACCAGTAACACAACTTACTCCTCATGTCTTGAGAGAATCTTCTGCTTCTTTAAATCTTTGGCCTCCCAGTCAATTCCAAGTTCAAATGTCTTTTAACTTGGACTTCACTCTCAGAATTTTAACAAGTTTTCCACCCATACTTCAATACTTTTTCTAATCTTTCCTGTTGCACTGCCAAACTCTGAAACCTGCCTCAGAGATCATCAGACAAAAGAAAATCAATGAAATATAAAGTGGTTATTTCAGAATAGAACATGGGAGAACTGGAATTGTTCAGGGTTCCCTATGGGGATCATACTTTATTGGACTACTATGAATAACTGCTGTCAACAAGAAAAATCCTTTACTGGATTCTTTCATATTCTTTGGTGACTGGCCAAAGAACTTACCAACAAAGTTTGGAAGTACATACTCTTCCATACAAAGTGCCCCACAGGAACACGAGAATAGCTGCAGCTCATTTGAGTCCTCGCCTGTAGAAAAAAGGCAGTCACAGGAACAGCTAGGACACCCACTAGTTGGTGGAGATCCCTGAGAAAGTGTGATTTTTTTTATCTGGACTGAATTTAACTTTCACCAGCCTTTTTCACTGTATTCACAGGAAGTAGCAGCTGGTCTACCAGCACTCATACTACCTTTCTCATCATAGGTTTTCTGTATAATCGCTATGGCTTTGGAATCTCACAAACTGATATTCTGTATAACTTGAAGGAGTAATTATGCCTCCTAATTCCAGATTTGCAGTTTCCAAATAAAAATTACAGTTCTTTATTCAGCGGAGTAGACATAAAAACACCAACCATCTATGAAAGAGGTTTTCCTCTAAGATACGATTTAACACCATACATTTAGGAAGTAGATGTACTAAGACAGGTCAAAAGTTTACTTATGGTTGGTATTTGAGATAAAAATCCATTCAGTATAGACCTAGTGGCTTATTTATTGTAAAGTTCAAACTGAGAGCTATGAATTCATTATACACATTTAAAATAAATAACTTATATGAAATGCAGAGTCTGGCATAGATATGAATATCAAAATCAATGAATTTAACCTGCATGTTTCATTTGCTCAGAAATTTGCACACACTAATATTCTGCAAAAAAGACAACTGCAGCAAAGGAAAAAAGAAAACTGCCCTTTGGCAAACAAGATTAAAAGCATCCCTCCAAAGAGGAAAAAATAAAATGCAAATATATGTATAAAGTGTTACTGTTCAACAAAAATGCTAGTTCTAGAAAAAATGTAACTGCATAGATTAAAAAAAAAAAGTGCAACATCTTAAGCTATTAAAGCAACGAAATAAAAAAACACACCAAAATCAATGTTTTTATGACGATTAACATATACACAAATAAGAAATACGTATTGATCAAAACTCAGGAAGTAAATACCTGGGCTGATACACTGTCCATTGTTGTAAGAACTTCTCTTCAATTTAAATGTCTCTTTTCATCTCTAAAACAATTTTAAAGTGCTAACTTTATATAAAGCAGGCAAATTCTTCAAGTAAGTTGCTATTTAAGTATGCCAACTTTTACAGAGCTAAACAAGGAACTAAGAATAAACTAAAGTGAAACAGGAGTAGACATGGGGAAAAAACTCAAAAGTTATAGTTGAACAAATCAATAGAATGCTCTAATACCACCTTGGCCCTCTTGGTTCAATTAAAAGCAAAAGCTAACAGATTTAGCTGGTTTATTACATTAACTCCCTTGGATTTGCTAAAATTTGTACATCATTAGGTACACGGAGTCCTAGGGAAAAGAATGCCACTTAAAAATCAAGACTGGATACTAATTAAAGCAATTTTTTAAAAACAAAAGGTTGTCGATTACTACAAATGAATACAAAATGTCACAGACCTTACAAACTAAGAACTGAAGCCTTGCCCAACGTTTATTTACTCCTGCCCTTGAGCTGCCTCTTCAAGGAAGTATACATTAACCAAATGGCGATTGAGGTGTTTGCTGTAATCTTTTTCCTTTCTAAAAGAACGATCACAGAAGATACAAACAAAATCTCCCTCGGCCACTCTGACTGCCAAGGCTTCCTTTCCATTTTTTCTACTAGTCTCTTGTGGAACTGGCCGAGCCCCATTCAATCCAGAGTCATCACTATCCTCTGACACGTTGTCACTTAGGTCACTTCCATCATGACTGTGGATGCCTTCGTCTTCATCCATTTCCTGAGACTCATTTACTGCCACGGTGACAGGAGGTGATGCCACAGTAGCTGTGGACGCTGCTTCACATTTTTCTAGTGGTAGAGGAAGAAGTGGTGGTGAAGTTGGTTCTTCAACCGCCGAGTCTCTGCCAGGGGGATTCTCTGTTTTCTTCTCATCAGTGTCCATCTTCATTTCACAAAGCATAGTGTCAGCCTGATGTTTACCATCTAAAGTTTCACCCTCTGGCATATTCAAGTTTTGTTCAGGGGATGAAATATTGGCAGATGCCTTGGTAACAGCAGCAAGACCAGCTAGACTCTTATCTGCCTCTTCTGCTTCCACTTTTTGAAGAGGAGCTTCTTTATGTCCTTCGTCTGAAGGGACTAATTTTTGGTCTTCTGACTCTTCCTCTTTTAAGTTTTCCTTTGGCAGAGGTGGTGATGGTGGTAAGAGATCCTGTGCACCGGCACTTTCCTTTAGAAGCTGCCTGTCTTTAACAGGCACTAAGCCAACTTCAATAAGGACTTGCTCCTTCTGTGCCATTTCACTCTGCATGTTGGACTGTTCCTTGCCATTATCTTTTTGAGGAGACCTTTTGGGGATCGGCTCCATGGGAGGAGGAGGAGGCTCCGCATGAACAGGCCCCTTCTGAACGACCTCGACCTCAGCATGCCGCACAGGGGGAAGAGGTGGAGGAGGAGATGGGGGGGGAGGAGGGGGAGGAGGAGGCGGCGGCTCCGTCTCAACAACCCCGACCTCAGCATGCCGCTCGGGGGGAAGGGGAGGAGGAGGAGATGGGGGGGCAGCGGGAGGAGGCTCCATCTGAACAGGACCCCCCTCAGCAGACTCCATGGGAGGAGGAGGCTCTATCTGAGTGGGCCTCCTCTGAGCAGGCTTGCCGCTTTTTTTACATGATTTACTTCTCAGAGTTTTCTTCTTTGCACTGTTTTTCATGCAAATACTTTGCTTTTTATTCTCCTCTACTTTGCTGTCACCCTTTGGCACCTCCTGACTATTTCTGGATTTGCTTTCTGCCTTCTTTTTCTTTTTTGTCATAGGTTCCTCATCATTAACAGGTTCTTGTAAGGAACGGGCTTCAGCTTCTGTCTTCCTTTTGCTTTTCTTGCTTTTACAGCTTTTTTCGGCATTATTTCCTGGGTGCACGTCCATTTCTTTAGCTTCCAGTGCCGATTTGCGAGTTCTGGTAGTCACTTGGCTTGAGGCATTACTACAAGGCTTTTTCTCTTTTGAAACATTATCTTTTTTCTCCACTTTTACAGACCTCTCGTTTTTCTTCCCAGTCACATCCCCCTTCATTTTTGTCTGCTCTGTTTCTGTTTTCTCATTGGTGATTTTGTTATCAGGCAAGTCAGCCTCTCGCTTTTTGGTTTTCTTCAGTTTCACTTTTGAGACATCCATGGTCTTATTAGGACAAGTAGGATGCTTAGATTTGAAATGATACTGCAGATTACACTTCTTGGAAGCTGCGTAGTCGCATACAGGGCAGTTGAACTGCCGTGGATTAACATGTAGCTCCACGTGTTTTTTGAAGTTACTTCTATCTGCTGTTTTGTAGTCACAGTGTGGGCAGTTAAGAGGTTTAGGCCCATTGTGAACCTGTCTTGCGTGACGGGTTACTTCATGTTGATTAGAGGCCACATAACTGCACTGGTCACACTTAAATGGCTTCTCACCTGAAGGTAAACAAGAGATATTGCAGAAGGCATACATTAAGAAATGAATTCAAGATTTACTCAAGCATACTTATAAGGAATTGGATATATATTGAAAAACAAAAAACAAAAAAAACTCACAGAAACTATTTCTTGAAGACTTTATCATGCAACTCATATTTACCATATTTATTTGTATATCTTTTCTCCATCTCCTGACATAGATTCTCATATCAAATGGAGGAATAATTATCTCAGTTAATCAACATCTTCTAAAAAGTTCATCAAATACAGATTCATCAAGAAGCACACAACAGGACTTCCCTATCATTCCAGTGGTTAAGACTCCGTGCTCCCAATGCAGGGGGCACGGGTTCGATCCCTGGTCGGGGAAGATCCTGCATGCTGAGTGGCGTGGCCAGAAAAAAAAAAAAAAAGAAGTACACAACAATTATTGGCAAAGTAACTTGCGCTCTTGATGTTAATTTTGGGACAAGGGCACTAAAAGAGAGAAGGTAATTTTAAAGGCTTTTGTTTAGTTAAAATGTATAATGGAGTAGAACATAAAACTCCCATACATTTCAGATAAACCTTGAGACTTCAAAAGAAATATTATACACTACAGGCTACACTCCCAGACCTTCCATGTGAAAGTTTTAAAACAATTCTTGGCCTCAGGGAGCAAAAGGCTTTTTTTTTAAATTTAACCCTTTTGCCCATCGTGGCAAGAGCTGAGTCAAGTTTCACTCAGCAAACTTTTCCAATGCCAGAGTTGCTATTCCACAGCAAAAATAAAACAAGTCAGAAATCTTTCCTTGATTTTCTCTCACCTTCTTCTAAAGAATGGGCAAAGAAACTAGGTAAATGAAAAGGGGCATACAAATATATATGGTATATAAAATAAGCACAAAAAGTTATAATCACAGGTACATACAAGACCAGAAGCCCACCCCCAACCCCCAAATTAAAGGCATTAAGATTAACTCATTCTACCTGAATACATACCCATCTAGATCACACTCTAGCAAATATTACCAAATGGTATCCATACCCCACTGGTCCAATGGAATGCATAGCAGAAAAATGGAAATTGACATTTATGAAAATTCATCTCTCAAACATTCTCAAATTCACATCAAATCTTATTTAATTTTTTTCATAAAGCAAAACTACTCAGACATGAAGTAAAACCATATAGGTGGTAAGCTTTACATGATTAAAAAATGTCTGATGATAGAATACTCAATCACAAAAACAAAAACTTATCTGCGTATGTCAGATTGTAAATGTAGCTAACTGGACAACTCTTCTCCACATTAGTCCACTAACAGATTCATAAATGGAGGTTTCTAACAACATGCTGCATTAGTCTACACCTGGCCCTATCTTGTCCTCTCCATTGAATGACTTCAAAGGAGACAAACATTTACTTAACATATATAGACACAGAATGGGGAAAAGATATGTGACATAACAGTTAAGAATTTGTTCTACAGTAAGAATACCTGGGGGGATCAAATATGAGCTCTGCAAATTACTGTGAAGTCTTGAGCAAGGTACTGAAAACTCTCTAAGCCTCAATTTCCTCATCTGTAAAGTATTCTTAAGTGTTGTGAGCTATAAATAATCTAATCCACATAGAGCTCTTAGCAAAGCAGATAGCCAAGCAGTCAATACACATTACCTGTAATGCATCACTTTTGGAATGGCTGGTAAGTTTTAGAATGGGTAAACAAAAGGGAAGATTTCATCTGTTTATCCTGCCTTACCATATAAACCCTACCTCTCAGTAAACAAAGAGCTGATGAATGGAGCTGACCTCTTTAGGAAAGTATTTGTGCTCATAAAATAATTAAAATGAAAATGGTCATTTTTAAGTCCTAAAGAATGAGGGTATTTACACAGTCAGCATCAAGCAAGGTGCAAACCTCCATGTGTGAAATGGTCAGGGAATGGGAGTTCGTAGGACTCTGTTTAAACAGTGATGGCATCATTTAGTTGCTTCATTCACCCTACCACATTTTTGCTTTGTTGCCGTTAACCTCTTTCCTGTATTGAAAGATCTATTCATCAAGTTTAGTTTATTAATATCTAGCTGAATGAAAATTCTTTTGCCCTGAACCAAGAGTAATATTTACCTGTTTTTGATCTTCATAAATATGTCAGATATCTATTTTATTCTTCCTAAATTAATTTATAGAGATAAAGGAAATTCAAAAAGGGAGTTTTACAAGCTTTACACATTCTTATCAAGAAGAGCCCAGAAAGAGTAACAAGGGAACTTTTAATTAAAGAGTAATAGGGGGATATTACTCAGCAATAAACACAAAGTTCTGATAATACAACATGGAATGAATCTCAAAAATATTTTACAGAAGGATGTTACATTTAAGTCAGAGTATCAGTTGAGGGGGGGACTATGGGAGTACTGACTAGAAAGGGTAAGGAGGGAACTTTTCTGAAGGTGGTAAAACATTTCATGTCTTCACCTAGATGGTAGTCAAACAAGAGAAAACATACATAAGGTCACTGACCTGTATACCTAAGATGTGTGCATTTTCATGTGTATTAATTAAACCTTAATAAAATACTATTTTTAAAATTATTCTAAAATTCACAAAAAGACTCTCAAACCATAATATGTTTCAAATACTTGGCGAAAGGAAAATAATTTGTGCTGAAAAAAATATTTTTCCATCTTAAAGAGTAGTCGATGGAGGTGGAACTTGGCAAGTTGTTAGTTTCCTTTAACAAACATCAATTATACTCATAATGGGAAAATATTCAAAATGAACTCCTATGCTGGCAGGACGGGAGAACTATCCAGTGTCATACCTACAAAAACATCATAAACTGGATGTATTTCCTCCAGGATGAAATGGTAGCATATCCACTCAGAATAGGAAATGGAGAGCTGTGGATTATGTCAGGATCTCTAGACTACCCAAGTGAGGATACTTCAAAACCATTAGTTACAAACACCAATAAAACGCAGAATAACACCAGATTAGGTTAGTGTGTCTGTATATTTCACCAAACCAATACTCTGATCCCTTCTTACTTTGGCCTCAGAAGACCTACCCTAATGAAAGTGCTCCAAGGAAATAACCAATGTGGTTTTGCTTTACAAACCAATTTGTCATTTTAGCTAAAATGTACCAACTCAGCAGAGCCTAGTCTCTTCCAGAAATAAGGGACTGAGCATACACTTCTCTTCCCTAAAATACATTCACATGAACAAGGAAATGAATGCCCAAGGTGACCTATAAAGATCAGACTCAAGACCACAGAGAAAGCATCCAAGATATTCACTCCATGCAACCTAGTCAGAAAGACTACCTACCCAATTTGACCACACTTAGCCTCACTTAATTTGCAAGTGTTATTATCAGCAACTTCTAAGAGAAGTACTAAAACATAGGATCGTCTGGAAATAATTCAGCACACTCATACACAAAACAAACTAACCATGTTTGTTTCCTGTTTGTGACTCACAAATTATTGGCATACAATAAAAGACAATGGTTCTGCTCTCTCCATACTCTGTGCTATGCTGTAGTTTCTTGAGCCATTTTCTGTGCCATAATATTCTTTAAACACTGCTGATGACTGAAAATGAGGGTAGGGGAGTCGCGGCCAAACCCGAGCTCTTCTAAATTGGAAGAATGACAATTAACCTTAGATAAAAAAACTTATCTTCTCTAAGCCAGTGTCCTAATCTATAAACTGGGATTTAAGTATTCTAGAGGCACCAAGATTATAGATAACAAATTCCAACTTTTAGGTACCCAGCATGCATACAATAAACAGTAACTGCTACTCATTATTATAACACTTTTTAAATACTTGCTGTACTGTAACAGCAACTACTAAAAATCACCTTTAAAATATAGCAGACAAAAGATAACAGTAACCAATGCAAAATCATTCAGGCAATCATTATTGTCTGGTGTAAAACACCATAGATAAAAATTTATACAGTGACAAAAGTATTATAGATTCAATGAAAAAAATACAAGTGTGTTGTCATTCTGATCCAGTGACACTAATATTAGGTCAACCAGATATGACTTCAAGTGAGACACATTATTATCTACAATTCAAGCATTTAGATTTAATTTCCAGTGTACAAGTTATACAACACACAGGGACAGAGGAAAAACTAAATGATACCATGAGAAAGCAAGTTAACACAAATCTAGAAGAGGGGACATTCCAGAGGAAAAATGGCCATATTTCTCCAAGGCCTTAGTTTCCCCATTTGTAAAATGGGGACAATAACAGAACTTACTCATCATGAGACAGTTATGAAAACGGAAATGATCCAACTCATGAAGAGCTCTTAAATATTTTATTTAAGGGCTAGAGCACAAGTATCAGTAGGATATGATGGCCTACCCTCAATAAAGCAACCATATTACCCACAGAAAATGAAACCAGGAAGCACCCAAAAGTAATACTAAAAACAGGTTTCTGGTTAAGTGACTCAATAGTTTAGGAGACTGAGAAGAAACATTCAAAGTATAAAACTTGACAAGCATGTAAGGTCAAGTTGAGCCAGTAAGCATGCTGTGAGCCCTCATAGCTGCTCAAATTAGAATTCATACTATAATCAAGTCTTACTCAATCACTGACTTAAAACAGCAATACCCAATAGAAATAAAATGCAAGCAACATAGGTAACTTTAAATTGTCTAGCAGTCACATTACAAAAGTAAAAAAGAGGTAACGTTAACTTTACTACTTATTTATCCCAATATATTCAGTATCATGCCAACGTGTAATATTAAAAAATAGATATTTTACATAATTTTCTTCATACTGTTAAATTCAGGTGTGTTATTTATACATCTCAATTCAAACCAGCCACATTTCACATGTGGCTAGTGGCTATCCAATTAGACAGCACAAACTGTTAACCTAAGGTAATTGGTAATTGTTAACTTAAGGGAGTTGGGTCTACATACACTTTGGTAAACAGCAAGATTTTAGCATACCTCCCCCACAGGGGTATATATTCTAAATTTAGGAAGAGAGTACTCTGATCAGATGTGACTGTTCACCCAGGGTCAGTGTGGCCAAAATGAAATAATTATCCATTCAAGACCACTATGCTTTTTAACTTTGCCATCTACCTACATATTTTGACTTTTTAACTTTGCCATTTACCTACATATTTTGATAATGGGGATCAATTCTGGTGGTGATCATGATAATTTCAGTCACTAGAGGGGATATAAATCTCCCACTTGTTATAGCCCTGCATTTTATCTATTATAGGTTAATAAAAGGGAATCCTGGATTATTTATCATTCTTTAAAGTTTGGCTTTTATAAATCAGTCCTCAGATGCCCTATCAACTGTCAAGAGAATGAAGCCAAATTTAAGGACCTGAGCAGGTAGCTAAGAAGGAACCCTTGGAACCTGGCAACCACACACTATGAAACTTGGTGTTACACTCTGTTGGGGATGCGGAGGGAGAGTCGGGAAGGAGTGTAAGAAGGCAGAGGTTGCTCAAAAAGGATAAACCAGCCTTGGTCTATGATAGCAGTTCAACTTTTATTACATCATGGAACTTGATGAAGGTCTGATGAAAATTAAGGACACTCCTCCCAGAAAAAGTACACACATACATTTATATTTAGTTTTGGACATTCCACCTATAGACTCCCTGGTTAGGAATCTCCATTTAAATACAGCTCCACACTAGTAGACCACGAATTTTTAACTCTAATTTCAAAACTATATTATAAATGAACTATAAATAAGGACCCAATTCCAAGTCTAGAAGAACTTTCTTATAATGGTAGTTAACCAAAGATGACAGAAACGTTCCCATTTCTTACCAACCTGAATGAGTACGCATATGTCTGGTTAAATGAGTCTTCTGAGAACTTGAGTAAGGACAAAGTTCACATTTATACGGACGTTCTCCTACAGAAATATAATGATTAGTGTTCAAATATGATAAAATAATGCAATTACAATTCTCACTAACAATATACACATCATTCAGTACTGAGCATTTTTTAACAAGGATTTCTTTCTTCCTGTCGCTGGCAAAATGATCAATTTTTATCATGTATTAGAAAGATTATTCAGAATACACCTAACTACATTATTTTAGCTTTGCTGACAAAAAAATACCATTGGCTTTCTGAATTCTCACAGCCCTTTTAATTTTCACAGTAATGCTACATGTTATTACATTAAATATTAAGAACTGAAAAAGTATCTTAGATCAGGTATAAAATTAGAATTATCCTTTTAAAAAAAATCCATAACATTGTAAATCAACAATACTTCAATAAAATTTAAAAAAAAATCTACCCAAATTTTCTGATGCTATGACTTAGGTAACTTTTTTTTTTTTTTTGCGCGGTATGCAGGCCTCTCGCTGTTGTGGCCTCTCCCGTTGCAGAGCACAGGCTCCGGACGCGCAGGCTTGGTGGCCATGGCTCACGGGCCCAGCCGCTCCCGGCATGTGGGATCTTCCTGGACCGGGGCACGAACCCGTGTCCCCTGCATCGGCAGGCGGACTCTCAACCACTGCGCCACCAGGGAAGCCCAGGTAACTATTTTGATCCTTATAAATGATAAATCTACCATTTGAAATTGTTAGCTTAAAGCAATAACATTTTTGAGTGGGGAAGCTGTTGTTTTAAGCTAAAAATTTCAAGTGGTAGATAGAACTTTTATAAAATAGTCAGCTCAGTGTTAAAACAAGTTATAATCATAAGGCCACAGGGACTGAGAGCAACTGAAGATGAGAGGCCAGTGATTTACTAAAGAATTTAAGACTCAAAGGCAGGAAACATGTATTTTTTAGAAACAAGTTGTCAACCACAAAACATATCAAAAAACCAGCTTGCTAATTTGTTTTCATATATTCTTTAGCCACAAGGTAATAATTATGACCTCAGGCAAGCTCCCTCATCTGTAAAAGTAATAGCACCTTCACTTCCTAGAATTGTGAGAATTTAAATCAAGATAATATATCCAGAGCATTTAACGCGGTGCCTGGCACATAAAAGCCCTCAATAACCATCAGTTATTATTTTGTCTACACTATAAGTTACAGTAATAGATGTGTCTAAAAAAATGGGATAAGGAAAAGACGAGTACAAAAAAAAAAGAAAGAAAAAAGAGAGAATGCAATGATGGGACTTCCCTGGTGGCACAGTGGTTAAGAATCCGCCTGCCAACGCAGGGGACACGGGTTCAGGCCCTGGTCCGAGAAGATCCCACATGCCGCGGAGCAACGAAGCCCGTGCGCCACAACTACTGAGCCTGTGCTCTAGAGCCTGCGAGCCACAGCTACTGAAGTCCGCGCGCCTAGAGCCCATGCTCCGCAATAAGAGAAGCCACTGCAATGAGAAGCCCGCGCACCGCAATGAAGAGTAGCCCCCATTCATTGCAACTAGAGAAAGATAGCGAGCAGCAACAAAGAAGCAACACAACCATAAATAAATAAATAAATAAACAAACAGAATGCATTGATGACTGTGAAATGTGTTCCTAGTAACTATTCAGCTGTTATTAGCCAGTAGCTATAGATTAGCTGTAAATACATTATAGCAACAAAATGCCTACTTTGACCTAGAAGAATTTTAAAACAGCTTAAAAAATGTTGAATGTATTTCTGTAAAGAAGATACATACGGACTTCCCTGGTGGCACAGTGGTTAAGAATCCATCTGCCAATGCAGGGAACACGGGTTCAATCCCTGGTCCGGGAAGATCTCATGTGCCGCAGAGCAGCTAACTAAGCCCCTGTACCACAATTACTGAGCCTGCGCTCTACAGCCCGCGTTTCACAACTACTGAAGCCTTTGCACCCTACAGCCTGTGGGGCACAACTACTGAGCCCACATGCTGCAACTACTGAAGCCCAGGTGCCTAGAGACAATGCTCCACAAGAGAAGCCACCGCAATGAGAAGCCTGCACAATGCAACAGAGTAGCCCCTGCTCGCTGCAACTAGAGAAAGCCCACGTGCAGCAACAAAGACCCAATGCAGCCAATAAATAAATAAATAAGTTAATGGAAGAAAAGTTTAATACCCTTACAGATTAACATGAAGAATCCACTAAGGATAATTTACTTTAAAATTCTTCATAACAAAATAGATTTCTTCTATCTGTGCAACTCACCAAAAAAAGGCATAAATACTCTAGAAACACTAGTAATTTTTCAGTCATACATATAGGCAAAAATGTCATTTTTTTAATGTCATCTTTTAAAGTAGAATTTGTGTACTCCAATAAAAATTAATTTTAAAAAAAGTAGAATTTGTGAACTGGTTAAATATCGAGTCTATAAAATGAAAAATCTTTTGACTGAAGACTCAAATGAAAATCCTCAGCTCCCTACCATGATAACTATCTATAGAAATGAGATTCGGAACTTTGAATCTTAGTTGTATGTGACAATGAGCACATCACTTTAGGCTTTCAGTAAACACTTACCCTGTTTTCCTCAGTAAATTGTTCTGAAGATTAGCAGAGAGTAGAAGAAAGCACCTAACACTGAGCCCTCAATACAGGAACATAAGAGACCCACTAAGTGAACTTGAAAAGCAGGCTACCTAAGTGAGAAATAAGAAACAAGCGATTCCTGTTGATGATCATTTCTTATCTCTGCTCTTCAGCACTAGCTGAATTTTTCCATAAATACAACTTCAGAACCATGCATTTAATACCACTGATACTCTCAGAATTTACATAATCAAAATACTATCCTTCTGTTATACACCAACAAACTGTTTTGAAATTTTTTTCTTTTAAATAAACCACAAATTAGGTAATACCGGGGGGAAAAGCTTTTTAAAAGTATTAAGACAGGGACTTCCCTGGTGGTCCAGTGGTTAAGACTCCACCTTCCAATGCAAGGGACATGGGTTCGATCCCTGGTCCGGGAACTAAGATCCCACATACCGCTGGGCAACTGAGGCTGAGCTCCACCAACTAATGAGCCCGTGTACCACAAATGCAGAGCCCACATGCTCTGGACCCCTGCACCACAACTAGACAGAAGCCCATGCACGGCAACGAAAGATACCACGTGCTGCAACTGAGACCCAACGCAGCCAAAAATAAGATAATAAATAACTTTTTAAAAAAATGTATTAAGTCTAAATAAGTTTACCACTAAAATGTGAAATGAGATATGCACAACCAATGTTAGCTATGTACGTCATAACCTTATTGTGGAAATATCAACTTTAATGTGGAGAAAAAGTAATGAATGATGAAGTATATAAAATACAGCTATTAAAATTAGTCACCTGGACTGTAATTAAGTGAAAATAAACCACTATAAGAAAAAAAATTAAATGGCAAAAAGTAGAGATACTACTTTAAAAAAAAGTATACATAAAAAATCAGAAATATACAACAAAACTGAAATTTTTCCAGTTCTCTACATTTTCCTTTTTTTTTTAATTCTAAAAATGTCTTAAATCAACTAACTTAGACTCACTGTTGAAAACATTTTTAGATTTGGGGCATAGGTTTTAAATTGTTCAGTGACTCAACAATTTTGAAAGTATCAAAATATAACTGACACCAAAAAAATCAAAATTTAATAAGATAAAGACACTGGTCATATTCTTTTTTTTAATACTTTAAAAATATATATTTATTTATTTATTCAGTTGGCTGCACTGAGTCTTAGTTGCAGCATGCGGGACCCAGTTCCCTGACGAAGGATCGAACCCAGGCACCCTGCATTGGGAGCAGAGTCTTAACCACTGGACCACCAGGGAAGTCCCAACAATGGTAATATTCTTTATGTTGACTTGCATGGTGGCTATGAGTATATATATTTGTAAAACTTCATCATTGTCAATAATACCTCAATTTTTAAAAATTCATAAAGGTGTACACATAAAAGTCATGCACTTTTACCATATGTCACAGTTACTACCTGAAAGATCTACAGATTATGGCCAATTCTAAATTAGGCCCCAAGGTTTTCACAAAACTGTGAAAGGACATAAAGTACTTATGGCTAAAGAATATATGGTATCTGGGATTTGTTTTATGATACTGCAGGTCAGGTTAGTTTAGTCTAACAGTTTGTTTAATTAAAACTGTTAAGTGATTAATGGTGTAGGATTCACAGGTAACTCTCATTTCCTATGCCATGTAATTGTGAAGTGTTTGTACTTTTTTACTTTTGAAATAAAATGGTTTTGAAGCCTGGAGACAATCAATCACAGGTTACAACAAATTCCAAAGAGATTGCAAATTCTTTTACATAACTAGATTTTAAAGTTTTAAATTACACAGAAGCCATCTACTAGGGCTTAGGAATCTTGCTACACATGGTCTTTCTTATAATGGAATTTCATCTGCAAGTTTTCTTGTTTATGTCTACCACTTAAGCAAAGCAACATCAATTCCTCTCCTCAGTCTCACTGACGCACTTCAGCATGGGGTTCAGCCCTGCAGAGTGACAACTACTGCAAAAGGGATCTGATGCAAACAGCATTCCACAGCCCCTTTTCACTTCTGATGCAGAGTACTAGGTTACCCTATCCATTTTGTTCAGACCAGTAATCAGTCCTCAAAGGTACCAATTCGTATAAGGAAAATGTTAACATAACTATCAGTAGTTACAAAGACTGTTTTTAAAAAATGAAACCCCTTAATTACAAAGATTTGAAAGTCAATTTAAAAGTGAATAATTAAGGGGTGTTGGGGAGAAATGGGGAGCAACCACTGAGTGGGGTTCCTTTCGGGGTGAAGATGTCCTAAAATTGACTGTGGTGTTGGCTGCACAAGTCTGTGAACACACGAAAACCAATGCATTCTAACTTTCAATGGATGAACTGTGTGGGAGTGGAGTACATCTCAATAAAGCTGTTATTTAAAAAACCGAATTGCCAAATATGACAAAATATTAATAACTCTTGAGTATAGGTGATGGGGACCCATGGGTGCAGCGGGGCATTCTCTTTACTTCTGAGATGTTTGAAATTTTTCATTCTTAAAGTGTTTCATTTGGGGGGTAGCGTACACTTATAAACGAGAAAGGTCCTCTTACCTGTATGAGTTCGAACATGCTGAACATAATTGTTTTTTCTGTCTGAAAAATAGTTGCATTTTCCACATGTGTATACTTTCCTTGGAAAATGGTTTCTCAAATGTTTCCTCCAGTGATATTCGCTTACTGTGGTGTACGTGCAAATGATGCACTTGTAGACTCGCTCATTGTCCCCGGCTCGGGTGTGGTGTTTCAGGTGAGCAGTATAGTGATCATAGCGATTGGTATTGTAGCCACAGCGGTCACAGCGAATGGGGCCCTTGGAGAAATCTCCCTCTTCCCCAGTGGAAGAGCCACATTCCCTGGCTTTGGCTTGCTTCTCTGCACTTTCCTCCACAAAAAACTTCTTGGCACTATGAACTCGGATGTGATGCACAAACTGTTCTTCAGATTCTGCTTCATACTGGCATGGTTTACAGCGAAAGGGCTTGGTCTTCAAGTTCTTGCATTTGTCCTCTGCTACAGGTGTTTCCCGAGGAAGATCTTTATTTGCGCTGTACGGTTCTGAGGCAGCTGACACCTCAAACACAGGCCGTGGTTGGACAACACTGAGTTCCAAACTCTCCAGTTCCACGTTTTCCAGCCCACTGGGCTCGCCTTTTACCTCAGGAGACTCCTCAAGTCCTTCTCCATCACTATCTGAAAAGTTGTTATCCCCAACAGGCATCAATTCTGCCATCTGTCTTTCTTCGCCAACCAGGTAATCACAGCAGCCGCCGTTTACTTCCCCGGTTAAGGCCACATTTGCCAACATGATGAGCTGAGGCGCAGCCAGTTCAGCTCTGGAGAGATCAGGCAAGTCATACATGTCGTTAGGCAAGGCCATGCCCATGGTGCCACTGCCGGTGAACAGACCTCCTCCTCCGGAAGACTGCCCCATTACCTGGGTGGCCATAACGGTGTTCTGCATTCAAAACAAAACAAATAACACGAAAGCACCAGTGTAAACACAACTTTTACTGGTCTAAAGCCACAACATCACTGTAATTCTTCGTAACTTAAAAAAATACATTTTCCCATATAATCTTTAAACTCAATCAGTTTCATCAACTACTGAAAATAAGCCTTTAAAATATGTTTGTAATTCCAAATTCTCTTTACTGCAGTCATCAAAAAAATTTCTATGACCCCCTACAAAAAATTCTATCAAGCGTTTGACACAACTCATCCATCAACTAGGTCTACCACTAGTGTGCCTTCTCTCAAGCACTTTTAATTTCTCTGGTAGAAAAATATAAGTAACCTTCATTTTTAGTGTTAATTAAAATTATATTTTATATTCCATACATGAATTCCATACATAAATTCCAAACATGCTGTCCTCCCATCTCCTGCCTCAACAGCTTACTGGTCTGAATCAGAAAGGGGAAAAATTCAAAAGCCAACCGTGCACTTATTAAGTATAGTCTGGAAAGTAGAAGCCTGTAATAATTGGCCAATGAATTAAATCTCATATGAACTCAACTACCTCCAAAAGAATAAACTACAGTTGACCCTTGAACAAGGGGCTAGGGGCACTAACTCCCTGGTGTAGTCTTAAAATCTGAGTATAACTTTTGACTCCACAAAAACTTAACTACCAACAGCCTACTGTTGACCAGAAGTTTACCGATAACATAAAGAGTAGACTAACACATACTTTGCATGTCACATGTATTATATATACTGTATTCTTACATACTGTATTCTTATAATTAAGTGAGCTGAGAAAAGAAAATGTTATTAAGAAAATCATAAGAGGGGCCAGGCTGGGCTGGGCTGAGCGGGAACGGGAGACTCAACCCCAGCACCCAGGACCGTGATTTTCCAGGTGATGCCTGTGATTCTTGACGCCTTCATTTATCCAACACCTTCCGAGGCCTGGTC
Source organism: Mesoplodon bidens (assembly GCF_964165515.1). Lineage (NCBI taxonomy): Eukaryota > Metazoa > Chordata > Mammalia > Artiodactyla > Ziphiidae > Mesoplodon > Mesoplodon bidens. Next base: position 135,663,266 of record NC_138176.1, read on the forward strand.
CTGGGATGCAGCCTGGCAATAATCAGCTCAGTCTCTCCCTTTGAGGGCTGACAGCATAGCAGCGATACATCATCCTGATAAGCCTGTTGACTCACCAAAGTTGTGACAAAGTAGCTTGCAGAATAGGGAGCTAGTCCTGGGGTTCTGGGCCCGCTGAATCCTGCTTATCTATGAAATGCAAGTTAACACATCAGCTAGACCTATTTCCCAAACACAGGGTGACCCTTCTGTTATTTAATGATGTAAAAAATGCTTGAGAATAAAGGCCATGGAAGGTGACATTGATGGATCGTTAATAAACCCTACAGGACTGTCGATCCATTTCAGATACTTGTGGCAGCAAACAAAGCAGTTCACCTCTACAAACTGGGAAAAATGAAGACAAGAACTCTATCTATTGAAATTATTTTCAATCTTTCCCCAAATAACAATACTTCAGAGGCCTTGAAAAAATTTGGTACCTCGGCAAATGACACATCAATTCTAACTGCTTATATTGAAGAGGGAGAAAAACAAATAAATCAAGAAGACCTAACATCTCCGATAGAAGGTCAAAAGTTTCTCTGAAAAATCTCCCAGAAATAACACATATTACAGAAGTCAAAAAGATATATAAACTATCTTCACAGGAAGAAAGTATTGGGACATTATTGGATGGTATCATTTGTAGAACGTCAACAAAAGATGTTCTGTGAAATGGGGACTTCCCTGTCGGTCCAGTGGTTAGGACTCCGCGCTTCCAATGGCGGGGTGCGGAGGCGCGTGGGTTCAATCCCTGCTCGAGGAACTGAGATCCCACATGCTGTGCAGCGTGGCCAAAATATAAATTGGAAAAAAAAAAGATGTTTTGTGAAATGACAGAAATATTAAAAATGTTTAGCACTTATAAAAAGAAAATCATAAGTGAAAATATATTTAAAGTACTGTATTTACTGATACCATAAGTTTGTGTACAACATGTGTATAAGACATCCATCTTGTCTTATATGATACAAAATACTGTTGATGGTAAACATATTACTAACACTAGACATCAAAAATGAAAATATGAAAAAGAAGTTCATACTTATTTACAGGTATAACATTTATGCACTGACAACAAAGAAGCAGCAATATGATTGCTTTACGGTAACCTAATATAATCAACACGATTGCATCCCGGTAGTGTACATGCAAATGAATCTTTATAAAAATTTTATGGCATATAGTATTACAGTTATATTCATCATACAGCATTGGAAATGTCACATTTTTTTTAAAAAGCCACTTACCTGAGATGACAGGCTGATACATAGTTTGACCAAGTAGGAGAGAGAAAGGCATACTGTATGGTACTATAATTTTTGAAAGCAAAGTTACAAGACAGTAGGAAAACTAACACATAATTAATTTTATATTAAATATCAGTCACCTTATACCAATGTAAGGATAGGCTATCCACTTCAATACAGGTTTTGCACACCATGTTCTACACAATGAACCTGTAGGCGATAAAGATGATGACACAATAACGTCTCAGGGTTCTTGCCATAAAGTTACTAGATTTTCACAAGACACTCACACACAACAGATTAGTTCATTAACTGTACAGTATGATGATTATTTACTATTCATTAAGTGGAAGTGGATCATCACAAAGGTCTTCATCCTACTAGTCGTCATTCACACTGAGTAGGCTGAGGGGAGGAAGAGGAGGGGTTGGCCTTGCTGTCTAAGGGGTGGAAGAAGTGAAGGAGATGAAGGGTAAGGCAGGAGAGCCAGGCATACTCATATAACTTGATGGGAATACATCCTAATTTTTCTGTCTGACTTTTTTGCTTTTTTTATTTCTCCCAAAATGTTTCTATGTGGTACCAATCCTTCCACGCTTTGCTTTAGTTTTAGTGCCTGTATCACAGAAGGTCCATGCTGTGAAAGGAGTCAAAAGCAGTCTTGAATAACCAGAACCCTTCTGCCAGATTGTCAATTTGTTTCTGGCACTGCTTCTTCTGCATCTTATTCCTCATCATCTGGCGCTGGTTCGAAAGCACTCATCTCCATCAAGTCATCTTAATTCCTCTGATGTGTTTATTAGCTCTTGAATTTCTCCAAGATCCCTATCTTGAAACCCTTCACCCTCCACCTTTTTTCTTTTTCTTTTTGCCATATCCAGAATCTCATGATTTCCTTGGTTGGCTCTGTTGTAAATCCTGTAAGTCATGCACAACATCTGGACACAGTTTTCTCCAGCAGGAATTTACTGTTTGGGGCTTGACAGTCTTCACACTTTTCCTATAACAACAGCCAACTTCAATCGTGTAATCCTTCCAGACTTTCATGATGTTCTGTCAGGGCTCCCCTTCCACAGCACTGACAATCTTTCCAATCTTTCCATAGACTACCACATGTAATGAGCTTTAAAGACTCCCTAATCTAGAGGCTGAATTAGAGACAGTTCTGTCTGGGGGAAAGCAGACCACTTCAACATCATTAATGTTGAACTCACAGGGTTCTGGGTGGCCAGAGGTATTGCCAAATCAAAACTACTTTAAAAGGCAGTCCCTTACTGGCAATGTATTTCCTGACTTCAGAGACAAAGTATCAATGGAATCAATGCAGAAGAAGGGTACTCATTGTCCAAGCCTTCTTGTTGTACAACCAAAAGACTGGCAGCTGGGGACTTACCTGGTGGCACAGTGGTTAAGAATCCACCTGCCAATACAGGGGACACGGGTTCGATCCCTGGTCTGGGAAGATCCCACATGCCACCGAGCAACTAAGCCCGTGCGCCACAACTACTGAGCCTGCGATCTAGAGCCCGTGCACCGCAACGAAGAGTAGCCCCCACTCACTGTAACTAGAGAAAGCTCACACGCAGCAACGAAGACCCAATGTAGTCAAAATATATATATAATAAATTAATTTAAAAAAAAAAAGACTGGTGGCTGCTGTTTATCCTTTCCCCTCAAGGCTCGGGGGTTAGCAGCTTTAATATATAAGGGCAGTTCTGATCCTAAACCCCACTGCATTTGCACAGAAGAGTTAGCCTATCCCTTCCTGCCTTAAATCCTGGTGCTCATTCCTCTTCCTAATAAACGTCCTCTCATTTTTTTCCATAATAGGGCACTTTTGTCTGCATTAAAAACCTTGAGAGACTTGTGGTTGCCAAGGGGGAGGGAGGGTTGGGAGAGGGATAGAGTAGGAAGTTGGGGTTAGCAGATGTAAGCTATTATATATAGAATGGATAAACAAAGTCCTACTGTATAGCACAAAGAACTACATTCAATATCCTACGATAAACCATAAAAAGAATATTTTAAAAAAGCATTTATATATATGTATAACAATCACTTTGCTGTACAGCAGAAATTAATACAACATTGTAAATCAACTATACTTCAATTAAAAAAAAAGTCATTGAGGAAAAAGAATAGCAGCCTGAACAGGTTTTTTTTTTTTTAACTGAAGTATAGTAGATTTACAATGTTGTGATCAACGACTTTCTTTTAATATTTATTTATTTATTGGTTGCGCCAGGTCTTAGTTTCAGCTCTCCAGCTCCTTAGCTGTGGCATACAAACTCTTAGTTGCGGCATGCATGTGGGATCTAGTTCCCTGACCAGGGATCGAACCTGGGCCCCCTGCAATGATCTTATCCACTGTGCCACCAGTGGATTGGGAATTTGTCTGCTGCGTCTTGATTGGCAGACACTACTTCTGTTATCTTGACATATTTTAAGCTAAATCTCTTCCTAAAATTATCAAAACAACCTTTGCTGGCATAAAATTCTCCAGCTTTAGATCTTTTACCTTCCTTTTGCTTTAAGTCATCATATAATGACTTTGCTTTTTCTCAAATCATATTTAGAGTCCATAGGTATGCCTTACTTATAGCAATCCTGCACCAACGTAAAAACTGAATTTTTAATTCGAGATAAAAAGGTATTTCCCAGGGCTTCCCTGGTGGCGCAGAGGTTGAGAGTCCGCCTGCCAATGCAGGGGACACGGGTTCGTGCCCCGGTCCGGGAAGATGCCACATGCCGCAGAGTGGCTAGGCCCGTGAGCCATGGCCGCTGAGCCTGCACATCCAGAGCCTGTGCTCCACAACGGGAGAGCCCACAACAGTGAGAGGCCCGCGTAACGCAAAAAAAAAAAAAAAAAAAAGGTATTTCCCCAAACATGCAAGGTTTTCAGGCCTGCTGGTGTAGGTGCAGTGATGACCCCACAAATTTCCTTTTTTTTTTTTAACCAGTGGTCCTTAGGGTCAATTCATTTATCTTGAAATGGTGGGCAACCTCAAGTGCGGATATCAATCTACCCCAGTACACATCAAACAATTCAACTTTACTCTGCTTCTGGGGAGCACTTCCAGCAACACAAGTGACACTATGGGGTCCATGATGTTATTCAAGGTTTCTGGTATTGCACTGAACAGGATGAAAAATATGCGAGAACCGTGAGTGGTGACTTTTTCTTGCCACACAATTTACCGGAGAGACTGCTCACATGGAGATGATTACCTCACCTGGCATTTTAAGCAGATACTTGCAACACTTGAGCTCACCAAAATTAACAAGAGGTGGCCACAAAATTATTACATTAGTACAGTATGTACTACAGTTAATTTTAAGCAATTATAATTTAATAATGAATCTTTATGTTTGCACTTCTGTGAATGGCACTCATGTGTGGTTGGTTATGAATTTGTGTGCGTTGTCTTGATAAATTTTAACCTTTTATTAGATTTTTGTTATTTTATGGCAGCAAATGATAAGAGACTAGTATCTACATATATTTTACATATTAATAACATGTTTCCTAATTTTTTTTTTTTTTTTTTTTTTTTTTGCGGTAGGCGGGCCTCTCACTGTTGTGGCCTCTCCCCTTGCAGAGCACAGGCTCCGGATGCGCAGGCTCAGCAGCCATGGCTCACGGGCCCAGCCGCTCCGCGGCACGCGGGATCCTCCCAAACCGGGGCACGAACCCGTGTCCCCTGCATCGGCAGGCGGACTCTCAACCACTGCGCCACCAGGGAAGCCCCTAATTTTTTATATTAATAGGCTACATGGTTCATCTGTTAATTTTTTCAAAATATTGCAAATCTCCAAAAAATTTACAATATATTTCTTGAAAAGAAGCCACGTATAAGTGGACCCGCAGAATTCAATCATGTATTGTTCAAGGATCAACTATATTATTAAAAGTACCACTTAGTTTTTTTCCCTTTCTCTCTTTTTTTTTGTGTGTGTGTGTGTGTGTGTGTGTGATGACGACCTGTTAAAAAGTAAAAAAAAATGACGGACTTTTTCTCCTGTGAAAAGAGAAGTTTGGTGTATTTAAGAGATCACAAATCAAAGTAAAGAACTTTCAAATCCCCATATAAAATAGCCGATCAAGTCATCTCCGCAATCAGCAACTTTCTTGCATTGCGCTTGACTTGGCTCACTTGCCTACCGGGGCCATTACAAGATCACCTTGAAAACATGTTGGGCTTTTTATAAACCGTCTTCACACTTTACTTTCCAATCTAAAAGGTGTTATTCACAAATTAAGTGTTCTCCTGCAAATTAGAAAAAGCAAAATAGGTGGCAAAGGCTAAAAAAAAAATGTTAAACCCAAAATACAAAAAGTAATCCTGTCTCACCCAAGTGCATAAACACAAACCGGTTGAGTCATAGGTACCAACAAAAGTTGGAATCAAATGCCATCACACAAAGCAAACGCTGTCCAAGGGTTTAACATAACAGCCCAGACTACTCGGTCATTTCTAATTCTTCCCAAACCCTAACTACCATCCCCAAAGGGATTTTAACGTTGGTCGGGAAGACTGTCCAAGCACAGTCCGAAAGCCCAACGTGCTGCGCGAATTCCTACGTGCTGCTGCCACCAGCGCCTGCCTCGGCGGCGGCATTCCTAACTGAAATAGGCATTCGGCCATTTTCTCAAAATACGTACCAAACACAAAGCAGCTCTTTGCAAACTCGGGAGCTCTCGCTTCCTCTCGTCTCGGCCCGCTCACTGCACCACTGACACACCAGTTGCCGCCACACTCGTCCTGAACCTTTCCCTGGGCTCCCCAACACTCAAAACTGCAAGACGGGCAAACTCGGGGTGCCGCTGGGCCAGGCCAAGTCTTCCCCAGTCCAGGCTGCCCGCTCCTGGCCCGCGCGCCCAAGTCCGGGAAGAGGGAGGAAAGTTACCGCGTCGCCGCCGTCCCGGCTGCTCGCCGGCCCCAGGCTCGCCCTCCGCAGGGGGCCGAGGAGCCGCCGCGAGCGCCCTCCCGAGGCGCCGGGCCCCGAGCGCCGGAGGGGGCCCCCGCGCCCCGGAAGCTTGCGGGTTCACTCCCCCACGGCGCCCCGCGGGACGCACGCCCCGGCCCCGCCGACGGCGGAGGCTAGGTGGCCCCGCGCAGAGGGCGCCGGCGGCGGGGCGGCCCGAGCGCAGAAATCGCTGTCCAGCCCCATTGGCAGAACCGCCCGAGCCCCAGGCTGACTCAACCCTCCCGGCCGCACTCAACGGCGCCTTCCGGCGAAAGGGAGAGGCCGCAGAGGGAGGGGGGCGGGAGGGCCGCCGGCAGGCAAGGAGCTGCGGCGGGACCTGGAGCAGGAGCACGAGAGGAAGTTTCAGAACTAGGGCCCCAAGCAGCTCCGCTCCTGGCCTCAGGACAAGACTCCCAGGGACGCCCAGGCCCGCGCGGAGGCGGCGGCCCGGCCTCAACTGGGGAGGGGGTCCCGGCGCCGCGCCGCTCCCCACCAACGCCCCCGGCCCAGCCCCCGGACCGCGACGGTGTAACCCGATCCCGCTCAGCCGCCAGTCCCCGCCCGACGCGGCCGCCACCGCCGGAGCCACAGTATCTGCAAATCAGCCCTGGACAGCGCCTCGCTCCGCGTCCTTCCGCGCCCTCCCCCTCCCGCGGCCACCGCCGCCACGACCGCCCGGCCGGCCCGCCGCCCCCACCCGACCGTCTCCCAGACCGCGCCACGCTTACCGGCCTTCCTGGCGAGGAGGGGCGACGACCCGCGTCGCCGCTCCTTCTCGGACTACTTTTCTTTGTTGCTGGAGTTTCGGGGGAGGGGAGGGAGAGGGCGGAAAAGTTGGACGCTGGGGCAGTCGAGGCCCGCGAAGACCCAGGAGAGGGGCTGCAGAGAGTGTTCAGGCCTCCGGCTCTCGCCCTGCCGTCCCGGCCGCCGCCGCCGCCGCCGCCGCCTGGGGCCCCGGGCCTCGGCGGCGCTTGCTCTGCTCCTGCGCCGTGAGCTCTCGGGAGCCGCACATTCCAGCACAGAAGGCTGCGCCGCGAACCCAGCCCGCGCCGCCGCCGCCGCCGCCGCCACTCCCGGGACACGCCCCCTCCGCCTCCCGCGCGCGCCCGCGGGACACGCCCCCTCCACCGCCCCCGCGCGTGGCCGCCTGGTGCGCCCCGCCCCTGGACGAAGGAGGCTGCTCTGGGCCCCGGCTGTGCTGGGGGCGCGCCAAGAGGTGCCGGTCCGTAATCTCCCCAGACCCCCAACTCTGACCCTTAGGTCTAAAGAGAAGAGCGCTCCGCTCCCATTCTTGGTTTCCTTCATAAACTAACAACAGAAAAGTTATCCCCCAGCCCTGGAGTGCATGCACGAGAAAGGCGCTGTTAAAAGAAAAATCTACAGACTTTGACCATTCTCTTTAGAAGGACTGTCACCCGCCCTTTCAAGTCTAAAGCGCTCAAAAATACCTTTCAGAATCTCTTCAAGTCTCCATCCATAGCCACCCTTAACCAATTAAGCTTCGTTTTAAGCTTCTTTAGAAAAAAACAAAAAAACTATATATATATATGAACTGATTGAGGTTTTTTTTCTTACTGTTTAAAATTTGGAAGGCATATATATGTATATATGTAAGGAAAAAAACCTCAATCAGTGAGTTGTAAGAAGAAAATGTTTCGGGAAGATCGTGGACCCAAAATTCACGAATGAGGACGGAGGGGACAAGTCCCTAGACACAAAGTAGCAGGTCACTGCTGAACCTTCGAAGCACTATTTCAGTGTAGCAATTACTGTCAGATTACAGAGGGTAAAAAGGGTGTTAAACACATGGCAGCTGCTTCGTAAGCAAGTGTCCCATAGTAACCTGCTTCCACGTTTATAAAGTGGGGTAACCATGCATGTTACCTGATACATAGTCGTATGCTAGAGAGAGAGGGAGAGAGAAAGTAGTTTCATGCACCCCTTCTTTTCTGTTTTCACCAGAAATGCTTTATTAGTTTGCCTCTGATACCTTAAATCACAGCTCTCCTCAGAAAATTAGTGGCTCCCTTTAAACCTCTTAGTGTAGCATTCAAGGCCCTGGCTAACCAGATCTAATTAAGTTGGACTATCACTAGTATTATAATAAAGGTAGCAGCAAGTGCTAGGAGGCTTCAGAGTCGGAAGATAGTTTCTAACCAAGAGGATCTAGAAACTTGTCACAGTAGGTGATTATCCAGTCTGGTCCTGGAGAATTAGAATTTCAACAGGTGGAAAACAGAGAAAGGAACATTTCACACGGTGAAAACAGCAAGCCTCAAAACCCATCCACTGAGGCTTCCCTAACTCTTTCTGGAGCTCCCCCAGTTCCTTCTCTTTTCAAGTTCCTTCATTTGTCTTGTCTAGCTTATGCGAGAGCTTCCAGACTCCCTACTCCCCTGGTCTACTCCTCAGTAGAACTGTTTCCCTAAATCTAGAAAATATATTATTAATTTTGCAGTGTCAGATGCAAGATGGAATGAAGGCCCCAATGTGTTTTCCAAAGGTTTTGATTCTTAATATCAAATGCAAGCCCTCTCCATAAACCAAACTTGAGAACTATTCATTTTCATTGAACCAAAGAGAAAAAGAAATGCAGAAAGGAAGGAAAAAAGAAAGAAAAATGAAAGAGAGGAAGGAAGGAAAGAAGGAGGGAAAAGAGGGAGAAAAAACTTTTGTAGAACTGGTACAAAATCTTCAACATTTATTCTTTTTTAAAAAATGTATTTTTTTTTTAACTAAAATCTAATTTGAGGTTGCATGGCTTTTTTAGATGCTGTAGCCCAGGGAACAATTCTGGCCTCAATCAATACCTCAAAGATATATACTTTCTTTCCTTTTTTCATGTCCAAAAAGGCAAAAATGAAACATCTTTTTCTTTTCTTTGAAACATCTTTTTAAACTTACTAGGTAAATGTTCTTCATTTCCTCAGTCTGACTGTTACTGGAAATGTTTTATTAATTGCAAATTTATTCCCACATATTGTGATGCAAATAAATGAATGTCAAATCAACAGCTGCATTCATTTAAAATTAGTAGAGGTCCTTGTTCAAGAGATGGCATATTCAGAGTGACCCAAATTATCCTGACATGAAGGTCACAGGTCAAATTCAAGGCCAAGTTACAAATCAATAGGAACTCTCCTTGGGGGAAACTAGTGTTATAAACTTGAATTCTTAATTGTTTTTCAAGAGGTTGTATTTTACTTTGCTTCAAGCAAAATTTAAGGTCTTCTGCACAATAAAGACTTTAAAATCTCAATGAGTTCTGGTTTTCTTATTTTGAGAATATGGATTTTTCCCATATATTTAATTCATCATTAAAAAAAATTTAGGGCTTCCCTGGTGTCGCAGTGGTTGAGAGTCCGCCTGCCGATGCAGGGGACACGGGTTCGTGCCCCAGTCCGGGAGGATCCCACGTGCCGCGGAGCGGCTGGGCCCGTGAGCCATGGCCGCTGAGCCTGCGCATCCGGAGCCTGTGCTCCACAGCGGGAGAGGCCACAACAGTGAGAGGCCTGCGTACCGCAAAAATAAAAAATAAAAAATAAAATAAAATAAAATACTGAAAACCCAGGATTGACATTTTAATGTACAAAGCTCATCATCAGTTTAGGGGAAAGGGGACTTGACTCAAAATACAACTTCTCTCAGCCTTTCTCTTCCATTGAGAAACAGGCAAAATGCTTCTAGTCTGTGCTCCCAAAGTGCCATGGGAAATGTACTTGTGCACATACTTTCTTTCCCATGTCTTTCTAACATGACCATGAGGACCTTGAGACAAAGAACTGTGTTATACGTTCTCCACATGATCTTATTCCTGACAGTCAAGAAAATCAAACATCTGACAAAGTGTAGCAACCCAGCCAAAGTTAACTGGTTTTATCAATAAATGTTTCTTTGATGAGTGAACCTGTATGTTTTCCTTATTTGTCTTCAAATTATCACTTAACCTTCCAGAATGGCTGAAAGTAAAACAGCGGGCGATATAAAGTGCTGATGAGGATGCTAAGCAACTGGAACTTCATATATTAATGATGACAATGCAAACTGTTACAAATGAGACAGGAAGGGGACAGGGCACAACCTTTAAAAGAATGACACCCTAGGGCTTCCCTGGTGGCGCAGTGGTTGAGAGTCCGCCCGCCGATGCAGGGGACACGGGTTCGTGCCCCTATCCCGGAAGATCCCACATGCCGCGCAGCGGCTGGGCCCGCGAGCCATGGCCGCGGAGCCTGTGTGTCCGGAGCCTGTGCTCCGCAACGGGAGAGGCCACAGCAGTGAGAGGCCCGCGTACAGCAAAAAAAAAAAAAAAAAAAAAAAAGAATGACACCCTGAGGACACGACAGAAACTGGTTAAAACCAGCTAGGTCCAAGATGGCAGACAAGTCGACTTCCACTAGACCTTGAGCCTCAGTATATGCTCACTGTAACACATCAGCATGCTAACGGACACACCCACAGGCACTATGACAGTTCCAAGGCTGACTAGAAAAGGTCATAAAGTGGGTGCTGGCCCAAATCCTGGAAATCCCCACCCCTTTCCCCAAATAGCTGGAAACTCCTCCCACTTATTAGCCTATGAGATTACCCACTCCTATAAAAACTGACAACCTCATACCCTGGAGCCACTCTCCCCTTCTGAGATGGCCCACACTCTGTCTATGGAGTGTGTATCTCCCTGAATAACCTTCTTTCTCTTTACTATGGCTCACTCTTGATTTCTTTCCTGCACAAAGCCAAGAACCCACACTTGGTGGCCATCCCAGGGACTCGCCTGCAACCTGGAACATGACCATCCTCTCTTGCCTCACTCTCTTTTCCTGCAATACAACCATTTTGGAAAACAGTCTTGAAGTTTCCTATAGAGACATATAGCATATAATCTAGATATCCCATTTCAGAACAGAACTGAAATTTCATGCTATGCAAAGACCTGGTAGGGAAGTGTCCAAAAACTGGGAACAGCCCAAAAGTCCAACTGGTGAATGGATAAAACAACTTTAATACACTCACACAATGGAATAAAGTCTCAGGGAATTAAAACTTTTCTTTTCCTGTACTCTCTTTAGTGATTGGGATCTTTCAAATTCAACTGATAAAAGACAGATTAGCAAAAAATAACATTCAATCACCGTATTTTTGTTAAGGTATGTAGAGGGTGCAGAGAAAAGGGTGACTCAAGGGGCAGTTAGAATTTGGGGCTTATATACCATCTTAATAGGGGAAGGGGAGGGAGAGAAAGACACTTATGGGGAAACAAATGAGTTCTCAATAAGGGAAAGGGAGGGAGAAAGGGCATTCATGGGAAAACAAATGACTTTCTGGAAAGATAAATGGGCCTCAGGAGAACAGATGGGAGATAGGATAGTTTTGTGACAATGTTTGTTTACATGTGGTGTGGAGACTTCTCATGGCTCTTGATAAGAGTCAGTCATCCCTGGTGGATCCCAGGGATGGCCTCTAGTGGAGGGGATTTGAGTTCATGTTAGTTCTGTTTTTAGGAAGATAAGTAATTTCAGGAACTCAAATGCCTTCTGCTAAAAGTAATTTTTATATGCCACAGTGAGTGGGTATTACTGATCCTTTAAATATCAATAAAAGGGAGCTAGCTACTAATAGAGGCAAACTACACAGATGAATCTCAAAAGCATTATGCTAAGTGAAAGAAGCCAGATACAAAAGGCTACTTATCTTATGATTTCATTTATACGGCATTCTGGGAAAGGCTCTAGAGATACAAATGAGATTAGTAATTGCCAGGAGCTGGTGGTGAGGCAAATGGATTGACTATAAAAGGGCACAAGGCAATTTGGGTGGGTGATGTAAATGATCTATATCTTGGCTGTAGTAATGGATACCTAACTGTAAAAATTACTCAAAATTCATAGATATGAACAACTTAAAAGGGTAAATTTTGCTAAATGCAAATTATACCTCAATAAACCTAACTTGAAAAATGTAACTATAAACAATAGAAACTCTTGATTTATTGGGGTGTTTTGGTTATTTGCATTATTTTGGTAAGTGTTCCAAATCTTTTCACAAAATATTTTATCCAAGGATGTTGATTTTCCTCCTGATAGAGTCTCTACTAATTTATACTATAAAGTCACTTCTTATCCTTAAAGCTGCTTTATTCAACAGGTATTTATCAAGCATCTTCTCTGTTTAAGGTAAAAAGTGGTATGGGGGTGGAGGGCAAGTAAAGTATAAAATAGGTTTTGACATTCACCAAACTTATGATCTAGTTTGGGAAATAAAACATACCCTGCTTTAGTAAAAGCACAAACAGTAAGAGTTTTTAGAGTTTGGAGGAGAAATGGCTTCTAGCTAGGCAAAGCTTCAGAGGAGTATTTATTTCAGGAAAGTAAGCAACTCATGGGCAGTTTATAAGCAAAAACTCCAAAGTCTAGAGATCCGTTACCTTAAGGTCTTTTTTTTTAAATAAATTTATTTATTTATATTTTTAAATTTTATTTTTGGCTGCATTGGTTCTTTGTTGCTGTGCGCGGGCTTTCTCTAGTTGCGGCGAGTGGGGGCTACTCTTCGCTGCAGTGCACGGGCTTCTCATTGCGGTGGCTTCTCTTGTTGCAGCGCACGGGCTCTAGGCACGCAGGCTTCAGTAGTTGTGGCTCACGGGCTTTAGAGCGCAGGCTCAGTAGTTGTGGTGCACGGGCTTCGTTGCTCTGAGGCATGCAGGATCTTCCCAGACCAGGGCTCAAACCCATGTCCCCTGCACTGGCAGGCGGATTCTTAACCACTGTGCCACCAGGGAAGTCCCCTTAAGGTCATTCTTAATGTGTCATCCGAGAGGAAGGGAGACTGGTCCTCTAATGAAAGATGAAGAGGCAGGAGAAGGGATGCAGGAAACTCAAGTAAACCAGAATGGCAAAGCAGCTGGAGTTGGAGCAAATCAGGACTGAAAATAAAGTGCATGGCATCAGTCTAGAACAGATACCATTTTAAGCATGGGCTTGGCTTGCTCCAAGGAAGTCTTAAATAAGCAGTGATGAAGTCTGTTTGGAAAACAAAACCAGACCACTGCAATCCAATCACAGCTGTGGTTGTCAACCATGAAACCTTATCCGAATTCAGTATACTGATTTGGACAAAAATGAAATCTAAATTCCTGTGCTGTTGAAGATAGATAGATTCTATCATAAGATAGACTGTTTCCATAAGAAGCCAGTCTGCATATAACCTAGAAAAGAGGAAAACAAAGGGGGGAAAACTGGCACTGTTTACCTAACACTGTCCACAGAGCATTGAGATACTGAATCTGGCAGATAGAGGTGCATCATCCAGGTTTAGGACAAGCATAGTTCACTTGGTTTTTTTGGCTCCGAATAGATGTGAAGATTATCTCTCCTGACATTAAGTCCATACTCACAAAGTCACTTAATAGCTAATAACATATACTGTCCATACTTTGATTTCAAGCGACAATTATGTCATTTAACAACTAGTATTCTCATTTTTGCATTTCCTCCTCCTACTCTCCCCCTAACGCCTCTTACTATATCTCTTCCTTTTCTCACTCTCACTCACTGGGCTCCAGCCACACATGCCTTGCATAGTGCTGTACTAAGGCCTTTGCAGATGTACTTAAATGAAGGATCTTGAAATGAGGAGATCATTCTGGATTATCTGGTTGTGTCCTAAATCCAATGACAGGTGTCTTTATAAAGCACACACAGGGGAAAACAGAGAAGGCAACATGAAGACTGAAGCAGAGATTGGAGTGATGTGGCCACAAGCCAAGGAATCTGGCAACCATCAGAATTTAGTAGAGGCTTGGAATGGATCCTCCCCTAGAGGCCATTCAGAGGCAGCATGGCTCTGCTGACACCTTGATTTTGGACTTCCAGCCTCAAAAACTGTGAGAGAATAAATTTCTCTTCAATTCTAAGCCAGATCAGCCAACCCTACAAAGGTTTATGCTCCAAGCTTTGAAAAATGAATTCTAAGACAAATTGACAATGGTTGAATGAAAAGACTATAAATACATTATGTCAACTTAATGCATAAATTTAGCATTTATTAAACGTCACTATATCTTTTAAAAAATTTATAGGCTAGATTTTCTTACTTTCCAAGAAACCCTGAGTATGATGAATAATTATTGAAAAATCATAGCTGATAAATAAGTTACTTATAGTCAAGTAATTTTCAGAGAAAAAATGTTAAATTATTACTCTTTTGTATTATATATATTTGATGTAGGTGCATTTGAAGTTGATTGGTAGGATGTAAGATAGGGTTTTGCTTTTCAAAATGCAAGTGTGCCTGAGGCCTCAGAGGTCTAGGCTGTTCTTTCCCAGAATTCCTTAGGAGTGACATAAGTTGTTTACATGTGCTGGAGGAAAAAGAAGAAAAAAAAACCTATAATTGACTTTGGGAGGTTACTACATTGACCATATTTTCATCTCACTGTAAAATAATTTCAAAAATTGGATAGAGGGTGAGAAATACTTTAATTTTCTACTTTCTATGCTCCCAAATTATTCAACTCTTCCCAAAGGATATGTGTACTTTTATAATTTAGAAAATAAGAATATTTCAAGTAAAATAAATTCATCATGGAACATTTTACAACACTTTGTTTAGGGAAGTCAAAATTGTTACAACTTTTGGGGGAATAATTTGGCACTACCAAAATAAACACACACACACACACAGAGAAATCTTTTCACCCAACATAACCTCCTACAGTGCAAAGAGATTAATAAGAATGTTCAGTTCAGTGTCTTTAGTAAAACTAGGGTCAAGGGCTTCCCTGGTGGCGCAGCAGTTAAGAATCCGCCTGCCAGTGCAGGGGACACAGGTTCGAGCCCTGGTCCGGGAAGGTCCCACATGCCTCAGAGCAACGAAGCCCGTGTACCACAACTACTGAGCCTGCGCTCTGGAGCCCGTGCTCCACAAGAGAAGCTACCGCAATGAAGAGTAGCCCCTGCTCTCCACAACTAGAGAAAACCCGCCTGCAGCAACAAAGACCCAACGCAGCCAAAAATAAATAATTTAAAAAAACAAAAACTAGTGGTCAAAATATTAACCAGGATTATTTTGTGAAATGGGCTTACGGGAGGGTACTTTCAACAATATGCATTTCTATATTATGCAGCTTATAATGTTATATTCAAATTATAGGGTTCAAATTTGCTTATAAATTGCTTCATTCACTTAACAATTATTCGGTACTTACAGTGTCAGGTTTTACTCTTTTGAATCTTCCCTCACCAATCTAAGATTGGGATGAAAAAATAATTTGTAAAAGGAGAGAAAGTAAGGAGATGACTAACTGAATGTTTTGTGGGTACCAAGGAATCTACAGGGTGCAGAAAGACAGGGTAGAAGATAAAATAGAGGGTGCTATTTGAAGAGTTCCTTGATCACAATCCTAAGGAAAGCCTGCCACACCAGCTTCTTCAGAAAAGAAACTGAAAGCTAAAGCTAATTCCTTTAACTGTCAACCACCATCTTCCAAGATCCAGAGATTTCAGACTGAAAGTCAATAGAATTACCTCACCACTCACTCACCTTCCATATAATTGTTTTAGTGAATATAAACTGTTATCTTTGCTTTGTATATTCGGAAGCTATTAAATGAGTAACAGTCCCCAGCTTAAATAAAACAAACCCGGAACTTCTTCAAGTTTAACATGTAATATAATTCAAAAATAGACAACTATGTGGTCACTCATGGTGGTTTATGCAGACAGCTGTGGTGACATTGATTACTCAATGTCAAGGAACAGTTAAGAAAAAATGACGTTCAGTGATTAGGGAATGTGGGACCAACACAGACTCACTTTGTTCTCACAAAATCCCCTGTATAAAAAGTATGGATAAAGATAATTCATGTATGGGGACCCAGAAAATGGAGGCCGCCCCAGCAGCCCGGCCCAGGTCACAAATCTAAACCTAAGTCAGCCTGCACTTCCAGGAAATGCCGCACTCTCAAGGAAACTTAACACACACAGATCACAGTCCTCTAGCTGAGCTTTAGCTAGCTCACCTTACCCTGGAAAATAGGACCCTCTAGGCTTATAAAGAAATCGCTGACCTCCTAGGCAATCTTGTTCTGTTTCCTGTTGCCTCTTCTAAGCTCTGTAAAACTCACTGTAGCCCGAAATTCCTTGGGAAGAGTGCTCCACTGTCTGTGAGGCAGTGTACTCCCCAATCCAGGGATGGTTTTCCCTTGAACACCGTTCATCGAACTCATTACTAAATTGTATTATTTTTGTCATTTTGTTGCAGGAAGGGGGACCCCTTCTAGGGCCCAGGAGTGGGTTACTGTTTAATATTCAGAACTGAATTGTCCGAGGAGACACATGTGCTGGCAAAGCAAGAGACTTTATTGGGAAGGGGAGCCCGGGCGGAGAGCAGCAGGGTAAGGGAAGCAGGAGAACTGCTCTGCCACGTGGCTCGCAGTCTCGGGTTTTATGGTGATGGGGTTAGTTTCCGGGTTATCTCTGGCCAATCACTCCCACTCAGGGTCCTTCTTGGTGGTGCGCATATCGCTCAGCCAAGATGGATTCCAGCCAGAAGGGTTCTGGGAGGTTGGTAGGACATATGGACTGGCGTCTCCTGTCTCCTTTTGACCTTTCCCAAATTCTCCTGGTTGATGGTAGCTGGTTAGTTCCTCATTCCTTACCAGGACCTCCTGTCATAAGATAAATAAAGCAACCTAGGGCTTCCCTGGTGGCGCAGTGGTTGAGAGTCCACCTGCTAATGCAGGGGACACAGGTTCGTGCCCCGGTCCGGGAAGATCCCACATGCCGCAGAGCGGCTGGGCCCATGAGCCATGGCCACTGAGCCTGTGCGTCCGGAGCCTGTGCTCTGCAACGGGAGAGGCCACAACAGTGAGAGGCCCGCGTACCGCAAAAAAAAAAGAAAAAGAAAAAAAGCAACCTAAATAAAAGGTATGTGTCAATGGTATATGGTAGAAGGAATATGAGCTTTGGAATAAAAATCCCAGCTCTGTACATTTATTATAAACTGTGTGCTCAAGAAAAAGTGTGTAAAAATTCTGATACTTGTTAAGAAAAATTATCCAAAACATGGAAGTAAGGCAAAAAGAAGGTTGTGTATCATTCCAATGTCACACTTCAGGTCTATCTTAACAGGCCCACCCAAGGATGATTTAATTCTCTAGGGAAATGACCAATTTTTGTCATGCTATTTCATTTTGATTAGGCCCAAGTTCTGGGAAATTACATGTTAATGTGAAGACTTTTGCCTGATAGAGGGGCAAATAATTCCTCTCCAGCTGAAACGATACCTCCAAATGGCTACAATTTTAGTGCCCTGTAGGACATTAACTAGTTGTGTCTCTCATCTAGCAAATTTATTTAGCATGTCTTTCCTGGCTGACTTTACAAATCTCTATTCTTCAAATGGTCTTTGAAACAGCTTTATTGTCTGCCAGTTCCCTTGCTGATAAGTTAAACAAATCTCTCTCTCTCTCTCTCTCTCTCTCTCACACACACACACACATCTCTGGGAGTCATATTTTAAATTTGGGCAAGTAGCTAATAAACATCATTTTCCTTACCCCTTGGTTTCCTCTTTGTAGTCAATGTCATGTGAGAAAAGACCTTTTCTTTGGCTGAAGATTTGCCCACTCTCCACAGCTTACGGAGCTTATTTTTTCTGCTTATACGATACAATCAGGTTTAGTTTTGAACATGCGAGGTTTAAGATGCCCATGAAACACGCCAGTGGAGATGTTAAGGAAGTTCTAAGCTTAGAGTTCAGGGAAGAGGCCTGGGCTGACAATGTAAGTTTGAGAGTCATTTGCATCATCAAGAAGGTATTTACAGGGTTTCCCTGGTAGCGCAGTGGTTAAGAATCCGCCTGCCAATGCAGGGAACATGGGTTCGAGCCCTGCTCCAGGAAGATCCCACATGCTGTGGAACGACTAAGCCCAAGCGCCACAACTACTGAGCCTGTGTTCCAGAGCCCAGGAGCCACAACTCCTGAAGCCCGGGCGCCTAGAGCCTGTGCTCTGCGACAAGAGAAGCCACTGCAACGGAAGCCCGCGCACCTCAACGAAGAGTAGCCCCCGCTCACTGCAACTAGAGAAAGCCTGCGCACAGCAACAAAGACCCAACGCAGCCAAAAATAAATAAATAAAATAAATAAATAATTTTTAAAAGAAGGTATTTACAGTCATGAGGATAAACAGAGAGGGATGAAGGAGTGGGGAAAAGAATGAGAGAAGGAATAAAGACTGACACAGAGTTGTTGACATGATACAATACCAAATTGGAACTACAATAATTTAGAGACCCACAGAGGATGAAGAGGTAGCAAAGGAGACTGGAGAGGGAACAGAGACATCAGAGAACAAAACAGTCTACTGTCAGAGAAAACAGAGGGCTGGGTCAAATGCTGTTGAGAGGCTGTGTCAGATAAGGAGTAGAATGCATGTATTAGATATGGCAACATGGAAGACAGCCAGGACTTTAAAAATGTCGCTTAGTGTGGAGTGATGACGACAGATGCCCGGCTGGATGTGAATGGGTTGAAGGGTAAATGGAAGCTGAAGGTGTGGAGACAGTACAAGTAGAAAACTTATACTACAGACGTACCTGAGACTTCTGGAAGAGATTTAGACTCTACAAACATTAATTACTTTCCTAGCAGGTTCTTGATGATCTCACCAAAGTGAAATCCAACAAGATTAAATGCCTGGTACACACCACACTGTGCTATGTTATAGAATTCTTGAGAGCAATACTTGAGGAAGTTTCTACTCAAGTAGAATGTGGGTTCTAGACCCTGACTATCTGGGCTCAAATCCTAGCCCCTTCACTAACTAGCTCAATGACTTTGGCAATTACTACAACTCTGAGTCTCAGTTTCTTCATCTATAAGTGGGCGTGGATAACAGCATCTACTTCATTAGCCTGTTGTAATGATAAAAAGTATTTAGAATATGCCTTCAAATAGTAAATGATGAATAAAGGTTACCTTTATTATTATCTTTTCCAAGGAGACAGTTTAAGTAAGGAAATAGTTAAAGAGATTTATAAATACAAGGTATTAAGTGTCATGATCAAAGCAGGCATTGGGCTTGCAGGATCTTAGTTTTCTGAACTGGGGTCAAACCTGTGCCCCCTGAAGTGGAAGCACAGAGTCCTAACCACTGGACCACCAGGGAATTCCTAAGGACTATATGGGTTTTTTCTCATGATGACCCTATGAGAATATACTGCAAAGATATCAAGGCTTAAAAAGAATCAGAGAAAAGATGTTGCAGTTTGTTATGGAATCCAGAAAGCTTCCTTAAATAATTTTTCTTGTATTTTACAAAACTGTAAAGCCCTGGGAGTTTGTAACTTTGAGATCATATGTATCTTGAGCAAAGTTTATTATCCTATGCTTGATGAAATTTCTCAACTTGCATATTACTGCCATGAGGGAGGGAGACAGAAAGAATTTGCTAGGGCCTTGTTGCAGTTTTCTGGCTACTTTCCCCAGTGGTGGCTTGTGTGTTGTTAACATAGACTCCTACTTAGCAGTAAAGGAGTGATAGTAAACCAATCTAACCAAGTTCCTCCTTGTTTAAAGCCTATCATTGTTTCTCCACAGTAAAGCCCTTACTAAGTCCTGGTTTAAGATAGTTTCTATTCATATTCTTTTCATTCTTAAATGTCCGCTTATGAAAAGTCTTCCATTAAGACCCTGCTTTTGAGAACTGGTCCCACCGAGTTTTAAGAATTCTGTGATCTAAAGTCTCACACAGAATGTATTTCATGGGCCAGCAGCACTGTTATCACCTGAGAGCTTGTTAAAAATGCGAAATCTGAAACCCAACCCAGACCTACTGAATCAGAAGTTGCATTTTGACAAGCTGTCCATGCACATTAAAATTTAAGAGGCACTGTTATAAAAGAGGTAAAAGGAACTTAGGAAAACTTCAGGAGAATTTTTCTGTGCAAAATATCTTAAAGCAGGGCAAATTAAAACTAAATCTACCATAGAAAGGTTTTCCAAAATCAGATTTTTTCAAAATCAGATTTTAAGTTCAAAACAGAAGTTGTGACATGTGGTATACTCATACCAGTGACTTGCTAAAGAGCTGAAGCTCCTTTTAAAGTATTCAACTTTTTTCAGAGAGCTAGACTTTCATATTGATAAGTAGGACTTAAATAATGACAATGGAAAGGACACATTCTTTATTTTAGACTCAGCCCTGGGAAAAAGTCATCTCCAAGAACACGATTCAAGTAGAAGAGTTGAAATGGCTTCTCTTGCCATATCTTCTTTTTTTCTTGCCAGAATCAATGGTAGCTACTTTTAAAACCGTTTTCTATTTCTAAAGAACTCATCTTTCACTGCTTGTAGACAACCTAGAATTCTCTATGATAATTTGTTCTTGTACTATTCCACACAATCAAGAGTTTGATAATTTTGTTTGTTTGGTTTTGGTTTTTTGGCCGTGCAGTATGGGGATCTTAGTTCCCCGACCAGGGATTGAACCCGTGCCCCCTGCAGTGGAAGTGCGGGAGTCTTAACCACTGGACCGCCAGGGAAGTCTCAAGAGTTTGATAACTTTTAAATTTCCTTTCTATGAACTTCTTGGTTTCAAGGAATTCTTTGTATCCACTTCTACCTGCAACTCTATTCGTCAGGTTTGCAAGCACATTTTTTTTCTTTTTTTATAGATTTTATTTATTTATTTGTTTGTTTATTTATTTATTGGCTGCATTGGGTCTTCCGTTGCTGGGCGCGGGCTTTCTCTAGTTGCAGTGAGCAGGGGCTACCCTTCGTTGTGGTGCGAGGGCTTCTCATTGCTGTGGCTTCTCTTGTTGCAGAGCACAGGCTCTAGGCACACAGGCTTCAGTAATTGTGGCGCAGGGGCTCAGTAGTTGTGGATCACAACTCTAGAGTACAAACTCTGTAGTTGTGGTGCACAGGCTTAGCTGCTCCACAGCATGTGGGATCTTCCCAGACCAGGGCTCGAACCCGTGTCCCCTGCATTGGCAGGCGGATTCTTAACCACTGTGCCACCAGGGAAGCCCACAAGCACATTTTAATTTCATGTCTAGGAAACAATTTGTCAATTTTAAATAATGTTAATGGTAGGCTCAGAAAGACATTGAGAAGTTCATGATGATGAGCGTAGCTTACACTAACATGGGCATATTTGAAAAGTGATGAATTAATGGAAGTCAGCAGGAGCCCAAAGTACAACTTTATCCCAGTATGGCTGGCATCTTCCTTTATCTTACTGAGATATGGCCAAGAGTGGAAACCTGGAGCGTTAGGATCTGAAAAAGGAGTCCTTGATCCTTGACTAATTGTAGAGGTGTGATGGGCTGGGGATCAGGACACCTATTAAACTGTTTAAAAATTCATAAATAGGCACTATCAATTGTCTTAAAATTTAAGTTATTTCCCCCAAATCAGGATGCATTCAAGGTGAGTGTTTTATTCCAATATAATTAAACTAATATGTTGGATTAGACTACATTATGCTCATCCTTGTGAAGCACTGTCCTGGTGTCATTTACTGATCATACTGCCCCAAACAAGCCAATAATCTTGACTCCCCATTCCCTACTCTCTCAAAGCTCCTTGTAAGTAGAATGAACATGATTTTTAGAGTCAAGAAATCTGAGTATACACCCTAAAGGAGCCTCGTTTTTCTCATTTGTAAAGTGGATTGATAATACCTCTTAAATAAGGTAGAATTAAGACTAATCCATACAGCCAACAGCCCATAATCATAACTCAGTAAATGTTAGTTCCTTTCTCTGGTAGTGGTAAAATATCTTAATCCTTCAAGAAAGATGCTAGGGGCTTCCCTGGTGGCGCAGTGGTTGAGAGTCCGCCTGCCAATGCAGGGGACACGGGTTCGTGCCCCGGTCCAGGAAGATCCCACATGCCGTGGAGCGGCTGGGCCTGTGAGCCATGGCTGCTGAGCCTGCGCGTCCGGAGCCTGTGCTCCGCAACAGGAGAGGCCAGAACAGTGAGAGGCCCGTGTACCGCAATAAAAAATAATAATAATAAAAGAAAGATGCTGGGTGTGGAAGGCGGAAATGGTTTATGAAAAACAGCCCCTGGGGCACTGTTAACACCCTAAGGATGATCTTTTTTCTCTACCTGCCCTCTGAATTCTCCAGATGCAGCCTTGCAATATTAAGAATCACTTTGCCCACAGCTTGTGAACAGTTGAGATGAAACCGCTACCCAAAACCATGAGACGATGGGCATAGGTTTTAGAAAGGAAAATCATATATTTCAGTGTAAGCAAACCCTTGGAAGTTCCCTTTGCTCTCAGTATAGCCTTCAGCAGTGCCTGCAGCCTCTGGCACCATGGATACCGCCTTTACTGAGGCAATAGTCTCCATTGTTATGAGCAGCATCCCACGGTAATTGACAGCTACACGGTTTAGGAGAAGGAGGAAGGCCACAGAACAGACATCAAAGGCAATTGTCGCAAAACCCAGCTTGCTGTGAATGGAAGCAGTCACTCAGAATGTCATTTTGGAAATGAATTCCCAGGACAGATTAAAAATTTTAATAGTCACCAAAGTAAAAACTTGACCCAGGGCTTTCTATGAAGATGTTTTGACCAAAGGCATACTAGCACATGCTTCCTGGGGCTGAGTATTTCCTGATTTGCAAATATACTCCTTCCTGGTACCTCAAAAGCTGTTTGATTACATTTCCAAAATAGTGACATCTGTTTTTCATTCCATAGTAAGTTCATACATTCCTTCCTGCCAACTTGCAGCAAATAGCTATGAAGCACCTACTATGTGCAAAACATTTCTTCAGGTAATATGAAAATTTGACCATAGGGAATTCCCTGGTGGTCCAGTGGCTAGGGCTCTGTGCTTCCACTGCAGGGGCACAGGTTCAATCCCTGGTGGGGGAACTAAGATCCCACAAGCTGCACAGCACTGCTTAAAAAAAAAAAAAATGACCATAGAGGTGGGCAGGGGAACAAATTAATGCAAACAAGAGATCTTAAATTAATTATCATCAGATCTTAAATTAATTATCACCCTATCAATTATTTTTGTCAGTATGGCTCTAGACCATCAGGAAAAATTTCTCCCTAGGTGGCCATAAAATCTGATAGATGTTTTGAAGGTCCCAGAGAACTCAGCTCCCTCTATTTTCTTTGTTCCTAATATTGGGAAATAGATCCCTAATTCAAACAGTCTCTCTCTTTTTTTTTCAGTATCTTATATACTTATATATTAGTGTATATACTTCTCAACTTTTTCTGGTAAGACACCTACATGTGCCTAAAACTGATATCCCTATACCTCATTATTTTGCAACCCCCATTTTTCATTTAACAATATACAGTTGACCCTTGAACAATGCTCAGGTTAGTGGTACCGACCCTCTGTGCAGTCAAAATCCGTGCATAACTTAAAGGCAGCTCTCTGTATCTATGGTTCCACATCCATAGATTCAACCAACCACAAATTGTGTAGTACTGTAGTACACGTTCACTGAAAAACCCACACATAAGTGGACACGTTGTTTAAACCTGTGTTGTTCAAGGGTCAACTATACTCTAAAGATCTTTTCAAATCAATAAATATCCAAATTTGTATTTTTTCTTCATATTACATATCACTAGCTAAAATGAAACATTCTATTATGTTGCTTATCCATCCTCTCCCTATTTCTCTTGACTGTCATGTTCTCTCACCATAATGCAAGCAGAGAACTTGTCAGCTGCTCCCCAGGTCTGAAATACTGCCTGGCAAATAGTAGGAACTTCATAGATATTTGTTAAAGTAATGATTGAATAAATAACAAAAAATTCACTTTAAATGTTAAGGTATACACAACACTGTAAAGCAACTATACTCCAATAAAAATTAATTTTAAAAAAGTTAAGATATAACCACTTTATTTAAATTTTTTTATTTTTCTGAACTTGTGGTTTACTCCATTTTTAAAAAAATTTTTTTTTATTTATTTATTTATTTATTTATTTTTGGCTGTGTTTGGTCTTCATTTCGGTGCGAGGGCTTTCTCTAGTTGCAGCGAGCAGGGGCCACTCTTCATCACAGTGCGCAGGCCTCTCACTGTCGCGGCCTCTCTTGTTGTGGAGTACAGGCTCCAGACACGCAGGCTCAGTAGTTGTGGCTCACGGGCCTAGTTGCTTCACGGCATGTGGGATCTTCCCAGACCAGGGCTCGAACCCGTGTCCCCTGAATTGGCAGGCAGATTCTCAACCACTGCACCATCAAGGAAGCCCTGGTTTACTCCATTTTAAAATAACATAGGGGAGGGGCTTCCCTCGTGGCACAGTGGTTAAGAATCCACCTGCCAATGCAGGGGACAGAGGTTCGATCCCTGGTCCGCGAAGATACCACATGCCATGGAGCATCTAAGACCCTGAACCAAAACTACTGAGCCTATGCGCTAGAGCCCATGAGCCACAACTATTGAAGCCCACACCTAGAGCCTGTCCTCCTCAACAAGAGCAGCCACTGCAACGAGAAGCCCGTGCACCACAAGTAAGTGTAACCCCCACTCCGCCGCAACTAGAGAAAACCCGTGCGCAGCAACAAAAACCCAACACAGCCATAAAAACATCATAAATTTAGAAAAATAAAGGAGGAGTCAAGATAGCAGTGTGCAGAGATGCAGAGTTAGCTCTCCCCACAACTAGGGCGCCTGCCGGCCGCTGGTGGGAAACTCTGACCCCTAAGAAGATGGGAGGAACCCCAGAGTGAACCGGTAAGATGTAGGGGGACCAAGGGGGTAGGAGAAGTGGAGGCCAGACAGGATTGGCACCCCTGAGGCGGGGGAGATCAGGAGAGGCAGGTGGGAGGGGCTCTCTGGGAAGAGCAGGAAAGGAGCGGCAGGCGATCACCTGGCTCACTCGGGCTGGGGAGTCTGCTGAGCTCCCAAGCCGGTAGCCCCCATCCAAAGCCCCATCCAGGCTGCGTGGGCCCTGGGGGCATAGGAGGGAGGCTGGGGAGATCAGGAGAGGCAGGCTGGAGGGACCCTCTGAGAGGAGCGGAGGGCAATTGCCCCACCCACTAGGGGCCCAGGGAGCCTACAGAGCTCCCAAGCCGATCCCCTGCCCTCCAAGCCCCCTCCAGACTGCATGGGTCCTTGGGGGCATAGGAGGGAGGCCGGGGGGATCAGGAGAGGCAGGTGGGAGGGGCCCTTGGGGAGGAGCAGGAGAGGAGTGGAGGGCGATTGCCCCGCCCACTTGGGCGTGGGGAGCCTGCTGAGCTCCCAGGCCAGTACACTGCCCTCCAAGGCTCCTCCTTCCCCTTCCCTCCCCCACATTGGTCCTGGAGGCATAGGAGGGAGGCTGGGGAGATCTGGAGAGGCAGGTGGGAGGGACCTTCCCAGACCCCTGGCCAGAGGAGCAGGAGAGGAGAGGAGGGAGTTTGTCCTGCCCACTCGAGCCCAGGAAACCTGCTGGGCTCCCAGGTGAGGTTCCCTGCCCTCTGAGACCTGGGGTGGGGGCATGCCTGGGCCCCATCTGTTCCTTGAGCCTAAGTGCCACCCCCCAGCACCCCAGGGCCTTTTCCAGCCCTGTGGGTCCTGAGCACTGACCCTGCCCACCGTCCAAACCTCACCCTTGCTTAGGCCCTGCTCTCCACAGCCAAGTCCCCCCACCTTTTTTTCCTTTCCCTCCAACTCTTTTTTACTATTCTGGTACTGATGTACCTTCCAGTTGTTGATTCATCTATATTTTTATTTTTACATTGTTTCTAACATATCTTTAGTTTCCTAGTATAATTTTATTTTTTACTTTGTTATTGGGGTTTTTTTTTGGTTTTTTTGCCACCCCATACGGCCTGCAGGATCTTGATTTGTGAGCCCGGGCTTGGGTGGAAACTCCTGCGATGGGAGCTCTGAGTCCAAACCACTGGACTAACAGAGAACCTCAGATCCCAGAAAATATTCATTGGAGTGAGGTCTCACAAAGCTCCTAATCTCAGCGCCAAGACCCAGCTCTACCCAACAGCTTAAAACTCCAGTGTTGGAAGCCTCAGGCCAAACAACCAGTAAGAAAGGAACACAATCCCACTCATAAAAAAAAAAAAAAAATGAGAAAGCAAAAAAAATAGGTCACAGAAGAAGGAGCAAGGTAAAACCCTACAAAACCAAATAAATGAAGAGGAAATAGGCAATCTACCTGAAAAAGAATTCAGAGTAAGGATGATCCAGAATCTCGGAAATAGAATAGAAGCATGGATTGAGAAAATACAAGAAATGTTTAACAAAGATCTAGAAGAACTAAAGTACAAACAAACAGAGATGAACAACACAGTAACCAAAATGAAAAATACACTAGAAGGAATCAATAACAGAATAACTGAGGCAGAAGAACCAATAAGTGAGCTGGAGGACAAAATGGTGGAAATAACTGCCGAGGAGCGGAATAAAGAAAAAAGAAATAATTGAAAATAATTGAAGACGATCTCAGAGACCTCTGGGACAACAATAAATGCACCAACACTCGAATTATAGGGGTCCCAGAAGAAGAACAGAAAAAGAAAGGGTCTGAGAAAATATTCAAGGAGATTATAGGGGAAAACTTCCCTAACATGGGAATGGAAGTAGTCACCCAGGTCCAGGAAGCACAGAGAGTCCCAAATAGGATAAACCCTAGGAAAAACACACCAAGACACATATTAATCAAACTAACAAAAATTACATTCAAAGAAAAAATATTAAAAGCTACGAGGGAAAAACAAAAAATAACATACAAAGGAATCTCCATAAGGTTACCAGCTGATTTGTCAGTGGAAACTCTGCAGGCCAGAAGGGAGTGGCAGGATATACTTAAAGTGATGAAAGAGAAAAACCTGCAACCAAGATTACTCTAACCAGCAAGGATTTCATTCAGATTCAGTGGAGAAGTCAAAAGCTTTTCAGACAAACAAAACCTAAGAGAATTCAGCACCACCAAACAAGCTTTACAACAAATGCTAAAGAAAATTCTCTAAGTGGGAAACACAAGAGAAGAAAAAGACACACAAAAACAAACCCAAAACAATTAAGAAAATGGGGACATCCCCGGTGGCATGGTGGTTAAAAATCCACCTGCCAATGCATGGGACACAGGTTCAAGCCCTGGTCTGGGAAGATCCCACATGGCACAGAGCAACTAAGCCTGTGAGCCACAGCTACTGAGCCCATGTGCCGCAACTACTGAAGCCCACATACCTAGAGCCTGAGCTCTGAAACAAGAGAAGCTACAACAATGAGAAGCCCGTGCACCACAACGAAGAGAAGCCCCCACTCACCACAACTAGAGAAAGCCTGTGTGCAGCAATGAAGACCCAACAACGAAGACCAAATGCCACCAAAAATAAATTAATTTATTTTTAAAAACAGAAAAAAGAAAATGGTAATAGGAACATACATATCGATAATAACCTTGAATGTAAATGGATTAAATACCCCAACCAAAAGACACACACTGGCTGAATGGATACAAAAACAAGACCCATATATATGCTGTCTACAAGAGACCCACTTCAGACCTAGGGACACATACAGACTGAAAGTGAAGGGATAGAAAAAGATATTCCATGCAAAGGGAAATCAAAAGAAAGCTGGAGTAGCAATACTCATATCAGATAAAATAAACTTTAAAATAAAGACTGTTACAAGAGATAAGGAGGGACACTACATAATGATCAAAGGATCAATCCAAGAAGAAGATATAACAATTATAAATGTTTATGCACCCAACACAGGAGCACCTCAATACATAAGGCAAATGTTAACAACCATGAAAGGAGAAATCGACAGTAACACAATAATAGCAGGGGACTTTAACACCCCACTTACACCAATGGACAGATCATCCAAACAGAAAACAAATAAAGAAACACAAGCTTTAAATGACACAATAGAGCAGATAGATCTGATTGATAATTATAGAACATCCCACCCAAAAGTGGCAGAATACACTTTCTTCTCAAGTGCACATGGAACATTCTTTAGGATAGATCACATCTTGGGTCACAAATCAAGCCTTGGAAAATTTAAGAAAATTGATATCATATGAAGAATCTTTTCTAACCACAAAGCTATGAGATTGGAAATCAATTACAGAAAAAAACTGTAAAAAACACAAATATATGGAGGCTAAAGAGTGCACTACTAAATAACCAAGAGATGACTGAAGAAATCAAAGAAGAAATAAAAAAATACATAGAAACAAATGACAATGAAAACAGAGATGATCCAAAACCCATGGGATGAGGCAAAAGCAGTTCTAAGAGGGAAGTTTATAGGAATTCAATCTCACTTCAAGAAACAAGAAAAATCTCAGGGGCTTCCCTGGTGGCACAGTGGTTGAGAGTCCACCTGCCGATGCAGGGGACACGGGTTTGTGCCCCGGTCCGGGAAGATCCCACATGCTGCGGAGCGGCTGGGCCCATGAGCCATGGCCACTGAGCCTGCACATCTGGAGCCCATGCTCCACAACGGGAGAGGCCACAACAGTGAGAGGCCCGCGTACCGCAAAAAAAAAAAAAAAGAAAAATCTCAAATAAACAATCTAACGCTACACTTAAAACAAGTAGAGAAAGAAGAACAAAGAAAACCCAAAGTCAGTAGAAGGAAAGAAATCATAAAGATCAGAGCAGAAATAAATGAAATAGAAATGCAGAAAACAACAGCAGAGATCAGTAAAACTAAAAGCTGGTTATTTGAGAAGATAAACAAAATTAATATACCCTTAGCCAGATGCATCAAGAAAAAAAGGGAGAGGGTTCAAATCAATAAAATTAGAAATTAAAAAGGAGATATCACAACTGACACTGCAGAAATACAAAGGATTATAAGAGACTACTACAAACAACTATATGCCAATAAAATGGACAACCACAAAGAAATAGACAAATTCTTGGAAAGGTACAATTTTCCAAGACTGAACCAGGAAGAATTAGAAAATATAAACAGACCAACCACAAGCACTGAAATTGAAACTGTAATTAAAAATTTTCCAACAAACAAAAGTCCAGGACCAGATGGCTTCACAGGCGAGTTCTATCAAACATTTAGAGAAGAGCTAACACCAATCCTTCTCAAACTCTTCCAAAAAATTGCTGAGGGAGAAACACTCTCAAATTCATTCTACAAGGCCACCATCACCCTGATACCAAAACCAGAAAATGATATCACAAAAAAAGAAAATTATAGACCAATATCACTGATGAACATAGATGGAAAAATCCTCAACAAAATACTAGCAAACAAAATCCAACAGCACATTAAAAGGATCATACACCATGATCAAGTGGGATTTATCTCAGGGATGCAAGGATTCTTCAATATATGTAAATCAGTCAATGTGATACTCCACATTAACAAATTAAGGAATAAAAACCATGTGATCATCTCAATAGATGCAGAAAAAGCTTTTGACAAAATTCAACACCCATTTATGATAAAAACTCTCCAGAAAATGGGCACAGAGGGAAACTACCTCAACATAATAAAGGCCATATATGACAAACCCACAGCAAGCATCATACTCAGTAGTGAAAAACTGAAAGCATTTACACTAGGATCAAGAACAAGACAAGGATGTCCACTCTTGCCACTCTTATTCAGCATGGTTTTGGAAGTCCTAGCCACAGCAGTCAGAGAAGAAAAAGAAATAAAAGGAATAGAAATTGGGAAAGAAGAGGTAAAACTGTCACTATTTACCGATGACATGATACTGTACGTAGAAAATCCTAAAGATGCCACCAGAAAACTACTAGAACTAATCAATGAATTTGGTAAGGTTGCAGGATACAAAATTAATGCACGGAAATCTCTGGCATTCCTATACACTAACAACGAATATTCAGAAACAGAAATTAAGGAAACACTCCCATTTACCACTGCAACAAAAAGAATAAAATACCTAAGAATAAACCTGCCTAAGGAGGTGAAAGACTTTTACTCAGAAAACTATAAAACACTGATGAAAGAAATCAAAGATGACATAAACAGATGGAGAAATATACCATGTTCTTGGGCTGGAGGAATCAATATTGTGAAAATGACTATACTACCCAAAGCAATCTACAGATTCAATGCAAGCCCTATCAAACTACCAATGACATTCTTCACAGAATTAGAAGAAAAAATCTTACAATTCGTATGGAAACACAAAAGACTCCGAATAGCCAAAGCAATCTTGAGAAAGAAAAATGGAGCTGGAGGAATCAGGCTCCCTGACTTCAAACTATACCACAAAGCTACAGTAATCAAGACAGTATGGTACTGGCACAAAAACAGAAATGTAGATCAATGGTACAGGTTAGAATGCCCAGATATAAACCACACATATATGGGTACCTAATTTATGACAAAGGAGGCAGGAACATACAATGGAGAAAAGACACCCTCTTCCATAAGTGGTGCTGGGAAAACTGGACAGCTACATGTAAAAGAAGAAAATTAGAACACTCCCTAACACCTTACACAAAAATAAACTCCAAATGGATTAAAGACTTAAATGTAAGACCAAACACTATAAAACTTTTATAGGAAAAATACTCTTTGACATAAACCACAGCAAGATCTTTTTTGATCTTGAGTAACTGGAAATAAAAACAAAAATAAACAAATGGGACTTAATTAAACTTAAAACTTTTGCACAGCAAAGGAAACCATAAACAAGACAAAAAGACAACCCTCAGAATGGGAGAAAATATTTGCAAATGAAATGACAAAGGATTAATCTTCAAAATACACAAACAGCTAATGGAGCTCAATATCAAAAAAACATACAATCCAGTTAAAAAATGCGCAGAAGACCTAAATAGTCATTTCACCAAGGAAGACATACACATGGCCAAGAGGCACATGAAAAGATGCTCAACATCACTAATTATTAGAGAAATTCAAATCAAAACTACAATGAGATATCACCTCACACTGGTCAGAATTGTCATTATCAAAAAAGCTAGAAACAATAAATGCTAGAGAGGGTGTGGTGAAAAGGGAACCCTCCTACATTGTGGGTGGGAATGTAAATTGATACAACCACTATGGAAAACAGTATGGAGGTTCCTTAAAAAACTAAAAATAGTACTACTATATGACCCAGCAATCCCACTACTGGGCATATACCCTGAGAAAACCATAATTCAAAAAGAGACATGCACCACAATGTTCATTGCGGCACTATTTACAATAGCCAGGACACAGAAGCAACCTAAGTGTCCATCGACAGTTGAATGGATAAAGAAGATGTGGCACATATATAGAATGGAATATTACTCAGCCATAAAAAGAAACAAAATTGAGTTATTTGTAGTGAGGTGGATGGACCTAGAGTCTGTCATACAGAGTGAAGTAAGTCAGAAAGAGAAGAACAAATACTGTATGCTACCACATATATATGGAAGCTAAAAAAAAAAAAGGTACTGATGAACCTAGTTGCAGGACAGGAATAAAGAGGTAGGCATAGAGAATGGACTTGATGACATGGGGTGGGAGGACGACATGAGAATAGCATCGACATATATACACTACTGAATGTAAAATAGTTGGCTGGTGGGAAACAGCATAGCAAAGGGAGATTGGCTTGGTGCTCTGTGATGACCTAGAGGGGTGGGATAGGGAGGGGATATGGAGACATGTGTATGCATATGGCTGATTTACTTTGTTGTGCAACAGAAACTAACATGGTATTGTGAAGTAATTATACTACAATAAAGATCTATTAAAAATAAAATAATAAATTAAATAAAATAGGGGAATTCCCTGCCATCCAGTGGTTAGGACTCTGTGTTTCCACTGCAGGGGCATGGGTTCAATCCCTGGTCAGGGAACTAAGATCCTGCAGGCCACACTGTGTGGCCAAAAAAATAAATAAAATAATATAGAAGATATACTCTTGGGACTTCCCTGATGGCGTGGTGGTTAAGAATCTGCCTGTCAATGCAGAGGACACAGGTCCGATCCCTGGTCCAGGAAGATCCCACATGCCTCGGAGCAACTAAGCCCGTGTGCCACAACTACTGAGCCCACCCGCCACAACTAATGAAGTCTACGTGCTCTAGGGCCTGCATGCTGCAACTACTGAAGCCCGCACACCTAGAACCTGTGCTCCTCAACAAGAGAAGCCGCCACAATGTAAAGCCCGTGCACCGCAATGAAGAGTAGCCCCTGCTCGCCACAGCTAGAGAAAGCCCACGTGAAGCAATGAAGACCCAATGCAGCCAAAAAAAAAAAAAACCCACACTCTCAAAAGCATAAAATATTTAAGTAATAAAAATTAGAGGGCTTCCCTGGTGGTGCAGTGGTTGAGAGTCCACCTGCTGATGCAGGGGACATGGGTTCGTGCCCCGGTCCAGGAAGATCCCACATGCCGTGGAGCAGCTGGGCCCGTGAGCCATGGCCACTGAGCCTGCGCGTCCAGAGCCTGTGCTCTGGAACGGGAGAGGCCACAACAGTGAGAGGCCCACGTACCACAAAAAGAAAAAAAAAATTGGAGAAAAAATTATTTTCACATGTAGGGGACACGGATTAGAGAAAGACCTGAATAATCTCCAAATATAAATTCAGAAAAGTAGAGAATTTGATTTTATATAAGCTGTTCTAAAAAGTTAACCAGAATAACCTGAAATCTAACTTTTTTTTTTCAGGAAATTATGGTAAATCTTCCCAATGACTGAAATTCAAGGAACATCCAACACCTGAAATGACCAGAAGAATCACTGACTGACGCATGGACAGATGAAAAAATTTGAATATCATAGTTCTAAGCTCCATTACATATTCACTCGTTCCTGTTGTCTGCTTGCCTGCAAATATGAACTTCATTATGCCTGACTCACAGTCCTTCTTTGAGTACAGATATTGTGGAAACATGGAACTTATAGGCTGCAAGGGGCTGAAGTTCTTTCTTCTTGAGAATGTGTTTATAGATCTCTGTAAATGAGAAACAGAGAACAGCATTCTTCTTTGTTCTTTGCCTGGAACAAATGAAGTTCAGAGTAGCATGCAAAAATCAGAGAGAAAATGGGACTCCACCACAATAATAAGAACTCTGGATTATTCTGTGCTTGTTGATCATCATTAAAGATATCTGTGTATGGCTGCACAAAACAAAACAAAAAGCAAAAAGCAAAAAAAGCCCTTCAGAGATAAGAAAATTTCCCTTCATATTAACAAACATTTACTGTGGGTATTCTCAAGGTGCTGTAAGGAATTCAAAGATGTCCATAACAATATTGCTGCCCTGGGCCCCTGTCTTTGTAATCTTGGGGAAGATAAATCTGAAAACCAGGCACATACGAAAGGAAAATGTGCGGCCCCTTGTTACAATATTTTTAAGAATTTCAAGTTAGTGACAACAGAGCATAAAATCAAGCTCAGGCCCTTCTAATTGCGGGGCCCCATGTGATTGCACTGGTCACACAATCATGAAGCTGTCCCTGAAGAAAACAACAAATCATTAAGACAAAATAGAATGAGAAATGCACAAGGTGCTGAGGAAATAAGAAGGGGATAAGCCATTAGGCACCCATGCTACCGAAAACAGGCTGAAAGATTATACACAAAAATGCCAATACCTCCTCTAAGGGCAGTGGATGTGGGGCTGAGGAGGGTAGTGTCAAATGAAAAAAATGCGCAACCAAAAAGTTGAGAATTATGTTTTATTCGGTAAACTTGCTGAGGACTTAAGCCCAGGAGACAGCCCGTCAGATAGCTCAGAGGGACTGTTCCGAAGAGGTAAGGGAGGAGCCAGGATATACAGGAGTTTCTGCAAAAAAATAAAAACCAACTGACCAACCAAACAAAAAAACCCAGGTAGTTGGAACATCAAAAGATTACTGTTAATTAGAGAAAACCTGACAACTCAAGTTAATGAATATGGTGCTTTTCTATGTATGGGAGGATGCAAGAGTCTGGGCTCATTGAAATCATTCCTTTGATATGCACCTGAACTATCTAGGGCCTGGATCCTGCTTTTCTCCAGGGTCCACAGTGGGAGGATGGCTGAAGTGGCTGATGGCTTGATGGCCCCAACATCCTTTGTTTACTGATATGACAAGTGAAATTCTTCATTCACAGTTGGGAGTTGATACAGAAGGCTTTACTTGTTTGGTCTCTGTACTTCTGTAATGTTTGAATCTTTTACCATGAGTGTGTATTTATGTATTTGTAATTCAAATAAATGACTTAACTAAAGGCTACAGCCAGCCTGTTCCTTTTCTTTTCAATGAAGTATAGTTGATTTACAATGTTGTGCCAACAGCCTAGTTTCTTTTTTTCTTTTTCTTTTTAATAAATTTATTCTTATTTTTTGGCTGCATTGGGTCTTCGTTGCTGAGCGCGGGCTTTCTCTAGTTGTGGCGAGCGGGGGCTACTCTTTGTGTGGTGCGCAGGCTTCTCATTGCAGTGGCTTCTCGTTGTTGCGGAGCGTGGGCTCTAGGCACACAGGCTCAGTAGTTGTGGCTCGCGGGCTCTAGAGCTCAGGCTCAGTAATTGTGGCACACGGGTTTATTTGCTCTGCAGCATGTGGGACCTTCCTGGACCAGGACTCGAACCCATGTCCCCTGCATTGGCAGGCAGATGCTTAACCACTGCGCCACCAGGGAAGCCCAGCCTGATGTTTCTTAATGGTTATCTCAGGAGTCAGTAGGAGGACAAACCTTTGGTAATAGTTCTCTATTTCTGCACGAAGTCAAAACTTAGTGCCTTAAAACAACAATAAATACGAACTAGTTCAGACAATGTCAGGAATTTGGGAGAGCTCTACCTGGTTGCTTCTGGCTTGGGGTCTCTCACGAAGTTGTGGTCAAATGTCAGCTGGGGCTGCAACCTCATCTGAAGGCTTGATGGAGCTGGAGGATCCACTTAGAAGATGGCCCACTCATATGAGTGGCCCACTTGGTACTGGCTGTTGGCAGATGCACTGGTTCCTCACCTACTCAAATGTCCTTATGACATGGCAATTGACTTCCCCCAGAGCAAGTGATCCAAGAGAGCAAGTCAAAAGCTGCAATGTGTTTTATGACCTAGACCAGGAGTTGGCAAACTACAAGTGATGGATAAAGCCACCCTGCTACATTTTTGGAAATAAAGTTTTATTGGATCACAGCTGCAGTCATCATTTACTTATTGGTTGCTTTCATGCTACAGTGACAGAGGTGAGTAGTTACAATAGAAACGCTATAGCTTGTAAAGCTTAAAATATTTACTACATTTACTACCTTTTATAAAAACGTTTTTCAACTTTTGACCTAGCCTTGGAAGTCATGCACAATTACTTCCACGGTATTCTATTGGTTATAGAGATAAACCCTGATACAGTGTGGGAGAGGACTATACAGAGTATGAATAAGAGGAGGCAGGGATCATTGGGGACCATCCTGGAGGCTAGCTGCCACGTTCTTCCCCTCCTAGGGTCTCTCTAATAACTGTCATTGCAATTGCCACCTCATATGGTAACTATCTGTTTATGAGTCAGCTTCCCCCACTATGATACTAAAGCACCTGGAGGCCTGAGCTATGCCCTGTTCTGTCTTTGGGCCTCAGTGCTAGCACAACGGTGCTTAAGGTATAAGAGTAGCAAGAGCTCAATAATGTTTGTGAGCTGCATTCCTGTAAATTGGGAGTGTCAGGAAAGTTTGACTTCATTGGGCAGGGGGCATTCAAACAAATCTTGAAGGAGGGGTTTGATTTAAGTAGAGAAAAGAAGACAAAATAAGGAAGACAGATAAAGAGAAGACAGAAGAAAACATTAGATAGAAGCAGCAGTACAGCTATTGATTATTTGCCTGATGAATTATCATAATCTGCCCTTCTTAAAAGCCTGTGCACTAATCAGGATGCTTTTGGTTGCAAATGGCACAAGCCAAAGTGGAGGAGAATCAGGGAAGGGTAGAGGTGCAAATGTGTCTCAGGGCTGCCTTGGAACCAAACTGTAATGTCACAGGAATCCCTTTCTCCATGTTTTTCCTGCTCTTCTCTCTTTATGTGGTCTATACAGCCTCTGGTTCAGTATTGTAGTGCAGAGGCTGACCCAGGAAAAGACTTCTCTAATGCTGAATAGAAAAATTCTGGGAAGGGATTCTGATTGGCCTGGATTAAGTCACAGACCCACTCCTGTGATGGTAGTTGAGAGTTGGCAGAGGATGGAGGTACTTAAATTGGATGTGCCTACAAGAACCCCCGACTTGAGTGAGAGGTGTACTACTTCCCCCAAAGAAGCAGGATGCTGTCAAAAAAGGAAAAGAGGAGTACTGTGTGGGCAAAACAGTAATATCTACTCTATCAGTGGCTTCCATTATCTTTTTGAGCCAGCAAGAAAAGGCATTTGATCATTAGGAAACACTACATGTATATAGTACTTTGGGTTCCCTGGGAAGCAGATTTTGGATCGAGAATTGCATGCAGCTTGTTTATTGGGGAGTGCTCTAGAAGCAGTACCTGTGAAAGAACAAGGGACACAGGACTGGGCAGAGGGAGAAATTGAACTGTGATGCTCCTGCAACCTAAGTGAAGCTTCAGTTGATTACACAGAGTTCTGAAGTTGGCTTGTCAGTGGTGTCCCAAATTGTGGCAAAAGTAGGGTGGCCAACCATTCTAGTTTGTCCAGTATTGAGAGGTCTCCCAGGACATAGGATTTTCAGTTTCAAAATCCCCAGGCAAGCCAGAATACATCTAGGAAGGCTGGACCTCTGTACCTACCTCCCAAATTGATGAGTCACTGGATGTGGGCTTTCCTTGGGGAGGGACTTTAACCCTGGGTGACTCAGCTTCCTCAGAACAAGGGAAATTTCTGGGGAAGGACTCAATTCTAAGCAGTTAGTCAGCAGCAGGCAACATTCCTGGTAACTGGGGAGTGTGTGCGTAATCACAGATGGAAAAATCTGGGGAGTACACTACAGCATCTACTACAATATATGAAACTAAAACTATGTTTCAGGAAAATATATCTACTCTTGCTATGTGTGATATATTCTGATATTTTCTATTCTATTCCATTAAAATATATACTGGCCCTCTAAACAGGCATTTCACAAAAGAAGATATTCAAATAGCCAATAAACATATGAAAAGGGCCTCAACTTCATTAGTCATCAGAGAAATGCAAATTTAAACCACAATGCAAATTCTACTGAATACCCAGCCAAATGGCTAAACTGAGAAAAACAATGCTAACTGGGCTTCCCTCATGGTGCAGTGGTTGAGAATCCGTCTGCCAATGCAGGGGACACAGGTTCAAGCCCTGGTCCGGGAAGATCCCACATGCTGCGGAGCAACTAAGCCCGTGCGCCCCAACTACTGAGCCTGTGCTCCAGAGCCCGCAAGACACAACTACTGAGCCCACGTGCCACAACTGCTGAAGCCCGTGTCCCACAACAAAGAGTAGCCTCTGCTCTCTGCAACTAGAGAAAGCCCGTGCACAGTAACAGATACTCAACACAGCCAAAAATAAAAATAAGTAAATAAATTTGTTTTTAAAAAAACAAAAACAATGCCAATTGTTAGCAAAGATATGGAGCAACTGGAATTTTCATACATTATGGGAGTATAAATTGGCACAAGCCAAAAACAACTAGCATTATCTACTAAAGCTTAGTATACATATACACTTTGACTCAGCAATTGAGCTCCAAGGTACATACCCAACAGAAATGTACATATGGTTACAAAAAAATCCCAGAATGCTCATAGCAGCTGAGGCAGATCTTATTTTCCAAAGACGGCTGTAAAAATCTCTCCTGTTGCATATGCTTTCCTATATGTGACCTGGAGACCCTTCCCTAGGAGAGGTAGGGTCTCTGCCTCCTCCCTCTGAACCTAGGCAGGTTTGTGACTCATCTGGAACAATAGAGTGGCGTGTAGGTGATACCATGTGACTTCTAAAGTTAAGTGAATGGAGGGTAGAAGAATATGCCACCTAACAATGTGTCACTGGACATTAGGATTCTTTGAGCTGAAAGTAATTGAGAAAAAAGAAAATATAAAAAAAGCTCTGTGCCTTTTACTTTCATAGGACACTAATTTGTTTTTGGTTTTTTTATAAATTTATTAATTTTTGGCTGAATTGAGTCTTTGTTGCTGAGTGCGGGCTTTCTCTAGTTGTGGTACGCGGGCTTCTCATTGCGGTGCCTTCTCTTGCTGCAGAGCGTGGGCTCTAGGTGTGCGGGCTTCAGTAGCTGTGGCTCGCGGGCTCTAGAGCACAGGCTCAGTAGTTGTGGTGCACAGGCTTAGTTGTTCTGTGGCATGTAGAATCTTCCTGAACCAGGGCTCGAACCCGTGTCCCCTGCATTGGCAGGGTGATTCTTAACCACTGTGTCACCAGGGAAGCCCAGGACATAAATTTGTAATGATGTCCTCTCTCTCCTCTCTACCAGGAGGAACAGAAGTTAATAATCACCAGAGACAATGGCAGACCTATCAGTCCAGCCCTTATCTCCCGTTCGTTCCCCCATATATTTACGTTCCCACAATGTGCTGTCCTAAAAACCTGAAGTCATTTTCATTTCTCTTGTCAGTTCTCTAAAAATTTATTGTTCTTTTGTTGAGATGCTATATAACCCAAGTTCCAACTGCCCTTTAAGTTGCTCTTCACGGAGTGTTCTCATGTGTATGTGCGCTGCACATGATAATAAACTTTTGTTTTTCTCTGTTAATCTGTTTTTTGTCAGCCTAATTTACAGGGTTCCAGCCAATGAACCTAAGATGGGTAGAGGCAAAACAGTTTTTCCTCCCCTACATTAGAAAAAGCCACGCAGCTTCCTCCTTGTTCCTGGGGACGGTCATGCTTGGAATTCTGAGCCATTGTGTAAGAAGTCCAGCTGCTCTGAGGCCACCATGCTGTGTGGAAGCCAAACTACGAGGAGAGTCCACACATAGGTGACCCAATTGACTGTACTCAGTCTTAGAGTCCTCTTAGCCCCGGTGCCAGATGTGTGCTGGCGCCACTGTCAACTCACCCCCAACCATTGAGCCTTTACAGCCGAGACCCCAGACCTCACTGGAGCAGAGATAAGCCATCCTCAGAGTGCCCTTTCCAAATTCCTGATTCATAGAATCTGCAAACATGATAAGATGGTCCTTCTTTTACACCACTATCTGTAACGGTCCCAAACTGAAAACAATGCAAATGTTCATTAATAGTAGAACAGATAGTTGCGGTATGTTCTTATAATGGAATACTCTATGGCAATGAGAACCACTGATACACACAACAACATGGATGAGTTTCACAAATACAGTGCTGAGTAAAAGTAGCCAAATAAAGAGAATATATACCATAAGGTTTTATTTATATGAAATTCCAAGAAGACAAAACATATGTTTAGTGCTAGAAATCAGGCTAGTGGTTAGCTTTGGAGGGAGGCAGTGACTGGCAGGACATGTGAAGAGGGTTTCTAAAATGCTAGCCATGTTCTGTTTTTTCACGTCAACTTGGCTACACGGGTGTGTCCATTCTGTAAAAACTTATTGAGTTCGACACTTTTTTTTAAAAATTCTGGCTATTTGTCTTTTTTTTTTTTTTTAATTTGGCTCCTGCAGAGCCAACTGTTGGCTGCCTCCACTGACAAAGGCTCTGGGGAAGACTATCCTTTCCCTTCAAATCAGGATTGAATTGGAGTGTGACCCTAAAGAAAGCAGAAATATCTTGGTGTTTTAAGAATATGGACTCAAGTATTTGATAGACATGCATCAGGTTAAGTTAAAATTAATAAAAACATTTCTTTAGAACTTACGTTGTGCTAGCGTTTTATGTGTACAGCCTCATCTATCATCAGAACAAACCTATGAAGTAACTTAGTTACTAGGACTATTTCCATTTTTAAAGAGGAGGGAATTAAGAACTGGAGAAGTTAAATAACGTGCTGGAGTTCCCAGTGTTTATAAATATCTAAGGATGGAGCCTGACATATTACTGTATTTTTTGAGTTGCCTGAATACATGGGAAAACATCATATTGAAGCCTGGGAGATATGAAACTAGTCAGCCAAGAATGAAAGAGTTTACTGACACTGCTAAGTTTCTTGGCCGAAGGCAAAGTTAGGTTAGGAATACATAAATCTGGGGTTTGAGTTTCACCTCTCTTTGACTCATCTTTGACTAAGTTATGTCATTTCAGTTTTTCCTTTTGTATTATTATGTTTGTTTTTCTCCTACAGATCACTGCTTTTACAGAAATGATTGAGTTCTTTGTCCTTTTAGATCTTTGTATGACTGGTTTCTTTGTATTATTTAGGTCTCTGGTCAAATGCTACCTCCTCAGAAAGCCCTTTCCTAACCACCTTGTCTAAACGATCCTCCTTGTCACTCTCACTTTTTTTTTTTAATTCTTTCTTAGTTTTCTTCTAAGCAATTTTCAACACTTGAAACCATATTACTTACTTATTTATTGCCTGTTTCATCCATTATAATGTGAGCTTCTCAAGGGCAAAGGTTTATCTGCTTTGTTCACCCAAATCCCCAGTGCCTAGAATAGTGCCTGGAAGGAATGTACTAGTTGCTCAATTAGTACTAGGGAAGGAAGGAAGGGAGGAAGGAAGGGAGGGATGGATGGGAAGGAGGGAGGGAGGCAGGAAAGGAAGGAGGGAGGCAGGAAAGGAGGGAGGGAGGCAGGAAAGGAGAGAGGGAAGGAATCAAATTCCAAAGCTCCTTAATGTTGGTCTCTAGCTCAACACTACGTAAAAAAGGGACTGGTATAAAGACATTTGAGGACTTTGAGATGGTATTTTGTGTTTCAGACTGTATTGGTAATACTAGCTGCTATAAGAGATAAACCTCCCAAAATTTCAGTAGTTTGACACAAAGAACTTGTTTCTCACTCACAAAATAGTCTAATGCAGATGTTCCTGGTTGGG
Source organism: Mesoplodon bidens (assembly GCF_964165515.1). Taxonomy (NCBI): domain Eukaryota; kingdom Metazoa; phylum Chordata; class Mammalia; order Artiodactyla; family Ziphiidae; genus Mesoplodon; species Mesoplodon bidens. Next base: position 135,704,319 of record NC_138176.1, read on the forward strand.
CAGGTTTCCTCCAAGTATCGATTCAGGGACTCAGTCTCCTTCCATATGTGGCTCCTTCCACATTCCAAAATGTGGCTCCCAAAGTTGCCCTGGGAGTCTTCTCCCTTCCCATCACCTGGGAGGGTTCAAAGGCAACACATGGAAGTTTTAATGGGCCAGGCCTGGAGGTGCTACATATCACTTTTGACCACATGCCACTTGGCATACCTAAGGGCAAGGGAGGTTTGGAAATATAGTTCAGGTGTGTATCTAGGTGGAGAAGGAAGCGGGTTTAGTAAACAGCTAGCTGATCTTTGCCACTGTGGTTAAATAAGTTGGTCTCTGTTAGATATCTATAAATAAAGAGTTCAGAGTAAAATCATTCACTACTGTATATTTGTGTTTATAAAATCTGGAAACCATTTATTTCAAAGAATTTCCAAAGTCTCCATCTATGATAAAACCATTCCCTATTCTCAAGATCTGCCTTTTATATTCTCTGGGGAGAGGAAAGAAAAGAGAAACTTGAATTTGATTTTTGTAAAAATTCCATTTGTATCTAAATTGCTTTACAAGATTGTGAAATGTTTACATATAAACTATAGCTTGATTTGATTACAAAACCTGCCAGAGTTGTCCCCAAAGGTGTGGATTTTCTAACAGTGTGGCCGTCAATAATGCAAAATGCATTTCTGAGGGTTTGAAACTTACCACCTAGAAAAGAATGGATATCTAAAAAATTTCTAAATTCTAAGTTAGGCCCAGGTAAAGCCTGGAGTTTTCACTCAGATTGTCTTACCATAACGTTTTTCTTTTCTTTCTTTTTTTTTTTATTATTAGGATATAGTTGTTTTACAATGTTGTGTTAGTTTCTACTGTACAGTGAAGTGGAGTTCCCAATAATGTTTCTTTTCTAATAATTGAATACTGGTTAAGACTATAAGCTGCAGAAGAATGAGTTTTAATCCATTGGTGAGAGGGGTAGAAAGGTGATACTAGGAAAAAAACTAATATTTACTGAGGCTAATTTGTCAGGACTGAGCTAGGCACTGTGCCCATACACTTGACTTCCTTTAATCCTCACATCAACACTGCAAGGAAGGTAGCATGATCCCAGTTTTATCGGTGAGGACCCTTTGTCTCTGGGAGGCTAACTAGCTTACCTGTGGTCTCAAGCCAGCAAAGGACAAAGCTTGGATGTGAGCTGAGGTATATCTGCCACCAAAGCCCACACTCTTGACTAGAGCAGACTGGGAAAAAGAATGAAAATGAAGAACTTGGGAAATGAGCTAGAGACCAACACTAAGGAGCTTTGGAATTTGATTCCTCAGTCTTTTCTTTCCTAAGAAACCCCTGGAGGTGATTAATTCCTTTGTATCTCTGTTAGCCACTAGCTCTGTAGAAAGACTGAAGTCACATGCAAGGTTAGAACTTCAGATCCTAGTACCAGCTCTCTGATATTTCTGGTCACTTATTGAAATCACCTTGCAGGGAGTTTTTCCAAACCAGTTGTCTGTGGGAACAATCAAGTTCTAACTCAGATTCTGACTGGGAAGTTTTGGCCACCCTGATCACACCTCCATGGGAAAAAATGAAACTGACAGATTAAGGGAGCAATTCCAAGAATAATTTTGGCATTCAACTTAAGACTGGAAAACAATTTTCCTTCATATTTGGGCAGGGAAAATGCCTCAAGGACAGTAAAAGCCTGCAGGAGAATCCAGCTGAGAGCCCTTTTTCCTCTTTCCCTCTGCCAGGGTTCATGTCTGTAAAACAGATGAACTATTTGTTACCTTCCTGAGCTTTTGCTCAGCTGTTTATAGCAGACCTGGAAATATGCACATCATAAAGTTAAAAATTAAGCCATTAGCAAGACTTCAGAGTGAGAGAAACAAGGAAATACTTGTACTTTACAAGTATAAGAAATAAACTAAAATTCCAACCTCAACTATAAGGTAAGTTTTTTGAACCCTAAGAAATATATTTTGCAATACTGAAGGTATCATTTTTGGAAAAGCCACACCTTTTGAATCTACTTGGGTTAACACTACTTTCAAATTATCTTTCTTATAGCCATGATATAGAGTAAAAAGAAGATAAAGAAACAACTGTGCTAGGGACTTCCCTGGTGGTCCAGTGGTTAAGACTCTGCACTCACTCCCAAAGCAGGGGGCCTGGGTTCCATCCCTGGTCAGGAAACTAGATCCAGCATGCCGCAACTAAGAGTCCGCATGCCTCAACGAAGATCCCACGTGCCGCAACTAAGACACTAAGACACTTAGTTGAGTTCTCTCAACTAGGACACTAAGACCTGGTGCAGTCAAATACATAAATATTAAAAAAAAAAAAAAGAAAGAAAGAAACAACTGTGCTAAAATGTATTCCCTGTAAATTGGTACAGTCTCTTTGAAATCTTGATGAAGTATATACACTGGAAACATTTATCAAAGTTATAATACAAAACTACAAACTTTTTGACTCAAATTTCACATTCAGGAATTTATATTATAGACATACTTGCACATGTACTGATATATATACATGGTTATTCTGCACCATAGTTTATATAAAGGCAAAAGAATGGAAACAACCTGTGTCTATAGAGGACTAACTTAATAAATCACAGTATATGTGTACAATGGAATCGTAAGCAGCCATTGGAATGAATAAGGAAGCTAATATATAATGTACTGATATTAATGATCTCCAGGATATATAGTTAAATGAAAAAAGCCAAATGCAGAACAGTGTGGAAAGTATAGACAAAAGTCAACTTGTATGGGGTGGTGGTGGTGGGGATATATAAGATTTTGCTTTATATGCAGAAACTATCTCTAGAAGGACACAGAGAAAATTACAATGTTGGTTACTTCAGAGAACTGAGTAGCTGGTGAGGAGACTTCTCAGTGTCTGCTCTTTTTATCTTTTGAGTTTTCAACTATGTTAACAATTTTAAATTTATTTATTTATTTTTGGCTGCGTTGGGTCTTGGTTGCTGCACGCAGGCTTTCTCTAGTTGCGGTGAGTTGGGGCTACTCTTTGTTGCGGTGCGCGGGCTTCTCATTGCGGTGGCTTCTCTTGCTGCAGAGCACAGGCCCTAGGTGTGTGGGCTTCTGTAGTTGTGACTTTCAGGCTCTAGAGCACAGGCTCAGTAGTTGTGGTGCATGGGCTTAGTTGCTCCGTGGCATGTGGGATCTTCTCAGACCAGGGCTTGAACCCGTGTCCCCTGCATTGGCAGGCGGATTCTTAACCACTGCACCACCAGGGAAGTCCCTATATCAACAATTTTAAAGGATTTTTGAAAATTGAAACTATTGAGAATTTTAACACATAACAAAATAGTCATAACCAATAGTTTCCTTAATAATATGAGTTATATTTTCCTTTAAGGAAATAATAAGAATTGTGGAGTTATACATTTACCCTAACACCTGGACATTTTAAAGCTATCTTTACAACAACTTTGATTCAAAGAGAAATCCAAGACCAAACTGAAAAATGTACAGAACATAAATATAAAATTTCTAGATGTTTACATGGCCTCAAAGTGACTTTGCATGGATTGTTTATCTGTTGCCAAGGAGTAAAAGTATAATATCAAGTGGTGAAACTAAACAACACCTTGACTGGGTGATCAAAATTAAAATCACCAATGAGAGGCAGACAGACATATTGTGACACCATGAAAAGGACACAAATCACTTGTGGGAATGTAAAACCAGAATCTAATCATGAGGCAACCCAAACTGAAGAACATTTTCTAATAAGTGACTTGTATTCTTTAAAAACTTTCAAAGTTATGAAAGACAAAGAAAAGCTAAGGACTGTTCCACATTAAAAGAAATTAGAGGTGCCTTCAAGATGGTGGAGGAATAAGACGTGGAGATCACCTTCCTCCCCACAAATACATCAAAACTGCATCTAGGGGGGGTTGGCGCGCGCTAAACGGGAGAAGCACTGGTTTGAGAAAAGCATGGGTCGCAAGTACACATTGGGACCCTGCCATTAATGGAGGGGAAAAGCGGGGAGACGCCAGCAGATTCCATCCTGTAAGCTGGTAGGAAGCCTGAAGGCTTGATGGGATTCCAGTGTGATAGGAGGCAAGGACATGCTTCAGGACCCCGGAGGAAGATGGCGGAAGAGTAAGACGCGGAGATCACCTTCCTCCCCACAGATACATCAGAAATTCATCTACACGTGGAACAACTCCTACAGAACACCTACTGAACGCTGACAGAAGACCTCAGACCCCCCAAAAGGCAAGAAGCTCCCCACATACCTGGGTAGGGCAAAAGAAAAAAAGAATAAACAGAGACAATAGGATAGGGACGGGACCTGCACCAGTGGGAGGGAGCCGTGAAGGGGGGAAGGTTTCTACACACTACAAGCCCCTTCGCGGGCGGAGACTGCAGGTGGCGGAGGGGGAAAGCTTCGGAGTAGCGGAGGAGAGCACAGCAACAGGGGTGCGGAGGGCAAAGCGGAGAGATTCTGGCACAGAGGACCGGTGCCCTCAGGCACACACCAGCCCGAGAGGCTTGTCTGCTCGGCCGCCGTGGCGGGCGGGGCTGGGAGCTGAGGCTCGGGTATCGGCTTTCAGTCGGAGCGCAGGGAGAGGACTGGGGCTGGCGGCAGGAAGAGAGCCTGAAGGAGTTAGTGCACCACGGCTAGCCCGGAGGGAGTCCGGGGAAAGGGTCTGGAGCTGCTGAAGAGGCAAGAGACTTTTTTCCCTTTTGTTTCCTGGTGCGCGAGGAGAGGGCATTAAGAGGGCTGCTTGGGGAAGCGCCGGTGACAGGCACGAGCCGCGGGTAAGGCACGGACCTCGGAGACGGGCGTGGGCCGCCGCCGCCGCCGCCGCCGCGCCCGCCGCGGCCCGCCGCCGCCGCCGCCGCCGCCGCCGCCGCGGGGCCTGTGTGCGAGCGCGGGTCACTGTCCGCCCCGCCTTCCGGGGGGCCTGTGCACCCCGCCACTGCTGGGGTCCCCGAGACCCGGGGACGGCTTTCCCGGGAAAGCGCACGGAGCGCCACGGGCTGCTGCAACGTCACGCCGGCCTCTGCCGCCGCAGGCCCGCCCCACACTGCGCGCCCCTCCCTCCCCTCTGCCTGAGTGAGCCAGAGCCCCCGAATCAGCGGCTCCTTTAAACCCGTCCTGTCTGAGCGAAGAACGGACGCCCTCCGGCGACCTACGCGCAGAGGCGGGGCCAGGTCCAAGGCTGAGACCCGGGAGCTGTGAGAGCAGAGGCAGGGAAATCTCTCTGTGCAGCCTCGGAGGCAGCGGATTAAAGCTCCACGGTCCATTTGATGTGCCCTGCGTCTGTGGAGTGCATGAATGGACAGCGAATCATCCCAAATTGAGGAAGTGGACTTTGAGGACAAGATTTAAGACTTTCCCCCCTTTTCCTCTTTTTACAACGAATTATTCCAAATTAAGGAGGTGGACTTAGAGAGCAAGATTTCAGACTTCTCGCCCTTTTCCTCTTTTTACAACGAATTATCCCAAATTGAGGAGGTGGACTTGGAGAGCAAGATTTTTGATTTTTCCCCCTGCTCTCTTTTTGTGAATGTGTATGTGTAATCTTCTGTGTAAGATTCTCTCTGTATAGCTTTGCTTCCACCATATGTCTCAGGGTTCTATCGGTCCGGTTTTTTTTTTTTTTTTTCAATAATTACTTTCTAATTTTAATAACGCTACTATATTTCATACTTTATTCTATTTTACTTTACCTGCTCTTTCTTTTTTTCCTACTCTCCCTTCCTCCCTCCCTCCCTCCGCTCCTCCTTTCCTTCTTTCTTTTTCTTTCCTCCCTCCCACCCTTCTTCTTTCCACTTTCTTTTTCTTTCCTTCCTCCCTCCCTCCTGTCTTTCTTCCTTTCCTTTCTCCCTCCCTCCCTCCTTTCTTTCCATCCTTCCTCCCTCCCTCCCTCCCTCCTTTCTTTCTTCCTTCCTTCCTTCCTTCCTTTCTTCCCTTCTTCCTTTCTTTCCCTCTCTCTTTCTTTCTTCTACTAATTCTTTCTTTCTACTTTTTCTCCCTGTTACTCTGAGCCGGGTGGATGAAAGGCTCTTGGTGCTGCAGCCAGGAGCCAGTGCTGTGCCTCTGAAGTGGGAGAGCCAACTTCAGGACACGGGTCCACAACAGACCTCCCAGCTCCACATAATATCAAGCAGCGAAAATCTCCCAGAGATCTCCATCCCAACACCAGCACCCAGCTTCAGTCAACGACCAGCAAGCTACAGTGCAGGTCACCCTATGCCAAGCAACTAGCAAGGCAGGAACACAACCCCACCCATTAGCAGAGAGGGTACCTAAAAACATAATAAGGCCATAGGCACCCCAAAACACACCACCAGACGTGGACCTGTCCACCAGAAAGACAAGATCGAGCCTCAACCACCAGAGCACAGGAATTAGTCCCCCCCACCAGGAAGCCTACCCAACCTACTGAAACAACCTTAGCCACTGGGGTCAGACACCAAAAACAACGGGAACTACGAATCTGCAGCCGGCAAAAAGGAGACCCCAAACACAGTAACATAAGCAAAATGAGAAGGCAGAAAAACACACAGCAGGTGAAGGAGCAAGATAAACACCTACCAGACCTAACAAATGAAGAGGTAATAGGCAGTCTACCTGAAAAAGAATTCAGAATAATGATAGTAAAGCTGATCCAAGATTCTATTTCCATGATCCATAATCTTGGAAATAGAATAGACAACATGCAAGAAACAGTTAACAAGGACCTAGAAGAACTAAAGATGAATCAAGCATCGATTAAAAACACAATAAATGAAATGAAAAATACTCTAGATGGGATCAATAGCAGAATAACTGAGGCAGAAGAACGGATAAGTGAGGTGGAAGATAAAATAGTGGAAATAACTGATGCAGAGCAAAATAAAGAAAAAAGAATGAAAAGAACAGAGGAGAGTCTCAGAGATCTCTGGGACAACATTAAACGCACCAACATTCGAATTATAGGGGTTCCAGAAGAAGAAGAGAAAAAGAAAGGGACTGAGAAAATATTTGAAGAGATTATAGTTGAAAACTTCCCTAATTTGGGAAAGGAAATAGTTAATCAAGTCCAGGAGGCACAGAGAGTCCCATACAGAATAAATCCAAGGAGAAATACACCAAGACACATATTAATCAAACTGTCAAAAATTAAACACAAAGAAATCATATTAAAAGCAGCAAGGCAAAAACAACAAATAACACACAAGGGAATCCCCATAAGGTTAACAGCTGATCTCTCAGCAGAAACCCTACAAGCCAGAAGGGAGTGGCAGGACATAATTAAAGTGATGAAGGAGAGAAACCTGCAACCTAGATTACTCTACCCAGCAAGGATCTCATTCAGATTTGATGGAGAAATTAAAACCTTTACAGACAAGCAAAAGCTGAGAGAGTTCAGCACCACCAAACCAGCTTTACAACAAATGCTAAAGGAACTTCTCTAGGCAAGAAACACAACAGAAGGAATATACCTACAATAACGAACCCAAAGCAATTAAGGAAATGGGAATAGGAACATACATATCAATAATTACCTTAAATGTAAATGGACTAAATGCTCCCACCAAAAGACACAGAGTGGCTGAATGGATACAAAAACAAGACCCATATATATGCTGTCTACAAGAGACCCACTTCAGACCTAGAGACACATACAGATTGAAAGTAAAGGGATGGAAAAAGATATTCCATGCAAATGGAAATCAAAAGAAAGCTGGAGTAGCAATTCTTATATCAGACAAAATAGACTTTAAAATAAAGACTATTAGAAGAGACAAGGAAGGACACTACATAACGATAAAGGGATCGATCCAAGAAGAAGATATAACAATTGTAAATATTTATGCACCCAACATAGGAGCACCTCAATACATAAGGCAAATACTAACAGCCATAAAAGGGGAAATCGACAGTAACACACTCATAGTAGGGGACTTTAACACTCCACTTTCACCAATGGACAGATCATCCAAAATGAAAATAAATAAGGAAACACAAGCTTTAAATGATACATTAAACGAGATGGACTTAGTTGATATTTATAGGACATTCCATCCAAAAACAACAGAATACACATTTTTCTCAAGTGCTCATGGAACATTCTCCAGGATAGATCATATCTTGGGTCACAAATCAAGCCTCGGTAATTTTAAGAAAATTGAAATTGTATCAAGTATCTTCTCCGACCACAATGCTATGAGACTAGACATCAATTACAGGAAAAGATGTGTAAAAAATACAAACACATGGAGGCTAAACAATACACTACTCAATAACGAAGTGATCACTGAAGAAATCAAAGAGGAAATTAAAAAATACCTAGAAACAAATGACAATGGAGACACGACGACCCAAAACCTATGGGACGCAGCAAAAGCAGTTCTAAGGGGGAAGTTTATAGCAATACAATCCCACCTTAAGAAACAGGAAGCATTTCGAGTAAACAACCTGACCCTGCACCTAAAGCAATTAGAGAAAGAAGAACAAAAATACCCCAAAGCTAGCAGAAGGAAAGAAATCATAAAGATCAGATCAGAAATAAATGAAAAAGAAATGAAGGAAACGATAGCAAAGATCAACCAAACTAAAAGCTGGTTCTTTGAGAAGATAAACAAAATTGACAAACCATTAGCCAGACTCATCAAGAAAAAAAGGGAGAAGACTCAAATCAATAGAATTAGAAATGAAAAAGGAGAAGTAACAACTGACACTGCAGAAATACAAAAGATTATGAGAGATTACTATAAGCAACTCTATTCCAATAAAATGGACAACCTGGAAGAAATGGACACATTCTTAGAAATGCACAACCTGCCAAGACTGACTCAGGAAGAAATAGAAAATATGAATAGACCAATCACAAGCACTGAAATTGAAACTGTGATTAAAAATCTTCCATCAAACAAAAGCCCAGGACCAGATGGCTTCACAGGTGAATTCTATCAAACATTTAGAGAAGAGCTAACACCTATCCTTCTCAAACTCTTCCAAAATATAGCAGAGGGAGGAACACTCCCAAACTCATTCTACGAGGCCGACATCACCTTGATACCAAAACCAGGCAAGGATGTCACAAAGAAAGAAAACTACAGGCCAATATCACTGATGAACATAGATGCAAAAATCCTCAACAAAATACTAGCAAACAGAATCCAACAGCACATTAAAAGGATCATACACCATGATCAAGTGGGGTTTATCCCAGGAATGCAAGGATTCTTCAATATACGCAAATCAATCAATGTAATACACCATATTAACAAGTTGAAGGAGAAAAACCATATGATCATCTCAATAGATGCAGAGAAAGCTTTCGACAAAATTCAACACCCATTTATGATAAAAACCCTGCAGAAAGTAGGTATAGAGGGATCTTTCCTCAACATAATAAAGGCCATATATGACAAACCCACAGCCAACATTGTCCTCAATGGTGAAAAACTGAAACCATTTCCACTAAGATCAGGAACAAGACAAGGCTGCCCACTCTCACCACTCTTATTCAACATAGTTTTGGAAGTTTTAGCCACAGCAATCAGAGAAGAAAAGGAAATAAAAGGAATCCAAATTGGAAAAGAAGAAGTAAAGCTGTCACTGTTTGCAGATGACATGATACTATACATAGAGAATCCTAAAGATGCTACCGAAAAACTACTAGAGCTAATCAATGAATTTGGTAAAGTAGCAGGATATAAAATTAATGTACAGAAATCTCTGGCATTCCTATACACTAATGATGAAAAATCTGAAAATGAAATCAAGAAAACACTCCCATTTACCATTGCAACAAAAAGAATAAAATATCTAGGAATAAACCTACCTAAGGAGACAAAAGACCTGTATGCAGAAAACTATAAGACACTGATGAAAGAAATTAAAGATGATACAAATAGATGGAGAGATATACCATGCTCCTGGATTGGAAGAATCAATATTGTGAAAATGACTCTACTACCGAAAGCAATCTACAGATTCAATGCAATCCCTATCAAACTACCAATGGCATTTTTCACAGAACTAGAACAAAAAATTTCAAAATTTGTTTGGAAAAACAAAAGGCCCCGAATAGCTAAAGCAATCTTGAGAACGAAAAACGGAGCTGGAGGAATCAGGCTCCCTGACTTCAGACTATACTACAAAGCTACAGTAATTAAGACAGTCTGGTACTGGCATAAAAACAGAAAGATAGATCAGTGGATCAGGATAGAAAGCCCAGAGATAAACCCACGCACATATGGCCAACTTATCTTTGATAAAGGAGGCAGGAATGTACAGTGGAGAAAGGACAGCCTCTTCAATAAGTGGTGCTGGGAAAACTGGACAGGGACATGTAAAAGTTTGAGATTAGATCATTCCCTAGCACCATACACAAAAATAAGCTCAAAATGGATTAAAGACTTAAATGTAAGGCCAGAAACTATCAAACTCTTAGAGGAAAACATAGGTAGAACACTCTATGACATAAATCACAGCAAGATCCTTTTGGACCCACCTCCTAGAGAAATGGAAATAAAAACAAAGATAAACAAATGGGACCTAATGAAACTTCAAAGCTTTTGCACAGCAAAGGAAACCATAAAGAAGACCAAAAGACAACCCTCAGAATGGGAGAAAATATTTGCAAATGAAGCAACTGACAAAGGATTAATCTCCAAAATTTATAAACAGCTCATGCAGCTCAATAGCAAAAAAACAGACAACCCAATCCAAAAATGGGCAGAAGACTTAAATAGGCATTTCTCCAAAGAAGATATACAGACTGCCAACAAACACATGAAAGAATGCTCAACATCATTAATCATTAGAGAAATGCAAATCAAAACTACAATGAGATATCATCTCACACCAGTCAGAATGGCCATCATCAAGGAATCTAGAAACAATAAATGCTGGAGAGGGTGTGGAGAAAAGGGAACACTCTTGCACTGCTGGTGGGAATGTGAATTGGTACAGCCACTATGGAGAACGGTATGGAGGTTCCTTAAAAAACTACAAATAGAACTACCATATGACCCAGCAATCCCACTACTGGGCATATACCCTGAGAAAACCATAATTCCAAAAGAGACATGTACCAAAATGTTCATTGCAGCTCTATTCACAATAGCCCGGAGCTGGAAACAACCTAAGTGTCCATCATCGGATGAATGGATAAAGAAGATGTGGCACATATATACAATGGAATATTACTCAGCCATAAAAAGAAACGAAACTGAGCTATTTGTAATGAGGTGGATAGACCTAGAGTCTGTCATACAGAGTGAAGTTAGTCAGAAAGAGAAAGACAAATACCGTATGCTAACACATATATACGGAATTTAAAAAAAAAATGTCATGAAGAACCTAGGGGCAAAACGAGAATAAAGACACAGACCTACTTGAGAATGGACTTGAGGATATGGGGAGGGGGAAGGGTAAGCTGTGACAAAGCGAAAGAGAGGCATGGACATATATACACTACCAAACGTAAGGTAGATAGATAGTGGGAAGCAGCCGCAGAGCACAGGGAGATCAGCTCGGTGCTTTGTGACCGCCTGGAGGGGTGGGATGGGAAGGGTGGGAGGGAGGGAGATGCATGAGGGAAGGGATGTGGGAACAGATGTATATGTATGACTGATTCACTTTGTTATAAAGCAGAAACTAATTAAAAAAAAAAAAAAGAGAAATCTAGAAACAATAAATGCTGGAGAGGGTGTGGAGAAAAGGGAACACTCTTGCACTGCTGGTGGGAATGTGAATTGGTACAGCCACTATGGAGAACGGTATGGAGGTTCCTTAAAAAACTACAAATAGAACTACCATATGACCCAGCAATCCCACTACTGGGCATATACCCTGAGAAAACCATAATTCCAAAAGAGACATGTACCAAAATGTTCATTGCAGCTCTATTCACAATAGCCCGGAGCTGGAAACAACCTAAGTGTCCATCATCGGATGAATGGATAAAGAAGATGTGGCACATATATACAATGGAATATTACTCAGCCATAAAAAGAAACGAAACTGAGCTATTTGTAATGAGGTGGATAGACCTAGAGTCTGTCATACAGAGTGAAGTAAGTCAGAAAGAGAAAGACAAATACCGTATGCTAACACATATATACGGAATTTAAAAAAAAAATGTCATGAAGAACCTAGGGGCAAAACGGGAATGAAGACGCAGACCTACTTGAGAATGGACTTGAGGATATGGGGAGGGGGAAGGGTGGGCTGTGACAAGGCGAAAGAGAGGCATGGACGTGTATACACTACCAAACGTCAGGTAGATAGATAGTGGGAAGCAGCCGCAGAGCACAGGGAGATCAGCTCGGTGCTTTGTGACCGCCTGGAGGGGTGGGATGGGGAGGGTGGGAGGGAGGGAGATGCATGAGGGAAGGGATGTGGGAACAGATGTATATGTATGACTGATTCACTTTGTTATAAAGCAGAAACTAATTAAAAAAATGAATAAATAAACTTAAAAAAAAATGGATAACCAGTGGACCTACTGTATAGCACAGGGGACTCTGCTCAATGTTATGTGGCAGCCTGGATGGGAGGGGAGTTTGGGGGAGAATGGGTACATGCATATGTATAGCCGAGTCCCTTTGCTGTGCATCTGAAACTATCACAACATTGTTAATCGGCTATACTCCAATATAAAATAAAAAGTAAAAAAAAAAAAAAAAAAAAAAAAAAAACTGCATCTACATGTGGAACAACTCCTACAGAACACCTACTGAACGCTGGCAGAAGACCTCAGACCTCCCAAAAGGCAAGAAACTCCCCACATACCTGGGTAGGGCAAAAGAAAAAAGAATAAACAGAGACAAAACGATAGGGACGGGACCTGCACCAGTGGGAGGGAGCCGTGAAGGAGGAAAGGTTTCCACACACTAGGAAGCCCCTTCACTGGCAGAGATGGGGGGATGGGTGGGGGAGAAGCTTCAGAGCCACGGAGGAGAGCGCAGCAACAGGGTGCAGAGGACAAAGCGGAGAGATTCCCATACAGAGGATTGGTGCCGACCAGCACTCACCAGCCCGAGAGGCTTTTCTGCTCACCCGCTGGGACGGATGGGGGCTGGGAGCTGAGGCTCAGGCTTTGGAGATCAGATCCCAGGGAGAGGACTGGGGTTGGCTGCGTGAACACAGCCTGAGGGGCCTATTGTGCCACAGCTAGCCGGGAGGCAGTCCAGGAAAAAGTCTGGACCTGCCTAAGAGGCAAGAGACTATTGTTTCAGGGTGCACAAGGAGAGGCGATTCAGAGCACCGCCTAAACGAGCTCCAGAGACAGGTACGAGCTGTGGCTATCAGCATGGACACCAGAGACCGACATGAAATGCTAAGGCTGCTGAAGCCACCAAGAAGCCTGTGTGCATGCACAGGTCACTATCCACACCTCCCCTCCCGGGGCCTGTGCAGCCCACCACTGCCAGGGTCCCATGATCCAGGGACAACTTCCCCGGGAGAATGCACGGCGCACCTCAGGTTGGTGCAACGTCACGCCTGCCTCTGCCGCCTCAGGCTCACCCCACATTCTGCACCCCTCCCTCCACCCGGCCTGAGTGAGCCAGCGCCCCCTAATCAGCTGCTACTTTAACCCCGGCCTGTCTGGGTGGGGAGCAGACGCCCTCAGGTGACCTACATGCAGAGGCGGGGCCACATCCAAAGCTGAACCCCGGGAGCTGTGCGAACAAAAAGAGAAAGGGAAATCTCTCCCAGCAGCCTCAGGAGCAGCGGATCAAATCTCCACAATCAACTTGATGTACCCTGCATCTGTGGAATAACTGACTAGACAATGAATCATCCCAAAATTGAGGCGGTGGACTTTGAGAGTAACTGCAGACTTGGGGTTTGCTTTCTGCATCTGATTTGTTTCTGGTTTTGTTTATCTTAGTTTAGTATTTAGAGCTTATTATCTTTGTGTTTATTGATTTGGTTGCTCTCTTCCTTTTTATATATATATACTTTATATATATATATTTTTTTCCTTTTTCTCTTTTTGTGAGTGTGTATGTGTATGCTTCTTTGTGTGATTTTGTCTCTAAGCTTTGCTTTTGCCATTTGTCCTAGGGTTCTGTCTTTCCTTTTTTTTTTTTTTTTTTTGAAGTGACACAGAGGTTTAGGATGTTATTCACGTACATACATAAATATCAATAATGTTATATCACTACTTGGAAAAAAGTTCAACATCCATAATCATTTAAGAAAATGCAAATTAAAACAACAACGAGCAACAGATTTTAAACTAATTCCATTAGGGTAACAAAATTATCCAAATTGGTAAAACTGTAGTGAAACAGGCACTATACTAAGTTAATGGCCCTAATGCTCTTGTAAAATGGTATTACTCTTTTGGAAAGCAATATTGCAATCCTACCAAGACCCATAAAAATATTAGCACACTTTCATTATTTTAACCATTAATACAGCTTCTGGATATTATAAGAAAAAAGATACAATTCTGAATTATAGTAACTTTGTATAGGTTTCAACCGTAATTCTTTTTCTGTTGCTCATCTTTACGTGAAATTAATGTTTTTGAATTTTTAAGATAGAAATGTGAATCAGGATATAGTTTTAGGTATATAAGTCCCTTTTCTGTTATTTTCATGAAATAATTAAAAATCTGGCCCCTAGGATACTTTCAAGATCACTTGGCTCTGGTCCCCTCTCCCATGCTTATCTGGTTTCTTTTTCATTTTGTCTTCATTGTCCTTGTCCTGCTTGACTTGTTCTGCAGATTCCTCTCAGTGTGAGGCTGTGTACTGGAAGGGAAGTTTTGGCTGCTTAATTCTGGAACTCTAGAGCTCCAGACAGCTCTAGAAAACCTTACCATGAACCCCCTGTACTCTTCACCTGTGGGCAAATTTAGGCTTCTGCCATTCTCAGGCCAATTAGACTCTCTACTGTTTCCTTCTGCTTCCTCCTACAGAGATGCCAATGCTACACAAATCTTGGAGCTGTTGATAGTTTGTCCCTAGTTTCTCTGATCAACTAGGTTTTGTTACAGATATTGCCCAAGTGCTTTTGGTTATGCTATCCTAGTTATTCTGTTAAGGATTCGGGAAAATTCAAAAACTATGCTACAACCACTGTCATCATCCCCGAATTCCAATAACTCTGAATGATTTTTGACAGAATGCATGAATGGGAATACACAAATGAATAGACTAGTATTGCTAAACTGTTTCCATTCCATTCTCTTTTCCATTACTTTTGCCTCCATTCAACCAACTATCTTAATAAAGTGGATGATTTCATGAAAAAGAGGTGCAGAGACTGATAAGGCAAGACGTTTAATGAATAAGGACTTTAAATTGGTAAAGGAGTGAACTACTCAGTTAACTGAAAGAAACAATTCCTATTCATTCCCCCTTGATGTTATTCTGCAATATCTGCATGGGTCAGAGACAGTTACTTAAGATAATTTTTTTTTTTTTTTGGTGGTACGCGGGCCTCTCACTGTTGTGGCCTCTCCCATTGTGGAGCACAGGCTCCGGACACGCAGGCTCAGCGGCCATGGCTCATGGGCCCAGCCGCTCCACGGCATGTGGGATCTTCCCAGACTGGGGCACGAACCCGTGTCCCCTGCATCGGCAGGCAGACTCTCAACCACTGCGCCACCAGGGAAGCCCACTTAAGATACTTTTGATTATTGTCAGGGGTCTAAAATATACTTCCTGGGGAAATGCTACTTTATTTATCTTTCTATGCCCCATGTATTGCAGTCCTGAGATAAACCGTCTGTCAGTCTGTTTTTAGCTTATACTTAAATAAGATTAGCCTTACATAGGCAAGGAAATTTTTATTTTGAGCCCTTTCTTTCTATTCATCAACATCCTATTTGATGAAACAAGAACAAATTCCTCCTTTTTTTTCAAATGAAAAGCCACAGAATCCAGTAAAAGTTAAGAATATATCTGGATATTTATCCTCAGTAAGTTTCTTCTTGACTGGTTTTTTTCTTTTTTTTTTTTTGGCTGTTTGGTCTTCATTGCTGTGCATGGGCTTTCTAGTTGTGGTGAGTGGGGGCTACTCCTCATTGCAGTGGTTTCTTTTGTTGTGGAGCACAGGCTCTAGGAGCGTGAGCTTCAGTAGTTGTGGCTCACAGGCTCTAGAGCTTGGGCTCAGTGGTTGTGGTGCACGAGCTTAGTTTCTCTGAGGCATGTGGGATCTTCTCAGACCAGGGCTCGAACCCATGTCCCCTGCATTGGCAGGCAGATTCTTAACCACTGTGCCACCAGGGAAGTCCTTGAGTGATTTTTAATTCCCAAAAGAACACAGTAATTTAAGTTTCCATTTCAAGAAGCTGAGGATTCCAACTTGGATCTAATTTTTTAACTATGGCAATATACTCCTGCATTGCTTGGCTGGGGCTTGAATCACGAAGTGCTTTCCATGCTTCCCTGCTTGTACCGGGCATACAGGTACAAGAGCTGCTCCCTGCTGGCCCCGTGAACCAGGCCTTGGAAGTGCACTGCAGCCTTCTCAAACAGCTCTGTCAGGCTCTTGGAGGCCTCGGTCTCCGGGCTCTGGAGGGATTCCACATCCCTGGAGTCGTCCCCTGAGTTCAGCTCTCCACCGCTGTCACCCGTGGTGGCTCCCGCAGGCAGGAATGGCAAAGCCATGTGACCGCATGTCTTCTTCAGATGGGGTGTGATGCTGGCTTGGGGGCCTGGCCCACCAGTCTCGGTCTTGAGCCCGAGCTCAAGTCGGACCCAAGCTCACTTACTCGCGTTCCTCGCATAACTCTGCCTCCCTCACTCCCCCTTCCCTCCCTGGGCGTGCGGGGCGGGTTCCACCACCCTCTGCAGCTCTCCCCCACTGCCCGGTCTCTTCCAGCTACCCCTGGCTAACAGCGGACTCGGGATAGGATGGGTCCCTCCAGTGGCACGGCCTTGTTTTGTTTTTAGTATAGTTTTTATTGCTTGTTATCATTGGTGGATTTGTTTTTTGGTTTGGTTGCTCTCTTCTTCCTTTCTCTTTTTTTTATTACCTTTTAATATTTAATAATTTTAAAAATTTAATAACTTTATTTTATTTATTTGTTTTCATTCTTTCTTTTCTTTCCTCCCTTTTCTTCTGAGCCGTGTGCTGACAGGGTCTTGGTGCTCTGGCCAGGTGTCAGGCCTGAGCCTCTGAGGTGGGAGAGCCGAGTTCAGGACATTGGTCCACCAGAGACCTCCCGGCCCCATGTAATATCAAACAGCGAAAGCTCTCCCAAAGATCTCCATCTCAATGATAAGACCAAGCTCCATTCTACGACCAGCAAGCTACAGTGCTGGACACCCTATGCCAAACAACTAGCAAGACAGGAACACAACCCACCCATTAGCAGAGGCTGCCTAAAATCTTAAGTTCACAGACACCAAAACACACAACAGGACATGGTCCTGCCCACCAGAAAGACAAGATCCAGCCTCATCCACCAGAACACAGGCACAAGTCCCCTCCACCAGGAAGCCTACACAACCCACTGAACTAACCTTACCCCCTGGGAGCAGACACCAAAAACAATGGAAACTATGAACCTGCAGCCTGCAAAAGGAGACCCCAAAGACAGTAAGTTAAGCAAAATGAGAAGACAGATAACTACACAGCAGATGAAGGAGCAAGGTAAAAACCCACCAGACCAAACAAATGAAGAGGAAATAGGAAGTCTACATGAAAAATAATTCAGAATAATGACAGTAAAGATTATCCAAAATCTTGGAAATAGAATGGAGAATATACAAGAAACATTTAACAAGGACCTAGAAGAACTATGTCAAAGAGCAAACAAACAATGATGAACAACACAATAAATGAAATTAAAAATTTTCTAGAAGGAATCAATAGCAGAATAACTGAGGCAGAAGAATGGAAAAGTGACCTGGAAGATAAAATAGTAGAAATAACTACCACAGAGCAGAATAAAGAAATAAAGAATGAAAGGAATTAAGGACAATCACAGAGACCTCTGGGACAACATTAAACACACCAGCTTTCAAATTATAGGGGTCCCAGAAGAAGAAGAGAAAAAAAAGGGACTGAGAAAATATTTGAAGAGATTATAGTTGAAAACATCACTAATATGGGTAAGGAAACAGTCAATCAAGTCCAGGAAGTGCAGAGAGTCCCATACAGGATAAATCCAAGGAGAAACATGCCAAGACACATATTAATAATCAAACTATCAAAAATTAAATACAAAGAAAAAATATTAAAGGCAGCAAGGGAAAAGCAACAAATAACATACAAGGGAATCCCCATAAGGTTAACAGCTGATCTTTCAGCAGAAAATCTGCAAGCCAGAAGGGAGTGGCAGGACATATTTAAAGTGATGAAAGGGAAACCTAGAACTAAGATTACTCTATCCAGCAAAGATCTCATTCAGATTCAGTGGAGAAATTAAAACCTTTACAGACAAGCAAAAGCTAAGAGAATTCAGCACCACCAAACCAGTTTTACAACAAATGATAAAGGAACTTCTCTATGCAGGAAACACAAGAGAAGGAAAAGACTTACAATAAGAAACCCAAATCAATTAAGGAAATGGTAATAGGAACATACATATTGATAAATACCTTAAACGTAAATGGATTAAATGTTCCAACCCAAAGACATAGACGGGCTGAATGGATACAAAAACAAGGCCTGTATATATGCAGTCTACAAGAGACCCACTTCAGACCTAGAGACACATACAGACTGAAAGTGAGGGGGTGGAAAAAGATATTCTATGCAAACGGAAATCAAAAGAAAACCAGAGTAGCAATTCTCATATAAGACAAAATAGACTTTAAAATAAAGACTATAACAAGAGACAAAGAAGGACACTACATAATAATCAAGGGATTGATCCAAGAAGAAGACATAACAATTGTAAATATTTATGCACCCAAAATAGGAGCACCTCAATACATAAGGCAAATGCTAACAGCCATAAAAGGGGAAATCGACAGTAACACAATAACATTAGGGGACTTTAACACGCCACTTCCACCAATGGACAGATCATCCAAAATGAAAATAAATAAGGAAACACAGCTTTAAATGACACATTAAACAAGATGAACTTAACTGATATTTATAGGGCATTCCATCCAAAAACAACAGAATACACTGTCTTCTCAAGGGCACATGGAACATTCTCCAGGATAGATTATATCTTGGGTCACAAATCAAGCCTCGGTAAATTTATGAAAATTGAACTCGTTACCAAGTATCTTTTCCGACCACAATGCTATGAGACTAGATATCAATTACAGGAAAAAAATCTGTAAAAAATACAAACTCATGGAGGCTAAACGATACTCTACTAAATAGCCAAGAGATCACTGAAGAAATCAAAGAGGAAATAAAAAAAAAACCCAGAAACAAATTACAATGAAAAGACAACAACCCAAAACCTGTGGGATGCAGCAAAAGCAGTTCTAAGAGGGAAGTTTATAGCAATATAATCCTACCTCAAGAAACAAGAAACATCTCAAATAAGCAACCTAATTTTACACCTAAAGCAATTAGAGAAAGAAGAACAACCCCCCCCCAAAGTTAGCAGAAGTAGAGAAATCATAAAGATCAGATCAGAAAAAAAGGGAAAAGAAATGAAGGAAATGACAACAAGATCAATAAAACTAAAAGCTGTATCTTTGACAAGATAAAATTTATAAACCATTAGCCAGACTCATCAAAAAAAAAAAAAAAGAGAGAGAAGACTCAAATCAGTAAAATTAGAAATGAAAAAGAAGTAACAACTGACACTGCAGAAATACAAAGGATCATGAGAGGTGACTACAAGCAGCTATATGCCAATAAAATGAATAACCTAGAAGAAATGGACAAATTCTTAGAAAAGCACAACCTTCCAAGGCTGAACCAGGAAAAAAATAGAAAATATAAACAGGCCAACCACAAGCAGTGAAATTGAAACTGTGATAAAAAAATCTTCCAACAAACAAAAGCCCAGGACCATATGGCTTCACAGGCGAATTCTATCAAACATTCAGAGAAGAGCTAACACCTATCCTTCTCAAACTCTTCCAAAATATAGCAGAGGGAGGAACACTCTCAAACTCATTCTATGAGGCCACCATTACCCTGATAGAAAAACCAGACAAAGATGTCACAAAAAAAACTACAGGCCAATAGTACTGATGAACATAGATGCAAAAATCCTCAACAAGGGCTTCCCTGGTGGCAGGGTGGTTAAGAATCTTCCTGCCAATGCAGGGGACATGGGTTCGAACCCTGGTCTGGGAAGATCCCACATGCCGCGGAGCAACTAAGCCCATGTGCCACAACTACTGAGCCTGTGCTCTAGAGCCTGCAAGCCACAACTACTGAGCCTGCGTGACACAACTACTGAAGCCCATGTGTCTAGAGCCCATGCTCCACAACAAGAGAAGCCACCACAATGAGAAGCACACGCACTCCAACGAAGAGTAGTCCCCGCTCACCACAGCTAGAGAAAGCCTGCACTCAACAAGGAAGACCCAACACATCCAAAAATAAATGATAATAATAATAAAAAAATGTCCTCAACAAAATACTAGCAAACAGAATCCAACAGCACATTAAAAGGATCATACACCACGATCAAGTGGGTTTTATCCCAGGAATGCAAGGATTCTTCCATATACACAAACCAATCAATATGATAAACCATATTAACAAATTGAAGGAGAAAAACCATATGATCATCTCAATAGATGCAGGAAAAGGTTTTGACAAAATTCAACACCCATTTATGTTAAAATCCTTCCAGAAAGTAGGTATAGAGGGAACTTACCTCACACAATAAAGGCTATATATGACAAACCCACAGCCAACATCGTTCTCAATGGTGAAAAACTGAAACCATTTCCACTAAGATCAGGAACAAGACAAGGTTGCCCATTCTCACCACTACTAATCAACATAGTTTTGGAAGTTTTAGCCACAGCAATTAGAGAAGAAAAAGAAATAAAAGGAATCCAAGTCAGAAAAGAAGGAAAATTGTCACTAGTTACAGATGATATGATACTATACATAGAGAATCCTAAAGATGCTACCAGAAAACTACTAGAGTTAATCAGTGAATTTGGTAAATTTAGTAGCAGGATACAAAATTAATGCACAGAAATCTCTTACATTCCTATACACTAATGATGAAAAATCTGAAAGAGAAATTAAGGAAACACTCCCATTTACCATTGCAACAAAAAGAATAAAATAACTAGGAATAAACCTACCTAAGGAGACAAAAGACCTGTATGCACAAAATTATAAGACACTGATGAAAGAAATTAAAGATGATACAAACAGATGGAGAGATATACCATGTTCTTGAATTGGAAGAAGCAACATTGTGAAACCCACTATACTAGACAAAGCCATGTACAGATTCAATGCAATCCCTATCTAACTACCAATGGCATTTTTCACAGAACTAGAATAAAAAATTTCACAATTTGTATGGAAACACAAAAGACCCCGAATAGCCAAAGCAATCTTGAGAAAGAAAAACGGAGCTGGAGGAATCAGGCTCCAAGACTTCAGACTATACTACAAAGCTACAGTAATCAAGAGAGTATGGTACTGGCACAAAAACAGAAATATAGATCAATGGAACAGGATAGAAAGCCCAGAGATAAACCCACACACAAATGGTCACCTTATCTTTGATAAAGGAGGCAAGAGTATACAATGGAGAAAAGACAGCCTCTTCAATAAGTGGTGCTGTGAAAACTGGACAGCTACATGTAAAAGAATGAAATTAGAACACTCCCTAACACCATACACAAAAATAAACTCAAAATGGATTAAAGACTTAAATGTAGGGCCAGACACTACAAAATTCTTAGAGGAAAACATAAGCAGAACACTCCATGACGTAAATCACAGCAAGATCCTTTTTGATCCACCTCCTAGAGAAATGGAAATAAAAACAAAAATAAACAAATGGGACCTAATGAAACTTCAAAGCTTTTGCACAGCAAAGGAAACCATAAACAAGATGGAAAGACAACCCTCAGAATGGGAGAAAATATTTGCAAACAAAGCAACTGACAAAGGATTAACCTCCAAAATATACAAGCAGCTCATGCAGCTCAATACCAAAAAAACAAACAACCCAATCCAAAAATGGGCAGAAGGCCTAAATAGACATTTCTCCAAAGAAGATATACAGATTGCCAACAAACACATGAAAGGATGCTCAACATCACTAATCATTAGAGAAATGCAAATCAAAACTACAATGAAGTATCACCTCACACCAGTCAGAATGGCCATCATTTAAAAATCTACAAACAATAAACGCTGGAGAGGGTGTGGAGAAAAGGGAACCCTCTTGCACCATTGATGGGTGTCTAAATTGAAACAGCCACTATGGAGAGCAGTATGGAGTTTCCTTAAAAAACTAAAAATAGGGCTTCCCTGGTGGCGCAGTGGTTGAGAGTCCGCCTGCCGATGCAGGGGACGCGGGTTCATGCCCCGGTCCGGGAGGATCCCATGTGCCTTGGAGCAGTTGGGCCCGTGAGCCATGGCTGCTGAGCCTGCGCATCCGGAGCCTGTGCTCCGCAACGGGAGAGGCCACGGCAGTGAGAGGCCCGAGTACCGCAAAAAACAAACAAACAAACAAACAAACAAAAAAACTAAAAATAGAACTACCATACGACCCAGCAATCCCACTACTGGGCATGCACACTGAGAAAACCATAATTCAAAAAGAGTCATGGGGCTTCCCTGGTGGCGCAGTGGTTGAGAGTCCGCCTGCCGATGCAGGGGACACGGGTTCGTGCCCCAGTCCGGGAGGATCCCACATGCCGCGGAGCGGCTAGGCCCGTGAGCCATGGCCGCTGAGCCTGCGCGTCCGGAGCCTGTGCTCCGCAACGGGAGAGGCCACAACAGTGAGAGGCCCGCGTACCGCAAAAAAAAAAAAAAAAAACCAAAAAAAAAAAAAAAAAAGAGTCATGTACCACAATGTTCACTGCAGCTCTATTTACAATAGCCAGGACGTGGAAGCAACCTAAGTGTCCACTGACAGATGAATGGATAAAGAAAATGTGGCACATATATACAATGGAATATTACTCAGCCATAAAAGGAAATGAAATTGAGTTATCTGCAGTGAGGTGGATGGACCTAGAGTCTGTCATACAGAGTGAAGTAAGTCAGAAAGAGAAAAACAAATGCCTTATACTAACACATATATATGGAATCTAAAAGAAAACTGGTTCTGATGAACCTAGGAGCAGGACAGGAATAAGGACACAGACGTAGAGTATGGACTTTAGGACACGGGGAGGGGGAAGGGTAAGCTGGGATGAAGTGAGAGAGTGGCATGGACGTATATACACTACCAAATGTAAAATAGCTAGTGGGAAGCAGCCGCATAGCACAGGGAGAGCAGCTCGGTGCTTTGTGTCCACCTAGAGGGGTGGGATAGGGAAGAGATATGAGAATATATGTGTATGTATGGCTGATTCACTTTGTTATACAGCAGAAACTAACACACCATTTGTAAAGCAATCATACTCCAATAAAGATGTTAAAAAAAATCAAAGAAAAAAAAAGAAAAAGTCACAGTTACTAATGGACATAACGGATTACAAATCACAACCGCAGTAATGGTAAAAAGGGAGCAAAAATTGCATGCATCAAAAACTGAATTTTGCAACCCCACAAAAGGTGTACATGTGCTTAAATAAAGACGTGAACCTTCAAAATAAATAAATAAATAAAATGAAAGAGACATAACAACTAAATTCAATGTGTCATCCTGGACTGTGTCCTGAACTAATGGGGAAAATAATATTGTAAAGGATGTTGCTGGGATATTTTGCAAAACTGTAATATGGATTATAGATTAAAGTAATGTACCAATGGTTATATACAAATATATTCTAAAGAAGTACGTGTAATTGTAGTAAGAGGTAAAGGAGTGTGATGTATGCAACTTATGAATGTCTCAGGAGAAATAATATTGTGCAAAATTATGCATCCATAATATGTGCTTTATAGAGATAATGAATTATAAAACAAATGTGGGAAAATGATAAAAGTTGATCGATTCATTTTATTGTACTAATTGCTACTGACTTGTTCACTTTAAAATGGTTACTTTTATATTATGAGTTTCACCTCAATGAAACAAAATGATGGATTTGAGTAAAGGGTATAAAGGGTATACAGAATTTTTCTGTACTATTCTGCAACTTTTCTGTAAGTATAAAATTATTTTAAAGTAAAAAGTTAAAGAAACCTCTATGTATCAATTAGGTTCCAAGAAAATTGAAACCATAGTAGGTAGCTCAACAGAAAGAATTTAACTTGGAAATTAAATTAGTTATACAGACCTTAAAGGTCTGAAAAAAAGCAAAGGGACACTGAGGTAACTCTGAGGTAAAGCCTGCAGGTAGCATCTGCCATGTTCTAGGAAGGGCTCCACAGAGCTGAGACTCAGGCCTCTGAGGGCTACAGTGGTTCAGAGAACCTGGAAAAATGTCTGGAGGCTGAAACTAGCTGCTGCTTCTGCCAGGGTAAAGGGCATTGTGGACCAAAGTTCCTGCTTCCCCCTCCTGCCTTCAAGTCTCCCTATAGTGCCCCCTATTGGCAGAACCTAATAGCAGCCAGCTGACAAAGAATGAATGTAAGCTGTAGAGTTCTAGTCCCGCCATCACAAAGCCCAGCCCAGAGGTTTCAAAACCACTAACATATAAGACTCAAGCTAGTTGGAAAGCAATTCTTTCTGGGTTTGATAAAAGCTTAGTAACAGGCACACTCCACATATCAGAATTCTGAGATGCATAAAAAGCCCAGCTCACGGGCTTCCCTGGTGGTGCAGTGGTTGAGAGCCCGCCTGCTGATGTAGGGGACATGGGTTCGTGCCCCATTCCGGGAAGATCCCACATGCCACGGAGCGGCTGGGCCCGTGAGCCATGGCCGCTGAGCCTGCGCGTCCGGAGCCTGTGCTCCGCAATGGGAGAGGCCACAACAGTGAGAGGCCTGCATACCCCCCCGCCCAAAAAAAAGCCCAGCTCAGAAGAAAATCATAGTCTTAAATATGAGTGTTATGAGTGTTATGAGTGTTAGACTCATAGAGCCTATTCACATTATTTATAGTAGTTATGTTCTATAAAGTGACCACAAACGCTGCATTAGTGAATACTGAACCATTGCTCTAGGGAAAATACAGGGCTAGTTTCCTATGAGCCTCTGGTCACAACATTTCTGTCAAACAATTAATACATAACCTAGTTTTATGGATATTTATGTTTAAAGACACCTTATTTAACATATACTTTTTTTGCAGGGGTGGGGCTGTGCAGCATGTGGGTTCTTAGTTCCCTGACCAGGGATCGAACCTGCACCCCCTGCAGTGGAAGCTCGGAGTCTTAACCACTGGACCACTAGGAAGTCCCCTAACATATACATTTTTTTTTTTTTTTTGCGGTACGCGGGCCTCTCCGTTGTGGCCTCTCCCGTTGCGGAGCACAGGCTCCGGACTCGCAGGCCCAGCGGCCATGGCTCACGGGCCCAGCCGCCCCGCGGCATGTGGGATCCTCCTGGACCGGGGCACGAACCCGCGTCCCCTGAATCGGCAGGCGGACTCTCAACCACTGTGCCACAAGGGAAGCCCACGTATACATTTTTGATTGATTAACATTGAACTCATGTTCAACAGCACTATAACTCATGCCTGAGTAAAGCTCATCTATCACATGTGTTTTCTCCTTAAGGCTCATCACAAGTTTCTTGTACTTGGGAATACTAGGCAATAGTTCAGTACTTAACCTGGGGGGGTATAAATATGGAAATCATCACCAAAAAACACAAAAATGTGGCACTAGATAGACTGTGGAAGGGACACTTTATAGTATGAGAGCTAAAACAAGAAGGCAGAGTTTCACCTTGTTCAACCCCATCTGGGAACAAACATATCAGCTGACTCAAATTTTTTGCTGCTCTGCATGTCTGTGAATGATGTACAGCCTTCTTGTATAGCCTCAGGCAAAAGTACCTGAGGATCAACTGTATATAAGTGCAGTAGAGAGTTCTGACATGAATCCTAGTGGTCCCTGCCTCCCGGAATTCACACCCTTGTGTAATCTTTTCCCCTGGAGTGTGGGCTACACGTAATGATTCCCTTTTAATGAACAGAACTTGGTGACAGAGATGGATTGAAGCTTCCTTTTGTCATTAGGTTTTTGTAGGGGAGGAAAAAAATCTTTTCCTTCTACCCTTCTAAGTTCTAGCTGGAACCTCTGTACCAAAAGACAGATTAACAAGAGAAAAACTGAAGTTACTAACATATATATCTCATATATACATGGGAGAGACTCAGGGAAAGAGTAACTCCAAGAGGTGGCTTAGAAATCTGGCTTACACAGCATCTTCAACAAAGAACAATAAATTTGTAGAGAAATGACAGGACAAAGGAAAATGGTTTTAGACTTCCAAGGAAAGGTAAATATATGGGGAACCAATGGCAGATAAAGGCTAGTTAGTAAAGTTGGTTATGTAGATTCCTCTGGTGCCAGCTCCAGGCTGATATGAGCCTAAAGCTGTCTCTGATAATTTTTATCTTTCCTGGTAGAGAGAGGAAAGGGACACCTTTGAAAATTTATGTCCTGCTTTTAGGAAAATAAGGGAAGGGCAGAGAGCTTTTCCTGTATTTGCTTCTTCTCAATTGCCTTGAGCTCAAAATGATTTTTATATCAAAGAGGCAATATTTTGGGGTGACAAATTCTTGCTGTCTTCATTACAAAGGACTGACTTTCATCTTACTGGTGTTTTTGTCCCTGGCTTTTCTCCCATGCCTACCCTGATGGAGAAGGCTTCCTGTCAAGGAACTAAGGGCAACCTCGGACCAACAGCCAGAGAGGAACTGATTCTTACCAACAACCACTGGGTGAGCTTGGAAGTGGTTGTGTCCCAGCTGAGCTTGGAGATGACTGTGTCCTGGGCTGACACCTTGATTGCAGCCTCACAATAGACCCTGGAGCAAAGGGCGGGTGAAACCTGGATTTCTGACCCACAGAAACTGTGAGATAATAGATGCATGTTATTTTAAGTCACCAAGTTTTAGGGTAATTTATTAGCAATAATTAGCAATAGATAACTCACACAAGAAAAATTAAATAAATTAGGCATTGAATTTTTCAAATTTAACAGAAAAACAGAATAAACCTAAGGAAAGCAAAAATAAAGGATGAATACAAATATTAACATATTAGAGAATTGAAAAATTGTAGAACTAATAAATAAACCCAAGAACTGAATTCTTTGAAAAGCAACAAACTGCTAACCAAAGAAAAAAGAAAACAAAATGATACACAAAATAAAAAATTAGAATGGGGAAATAAGCACAGATATAGAAAAACATTTTTAAGTACTTGGTTCAAATTTATGCATTATTAAAAGATATTACTCAGTCATGAAAAACAATGAAATAATGCCATTTGGAGCAACATGGATGTACCTAGAGATTGTTATATTAAATGAAGTAAGTCAGACTAAGACAAATATTATAGCATATCACTTATATGTGGAATCTAAAAAAATAATATAAATGAACTTATTTACAAAACCAAAATAGACTCTGTGGAAAACAAACTTATGGTTACCAGAGGAGATAGCAGGGGGTGGGGGGGAAGTAAATTAGGAGTTTGTGATTAACATATACACAGTATTATGTGTAAAATAAACAACAAGGACCAACTGTATAGCACAGGGAACTATATTCAATGTCTTATAACAACCTATAATGGAAAAGACTCTGAATTATATATACATTATATAATATATATATAATGTATATATAATTGAATCACTTTGCTGTACACCTGAAGCTAAAATAACATTGTAAAGTAACCATATTTCAATTAAAAATGGTAAAAAAATGAATAAAGATGAAAAAAATCTTTAAGATAAAATGTTTATTTCACACCTGATTTTCTTCCTTTTCCCTATGGGGTAGTCAGTTAATGTAAACTTGGGCTTTGTGGCTTTATCCTGACCATTCTCTATAATTCAGGATGAAACTGGCTAAAAGTCTCCCAAGAGTAGTATTCTTCAACCTGCATGTTTACAGCCTTTAAAGGTTCATGAAATCTGTGGATTGAATCTTGACCAGAATTTTAAAATAGAATATAAAAATCTGAGCACATAATAAGGGTAAATATTGTTTTCATAAAACTTGTACTTCTGTTGTGTGTGTGTCACCAAGTCCAAGCTCGCTCTGCTTGCAGCACAACAGGCCAATAAATCGAAGACGAGGTGCTGAGGCAAGGAATACGACGACTTTATCCGGAAAGCCAGCAGACCGAGAAGATGGCAGACTAATGTCTCAAAATAACCATCTTATCGGGGTTTGGATGCCAGTTTCTTTTATAGCACAGAGACGAGGAGGAGATTAGGAAGTAAAGTAAAAAGGCCATACGTTTTGCAATATCCCCTGGAATGGCCAGCCTCGGGGAGGGGATGTGTTAATTTCTTCTTTCTTGCAGCCATCCACAGGTGGACAGGGTCTGGATGTTTCCCTGAACAAAGGCACTTTGGTTTAACATTCAGACAGAGGGGCAGGGTTCCCCGAGGCAGGCCATTATGTAGAGACAGTATCCTTTTAGTGAACAAAAGCACGGAAAGCAAAGGTTAAAGTAAAAGAAACAGATCCAACATGTGGTCAGATTTGGCTCTTCCCTGTTACATGTGTGAGTGTGTACACCTCAGTTGCTGTGTAAAGTGTATTTTTAACTCTTTGTCCACTTCAAAAGTGTTTGAAAGCCACTAGTGCACAGGACTCAGGGTACATGGAATGTAATTCTATACACACAAATGACTCCCGAGAGTATCTTTAATTGTGAACCCTAGCACCAAAACAGGAAGGTACAACTTTTCTCCATTAAAATGTATACCACAGCCTTACAGCCTTCAAATTCTGACTCATTTTTTCCAGGGGTTAACTTTCCTTTCTCCACCTGCTGCATAATGTCATTGATGATTTCCATCTGTTCCAATGGTCTTGTATTTCACAGCAACCCCTAGACTTCTTCAGTTTTATCCATTTAAAAATTATGCTTGCATGTTTTTCATATTGAGAATCTGTTCATTTCTTGCTACATGGTAGATTCCTGAACTTTGACTGTGCTATTTTTCCTTTAGTTTTAAGTTATATAGTTTTTTCATATTGAGTCTGCCTAAAATACACAAAGACAAAAGAAAAATGTTGAGGATCAAGCCATCTCACCAGTCCTTTGGGTTGTCCTCGCCTCCTACCTTAATTCCTTCTGTCTGCTCTTCTCTACTCTCTTCCTAAATATTGTACTGAGGAGGTGTTCACGTTCCGCTCTCTCAGCCTTTACTCTGGGGGAAGCCAGCAGCCATGGTGTAAGCAGCTCTATGGAAACACTTGCATGGCAAGAACTGTTGACTTGGCTGACAGTCAGCAAAGACCAGAAGCCTAACAACAGCCACGAGTGAGCTTAGAAGTGGATCCTCACCTAGTCAAGACTTGAGATGACTATATTCCTGACAACATAATTGCTTCCTTGTGAGAGATCCTGAGCCAAAAGACCCAACGACACCGGATCCAGGTTCCTGACCCACAGAAACTGAAATGGTGTTTTGTTGTTTTGACTTGCTATGATTTAGGGTAATTTGTTACACAGAAAAGGGAACTAATCCAGGGGCAATTCACCGATTATTTGAGCTTTGGTTGAAGGCGTGGCTCAGCCTCTATTAAGGCTACTGAAAAGAGCCAGACATGGTCTGCCCTCAGTTCCTCGAGAATATGGGCACGTGTGGGCTCAGCCTATTCAGAAACAGCCTGGGATTTAGTGACCTAAAGATGTAGGGATCGATCGTTGAGAAATGATTCTTCACAGTGGCTGCTCTGAGTATCCCACAATAGAGGGAGCTAAAGGCAGCTTTTTGGCCAGACTGTTCCTACAGTGAATCTTGGTCTCTGGTCCTCAATTTTCCTAACTGTAAAATGGACATAACAGTTCCTATAACATATGGTTGTTGTGAGAATTACATGGATTCAAAATATTAAAAGTACTTAGGTTAGCACGTGGCATACATTTGTGTTGACTTTTATTATAGAAAGATTATCTGAAATGGGGAGATTCAATGGAGGAGTTCTGAGTAGCAATGTCCTGCTTCACCACCTCCAAGTCATTCAATCTCCCCAGCATAGGAGAGGCTTCAGATGCCCAGGGTAGTGTGCTTCTTCAGGGTTGAGTTGCTGACACACCTCACGCTGAGAAGTGGGATCAGGGCATCCCCAGGTTTTCCCTTTGTCTATCCCAAGTAGCCAACACTTCCTGAGGGCTTACTGTGTGACCAGCATTAGTCTACCTGCATGCCTTTTTTGTATTAACTCATCCCAGCAACCTTGTGTGGCAGCTATTCTCTATTTTACAGATGAGGAAACTGAGGTACAGAGAGGTTAAGTAACTTACCCAAGGTCACACAGCTAACGAGTAGCAGAGCTTTGAATCTGGGCAGTCTGGCTCCAGGCTGTGCTCCTAAACACTCTCAGGTGAAGAGGTTCAGTCCTACCAACCTCAATGGGGGCTCAACTCAAGCACCCAGTAACCACCTCATGTGTTGCTCACTGTCATACGCTGATATAATGGCCCCCAACGATATCCACATCCTAATGTCCAGAACCTGTGAATGTCACCTTATATGGCAAAAGGGACTTTGCAGATGTGACTAAATTGAAGACTTTGAAAGGCAGACACTACCCTGCATTATCCAGATGGGTCTGAACATAGTCAGGTGTCCCTATAAGAGGCGGGCAGAAGGGGATTTGAGTACAAAATAGCAAGTAGGAGACCTGAGGATGGAAACAAGGGGTTGGATCGATTTGAGGAGGGTGCCAGGAATCAAGGAATGCAGGCAGCCTCTAGAAATTAGAAAAGTTAGATTCTCCCCTATATCCCTAGAAAGAGCCAGACCTGCTAATACCTTGTGTTTGGCTCAGTCAAATTGATTTTGGACTTCTGACTTCCAGAAGTGGAAGAGAACAAATGTGTGTTGTTTTAAGTATGTGGTCATTTGTTACAGTAGCAATAGGAAACTAATAGTCGCCAACTCTGAGGGGGCCTCATTTCAGGGGTCATGGCATTGGGGCAGGGACTGCAGGCAGTCCTGTCTCCCTTCACCCCTCCCCCAACCCCAATCAGTCATCTGTCAAATCAACTGTCAGCTGCTCTCATTCCTTCATTCACGTATTTATTGAGTACCTCTTAGGGTCGAGGTGCCATTGTTAAGTCCTGGGCTTATAATAAGCAGTAAACAAGACAGAAATGCCATCTCAGGGCTTCCATTCCAATGAAGGAGAAACATACACACACGCATACACAAGTGAAGAAACAAATACTCTGAAGACAGTCATCTGTTGAGTTAGGCCTCAGTCATCTCTCATCTGGGTAACCTCACAGACTTCTAGCTGCCTCCTCGTGGAAGAAATACTCGTCTGGTTCCTATTTGTGTCAGATCCCATGTGATGCACCTTCATTCTTGCAGTCCCCTCACCCCAACCAATGCATTCAGCCCACCACAGAGGAATTTTCTTAAATGGCCCACATGCCTCAGGGATCAAGACCAAACTCCTGAACGTGGCTGAAAAGATCCTTCACCCTTTGGACCCTGCGTTCCACTTCAGCCTCATCCCACCCTCCCCTTGCCCTGCCTGACTTTGCCCTCCAGCCTAGCTGACCCAATGGTGTTCTTAGCTAGGCTAAGACCCCTCTGTAGGCCTTTGCCTGTCTACTTCCTGCCTGGGATGCCCTTCCCCATTCCCTTTCCAGAAAGCCTTTTTAGGACCCTCAAGGCTGGGATGGATTTTCATGGTACTTGGGGAATATCCCAAACATAGCACCTACCATACAGTAATATGTTTACTTGTCATTTTCCCTCACTGATCTTCAAGCTCCTTGGGAATAGGACTGACCACTTTATACATCTTGGAATTGTTAGCGCACCATAAAAATCTCCAGGCATGCAGTAAGCCTTGTATTTTCTTAATTAACCACTGTGAGTGTGGATGTTTTACAAAATAACCATAGGAGTGAAGAGAAAGAAGTCATTCATGAGGGCTAGGTGTGCCTTTTGGAGAATGTTGAAATTTCAGACACGCTTCATGGAAGCGCCAAGGCTTGGCAGGGCTTTTACATGCTGGCAAACTGGAGCCTGGTTTTTGGAGATCAAGGTGTGCTTAGGAGGCTGGGGAGGAGGCTGAGGGGAGGAAGCTTAACCAGGGTGAGACAGTGGCTTTAAGCAGGAAAGTTTCAAGGAAACAGAAAGGTTTTTTAAAACCACTTTGGTGAGGTGCATGGGCCTTAATTATTAAGGTGTCGGAAAACTGTTGAAGGTGCATAAGTGGCTGGGCTTCTTTGGTGTATTGGACAGGTCATTACAGAAGTAGAAAATCATTCTCCAGAGGCATGTTAAAAGAGACACTTTTAAACGCTCCATGTCTGCCTGTGTAAACACTCATCCTTGAGGGAAAGAACAGGAACAGCTCTTCCTTTATTTGAGCCAGGCTGCTTTAGAATGGCTCAGACTGTCTCAGGGAGGAAGAAGGACCCAGAGAGCTGGCAGAGAAGGGCTGGCCCAGGGCTAGGAGGCAGTTGAGCCCCCAGGAAGCCAAGATGCTGGAGGTGAATCTCCAAAGAGCTCCATGATTCTGTGCTCTTGTCAGAAAAACAAATATCGTATATTAATGCATATATGTGGAATCTGAAAAAATTGGTATAGACGATCTTATTTACAAAGCAGAAATAGAGACACAGATGTAGAGAACAAATTTATGGATACCAAGGGGGAAGGGGCGGTGGGATGAATTGAGAGATTGGGATTGACATATAAACACTATCGATACTGTGTATAAAATAGATAACTAATGAGAACCCACTGTATAGCACAGGGAACTCTACTCAGTGCTCTGTGGTGACCTAAATGGGAAGGAAAGCAAAAAAAGAGGGGATATATGTATCCGTATAGCTGATTCACTTTGCTGTACAGTAGAAACTAACACAGCATTGTAAAGCAACTATACTCCGATAAAAATTAAAAAAAAAAATCCTGAACGGGGATTTGCATCTTCATTGTGTGTTTAAAGTTTGTTTACTCCCTGTGGCTGGTTCTTTGATTGCTGTGCTTCAGAATATTTGCATAAGAATGTGACACAATGTGACAATAGTTACACAAACCCCCAGGTGGGCTGGTTTCCAGACAGAATTGGAGGATTGACCTTTAACCCTTCTGGGAATCTCTACAGCAACTGAATGGACTGCAGAGCTTATTCAAAAGATGGTCTGGGGGGCTTCCCTGGTGGCTCAGTGGTTGAGAGTCCGCCTGCCAATGCAGGGGATACGGGTTCATGCCCCGATCCAGGAAGATCCCACATGCCGCGGAGTGGCTGGGCCCGTGAGCCATGGCCACTGAGCCTGCATGTCCGGAGCCTGTGCTCCGCAATGGGAGAGACCACAACAGTGAGAGGCCCGCGTACAGCAAGAAAAAAAAAAAGGAAGATGGGCTGAGTGGGGCCTGATATGGGTTTCTCTTTTAATTGTTTTTAGGCTGACAAGGAGATAAGGGAGAGAGAAATCTCTCTTTTGCGCCTGCACCAGCATCCCCTCCCCCTCACTCTGGCCTGGCACACTGCCACTTCACTCCATACCCCCCAAGTGCTCCCACTAAAAGGACAAGATCCCCCCTCCTCCAGTTGCCATGAAAAGTAGCCTTTTCCCAGGGGCCAGAGGTTTTTGGTCATTCCTGGTCTCTGACTGTATCCTGAAGCCAAATCTCTTCCCTGCCTCTATGTCATAACCTCACCAACCCCACGTGGTGTCACCTCACTCAACATTTCTTCAAAGACTTGGTGTTGTTGAAACAGAAGGGAAGGGGTCGGGGCACAACCTCTGAAAGAATGACATAGCGGGAGGACATGACAAACTGATTAGAACCAAATGGGTCCAAGATGGCGGACAAGTTGAATTCCAATAGACCTTGAGCCTCAGTATATGCTCACTGTAACACATCAGCAAGCTAAATGACACACCATGGTGGGGGGGGGCGGCATGACAGTTCCAAGGCCGACCATAAGGATCAAAAAGTGGGAGGTGGTAGGCATAGAGGGAAATTTCCTCAACATAATAAAGGCCATATATGACAAACCCACAGCCAGCATCATCCTCAATGGTGAAAAACTGAAAGCATTTCCACTAAGATCAGGAACAAGACAAGGTTGTCCACTCTCACCACTCTTATTCAACATAGTTTAGGAAGTTTAGCCACAGCAATCAGCGAAGAAAAGGAAATAAAAGGAATCCAAATCGGAAAAGAAGAAGTAAAGCTGACACTGTTTGCAGATGACATGATACTATACATAGAGAATCCTAAAGATGCTACCAGAAAACTACTAGAGCTAATCAATGAATTTGGTAAAGTAGCAGGATACAGAATTAATGCACAGAAATCTCTGGCATTCCTGTACACTAATGATGAAAAATCTGAAAGTGAAATCAAGAAAACACTCCCATTTACCATTGCAACAAAAAGAATAAAATAACTAGGAATAAACCTACCTAAGGAGACAAAAGACCTGTATGCAGAAAATTATAAGACACTGATGAAAGAAATTAAAGATGATACAAATAGATGGAGAGATATACCATGTTCTTGGATTGGAAGAATCAACATTGTGAAAATGACTCTACTACCCAAAGCAATCTACAGATTCAATGCAAGCCCTATCAAACTACCACTGGCATTTTTCACAGAACTAGAACAACAAATTTCACAATTTGTATGGAAACACAAAAGACCCCAAATAGCCAAAGCAATCTTGAGAACGAAAAATGGAGCTGGAGGAATCAGGCTCCCTGACTTCAGAGTATACTACAAAGCTACAGTAATCAAGACAGTATGGTACTGGCACAAAAACAGAAAGATAGATCAATGGAACAGGATAGAAAGCCCAGAGATAAACCCACGCACATATGGTCACCTTATCTTTGATACAGGAGGCAGGAATATACAGTGGAGAAAGGACAGCCTCTTCAATAAGTGGTGTTGGGAAAACTGGACAGCTACATGTAAAAGAATGAAATTAGTACACTCCCTAACACCATACACAAAAATAAACTCAAAATGGATTAAAGACCTAAATATAAGGCCAGACACTATCAAACTCTTAGAGGAAAACATAGGCAGAACACTCTATGACAAAAATCACAGCAAGATCCTTTTTGACCCACCTCCTAGAGAAATGGAAATAAAAACAAAAATAAACAAATGGGACCTAATGAAACTTAAAAGCTTTTGCACAGCAAAGGAAACCATAAACAAGACGGAAAGACAACCCTCAGAATGGAAGAAAATATTTGCAAATGAAGTAACTGACAAAGGATTAATCTCCAAAATTTATAAGCAGCTCATGCAGCTCAATAACAAAAAAACAAACAACCCAATCCAAAAATGGGCAGAAGACCTAAATAGACACTTCTCCAAAGAAGATATACAGACTGCCAACAAACAAATGAAAGAATGCTCAACATCATTAATCATTAGAGAAATGCAAATCAAAACTACAATGAGATATCATCTCACACCAGTCAGAATGGCCATCATCAAAAAATCTAGAAACAATAAATGCTGGAGAGAGTGTGGAATAAAGGGAACACTCTTGCACTGTTGCTGGGAATGTGAATTGGTACAGCCACTATGGAGAACAGTATGGAGGTTCCTTAAAAAACTACAAATAGATCTACCATAAGACCTAGCAATCCCACTACTGGGCATATACCCTGAGAAAGCCATAATTCAAAAAGAGTCATGTACCAAAATGTTCATTGCAGCTCTATTTACAATAGCCAGGAGATGGAAACAACCTAAGTGTCCATGATCGGATGAATGGATAAAGAAGATGTGGCACATATATACAATGGAATATTACTCAGCCATAAAAAGAAACGAAATTGAGTTATTTGTAGTGAGGTGGATGGACCTAGAGTCTGTCATACAGAGTGAAGTAAGTCAGAAAGAGAAATACAAATACCGTATGCTAACACATATATATGGAATTTAAGAAAAAAATGTCATGAAGAACCTAGGGGTAAGACAGGAATAAAGACACAGACCTACTAGAGAATGGACTTGAGGATATGGGGAGGGGGAAGGGTAAGCTGTGACAAAGCGAGAGAGAGGCATGGACATATATACACTACCAAACGTAAGGTAGATAGCTAGTGGGAAGCAGCCGCATAGTACAGGGAGATCAGCTCGGTGCTTTGTGACCGCCTGGAGGGGTGGGATAGGGAGCATGGGAGGGAGGGAGACACAAGAGGGAAGAGATATGGGAACATATGTATATGTATAACTGATTCAGTTTGTTATAAAGCAGAAACTAACACACCATTGTAAAGCAATTATACTCCAATAAAGATGTAAAAAATAAACAAATAAAATTTTGCAAACCTAAAAAAAAAAAGTGGGAGGTGGCCCAATTCCTGGAAATCCCCACCCCTTCCCAAAATAGCTGGAATACTCCTCCCACTTATTAGCCTATGAAATTACCCACCCCTCTAAAAACTGACAACACCACACCCTGGTGTTTTTCTCACCTTCTGAGATGGCTCACATCTGTCTATGGGGTGTTTTTCTCCCCATGCCTTTCTCACCTTTTGAGATGGCCCACATTCTGTATGAGTGTGTTTCTCCCTAATAAATCCACCTCTTACCTATCACTTTGTCTCTCACTGAATTCTTTCTGTGATGAGACATCAGGAACCTGAGCTTCATTAAGTCCTGAAAACAGGTGTGTGATCTCACTTGGAAGACTGTGGGTTTTGGCTGGGTTGGAGTCCCAGCCGCATGGGTTCGAGTCCCCATCTGAGTTTTGGGTGGGTTCAAGTTCAAGGGTTTTGACCAGGTTCGAGTACCGGCCACATGGGTTCAAGTCCCAATCTGAGGTGCACAGTTTCACTGTCACCAAGGTCACTGCAGTGGGTGTTACTAGTGAAGGTTTTTGTGAAATTTTGGCCTAAAAAATAAAACCGTTCATTTTGATGTGATGGAGAATGTTGGGCTGTACCCCACAGGCCTACAAGGCCTGTACTTGCCCAGCTTCTCTACCAAAGAAAGAGCCCGGAGTCAGCGACAGACATCAATGATTTAATGGATGGGGGGAGCTTATGCATCTGAAGCAAGGTCCTGGAGTGAGCCCCCACCTTGTGTGTCCTACGGCAGGCAGGACGTGGTGACAGTCTGCGTGGGGAGGGGGAAAGGAGGTTACCAGTTACAGGGGTAATTAAGTCAGGTTGGCTCATCAGCAGGGAAACCAGCAGAGAGGCCCACCCCTCACCGCCCCTTTGATAAGAACAATCACTAGCTGGGGCTGCGGCAAGAACCTATGAAGGTCGGTCAGGTGAGTAGGGTATAGGTGAAGCAGGTACTGGTCATCAGGGGATGTATAGAGAGCAAGAGAACAGCCATCTTGGGTGGCCTGACCATACAAGAAATATAGAATGCTTAAATGTAACTGTGAGGAAAATTGGGGATCATATACATCTTTCCTGATTTGGGCCTCATGTAGAAGAGATTGCTCATCACTAATCCATGCCAGCTTTACTGCCTTCTCAGGGCTTCACGGAAGGGGCACACAGGTCTCTTAGTACTCGAGACTGTGAGATCCTCGAAGCTAGAGGCTGTGTCATATTTATTCCTGGCACGGCCTCACAGCTGGCATTCAGTGAGGCTGTTCCTTTACTTAGGAGAGAAGTTGCCCATGTTCTCTGGGCCAACTTTTCCCTCACACCCTTCCCTTTCTGCATAAGTCATAGACTCAGGTCTCCCCCCTGCAAAATCAAACCAAACAAGTGTCCCCATAATCCACTACACTCCTCATCCCACTTTCTCTCACTTGCCCCTGACATCAGCCTTAGCTCCTGTTTTGTTGTTGTTGTTGTTGTTTTGCGGTACGCGGGCCTCTCACTGCTGTGACCTCTCCCGTTGCGGAGCACAGGCTCCGGATGCGCAGGCTCAGCGGACATGGCTCACGGGCCCAGCCGCTCAGCGGCATGTGGGATCTTCCCGGACCGGGGCACGAACCCGTGTCCCCTGCATCGGCAGGCGGACTCTCAACCACTGCGCCACCCGGGAAGCCCTTAGCCACTGTTTTTTCCCTGTCATTCTAGGAAAAGAGAGAGCGACCAGGTCCACTTGTCCTATTTCCCAACATTCTGACATCTGCTTTCCGTTTTCATTACTCACCGAAACTGTCCTCGCTGCATTCATCAGTAGCCTCTTCGTCGACAAACCAGCAAGGCCCCGATTAGTCTCTTCACAGGCGTTGCTGTTGATTATTTCGCCTTGACATTCTGCCACCCTGGCCTCCCCAACAACACACTGTCCTGGCTCTGCAAGGACCTTCTCAGGCCACCTCTCCCTTTCCCCGCGTCGGAGCCTCCCTTTATTCCCCCAAACACAGGTGTTGCTAAGGGTTCTAATGCTGATCTCCCCCGCCTCCCTCCCATCTAGAGCCTTGCTCCTCAACGTGTTCCACCTGGACCAGCAGCATTGGTTTCATTGAGAGTGCTTAGAAACGCAGAATGTTAGGTCCTACCCTGGACTTCCTGCATCAGAATCTGTATTTTATTTTATTTATTTTTTAATTTATCGATTTATTGTTTTTTATTTTTTTGGCTGCGCTGCGTTGGATCTTCAGTTGCTGCGCACGGGCTTTCTCTAGTTGCAGTGAGCCCGGGCTACGCTTCATTGCCGTGCGCGGGCTTCTTGTTGTGGTGCTTCTCTTTCTGTGGAGCATGGGCTCTAGGCACGCGGGCTCCAGTAGCTGTGGCGCATGGGCTTAGATGCTCCGCGGCATGTGGGATCTTCTCGGACCAGGGCTTGAACCCGTGTCCCCTGCATTGGCAGGAGGATTCTTAACCACTGCGCCACCAGGGAAGCCCAGAATCTGTATTTTAATTCAGATCCCCAAGTGACTCATCTGCACATTAAAGTTTAAGAGGTGCTGGTCTATGGCAGCACTAAGCAATAGAAATATGTGTACCATGTGTGTAATCTGAAATTTCTAGCAGCCACATTTAAAAGTGAAAAGAAACGTGAAATTAATTGTCATCATAGTTTATTTAACTCAATAAATACAAACTGTTATAATTTCAACGTGTAATCCATATAAAAATCATTGAAATATTTTACACTCCTTTTTCTGTTAAGTTTTTGAAATTCGATGTGTATTTTAACCTTACACCACATCTCACTTCACACCAGCCACATTTTCAAGTGTTCAATAGCCACATGGCTAATTCCTACAGTATGCAGCTCTAGAGTTTAGCTTGCAGATGAGAATTTAAGGTTAAAGTAAAAAAATCTGTGAGTGAACCCAGCTTCAGCACGTATTAGCTTTGTGATCTTGAGCAAATTACTCCTCTCTGGTTTCCTTTCCTCATCATATGAACAGGAAATAATATTAACTATTTCACAAGGTTGCAGTGAAGATTAGAGATAACATATGTAAAAGTACATAGCTATTACTTGATAAATGGTGACTATTAATACTCTCCTCTATTTTCTGGGCTTTATCTAATTATATGCAAATTTTGCCTCTTTAATAAGTGACACATTAATCACCATCATTATTTTTTTCATAAATGTTTCTTACAATTTAATGGTAAAACTGTTAGTGCTTCTCCATGTGCTTTTTAGTAACTGATTCAAAATATAAACAATTTAAATCCTTGCCTCCTCAGTTAGATGATGGCATAGACTGTGGAGGTTCATATCCAAGCTGCATCACTTACCAGCTGTGTCTCAGTTTCCCCATCTAAATAGGGCTAAAAATACTCTCTATCTTATGAGGTTTGTTGTGAAGATGAAAGGAATAAATACATAGAAATTCCTTGCACCAGTACCTGACCCATAGAAGGCATTACACAAGTTATAATGTTAGTGAAGGACCTATATTCACAGTAACAATTATGAAGAGTTTGGGGATATTGGAAATGCTTAAGTTAAAATATTAAATAAAAGAAACAACCCAAAATGGTTTTTATAGTACAATCACAGCTATATTAAAATCAAAGTAGCTTAGAATTATGGCTAGGAGTAAGACACCAAATATTAATTTTGATTGTGTTTGGGAGACAGAATTTTTTATTTTTTTAATATTGTTTATTTGGCTGTGCCGGGTCTTAGTTGAGGCATGCGGGATCTTTGTTGCGGCATGCATGTGGGATCTAGTTCCCTGACCAGGGATCGAACCCGGGCCCCCTGCATTGGGAGTGAGCACAGAGTCTTAACCACTGGTCCACCAGGGAAGTCCCGGGAGACAGAATTTTGAGTGATTTTTTTCTTTGTGCTTTTCTAAATATGTATTAATTTTATAATGAGGAGACAAATTAACTTTATTTCTGAAACTGCTTACTGTTGAGAGCATGGGGTCTGGAATAATATAATGCTCCCTGGTGTTCCCCTGAGGGCCCTGTGGTGTGGTGAGTGAAGCAAGTCAGACAGAGAAAGACAAACACTGTATGACCTCACTTACACATGGAATATAAAAGAAACCCAAACTTATAGAGATAGAGAATAAAAATGGTGGTTGCCAGGGGCTGTATGGGTGGGGAAATGGGGAGATGTTGGTCAAAGGGTACAAACTTCCAGTTATAAGATGAGAAAGCTCTGGGGATCTAACGTACAGCATGGTGACTACGATTAACAATACTGTATCATATACTTGAAAATTGCTGAGATTATAGATTTTAAATGTTCTCATCACACACACACATGCAATTTGTGATTATGTGAGGTGATGGATGTGTTAACTATTTTGTGGTAATCATTTCACATATATTATGTGTATCAAATCATCACACTGTATACTTAAACTTGTACAATGTTATATGTCAGTGATAGCTCAATAAAGCTAGAAAACAAAATAAGAAATAAGGAAGAAAAGATTCACTTCATAGATTTCAGAGAAGCAAATGTTAACTTTATTTAAACTTTTAAAAATATTAAAACAGGGAATTCCCTGGTGGTCCAGTGGTTAGGACTTGGTACTTTCACTGCCAGAGCCCAGGTTAAATCCCTGGTCGGGGAACTAAGATCTCACAAGCTGTGCAGCATGGCCAAAAATAAATAAATTAAATAAAATAACTAAAAATAAAACCCCAAATTCTCTGGGTTCCAATTCTGGCTACGCTTTCACTAGCTGATGACCTCAGTTAACTTGCTTAACTACTCTGTGCCTTGATTTCCTCATCTATGAAATGGGAATAATAATTATACTTAATTCATAAGAGTTGTGAGGATTAAGTTATATAATACCTGTACAGGACTTAGGAAAATGCCTGGCACATAATCACAATGTTTTCAATAATGAAGATGAAGATGAAGAAGGGGAAGGAGAAGAGGAGAAGAAGAAAATGGAGGAGGAGGAAAGGGAAGAGGAGAAGGAGAAGGAGGGGGAGAAGGTTTGTATTAGTGATGTGTGCCTCCCCTGGGTTTGAATCCTGATTCCTACCGAGGTTTAAATCTAAGGCTTAAATTCTCTAAGCCTTAGATTTCTCATCTGTAAATGGGATAACAACACAGGCAATATATATGCACAGATCACACAAAATTGAAAAGGGGGGTGGGCTCCCTGGTGGCGCAGTAGTTAAGAATCGCCTGCCAAGTCAGGGGACACGGGTTCGAGCCCTGGTCCGGGAAGATCCCACATGCCACGGAGCAGCTAAGCCCGTGCGTCACAACTACTGAGCCTGCGCTCTAGAGCCTGTGAGCCACAACTACTGAGCCCACGTTCCACAACTACTGAAGCTCGCACACCTAGAGCCTGTGCTCTGCAACAAGAGAAGCCACTGCAATGAGAAGCTCGCGCACCACAACAAAGAGTAGCCCCTGCTCGCTGCAACTAAAGAAAGCCTGCGCACAGCAACGAAGACCCAACGCAACCTAAAATAAATAAATTTAAAAAAATTGATACGGGGAATAAATAAGATCATTCCTGTATAGTGTCTGAAGCACAATAAGCTCAATAATA
The DNA here is from genome assembly GCF_964165515.1 of Mesoplodon bidens. NCBI lineage: Eukaryota > Metazoa > Chordata > Mammalia > Artiodactyla > Ziphiidae > Mesoplodon > Mesoplodon bidens. Next base: position 135,746,329 of record NC_138176.1, read on the forward strand.
TTAAGTGTTTCTAAAAAGTTAAAGCAAAATAGAATAACAATGTCTGCTTCATAGGTTATTGTGAAGATAAAATGAGAGCTCTTCGAAAACTAAAGTACCCTAAAAATGAGGCATTAGTTAAAATATCAATTCATTTCCACTAGATGGCAGTAGACATCACCAAATAGAGCTGAGCCCAACTAAACAAAGAGCTGAGGGAGAACACGAATACAGGATAGTTTTCATAGTTACTTACTTGGCCTAGTCCCACTTCTGTGATTATGCAGGAATGTGGATGAAGGGCATATGTTATTTCAAATGAGTGAACTACCTGCTTGGGCTTAGGAATCTTTTTGTTTGATGTAGACTGTATTTTCCAGACTAGACCTGGACTGAACCAGGGAGTATGTCACAGATCAACACTGACACACAGATATAGGAGGCAGAAAAGAAACAGATCTGCCAGTGTACTGACTTGTTGTGCCTCTTTGGGCAAATCATTTCTCATCTCTAAACCTCTCATTAAGGTTTGCTGAATAGCCACAAAAATTTGTATGCATTGTAGAATCAGTCGATATGTCAAAGGGAGTTTCTCAAGGGAAAAAAAAATAATCAGTAAATAAATGTTCTCTTACTATACGAGGTACTGTTAGAGGTCATTGATGAATGAGTCTCAGAATAACCTTTCTTTTTTTTGCTAATTTCTTAAAATATTATTCTTGTAATACAAAATGATACTTTTAATTTTTTAAACACTGTACATGTTGTATTAGTTTGCTAGGGCTGTCCTAGCAAAATATCACAGACCAGGTAGCTTAAACAACAAAAATGTATTATCTTATAGTTCTGGAGGCTAGACGTCAAAGATCAAGGTTTGTTTCCTTCCGATGCCTCCGTCCTTGTCTTTCAGATGGCCATCTTCTCTCTGTGTCCTCACATGCTCATCCTTCTGTGTTGTCTGTGTCCTAATATCTTTTTATAAGGACACCAGTCATATTGGATTAGGGTCCACTCTAATGACCCCATTTTAACTTAATTAAATCCCCAAATATGGTCACATTCTGAGGTACTCGGTGTTAGGATTTCAACGTAACTTTGGGGCAGAGACCCAGTTCAGCCCATGACACATGCACTGTTTGTTAAGAAAGTAGCAGCGGGCTGCTCGTACTCCATCCCTCTTGCCTCATTTTCCAATTCCTGGAAGAATCCAGTTTGTACCCTTTTTTTTGTTTTTGTTTTTGTTTTTTGCGGTACGCGGGCCTCTCACTGCTGTGGCCTCTCCCATTGCGGAGCACAGGCTCCGGACGCGCAGGCTCAGCGGCCATGGCTCACGGGCCCAGCCGCTCTGCTCTGCGGCATGTGGGATCTTCCCGGACCGGGGCACGAACCCGTGTCCCCTGCATCGGCAGGCGGACTCTCATCCACTGCGCCACCAGGGAAGCCCCAATTTGTACTCTTTTAACTAATTATTTGACCAGTTAACTTCCCATCTCTAAATAATATGTATATAATGCCTCTTCTTGGTTTTTCAGGTTTAGATTTCATCCCTTGATTTTTACTATGAAAGACGTAACTCTGTCATACCTCCCATCACTCGCATCATCCACATACACACATCCTCGCCTCCCATTCTCCCAAAATAGTGAATCATACTTTTGGATAGATCAATGACTGAACAACTTTGAACAACTTTGTTTATCCTGAAGCCAATTACTGTCTTTTTTATTTGCTTAGTTTTCTATGTACTTGTTGCACATCAATCCCTAAACTTTACCCCTTTGATGTCAATCTCATCTCAATTACTGTAAGACACATTTCTTATTCTATCTACTTCCTCCTCTAGAACCTGCCTCCAGGGGCCTCTTGCTTGTTCCATTCTGGACTGGCTGAACTCTAGGATTGCTATACTGCTGCCTAATAATTCCTTTGCTTCTCTCTTGGGTTGGAATTCCTGTTTCCTGGGTCCTATGTCTTCCTCTTTTTGGTCTACTTTCCTGTTGTGATGTCAGTTTAATATTTCAAAGATTTACTTATTCACCAAATACTTATTGAGCTTGTGTCAGGCACAGTGCTAGGCACTAGGGTTAGAGAAGTGAGAGAAATAGAAAACGTCACTGCCTGTAGGCTCGTGATGTCCAGCTCTGAAACAACACAGTGGCCAATGTGATGTGAGTTTGGGGCAGGTGCCTAATCACGTACAAACTGAATAACTGTCTTTGTTACAGATGCCATCATGGAGAAGATGGCAAGAGACAAAAATTTATTGAGTCCACTGTGTCCTAAGTTCTTTATGTACATTTTCTCATTTAATACTCCCAAGATTCTATTATTATAATACCCATTTTATAGAGGGAAGGCAAAAGTGGAAGCTCTGAGATTCAGAGCTTGTAAAGTAACTTGCAGAGCAAGTATCTGACTCCAAAACTCTTTATAGCCATGTTATACTAAGAAATGAATGCATGCAAAACGAGAAATCAAAGTTTAATTCCTTCTTAACCAAAGAGCCATTTTGTTTATGCATGCTGGTGGTTTGCTTTTTTTTTCTGTGGACCATACTTTTAGGTAAGCTAAGGTCCCGACTCCGTAGGAATCCATTTATTCATTTAACAAATATTTGTTGAGCAGTACTCTTCTAGGTGCTGGAAGTATGCCATGAACCAAAAAAGAATCACTCCCCTTTAGGAACTGACATGAGGATGTCATAAATAAATTTTTTTAAAAAGTCAAGTTGAGATAAACCCCATGGGGGAGGGAAAATAAGGCAGGCTAAGGAGAATAGAAAGGAGGGGCACTATGGTTTTATAGGATGGTCAGGAAAGGCACTTCTGATATGGGGACATGTGAGCTGCAACAGAAGGAAGGGAAGGAGGGAGCTCCATAGATATGTAAGCAGAGGGAAAGGCAAGTGCAAAGGCACTAGGCTGGGAACAGGGAGCCCGGTGGGGCTGGGGAAGAGTGAGTCAGGGGAGGGCAGTAAGAGACCAGCAGAGGCCTTGGTGGCCATAGTAAGAACTTTGGTTTCCTGCTAAGACAACGGAGGTAGGAGGATACTTGAGAGTTTTTGACATGACCCCCAGAAGACTCGGAAGTTTCATAGGCTACTAACTTCCCACCTCTGGCTCCCCTTTCATAGCAAAACTCGCAAGGACTGTCTACACTCTCTGTCACCACTTTCTCACCTCATCCCTTCAACCAGGCCATTTGGGCTCTGGAACCCATCACTTCTCTGAAAAAGATCTTATCAGGGTCGTCAGTGACTACAATCTCGCCAAAGCTCACGACAATGCTCAGTCCTCCTAATTCCCAACCATGCAGCAGCAACTGACATGGTTGCAGTGCTGCTCCACAGTTCAGCAACCCCAGACTCTAGCTTGGTTTTCTTCCTCCTTCACTGGCTTGTTCCTTGTTCTCCATATCTGTCAGAGTTCTGCACATAGTAGTGCCCCAGGGCTCTGACCTCTGACCCATGCGGTACTCTTCCCCTGGGCTTTGGGTCAGCATACCATTGATATGCTGATGACTTCTGCATTTATATCTCTAGCTCCAAATTTGTAATTCCAACTGCCTTGTCCACATGTCCACTTGGAGGTCTAATAAGCATCCTCTCCAAACGTTCTTCATCACAGAAATGGCATCACCACACATCCACCTGTTCAGGACAAAATCCCTGGAAGCATCCTTGATTCTTCTCTTCACTCCAATTGGTTCTGCCTCCAAAAGACGTCCTGAATCTGACCACATCTCACCAGTCCCCTGTTAGCCACCAGTTCAAGCTGCCACCATCCCTTGCCTGGATTACTGTAAAAGTCACTGAATTTCTCCACCCACCCCCACCCCCACCACCCACCCCCGCCTCCACTCTTACCTATCTCCTCCATTCTTCATCCAATCTCTTAAGATGTAAGTCATATCAGGTCAATGCCCCTGCTTAAAATCCTCCACTGGCTTCCCACTGCAACAGGAACAAATCCAAACCCCTTATCATGGCCTACATGACCATACACGTTCTTTGCCTTGTCCAGATCTCTGCACTCGCTTTTCCTTGAGCCTGGAGTATCTGTCCGCAAGGTCTTCACCAGGCTTCCTTCTCATCCTTCAGCTTTCAGCTTAAATGCCACCTCTGAAAGGCCTTTCCTGACCTCCCAACGGCAAGTCTTCTCCTCCCCCCTCCCAACTCTCTAGCACCTAATTTTCGAAATTATTGTATTCACTTGTTTTGGAGTTCCCTCTGTTACCTCTCCCCCAACACCTACACTGGAAAGCTTCCAGACAGCAGGGACGCCTTTAAGTTCAGCCCCAAACACTGCTTGGTACAGAGCAGATGCTGAAGAAACTGAGGTTGACTGAGCGCCCACAAGCTTATCCAGGGCTCTTACAAGGTTCTTGTTTGATGCAGGGAGAGGTGGCCCTCTAACTGCTTACTCTCATCCTCAGCGGGGTGAGGAGATGGGGGGCTAGCCACCACCCCTCCTCTGCCTTCCCCTCCCCCTCCCCCCACGCGTCCTTTGCTGCCCCTCCCCCCTCCTCCTACCTGCTCCGTTCCTCCTCCTCCTACCCGCCCCTCCTTCACTCCACCCTGTCGCGTGTCCGACCCGAGGGCGCTCTCTGTGTCGCGCGGGCGCTGGAGCGCAGGGACCCGACCGCCGGCCGCGGAGGGAGGATGGCGCTCGAAGCACTGCGCTTGGGGCTGTTGCTCCTGGTCTGCTGGGACTCGGCAGGTAACGCTCACCTGTGGGCCTGCTCCGCGGAGGACCGGCCAAGGAGTTACCGAGAGGGGGTCTCGCTGGCGACTGCCCCTGCCCGGGTCCGGGCGGCCTTGGCGCCCCTCCGCGCACCCGTTACTGGCAGTTGCAGGCCCGCCCCGCGGTTGTCTAGGGACACGAACTTGGGGGTGTGCGGGGCTGGCGTTGTGAAGCCAGCAACCCTCTTTAGTTCTTGCTTGGGCTTCGTTCCCAGCATCTTCTTAGCGACCCTGCTGTCTGCTCTTTCTCCCTTAAAGCAGATTTCCTGGAGCCCAAGATTGGGAGTTGGGTTTTTATGTACCAGGGGCCCTACAGAACCTCAGCAGGAGATGTACAGGAATCAGGAATTGTAAATGCCAAGTGCGCCCGGCACTCTGGGGCTCATGAGAAAGGCGCCTTAGTCCAGTCAGACTTGATGCCCATTTAAAATGGAGTTAAGGGCTTCCCTGGTGGTGCAGTGGTTGAGAGTCCGCCTGCCGATGCAGGGGATGCAGGTTCGTACCCCGGTCCAGGAGGATCCCACATGCGGCGGAGCGGCTGGGCCCGTGAGCCATGGCCGCTGAGCCTGCGCGTCCGGAGCCTGTGCTCCACAACGGGAGAGGCCACAACAGTGAGAGGCCCGCGTACCGCAAAAAAAATGGAGTTAAAGTAGTAACACCTAATGTCAAATTTTGCATTTATTACCTTGAGCCACACAGGAAACGAACATCGTGAATTATTGAGTTTCTTCTCTAACTTTTATTCGGTAGCTCCAAAGTTTCTCAAGCAATCCTATTAGCGTGGTCAGTTACGGAACCGGTACCAAATGTTCTCTGTGTGCCTGCTAGGAGAGGTGCCAGAACACAACTGAACATACTTCTTAGGGGGGGTTCAAAGAAGCTAGGCATCGGAGGGAAAGGGAGACACATGGCCCGTATAAATTACAAGCTGAATTTTAAAAACCCTTATGAACAAGAATTGACCTTAATTAACCCCATGCTTTAAAGTGTCTGTTTCCTTCTTGCAGCCTCTTTGAACACTCAGTTTGCTCACCCTTCAGAATACAGAACAGTAAGTAGGAAACCACTTGTATTGTTTCTACTGATAACAGTGAAGCCCTCAACAGTTTGGGTTGGGGGCTGGTTTTCAGGTCTGACCTGCCACTTTCGAAACAGTGGACTGCTTCTTTAGAAACCATATTCTCAGGCAGGCTTTTTGATACGGATCACAATGTAAAATTTGGTTGACAATAGCTCAGGCCTTGAAGGCCTCAGGGCTTTGTTTCCCTAATAGTTACACCTTGTACTAGACATTTTATGTATATTGTCAAATTAAATTCTGTGTAAGCAAGGGAAGGTCAACCAAATGAGAAGAAGCAAAAGCTTCTTATTCAGAGCTTGTTGAAGCAAGTGAATCAGGCATATCACCTGCATTTTTGTCAGAGACTCAAAGGCAGAGGAGTGGGAAAGCTTTAAAGTGGGAAAAAGGGAAAGCATCAGGTGTGCCCTGATCAAGGCTGTTGGCATGGGGAGGCTGTAAGTGGGTAACTAAAGGCAGGAATCCTATGTGATTGGTTAGGAGGGCATATTGGCTTTCTCTGATTGGTCCTAAGTTGGAAGCAGGAACAAAAATTTAGGGAAACTATCAGTTATTAATCAAGGCCTGGCCATTTTGGCCAATTGTTACAGAGCTTACTGTTTGGCTTATTGGACTGTCACTAGAGATTACCATCTGACTTCTGACAAGTCTAATTTATAGCAGGTTGGCTTCTTGGGTTGGTTATTCTAAGTAATGGGTTGGTTTCCTAGGCAAGTTGCTACAGGTTATGGGTCAGAGTTCTATTTTAATATCTGGTCTGACACTGTCCATTTGTATATGCAGTCTCTCAATTCTCACAATGACCTTGTAAGATAGATATATATTATTATTTTACATATGGGGATATTGACCTCAGTGGGTTAGGTAACTTTGAGTATTCAATTCAGTGTAGACCTTTTCCAGGAAATCTTCCCACTCTGTTTTTTTTTCCTCCAAAGCAGATATAAATGCACTTTCTCCATGCTTCCATTCAAACTACACTGCATTATCATCACCACCATGCTAGTGTAGGGAGGAAAAAAATCTTTCCTCTACCCTTCTAAGTTCTTAGCTGGGGCCCCTATAACAAAGGACAGGTTAACAAGAGAACAATAAACAAACGTTTATTAACAAGTGCATTGTGCATACACATGGGAGCACTCAAGAGATGAGTAACTCAAAGAGGTGGCTTAGAAATCTGCCTTATATAGCGTCTTTACCAGAGAGCAATAAGTTTGTAGATAAATGACAGGACAAAGGAAAATGGTTTTAGGCTTCCAAGGGTGGCAAACAGTGGGAAGATAAATAGTGGGAGGAAACTAATGAAGTAAGGTTTTGTTTGCAGATTCCTCAGGTGCCATTTCTGGACTGATAAGAGTCCAGAGTCATCTCCACTAAAGGAGAATTTATATCCTGCCTTTAGGCAGAAAAGGGGAAGAGAGAGAGAGCTGCATATTAACTGCCTTTAGCTCAAAATAATTTTTATGTCGTAGAGCCATATTTTGGGGGTGACATATTCTGATTTTGTTCAACACTAAATGTTTAGATACCATTTACTATGTGCCAAGCACTGTTCTAAATTCTTTATATAGAATAAGTCATTTAATTTTTTTTTGGCCACGCAGCAAGGCTTGTGGGATCTTAGTTCCCCAACCAGGGATTGAACCCAGGCCCTTGGCACTGAAAGTGCGGAGTCCTAACCACTGGACCACCAGGGAATTCCCTCATTTAACTTTTTACAGCACTATGAAGTTGGTACCATTATTATCCCCTTGGTCAAGGTCACATGGAAATGGTGCAACTATGGGTCCAACTCAGGCATTCTGACTCCAGATTGGTGCTCTTCACTAGCCCATCATAGCACTGAATTTTAATTGCCTGTCTTCCCCTAGTAGGCGGTATACTCCTGTGGTCATGGATGACGTCTTGTTATTTGATACCCAGTCTTCAGCACTTAATGGGTGTCCAATATTACTTTTGATCAGATGACTCAGTTTTCTTGGGTTTGATTTTCTTTCAGAAAATGGGGGATAATACAGTAAAAACTCAATCAGGCATCCTGCATTTAAGCAGACTCACATACGACCCTCTCCTTTCTCTCCGAACGATTCCCACAGCAGATCGATTACTCACTGGTTATAGACAGGTTACCTTCTTGCTTAACTACCCTCCTGTATGCCAGTAAAGCTTATTTTCCATCAGTAGTGTTATGTGCTGACCAAGACTCAGGTGTGTGTGTTCACAAGCCTATTATGCCAGTTGCCAGTCCTATTTTAATTAAAAATGTAAAGACAGCATAAACATAAGTGTAGAGAAATAAAGCTGTTTATATGAGAAATGTGTCAAATGCTTTTGAAAGACTTGCTGAAAGACAAAATGCTAAAAACAAATTGAATTAGGTGTAGGTAAAACAACTGAAAATAATTGGGGAATTATTTTTTTTAATTGTACATTACCTTGCTGTGCCAGTGTCTATAAAGTCTTACCATATTTAAAAAGGGGCAGTTTTACCCCCCAGCAGACATTTAGACTGTCATTTTGATTGTCATGACCAGGGAGTTGTCACTGGCATCTAGTGGATAGAGAACAGAGATGCTACTAAACATCCTACGGTGCACAGCCTCACACAGCAGAGAATTATCTGGTCCAAAATATGAATGGGGTTGAGAAATTCCATTTTAAAGAAATCAAAACAAGAAATCATAGGTGATTTATTGTGGGTATGATTTTTGCAGTGTTAGTACACAAAACTCTAGTTGAAACATTCATAGGAAAAGTCTCATGTCTTGTGTCAGGTAGGATTAGATTCAGCTGCAAGAAACAACTCAAAATAACAGCTCACAGAGATGCCATCTTAGGATGTGGCCTTTGTCTTCCTGGTCTGTAAGATTAAAAAGTAGAGCTCCATGCACCCAGGAGCAGGATGGAGGAATGGACAAAGGAGAATAAAAATTGGGAGAAGCAGAGGACAGGTACCAACTTTCTTTTAAAGGAGGTTCCCAGACGCTACTACACAATAATTCCACTGGTATTCCATCAGCCAGATCTTGATTATGTGGTCATACCTAGCTGCAAGGGAGCTTATCTTAGTGTAGGTAGCATTACAGCTGGCCATGTGCCCTGTCATTGCCTTACATCAAAAGTGTGGCAATTTTATTTTCATGTACATGTTTTAAGATAAAATATTTAGGGTATGTTATATTTTTTGTACTGTTTACATGCTTTAATTGACTTTTTCAGTTAAATGACCAAGAACCACTTGTCCCAATCTCATTGGATAAGAGGGCATCTACTCTCCTGTGGAAGCCCTGGAAGGCATCATCTTAGTGAGCCTGGAGCTGCAAGAGGGCTGAACGGAGGATGGAAAGAGTCAAAAAATTCCTTTACTTCAGAGTTTGGTCCAAGGCCAGCCCTGCTTAGCACTTTATAAATCCAGATAATGTCAGTAGAAATGTGTAATTCAGTTATTAAGAGTGCTAAACAGTGTGACTTACTCTGAAGTGAGGAAAGGTAATCACTATTTACTAAAACATACACGCACACACAAAACAGAAATACAGCAGGCCATATATTTAACCTGTTATTAAAGTGAGACTCTGCACACCATGGTGTGACTATTGTGACCATTTCTAGTCCTGGCCCTGCTAGAGACTAGTGGCTGTGCACAAGACATTTTACCTATCTGGCCTCAATTCCATGAAATCTGAGGGTTGAGTTCCATGACCCCATATCGGTTTCTTAGGGCTGCCGTAATAAAGCCACAAACCGAGTATCTTACACAACAGAAATGGATTGTCTCACAGTTCTCAAGGCTAGAAGTCCAAACTCAGGGTGTTGGCAGGGTTGCTTCCTTCCGAGAGAGGAAGTTTTCTTCCTCTCGCCTAGTATCTGGTAGCCTCAGGCATTCCTTGGCTTGTAAATGACATTCTCTCCATGTCTTCACATAACCTTCCCTGTGTGTGTGACTCTGTCCAAATTTTCCCTTTTTATAAGGACACCAGTCATATTGGATTAAGGCCAATTCTACTAACCTTAAGTTGATTACCTATATAAAGACCCTATTTCCATATATGGTCACATTCTGAGGTACTGGGGGTTAGGACTTTAACATATCTTTCTGGGTGGACATAATTAAACCCATAACAACCCCTGAGATCTAATTCTGAACCTACTGCTTTCTTTAGTGCTGTTGCTTAAATGCCAGTATCTTAAAAGTCCAGACAGGATTCCCGAGTGTGTCTGGGCATTATGCCCAGGGATTAGGTGGAATGTAACAGGACATTCTCATGGAGGTGGTAGTGAAGAGCAAATTATGAAGCTGGAGGATAGTAAAGTAGGTTTGGTGACATGTCTTGGACATTCATTTAAAAATCAGCCAGACAGAACCTCCCTCTGAGGTCCTTTTCTTAACATAGCAGGTATTGACCCATTGCTTCAACACTGCATCTGATTTTTGCATTAGAAAAACTTTTTTTGTGTGTGGAAAATAGAAATATTTCTGTAGGCTGTTTCTAGGAAATCTAGGGAAACTTGGGACTTTGTCCTCCCCTCAGCTATTTTGTGATGAGAACGTCTCAAGTTATTCTCCAATTTCTGTCTTCCTTTCCCTTTTCTAGCCAAACTGCGATCAGTATGAATTACCAGGATGTCCCAGGGACTTTAACCCCGTGTGTGGAAGCGACATGTCCACGTATCCCAATGAATGTACTCTGTGCATGAAAATCAGGTAACAATTTTACAGTATAAACTAGCCAAGTTTTCTTTAGTTCTTATCTTGCATTTTGATTACTTAGGAAGTTGTGACTCTTGGACATAAGAATCAAATGAGACATAAGTAGTTCTATTTTAAGACTGACATTTTAAAAGACACAGACTCCTTCAGTACATTTTCTAGGTCAAGGTTAGAGAATGAGGTGAGTGATTAATCAATTATAGACCAAATAATGAAGTGATGTTACTATCCAGGGATGGGTAGTTTCCCCAAATTAAGAATATATTTAGTAGTTAAACTCTGTGGAGTAGTAAATGTTCTATTAAATTCAGAGGGCATGTACAGGCGACCTACACAGCCTCCCCTACTGGTCAGAAAACAGATCTTAATAACTCTACCTGTTAGAATGCTCAGTAATAAGTGTATTGATATTATACCTGATGCCCTTCATGTAACTTACCTGACCAGCTCAGCTGATCATGACTCCCCCTCCAGGTATGCTGCTTTGTATTTCAGGGGTCCATTCTCTGAACTCAGTCTTCAGGAAATTACTAGGTCTTCTCAGAGTGATTCTTTGGGGATAGTTCCTTGTGCCATTGGTTTAGGAAAAAAATGTCAGAGTTGGGCTTTCACCCTCATAATTTCCTAGATTTAGCTTTAAAAATGACTAATTAAGTGTCATCCTGGAAAGAATCTAATGTATAATGAAATGGGTCTTTTTAATACAAAGAGGGGGACAGTTTCAATATGGTAGGTAATAAATGTGTTTTTATGGTTGTTCATTTTGCAGGGAAGATGGTCATGATATTAAAATAATCCGAAGTGAACCATGCTGATGGAAGAGTTCACAGAAGAGAAATTGGAGAAACCACCTTTAACTGCACACTAAATGAATTTCATCTTCCCTTTTTCTCTTTTCCTATGTTACTTTGTGTGAAATATGTTAACCCACATTTTCTGAGATGAGGTATGGAAGAGAGCCATGGACTGTGACTAATAATTAAAACAAACAAACAAAAATACTTGTTTCTTGGCTTTTGCCCCTTGAGTTAAGTTTATTGCCCAGATGACTTATGTGTTGCTTTATTTAGTTGGAATAAAATCAGCATCGTATTCAATTACCACTATTCCCTGTTGAATATCCATTCTCACTGAGCAGCCTCATGTGGCTCTTTCCCTCTGAGGCAAAAGTGAATTTCACTAAGGGAGAAGTGGAGTCATTTTTTTAGAGGGCAAAGTTTATCCTCCTTCACCATTTCCCTAAATCTTGGATATGTAATGTATGCGTAACTGGTACAGTGTTCTGCACAGAGCAAATAATGTGAGATGAGACACTGGAGCTGACTTTAGCCTGAGCTGGTAGAGTCCAAGAGTCATGCAGGTAAAAATACTTATAAGATTCCATAACTCCTTTCAAAACAGTGTTCCTTCAGGGTTAATGCAGGAATTTGCCTTTTCCCTTTTTTTAGGACACTGATTCTCAACCCTGGGTGATTATCCCCCAGGGGACATTTGCGACTATGTCTGGAAGCATTTTTGGTGTCACAACTTGAAGGGTGGGTGCTCCTGACATATAGCGGGTAGAAGCCAGGGATGCTGCCAAACACATCCAGCTCCCAACAACCAGGAAATTTTCAGTCCAAAATGTCAGTAGTGCTGAGATTGAGACATCCTGTGTCAGAGTTTGATGTAACATAGAATAGACATTGGGACTTCCCTAGTGGTCCAGTAGCTAAGACTCTGCGCTCCCAAGGCAGGGGGCCCGGATTTGATCCCTGGTCAGGGAACTAGATCCCACATTCTGCAACTGAGAGATCCTGCATGCCACAACTAAGACCTGGCTCAACCAAATAAATAAATAAAATATTTTTTAAAAAAAGAACAGACATAGCAATAACAAAAGTGACCTAAGTTTAATTTAGAAAGATAGTGTTTTCCAGATAGAGGATTTTGAGTCAAGTCCTGGGTTTAAGTGCATTCCAGGGCCAGGAAACTGTGAGACCGTGAGGCAAGAGGTGGCTGGGAGAGTGTGTAGTGAAAAGAACATGGCTTTGGGGGATGGGCTAAATGTGAATTTGAATTCTGATTCCAACACTTCCTTGAGCTTCTGTTTTCTTATCTGGAAAAGGGGGATAATGCTCAACTCATGGAGCTGCTGTGAGGAAACTGCTCAGCACAGCACTTGGCACATGGAAACCACTGAAATAGTAGCTACTGTTACTTAAGTACCCCTCTTAGGGAGGAAAAAACTGAGGCCTGCAGAGGCAAACCAACTTGCCCAAGGTTATAGAATACATGCAAAACAGTCTGGACTAGAAGCCTGGTCTCCAAATTCCCAGACCTCTGTTTTTAATGAAGTGGGAAGTTGTATAACATAAATGTGCCACAATTACATTATGTCCTGTAGTTATTTTTGGCTTAAAAGTTTTATAAAAGTGATGTATGATTTTCAGAAAGTTAAAAAAGTACACAGAGGGCTTCCCTGGTGGTAGAGTGGTTAAGACTCTGCCTGCCAATGCAGGAGACACGGGTTTGAGCCCTGGTCTGGGGAAATCTCGCATGCTGTGGAGCAGCTAAGCCCACGTGCCACAGCTACTGAACCCTGTGAGTCTAGAGCCCGTGCTCTGCAACAAGAAAAGCCACCGCAATGAGAAGCCCGCACACTGCAATGAAGAGTAGCCCCCACTCACCTCAAGCAGAGAAAGCCCACGCGCAGCAACGAAGACCGAACGCAGCCAAAAATAAATAAATTTATTTTTAAAAATACACAGAAATATATTTAAAAAGTGAAAGTCTTTCCCAATACTAGCCTCCAGAGGAACCAATATTAACCTTTTGGAACACAGTCTCCGTAAGTATGTGGTGTATGTAAAATCACACACACACAGAAACACACCCCTGTCCTGTAAACTTGCTTCTCTCCTTATATTTGTTTTTTACATCAATATATGTAGTTGTTCTTTGTAAAAGCTACATTTAAAAGTATTTTATTGTGCCATAAGTTACCCAGCTCTACTGATCTGTATTCAGATATTAGGAGTCTCATGGCTGAAACTGGAAGAATCCCAATTCAAACTAGCCTTAGGTAAGGAGGAAATTGGCCCATTTAGTCATATTTGCAGAAGAGTGGGGGGATGGGGGGCCGTTAGCCTCAGAGGGTGCCTGGGACCAGGGCCTCTAACCCATCAGGACTCCCTGTCTCTTCATGTCTCATCTCTGTTTATTTCAGCATAAACAGCTTCCTTCATAGACTAGCTTTACCCCCTGTGTGGGAGGCAGAATTGGCGGCTCCAGATCATATCCTAGCAGCTTCCTGACCTGACAGGAGATGAGTCTTTTGTAACAGCTCCAGGTGAAAACATCTGCCTGAGTCACAGCCCCACCGCCTCACTACCTGAAAAGAAAATGACCCTTTTCTGGGCCAAGACAGATCGGTTCACGCTGGATCACACACCCACCCTTCAGGCCAATTGCTGTAGTCACAGGAAGTAGGGTGATATGTGATTGGTTCAGCTGAGATGAGCACTTGGGTGCAATGTTCCCAGAGGGAAAAATTCAAGAAGAAAAAATATCAGTAGATGTTAACTATAGGTTGCTTACAGTTTTTAATGATTATAAAACTATTTCAGAGAATAACCTTATAAATACATTCTTGGCACTTGAATGTTTATATGTATATATACACACGATGAAAATAACTTAAAAATATTTAGAAGAAAATTATGCTCATGTAGCATACACTAATCATCTGTTTTGCCCAGCAACTCTTCCTTCTTCTGCTCCAAAAAAGCACTGTTTCTGCTTCCCACTCTCCTTCTCCACTCCACTCCAGACTTCTGGCTGAATGGAGCTGCCGCCTTCTTACAAGATCCTGTATCCCTGACCCTGGTGATAGGTTGAAGGGTGAGCACCTGGTCCAAATTAGACCAGTCATGACCAGTAATAATCCCCCCTACCCTGGTCACAGAGATTGGTCTGCAGTGGGTTTCTGACCATTCAGAGTTCTTCCTCAGAGAAGAGCTCTTTTCCTTTTAGGTGGTAGGATTGAGAGTCTTTGTCACTGAAAGCTGCTGGAAGCCATGATCCCTCACTACAAAGAAAGACTGCAGTAGGACAGCATGAAGCCAACATGCCACAGAAAGCAGAGACCTGAGATCCAGAGAGTCTTGGTGGAGCTCAACATTCTGGTTCCAACATAAAAGACCCAGAATTGCCAAACTAATACTGAGGAAAAAGAACAAAGCAGGAGGCATAACCCTCCTAGGCTTCAGACAATACTACAAAGCTAAAGTAATCAAAACATCGTGGTATTGGCACAAAAAGAGACATATGGATCAATGAAACAGAATAGAGATCCCAGAAATAAATCCACAAACTTAGGGTCAGTTAACCTTTGACAAAGGATGCAATAATATATGATGGGGAAAAGATGGTCTCTTCGGTAAATGGTGCTGGGAAAGCTGGACAGCCACATGTAAATCAATAAAGCTAAAACACACCCTCACACCATACACAAAAATAAACTCAAAATGGATTAAACACTTAAATATAAGACATGACACCGTAAAACTCCTAGAAGAGAACATAGGCAAAACATTCGATGACATAAATTGTATCAATGTTTTCTTAGGTCAGTCTCCCAAGGCAATAGAAATAAAAGCAAAAATAAACAAATGGGACCTAATCAAACTTACAAGCTTTTGCACAGCAAAGGAAACCATAAACAAAACGAAAAGACAAACTATGGACTGGGAGAAAATATTTGTGAATAATGCAACCAACAAGGGCTTAATTTCCAAAATATACAAACAGCACATACAATTCAATTACAAAAACCAAACAACCCAATCGAAAAATGGGCAGAAATCCTAAATAGACTTTTCTCCAAAGAAGATATACAGATGGCGAAGAGGCACATGAAAAGATGCTCATCATTGCTAATTATTAGAGAAATGCAAATCAAAACTACAGTGAGGTACCACCTCACACCAGTCAGAATGTCCATCATTAAAAAGTCTGCAAATGGATTTCCCTGGTGGCACAGTGGTTAAGAATCCACCTACCAATGCAGGGGACATGGGTTTGATCCCTGGTCCAGGAATATCCCACATGATGCAGAGCAACTAAGCCCGTACACCACAACTACTGAGCCTGTGCTCTAGAGCCTGGGAGCCACAACTACTGAGCCCATGTGCCACAACCACTGAAGCCCACGCACCTAGAGCCCGTGCTCCACAACAAGAGAAGCCACCACAATGAGAAGCCCACATTCTGCAATGAAGAGTAGCCCCCACTCGCTGCAACTAGGGAAAGTCCATGTGCAGCAACAAAGACCAAATGCAGCCAAAAATAAATAATATAATAAATAAATTTTTAAAAAGTCTTCAAATAATAAATGCTGGAGAGGGTGTGGAGAAAAGGGAATCCTCTTACACTGTTGGTGGGAATGTAAATTGTTGCAGCCACTATGGAGAACAGTATGGAGGTTCCTCTGAAAACTAACAATAGAGTTGCCATGTGATCCAGCAATCCCACTCCTGGGCATATAACCAGACAAAACTCTAACTCAAAAAGATACATGCACCATTATATTCATAGCAGTACTATTCACAATAGCCAAGACATGGAAACAACCTAAATGTCCATCAACAGATGAATGGATAAAGAAGATGTGGCACATATATATGGAATATTACTCAGCCATAAAAAAGAATGAAACGATGCCATTTGCACCAACACGGATGGACCTAGAGATTATCAGATTAAGTGAAGTAAGTCAGAAAGAGAAATACAAAAACCATATGATAACACTTATATGTGGCATCTGAAATACAACACAAATGAATATATCTATGAAACAGAAACAGACTCAGACATAGAGAACAGACTTGTGGTTGCCAAGGGGAAGGGGAAGTGGGGAGGGAAGGATTGGGAGTTTGGGGTTAGCAGATGCAAATTATTATATATAGGATGGATAACCAACAAGGACCTACTGTATAGCACAGGGAATTATATTTAATATCCTGTGATAAACCATAATGGAAAAGAGGATGAAAAAGAATATATATACATATATTGTATAACTGAATAACTTTGCTGTACAGCAGAAATGAACACAACACTGTAAATCAACTACACTTCAATAAAATTTAAAAAAATTTGGTTCCAGGCATTAAGGTTCCTGGAGCACCCTTGTTTTCTACCTTGCCATGGCTCATTCTTAGTTGGTCAACTTTTCCTTTGACTCTGTGAGCTGGCCCCCTGCCCATTCAGGATCCCCCCACACCTTCCTTTTTATTTTTCTTCTCCTTCTTCTTCCTCTTTGTCCTCTTCGTCCTCTTCCTCTTCTTCTTCTTTTTTGCTTACAGCAGTTTGACTTGGGTTGTTAAAAGAAACTTGCCTACTAATAAATTCAAGCAATTCTTAAGTGTATGAGGTGATAAAACAATTATTGCCCACTACAGTGAGCATGGAAGACTTTTATATTCAGGAAAAAAAACTGATAATAATGGTATTTCAAAAAGAAACTCAAATGTGTAAACATGTGTTATAAAGATTTTGTTGCAGTGTTGTTGTTTTTTTAATATTTATTTATTTATTTGGTTACATGGGGTCTTATTTGTGGCAGGCAGTCTCCTTAGTTGCAGCACGTGTGCTCCTTAGTTGCAGCTCCAGGGCTTCTTAGTTGTGGCATGCGAACTCTTAGTTGTGGCATTCATGTGGGATCTAGTTCCCTGACCAGGGATTGAACCAGGGTCCCCTGCATTGGGAGCACAGAGTCTTATCCACTGTACCACCAAGGAAGTCCCTGCAGTATTGTTTTTATGACATTGAACTATCAATACTTCTGTGCTTTTCTGTACAACCTTCTATTATTATAAAACATCTATACATATACATCCTGTAAACTTGCTTTTCTCCCTTATATTAGGTTTTCATATTAATGTACAGTTTCCTCTTTGTAAAAGCTACATAGTGTTCCGTTATATTATTGTGTCATAATTTATCCGGTCTCTGTTCTGTATTTGGATTGTTTATGAGAATTCTCTTGGTTGAGTATAGTTCCCTGTGCTATAAAGTAAGTCCTTGTTGGTTATCTATTTTATATATAGTAGTGTGTATATGTTACTACTTCATTTTTAAGAAGAATGTTATTGTATTCTATTATACAGACATACAATGATCTATTTATGCAGTTCCCTTGTGATGGACAGTTAGGTTATTTTTCATTTTCCACCATCACAAATAATGTTTCACATATATCCTCCTTTATTTTTGCAAGCAATCTGTAGGATAAATTCATAAGACTGGAGTCACTTGGTTGGAAGACAAACAAATTTAAACTGTTGAAAGAGACTGCAAAATTTCTTTCTGAAAAGGTTGTGCCTATTTACATTTTCTCTGTGGTAAACTAGTGTGGTTTACTAGTGGTAAACTAGTGCCTTTCTTTTTGTGCAATGGAAGCATATTTACATATTCTCTGTGATAAGCTAGTGCCTGGTCTTCTTTTCTTTTTGTGCAATGGAAGCTGCTCAAATATGCATACTCAGAGTTGTACTGAAAACTCAGATTTGTATCCACCCTTTTTTTACCCTCTTAAAAATGTTCTCATTATAAAAGTGATATGTAATCATTAGAGTCACCCAAAGTAAGTGGAGAAAAGAAGAGCCCACCAGTCCATGGAGCGTTCAGAAATAGAAGCTCCCAGAGGACAGAGTTCTTGCCAGTCCTGCTCATCATGGTATCTTCAGTGCCTGGGACAATGCCTAGCACAGCACATATTTGTTGATTAAAGGAAGAAAAAAATAGCCCGGGAGGCTTCACAAAATAATGACAACAAAACCACTAACCTCCCTGAATTCCTTCCTTCCCCCGCAAACAGGCAAATAAATACACAACCCACACACCACAAAGGAAACAAGGTTCTGACTCTCGGCCAACAGTGAATTGCAATTTTTTCCTTCATTATTCTGAAAAAGGGAAGGAGACTGAATATCCAGATGATCTTGAACAAACTCTTGGAGCATATGTCAAACTTGGTTTAGGTCTTTTGTTAAGTATCCAGTTTATATCTGATTATTCCCTCAATTATGCCATGAACATTTGTGGATATCTGTTACGTACTGAGCACTGGGTCTACAGTGGTGAATGAAACGTAGCCCTGTTCATGCAGAGCCTATAGGATCATACTCTTAAGTTTCTCTGAAAAGCAAACAACTCTCAGTTCTGGAAACTAAAAACCTGATGTCTGCTATAAACTATAAATTCCATGAGGCTGGAACACTTACCTGTCATCTTCTCTACTATATTCCTAGCTTGACATACAGCAGGTGTTTAATACCTATTTGTGGGCTGGCTACCTTAAGTCAGTTCTATTCTGTTGGCTTCAGTATTCTATGGCCAGATTTAGGAAGGTAAGAGTATTCTGAACAGCAGGAGAGTCTGAAATTCAGGCGGTAAAGCAGGTTGCAACAGTCAGAAAGAAATCACTCTCATTCAACCTCCAGGGACAGCCACTTCCTCACCAGGTGCAGGACGTGCACCAAGGCCATGAGCCTTGACATAAGTGATCTACGTCCTGGTTTACTGGAATATTTGATCAACAATATTTATTTTTAAGGAAGCACTTTGTTTTATTCGTTTTTTTAAAGTATTGGGGTGGCCAATATAAAGTTACTTTGACACACTCTTGTTGTTTCTTGGCTGAACCAAACACTTTTTCTGCCTGTGAAGCCCAAGTATAAAATACATATTCCTAGAGTTTGAACTGGTACAGACTTAGGTATAACCGGTCCAATGTCATTTACAGATGAGTAAACTGAGGAACAATTGGGTTGAGAGTTGCCCAAAATGGCATTGTCTCTCTGGATCTGATTGGTAGACATCACAGTGATAATGATCGCTAATCACTGGCTTGGCTTCAGTTTTGTAATTCCCCCTCCCCCCCCTTTAGGAGCAGGCAAGGATGGCAGAGAGCTAGAGGTGATAGATGGGAAGTACAATTGCAAAATTCCTTGGGGCATGAGGAATTCTTTCTAACAGTCTCTATCAGAGTGAAATGCTCAACTGAGATGGCAAGAGAAACCACAAGCCAGAAGGATTAGAGCCATGAACCTGATACAGTTACTTGTGGCCTTGGTTGGCTTTCTGTGTCCTCAGCTCTGATGAGCTGCACTGTTGGGCTGCACCCCGCAGGCCTGTACCCTTGTAGTTGCCCAGCCTCGAGACTGAATAAAGAACCGGGAGACAGTGACAGAGCCATCAACCGTTTATCCCGTTTATCAGACAGGGGAGCTTACGTGTCAGAAGCAAAAGGGTCCTGGAGTGACACCCTACGGTGGACGGCAGACTGCAGGCAAGACATGGCAGGAGAAGGAGGCTACCATTTATAGGGGGAATTGACATCGGTTTGGCTCGTCAGTTACCAGGGAAACCAGCGGTTGCCGCAGGGGCAAGCACACAATTAGTTACTGATTAAGCCCTGTAATTAAGAGGATCGGATAGTCCTGTGAGTGAAGCAGGGACCGGTTGAGCAGGGGATGTACAGAGGAAGAGAAGAGCCATCTTAAGTGGCCTGACCATACATGCATCTCGAGACATGTGGGCCCCATCTTTTACTCTGCCCTCGCATGCCCTAGAGTATAGCACCCTACTCCACTGGTGCTGGTCAAGCAGATCTCTCTGGACCCTTCAGATTATCTCCTCAGAGCAGTCTAAAATGCAAATCCCACTAAAATATACGGGATATATATTTTCCACCATCTTGATCTAGATTTGAATCTCATATATTTCAAAGAATACAAATGAATTTAAAAAGAAGAGCACCAGGGTTTCCCTGGTGGCATCCACTTGCCAATGCAGGGGACACGGGTTCGAGCCCTGGTCCGGGAAGATCCCACATGCCACAGAGCAACTAAGCCTGTGCACCACAACCACTGAGCCTGCACTCTAGAGCCCCGTGAGCCACAACTACTGAGCCCGCGTGCATATGCCTAGAGCCGGTGCTCTGCAACAAGAGAAGCCACAGCAATGAGAAGGAGCCCGCGCACCACGATGAAAAGTGGCCCCCGCTCACCGCACCTAGAGAAAGCCCACGCATAGTGACGAAGACCCAATGCAGCCAAAAATAAATAAATAAGGAAATAAATGTAAAAAAAAGAAAAAAAAAGAAGAGCACCACCCTAGGGGTTTAAAAGAAAATTGAACAGACATATGTTTCCATTACACGTTAAAGTTCTTTAAAATGAACATTTATTTCCTTTAACCGTATTTCAGTTCAACTTGGAGATTCTCTTCCTTCTAAAGGAGGGAAGGACCTCCTGCTTTCCCCATCACAGGGAGGGGGCGGAGCATCCTCTAAAAGCTTGGAAGTGAGCTGGCCCTGGCCAGTCTTGCGGGAGGAGTCACTTTACATACAGACTTCGGAAGCCTTCCCCGAAGAAAGAAGAGAAGAAGCTTGGAGCTTAGGTTAATATCAGAGATGCACATGACCTGGGGAATCTGCATGTGATGCCAGTTGAGCCTCAGAAAGTCAGCGCGACCACAGAAATGCCGAGCAGGGAGAAGGCTCTGCTGGACCAGCAGTTGGAGTGAGAATAAAAACAACCAGATCACAGGGCCAGACCCTGCACGATCCACGTGACATTGGTCTAATCCAGTTATCGGCCACTGAAAACGCTTTATTCAAGCTACTTTGTGAAGTTTCAGAGGATAAGAAGAGGCTACAGCAGTGTGTTCACCAGGAAGGACATAGATTGACACTCACTGGAGGTTACATTCACTAATTCCCCTACAATCTGAAGGTGAATGACATAATTCTTGGTTCTACTCAAGAGACAGGATTCCAAGCCCAGGAGGCAGTGCGTACTGGTGGAGAGAGAACACATCTTTTTTTGTCTGGGACTCTGATAAGACTTTGGCTTTGATTTTGTTTTGCCCTCTTCCCAGCTTTGTGACCTTGAATGTGAGCAGGAGTGCCCATTTCCTCTCTCTTAACAACTCTCCATTGTATCATTTTTTGGCCTCATTATAAGTCAAATTAGGTAGAAAAAATTTAAAAATAAAATAAGTAAATAAGGGCTTCCCTGGTGGTGCAGTGGTTAAGAATCCACCTGCCAGTGCAGGGGACATGGGTTCAAGCCCTGGTCTGGGAAGATCCCACATGCAGTGGAGCAACTAAGCCCGTGCACCGCAACTCTCACTCTAGAGCCCGAGAGCCACAACTACTGAAGCTCGCGCGCCTAGAGCCCCTGCTCCGCAACAAGAGAAGCCACCGCAATGAGAAACCCGTGCAACCGCAATGTAAAGTAGTCCCCCCAGCTCCCCCTCCCTCCAAGGGGCAAAGAAACAAAGACCCAATGCAGCCAAAAATAAATAATAAATTTATAAACTTATAAAAATAAATAAATAAAAAGAAGAGCACCAAAAATTGGGCACGGATTACAAGCATGTTAACATGTAGAAATGTGTAATAACAATAAGAGACTTTGAGGTATTATAATTAATAGCTTAATATTCAATAGACTTTTTGGTAAAGTTGTTTAAACTTATACAGCATTATTTTGTATGTATGCATAGTAATAGCCATTTGCAGTTGCCAATAACTGGGTCATTTAAATGACCAAATTACATAATTCCCATA
Organism: Mesoplodon bidens; assembly: GCF_964165515.1. Lineage (NCBI taxonomy): Eukaryota > Metazoa > Chordata > Mammalia > Artiodactyla > Ziphiidae > Mesoplodon > Mesoplodon bidens. Next base: position 135,768,458 of record NC_138176.1, read on the forward strand.
GGCTGTCTTTACAGAAGGAAGTTTTTTTTTAGGAAGTTTTATTTTTCTATGTTGAAAGTGATAAAATGTTCATATACGTTTTTTTAAAAGTGATATACAAGAAGTAGGTGGACTGTGGACATTTTTCCTGTAGAATTAAAATGATCTGTGGATCAAAAAGATTGAGAACTCTTGAGAAAATAAAGGATCAGATAAAGCAGCTAAAGATACAGTCAATTTCCTCCCAGCCCATTCTAGGCCACAGACTCTCTTTGACACCATCACCCATATTTATATTGTGTTATATACACATCTATATGACACATGCAACAAACGAGATATAGAAGGAAGGGTACTTGGAGACACAAATGACTCATTCTCAGCTCTCTTTTTTTTAAATTTATTTATTTTTGGCTGCATTGGGTCTTTGTTGCTGCACATGGGCTTTCTCTAGCTGCAGTGCGGAGGCTTCTCTTTGCAGTGGCTTCTCTTGTTGCGGAGCACGGTCTCTAGGCTCGCGGGCTTCAGTACTTGTGGCTCGAGTGCTCTAAAGTGCAGGCTCAGTAGTTGTGGCGCATGGGCTTAGTTGCTCTGTGGCATGTGGGATCTTCCCGGACAAGGGCTCAAACCCTTGTCCCCTGCATTGGCAGGTGGATTCTTAACCACTGTGCCACCAGGGAAGCCCCTCAACTCTTCTTATAATGCCTTTGTTTCTACATTCTCCATAGTTGGGGGGAAGCAACATATCTATACAGCATTTAGAAATATGACCAACATCTGAAGCATTTGCCAATGACTGGATCATTTACACTGCTAAATTACCATAACTCCCACAGTCCATCTTTAGAGCAAGGAGTTTTATTTTTCTGTCTTGAAAATGAGATAATATTTAATTTAATGTGTCTAATAGTTGCATTCACTACAGTATTCTTAATCCATAGAATTGAAATTACAAGCAAAGTTTATGAGATTCTATGATCTAAAATGCTATCCTTTACATTTAAAATTTTGTAGGAAAAAAGGTCAATTCTGTTTCATAGTACTCTATCATATTCAAAAGCCTATTTTCTTACTGTGGAGAAGAGATCATGTTTACATAACATTTATGATACAATTAGATTTCATAGTTCTGTGGCTTTTTTTTCTGTCCTGAAGTAAAATTAGGTTTCCTTATATGGAAAAAGATTTTAAAAGTCAGGGAAGAAATACATCAAAACATTAACAAAATTAAATAATTTTACCCAAATTTTTCTTCAAGGAGTATACACTACTTTGATAATTATAATAAAATATTCCTTTTAAAATTTGTTTTTTTTAAAGAACGAAGAAAGGTTTTAATTTAAAAAGCCATGAGATGAAAGGAAAATTTATTTGAACCAACAAATCTAAGGGCCAGAAAGAGCCCACCAATAATCTTTCACAGACTTTTGCCAAGTGTTCTCCCCGTCACGGAATAATTCCTGGCCAGTGCTGAGCCACAAGGGGGCAGCGGCTCCCTGGGAACTGGCACTTGCCGGCAAATCATGCAGCTCAGCGTGAAACCAGCTCAGTCATGTGTCTCTAGTGCATTGCCACTGGCCTGGGAGAGTCACATTTCACTTGCAAACTGCTTTTAAAGACTCCTGCTTTGATTCTTTGAAGACACTGTTTCTATGAATAACACCGAAAGAATGGTCCAGTTGGAGCTCATGCGGGGTCAAGGACCTAGGTGAAATGCTGACAAACGGTTTTACCCTCTGGAGTAGGGGTTAGGCAAATGCTCTCAGATTGTGGCTGGAAAGGGTGGAATTTGAAAAGCTGCCAGAGGAGGAGGGTGCAAGCTTAGGTGACCTGAGCAAAAAGCTCTGGCCCGACAGACCTAAGAGAAGACGGCTCTTCCGTGGTGGGCAGGTTTATGCGGAAGCTTCCAACCTTTCTTCTCTAGGTTTTCTGCCTCCTGTCCCTCTCTGGTTCAACGTCTTTCATGCTGACTAAAACTTCTGCCCTGGTGACCATATCCATTAATTCAGAAAATCTGTAATATCCAATATTAGCTTAACTATTTACAGTTTCCAAAGTCTTTCATAATTTATAAACCACTTTCATGTATGTTTATCACCCACCATTTGAAATGCTTTGACTTTTGACACCCACTTTAGTGAACTTTATTACTGGAAATAGACTCCATCATAGTGACCAAGGCTAATACAAAAAAACCAATGAAAAGCTGGGAACCAAGTGCCAAGGACATCGCATTAGCCTGGCAACACGGACCAAGCTGCAGGGTAAACGGTGTGATGTGGGCAGAATGGAAGTGTTAGAATCTGGGTTATGGAGCTCAGGAATGAATTCCTTTCTGAAAAGGAAGGGCAAGATGGCACTGTAGAAGCACTTGCCACTCAAAGACTTTCAGAGGCATCCATGCGCATGGATCGACAATGAATATTTGTGAGACTGATGATCCTAACTTGCAATGTCCTTTGTTTGTCTTTGGAGGAGTGAAGAAATCCTTTGTTTGCCATAGGGTGATTTATTAGGGAAACTTGTCCTCCTAAACCATATATTTTGATAAATTGCAACAAGTCTAAGCTATGCAGAAGAATCTCACAAAAGAAGCATCTACTACATAGTTTTGAAGGCTGTGTGGCTTTATATATTTAATAAAGGCACATATATTTGGAGGCGGGTTTTTTGTTCTATTTTTGTGATCAATTTTATAATTTTTGTGATAGGAAACAGCATTGTGCTTATAGGAATTCAGGGTTAAATTCATGATGGCTTCTCTTTTGATTGTCAACCAGGAACGATTTGGTTGAAAGTTGGGGGTTGTTGTATTTCTATTCTATGGCTTAGGAGAAAATCTGAAACAGGTTAAGTGTCATGGTCAACCAAAGGGCACAGCAGATCTTTTGACTCTAAATCTGGGATTTTTTTTTTTTTTTAATCACTGCGCTCTGAAAATATCTCACTCTGTTAAGGAAATCCTATCACCAGACCACTTTTTTTTTTTTTTTTTTTTTTTTTTGCGGTAGGCGGGCCTCTCACTGTTGTGGCCTCTCCCCTTGCAGAGCACAGGCTCCGGACGCGCAGGCTCAGCAGCCATGGCTCACGGGCCTAGCCACTCTGCGGCATGTGGGATCTTCCCAGACCGGGGCACGAACCCGTGTCCCCTGCATCGGCAGGCGGACTCTCAACCACTGCGCCACCAGGGAAGCCCCACCAGACCACTTTTGCTTCATCTCTCTGCAGTGGATTTGGTGGCTACTGTTTTCCAATTTTGAACCTAAAAAACCAAGGCTCCAAAAGCATTTGGTGTTTTCTTATTCTTTTTTTTTTTTTTTTGGCCGCACCACATGGCTTGCAGGATCCCTGACCAGGGATCGAACCCGTGCCCCCTGCAATGGAAGTGCAGAGTCCTAACCATTGGGCCGCCAGGGAATTCCCAGCATTTGGTGTTGTCAGTGCTGCTGAGTGAGGAGTTTCTTACTTAGACCCTGTTGGGAAAAACGTCGGTCTCTAAGTAGGTGGCAGCACTTGGGTGGTTTATTATTTGTTGAGAATCAAGCATGTGCTCGGTCCAGTAAAATGACGCATGGTACAGTCTGTGCCTTCTATAAGCCACCTTCTCAGGCTCCTTGGCTCATATCATAGACAAGGAATAAAATAAGCAACAGACCAAGGGGTGTAATGTGACTCTTAGAAAGTTGTTGTTAAATAGAAATCACATTAGCAGCAAAGTAAATCAAAGCACCTTGGACACATTTTATACACTTAACCAAAACTTAGAGTTAATATTAGGTCCATAAAATAATAGTTGGTAAGGCTAGGATTAGCAACTTCTCTGTACCCTTTCAAACTGATTCTCTTTTGGGACAGATCTTCCTTTCACTTTCTTCAGCTCTCTTTCTAAGGACTCCCCAAAACATATACCCCACTGACCTTCTACAAGTGCCTGAACATCCACTTATCATCCATCTTAATAAACTGCTCTCTCTTTCACATTCTTCTTTTAATGTGCAAATATCCCATAGAAAGGTAATATATTAAATTCTTAACCCAGGGATGGCAAATTCTAGGCAAATCTCCTGGCACACTCCCGGTCTATGGCAGACATGCACGCTTTCTCAAGGAGTCTGGAGTTACATTCTCAACACAGTGCTCCTGGCAGCCTATCCAGGCTAATCAAAGTTGGCAGATGATCTGAAGCCTCTTTGGCATCCCTGTTGTAGAAGTGTAAATTGAATGAATTGATAATACCATATCCCCTTGGTAGGTTCTAGAAGCAGGGAAACTGGATAATAAGGGCATGAGAGAAGCTATTATGGCCAAGCTTGTTCTACATCACAATTTCACCCCAGGCTCTTTGCCCAATACTACTTTAATAGCAGAAATAAGAAATCAGGGTGGCTGATCTACAAAATAAAAGTTGTGGGACATTTACTTTATAATAGTGGAATATTGTCAGGCCTTCCTAAATGGGTAACTATCCATCTCCAAACAGCTCATTCATCAAGACTTGCACACAGATATTCTTCTATCCCTAAGCCAAGTGAAGCTCACACATAGTGGGCCTGAAATTGAATGGAAAATGTTGAGCAGCTACTGCCAAGGGGAGTTTGATGGTGTCACCCAGAAATAAACAATGAGGTCAACGTCTCCTGCACACTGGGGGAGATTTTCCAGGTGTTGTGTTGCTTGAACTACCTTGAATTTGTTCTCTTCCTACCAAAAGTCAGTCTCCATGACCCCCATAATATAAAAGCAGAGCAAAAATCATACAGAGAGTGAAGTCCTTTTAAGAGAGTGCCAGCTGCAGCTGGCACATTACAGAAAGCACCTTGAAAGTGAAGGAACCTCCTGATAAATAATAACAAAATAGTGAAGGCTGTGAAGGTACATTCAATTCTGTTCTTGGTCTAACATTTTGAATATTGCAGAGAGACCAAATATTCAGTGGTGAGCATAAAAGTCTTGCATTGTTCCTTCCAAAAAAGAATGGGGACTTCCCTGGTGGTACAGTGGTTAAGACCCTGCGCTTCCACTGCAGGGGGTGCGGGTTCGATCACTGGTCAGGGAACTAAGATCCCACATGCTGCACAACCAAAAATATTTTTTTTAAAAAAAGGTCTTCAAAAAAGAATGATGTAGCCACTGAAGGGTATTAGCAAAAAATATAGACTTAGTTGACAGAAAATGGGGTGGTGGAACTTCCCTGGTGGCACAGTGGTTAAGAATCCGCCTGCCAATGCAGGGGACATGGGTTCAAGCCCTGGCCTGGGAAGATCCCACATGCTGTGGAACAACGAAGCCCGTGTGCCACAACTACTGAGCCGGCGTGCCACAACTACTGAAGCCTGCGCGCCTAGAGCCCGTGCTCCATGACACGAGAAGCCACCACGATGAGAAGCCCGTGCACTGCAACGACAAGTAGCCCCTGCTCGCCCCAACTAGAGAAAGCCCATGCACAAACGAAGACCCAATGCAGCCAAAAATAAACAAATTTATTTTTTTTAAATGGGGTGGAGGGTTCATATTGGACCAAGAAAGAAGAAATATTTACATTAGCTTCACCTAACTAAGGTTTCATCTGTTCCTTAGTGATGAGTAGTCATATTCTATACATAAAAATCATATTTTTTGAAAGTCATATTTTATAGTATTTTTGTGTTTTTCATTCTTAGACACACTTATTGATATGTGTATTTAAAAAATATATTTTGTCTTTTTCTAGAAAGGACTTAAAGCACCGGATATGCATGTGCCTATGTGTGTTTTTGGATGGATGGACAAATGGACAGTTGATAGATAGATGGATATGTCTGACAGGTCATTTAGGTAAGGTTAGTTGAGGCAACACTGTCCTGTACAAGACCTCTATGAGGTTTAGACAAGTCAGTCTCCTGAGTGTTAGAGAATATTCTGAGAGCTTTTAAACCATTTTGCCACACTCAGGGATATGAATTAACTTAAATACCCAAACATACCCCTCATTTCACATGGGGTCTAGAAACCCTGTGGGAAAGAAGTGGAACCCAGTAGAGTTGCAGTTCAGACATGTAGAAATTGTACCTATGGACTGTGACCCTAGAAGAAAGGACTAGAAGGAGAGAAAGTAGGACCTTCTAGTAGAGCCAGCTGGACTGAGCATCAGGACTTGAGACTGTCCCAAGGAAGCAGTGTTCTAGGGGCAGCTGGTCTTAACCACCTTAGCTGCCAGCTCCTTCAGGGACAGCACACCTGCCTAGGAAGAGGAAGTCATAGTGCAAAGGAAAGAAAAGAAAGAACCATGTCACAAGAAGCTGCAAGTTCAGTCTTGGGAACACTTAACTGCTTGGTGGGGTGTCATGAAATAACAGGGCCACTGAAACAGATGGAACTTTTGCTACAGACTCTGATTAAATGTGAGACAAATACCCCCTCAACCCTATGCGGCTTCTGAAACTTGGGTCACACTTGTCACCTATGGGTGTGTATATATGTTTGTTTACATTACTAATTCAACAATTCTGTGTTTAGTTCACTTCAAAGACCAGTTCACTTATTTTCAAATCATTCCTCTTTTTGAAAGAATAAAGTTAAAAACAAACCAAATTTTGTTATTGTAGGTCTGTGATTCTTATTTATTTATTTATTTTTGGCTGCGTTGGGTCTTCGTTGCTGCACGCGGTCTTTTCTCTAGTTGCAGTGAGCGGGGGGCTACTCTTTGTTGCAGTGCGTGGGCTTCTCATTGCAATGGCTTCTCTTGTTGTGGAGCACGGGGCTTCTAGGGGCTTCAGTAGTTGTGGCTTGCAGGCTCTAGAGCGCAGGCTCAGTAGTTGTGGTGCACGGGCTTAGTTGCTCCCCGGCACGTGGGATCTTCCCGGACCAGGGCTCGAACTCGTGTCCCCTGCATTGGCAGGTGGATTCTTAACCACTGCACCACCAGGGGAGTCCAGATCTGTGATTCTTAAACTCTAGTTTGCATTAGAATCACCAGGAGGGCTTGTTAAAAAAACAAGTTGGGCTTCCCTGGTGGCGCAGTGGTTGAGAGTCCGCCTGCCGATGCAGGGGACACGGGTTCATGCCCCGGGCCTGGGAAGATCCCACATGCCGTGGAGCGGCTAGGCCCGTGAACCATGGCCACTGAGCCTGTGCGTCCGGAGCCTGTGCTCCGCAACGGGAGAGGCCACAACAGTGAGAGGCCCACGTACCACACACACACAAAAAAAACAGGTTGCTGGACCTCACCCCCAGAATTTCTGATTCTATAGGTCTAGGGTGGGCTCAAGAATTTGTGTTTCTAGTAAGTTCCTTGGAGATGCTGATGCTGCTGGTTAGGGAGAATACTTTGAGAATCACTGCTGTAGATAATCTTCTGGACCTGGGAGTCCTTAGCTGAAGTATTCTGGAGACCAGATTGAAACTTGAGATAGCAGCCCCTTTTATAAGATAGTATCTTAACAAAGTGCATTCCTGGACAGGCAACCCTTCTAAGATTTTCCAAGTGTTTTTACATCTAATAATAACAGATCTAAGAAGACTCCTTCTTACATCCTCCCTCAAATCCTTTGCTTGACCCAAATCCTTGCAAAATCATATATAATGTATATTTTCATTACTGTTTCAGCTTCAAACTTGATCACAGCAAATAGGAATGAAGAACACTTGATATCTTTCCAACGTCTGGTATTTGAAACTTGTTATCCAGGGCATCACGATTTTTTGGACTAAGAATATCAGTTTGAACTTAGAATAAATGGAATTCATAAACTTATGGAAACTGTGCCACAGTTTCTGACCCCCAAATCTAGATGCATCATCTGATGCATGGTTTAGTATATGTGCTGCCAAAGCGAGCACCTGATGTATAGATTAAATACGTGTTTTGAAAATACAGTAGAATGTTTAAAATTAGAACTCTCCAAGAATATCCTGGACATATGATTGTCTTACATATGAGAGTTGTTCATTTATTAATTCCTTAGTACATACTTATTGAGTCCCATGCCAAGGATGGGGCTAGGTGCTGTGAATACAAAAATAAATAAGGACTAGACAGGACTGTGTCATAGTTGAAGCAATTCTGGAGCCAGATTGCCTGAATTCAAGTCTGAAATCTGTCACGTACTAGCTTGGCAAGTTACATAACTACTTTGTGCCTCAGTTACTTCACTTGTAAAATGAGAATAAAAATTGCACCTATCTTATAAGAGAGATATGAGAATTAAACGAGTTAACATTTGTAAAAAGCAGAGAATACTATCTGGCATATAATATATGTTTTATAAATATTGTCATATAAATACACCTGTCTGTGTCTTTAAGAAGCTCACAGTACTGAGGCATAAAGAGTGACATGGGAAGAAGCAAATACAATGTAATGTAATAAATGCTATAATGAAGGTATGAGTGAAGTCCTGGACTTTCTCTACTGCCACATGGACTATGGTAAACTCTCTGGACTGCATGTGCTTGTCATATTGCTTCACTCTCTAGAACCACGCTGGAGAAAATTCAGCAAGTTTTTAACCTTCCTTTTTATAGCTGCTGCTATGAAAACAACCACCATTATGCTAACATATAATTACCAAGTAGTTTTCAAAAACCTCCTATCAAATGTAAATGATAGTGAAACTCAGTTAGGAGACCATCTCCTTGAACTTTATAGGGTGCAGTTTATGTGAAAATAGGATTGGGCAACTGTTCTGCAGTCTCTGCAGTTGAAAATCTGGGTAGGACGCCAAATGAATTAGATGTGGCAATAACTTGTAGAAGGAGGGTAGCCAACCTACCCTGGTTTGCAAGAGACTTTCCCAGTTTTAATACTAAAGGTCCTACTTCCCAGGAATCTCCTCAGTCTCGGGCAAGAGTGTAAAATCACTACAACTGTTTTGATGGGAAATGGAACTTTAAAAAGAAAAGATAAAACTAATATAATGTTACAATAGAATACTAGTCAGCCATAAAAAAGAATGAAATAATGCCATTTGCAGTAACATGGATGGACCTAGAGATTATCATACTAAGTGAAGTAAGTCAGAGAAAGACGAATACCATATATCACTTACATGTGGAAACTAAAATACAATAAAAATAAACTTATTTATGAAACAGAGGCAGACTCACAGACATAGAAAATAAACTTATGGCTGCCAAAGGGGAATAGGGGTGGAGGAGAGTTAAATTAGGAGTTTGGGACAAACATGTACACACTACTATATATACAATAGATAAAAGACAAGGGCCTACTATAGAACAGGGAACTATATTCAATATCCTGTAATAAACCATAATGGAAAAGAATATGAAAAAGAATATATACGTATGTGTATATATCTATATCTATATATATCACTTTGCTGTGCACACAACATTGTAAATCAACTATACGTCAAATAAAAACTAATATGATGTTATATGTCAATTATATCTCAATTAAAAAATAAATTAAAACCTGCATGTTGCAAAAGCACTATTTCAAGCTTCATACAAAAGAAAAAAAAAGTAAGAAAAAGAAAATACAACTGCTGGGTCCCTTGGATTGGGGATAACTGGAAAGTATAGTAGAAATCAATAGATATTTACTGACTATCCATTGAGGGGAGACACACATGTTCCTGTCTTGATAAGCTACAATCTGATTTGAGGAACAAGAAATGAACCAGTATAAAGTTAAATCAAATACATTTACATGTCAGTTCAAGATAATAAGAGAAATGATGGTACAAAATGACTAATGACCCATAAGTTTTCCATTTTAGAATTGCTCTGGGAATGGAGTTTAGAGGAAAGGAAGAGCCACTGGGAAACTCATAAAGTGGCCCAGCCTCACAATGGTTACAAGAACTGGTGGGACTTTGATACGCAGTGAGGAAGGGAGGAGCCGTTACAGGTGGATGGTACAGCACAGGCCAACCACAGGAGTGGGAGAAGCATAACACAAACTCAGGGGACAGGGAATGGCGTACTTAGAGGAGGTGGAGGAGGGAAGGAGATGAGCGGAGAGATGAACTTAGTATTCACACGAAGCTCTGCAGTAGCACACATTCTCTTAAGCTGGGGTTGGAAGACCGTTTGTCAAAAGACCACTCTCTTTCCCTTGAGTGAAGAAATACTACCTTTCCCTCTAAATCTTTCTATTTCTATTTTCTTTCTTTTCTTTTTTTTTTTTTTTGGCGGTACACAGGCCTCTCACTGTTGTGGCCTCTCCCGTTGTGGAGCACAGGCTCCGGACGCGCAGGCTCAGCGGCCATGGCTCACGGGCCCAGCTGCTCCACGGCATGTGGGATCTTCCCGGACCGGGGCACGAACCCTTGTCCCCTGCATCGGCAGGCGGACTCTCAACCACTGCGCCACCAGGGAAGCCCTCTATTTCTATTTTCTATAGAAAGATTTCCGAAGTCTTTCTAAGTTTAAACCCTAAATAGAATGGATATAGTAGCTCCTTGTTTTGGTCATCTCGTGTTGGGTGACAAACCACCCTAAAACCTGCTGGCTCCCTCCCAGCATGATGGTCTCAGGGTAATCAGCCCTCCTCCTTAGGAGCTGGCTTCCCCCAGAACACGGAATGTCAGAGCAGAAGCTCCCAGGCTTTCTTTAGTTCTAGGCCCCAAACTGGCCCGGCATCACTTCTGCCTCATTTTTTGGGGTCAAGCACGTCACGGGGCCATCAAGAGTCAAGGAGAGGGGTCTACACGGGGTGTGAATGCCCAGAGGCCTGGTCCATCTGGGGTTACCCACATGGCAGCCTACTGCGCTCCTCCTGAGGCTTCTATTGCATGGCTCTTCTGTCAAATCTCTCTTTCACAACACAGATGTTTTACCTAACATTTAATTTTATGCACCTCTGCTTAGAGGAAGAAGGCAGCCAGCAATCTGCCCCCAGGGAGAACAGAACCTAAACAGGAAGTTAGGTCTACTGAGTCTTAAAAGGGACAGCTGTGTAAAGACTGATCCAGGCCCTGAAGCTAGCTGGGTGGAACCCCAAGCCCAGGACAGAGGATCTGGAAAGGGAATCTAGTGTTTGGATTTGAGACATGAGGGCTGGCCAGCAGCCCATGTACTTCCGGCAGGAGCGCCATGGGGTTCTTGTTCACATCTGCAGGGAAAGGTACCGCAAGCAGAGAATTCGCCTTAGTCATCCCCAGGGCACTGGCTACGGTACTGTTGGACATTGGAGAGCGCCACCACCACCCCCCCACCCCCCCCCGCCAAGTGAAGTCAGACTCTCTGGCAAGATGGGGAAGATTTGAGCCTAGGAGAGCTGTCATGGATTCCTGGGTCAGTTGATGCCAGATGAATTTTATCCATGTGTCATTCTGCAGAGTTTTGTAGGATTATTGACAGTAACTCTTTGCATTGCTTTCTTTTACCTTCCTCCTCTCCCCTCCTCACCCCCACCCGCTAATCTCTTTTCTTCAAGACACCAGGTGCAGAGTTGAGGTGAATAGGCACCTATCTCAGAACGCATTCCCATTGACAGACTGTGCAAGGCCCTTTTCTTCTGTAATATTTGCTTTCCTCCATTCACACCAGCCACCCATTCCCATTGCCTGCCCCCTGAAGACATTCCCCTTGGATGTGATCGAGATGTGCTGTTGGATGTATATACATCCTTGTAACATATGGAGTATTGTTGTGTGTTTGTGCTTAATATACATAAGCAAGAAAGGGGGAGGGGAAAGTATCAAGGGGCCTGCCAGGTGAGCTGTTTCCCCCTTTGGTGGAGCTTTGCAGATGCCCTGCTCAACAACCACTGCTCTCATCTCGGCAGCCAGAACAATTCACAGAAAACAGAAAGGCTGGAGAAAGGAGGCTGGCTCGGCTCCATCCCATCTGCATCTACTTCCTTAGGAGCTGAGATCATAAAAAGTAACCACAAGGGACATTCACTGTAAATGTGCTTTCACCCTAGAGGGAACATGGCCACATGATCTTGGGATAATTTTTATTTTTATGGCCATGCCGCACAGCTTGCGGGATCTTAGTTCCCTGACCAGGGATGGAACCCATGCCCCCTGCAGTAGAAGTGCTGAGTCTTAACTTCTGGACTGCCAGGGAATTCCTGATCTTGGGATAATTTTAAAAGCAAGGGAAGAGCAGGGAAGGGGTAGGGATGGACGACTTGTGAACATGGACTACAAGTAAGGGGGAGGGGGGTTTCCCTTCACATTTCATTTCCTTCCCACCTTCCTTAAGGTATGCAACTTGCCATCACTTGAAAAATATCCTCAGAGTGTTGTTGGTAAATGAAAATGTTTATAAAGTAAATCCAAATTTAAAGATAAATTTTTGATGAATACTTTGTATTCACCACATAAACCCCAGTGAAGGAGGAAATATTTCAAGGTGCTAAACTAAAAAAAATAACAGGAAACACTCTCTCCAAGTTTAGCTCAGCTGTGCTTCTGTCCCAGTTATTGAACAAGTGTTGTACCCCTTGCTGTACCTTAGAAACAGATGTACAGTCATTGATTGTAACTTAGGTGTCTTTGGGAACAGTGCTAAATTGCACCACTAGCTTTCCTGGGTCTCCAGCTTAACAGACAGCAGATCTCCTCAGACTTTTCAGCCTTCGTAATCATGTGAGCCAATTCCTCATAAGAAATCCCCACAAATCTCTCTCTGTCTCTTTCTCTAATTCTATCTTTATCTCTGTCTATCCTATTTGTTCTGTCTCAGGAGAACCTTGGCTAATACAGTGGTCTTTGGGGGGAATTATTGATATTTTCATTATCCTGATTCTAAGATGCCAATCCCAGCAATGCAAATTTCTCTTGATTTCTTTTCAATATTTTTTTCTGTCTAGATATTAGCGTGGATTTATTCTTACACACCCATTCATTCTTGTACCTGCAATTATCTCTCGAGCACAGTGAAGGGACATTTCACCCCCATTGTTTCTCCCCCTGTGCAACCTGCAAGAGGAGCCCCTGGGGCCTACTTACCCATTGCATTTCAAGCTCTAGTACTAAGGTCCTGCTAACCCTATACTGAAATGAACTAGTGACTGCATTGTTTCCCTGATGTAGAATCAACAAGCTCTTCCTTGGCTCTTGGCAAGAGCTTACTTTACTATTTACCAACTCAGAGGCTGAGAAATTGGCAGAGCCATTGGCAGGAAAGGTGAAGAGCAAAGAGGTGTTAAGTTTCCAGAGACACCTAAGTTACAGTCAATGACTGTACAGTTGTTTCTAAGCAACAGCAAGGGGTACATCACTTGTTCAATAACTGGGACAGAAGCACAGCTGAGATGAACTTGGAGAGAAACAGATCTTCACCCCATTTGAGAAGACCCAGTGAAATAGGAGGACAATGGGCTGCTCTGACAGTCACTCTTTTTAGGAAATTCTGAGACACACCTTCAGGTCCTGCTTGTCATAGCCATACCACAGCCATGACTGTTTCTTTGCTTTGGAAACTGAGAGCTACTTCCTGCAGCAATTAGATTTAATTCAGCAGTATCTTCTCATCAGAAAACCCAAGCTTCCAAGGTCCTTGTCTCCACACCGTTCACTTGGCTCCAACAAATCCATTTTTTCTCATTGCTCTTGGCAATTGGGTGTATATGTCTAATTTCTTCAAGCCAACATATATTTATTAGTCTCATAATTACATAGTTCTCTGCATCACAAGCTCAGGAAGCAATTTGGTGAGTTGGCGCATGCCCCAGTGTTTACATCTATTTAGTCCAATTCAGCTCTCTTCGTGCTTAGAAAAGCACCAACTGATCCAAGACAAAACTGCTGCGAAGCAGGCCAGGATAATTCCCACAGTGCCAATGACTACTGTCAGGAAGTGGCGGGAAGGGGAAAGCATCTCTGTCCTCTTGTCCCGGCCTTACCAGATCCAGAACCAAATCCTATCCATGCACAGGCACAGTAGCTCCAAGGCAACACTGCAAAGTCCACCAAGAATCTGCACCCCACATTTCTCTTTTTTCTCTATTCATGGAGTCCCCTTCCCAATCTCCAGGTACCTGTTAACTCTCTTCTTCTCCACCTTATCACCTCTTTTTTTTTTTTTCTTTTTTGCACTATGTGAGCCTCTCACTGTTGTGGCCTCTCCCATTGTGGAGCACAGGCTCCGGACGCGCAGGCTCAGCGGCCATGGCTCACGGGCCTAACCACTCCGCGGCACGTGGGATCTTCCCGGACCGGGGCACGAACCCGTGTCCCCTGCATCGGCAGGCAGACTCTCAACCACTACGCCACCAGGGAAGCCCTTATCACCTCTTTTTTAAAAATTCCTCAACTCTTTTGGTCACCCCAAATATTGATAGCAACTCAAAATATTTTTTCTCCCAAATGTGCCTCCATTTTAGCAAGGATCAAAATCTCTGGTTAAGGGAATGGAGTATTGACAATGGAATTCCAGGCATCACCTAGAACGAGCAGGTATGTAGGCTTTGTAGGGAGCTGCTCGGGTCCCTAAAATCATACTATGGAGGCAAAGGTACAATCCACCTGCCTTAACCCTGGGTGGGCTCTCAGATGGCTCCTGGATGAGGGCTGGTCTCCAGAAAGACCACGCCATACTTAGAAGCTTGGAATTTTCAGCCCTGCCCCTCATTCTCTTGAGAAGGGAGAAGGGCTGAAAATGGAGTTAATGATCAATCATGCCTACATGATGAAGCCTCCATAAAAATCCCAATAGTATGGGGTTCGACAGGCTTCCAGGTTGGTGAACACATCTACACACTGGGAGGGTGACACACCCCAAATTCACAGGGACAGAAGCTCCTGAGCTTGGGACCCTCCCAGACTTCGTTCTATATATCACTCTTCATCTTGGTGTCCAGCTTTATCTTTTATCATACCCTTTAATAAACTAGTACATATAAGTAAATATTTCCCTGAGTTCTATGAGCTGCTCTAGCAAATTAACTGAACCTGAAGAGGGGTCATGGGAACCCTTGCTTTGTAGGCAAATCGGGCAGAAGTTGTGGGTAACCTGGGGATCTACTACTTGTGATCGGCATCTAATATAGGGTAGAAGCAGTCTTTTTTTTTTTTTTTTTTTTGGTTTTCTGGTGATACATTATTTTAAACTTTTTATTTTATATTGGAGTGTAGTTGATTAAAAATATTGTGTTAGTTTCAGGTGTACAGCAAAGTGAATCAGTTATACATATACACGCATCTATTCTTTTTCAAATTCTTTTCCCATTTAGGTCGTTACATAATATTGAGCAGAGTTCCCTGTTGTTGATTATCCATTTTATTTTTTTTATTATTATTTTATTTTATTTTATTTTTTAACTAAAAAAATTTCTGGGGCTTCCCTGGTGGCGCAGTGGTTGAGAGTCCACCTGCCGATGCAGGGGACACAGGCTCGTGCCCCGGTCCAGGAAGATCCCACATGCCGCGGAGCGGCCGGGCCCGTGAGCCACGGCCGCTGAGCCTGCGCGTCTGGAGCCTGTGCTCCGCAACAGGAGAGGCCACAACAGTGAGAAAAAAATTCTGGCCACACCGTGAGGCATGTGGGATCTTAGTTCCTTGACTGGGGATAGAACCCATGCCCTCTGCACTGGAAGCGTGGAGTCTTAACCACTGGACCACCAGGGATGTCCCAAGTTATCCATTTTAAATACTGCAGTGTGTACATGTCGATCCCAAACTCCCTAACTACCCCTCCCCACACAAACTTCTCCCCTAGTCACCATAAGTTTGTTCTCTAAGTCTGTAAGTCTGTTTCTGTTTTGTAAATGAGTTCATTTATATCATTTTTTAAAGATTCCTCATGTAAGCAATATCATACGATATTTGTCTTTCTCTGTCTGAATTACTTCACTCAGTATGACAATCTCTAGGTCCATCCATGTTGCTGCAAATGGCATTATTTCATTCTTTTTTATGGCTGAGTAATATTCCATTGTATATATGTACCACATCTTCTTTATCCATTCCTCTGTCGATGGACATTTAGGTTGCTTCCATGTCTTGGCTATTGTAAACAATACTGCAATGAACATTGGGGTGCATGTATCCTTTTGGACCATGTTTTTCTCCAGATATATGGCCAAGAGTGGGATTGCAGGATCCTATGGTAGTTCTATTTTTAGCTTTTTAAGGAACCTCCATACTGTTCTCCACAGTGGCTGTGTCAATTTATATTCCCAGGTTGGTAGCAGTCTTAATGGGACTTAACTTGTGGGATCTGACACTATCTCCACCTAGATAGTGTTAGAATTGGGTTAAATCGTAGGAGACACCTAGCTCATGTCAAAGAGGATTCCTTGGTGTGGTGGGGGAAAAACCAGCACACGTTTAGTAACGAGAAGTGAAGTGTTTTGTGATGGTAAAGGAGACACATAAGAGGGAAAGACTGAGTTCTTCCAATTCATTATATCGATAAAAGCATGCGCCTGCCTCACAATCTATGTTATGAATGCTCTAACAGTAGTGTGGTTGGTGCAGTTGTGGGAGAAAGGATAAAACCTCCCTTGGAGAGTCAGGGAAGGCTTTCACAGAGGAGGGAATGCTTGAACCAGGAAATGAAGGGCTTGTGCACTTTGCCAGCTGGACATCAGGGTAGGGCAGAGAGAAAAGGACATGCAAAGGCAGGGAGGTCTAGCACATTTGGGGAGTTACAAAGAGTTTGATATTCTTAGAGCATAAAATGCAACATGAAAGGATTTATGAAAGTATGAAATTAGTGTAAGAAAATGAAGTTTAGATAGAGAGGGACCATGTTATGTTGTTCTGGATGAGGATTCACTGAAGGTTAACAGAGAATTAATATCTAGAGCTGCTTTGGAGGCACTACGGTGGATGGGGGGGCCAGGAAATGGGTCTGAAGTCAGGGAGACCAGTAAAGGAGGCTAGTGTTTCGTCCAAGCGAGAAGGGATGAAAACTTGAAAAAAAAAAAAAAAGGCAGCAACAATAGGAACACACAGGCAAAGGTAAACCTGAGAAAGATTTCGGGGGCTAGTGGTCAGGACTTGATTGTTTGGATGTAGAGTCTGTGGAAGAAAAGGGAATCTTGGACGATTCCCAGTTTTCTGGTTTCAACGTTTAGTAGATGGTGTGACATCCATTGAGATGGGGGGAAATGAAGAAGAGCAGGTCTTCAGGGGAAGATGAAGATCTCAGCTTTGGATATGCTGAACTCCAGGAAACACTCAGTAGACAGCTGTACAGATAGGCTTGGAGGTTAGGAGAAGCTGGTATTGGAGATTAAAGTTGAAACCCATCTGCATATGGTTGGTAGTTGAAGACATGGGAAAGAAAAATTTACTCAGGGAGAATGAATAACGTCAAAAGGAAAAAGGACCAATGAAGGACCAATAGCTGCAAGATGTAGAAGGCACATGATAGAAGAGAAACCTACAGAAGACTGAGAAGTGACTAGAAAGATAGGAAGAGAAACGAAGTGGGTGAATGGTGACATGGAAACCAGGGAGGTGAAGAAGATACATTCCCACTAGGGAAGAGCTCACAATCCACTGAACCAGTTAGACCAAGAGGAAAATGCATCTCCATTTACATGGAGGGTTAGTCTGAGCCAAAAAGTTAGAAAATCTAGGGGCTTCATTCTGGTTTTTCCACTTTTGCATAACTCTTCTCACAAGGCGTGACTTCTCTTTCTATGAAACAGGCAACTATGAGATTAGCTTATTATATATAATAATATACTTACATATAATATAATTAGCAGGGTTGTTTTCTTACATGAATGAAGCTGTATTTACAGGATTCTTTGAAGTCATAGGGAAACGGGATTCTCATTTTCCTTTCTCATCATTTTTCCATCATCTGTAAAATTAATAGCTTTCAACATTTGTTACCTTCACTCTGGACTGAAAAACAAAACTAGATCTTAAATTTCTTGATGCCTAGGTACAGCCTCTGAGAAACATGTTTCAAATGACCACTATTATTCAGCCACGCATATCAAGTGTGTTCAAATTATTTTTTATATATTGAAATAGACAACCAAATTTTAGCAAATACAATGTTAATGCCCACATTTTAAATCTAAGAAATCCATACTATCTTTTGAATAGTTTTGTTTTTTAGCCTGAAGATTCTAGAAATCACTTATTTTAAGAAAATGTTGCTACATGTTCAAAATGCTTTTCTTGCTACTAATAAAATATTTAATATTATCATTTGCTTGAGTTTATTCAATAATATATCAGGTCCACCTAAGGAAATTTGGACATTGTCCTAAGACATGGAGTTTAAAACTGTGTGCTCACCTTGTAAGGAAAATCCTGAGAAATACTCAGGAACCAGAGAGAGACACATGTGAGTGTAGCTTCCCCCAACCCCATTTTCCACCCAAGTTTAATATGATGTAAGTAGGTATTTATAAAGCACTTATTATCATAACACACTGGTCATTTATTTCTCTTTGTCTGCTTGCATCATTTCTGTTTTTCAGAGTTGCACTTAGTTTTCAACTGCATTGAATTATTTATAAATGGTGATTTTACAATGACATCATCACCTACATTTATGACCACTTATTGATAGAAACTTCTATTAGGCCTCTCTGTGCAGAGATGTCACTATCATTCTTTATGTCTGGAATAATTCAGGGCACTAGTAGCCCTCATTAAATGGTGCTGAAGTTAGGCAAAAAAAATCCTACCAACTTAGAGATGGGTGGGTAGAATGAGCCTCATTTTGAGAGGTTTAAATGTTTGGTGACCAATTTAATAAAGCAGAGGAAGTAATGTGTTTGAATACACTTTGTAAACTACAAAATGTTCTGTAATTGTTGCAGCAGTGATAGGGCAGCTAGAATTTTTACCCTATTTTGAGTGTTTTGAAGGGTATTTATCCTATAGTAACTACTCACTGAATATTTGTTGAATCAATGGATGATTGAATGAATAAATATAAATTGTCTTCCTATAGACCTTGTGGGCCAGGAGTAGAAGGCCATTACAAAGCCCAACATAATGGACTTGGGGATGACAAGAGGGAGCTAACTGGAAGAAGGAGACTTGTCAGCAACATATGATATTATACCCTTGATATTGCTTTTGGGCAATTGGGAATTGGCTATTTGAGTAAGTGGAGATAAAATAGAGTCTTCTTGCTCTATGTCGTAAGAACATATTTTAGGTAAGATGGCCACACAGTTGACGGCCACACAAAATAACCATTGACTCAGTAGTGATTCCCTTAGGCAGTGGTAAAAATGGAATTGCCTTATACTAACTGTGATGTTG
The DNA here is from genome assembly GCF_964165515.1 of Mesoplodon bidens. NCBI lineage: Eukaryota > Metazoa > Chordata > Mammalia > Artiodactyla > Ziphiidae > Mesoplodon > Mesoplodon bidens. The sequence continues at coordinate 135,787,579 of NC_138176.1, forward strand.
TAAGGTCAGTTTAGAATAAAATTTTAATTTTAATCTAGGTGTACAATATACTCCATTCTATTACATTTACCTTTCATTCCATCCCTATATCTCTAGCTTAATGTTTTTAAATTTCATGTGTATTTTTATACTTGTAAAACTTTTAATGCATGTTCTTTCATAAGTAGCTTTGTTTAATTTAACTAACTCACTTACTGTAATAGAGAAAGGCCATGACCTTTGGAGTTAAGCATGGAAGGAGGAAAGAGATCCTGTACCCTAATTTCAGCTTAAACTGACCTATGAAAGCTATGAGCTACACTAAGACTGCTAAGGGGATAAGAAAGTGATGGTACTTTGAGCTCAAATCTTACATACTGTTCCTAAAATATTTGAAATATCAAAAGGGAAACAATTAAAATTTTACAACTTTAAGCAGATAAGAGATGACAGTTAAAGGGTTCACCTTTGGGATGGACCTAGAGATTATCATACTAAGTGAAGTAAATCAGAAAGAGAAAGACAGATACCATAGGTTATCACTTATATGTAGAATCTAAAATATGACATAAATGAAATTATATATGAAACAGAAACAGACTCATAGACATAGAGAACAAGCTTGTGGTTGCCAAAATAAAGGGGAGGTCGGGGAGGGAGGGATTGAGAGTTTGGGACTAACAGATGCAAACTATTATATATAGAATGGATAAACAACAAGGTCCTACTGTATAGCACAGGGAACTATATTCAGTATCCTGTAATAAACCATAATGGAAAAGAATATGAAAAAGAATATATAGGTGTATGTATAACTGAATCACTTTGCTGTACAGCAGAAATTAACACAACATTGTAAATCAACTATTCTTCAATAAAATAAATTTTTTAAAAAGTTCACCTTTGGAGTAAACTACCTTTTTTTTTTTCCTGTGAATTTCTTGTATGACAACAGGTTAAGTCTCAATTATCTATAGTTGCATAACAATGCACTTCAGAACATAGTGATTTGGGGCCTCTCAACCAGCTGCAATGGTGGGAGAGTGGTAATGGCTGGAACCTTCAAGAAGGCATCATTCATATGTCTGCAGCCTTGGCAGAGATGACTGGAAGGCTGGGACCTCTATCTACATGACCTCTCCCCTCTACATGGTCTCTTCAGTAGGGTAGTCTGACTTATATGGTGATTCAGGGCTCCCAAAAGTTCAAACATAGAAGCTTCCTGGCCTTCTTTAGCCTTAGGCCTAGATCTGGCACAATGTCACTTCTGTCTCGTTCGATTGGATACGTGAGTCATGAGGCTAGGCAAGATTTCGTGTTAGAGAGGATTTCACAAGGATTTCATACCAGGAGGTATGGTTTTTTGGGGGGTATATTCAGAGACTGGCTACCATATCTTCTAGAATGGATGGATTTGATATGTGTGGCTCCAAGAAGCTAAAATGCCCTGAATGATAATGTGTAAGGTATAGATAGTATATTATTTCTTATTTTTGGTAAAGGTATGCATGTGCATTGCTGTGCAAACAGGAAATCAAGACAAAAGACTCTGAAAACAGCTGGAGCGTTATTCTCTTGAATTAAAGGAGATTCTAAAAAATAAATTTGATTGGACTAGCTGTGCCTGACCTGGCACTAGACTGTGATCCTATAAAGTACTGAATTAGCTGGACCTCTTGAGAAACTGCTTGTCCAGTTGGGGCAAGGTTAGCCCTGTTGGTTGGGAATGGGCCATTTCTGCTGTCAATCATTCTGGGAAAATGTAGGTCCTAGAACATCATGAGATAAGGCTTCTGGAAGAAGGCTTTTACACAGGTGTGAGTGGGCAATTCCATCCTCTACTTGGACCTGAACTCTTGGAAGAGAAAATGTACCCACTGACGCACTCATGGGTCTTCTCAGGAGAAAAGTGATGTTTAGTAGCCTCAGTATGTGACTGCAGGCTGGGGTTTAAGTAAAGCTATGCTCCATGAGGGACTCCTGTGAAGCATTCAAGGACTGTGAAGATTCTAGGCCTGTGTTATAATTCCCTCATGTTAGCCACCAGCTTCTAGAAAAATCTTTGTTAAACGTTACAGCCTGGTTTCCACTAGTGCTCTGTAGAAATGAGGGAGAGGTCTGTGCCTGGTTGAGATGAAGCAGTAGAAGGGAAAGCAGCAGCAACCAGAGGGAGGGCATTTTAGGAACTTCCAGGGGAAGAATTTGGCAGAAGAAATGGTGGCCCAAGCTGGCTCAGAGGTGATTAGTCACTGCTGAGGAGGAAAGGGACAACCAAGATGAATTTCAGAAGTAAGCATTTTCCAGGAATTTCAGTGATACTTGGTGTGGAAAACACAATTAAAAAAAACTAGATTTCCTAAAGGCAATTGAAATGAGGGCTTAAGCTAATGTAATCTGGCAATGAGAGGAAAATGTGGCAGTATTTGTAGTCTCTGGTGGGAAAGGCCTAGGCCTACGCATTTAGTTTAGAGTCTATTTAAGATATACGTGTGCGTCTGTCTTTCTATCTATCTATCTAGTGTACATGCATGTTTGTGTGTGTGTGTGTTAAAGGATTTAAGAATTCTTATAGTTTCCCATAGCAATCATTCCTTGGCATGATTCTTTCAAACTAAATTCCCCATTCAACAATTTGAAACACCCCAACGTTCATTGCAGCACTGCTTACAATAGCCAGGTCATGGAAGCAACCTAAATGCCCACCGAGAGACAAATGGATAAGGAAGATGTGGTACATATATACAATGGAATATTACTCAGCCATAAAAAGGAATGAAATTGGGTCATTTGTAGAGACATGAATGGACCTAGAGACTGTCATACAGAGTGAAGTAAGTCAGAAAGAGAAAAACAAATATCGTATGTTAATGCATATACATGGAATCTAGAAAAATGGTACAGATGAACTGGTTTGCAAGGCAGAAATAGAGACACAGATGTAGAGAACAAATGTATGGACACCAAGAGGGGAAAGCAGGGGTGCAGGGTGGTGGTGGTGGGATGAATTGGGAGATTGGGATTGACACATATACACTAATATGTATAAAGTAGATTAACTTATAAGAACCTGCTGTATAAAAAATACATAAATAAAATAAAATTTAAAAAAATTAATAAAATTTAAAAAACGAAAAAAAATTGACAGCTAAGAGAAACTTTGACACAATCTATTGACACTTAGTTTTTACCTTACATCTCCATGAATACATCATATCTGTTGAAAGTTGTAGTCAGAGTTAGCCCTACAGCTGTACCAAAAACTATAACAGACCATCTTGGATTTCTGGAGGTAAGCTCATCTAGCCCCAAATTTCCCCTCCAATTATGCTCTGGTCATAAGAGAAACCTACCCTGTTTCCATTTGCTTTCATCATCCTTTTTGTGCTCTACTAGTGATGTATGTAGAAGAACAGGTGAGCTTTGTTACTGGGCTTGCGCTGACATCTGAGCTCTGCCAGTTCATTTTATCTCATCATCTCACTGTGTCCTTCCTGACCTTTGGCATTGTTTGCTTTGTGTGCTGGTCTCACACAGGCAATTGCTTCATTAAATTTTAAAAATTCATGATGAAATATTTGATCACAACTATTATCTGCTTCATAGCAACATACCAGGTTGTATTCTTTTTCTACTATGTGGTTTCCTACCCGTTTCCACTTTTTTTCTTATAGTATTTTTGTGTAGCTTCCTGTACTGGTTTCTTTTATATTATTCACCCTTGCAGGATATGAGTTTTTCCTTGATGAGCTGTTTACAGGTTTGTGTAGGAGAAGGGTCAGGCTAGCTGGAACTTTTCTTTATTTGGGGTTTTAAGTGAGTTTGTTTAGCTTTTGCATCTCCTAAGCAATGAAGATGAGCAGCTGTGAAGTTTTTACAACACAAAGACTCTTCTGTGCTGCCACAAAGACAGGGTTCCTCCCAAATGTGGCTAATCTCTGGTTCCTTGGAAGGTTTATCTTTGTCTTTTGATATCAAACAGGGTACAGGGAAATTCTTGATACCAGCAGACACATGTTTATCCGAATATAGCAAACAAGAGAGTTAGGTTTTGCCCCTTGATTTGGAGAAGTGTATCCAGCTCTTTCTGAGATAAACAGCCACCGTGTCCCCTTGCTGTAGGTTTTTTCTCTTCTTGTTCCCACATGTCCCCTTGGTTTTTACTGGTTTTGGCAGGCCTTCCAAATAAACGGGGACCTGAGGTTTTATTATCTCCTATGTTCTAAGAAAAAGAATTTTGTATCTTTGTTTCTCTATCTCTTTGTTGCTTTTGGCTGATTTCAATGAAGAGAAAAGAGAGATGCTACCTTTATACCACCATGTTCAAACCAGAAATTGAAATTCATGGGCTTTCAAGTCAGATAGACCTGGATTTAAATCTTGCCTCCACTACTTGCTGTGTGACAAGCTATTTAACCTTTTTGCTCCTCAATTTCCTCATCTCTAAAGTGGGGCTTTAAAGGGCCATCTCTAAAAAAACTATTGAGAGAGTTAAAAGAGGTGATGCTTGTACAGCTCTCAGGACAATGCTTGGTACCCGACACATAAAGCAGGTTCCCTGCTGTTATTTGGGGGAAAATGTCCTCCTAAATTAATAGAATCACCTGGAAGAAATCAGGGATTCCAAAAATGTGTCTCACAGGACACTATTCAAGAAATAATTCCTAGGTATGACTCAAAAACCAAGGGAGGGGGTGGATTTCATGGACAAATGCACCTAAGAAACACTATGTACCCTTTCAAGATTCACAAGGCACACACCTCTATGATGATGTTGCAGTGGGTTCCATGGGGAATGTAATATGCATTATCATGAAGCACAGAGTATCTGTTGCATTTATAGGAAAGAGCACCTCCCACATATGCAGGTAAATGTCTCAAGTGAAGATGAACGAATTGGCAACCCTCCTCCCACAGAGAGAAACTGCAGAACCTTAACCATTAAGTCTGAGAGTCCTGGGATAACAAAGGGAGCCGCTATTCAAAATACTCTCATGTCTTTGTTATTCTGGTAAGCATAGCACTCACAACATGCTGGGCATATATACTAACTCACTACTCTACAACTGTTTGAAGAGATTATTTATTCCCTTATATAGATGAGGAAAGAATTCTTTTCCAAAGAATAGGGAAAGTGTTCCCCTCGTGAAAATAAGGACCTAAATGAGAATTGTTGAATATGTCCTTTCTAGTATGGCTGTACATTTTATTCATTTAACTAAATGTATTCATTGGTAAAGAAACCAGTGTGTATGCAGCTCATACTGGTGAATTATTGAAAACAAATCCTATAAGAAGAACATAGGTCCTACTGACTGAGCCTAGAGGCCCCAGCTCCCTACCCCTTAACGCCCTTGATGTTTTGCAACAGGGACATGGAGCATCATATTAAAGCCCATGTGGGGAGACTTCCCTGCTGGTCCAGTGGATAAGACTCCTCGCTCCCAATGCAGGGGGCCCGGGTTGATCCCTGGTTGTGGAACTAGATCCCACACGCATACTACAACTAAGAAGTCCGCATGCTGCAACTGAAAAAAAGATCCCATGTGCCGCAACTATGACCCGGCACAGCCTAAATAAATAAATATTGAAAGCCTACGTGGGGACTTCCCTGGTAGTCCAGTGGTTGACTCCATGCTTCCAATGCAGGGGGCACAGGTTCGATCCCTGGTTAGGGAACTAAGATCCCACATGCCGCAAGAAGTGGCCAAAAATAAATAAATAAATAAAGCCTCTGTGTGTGTGTGTGTGTGTGTGTGTGTGTGTTCGTGTAGGGCATCACAGTGCTCTTGCAACCAACACCCGTGAAAGGGAAGGAGAGGAAGCAGGATGGGGACAAAGGGAGAAGTTGAGTTGTGCTGCAGACCCAGCAAAGGGCTTTAACCAACCCCACAGGGAGATTCGGGTCTGAAATGGTCCTGCAGAGATGCCCCAAGTCAGAGTGAGGGGGTTGGGCCTTTACACCCTTGTGCTGATTAGTCATTGCATGTGTGCTACCCTTGGAAAGAGGTTGACTTGGGACAAGGCAGTTTTTATCATTAGAGGCAGTCTTCAAAGAGGGGGCTGAGAGGCAAGAGCTGTCTTTTGGCCACATTTCCAGCAGCAGCAGGGGCAAGTCCTTCATTCCAGGAGGGGACCCAGGGGCTACACTGCAGCATCCACACAAGGTGTATTTTGAGACAGAAAGTTTTTATACACTGAATGTGAACAGGTAAACCGCTCCAGGAGTGAGCTCCCTCCATGTAGTTAAAGCCTGAGTTTTCATAGGAATGAATAGAGCTTTTAGACAAAGAGTCTAAAACAAAGAGTTTTGAAGGAGATTCTTGGAGAAAGGCACATCCTTGTCAACATTTCTTATAGTATTTTAGATAATGGTCATCCTAATGGGTGTGAAGTGGTATCTTATTGTGGTTTCGATTTATATTTTCCTAACAAGTAATGATGTTGAGCATCTTTTTGTGGGCTTGTTGGCCATTTTTGTATCTTTTTTGGAGAAATATGGGTTTGTTTGGGGTTTTTTTCTTTTTTTTTTTTTTTGCTGTACACGGGTCTCTCACTGTTGTGGCCTCTCCTGTTGCGGAGCACAGGCTCCGGACGCGCAGGCTCAGCGGCCATGGCTCACGGGCCCAGCCACTCCGCAGCATGTGGGATCTTCCCAGACTGGGGCACAAACCCGTGTCCCCTGCATCGGCAGGTGGACTCTCAACCACTGCGCCACCAGGGAAGCCCATGTGGGGTTTTTTTAAATAATTTTTTTGGCCGCACCTTGCAGCTTGCGGGATCTTAGTTCCCCAACCAGGGATTGAACCTGGGTCCTCGGCAGTGAGAGCTCAGAGTCCAAACCACCAGACCACCAGGGAATTCCCTGGAGAAATCTTTTGTTCACTTTATTCAAATCTTTTGTTCACTTTTAAATTGATATATTCGTCTTTTTTGTTATTGAGTTGAAGAATTCCATATATATTCTAGATACAAGTCCCTTATTGGATATATAATTTGCAAATATTTTCTCCCATTCTGTGTGTTTTCTTTTTACTTTATTGGTAGTGTCCTTCAATTCATGAAAGTATTTAAGTTTGAAGAAATCGAACTTATCTATTTTTTTCTTTCATCATTTGTGTTTTTTGATGCCATGTATAAGAAAGCATTGCCAAATCTTAGTTCATGAAGATTTGTTCATGTTTTCTTCTAAGAGTTTTATAGTTTTAGCTCTTACATTTAAGTCTTTGATCAATTTTGAATTAATATTTGTATACAGTGTGATTTTGGGGTCCAACTTAATTATTTTGCATGTGGATATCTATTTGTCTCAGCACCATTTGTTGAAAAGACTGTTGTATTCCCACTGAATTATCTTGGCACTCTTGTTGAAAATCAGTTGGTCATAAATGTAAGGGTTTATTTTTGGACTCCCAATTCAATTCCATTGATCTATAGACCTATCCTTATGTTAGTATTGCATTCTTTAGATAACTGTAGGTTCGTAATAAATTTTCAAATCAGGGACTCCTTCAAAGTCCTTTGTTCTTTTGCAAGGTTGTTTGCCTAGTCTGGGTTCCTTGAATTTCCATATGAATTTTAGGATAAGCTTGTCAATTTCTACAAGAGAGCTAGGATTCTGATAGGGAATGCATTGAATCTTCAGATCAATTCAGGGAATATTGCTGTCTTAATATTAGATGTTCATATCCATAAATACAGATGTCTTTCCATTTGTTTAGTTCTTTAATTTCTTTCCACAGATTTTTTTTTAGATTTTCTTGATGTGGACAATTTTTAAAGTCTTTATTGAATTTGTTACAATATTGCTTCTGTTTTCTGTTTTGGTTTTTTGGCTACAAGGCACGTGGGATCTTATCTCCCTGACCAGGGATCAAACCCGCACCCCCTACATTGGAAGGTGAAGTCTTAACCACTGGACCCTCAGGGAAGTCCCTCCACAATGCTTTATAATTTTCAATATACAAGTTTTGTACCTTTTTTGTTAAATTTATTCCTAGATATTTTATCCTTTTTCGTGTTATTGTAAATGTAATTGTTTTCTTAATTTCCTTTTTGGATTAGTCTTGCTAGTGCATAGAAATACAATTGATTTTTGTATATTGAGCTTGTATCCTCCAACCTTTTTGAACTTATTAGTACTGTATGTGTGTGTATGCAAACATACTGAATAGAAATAGTGAGAGTGAACATCCTTGTTCCTGATCTTAGAGGGAAAGCAGTCAGTCTTTCATCATTAAATATGAGGTTAGCTATGGATTTTTTGTAGATACTGTTGAGTTATGTTACTTTTGACTGAACGAAACAGAACACCCTGACTAAACTGAAGAAAACCAAAAGGGATCTCACTGTGTCACTATAGTGTAAGTCCAGAATTAGGATGGGCTGCAGTAACAGTGTGGATCAGTTCCTCAGTGACATCCTCAGAACTACAATGAGGTATCACCTCACACTGGTCAGAATGGCCATTGTCAAAAAATCTACAAACAATAAATGCTGGAGAGGGTGTGGAGAAACGGGAACCTCCTACACTGCTGATGGGAATGTAAATTGGTACAGCCATTATGGAGAACAGTATGGAGGTTCCTTAAAAAACAAAAATAGAGCTACCATATGATCCATCAATCCCACTGCTGGGCATGTATCTGGAGAGATTCATAATTCAAAAAGATACATGCACCCCAATGCTCATTGCAGCACTATTTACAATAGCCAAGACATGGAAACAACCTAAATGTCCACTGACAGAGGAATGGATAAAGAAGATGTAGTACATATAAACAATGGAATATTACTCAGCCATAAAAAAAGAAAGAAATAATGTCATTTGCAGCAACATGAATGGACCCAGAGATTATCATACTGAGTGAAGTAAGTCAGGCAGAGAAAGACAAATATCATATGATATCACTTATATGTGGAATCTAAAAAAATGATACAAATGAACTTATTTATAAAACAGAGTCACAGATGTAGAAAACAAACTTATGGTTACCAGGGGGGAAAGGGAAGGGAGGGATAAATTGGGAGATTGGGATTGACATATACATGCTGCTATATATAAAACAGATAACTAATAAGGGCCCACTGTATAGCACAGGGAAATCTACTCAATACTCTGTAATGACCTATAAGGAAAAAGAACCTTAAAAAGAGTAGATACGTGTATATGTATGACGATTCACTTTGCTGTACACCTGAAACTAACACAACATTGTAAATCAGCTATACTCCAATAAAAATTAAAAAAAAAAAAAAAAGAACTCAGGCTCTTTCCACTCCTCCACTCCATTGTCCTTAGCTTCATCCTAAGGTTGATTTTCCTTAGAGTTGTAAGTTACCTGCCAAGTTATCAGGGCTACAGTGCTTCCTTGTTGAGGCATACCTGGAGACAGAGGTGGTACAAAAGGGGATTGGGGATGTCCCGGGAACCATTAGGTATGAGACACCAAGTTAAAGGTACAGGAGGACGCAGATGGTACCTCAGTGAGCGCAGCAAAGTCCCTTGATCTTTTGGTATCATCTGTCATCCTCACAGAGATACAGAGCATCTTGTCTGGGGCCTGAAATGTCTGCTCTTCCCAGTACTTTGGAACAAGGAAGAAAGCTTAATAGTAACACAATTGCTGGGGCTGTATTTATTTATGCTGACTAAGGGCTGTCCCCTCTCAGTGGCAGGTGATTGGATGTCATCCTTGGGAATGAGGTCAAGCTTCAAATTCTCGAATAAATATTTTAAATCCAAAGAGACAGAGATGATGCTAATGGGAATTCTCCATGCTTTAAACTTCCTGCAGCTCACTCATTCACAGGTGCACTTCACTGTGCACAGGATCTATAGCCAGGAAATGCCAGGCAGGATTGCTTTATTCTCTAAGGGGAAAGGCAACTGCCAGAGCCAAGGGTCCTGAGGCCTGGACTGTGCCCCACCTTTGCTGGGTGATAGGCACTTATGACTTACATCAGTCAGGGTCCTGCCACAGACAGATGCCACACAAGCAGAGGTTAATGGAGGAGAAGGGTTTAATATAAAGCTATTTACAAGGTTTGGGTAGGGTTAAGGAAACAAATGAGGAATGCTGAGACCCCTCAGGGCTAGAACACCCCCTACCCCAGGTCTAAAGAGACAGGGGGAGGGAGTAGTTACAAAGGTCAGAGACAACAACTGAGAAGAAGGACTGAACAGCTGGGTCCTTCAGTGGAGGAATGCAGCCAATCTGAAGCCCAGCTGGAAGGGAGCCAGGGCACTAAATACCCCAACCCTTCTCTTCTCCCTCCTCTATCTTCTGCTGTTGCCTCCCATTTTCCTAACCCAACTCGAAGACAGGGCACCAGGGATCCTTGCTGATACAGTTTATAAAGGCCATCCTACTTAAGCACAGAGTGGGGCAGAAAGTGGATCTGGTGGGAAGGAATGGAAAATACCTAGCACACCACCCTTTTATTCATCATTGCACAGTTGGTCTTCCAGGGCAGTAGTGTCTGCCCAAGGAGTGGACTTTCTACCCATTGGGCAAAAGGAAACAAAGAAAAAAGTAAATATCAGTGGTACTTCTTCAGAATGTCATCCCAGGCTCCCACATATAGTCAAAGTGGATTAAACCTCCTATTTTCTTTTCTGTCTCTGCACCCCCCTGGGTCCCTGTACTGCTCATCACACGGTGATCCTGCATGTCAGTGGCCACGGCACACAGGCCCAGCCGCTCCGCGGCATGTGGGATCTTCCCGGACGGGGGCACGAACCCGAGTCCCCTGCATCGGCAGGCGGACTCTCAACCACTGCGCCACCAGGGAAGCCCCTGCACGTAGTTTTCACGAAACAATTCTACTCTATATCTGGTGGTTACTAGGATGCCACTGATCATCATCACTGTCATCCAGTCCATATGTCTAATCGTGAGGGTCACTGTCCACTGTAGACTTCAGCTGAAACTCTATCTCAGGGAGGCTTTCAAATTAATCCAGGCAACACTGATAGAGATACTAAGAACATGTGATAAAATCCACATGCACAGTAATTGAATACATAAGCAGTCGTTAAGGTGTTTGCATTCAGTGGAGACAAAAGGATGGGGTCACTTTTAGCAAGGTAGTGAGTGATGAGGGTATCATGGGGGTTGACACCTGAAAATTTCTCTCCATCCCTCAATCAGAGAAGAAGTAACCTTATCCTCACCTGACGCAATTGCAGGTGCTTGAAACCTCAGAGAAGAAAGTGTCACAAACACAATGTAATCACCCATGACTAGCCCTGGGTTCTGGACTCATATGAAACCTGGAATGGTAATAAATCTTTTTAACTTGCTAAAAAAAAAAAAAAAGAATCATGGACAGGACCTGTCTTCATTTAAAGTTTTGATGATTTGTTCATCATGGATTTTTTGCCTTAATTTTGACTTGTTAGAATATTTCATTAAATATTATTCATCTTGATTGCTAAGTTTTTGGCCACCCCTTACTTGCTTCACTCTAATCCTGGCCCTGCAAGAGCCTTGCTTTTATTTATTTATTTATTTGGCTGTGCCGGGTCTTATTTGAGGCACACAGGCTCTTAGTTGCGTTATGTGGGATCTAGTTCCCTGACCAGGGGTCTAACCCTGGACCCCTGCATTGGGAGCACGGAGTCTTAGTCACTGGACCACCAGGGAAGTCCTGAGGTTTGCTCTATGAAACTTTCTGGTGAAGGTTCTTTGGAGAGCTCATCTATTGCACTATGAATAAGAGTCAGTTTAGAAATTTTTCATATAACTTTTCAGGAACATAGCTAGTTTATAACAAAAGGTACAACTCCTCTCTAATTTTATTCTTGGTATTTTAAAGCCCGTAGATGCAACCAAATGCCTGCAATACCATAGGGTGGGTCTCCAACTCCAGGGCTATAGCTTGTTTTTCCCCCAGCTCCGAAACTTCACCCAAGCCAATGGGCATTCTTTATTCTGAAGAGAAGTTTGTTTAACCCTGAGTGGGAATTAAATTCAAGTTATGTGAAAACAAAACATTTTTTTAAGTCTCCTTATTTGACTTTCATCCTGGTCCCTGGTATTTACTCAAAGTGCTTTTTCAACAAACTAGTCTGACAGAAACTGATACTGCAGGAAGCTGGAGATCAAAACAAACAACCATATTTTTTTTAAAAAAGCACCTAGGTTTAGCCCCTGCAGAGCTAAATAGGCTCCTAGTGGGTAAAACCCAGTTCTTTGCACTAAACCCACCCACATCCATGTCTTATCACTGAAAGTCAAATCCTGGCAGTTAGCCCCTGAACCCCCATCTCAGGCTTTCCACTGCAACAGTCTTTCCTAATTCAGTGCTAAACCCAAAGCTCCAGAGATGCCATATTTCATCCTGTGTCCCTCCGGCTTGACGGCCTGAGCAGGGGCTTCACACTAACAGGGCAGAATAGAAGGTTGGGTGCCAGGACACTCCCCAGCTACTTGAGTATTTGTGGGAGGTGCACTGGATTCTCTCAAGCAACAGATCAGTAGGCAGGCCATCAGGGAAAAAGACAATAACATAATTTGTTCTTGTACTTTCTTAAAAGCAAAACAAAAACAAAGCTCAGGTTCTGCTCGGACACCTCAAGACTTGCCCACATACACAACTAAGTGTTTAACAATGTCAAGCCCATCCAGCCTTACCAGCATCCCCTTTCTGCCCGTAGCGCTCAGATTGTTTGATACGCTGGTGCTGCCTGCAAGGCCTGGGTACAGAGGACCCCGCTGCACTATGTCTGAGTATTTTCCCACTGCATAAGCCCACAGACTGCCAGCATTTTGCCTCTGGCCTGGTGTACACCCTGGGTCTTTGGTCATTTCCACCCTACATCTCCCAGAGCCCAAGCTGCTTTGAGATGGCACAGGGGTGACCTTTGAAACTGGCCCAGGCTGGGCCTGGAACACACCATCCAGACCCAGAATCAGCCTGAAGGACCAAGCTTCCTGGGGTTGGGCAGTGAAGCCTTGACAAGCACCAAGCTGGCTATTCCCCCAGAGGCAGAGCACGCTGCAGCCCTAGAGGCCAGGAGTTGAGTCCCTTGGAACGGGCTGACCTGTCAGATTAACAGCTGCAAACTAGGGGTGCAGGGAGCCTCTTCCAAGGACCTCCTCCAAGCCAGCCACAGGCTTTGTGTACTGGTCTTGGTACAAACTATTCAAATAGTAAAGCCTTAGGGTGTTCTTGCTTCTCCTGCTAATGCAGGATCCCAGCCCCCTGCAAAGTTCTCCCCTCTCCTCATCTTAAATACTTCTGGATGCCCACAGGGCGCTTCTCTTGGGTCTTTAGTATTAAATCAGCTCAATTACAATGTTATGTCCCTGGACTCTGCTGCCAGCATCCTGCACTGTCCCCTTGCGCTACTGAAGTTCAGGGCAACGCAGGGGGAGAGCACTTTGTCTCTTAGTTTAAATTTTACTCTGTTTTTAGGGTATTTAAGAGTCATGTAGTAAGCCAGAAAATAGCCCCCAAAAGATATCCACGTCAAATCCCTGGAATCTGTGAATGTTACCTTATTGGGGAGAAAAGGTCTTTGCCGACGTGATTAAATGACCCATCTTGAGAGGAGGTGCTTATCCTAGTGGGCCCTAAATGCAACCATATGTATCCTTATAAGATAAATACACAGAGGAGAAGAGCCAGACATACAGAGGAGAAGCTAATATGAAGACAGAGATTCGGAATGATGAGGCCACAAGCCCAGAAATGCTAAGGCAGCCATTAGAAGATGGAAGAGGCAGGAATGGATTGTTCCCTAGGGCCTCCAGTGGGTATACAGTCCTGCTGACATCTTTTCTTTTTTTTTTTTTTGCGGTACACGGGCCTCTCACTGTTGTGGCCTCTCCCGTTGCGGAGCACAGGCTCAGCGGCCATGGCTCACGGGCCCAGCTGCTCCGCGGCATGTGGGATCTTCCCGGACCGGGGCACGAACCCGTGTCCCCTGCATCGGCAGGCAGACTCTCAACCACGTGCCACCAGGAAGCCCCCCCTGCTGACCTCTTGATTTCAGACTTCTGGACTTCAGAATTGTGCCACAATAAATTTCTCTTGTGTTCATCTACCCAGTAGTGGTAACTTTTTACAGCCGCCTTAGGAAATGAATACAAACAGCGTTGCTTATATTCTTTCACCATCTCACAGAGGTTTTTGGTTTTGTTTTAATTGAGTGAGTGTTCTGTAACTGAAAGCTCTTTTATTTGTTGCTCCCATAGCACTCAGACACGATTATATGGATCCCGGGCTGAGACACCAGGCTGAGTGGCAGCCACCAAACTCTACTTGACATCACATCTCTCTTCTGCACAAACTTGTCCTGTCTGGTTCCCTCTTCCTTTAGGAGCAGTCCTCTCCAAGGGCTTCCTCAGCCCCTCATGGCAGTCATGGGGACTTCAGATGGACCACCCAGCAACTCACATAGATGGCAGGTGAAGATCTTGATGATGGCGGGAGATTGAACTCAAATTGGAAATAACATGGGTCCACAGGCCTGCATATACACAGTGTAGAGAACTTGTCTGCCAGGGTTCCTAGCAGATTCAAATGCACAAAGAGAGCAGGACAAGCTGATCTTTTTAGAGGACATAAGATGAAATCCCATTACAAACTGTATTCCAATTGCCCTTCAGCTTCTTGAAATGGTCTTCATTGCCTAAAACATTCTCCTCCTCAAACTTCAACAAGATGTGAAGACTCTGAAAATATTTCTTCTGTTGACAATTTGTACTGTAATATATTCTTCATCTGGAGAACCAGTTATCTCAGAGTGTAGCAATTTTTAAGGTAAGGTACCCTGAGCCACAGTTTACAAAATTCCTAATAAATTACAGTTTACAAAATAAATAAATTACAGTTTACAAAATTCCTAATAAATTTTGTACAGGAATAAATTCCTGTAGAAAATTCCTAAATAAAAGATTGTATTTAAAATAATATGATTGGATCAGTGGAACAGAATAGAGAGCCCAGAAATAACCCGCACACCTATGGTCAATTAATCTTCAACAAAGGAGGCAAGAATATACAATGGAGAAAAGACAGTCTCTTCAGCAAGTGGTGGTGGGAAGACAGCACTTCACTGGTTCTAAGCCAATGAAGGTAGAACACTCCCTCACACAGTACACAAAGATAAACTCGAAGTGGCTTAAAGACTTAAATATAAGACATGACACCATAAAACTCCTAGAAGAGAACATAGCAAAACATTTGATGACATAAATTGTAGCAATGGTCTTCTTTGTTTTTTTGGGTTTTTAAAAAAGATTTATTTATTTATTTGGCTGTGTTGGGTCTTTGTTGCTGTGCGCAGGCTTTCTGTAGTTGTGGCAAGCAGGGGCTACTCTTCGTTGTGGTGCTTGGGCTTCTCATTGCAGTGGCTTCTCTTGTTGTGGAGCACGGGCTCTAGGCACGTGGGCTTCAGTACTTGCATCAGGAGAGCTCAGTAGTTGTGGCTTGCAGGATCTAGAGCACAGGCTCAGTAGTTGTGGCACATGGGCTTAGTTGCTCTGAGGCATGTGGGATCTTCCTGGACCAGGGCCCGAACCTGTGTCCCCTGAGTTGGCAGGTGGATTCTTAACCACTGCACCACCAGAGAAGTCCCTATTTTTGGTGTTTTGTTTTGTTTTGGGTTTCTTTTGGCCACAGTGTGCTGCTTGTGAGATCTTAGATCCCCAACCAGGGATTGAACCCAGGCCCCGGCAGTGAAAATACCGAGTCCTAACCACTGGATCTCCAGGGAATTCACAAGCAATGTTTTCTTAGGTCAGTCCCCTAAGGCAAAAGAAATAAAAGCAAAAGTAAACAAATGGGACCTAATCAAATTTATAAGCTTTTGCACAGCAAAGGAAACCATCAACAAAATGAAAAGACAACTTACGGACTGGAAAAAAAATTGCAAACAATGGGACCTACAAGGGCTTAATTTCCATAATATACAAACAACTCATACAACTCAACAACAAAAAAACAAACAACCCAATCAAAAAATGGGCAGAAGGGGCTTTCCTGGTGGCACAGTGGTTGAGAGTCCACCTGCCGATGCAGGGGATATGGGTTCGTGCCCCGGTCCGGGAAGATCCCACATGCCGCGGAGCAGCTAGGCCCATGAGCCATGGCCGCTGAGCCTGTGAGTCCGGAGCCTGTTCTCCGCAACGGGAGAGGCCACAACAGTGAGAGGCCCGCGTACCGCAAAAAAAAAAAAAAAAAAGAAATGGGCAGAAGACCTAAATTGACATTTCGCCAAAGAAGACATACAGATGGCCAATAAGCACATGAAAAGATGCTCAACATCGCTAATTACTAGAGAAATGCAAATCAAAACTACAATGAGGTACCATCTCACACCGTTAAGAATGGCCATTATTAAAAACTCTACAAGTAACAAATGCTGGAGAGAATGTGGAGAAAAGGGAACCCTCCTATACCATTGGGGGGGAATGTAAGTTGGTGCAGCCACTATGAAAAACAGTATGGAGGTTCCTCAGAAAACTAAAAATAGAATTACCATATATCCAGCAATCTCACTCTGGGCATATATCCAGACAAAACTCTAATTCAAAAAGATACATGCACCACTATGTTCATAGGAGCACTACTCACAATAGCCAAGACATGGAAACAACCTAAATGTCCATCAACAGACGAATAAAGAAGATGTGGTACATATATACAGTGGAATACAACGCAGCCATAAAAAAACCTGAAATACTGCTATTTGCAGCAACATGGATGCAACAAGAGATTATCATACTAAGTGAAGTAAGTCAGAAAGAGAAAGACAAATACCATATGATATCACTTATACGTGGAATCTAAAAAAATGATACAAATGAACTTACTTACAAAACAGAAAGAGACTCACGGACATAGAAAACAAACTTTTGATTACCAAATGGGAAAGTGGGAGGCAAGAGATAAATTAGGAACTTGGAATTAACAGATACACTACTATATGTAAAATAAACAACAAGTCCTACTGTATAGCACAGGGAACTATATTCAATACCTTATAAAAACCTATAATGGAAAAGAATCTGAAAAAGAATATATATATATATATATATATATATATATATATATATATATATATATATATATATATATATATATTCACCAAATCACTATGCTATACACTGAAACTAACATTGTAAATCAACTATACTTCAATAAAAAATTAAAACAACATGATTATATTGAGCAGCATGCCCAGTGTAAAATTTTTTTTTAAATATTTATTTTGGATGCACTGGGTCTTAGCTGCAGCATGCGGACTTCTTAGTTGCGGCATGCAGGATCTAGTTCCCTGACCAGGGATCGAACCCAGGCCCCCTGCATTGGGAGCATGGAGTCTTACCCACTGGACCACCAGGGAAGTCCCTGGTCAGTGTAAATTTACTCTTAAAATAATTTTTAAAAAGCTCTCAGCGGGCTTCCCTGGTGGCACAGTGGTTAAGAATCCGCCTGCCAATGCAGGGGACATGGGTTCGAGCCCTGGTCCGGGAAGATCCCACATGCCACCGAGCAACTGAGCCCCTGCGCCACAACTACTGACCCTGCGCTCTAGAGCCCGCGAGCCACAAATACTGAGCCCAGCTACTGAAGCCTGCGCACCTAGAGCCCGTGCTCCACAACAAGAGAAGCCACCACAATGAGAAGCCTGCGCATGGCAACGAAGACCCAACACAGCCAAAAATAAATAAATAAATATATTAATTTTTAAAAAAGCTATTGGAAAAAAAAACTATCAGAAAAAAGTTATTTTTTTGAATAGGTAATACACTCAAATGATTCAAAAGTCAAAAAGTATAAAAGGGTGTAAACATGAAAATTTCCTCGTTTCTATCCTCCAGTCATCCAGTCTCTCTCCCTACTATACAGTTTGCTTATTCACAGGAAACAGAGGGGCAGTTTGTTTCTTATTATACTTCCAGAGATGTTTTCTGCACAAATGGTGGCATCCTATGCACAGTTTAAACTTTAAAAACCTTTTAACTGAAGAATAACATAAAGAATAATGCAGGGAATTCCCTTGTGGTCCAGTGGTTAGGACTCAGTGCTTTCACTGCTTGGGGCCTGGATTCAATCCCTGGTCAGGGAGCTAAGATCCCACAAGCTGTGCAGTGTGGCCAAAAACAAAAAAGAATGCACACCTCAATTAATTTTCATACACTGGACATATTTATGTTACCAGTACTGAGATCAAGAAACATCACTACCTGAACCCCTTGGCCCCCTCAATGTCCTCAATGTCCCTTCCAGTCACTACATTCCTCAAGAGTCCACTATTCTCATTTTTAACAGTATACTTTTGCTATATTTATATAAATAGGGCAACCTTGACTTTTAACAGCATGGGTTACTTTTGCAGTCTATGTATACCTTACATAAATGGAATTATTCAATAAGATTGTGCCTGGATTCTTTCTCTCAACATTATGTTTGTGAGATTCTTCCATATTGACAGATGCAGTTGTAATTTAGTCATTCTCACTGGTGCTTAATTAATATTCCATTGTCATACATACTATTTTTGCAACTTGCTTTTGTTTTGTTTTACAATATATCTCAGAGAAATCTTTGTATCCATATCTTGAGTGCCCTTATTCTTTCTTTGTGTAGTAGTATTCCATTATGTAAATAACTTTTTTTTACTTGTGCCCTAAGATAGATATTTAGCAACAACCTATATTTAAAAGTAATATGTGCTTCTAACAAAACAGGGACTAATTTCATAGGACTCTCAGTACATTAGTAAAATAGTTTCTACTGAAAAAGTTATGTTTTAAAAATATCTTATCTTTAAAAAATATATTGACTTATAATAATAAATGTATTTGCTTTATAGAGAAACCAGATTCAGTAAACCACCAAATGCCCCACAGGATGGGACTGTGAGGGCAGAGAAGCAGGGTGAATGACTCCCATGACCTGGGGGACGAGGGGGTGCAGGGAGTGGTGCAGAGCCAGAAGAACAAGTTAGTCCTTCTGATCCCACGACTGAACCATCATCCTGGACCAATCTCAAGGCCATTTGCACTGCCTGCCAAGTCTAATGGTTTTCCAGCTTTTGCCATTGAAAAGCTAGGAACAGAGAAATTTATTTAAGCTACCTCCAGCTAATGAAGAAAAGTAGAAATTCTTCATCTGTATTTGGGTCATAAACATTTCAGCAAGAACATAAGTATAATTTTCCCAGGTAACATTGATAACATATTCTAATCCTTTGATGTCCGTAGGAAACAACTGAGTAATTTAATAGTGAGCTTATGCTTTAAGTGCAAAGAATTATTGTGGAATAAAATGTTCATTTCTGAATTTAGTTGTCACTTGCTCTTCAAGTACTTGCTCTTCAAATTCATTAACAATAAATGTGTTAAAAAAATTTTTTGGTATCATGCATTATAACAGCTTGATTAAAATTAACCAAGTGCGTCTCACCTCCTATGTCTTTTACACATAAAGATAAGCCCTCAGGTCAAATACTTCTTCTCTTTCCAGTTCGTAGAAAAATGGTTTGCGATTTGGTTTGTTGGGGAGGCAGTCTCTCACTCCGTCTCTCTAAATGACAGCATGAGATTATCCATTACATATCATTTAAATATTCAGGTTAAACATGCATATTTAACATTCATAGAGACAAGACGGAGCCAATTTAGGGCAAAATCATGACGTTCACAAATTGAGGGGCTTGGGCTTCCCTGGTGGTGCAGTGGTTGGGAGTCCGCCTGCCGATGCAGGGGACGCAGGTTCGTGTCCCGGTCCAGGAAGATCCCACATGCCGCGGAGCGGCTGGGCCCGTGAGCCATGGCCGCTGAGCCTGCGCGTTCGGAGCCTGTGCTCCGCGGCGGGAGAGGCCACAGCAGTGAGAGGCCCGCGTACCACCAAAAAAAAAACAAAAACAAACAAAAAACAAATTGAGGGGCTTCTGACCCTTGTTGGGGAAGAGATCAAGAAGCAGAGCACTGTGGGAAAGTGTGAACATCCCAGTAGACACTTCCCTGTGTTTCTGAACTCTTAGATCATTATGGTAAATTCTTAGGAGTTGAACTGCTGTCAAAGGTAGGTGTATTTTAAATGTTGATGCATATTGAAAAATTATTTTTTAGAAAATTGGTAACAATTTATATATTTAATGAGTATGTTTTTCTTACATCCTTGCCTACACTGCACATTGACAACTTCCCTCCCTTTTTTTTTCTTTACAGAGTCTGTAAAGTATGGTAGTTAAGACCATAAGCTATGGCTTCAGAGTACTTAAATTAGAATCACGGCTCTGCTACTTTCTAGCTGTGTGACCTTGAGCAAATTACTTAATATCTCTGTGCCTGTTACATAATCTATAATACAAGGAGAGTAATAATATGTACTTTTGGGTTGTTGTGCAGATTCAGTGAATTAATTTTTGTAAAGTGCTTAGCAATGAACCTGAATATCTCAGGTTGAGCCATTTGAAATTAATAAACAGTGAAAAAAAATCAGCAATTGCATAGGGTTCAGTGCAAGTGTTAATAAATGTAAGCTATTATTATCTTTGCACATCTCATAAATAATATGTATTTTTAATTTAATATAGCTGCTATCATAGGGAGGGTGGGAGGGAGACGCAAAAGGGAGGGGATATGGAAACATATGTATATGTATAACTGATTAAATTTGTTATAAAGCAAAAAATAAAAAAATTAAAAAATTAAAAAAAATATATATAGCTGCTATCTAATTAAAGTAGGTTGGTACTGGACTCTGACTAGACAGTCCAACGAATGCCTCAGGAAAGGGAACTCTGAAATCAACCCAAAACTGTGAAAATTTAGGCTATGATAAAGGTAGCATTTCAAATAATAAGAAACAACGATTTTTAAGTAAATGGTGCTGGGACAACTGGCTGGCCACCTGAAGAAAAGCAAAGCTAAGTCTCCAGTTAATTCTATACACTGAAACAATTTCCAAATGGAGAACAGATGCAAACCTAAAGAGTTTAGCCTATAAATTATTAGAAGAAGACACTGGAAAAATTATTTAAAATCCCAGAATGGAAAAAGACATGTTACCTTGAATTCATAAAAAAGAACATTAAATTATCAAATATTTCTGCATGGTGGGGACTTCCCTGGTGGTCCAGTGGTTAAGACTCCATGCTTCCACTGCAATGTGACCAATGTGACCAATCCCTGGTCACAGGACTAAGATCCCACATGTCATGTGGCACGGCCAAAAAAAAAAAATTCTGCATGGAAAAAATACCTTAAGCAAAGTAAAAGATCCCAGAAAAATACTTAAAACAGTTATGACAGACAAAATGCTAATTTCCTTTATATACAAAGAACTGTTACAAAACAATAAGAAAAATACCAATAGCATAAAAAGAAAAGAAATGGATGAAGGATGTGAAGAGGCAGTTCACAGAAAAAGCTTTAAAACATTGGAAGAGTTGCTCAACTTCATTCATCATTAAAGTAGTGCAAATAAAAACAAGATATCACGGGACTTCCCTGGTGGTGCAGTGGTTAAAAATCCACCTGCCAGTGCAGGGGACACAGGTCGGGGAAGATCCCATATGCCGTGGAGCAACTAAGCCTGTGCCTCACAACTACCGAGCCTGTGCCCTGCAGCCTGCGAGCCACAAATACTGAGCTCACGTGCCCATGCTCTGCAACAAGAGAAGCCACAGCAATGAGAAGCCCAAGCCACTGCAATGAGAAGCTTGTGAACTACAATGAAGAGTAGCCCCCGGTCCTCACAACTAGAGAAAGCTGGCGTGCAGCAACGAAGACCCAATGTAGCCAAAAACAAACAAACAAGATATCACTTTTCACTTGTCATATTGGCTAAGAGTTGTACTGCTTGATTCTTTTTATTGGTTGTATATTTATCTTTCAATAAAATAATAGTAGCATTTCCAATAAAACAGTAGTTTAAGCCAATCTACAAGTTAAAAAATGGTAACTTATAACAGTGGATTTTGAAACCAGAAATCAAAGACAAATCTTCTCATTTATTCAAAGTTTACCTAAAATCTTGCTTTATTTCAACCCTTCTGAGATCCTTAGGTAAATGAACTCTTCCTACTATAATAAGTCCATGAGAATTACACAGAATATGCTTTAAGAGAGGCAAAGCGCCCCCTCCATCAACTTTCTCCTCTTCCCTGTGCTGCCATCAAGAAGCAAGCTGGGGGCTTCCCTGGTGGCGCAGTGGTTGAGAGTCCGCCTGCCGATGCAGGGGCACGGGTTCATGCCCCGGTCCGGGAAGATCCCACATGCCGCAGAGCGGCTGGGCCCGTGAGCCATGGCCGCTGAGCCTGCGCGTCCGGAGCCTGTGCTCCGCAACGGGAGAGGCCACAACAGTGAGAGGCCCGTGTACTGCAAAAAACAGAAGAAGAAAGTTGGTATGGATTGTTCAAATTCTAGGACTTTAAAAAAATTTTTTGGCTGTGTTGGGTTTTCATAGCTGCACATGGGCTTTCTTTGGTTGCAGTGAGGGGGGCTACTCTTCGTTGCAGTGTGCGGGCTTCCCATTGCGGTGGCTTCTCTTGTTGCGGAGCACGGGCTCTAGGCGTGCAGTCTTCAGTAGTTGTGGCATGTAGGCTTCAGTAGTTGTGGTGCAGGGGCTTAATTGCTCCGCAGCAAGTGGGATCTTCCTGGCCCAGGGATCGAACCCGTGTCCCCTGCATTGGCAGGCAGATTCTTAACCACTGTGCCACCAGGGAAGTCCCTCTAGGACTCTTACTGGATCAAATTTACTAGCGATCAATATACATTAAAATGTCACTCATTTTGGGTGTGGGAAAACTGAAACTCTTTCAGCATTCTCTTCTCTCCATGCTGCAGAACTGGAAGATGTCAGGGCCCATTCCTAGCTGTGTGTGTGTGTGTGTGTGTGTGTGTGTGTGAGCCCCAGGTTGCAAAATAGTGAGTGGACATAGGGCCTGCTTATCCCAATGCTACCCAAGGCCAGCTCTTGGGCTCTTCTCTCCCTTCAGTCACTGACGGGCCAAGAGTCTGTTTTCCTTCCTGCTTCCCTTTTGCACAGACACACACAGTGCTCACTACCCCAGCAGCAGTTCAGGCCAGCTCAGCACTAGGCAGTGCAAACAAGTACCTTCTATCTTGCTGCCTGCCTGCTTCTTTCTGAACACTCTCTGTGTCTTGCTGGATGTGTCAGATTGGCTTTCAGTCCGAAGGTTCTTAGTTCTAACCAGACTGGCCAAAAAGGACTGATGCACGTGTTTCAGTTCAGATCACCCATGTTCTTCTCATTGAGTTCCAGGTCCAAGCCCAGCCAGCAATGAAGGCACACCAGCTACTGCTGGGTGTAAAGCATCAATGCAACTTCCAGACCCTATTTGCTAAATGGGGAGGGGACTTGCTTAGATGTGGCTAAATGGTCAAGAGCAGCTGGCCTGCAGCTGAGGGGACTGAGGAACATAAAGTGGACTTGGATTTGAAAGGATGCTTAGCCCACTGCCAGGACATAGCAGGGGCTCAATAAATGTGGACTGAGGTGATGACTGAGGTTGGAAAGACAAAAGAAACACATAGTGAATACTGTTTTTCACAATGTAAGAACATGTCATCAAATACTACATTATGAGATGCAGCCGAATTTATTAGGAGATTGTACTAGTTAGGATAGAGACTATGCTACTGCAACAAAAACATCCACAAATCTGACTGGAAGAGGATAGAAGTTTATTTCACTCTGATATAACAACCATTTAGTCTAGGCTACCGAAACAGCGCTACTCTGCGAGGTCATTCAGAAACAGTGCTTCTTCCACCACTGCTTAGGGCTACAGTTCCCAAGGTGTCCCAAAGAGCCTCAGTGAGCTCACAGGAGCACCATGGGACATGTCATATTTTTGAGGAAAACACAGTAGTCCTCAACATCAGATATACACCACATAAACTACTAGCTTGAGGTTCTTCACAGTTTCAACATCAGATAGCACTGCTTTCCTTTTGATGACATATTTCTGAATCTAGGTTTTTGGTGGTTGCCATGATAAAAAGCAAGTCCTCCAAGAAAATCAATGTGGAACAGGGAATAGGGTAGTGGTGTCCAATCTGATTCCAAGGTTTGAGGAATTGTGCAGTGCCCCATAGGTATATACATTCCATCATCAAGTGACTGCAGTTGTTTAAAGTAAAATTTTTTTCTTTCAATTTATGCATATTATTTGTTACAAATGTCTACTAAATGTTGGGAGACAATTCTCCATGGATCTCTCATTGTTTTGCATACGTTGTAAGCAGAGGCATTGACTGCCATTGATCCAGGCTATCTTTTTAAGGATGCTTGTATAACTAATAGGCTTGGAAGATAGAGATAGTGACTGTCTCTGGAACAAAGGGTGGGTGGGTCTACTTACTGTCTAGTATAATAGAAATAATGTCTCCCTTGGGCTTCCCTGGTGGCGCAGTGGTTGAGAATCTGCCTGCCAATGCAGGTGACACAGGTTCGAGCCCTGGTCTGGGAAGATCCCATATACCACAGAGCAACTAAGCCCGTGCACCACAACTACTGAGTCTGGGCTCTAGAGCCTGTGCTCCGCAACAAGAGAGGCCGCGACAGTGAGAGGCCAGCGCACCGCGATGAAGAGTGGCCCCCGCTCGCCGCAACTAGAGAAAGCCCACGCACAGAAACGAAGACCCAACACAGCCATAAATAAATAAATTAATAAAATTTAAAAAAAGAAAGAAAGAAAGAAATAACGTTTCCCTCTAGGGCAAAGATCAGGCAGGCTTCCTACCCGTTATAAAAGATTCAGGTTGCCAAAGCTCGGTAACAAGAGACTCAGGTTACCTCTCCTGTAACGCAACCTGCTGCCTATGCAGGTGTCACACCACCCTCTTCACAGAGCTCCATAGGAACTGGGGCTCAGGAAACCAAAGCCAGTGCTGACACGCTGACTATTGCTCTTGCCATGAGTAATGCATTCCATTGTCTCTGGCCCAAGAGTCTCCAGTCTTCTGCCAACACCCATGAAATTGTGGCTGGCTAACTTGTTAGTTTACAAATAGGATAAAATCTCAGACTCTTTACAGTTGTTGACACTCAGTGGTTAGGACATAAGTACTTGTTAGGTTGTTTGGACAAAACTACTTAAAATACAGAACTATTCTTTCTTTTGGCCCAGGAGCACCATGATAAAATTACTAAGACACTAGGGGGATGCTATGAACTGGAAAGTTTGGGAACTGGCTCAGTGCATTGTTCTCATCCACATGTTTAAATGTGAGACCTGTCACTTTCCAGCTGGCAGGGAGGGGAGAGGAGAAAGTCCAGGGAAGCAATTTTTTTTAAAAAAGAAAACCAGGCATGAGTTACACACATCTCTCCTGCTCATGTTCCACTGGTGAAGTTAGCCACAGGGCTACAGCCAGCTGCAAAGGAGGCTGGGAAGTGGAATCTCTACACAAGTGTCCCTATGCTTGGCCTAAAATCTATGTCTATGGAAGAGGGGGAGATGGATTTTGGCAGACAACTAGCATGATACACCACAGAAATATTTCCCTATGGCTGTCATTGCTTGAAATAGTAGTGCAGGGTGAGATGTGTAAACAATCTTTTAATATCTTTACTGTGAGATGGCTCTGTATGGCTTTTATCTGAGAGGCATTTGCCTTGGTAACCTCTGCAGATTTCTTCCTTCCTTAGCCTCTCTTGGCACCCTACCCTAACCCTTACTTTCAGGAGCTCGCTAATGAGAATCTTTTCGTTAGCAGACTCTGGGATGCTCTGCTTCTGGTCCTGGGTGGAAGGTCCTCAGATCAGCAATGTGTATGGCTGGGCTTGGAGCTCTTGGTGAAGGGGGAGCAGTGAGTAGGGAAGGGATACTGGACTCGTGTTTATGGCATGGTGGAGTAACCACATTTTGCACTGGTCAGGCAGGGTAGATCCAGGCTTTTATGTGCCTGAAGCTTATACAATTTGGGAGCCTTCTTTAAAAAAAAATAATACAAAGTTATGAATACAAAATTAACTATGTATCAAGAACACAAATAAATATTTATTTAGAATGAGGAAAGAAATCATAGTAATAGTCAAAAAATATACAAAATTAATCTGAAATTAAGGTATACAGAAGAGCAGTTTAAAATTGCTTCTTGTATTGATCTCCATAATTATGTAATCAAATTATTTTTCTATTACCTACATTGACTTATTAATGGAATGTGTATGGGACTTTTGATACAGGAACACTTGCTTCTTTGGGCCATTTTCCTGTGTCTATGGTAATGTTGTGTTTGTTTTCATCAACTGATAGACTTTGTCAGCACAAGAAGCATCCGATAGGCTAAGAGGTAATCTGATTTGATCTGATACATAAAACATGAGTCTTCATACACAGATGTGCTTGCCATTGACAATACTGCTACAGGTATATGCCCTATAAACCTAGGAATTGTGATCAATTCTATTTTGCAAGATTTCCATCAAAAAAGAAACAATATATGATGCATTAATAATTGTGTACATTGTACCATCAAGTATATTTCTGAAGTAGCAAACTTTTAAGTAAGTTTCAATGAGAACTGAGCCTTCCACTTACAACTGTACAGATCTGATGATTGGAAGAGCTTCCTGAAGACTAGCTTTTGGTCCCCTACTTTCCAAACCTTATTTCTCCTCCTCCATTACTTACATCTATTTCTGGTGTTGGGTACCTTGGGACATGTTCATACCACTATTTTTTCCTTGGTTCTGCACTTTTATGTTATGGTGCCAGATGAGTTGGCATGGGAGGGTCAGGAGTATTCCTAGAAGCCATTTCTATACCAGGAGGCCCATGATGGTATAATTGACCAAACCTGGAAGTGACTACAAATCACAGATATATATGCCAGTCAGCCCAAACTTCATGTATCCTCAACTCAACTTCTCTTTAGCCAGTTACCAAAAATGCCTACTGCCACACATCACTGTTCAGTAGGAAAAGATTGATGGTGAGAAAGTCGGAGAAGAAAGACACAGTCGTCTTAAACCTTTGCTGTTAAAATATCCTTATTCCCCAAACTTTATAAAGACATGAGACCATTGGAATACATTGTTAGGGCTGCTCAATGGGCCTTGGATGGGGCTTGTGCAAGTGAAGCTTAACCTCCATGAGCTTCCCCTGGCTAGAGGTTGTAAGTGACCCTGAGGAGATCCATCTTAAAACAAATGCAATATCCTCAAAAACCAACTGCTATTTTGCAGTACTTTATAACTTACAGAGCTTTCATGCTCATCACTATATTTGATCCTCAGAGCAGCCTTTAGGTTGCCAGAGCTGATACCAAAACTTTGGGAAGTAAAATGTTTTGCTCCAGGCAAGTGAAACCTCCTAGACTCAACAGTGAGGTCTTTTAACTTCAGAATTCATGCCCTTTCTACTGTATCATTCCAGAGAAGACTCATACAAGACATTTTTGCATGACATATATTAACTGCTCAATAAATATTCATGGGACAAATGAAAGAAAAGAAAGAAGTCAAGCAGGAGTCAGGAATCCTTTAAGGGGCCAAAGAAAGACAATCCGTCAGTAGGAAAGAAAACGGGCCAGAATCCCACCTTTCCAGCTGGGACAGATACTTTCCCTACATTTCTTACAGATGTCAACCTGTTTTCCATGCTCCGTGGTCCAGGCCAGCTCTATATGGAACAAAACACAGATGATGACTCTGTAAGAGGGCTCTGGGTTCACATGCCCTCATAAAGCAGTTTCTATTTTTCTGGCTAAAAGGCGGGGAGTGGGTTGGGTTTTTCTCTGTGGGTGGGGTGGGGCAATGAGGAAAAGATGGATGAGCCTTAATTAGGGTTAATTGTAGCTTTGGTAAATAATGAAAATACGCCCAGGTAGATTTTTGATGAATGTGTCATTCACCAGTTCAATGTCTGTTGCTTAACTTTAGTTGTTAAATGAGAGGAGGCAGGAAGGGAAATCTGCACTTTGAATTTAAAGAGCAGCTGGCTTGACCTTTATTTCAGATGTAGTGAGATCAGTGATATGCTCTGTGCTTCTCTTCTGCTTTGTCAGGCCTCAGACAACAGGAGGCTTTTAATGCTGAATTCCAACACCTTAAAAGCAGACAAAGGGATGGAAACTTAGGAAAGTTGATTTAACATGGCCCAGGCCTTTCAGGAATCTCATGGGTCTCTGGAATTTCTGACAGCCCAGTTTCTACCCTTTAGCATGAGAGCAGAGAAGGGCTTATTTAAAACTGGGGCCCAGGGCTTTCCTGGTGGTGCAGTGGTTAAGAATCCGCCTGCCAATGCAGGGGACACGGGTTCGAGCCCTGGTCTGGGAAGATCCCACATGCCGCGGAGCAACTAAGCCACAACTACTGAGCCCGTGCACCACAACTACTGAAGCCCGCGTGCCTAGAGCCTGTGCTCCGCAACAAGAGAAGCCACCGCAATGAGAAGCCTGCGCACCGCAACAAAGTGTAGCCCCCACTCGCCACAACTAGAGAAAACCCATGCACAGCAACGAAGACCCAACACCACCAAAAATAAAATAAATAAATTTATAAAAAACAAAACAAAACTGGGGCCCAGTAATTTGGAGAGTTAAATGGTCAGGATAAGGAGGTCTCAGCCAAGGAGGTGAGGTCTGTTCACAACCAATTCCATCTATGTTTAAAACCTTCCGTGCACCCTTTGAGAGCTCAGCTGGTAGAGCGGAGGACTATAGACCTGACATGTGTGGATATCCATCTATGTTTAAACCTTCAAAGGCTTCCTTACTTCCCTTAGAATAAAAGCCAGACTCCTTACTGTAGCCCAGCAGGACTTGCATGTCCTGGTCTCTTATCTCTCTTCCACTCCCCGTCCTCCAGCCACACTGGTGACCCTTCTGGTCCTCACACATGCCACCCCCTTCCTTTCTTGTAGCCTTTGCATATGTTGCTCCTCTGGCTTTTCACAGATTCAGCTTCTTATTATGTTTCAGGTCTCAGCTTAGGGTCGCTTTCTCAGTGTGGCCTTCTCTAACCATCTCATGTAAAGTAACAGCATAACCTCTGCTCCTGCCACTTGTACCTGCCATCAATCTCACTGTTTCCTCCCTAGTACGTCTTAGTTTATAACGTTCTTATTTATTTAGTTGTTTCCTTACTTAGCTTCTGCTTCCTCGACTAGACCGTACACTCCATGAAGGCAGAGGACTTATTTGTCTCATTCATCAGCATATACCAGCTCCTAAGACAATATCCAGTCCGTGGGAGGTGCTCAATACATATTTGGTGAGCAAAGACTGAAAGAATTGTTTCCCTTCAGGGCACTAGCTGCTCTACTGGTGGAAGGTTCATCTTAGCTCTCAGAAGAGTGGTTTTCAAACTCTCAACATGTTTTGTTGCCTTCCTGCCCTGGGCTAAGCCTTTCATCCATCCAAAGACCAAACAAAGTCTTGACT
The DNA here is from genome assembly GCF_964165515.1 of Mesoplodon bidens. Classification (NCBI taxonomy): domain Eukaryota; kingdom Metazoa; phylum Chordata; class Mammalia; order Artiodactyla; family Ziphiidae; genus Mesoplodon; species Mesoplodon bidens. The sequence continues at coordinate 135,816,939 of NC_138176.1, forward strand.
CAGGTCTCTCTGAGGTCTCTCCCCTGGCACGCTGAGCGCTCTAAGGGAGCAGATGTTTTCTCAATGGGTGAAACAACCTGTTTCTCAAGGGTGTGCCCTCTCTCAGTCAGACACGACGTGCCCTCAGAGCTTGCCAGGGCACGCTTCTCCAGAAATGCAGGCTCTGCTCAAGCTCAACTGAGCCACCAGAGTGTGGCAGCCAGGAGCGTCCACAGGAGATGACCAGCAAGCTCAGGAGAGATGCACATGGAAAAATAAAACTCTTAACTTGGGAGCCAACCTGGGGCTGAAAAGTCCACTTTGAAAGAAATCCCAACAAGAGCCAAAAGAGTTGGAAAAAACAGGAAAACTCCCATCGACACATACATTTTCACTGGAGTCATTCCATCTGTGTTTGTTTCTCTAGGGCCTTGCTGTGAGGACCTTACTTACATTGACCATCAAAAACATTCAGTTCAGGGACTTGCCTGGCAGTGTGGTGGTTAAGACTCCGCGCTCCCACTGCAGGGGCGGCGGGTTCCATCCCTGATGGGGAATTAGATCCCACAAGCTGTGCAGCAGAAAAAAAAGAACATTCAGTTCAGGGTGAAAAGGGAGAGGAGAGTAGAATGAAGATAGCAAGGCCACGGGCAAGGGAGAAGGGCTGCTGTGGAAACACTTCCTGGCTCTAGAGGGTGATGATCTCCAGAGTTTCCCTGGGGTCTCCTTTGGACCCCTCCTCCCGGAGAGGAGGGAGTAAGTTACAACAGGGAGAGCCTTGGCCTGACGGCCAGCAGCCCTGGGTTCTGCTGCTCTCAACTGTGCTCCTCGCTTTGCTGAGTGACCTTGGACAAGCCACTTCACCTTGAAACGTGGGTACTTCTTCTATTAAATGAGAAATTGAACTTTTTTTTTTTATTGAGGTATAGTCGATTTACAATATTATAGACGTTTCATGTGTATAACATAGTGATTCACAATCTTTAAAGATTATACTCCACTTATAGTTATTATAAAATATTGGCTATATTACCTGTGTTGTACTATATATCCTTGTAGCTGATTTTATACCTAGTAGTTTGTACCTCTTACTCCCCACCCCCATCTTACCCCCTCCCCCATTCCCTCTCCCCCACTGGTAACCACTAGTTTGTTTTCTTTTCTTTCCTTTTTTTTTTTTTAAGGTACACGGGTCTCTCACTGTTGTGGCCTCTCCCGTTGCGGAGCACAGGCTCCGGACGCACAGGCTCAGTGGCCATGGCTCACGGGCCCAGCCGCTCCACGGCATGTGGGATCTTCCCGGACCAGGGCACGAACACGTGTCCCCTGCTTCGGCAGGCGGACTCTCAACCGCTGAGCCACCAGGGAAGCCCCCACTAGTTTGTTTTCTATATCTGTGAGTCTGCTTCTTTTTTGCTATATTCACTAGTTTATTTTTTTTTAGATTCCACATACAGTATTTGTCTTTTTCTGTCTGACTTAGAATTTGAACTTTTAAAAAAACATGGTAAAATATATGTAACATAAAATTTATCACTTTCATCATTTTTAAGTGTATATAGTTCAGTGGCATTAAATATAATCACACTGTTGTGCAACCATCACCATCCATCTCTAGAATGTTTTCATCTTCCCAATTGAAATTTCATACCTGTTAAACAGAAACTCCTCATTCCTCCCTCTCCCCTACCCTGACACTCACCATTCTACTTTCTGTCTCTATGAATTTGCCTATTCTATGTACCTCATATAAGTGGAATCATACAGTATTTGTTCTTTTGTGACTGACTTATTTCACTCACCATAATGTCTTTAAGGTTCATCTATGTTCAAGGTTCACATGTTGTAGCATGCGTCAGAATTTTAAGTCTGAACAATATTCCGTTGTATGTATATACCACATTTTGTTTACCCATTTATCCATTGACTGGGTTGCTTCCGCCTTTTGCCTATTGTGAATAATGCTACTTTGAACATGGGTGTGCAAGTATTTGTTTGAGTCCCTTCTGTCATTTCTTTGGCTATGTACCCAGAAATGGAATTGCTGGATCATACGATAATTCTATGTTTAATTCCTTGAGGAACCACCAAACTGATTTCCATAGTGGCTGCACCATTTTACATTCCCATCAGCAATGCACAAGGGTGCCAATGAAACAGTGAACTTTTATTAGTCAGAGAATCCATTTTTCAGAAGAAATGTTCCAGGATGCTCTATATGCAAAAGACATTAGAGTGGAGTGCTCCAAAGCAGTGGGGGCAAGGAGCCCAGTATCCCCAAAAGTGTCTCTATGGAACAAAATGAAAACTGGATAAGACATTCTCTAAGGCAGGGGTCCCCAACACCTCGGGCCGCCACAGACCAGTACCTGTTAGGTGATGGCAGCCAAGTGAGCAAAGCTTCATCTGCGGCTCCCCATGGCTCCCTATCGCTTGTATTACTGCCTGAACCACCCCCCTTCCCCACTCCGGCTGTGGAAAAATTGTCTTCCATGCAACTGGTCCCTGGTGCCAAAAAGGTTGGGGACTGCTACTCTAAGGCTCCTTCACATGTCAAGCATCAATTAGTCTACATTCACATGACATATTGAGCAGCCAATAGGCATAAGGCATATTTGATTTACTTATACATTACCTGTTCCACAAAGGATTTGAGGAGATTTGCAAAAACCTATACAATAGAAAAGGATAAAATACATAGTCAAGAGTATCAGGGCAGAGAAAGGTGGGAGGGATACCTTTAAGGTATATGAGCAGACACTGCCTCTGCCCATGGTCTCTCTCAATCTGAGCATTGTAGGTGAAGCAATGTCAGAGAAATCTAGAGCAAGATTGCTCTATGAACATGTGGAAGCTCCAGAGGCGAAGGAAGACAAGACTGTTTATATTATACATTACTTCACCCAAAGCCACGTTGCAAGACTCAAAGAATGAAGAAAGAATCTATTTTGGGCCTAACAAAAGCATGCTGAGGAAGTAGAGTTAGTGCTTCTAAGAATGAACCTAAGTCATAAGCCCGAGGTTTACATCCTAGCTCCACTACCTGCTAACACAGGGCACAATACTTGACCTCTTTAAGCCTCCATTTTCCCATCTATAAATGAGGGTGATGCTAGGGATTGCTGTGAGGATTAAGTGAGACAATGCAAGTCCAGGGCCTGGTATAGTGAGCTATCAGTACACGGTAGCTGGAATTGTACTCCAGAGGGTCCCATACCATGTCTTTCTTGTTCATCCCTCTCTCCCCAGCACTTAGCAGAGTGCTGGTCTTAGTAGGTACAGAATGGATGCTTGCAGACTTGATCTGATATAGATGCTTTTCCTGTTTGACATGCCACACTCCCTCTGACATTGATGAATGACAGGGTCGCAAAGCATGAGGTCAGGCTAGTTAGAGGCGTTTTGTCCACTAGGTAACACCGAGACTAAATGCTCATGGAGTTTGATGAAATTCATGCTATGGAATGTATATGACCCAGGTCAAGGGCCTCTACTGTGCTTTTCCTCATGCCCTCCCTCTTCAAAGGAATGTGTTTTGTTTATTCCAGTGAAAGATGTAAAATGATAAATTGGATAATAAGTTAGGCCAGGAGAGATATCAGCCCTGCAAATTTCATTTCAATTCAAACTTCTACTATTTATTGAATGTTTAACATTTAAGGCTCTTCGTTTGGGCACTGTTGGAAATTTGAAGATTAGCAAGAAAACATCTCTTCTCTCAAAGCATATACTTTCTAATAAATGGGTAGCGTATAGATATGCTACTATGAGAAAAATCTCATAAAGATGATCAAATGAACAATATGGGAAATGAAAGAAGGCAGAAATTACATTCAGTTGTAATTATCTGGTTATGTTTCTCAAGGGAGGTACCTTTCCATATGGTCTTTGCATTTGGTACCATGGGGTAGGGGAGGAAAGTAAATTAGAGGCAGGGGGAATGAGAGGAACAGAAAAGTGTAGCATGCTTGGCAATCAGTGAATCATCTATTTTAGGTGGATCATACAATACACGTAGAAGAATAAGTCTAGAAAGAGGGCTTTGAGGGTCTTGAGATTCAGATGAAGATTTATAGGGAATGGAGAGCAACTGAGAGATTTTGAGCAGGGAAGTGGTGTGATCAGACTGGTAATGGAGAAAATTAAACTAGCAGTGTTATGTGAAAGGGATTGAGGTGGAGCAAGGCAGGAAGTGGGGGATGATTTAGGGAGCAGTTGAAGTGGATCTGGGAAGAAATTACGAACGAGGGTGTGGGCAGCAGGAATGGGCAAGAGGGGCCTATTGGAGAGGCTTTGTTGAGGTAGCTATGATAGGATTTAAGAGTCAGTTCCTGGGCTTCCCTGATGGCGCAGTGGTTGGGAGTCCGCCTGCCGATGCAGGGTATGTGGGTTTGTGCCCCGGTCCGGGAAGATCCCATATGCCGCGGAGCGGCTGGGTCCGTGAACCATGGCCGCTGAGCCTGCGCGTCCGGAGCCTGTGCTCCGCAACGGGAGAGGCCCTCATAACACACACACACACACACACACACACACAAAAGTCAGTTTCCTTGTTTTACTTGGAGAGAAAATTAAGTTTGGATGCTTCATCTTTCCCAAATCAGCTCTCACCATCTTCTGGTGAAAAGACCCCAGGCTTGGAAGCAAAGTGTGGACCCCGGGTCTGTAGGTTGGGAGAGGGGCTTGGAAAGCTGGAAGAATCTCTTATTCTCCCTGGTGCTCCATGTGCTTTAGCCCGGCCTCGGAGGAAAGAGCTAGAGGAGCGAGCTGTGAGAAGGAAGCTTCCCCGCCCCTCCCCAGGTTCTCAGTTCTGCTGGGACAGCCCTACATCACAGGATGAGGCTTGGCAACCTCGTTTGTGATAATAAAAACATAGCACAACAGTCATGTATCTCTTGGAATGTGACAACGACAACATTATTAGCTTACGTGTTCGTGGCCTACAGTCCGTTCTCCCCTCCACGCCCTCCACCAACTAAAGAGAGTTTTTTGTTGTTGTTGTTGTTGTTTTTTACTGCTCAGCTTCCTCCCCTCCTCTACTCTCTAAGGAGAATTCCGTCTACTGATTCTGTTTTTCTTATGATACAGAAATAGGGAGAGAGAAACCAGACTGGACAGTTAGGAAAAGGGATAAAATTCTGATGGCTTGGCCCAGTTCGGTGTTACTCTTCTCTCTGTAAAATTCACGTCAAGGACTATATCGACTAGATACTAAAGAGTGAAGCCAGAAGATCAAGTCAACCCATATAATATGGACCTAAGAGAGAAGTAGGAAAAAAAAAAAAAGAAAAATACTTTGGGCTGGGCTTTAGGGAACATTTGCAGGGGGAGTCTTGATAAATGAAAGGCTCCAAGATAGAAAATATGTTGTTGTATAGTATGGATTAAATCTCTTTTAATACTAATTAAATGTTGCAATTTCGGTTTTGGCTGCTCACAGTTTTTAATGTTTTATGTTTTTAATGTTTTGGTTTTATGTCATACCATGCTTAGACTAGACAATATTGTATTCCAGCTTAACAGCAGGAATTCTGGAACCAAACTCTTGGATCTCAAATCCCATTGTTACCACTTAATAGCTGTGTGACCTTTGGCAAGATACTTCATTCTCTGTGACTCAGTTGCTTTGTCTGCAAAATGAGTTAACAAGAGTATCTACTTCAGAGAACTGTTGTGAGGATTAAAGGAGTTGATATTTGTAAAGCTCATGTAAAGCCCAACATATAGTTAGCACTACATAAGCATTAGCTATTATTAGTACAGGAAAATTTGAGGTCATGAGATTTTTCTGCCTTGGTTCAACCAAGATGGCGTAGATGACTGTCAGAGAAGAATTATTCTCAGTAAAACAGATCCTAACTTTGGGGAAAGAATGGAGGCTCTAGGCAGTTGTAATAGGCTGATTTCTAAAATGAACCCCAAAGATTCCCACCTCTGGGTTTTCACACCCTTGTGTAATCCACTTCCCATTGAGAGTGGGCTGGACCTGGTGACTTGTCTATAACTCACAGAATATGGCAATGATGGTAGGATATTTTCGTGATTAGGTTACAAAAGGTTGTGATTCTGGTCTTGCTAACAGACTCTCTCTCTTGCTGGCTGTGATGATGCTAAAGCTGCCTTGGTGGAGAGGCCCTCATGGCAAAGAACTGGGGGAAGCCTGGGGCCAAACAGCCTGTAAAGAATTGAGACCATCAATCCAACAGCCCGTGAGGGACTGCCAACAACCACTGAGTGAGCTGGAAATGGATCCAGCCTCAGTTGAAACTTGATTGCAGCCTTTTGAGAGACTCAGGCAGAGATCCCAGTTAAGCCATGTCCAGATTCCTAACCCTAGAAACTGAGATAATTAATGTGTGTTGTTCTAAACCATTACATTTTAGAGTATTTTGATACATAGCAATAGATAACTAATTCAGCAATGTACCAAAGTAGGAACTTGGGAACCCAGCGACCCAGCTCTAGGATATGAGGGTGGAAGTTGGGGAGGCCTTGAGGGTGAGAGTCACCATTGAAAGAGCACCCTACTGTCACACTGGGGAGACCACACCCTCGTCTACGTGGGGAGGAGAGCAACTCAGGCAGAGCCCTTCAGGATGAAGTGGTTGAGGCTATCCTAGGGCTTCCTGTTCAAGTGCCTATCAGCCTGGGAACACTTAGTTCTCATCTTGCATCATTGACCTCTTTGCAGCATTGGAGTGTGTACTCTTCTAGAAATGCCTCCTTATCTTTATGACACCACTCCATTCAATTGTTTATTCATTCAGGCAACAGCTACGAGCTGAACACTTCTATGAGGTCTGGATACATTATGAACAAGGAGAAATGGCCCTCACACAGTACAAATTTCTTCTGGCTTTATTCTATCTTTTTAACTGCTCCTCTGTCTTCTTCCCTGGGGCGACTTTTGTTCACATACCCCTTAAAGCCTAGTGTTCTCCATGGCACTGTCCTTGTCCCTCTTTCCTTTTTACCTTACATGTCCCCCTGCATGATTCCAGACTGTATCTATCACCTATCGCCATGTCCATGCTGACCTCTCCCATTTCTGAGTTCCTATTGCCCTTAGGGTCAGGACCAAGCACTTAAGTTCAACCTCTAACTGTTGATCTATGGAACCTTTCCCATGCCAGGGAGTTTTAGTCCACTAGTGAATATCTGTTTCTCTTTGTATAATAGAAGGGTATTTGACAAATCAAGAAGAGTAGGTAATTACAAGGACTGGCAAAACCCAGAGCTGGCAAGACTGTGTAGCAACTGAAACTCTCATACACTGCTGGTAGGAGTGAAAACTGTTTGGCAATACCTATTAAAGCTAAATATTTATATATACTTTGACCCAGCAACTCCATTCTTGGGTAAACACCCAAGAGAAACAAGTGCTTATGTCCACCAAAAGACATGTACAAGCATGTTCATGCCAGCTTTATCCATGATAGCCAAAAACTGGAAACAATTCAAATGTCCATCAATAGTAGATTGGATAGGGGCTTCCCTGGTAGCGCAGTGGTTGAGAATCCGTCTGCCAATGCAGGGGACACGGGTTTCAATCCCTGGTCCGGGAAGATCCTACATGCTGCGGAGCAACTAAGCTTGTGCACCACAACTACTGAGCCTGTGTTCTAGAGCCCGTGAGTCACAACTACTGAGCCCACATGCCACAACTACTGAAGCTCACGTGCCTAGAGCCCGTGCTCCACAACGAGAGAAGCCACCACAATGAGAAGCCCGCGCACTGCAACAAAGACCCAACACAGTCAAAAACAAATAAATAAAATAAATAAATTTATTTTTAAAAAATAGTAAATTTACTATTTTAAAAAAATAATATATTCTATATACAATAGAATATTACACAACAATGAAAAAATTAACTACTGCTATACATAATGACATGGATGAATCTCATAGACATAATATTGAGTGAAAGAAGACAAATACAAAAGAACATATATTGTATGATTCCACTTATGTGAAGTTCAAGCACAGGCAAGATAATCTATGGTGTCTACACCCTTTTTGCAGAGTTATCTTTGCAGAGTTATGACTGGGAAGGGACACAAGGGAAAATCTGAGGGTTCTGAAAATATCTAAATATTGATTTGGGTGGTGATTACCCAAGAGTATATGTAAAAAGTTATCCAGCTATACACTTAAGATTGGTACATTTCACTGTCTTTAACTTATACCTCAATAAAGAGTTAAAAAAAAAACAAGAGTATGTTATAGATAGCTCTTGCTTTTGCTATCCAGCATTTTTTTGTCCTTTTCCTAAAGTAATTAACCCTGATTTACCACTGTCCTTTACCTTTAGGGGGTGTACACAATGCTCAGCTCATATATATGTCACATGATCCAGGACTGGCCATCAGAGTTTTCCACACCTTGGCCACAGGGATGGACCTGTGATTTAAACCAAAGCAATGAGATTCAAACCCAGAACTTTAAAACAAATCCTATGCTTATGTGTACATTTACAAGGAGGTGAGTGGTTCTATGGACATATGTCAACTATCTGTTGTTAGATATAGCTCCTCAGAGGGAAAAGGACAGAAAAATACCACCTAATCCTCACAATCCCCCTACTGAAGCTGTTGCCTAAGTCTGGGAAACAATTCCCTTCTATGTCCACCCCACACTTGCCTGGAGGTTGTTGCCTCCCTGGTGAAGTGGACATGAGTAGAAAGAGTATGGTTCTGGGAATTCCCTGGTGGTCCAGTGGTTAGGACTCCATGCTTCCACTGCAAGGGGCCCGGGTTCAATTCCCGGTCAGGGAACTAAGATCCCGCAAGCTATGCAGTGCAGCCAAAAAAAGAATATGGTTCTGGGTTTGTCAGATATCTTCCATACAGACTCAAGGATCACATGATCACAACCTAGCTGCAAGAGAGGCTGGGCACTGTAAGAGTGTGGAAACAAACACATTTGGTGGTGGCCCACATCACATCCCCTTGGCCACCTCTGATAACAGCCACAGCTACAATGGTCAGTCATCCTATGTGAGCCCAGGTGTTGTTCTGACAGCATTTCTCCTCCAGTGTGAGGTCTCATCCTTCCGTGTTCTGCCTCAGGGCCTTCTCCAATACCCTAGGACCCTGTTCAGCCTACAGGTAATAGAACCCCAAAGTACAGGGGTGTTAATGTCTCTCTTGGCAACTTCCAACCACTGGGGGATGGAAGCTAGTGGATAAATTCCCTCACTTTTAGGTGAATGGTTGTAGGAGGCCTTCTGTACTGTTCTCATCTTGATAACACACTTTCCTTCTTGACATCACTCTCCCTGCTCCCCCCATTCCTGTTTCAGGGGATCCCTCTTCAGTAAACTACCTGGACCAAGTCCTGCTGTCAGATTCTGTTTTGGGGGGAACTCAAGCTAAGACAAGAACTCATGGAAAATCTGGGGAGCACTAACTGTTCTCAGACAGCAGTTTGCAGGGCTTTATTTGCCAGCTTAAGGTAAGGTAAAGTTTGGAGACGTGAGAACTTATTGGAAAATTACAGGTTAAGGCCTCAGGGGTTTTGCAGAGCCCTTGGGAGAGGCAGCAGTATCAGAATATCTTTGCTTCACTCCCTCAGGGCTACATCTTGGATTTTACTCCAAGTCATTTCCAACTCCCATTTATTATCTCATTGGTTTATGTTAGAGCAGAGTTTTGCTGAAAATACTGTTCAGGGCTTAGGTCCTTCACGTAAACCGCGGTGGCATGTTATAATTCTGCTGCCTTTCTGATGAGACGATGTGATTGTGTGGCTTTGATTTTTTTTTTTTTACAAATGTAATACTGTTTATTTAACTTCAAAAACATTTCAACATTCTAAACATACAAAAAAATAACAGAACATTGCAGAACATGTTTAGTACAGAAGGTTCTTGAACTTTCATCAATGCAGTGGCTCTTGGCTTTGTTGACAATGAAGAGTTCTATGGTTTGTTTAAAAAACAAACAGTTTAAAACTACCACACTTCAACTAAAAAGGATCCAAAACACTTCTCATGCCAGCTGACCCCCCACCCCCTTTTCCACAGCTAAGAATGGCAACGGGATGCTATGTCTCTATATACAGAAACAAGACAACCTGAAGCTAAATGGATGCCCACTGCAGTGTCCACAGGTCCAGCCCCACAGTGCACGCCCTGAGCTACGGCCCTCCGGAAGGCATTGCTCCTACAGCCTCCACACCAAGCAAGGAGCGTCAAGAGTGTGTCTTGGTTGCTTTGTTCTTTTTACAAACTATAGATATGTACAGTTGAGAACTCAGGACTCCTAGCCAATGACCATAGAGTTAACACACCACCTCACAAATTTAAAAAAAAAAAAAGAAAATGCCAGAAACATCTTTAAATGCTTTGTCACACCAACAGCAAAGTGCACAGAGTGAGGAGAACACGAGAGCCTTTTCATTTTAAAAATGTTTGGAAATATGTACAACTTTGATACAGTTTCCGGGTGTTCCAGACACCCATGGCCACTCCATGTAAACCACTGACAATTGCTAGAGCACTTTGAGAGACTACGATATGATCATGATCCAACTGGGTAATTAAACCTAACAAGGGCAACAGACACGTCCCGGGCGAGAGGTGTGTCAATCACGGTGCTCCCTACTCTAAGGTATTCACAAGGAGACACATCAACAGTTTTTTTTTATTCTTCCTCCTCCTCCTCCTCTTCTTCGTCCTCATCTTCTTCATCTTCCTCTTCCACCTTTTTCCGGGCAACTTTAGCAGGACCCTTGGCGCCATCAAACTTCCCTTTAGACTTATACTCTGCTACATCCTTCTCATATTTCTCCTTCAGCTTTGCTGCCTTGTTGATGTACGTCACTTAAGTTATTCCACATCTCGCCCAGCTTCTTTGCCACATCTCCAATAGAGATGTCAGGGTTTGTAGATTTGATCTTGGGGCGGAATTCAGAACAGAACAGGCAAAATCCAGACGGTGGCCTCTTGGGGGCATTCAGGTCCTTCTTCTTCTTGCCTCCCTTAGCTGGTCCGTAATCCTTCATTTCCCAATCATAGCGCACTTTATCTGCCTTTGTCATTTCGTCAAATTTAGACTTCTCTTTCCCAGACATTGTCTTCCACCTCTCAGAGCATTTCTTGGAAAATTCTGCAAAACTGACAGTGACCTCAGGGTTTTTCTTCTTATGTTCCTCTCTGCACGTCTGCACAAAGAAGGCATAAGCAGACATCTTGCCCTTTGGTTTCTTGGGATCACCTTTACCCATCTTGACTGTATTGTTCGCTAGTCTGGGCAGTGCTGGGCACGACGCGTGGCTCAGCGCTCCACAGCCTCGCACTAGCTGCCTCCATGAGAGCCACCTGGCTTTGATTTTTAAATAAGATTATACCCCAATTTCAGCCTTAATTGATGGCAAATCTAGCTGACACATATAAAGTTTAATAATTATTACTTAGGCAGTATCTAACTTTCCCAAGGTGTGCCTCAAAGGTAATACATATCCTATAAGTGTCCGACTGGGCCTAGATGTTTCTGGGCTTCAGCAAATACATTTATAAATTTAAATCCCACCAACTCAGCAGTGGTCAAATAGCTACTTCTTAGTAGGGGTTTCAGAGTTTCTCTGATTAAAAAAAAAAACAAAACATAGATTAGCTCTTACTCAGTGCCAGTCCCATTCACCATTGCTAATCCCTACAGTGCCCCGGCAAGGTGGTGGTCATGATTTCCCCTTTACAGCCAAGGAAGAAGGAAGCCTAGAGCCTTGGGGACATCATGGGCTCAAGGTCACACAACAGGTGCACTGGCAAAGCAGAGATTTGAATGTAGATCCAGCTGATTCCAGATTTCCTGCTCCTTCCTCAGTATGTCATACTGGTATATCTCTAAGTAGGAGAGTGTGTGGGAAGGAGAAAGGAAAGGAGATTCCCACAAATGAATGATAAGATCAGAGAGTCTCAGATTTGGAAGGATCCTTAGAGGCCATCTCGTCCACACCTGTGGGCACGGCACATATGTCCCTCCTGCAGAGGTGCAGCCAGGTCAAAGACCTGGGGAAGGAGCCTGGACAGGGTGTGGAGTCAGGCCTGTGTGCCCAGCAGGGGTGGTGGAAGAAGTGACGGCGCAACTGTGCAATAAAAGAAAACCCTGTGCCTGCTTTCCCTGCTTTTCACAGCCTTGAGTTGTGTGTGTGTGTTTACGTGTGTGGGCACACACATGCGTATATGCACACAATAAAATACACATAAAATTCACCATTTCAGCCATTTCAAAGTATACAATTCAGTGACATTTAGCACATTGACAATGTTGTGCAAACATCACCACTATCTAGTCCCAGAACATTTCCATCATCCCTAAAGGAAACCTTATACTCATTAAACAGTCATTGTCCATTCCCCTCTTCCCCCCAGCCCCTAGCAACCGCTGCTTTCTCTCTATGCATTTACCTGTCTGGACACTTCATGTAAGTGGAATCATATCATATGTGGCCATTTTTGCCTGGCTCTTTTCACTTGGAATAATATTTTTAAGATTCACTGATGTCATAGTATGTATCAGTAGTTCATTTCTTTTTATGTTCACAGCCTTGTCTTTATACTGCTTCCTTGAACATACTTTTATTATAGTCTTAAAATATTAACTAATGGTCACTTTAAATCTCTCTTTTTTTTTTTTTGCAGTACGCGGGCCTCTCACTGTTGTGGACTCTCCCATTGCGGAGCACAGGCTCCAGACACGCAGGCTCAGCAGCCATGGCTCACGGGCCCAGCCGCTCCGCGGCATGTGGGATCTTCCCAGACCGGGGCATGAACCCGTGTCCCCTGCATCGGCAGGCGGACTCTCAACCACTGCGCCACCAGGGAAGCCCAAATCTCTCTCTTTTTAAGAAAGTGATCAAAGGGCACAATTACTCCCCTGAGACCATATAGCCACCCTCCTCTCAGATATAAGGTCATCTAGTCCAGGCTCCATGACAGAAGGAAACATTCCATTCCATTACAAAAGTATATGCAAAGAAAACTGTAAAACTTTATTGAGAGTTGTAAAGGACTTGAGTAAATGGTAAGACAAAAACTTTTCCTGCATAGAAATATTAAAGATGTTAATTCTTCTTAAATAAATTTATAAGTTTAATGCAATTCCAGTCAACATTACAACAATAATTTTGTGGGGGGAGGGGCAATATAGGGATAGGGGATTTTAAAAAGGGGTTATTATGGGATTATATGAAATCCTGGTGTGAAACTTCTGAAAATTGTAAAGCACTGTAAAATTTAAAAACTTTCATTCAATAAGAAAAGATTTTTAAAAAGAACTGTTGTAATGACATTATTTTAAAATTAATCTGGAAGAGTAAACATTTTAGAATATCAAAGAAAGTTCTGGAAAAAGATAACACTGAAGGGGCTAGACATTTTAAAGGGTAAAACTATTTTAGACTTACAGTGATTAAAACAGTATATTAATAATTCTAGAATAAACAGGTAGTTCAGTAGAACCATCTAAAGTAGAAACAGTCAAACTCAATGGCCTTTTTCTCAGCATAATCTCCTCTCCTTCCATCAGCCTCCTTTAGTTGTCCCTGTAGACCTATTTCTTCAACCTTACCGAAATCTTGAATCCCTGGCCCCTCTGCTTCTTAGTATCCACCCCTACCTATTCGTCTCTTGTCTTCACTCCCTTCCCAACGTGATGGAGACTCCATGTTTCATTTCAGCAATTCTTTGCTCATACTTTCAACTTCTTGCTCCATTTCCCTGCTATTATACCCTGTGGCAGAAACCCAAAACAAATAAAGATAAACGAACTTGGATCTAGTGACTGGAAAGAGACACAAAGTTGGTATACTAGTTTGAATAGTGTCTTCCCAAAATTCATATTCACCCAGCACCTCAAAATGTTCCTTATCTGGAAATAGGGTCTTTGTATACGTAATCAGTTAGAATGAGATTGTAGTGGATGAAGGTGGGTCCTAAATCCAAAGAGTGGTGTCCTTATAAGAAGGCTATGTGGAGACAGAGAGACACAGAGATGCAGACATACACCAAGGGAAGAAGGCCATGTGAAATGGAGGCAGAAATTGGAGTGGTGCATCTACAAGCTGAGGAGGCCCACGGATTGCTGGGGAACCCTAGAAGCCAGGAAGAGGCAAGGAAAGGTCCTTCCCTAGAGCTGACACTTTGATTTCACATTCTAGCCTCCAAACTGTGAGAGAATGGGTTTCTGTTGTTTTAAGCCACATTTGTTGTAATTTGTTACAGCAGCCCTAGGAAACTATTATAGGGGCTTCTGGGTTGCTGGATATACAAGTGCCTTCTCTGTGTGAATTCATCACGTTATATGTGATGTATGCACACTTCTATGTATATAGTATACTTCAATTAAAAGTAAAAAAGTAAAAAGAAAAAAATAAAGCATTGCTCTTCCTTATCTGAGCCCACATCTGTGCCATTCAGCTCTGCTGGAGAAAATCTCCCAACATCTGTGAGTGGTGCCTAGTCTCTGCGGGGCTCTTGTGCTGCCCACCGATCCCTCCATATGTCCCTGGAAAGGGCTTTCTCTCTTCTCAAAATTCATTCCACAAGAGCATTTCCTCCTTCACTCTCATCAAAGGATCCTGCTTCTAACTTGTCAGTGAAAAAGACACCACTTGCAGGCAACTCCAGAGTATCCAGCCATTCCTCCTACACACATCCCACTTTTCCTCTTCCCTTTTAGTTAAAAGAGAAGAACTTTCCCTCCTCCTGCCAAGAATCATTCTGGTCTCTGGATCCCATCTCTTCTCAGTCTCTGAAAAGATCTTACTCTTTTGCAATGTTCTCATATTTATAAATAAATCCACACTCCCTTTGGCTAAATAGAAAGATCTCACCAATCCCTTCTCACCCCATGCCCTGGAGATTCTGAAAGGTTTTCCCTAGCAAGGTGTGCTCTGGTGCCCTTTGAGAATCTCTCTATCTTCTCTGTGTCTTCATTGGGTAAGAAGAGTCTAGAGCATCACCTTCAGTCATTTGCATCATGGAAGCATTAGGGGGACTTCCCTGGTAGCATCCACTTGCCAATGCAGGGGACACAGTTTCAAGCCCTGGTCCAGGAAGATTCCACGTGCCTCGGAGCAACTAAGCCCGTGTGCCACAACTACTGAGCCTGCGAGCCACAACCACTGAAGCCTGGACGCCTAGAGCCCATGCTCCCCAGCAAGAGAAGCCACTGCAGTGAGAAGCCCGCGCACCACAAGGAAGAGTAGCCCCCGCTCGCCACTACTAGAGAAAGCCCGAGTGCAGCAACGAAGACCCAATGCAGCCAAAAATAAATAAATAAATAAATAGATTTTTAAAAAGAAAAGAAACATTAGGTACACGTTGTGTGTTGTTTTCTGAATGCTTTGTCCTGGTATTTCCTGTTTACCCTTTCCCTGACCCACATTTAGGAAGTTAGGCAATTTGTTTTGTTGTCTCAGGGATGGGGTGACACAGCAGAATGTGGATAACAAAAGAGGCTCATTTTGGGCTTTGCACTTTCAAAATCCCAGGCCTCAGAGCAAACACAATGAATCAGGAAAAATATAAAAAAGCCAGGCTACCTCTGCAGACTAGATAATAATGAGTGAAGAGAGAGCAGCCAGGGGCACCCAATGAGATCAAAGGCCGGTTGGCCATGGTGAGGGTTGCTGTGGACGCTGCCCACATCCCCCCTTTAGGACTGAACACTCACCCCTCCCCCAACTTCTGGGAGTGCTGACTGCTGTTGGCTCACACCTGAGTCCCTGCCCAGGTATTACAGAAGGCTGCCTTGCCCAAGATTATGTTCCCTCCCTAGGGACAACCAGTAATAAAGATTCTTCTATGTGGAAGAACAAAGGTCCAGCCCCCTTGCTTCAACTTAGGATAACTCTGAGAGGCCATCCAGTGTCAGAGCTTCCTGAGGCATTGGTAGGGGCCTCTGCGGCAACTGCACCCCAGTTCAATCTCTCCCTTGGCCCAAACGTAGCTGCTGTTCCCAAAAGTCTCCCCATTCCCACTCCTTAGAAGCTTCTTGCACTCAAATGTTCATCTACCTAAAGGTTCCTGGCACCTCCTGGGAAGACACCTGAAAACTGAGGAATGGAAGGCACCTAGAGGGGTCCCCAGGATCCCTAAAGCTTAGCCTAGTGCAGGACAGTAGAGGAGAAGTGACGTGCAGCTTGTGTCAGCTGAGAAGGCCCGAGCCAGTCTCAGTATTTCCCACAGGCCCGAGCTTCTTCCAGAATGGTACAGGATCACTGATCTGGTCAGGAGGGTCCCAGATGTGGCACTGGCAGACAATGGACTTGAAGAGGTCTCAGGGCTAGGACCTGCATGGACCCACAACTGATGACCAGATGGTAATGAGGGCGCCTCAGAAGGCGCCACCATGATGGACTGTGATACTGAGAGCACAAAATTCCAGCCCCTCTCCTCAACTCTTGATACTATCCACATCCCCCTGAACTTCCTCAAGAAAAGGAAATCAGCCTGGGAGTGGGCAGAAATCTAGTTTACATAGGCTATGAAATCATGTTTATCAAACCTACATGTGACCTCCAAGCCAATAATCAAAACAAAAAATAAACAATAGATTGGGGGAAATATTTAGCAAACAGGAAGACAAAGGACTACTATTTTTATTTTTAAAATAAATTGCTTTATTATTTATTTATTATTTTTATGTTTTGGCTGTGCCGTGTGGCATGTGGGATCTTAGTTCCCTGACCAGGGATCAAACCCTTGTCCTCTAGCAGTGGAAGAGCAGAGTCTTAACCACTGAACCACCAGGGAAGTCCCCAGGACTACTTTTTTTTTTTTTTTTTTTGGCTGTGTTGGGTCTTCATTGCTGTGCGTGGGCTTTCTCTAGTTGCGACGAGAGGCGGCTACTCTTCGTTGCGGTGCGTGGGCTTCTCATTGCGGGGGCTTCTCTTGTTGTGGAGCACTGGCTCTAGGCGCACGGGCTTCAGTAGTTGTGACTCGTGGGCTCTAGAGCGCAGGCTCAGTAGTTGTGGCGCACGGGCTTAGTTGGTCCGCGGCACGTGGGATCTTCCCGGACCAGGGCTCGAACCTGTGTCTCCCACATTGGCAGGCGGATTCTTAACCACTGTACCACCAGGGAAGCCCCAGGACTACTATTTTTAATATAAAGCATCCATACACATGGACAAGAAAAATGCAAAGACCCCAAATGACGGGGTGGGGGGAGACACTATACTCTGTTTCCATTACCTCATTCAGCTATCTCAGTTGTCTTTTAAGCAAGTTCTATCATTTTCTCTGCCTGAGGAAAGTGAGGCACAGGAGAGGATGGGCATCACACAGTAGTGGAATTAGGATTCAAACGCAGAGCCTGACTCTGTAGCCATGGTCTTGACCAGTATGTTGTATATATACATATGGGTATAGATATATTTATATTTTCTGTTAAAATATTTATAAGGACAATTACAAACATTTAAAATGCCAATGAGATAATGTTACCTAAAAGGTGACCCCCACGAAATGTGTGTGCACGGTGATTTGTGATTTTCTACGTACATTAACGTGCACCTCTGAAGAAGCTGTAATAGTAGTATGCATGATGGTGTTTTTTTTTATTTGTCAAAGTGCAAAAAAGTACGTAAGTATCATCCACAAGCCTAGGGTTGAACTCATTCATACGCAGTTCAGGTATCTGGGCTGGATCAGCTTCCTCTCCTTTCTACTCCACCACCCTGGCTTATTGTGCCAGGCTATCATTGTTGGTGTCATTGTTTGCCTCCCCAAAAAACACTATGAATTCACAGGAGAACTGGGGATCACAGCTGGGAAGAAGCCAAGCATAGACGTGAACCAAGGGTTTTCTAGATTTGACCCTGGTTTCTCTGACTTCTGTTATAGTTGCTATTTCCAGTCCATCATTCTACTTCCTTCTCTATCTAGGAATTGAAGGTTATTTTTTACAAAAAAAATTTTTGGAGTATAGTTGATTTACAGTGCTGTGTTCATTTCAGATGTACAGCAAAGTGAGTCAGTTGAAGCCTATTTTTAAAATACACTTTTTTGGGAGCTTCCCTGGTGGCGCAGTGGTTGAGAGTCCGCCTGCCGATGCAGGGGACACGGGTTCGTGCCCCGGTCCGGGAGGATCCCACATGCCGCAGAGCAGCTGGGCCCGTTAGCCATGGCCGCTGGGCCTGCGTGTCCGGAGACTGTGCTCCACAACAGGAGATGCCACAGCAGTGAGAGGCCCGTGTACCGCAAAAAATAAAAAAATTAAAATAAAATAAAATACACTTTTTATTTTGGAATAAGTTTAGACCTACGAAGAGTTGCAAAGATAGTACAGAGTTGTGTATGGTCTTCACCAGTTTGCCCCAATGTTAACATCTTTCAAACTTAACTTTGTCAAAGTTAAGAAATTGGTATTACTATTATTAACCAAACTCCAGACTTTATTCAGATTTCACCAATATCCTTTTTCTGTTCTAGGATCCAATCCGAGATACTACATTTAGTTGAAACCCATTTTTCTTTCATACACTAAAAACATCAAAACCCACTCTTTAATTCCAGTGGAAAGCACTGCATAATTCTGGCTGTGGTTTTCCAAGTCTGCTCAAATAACTTTTTGTTTTTTCAATAACCATCTTCAGGAATATACAGTCTAGTCAGTTTTGATTACAAGGAACAGAGAATCCCTCAAACTAGCTTAAATAAGGCCAAGGAGCAAGTCCATGGGTATTCATGGACAGGAAGCAAAGAATCAAGGACAGGAACCGGAACAGCTGTCAGGAGCAGATGTTATTCTCTCAAGTTTGTCTCGTAGTTTCTCTCTCCTTTGCTTACCTCTGCACCTCTCTCTTCTCACCTCTGCACCTCTCCTTTCTCTCTCCTGATGTAGTTCCCCTGCTTACTTGTCCTACACATGCCCACGCTGGCCACTCTGGCCCACAATCCACATAGTTTAGCCTGTGCCACCAAATGCAACTTCACTCTGCTTAAATCCCAGCTTGTATATTCCAGCCAACCCCCAAGTCTTACGGGTGTTAGTCAAGAGATGTCGGTAAAACTTGGGTCTATTTTTCATCCTAATCAACCTTGAAATATATCTTATATATTTACATATATACAATTGTATTAAATATATACAATTTTTTATTATTGAAGCAGAAAAATCAATTTATCTATGATGCAAGTTATCACTGATATTTGACAATAGCATTATTAGAATGCACTCATAAAAAATTGGAGGAAGGGGCTTCCCTGGTGGCGCAGTGGTTGAGAATCTGCCTGCTAATGCAGGGGACACAGGTTCAAGCCCTGGTCTGGGAGGATCCCACATACCGCGGAGCAACTAGGCCCGTGCGCCACAACTACTGAGCCTGTGCGTCTGGAGCCTGTGCTCCGCAACAAGAGAGGCCGCGACAGTGAGAGGCCTGCGCACCGCTATGAAGAGTGGACCCCGCTTGCCACAACTAGAGAAAGCCCTCACACAGAAACGAAGACCCAACACAGCAAAAATTAATTAATTAATTTAAAAAAAATTGTAGGAAGGAGATCATCAAAATTGAATTTTTATTTGAGGGGCAACTAGAAGAGAATAAAATCTCTAGGCATTATTAAATACAGGGCTGCAGAGATTCTATCTCAAAGGACTTTGGACAAACTGTATGGGCTTCAAACATTTCCCAGAATCTCAGCTAAAATCCTAGAAAAGAAAGTCCACAGCAAACCTAAATCTGCTAATTAATCTAATAGAACACGTTGGCTTTTTTTGGCTTTCTCCTTTGGGAAAGGAAAATAATAGCTCTGCTTATAAATTGATGGTTTCTTAGACAGATTAAAACTTACTGCAGTTCTTCAGGGATTTTAGGCTTCAATAAACCAATGTGAAAGTCTATCCTTGAATACACATACACACCTTGTTACCCAAATAACACTTCCTACCCTTCCTCTCTTCCTCTCCTTACCCCCCCTTCCCTTCCTTCATTCTTACTACAAATACTTATTGAACACCTATCAGGTGCCACATACAGTTAGTCCTTGGTGAAACAGCAGTGAACAATAAGTAGGGAAAGGGTCTAGAATACAACATCCCAAAATATGCCACTTTGTCATAATGATTATTTCGAGCTAAAGGCACTTGAAAAACAGGTGCAAGAAGGGCACTCTGACCTCCCCTTTTCTTCCTGAAAGCAGGAGATGAAACTCTCATGTGAAAGATGCCCTCCCAATACCAGGAAGAGAAGAACATTCGTATCACTAGAGACAGAGGGAGTTGAGGCTGAGAGAAATCAATAGAAACCGACATTGTTAAAATAACTCTTATCTTCCTTTAGCCCCTTCATGTATTTTACTTACTTTTCCACAATCGTCCCTCTTTGTTCAACCTAGCATATAAACACTTAGGCCTATACATTTCTTTGGGTCTTCATTTTCCTGTGAGGACTCCCATGTACATGTAAAATTTTATTATAATGAAATTTTTATGCTTTCCTCCTCTTAATTTGTTAAGATAGTCCCAGGTGGAAACCCTAAGAGGGTAAAGGAGAAATTTTACCTCCCTTATTGTAGAAAATAAATAAAATAGAATGTTAGATGTGTAATGTGCTTTGGGGAAGTATGAAGCAAAGGAGGGGTCAGGGAGAGTTGGTGAGGGGCACTACAATTTTAAAGGGTCAGGGAAGGCTCCTTATAAGGGTGATATTTGAGCAAAGGCCAAAGCAGGTAAGGGAGGACACTTTGCATATATATGGGGCAAAAGCAAGTGGAAAAGTGCTGCTGATGGAGTGTGCCCAGAAGTTTGAGAGCAATAAGGATCAGGGCTGGGATTAGGGGGAGGCAAATTGTGCAAATGCAGGGCCAGGTCCTGTCTTTCTTCTAACTTTTAATATTTTGCGCATCATGGATTTTTTTGCATTAATTTTGATATTAAACTAAAATATTTATCTTGATTACTGAGTTTTTTGGCATGTCGAGGGCTGTGCCTCGCGAACTTCACCTAGTTCAGACCCTGTAGTTGTTGGAGGGGTGAGGGGGGAAAGAAGAGAGTGTGAGGAAATGATGTCACAGCAAACGGCGCAGGGATTTGGAGGGGCATGGCTTTTACCCTGAATAGCATGAAGTCACTAGAGGGCTGAATTTATTTTCTATTGCTGCCATGACAAATTACGTCAAATCGAGTGGCTTAAAGAACAGATATTTGTACCTTGCTGTTCCATCGATCAGAAGTCCAACACGGGTCTCACCAGGCTAAAATCAAGCGGTCGGCAGGGCAGCATTTTTTACCGGAAGCTCTAGGGGAGAATCTTTTTTCTTGCTCGTTCAGTGTGTCGGCAGAATTCAGTTCCATGCCGGTGTAGGACCAAAGCCCGCCTCTCCTTGCTGTTGGCCGTGGCCCCTTCCTCCATTTTCAAAGCCAGTGGTGGAGGGTCAAGCCCTTCTCACAGCAGATGTCTCTGACCACTCTGAGGCCTCTCTCTTCCATTTTTAAGGACACGTGATTAGATTGCGCCCACCTGGTAATCCAGGATCATCTCCCTATCTCAAGGTCCATACCCTGAGCACATCCTTAAAAGTCCCTTTTGCCATATCAGGTAACATAGTCACAGGTTCTAGGGATTAGGACACGGACATCTTTGGGGGACCATGATTCTGCCCACCATGAGGGCTTTGAGCAATGGAGTAATGATTACTCTAGCTGCTTTGTTGAAAACAGCTGTGGGGAGGGGCAGGGAGGCCAAGAAAAGAAACGGAAACTGGTAAAGAGGCTAAAGCAATAATTCAGGGGAGAAATGCTGGTGGCCTGGTTCAAGGGAGGGGGCTGTGGAGGGGAGAGTTGAAGTTGGATAAGTGACGGTAGGTTTTATGTGTCACCTTGACTAGGCTACAGTCCCCAGTTATTCAATCAAACACTGATCTGGGTGTTGCTGTGAAGATATTTTGTAGATGTGTTAAAGTCTCTAATTAGTTGACTTTTTTTTTTTTTGGCTGCATTGGGTCTTCATTGCTGTGTGCAGGCTTTCTCTAGTTGTGGTGAGCGGGGGCTACTCTTCGTTGTGGTGTGCGGGCTTCAGTAGTTGTGGCTCGCAGGCTCTAGAGCGCAGGCTCAGTAGCTGTGGCACACGGGCTTAGATGCTCCGCGGCATGTGGGGTCTTCCCGGACAAGAGCTCGAACCCGTGTCCCCTGCATTGGCAGGCGGATTCTTAACCACTGCGCCACCAGGGAAGTCCTAGTTAGTTGACTTTAAGTCAGGGAACTTATCCTAGATTCAGGGTGGGTCTGATTCAATCAGCTGAAAAGCCTTGTGGGCAGAGCTAAGGGTTCCTTGATGAAAAAGAAGATTTACCTGTGGACAGCAGTTTCGGCTCATGCCTGAGAGTTCCCCCCTGCCCTTCCTGATGGCCCACCCTACAGATTTCAGACTCACCTAAACAGCCCCTGCAATTATCAAAGCTGGTTCCTGGCAATAAATCTCCTACTGGTTCTGTCTCTTGTGGAACCATATATAGATACAGATATTGAGTACATTTGTGATTTAGATCTTTATAAATATGGACTAATTTTTGAATGGGGAGCCAACACGATATGCTGGTGGACTGCAAGTGGGACGTGAAGAAGAAAGGAGTTAAGGATGATTCCAAAATTTTCACCCTGAGCAGCTAGAAAGTGGTTCACTTGTCTCCTTCTAAGGTAGGAATCGCTGTACCATGAAAGCCACCCCAAAAAAGCCCATTCAAATGACGTGAAGGCAGATGCCCCATTTCCCCCCGAGGAAGCCCCTTGCGAGGAAGGATGTCCCAGGCAGGAATGGGCAGGTGGGCAGTCTCCAATCCAAAGGGGAAAATAGGGAAGAGAGTCCCCACTGTGTTCCCTGCCACTCATCCAGAAATAATGTGGTTTTCCCCTGCATTCTGGAAGAGCAGATCTTTTTACTGTTCTCTGCTGCAAACCCCACTTCCCCCACTGGTGTGCACTGTGTGGGAACCAGTTAGCTGAACCCTGTGTCAAAAACAAGCAAGGAGAGCTGAATAGAGACTTTATGAGTAAATGTTGCTCTGTGGGCTTCTTTTTCCCTTGTGAAGGAACAGGGTGTGCTTGAAAGCAGAAAGTGACCTGGGCTTTTGCTTCTGTGGTTTTAAAAATTCTTCCTGGAAGGCAGAAAAGAAAAAGAAAAAAAAGAAAGCACTGTATTTGTTTGTCACTTGTACTGCTCTGGTTAACACAGTGGTTGGGCCCCTGATCCCTCTCCAGGCCTCCCAAGCTGGCACTGAATGAAACTGAAGAAATGAAAGGAGCTTTTCCATGAGTCTGGCAGCTCAGACAGAGGCTGAGGTGGCAGAGCTGTGAGGTACCAGCTCGCACGCAGAGGCCTCCATTTCCTTCCACCTTCCAGAATGCGGCAAGCGGAGCTCCACAGACCTGCAGTCCTGTTCGGGCAAACCTCGCCTGCACATCAGCTCTTCACAGAGAATTGAAACCTCCAGTCCTGTGAGCACAGGGTGGACTCCTCAGTTTCTAGCCCAGTCGCTGCCAGTATAAACATTTGAGGGCCTCTCCAGTAAACAAAGCAATAGAGCATCTTTAATCTGAAGGGCCCAGATACTGTGCTTCTTCAGTCCCAAACAAATGGCCAAAGATTTCACGCCAGGAAGCACTTCGTTAAACCAGCTTAGATTCCAGAGCCTTCTTCCTCCCTCTCCTTCTATCTGCATTGGGCCTCCAGTGAGAAGTCAGAACCAGATCCTTTGACCCAGAGAAGTATCAGGTGTTTGTTTTTCCTTTAAAAGCCAGGTACTCAAGTTTCAGGTGGACTTTGAGTGATTTCTCCAGGGTCTTTGCTTTCTCTCCACCCGAAAGGCTCGCTGCTGAGGTAAAATTGGACGAGGTCCTAATCGCCTCAGGTCTGTATTGCAAAGAAAGTGAAATATTTTTGTCCTATCTCCCTCTGCCCTTGATCTCCACAGGAAAGGGGAAAAGCCCTGAGGAGTCTGGTTTGGAATAAAAACATGCACCATACAAGATTTTTGTGAGGATTAGACAATTTGGGCCACAGTATCTTGGAAGCTGCCAAGGGCTCTACAGATGAGATATACAGAAGTCTTGGCTGAAAGCCGACTTAGATTGGCAAGCATAATGCAGACCTAAGAAGCTGAAATGGCCTCTGCAGTCCCTGAGGGGGACAAGGACGGGGAAAGGAGTCTCCCAAGAAAAGACTAGAAGAATTCTTGGCCCAGGGAAAAAGATGACGAGGGGGAGAAATGGCAGGTAGCAAAGTAAAAAATGCTAGTGATATAAGAGGATCTGTAGTGTTTTCCCATTTCTAGTTTCTAGGACTTTAGTCGTATGAGGGACACAGTCATTGCCAAGGGCACAGCCCAGGGGTCTGTGGGAAAACCAGCCCTGGGAGTCCCTGCCATCTCTGTCTCAGCACACAGGGTGAAGGACATCCAGAGCGTGGGATCTGGGGAGCGTAGGGAATTTTGGCTCCTATACGGTGTTTCCAAACAAAATATTTGTTACTTTCTGTTCATGAAGCTTCTTTTCTGATGACCTTGTGGTATGCATGCTAGGATGAGGACTGAGCTGGCCATGTCTGTCCCACATCTCAGCTCTTCCCCAAAGGAAAATATGGGTGGAAAGTGTGACAGCAAAATGCCTTGGAAACATGCAGAAGGGCGCGCTGCTGCGGAGGATGAAAGCAAAGCTAATGTAAATTGATTGATGACTTGCTATGGGCCAGGCAACCTTCCCAGTATTGTGTTTGTATTAGCTCATTTGATCCTCAGTACAATCCTATCAGGCAGGACAATTCTTGTCGCCATCTGATGCATGAGGAAGCTGAGGTACAGAAAAGTTAATTTGCCGAAGGTCACACAGATAAAGCCAGATTTTGAACACAGATCACCTAGCTGCATAATCTTCCATTAAGTGGATATAGCGTGTTTCCCTAGCCTGTCTCCCATCAGAAAATGGGGAAATAACATGCCAGCAAAGGCAAGACCTAGGGTGGACTATAAAGATGTAGCATCACAGCTTAGAATGTTAAAATGTTTTTGGCCACTGCATCAGTAAGTTACTCTACAAATAATAATATCTAACCAAAATTAATTAAACAATAAGGACATTTATTCTTTCACATAGCAATAAGTCTGGATTCAGTCCAACTTTAAAAGATTGGATCAATGATGTCTTCAAGACCCAGATATGTTTCATCTCTTGGCTCTGCCTTTCTGGGTATCTCAACCATGTCTCCCTCCTACTAACAAGCTGGCTGCAGCAGTTCCGGGCACCACATGTCAACAAGATTATATCCAGTGAAGAAGGAGTTTCCCATAAGACCCTCAGAAGAGGTCACCAGTCAGTTGGACTAAACTGGGTCTCATGTCTGTGCCCAGCTACAATTCGCAGCTCTACTGAAGGACAAGCTCCTCTAGCAAGTCAGAATGAGGTGGGGTGAGGGGTGTTGTGTCACTGATTTGACCACCTACTTATTGTTTTTATGTTTTATGTTTCTTTTTAAATTTTATTTATTTATTTTTGGCTGCGTTGGGTCTTCACTGCTGCGTGTGTGCTTTCTGTAGTTGTGGCGTGCAGGCTCTACAGCGCAGGCTCAGTAGTTGTGGCGCACGGGCTTAGTTGCTCTGCGAAATGTGGGATCTTCCCAGACCAGGGCTTGAACCCTGTGTCCTGCATTGGCAGGCGGATTCTTAACCACTGCGCCACCGGGGAAGCCCCTGTTTTACTTTTCTTTATCTCTAAGATGTAGATGCACAAAGGACAAATCAAGGTCATGACAATGCAAATTGCTAAACCATGACCCATAGCCAGCTCCAGGCACATTTTGATCTGAGGGTGGGCTTAAGATCTACACAGCCTGAAACATCCACTTCTGATGCTGTTACATGAGTCTCTGAAGAGACTGTGCCAACAGTGAAACGCTACCTGTCCCAGTGTCCCCAGGGTGTCATGGGCAGTGGCAGCC
The DNA here is from genome assembly GCF_964165515.1 of Mesoplodon bidens. NCBI lineage: Eukaryota > Metazoa > Chordata > Mammalia > Artiodactyla > Ziphiidae > Mesoplodon > Mesoplodon bidens. The sequence goes on from NC_138176.1 coordinate 135,842,850, forward strand.
TAGAGTCCCCAATTTTAATGCTGTCCTGCCTCCTCCCATCTATTTAGAAAGACTCTATATCTGTTTCTCTCTCTCTTTTATTCCTCAATCTCATATTTTTCGGCTCACTTGGAAGAGAGAGCTGGACAGTGTGGGAAAGACTGAAATTGAGTCATTTCCTCTTACTAGAATTCTTTTTAAAAATTATTTATTTTATTTATTTTTTATTTTTGGCTGCGTTGGGTCTTCGTTGCTGCGTGCGGGCTTTCTTTAGTTGCAGTGAGTGGGGGGTACTCTTTGTTGTGGTGCGCAGGCTTCTCATCGCGGTGGCTTCTTTTGTTGCGGAGCACAGGCTCTAGGCACGTGGGCTTCAGTAGCTGTGGCACGCAGGCTCAGTAGTTGTGGCACAGGGGCTTAGTTGCTCCGTGGCATGTGGGACCTTCCCGACCAGGGCTTGAACCCATATCCCCTGCATTGGCAGGCGGATTCTTAACCTCTGGGCCACCAGGGAACCCCCTTTACTAGAATTTTTAATACAAGAAATGAAGTTCCTAATGGTCACCAGAGAGAAGTTCTGCTACACCCAGAACCAGAGAGACAGGAATCGTGCCTGTTAGAATTAAGTTCAGCTGCAACAGGGACACTAAACATGGCCTAAATATGACTGGCGTGTATTTCCCTCTCATGTAAAAGCCCCAATTTAGCCATTCAGGGCTGATCCGAGGGCTCCACAGCTGGGCATAGCTAGAGCATGAACTTCTTGTCTCATAGGGTTGTCATACAAATTAAATAAGGTCATTTATACAGTGTCTAGTAGATCATAAACCATCTCTTGTTTGATAATGAAAGTAATAATAACTAATATTAATTGAGCTTTATCTGTGTGTCAGGCCCTGGCTAAGGGCTCTCTGCATATTAACTCATTTAATCCTCACAACAGCCCTATGAGGAAGGGATGGTCATTCTCCTCTTTTTACAGACGGGGACACTGAGAGATTAGGTGTCCTAATAAGACTGTCTCCTTAGTTAGTTGGTGCAGAGCTGTGGTTCAGACCCAGCTTGTCTGATTTCTGCACCCAAGAGCCTATAGCCACCAGCCCCACCACTTACCTCCCCACGTCACAGCCCTCCCACCACCCCTCTCCTTTACTCCTCTGGCTGGAAGTCAGTCACAGTGTAACCGGGAAAGCAGAGCACGTGCTAATGAAAAGCTGATTCCTAATGCTGTAAGGCAGTAGGGGCTGAGTGCCTAATGGGTGGTATGATTCAGATAAGGGAGAGGCTCCTTCCCCTGGAGTGAGCAGGGAAGGGGTCACAGCGGGGAGGGGTTGAATTGGGTTGTGACAGACGGGACGGAGGAAGGTGTGCCAGGCGTGGGGAATGGAGTGGGTAGAGGTTTGGAGGTGGGGAAGGAAATAGTGTGGTTAAGGAATAACAAGGAAACAGTCCTGGCGAAATCACAGGATTCTTAAGAGGAGTCCTGAGGGAGCGATTTGAAAGTGAAGATTGGAATTAGATTAACAAGAAACTTGAGGGCTTCCCTGGTGGCACAGTGGTTGAGAGTCTGCCTGCCGATGGAGGGGACGCGGGTTCGTGTCCCGGTCCAGGAAGATCCCACATGCCGCGGAGCGGCTAGGCCCGTGAGCCATGGCCACTGAGCCTGCGCGTCCGGAGCCTGTGCTCTGCAATGGGAGAGGCCACAATGGTGAGAGGCCCGCGTACCACAAAAAAAAGAGAAGAAACTTGAATGTTGTTCCAGAAAGCTGAACTGTATTCAGGAGACACTGGGTAGTCATGAGGGGGCAGGGTTTGACCAGCGAAATCACACGATGGAAGCAGTTTCTTTAGGGATAGCATGGAGGTTGTGGGAAGGGAGCCTTAGAGACATGGAGCCTGGGAGAAGAGCTAAGAGGCTCTTGAAATGATCTAGACATGAGGTAATGAGAACTTGTAATGGAGTGTTAGCATGAGGCATGAACGGAATGAAAGGGATGTGAGAGGCGTCACTTTAGAGCAGAACAGAGGTGCTTGGGAGGAGGAAAAGGGAGGGGTGGGGATGACTGCCAGGTTTTAAGCCTGGGTGATGGGAGAGTACTGTGATAAACAGAAGCTCTCACTCTCCTAGTCAGAGGGGAACCCTGTTTTCCACCCATCTTCTGTGAGGTCTCTGTATCCACTGACCATCTTCACATACTCAGCATTCCCCAAAGGTACCTGGACCAGCCAGTTGTCTCCTTTTTCTTCTTTGCTGCAAAGTACCACTTCCTCCAGAGAAGAATCTAGGGCACAAGGGAAAGCATGGAGTTAGGGTCAAAGATAGGAATTTAAATCTTCCTTCTCTGTCACCAGCATGGTAACCTCAGGCACATTTCTTAATCTCTCTGAGATTCAGTTCTCTTTAAATTAGGGATGATAATACCTACTTGATGGGGGATTTGGGGGATTTGATAACATAAAGCATTTAATACTGTGCCTGGCACAGAGTAGATGCTCAATAATAATGGCTAATGCATGGAGCTTATACAAGCACTGCTCTAACTGCTTTACATACATTCACCCATTCATTCCTCACAACAGTCCTGTGATGGTGATAACACTAGTACCTCCAACTCAGAGAGGAAGAAATGAGGCACAGAGAAGATACAGGACTCACTAAGGTCACAGGAACAACGTGAGGCTTTACCAGGGCTTGAACCCAAGCAGTCCAGCTTGAGAGTCTGTATTCTCCATCACTATCCTGTCTTTATATTAATAAGCAGAGCTATTGTTTGCACTAAAAGGAGGCAAGGGGGTTATTAAAATACATCACCAGGGCTTCCCTGGTGGCGCAGTGGTTGAGAGTCCGTCTGCCGATGCAGGGGACACGGGTTCGTGCCCCGGTCCGGGAGGATCCCACATGCCACGGAGTGGCTGGGCCCGTGAGCCATGGCCACTGAGCCTGCGTGTCCGGAGCCTATGCTCCGCAATGGGAGAGGCCACAGCAGTGAGAGGCCCGCGTACCACAAAAAACAAAACAAAACAAAACAAGACAAAATACATCACCAGAATGGCTAGACAACCAACTTGAGAGAATGGCTACAGGTCAGAGCTGGATCCTGGGGAAGGTGCAGGAGGGAGTGGTCCCAGGCAAGGGGCGGAGGTAAATTGCTGTGGCATGTCCTAAGGAGGCTCGGGGCAGTGTCTTTAAACAATTCATAGAGAGATGTCAACATCTTAACTTTCCAGTATGGCAGGATAGGTGTTTGCCAGCAAAATATCAGAACTGGTTATCTCTTACCAGTGTTCTCTAATCAACCTGTGCACAAAACAAATAATGACTTTCTAAGGACATTCTCAGTGTTGAATAGTATACTGTTTTTTTTTAATGTATTTTATTTATTATTAATACCATGCTTAAATTATTAAGAAAAAAAGATTTGACATACCTTGTAGTAAAAATCTCTTTGAAAATAAAATCATTAAGACTGGATAAATAATAAACATTGTAAATATTTTATACCTGAAAACCTAAACTAAGAATATACAATGAAACTGAGCACTAAATTTGGCTCTGAGACTCTCAGCAGCCAATGTGAAATGAGAAATAGGATGAATTTCCTAGTATTGATTATGAAAACAGGCCTAAATGCTTCTATCCATATGCTTAGAATTTAGGTGTGCAGGACACAAAGTTAGCACTTTGATATGAAAACAAGAAGCCTCAATTTATATCTTTGCTCATAAAGAAGTCCAGGGCTTCCCTGGTGGCGCAGTGGTTGAGAGTCCGCCTGCCGATGCAGGGGACACGGCTTCCTGCCCCGGTCCAGGAGGATCCCACATGCCACGGAGCGGCTGGGCCCGTGAACCATGGCCGCTGAGCCTGCGCGTCCGGAGCCTGTGCTCTGCAACGGGTGAGGCCACAACAGTGAGAGGCCTGCGTACCACAAAAAAAAAAAAAAAAAAAAAAAGTCCATATCACGTGCTATTCCATGTAAGTATCATATAATCAAAGCGAAGCATACCTTACTAGATATACTTCTGCCCAGTAAAAAGCCAGTCACCGTTTTAAAGTAAATGACTAAAGAGAAAAGCAAGGAAAAGGTGTTTGGTAGCTCAGGAGAGGAGAATGTGATATGAGTTGGCCTCTTGCTTCTTGTTGGCCCGCCTAAGAGGAACATGCTCGTCTGGGTGGCATCTTGAATTACCTTAAGCAAGATAATGTGCATGCCATTGATTTCCCTCCACTCAAGTATAGGACCAGCCAATTATATGCAATCTTTCCTCACCAGATAAATAACAGAACTTTGCAAATACTAGAGGGCATCATGGTGCCTACCGACCTTTCTGGGGAGGCAACCACACAAGATGCCTGGGATTCTTTCCTGCAGACCTTCCTTGAATTAAGGGTAAAAGTTGCTATTGCCGTTTATTGGCATAAGACCAGACCAAAGTATTTTGGGGGGCCTGTTTCTAATAGAGTCTGTGATTAAGAAGATTACGGTTTTCTAGGATTAGAAGGAACACCTTCCATATCTTTTTCATTATTATCATATGACCTGAATTTCTCAGATCTCACCACCCAGCAAACGCAAAAGAGATTGCACTGGGATGCCCACCTGCTGACTCAGGGCTTCATATTCCAAAGTTTCCCCTTAAGATTTCTGGGACTCTCCAGGTGGTGTTTTACAAACACTAATAACAAGCCTGCTCTCACTAAGTATCTGCTGGGCATCCTCCTTGCTTGCTGGGCATCTGCTAACTCCTGCCTTTCCTGCTGCCCCTCTAATGACTGCAGAGCAAAGGGGAAAATGGGCATTTGGCTTCTGGGAAGAGAAGAAAAGGATGTGGTCATGAAAATCTACCCCTGGGCTTGCACAGGACAAAGTTTTAGTTCATAAAATGGTGGATACCTGGGTCTACTCCTCATTTGTTATTTCACCTTGCAAAGGTCACCTTGGTTCTTTTTGCTTCAACTTCCTCTACTAAAAATGGCAAGAATTCTCACATCTTACAAAGATGTAGTAGGAACTGGCTATTTAATGATTGGATGGTATTTTAAAAACATCAAGTGCAAGGTAAGTGCTAGGTTAGAAAAGCCAAAGACTTGTGGCTTCCCTAATGAGGTAGCGGGATGTGTCTGTTTTATTTTCCTTTTACTTTAGACATCCAAAGGAAACAAAATTTAAAATGTCTGCCTAATATTGAGAGAGAAAAATCTCGAATCCCCAAAATCAATAAATTGCTCTTTAAGCCTCCTTAAATGAACTAGGTTGTTGCATAGGTGAGACCCAGGTTACAAGGAGGATAAAGTCTTGAAAAATGCTATGCAATATGAAGTTACATAACTAGGGGCATTAAGACGATGGAAAATTTGGGAGGGAATGAGACCCCATAAGCAATATTTGATCACTACATTTTATTAACAAAAAGGACATTCAATCCTAAAATACTCTAATGGCATTAAAAGCCTTAATGAAAACCTTTACCTAAAATTTAAAGAAGGTGTTTAGGAGATACAAGAGAATGGCCAGGGCCATGGAAAGGAGAAGATAGATATAATATTTGAAAATTTTACCTGGGATTGGGCCCTGCTCTTCCATTCATACTTTCAGAAACCTCGTCAAAAGAAGCTCCTTCTTTCAAAAAATGAGAGACATGTTATGGGTTGAACTGTGTCCCCCCCAAATTCATATGTTGAAGTCCTATCCCCCAGTACCTCAGAATGCGACCTTATATGTAAACAGGGTCATTTCAGATGAAATTAGTTAAGATGAAGTCTTACTGTAGTAGGGTGAGTCCCTAATCCAATATGACTGGTGTCCTTATAAAAAGGGGAAATTTGGACAAGATACATGCACTCAGGGAGAATACCATGTGATGATGAAGGCAGAGGTTGGAGCAATGCTTCTACAAAACAAGGAATAGCAAAGATTACCAACCATCAGAAGCTAGGGGAGAGGCATGGAATGGTTTTTCTCTTATAGCCCTCAGGGAAAATCAACTTTGCCAAGACCTTAATCTCAGATTTTTAGCCTCCAGAACTGTGAGACAATACTCTTCTGTTGTTAAAGCCACTCAGTTTGTGGTACTTTGTTATGGCAGCCCTAGCAAATATAGCACATTACACCCAATCGTTCTACCCTAAATAGTCATAAGTAATGTGGAGAAGAAGAGATTAAAGGTAGTTAATGTAAGGTTCTTCAATACTTATTCCACTAATATAGAGGTTTATTTGGACTAACATTATTTTCTTAAAATACAAAAACTTCTTTTAAAGGCTATGATCATCAGTTATTTATACCTTATGGCATATTATATTTTCCAAAGATGGTCACAATATCTCCCAGCCCACATTGCTCTTCGAGAACCTTGCCATTTCTCCACTGAGGAGTAAGTTTAATTCCTCCTTGAATCTAGGTGGGTTTGTGATTCACTTGTAAGCCATGGAATGTGGCAGAAGAGATGCTGCGTGACTTCTGAGGCCATGTCATGAAATTTGATGTGGCTGCTGTCTTGGAAGCAGAAATATTTGCACCGGAGCAGTTTTAACTGCCCTGAGCCTGCCATGTTGTGAGAAGGAAGCACAAACCAGTTCTTTTGAAGAGAGCACATAGAGAGGCCCCGAGACTGTATGAAGAGAGAGATACCCAGCAAGACTGCAGCTCCCCTAGCCCCTCTGCTGTTCCAGCTCCAGCCGCTATCTGATTGCAGCCACATGAGGGATCCCAGACCAGAATCTCCCCACCAAGCCCTCCCTGAATTCCTGACCACAGAAACTGGGGAAGGTAATAAAATAATTGTGGTTGATTTAAGTCGCTGAGCTTTGGGGTGATTTATTATGCCGTTAATGGGCATGCGTTAATGTGCTGTACTCTGATAATCAAATTTCTTGACTTTTTTTTTTTCTTTTTTGCGGTACTCGGGCCTCTCACTGTTGTGGCCTCTCCCGTTGCAGAGCACAGGCTCCGGACGCGCAGGCTCAGCGGCCATGGCTCACGGGCCCAGCCGCTCCGCGGCATGTGGGATCCTCCCGGACCGGGGCACGAACCCGTGTCCCCTGCATCGGCAGGCGGGCTCTCAACCACTGTGCCACCAGGGAAGCCCAAATTTCTTGACTTTTAAACTAACTGTTCCAGAATTTAATTTTCTTTAGAAAAGGGTGGGAAGCACAGGAGAAAAGATGATCTGGTAACCTAGAAACATCTACTTTGCAGATTTCCCCAGAATCTGGTGGGCCATTTTGTGTGCCCCCGAAGCCAGCAATGTCGCTCTCCTTGGCATTCCGCCCCTTCGTTACTTTAGAACGTAAATGTGAAGGAGGTACTGTAGACTTTGAAGCCACCGGTCACACTAAATGTTTATGTAAATCAGTAAATTCCTGATTGGAGAGCCCTTTTTTCTCTCTATTCCCATAGGTGTCCTAATTATGCAAAATTGTGCCATCAGTTGCCTTGGACACAAACTAGTTTGTTATCACTGCCAGAGTCTCGCATGTTGAATTTTCCAACGTTTGAAGACTTCTATTTTCAGTCAGAACCTGGCACTAATTCTAATGATTCTTACTTCATTTGCGATGGGGGTGTGAGAGGCCTGGGGTGGTGAAGATGTTTGCACTTTGAATAGTCCCCTGCCCTTGGCATCTTCCTAATAAGAGGTCCCTCCTGTCGTCAGCACTGACAGAGCTCTGCTCAATTAATGAAGGACCATTTCCCCCAGTCTTTTCCTTCCTTTCAGAAAAAGCCTGGATCCCTTTGACACCTTCATGTTCCAAACACTCCCTATCAGCCTGTGGCTTGTTTTCTATGGTGTCTTTGATTAAGGCCTTCTTTTATCTGGGCATTTGAATAATAATCCCCTCCGCCTCTCTTTTGTTATCTGAGTTCTTGCTCAATGCTTCTGGTCTCCAAGACAGCCCTCAGCCATCACTGCCAGGGATTAAGATGCTTGTGAAATCCACCCTTGTGCTGCAAATGCCTTGCAAGGGTGTCCTTTGAAAACATTGACTTCTTTTCCTTTTTCAGCCCTAAAACAGTACTTACTGGGAGATAGTCATTCAGAAAAAAAAAAAAAAAAAGAACAAAAGAACATGGCTATTGGTTTAGAACTTTTGCAGACGATCATCAAGGGGCAGCAAAGAAACTGAAAAGAAAAGGCTTCATAATCCCTTATTTGTGACTCCCAAGTGGTAGCTCTAAAAGTGACTTCTGCAAGCAGGCATCTGCTTCTGCCATCAGTTAATCAGGTAATCATAGGGCTGGGAGAGCCCCTTAATCCACCCTTCTGCATTAGCCAGGGCCTGCAAGGCTTTCTGAAGATGGTTCCAGAATCTTCAAGTGCTGTCCTCACACCTACACTGGGAAAATTAAAAACACCTGGGGAGAGGAGACAACTACTCCTTCTTGGAACAGAGGCAGAAAGACATAATTTTTGTCACTCAATCTTCTTTTCTTTCGGAACAATCTATGGATGGATATCAACCCTAGTCCTCTAATACCACATATTGTTATCATTATCCTCATTTCACCTATGGGGAAACTAAGGTTCAAAGAGTTTAAATTACTGGCTATGAAGTGAGAGAACTAGGATAGGGTGACCAACCATCCCAGTCTGCACAGGACTAGGGGGTTTTCTGGGACATGGGACTTTCAGTGCTAAAACCAGGACAGTTCTGGGAAAACCAGGAAGCTTGTTCACCCTAGGTTTGAACCAGGTCTCCAAAGCCTTTCCTTTGAACCCTGGTACAACCCTGAATCATCCTCAGCCTGAGATCTGGCCCTGGGACAGATGGGGCATCCACTGACAGCACCATGACGAATGCAGAGTTCATTTCCCTCTGAGTCAGAGAACAAAGTCAGGGGTGTGAGCTTTGGGAGATCAACTCAGGACAGCAGGCCCTCTTGCAGGCTCCTCAGAACACTAGAAAGGCGGATCCGGGAGCTGACTCTCCAGAGAGGTGAAAACCAGACACAAGGGTGCACCCCACTGTTTATGCAATGCACCACATCACAAGACATTTTACAGGAGACCTCAAATCACTGCCCACTGCACTGTCAGGGCCTCATTACAGAGACCTCAGAGAAGGCCACAGAGGAGTCAGGGTTTTGCTGAAATGCATAGAGCAGAATTGCACTGAATTAGTTAACAAAATCAGACCACAGTATATTTTTGCCAAAAGCAGAAATGAAGACCTTCAGACATTTTTTTCAGGGATGATCTATACTCCCTTCCCTCCTTCTTTCCCCACCTTTCCTGGGGTTTTCTCTCTCTCTCTCTCTTTTTTTAATAAATAAATTAATTTATTTATTTTTGGTTGCACTGGGTCTTTGTTGCTGCGCGGGCTTTCTCTAATTGTGGCGAGCGGGGGCTACTCTTCATTGTGGTGCGTGGGCTTCTCATTGCAGTGGCTTCTCTTCGTTGTGGAGCCCAGGCTCTAGGCGCGTGGGCTTCAGTAGTTGTGGCTCGCGGGCTCTAGAGCGCAGGCTCAGTAGTTGTGGCGCATGGGCTTAGTTGCTCTGAGGCATGTAGGGATCTTCCCAGACCAGGCCTCGAACCCATGTCCCCTGCGTTGGCAGGTGGATTCTAAACCACTGAACCACCAGGGAAACCCAGGTCTGCAGCTTCTAATGAAAACTCTTCTCTCCCTTCAGCTGATCCACAATTTTAGCCCAAATTATTTTCAACCCTTTCTTTCTCCACTATATAAAGCATGCAAATTGTTTTGTTTTGTCTTCAAACTTTATCTTTTTATTAGCTCAGTCCTCCTTTCTTCTTCCTCTGTTCCCAAGTAAAAACATTCACAGACGTCGTGTCTTAAACAGAGCTCAGAGCTGGGGGGACCCATGGGGAGGAGGTGGGGCTGCTCTTCGTCTCCTGCCTGGGGCTCTGTGAGTCCCGCTGTTAGAAGCGGCTGTAAAGATCCCCCAGTGCAACAGTCAGAACAAGGACTGTGCCTGGCTTTGACACCCAGTCAAGCGAGTTTTTACCTAAGGATTTTGTTTTTTTCACTCCGGCTCCCCACCCCCTGCTTTCTAATAGCACAGGGCCCATCCCTGAAATTTCAGTAGTGGGTGTGGTGACTCTCTTTCCTCACCCGTGTGTTAGGGGATTACAAGCAGGCTGAGGTGGCCCCGACCTGCAACATCCTTCAATTATTCATGGAAGAGGAAGCCTCTCAGGTGAGGCTCCACCGTCCGCCCACCCCGTCCCGCCCCTTGAGAATGGCACACATTGCTTCTCTTACAGCTCCTGCCAGAGGCGTTCAGTCCTAGTGCTGAGGGAGTCATGGGTGAAACCAGTCATCCATGGGTGAAGAGAGATGCCTCCCTCCACCCTCTTTCCACAGATGGGGGGATGCTCCTCATTACCAAGGGCCTTCCCCTCCTCTGACCATTAGCATGAATGGGATTTCAAAGGAAAACAATGCTCATGTCCTCCCTGTTCATTAGACCCTGGGTGAAACGAAATGCATTGAGAAGAAAAGCCAGCATGGGCCACGCCAGAGGGAACAGCCTTGCCCAGGCCCACTCATTCATGGGCGCTGCTTATAGGCTGCAGCATCTTAACCCCCAATCATCAGCTGACTCAGGACTCCATGAGGACAACAGATGGATTAGGTAAGATGATGGAATCCACACTTATAATAAAATATGCGCAGTTCACCGAGTGGATGACCTAATCATTACTAGGTATACAACAAACTACAATGAATACAGAGTGTGATTATGTCATAACTTCCAGTTCCTCTTCACCAGGGAACTTGTGAAACCCACTGCCGGGAGTAGCCAATGGAAACACCTCCAACCCAGGCCAGCCGGCATCTTTTTCCAGATCCAGGTTCTCTGTCGTCTGCTGATTCTCTTCTACTTCCCACCCTGTTCTGCACCCCAGCCAGGCTGGACCAGGAAGGGCACTCTGAGAGTCAGAACTCCCACACCGGGCTTCCCTGGTGGCGCAGTGGTTGAGAGTCCGCCTGCCGATGCAGGGGACACGGGTTCGTGCCCCAGTCCGGGAAGATCCCACAAGCCACAGAGCGGCTGGGCCCGTGAGCCATGGCTGCTGAGCCTGCGTGTCCGGAGCCTGTGCTCCGCAACGGGAGAGGCCACGACAGTGAGAGGCCCAGGTACCGCAAAAAAAAAAAAAAAAAAAAAAGAACTCCCACACCAGCTGTAGAGAATTCTCAGTCTCTCTGTCTGCAAGTTCATACCTGGTGGGGCAGAACTTTCAGCAAGTATGCTTCTATATTCTGGTTACCCCTTTTCCCTATTTGCTTCTGTACAAGTCAGATTTTGACCCTTGGGAGGTTTGTATCCTTCACAGTGAATTTTCTTAAATGGCTTTGGTAGTTTTCTGTCCCTCAAAGAATGGCTTTTCTCTTTCTGCACTACTGCTTGGTTCCATATGTTCCATATTCATAATGTGGCTCTCTGCACTTCAGTGATCTCTAGCTTTGGGCAAGAAGAGAATAGCTGTCCAGATATCACTGCCTCCTATGTGGCTCTACCAATCACCTCTGTTTGCTGTAGCACTTGGGGGTTTTAGGTTTAAATACTTTGTGCCCATCGTGTGTGGGCTTACAAAGAAGACTAAGGGGGCCTCCCTGGTGGCGCAGTGGTTGGGAGTCCGCCTGCCGATGCAGGGGATACGGGTTCGTGCCCCGGTCTGGGAGGATCCCGCGTGCCGCGGAGCGGCTGGGTCCGTGAGCCATGGCCGCTGGGCCTGCGCGTCCGGAGCCTGTGCTCCGCGACGGGAGAGGCCACAGCAGTGAGAGGCCCACATACCGCAAAAAGAAAAAAAAAAAAAAAAAAAGAAGACTAAGGAAAATCTGGCATCCTGTTTTAAGTATTAGCAGTAGCTACTAATTTCTGATCATGTACTATGTTCTAGACACTATGCTAAGATAATTTACCTATATTATGTATAGTCCTTACAGCAAACCTGTGAGATAAGCGTCATTATTCCCATTTTACAGCTGGGGAAACTGAGTCTGAGAGAAGTTACACAACGTTCCCTGGATCACATGGATGGTAAATGTCAGGGGTGGGGCTTGAATCCAAATCTAAATGATTCAGAAGCCCATACTCTTTTCTTTCCACCATTCTTCCAGTCACTCGGCAAAAACTTATTTTTTTTTTACCAGCCCCCAGACATTGTTCTTTCCTTGTGGAGCATAACATCTAGCTCACCTCATCCTTTATCCTAATTCTGTTGATTGTGACAATCGAGAAGAGAATTCTTGAAGCTCACCACAAGGAAAAGGTCTAGAACAGCGAAGAAAAGAAAGTACCTATCTGCATATATTAATTGGAAGTTTGTTACCCACCAGGAGAAAAAGAACTATGTGAGAATTACTGTATCAATCATATATTTCTAGTTCACACATCCCAGGCAGTAGCTGGAGCTCTGAGGCAGAGACAGATGCAAACATGTAGGATTATGTTATCCACCGAAATATAATAGACAAGAGGAGGAGCAGGAAAATGAACCTTAAACCCCTATATAGCCTATTTTGCAATCTTTTACAATTAGTTGCAGTATTAGACTTGACGTTTCTAAGAAGTCAACAGCATCATCAATCCCATCTGACACAGGAGAAGAGAGGCTGATAGATTGTGTGCTATTCCTTGGATATGCAGAAAATCAGTGGTCATATAAAGACCTCAGATCTAAACCTATAGAAAAAAATCACTGTGGCCAGCTACTTCCCTTATTTGTGGGTTGATGAAATAGTTTTAATTTTGCTGAGAGCCAAAGTGTTTTCTCACTTAAAAAAAAAAAAGCACACAGAAATTGAGAACTGATATTGTGAAACCCAATTTTTGAGACCTGGATTGGTGCCTAAGCACTAAAGCTGTTTAGGTTATCATACTTTAAAGGATTTCTTGGATTGGCAGAACTGTTGGTAATACTTCTCAACTACCTCCCTATTAACTGAACCCTGATTTTGTTTAGATATCAGGGAAATTTGTCTGGGGAATGTGGAACCTTCTCCTGGGCCCATGAGATGAACCTTGATCAGTGTGATTCATTTCCTCTTTGCAGATGATGGATTTAGCCAATGTGGTGGTCATTTGATCCACTTCTCAGTAAGGAGACATAACTGGAAAACTGCTAATGTCTTCTGGATAGATTTTCCTCTCTAACAAAGAGAGATACTAAGGAGAAGGCCCACATCCCTTCCTACCTGTCTTTGAATGTTCCTGTTTAAGGATGTAATGTACTGAGCTACTGCAGCAACCTTGCCACCATGAGGAGAGGCAACACTGCCACACTTGGGGCTACAAAATGAAAGATAGAAAAAGCCTGGGTTCTTGGTGACCTCATTACACCACTGGACAACCTGAAACCACATACCTGCAGAGTTCTTAATTGATGTAAAACTGCTCTATGGTTTTAGCCACTTTTAGTTTCATATCCATGATACATGGATAAAGAGAAACAGCTTGAAGCCAATACATTATACAAGAGCAAAAGAAATGTGTCTGAAGCAAGATGTGACTCTGCTGATGTCAGACCCTCTGTCTGTTGCTTTGCACAGCCTTCAAAGGAATTTAGAAACTGAGCAAATAGCACATATTTATTGAGCAAACCCTTACTATGTGCCATACACTGTGCTGGGTGCTGGGGTTACAAGAGTGGACAAGTAGGCAAGGTCATTAAGGTCATGGAAATCACCTTCTGGGAGACCAATGATAAACAGGTAAGCACAGAAGAATAGGTGAAAACATTCTTAGGCAACTTTCAAAATATTTCTTCAAATCAGTCCTGAGTATAAGAGAGATAGATCTGGATTCAAATTCTAACCCTACCACTTGCTGTGACCTTGGGAAAGTCATTTAATTTTTCTGAGTATCAGTTCCCTCATCTGTAAAACTAACTTATAGGGTTGTGAGGATTAAATAAGCAATAAGAAGCTAACTCATAGAGTTATGAGGATTAAATAAGCAAACTCTGTAAAGTGTTTTACACAGAACCTGGTGCGCAGTCAGTTTCTCTAGATTCTAGATCATCATTATCATTGCCATCCTCACCGTCATTGTCATAATAATTTGTGCCAGGCACTGTGGGTGTCAAAAGATGAACAAGACATAGACCCTGCATTCAGGAAGTCTGGGAGGCAAGAATCCAGATTTGGAAGTCAAAGTTAGGCAATGAATTAGGCAGAAACAAAAGAATTCCTCTGGTAACCAGGGTTGGGGTAGGCTAAGCCCCCTGTCTCTGCTTTTCTCCCACACATGTTTTATGACCATTATTCCCTTTTCCAAGAGAGAAAGAAATATTCTGAATGATTGCTGCTTTTCTTTCACATACAGCTGCTGTTCCCAAGAGAATCAAGTGGGCCTTTTCTAGTTCCAGTGAAGTGAAAAATATAGGATGTGTATATCTGGGTGGCACTTACCAGTTTGTGCTGTGTACCAGCAAACACACACAGATACTCCCATAAATGATCTCACCAAACCCTCTCTCCCTTCCTTCATCCTCTTAAAATCAAACCCACTTAATGTGTTTAGTGTCGTGCAACTGACTGCTGACTGCTGTATCTAGCTGTAAAATCCAGATAAACACTGACTAACCGGGTACCCACGCCCACACACATACCCTCACCCTTAGGAACACTTCCTTTGATGATCATACAAGCCACTGAACACTTACCCTGAGAGTGCATCTTCCCACAGCCTTGCTCACACACTGGCTTTTTATTTGAGCTCTCTTGGGGAATCTTGCAACTCTCAGATAGGAATTTCATTAACAAAGGAAGGGGAGGGGCAATTGGGAGGAAAGTCCAGATGCAGAGGGAAAGAAATTAAAATTGCTTTCTAAGGGGACCTAAAATTGTATCATCCTAGCCTGATCCTCCCTTATAACTATTACCTGTACATTCCGTGCCTGGAAAAAAAACAAAAAACAAAAACCTTTTCATTCATTGGGCAGTTGTCCAGGCTCTTAGCTTGGCATCCAGCCCGCAGAGCTGTGAAATCAACCTCACCAAGCCTATGCTTTGAAATGAGGCAACATCTAACTGGAAGCCCACTCAAAATAAGCAGCACAGCTCAAGGGTCCAGGGTCCCGTGTTTCTTCCTTCTCTTAGCCACACATCTCTCATCCGATCTTGGTGAAGAGATCTACTCGGCTAAGAAAGAGATCAGGGACAAGAAGGCAGTGCCGAGAAAGTTCCATGAGACTCTCAGAAGTCTCCGCCTGAATACTAAACCTGAATAACCAGGAGAGATGGAACTCTCAGGTGTTCTCCTCCTGCCCATGCTGCAGGTTTTTCAGGTCCCTGCCTAAGTGTGCACTCACAGGCATAAACAAACGTGCTACCCACAGCCTGCGTCAGCCAACCCAGCTATTTAAGCAGGCTGGCTTCAGCCAATTTAGCTTCCAAATCCAGGGCTTGCCATTGCCACTTCCACGTAAGTAACTTTCAGAGGTTTGTTTTCATGCAGAGGAATGAACTTATATAGAGATTGGACTGAAATGCTGTCATTACCAGGTTTGCTATTCTGATGGGAAAAGGTAGAGGTGAAAGGGAGGATGAAAGTTAAGAGCCGGCCCCAAGCGGGGAGCCAGAGAATGCTGCGGGGTGTAAGGCATCAGAAGCTTGAGAATCTGCGTGGGGTAAAGGTGGATTTGGAGCCGCGGGTGGGGGGGTGGTCCACGTTGGCCTTTGGGCCAGCAGGTGAGATGTCTTTCTTGCTCTCTCCTATCTGAAAGACGCAATGAAACCAGCGCTTATATGACTGTGCCAGATGCATATGAATTTCTGTCATTTAGAAGTCGATATTGCTATTCTACTTCTTACTGTAAAATCAGACATAGTATCATTTTAAAATATTTTTTGACCCAAAAGGAGTCAAAACTCCCAGAAAGGGAGGTGTCTCTGGATTGATTAGAGGTGGCTCGGCTGAATTTGCCGTGCTATTTGTTGTTACTTCTGGTTCTCATAATGCTTAACAGTTATAACAACAAAAACATTGGTCTTGTTTAAGGTGAAAAGGAATCCCATGCTCTGGGGTTTTGAGGAAATATAGGTTTGTGATATTTGAGCACCAGGTATCCAGGTAAGTTGTTAAGTAAAGTGGAATAAGAATTAAAGGCACAACACACCACAAAGCTTAGGTGAGAACATCTAAAAGGTAAGAGGAATGCAAAAAATTCCCAGGTAGCCCTGACAATCAACAGGGCCCTGGAGTGTATTTAGTTAGTAGGGTTAAGCATAGCCAGAGCCCAGAGAACAAAACAAAGGTACTGGGGACTGAGGAAGGAAGGATTTGGGGGAGCAGATAGTAAAGGTTTATAATTAGATATCATATTCATAAAATGCATGTAGGACTAGAATAAGAAATAAAGCATGGCATGAATTCTATAGTTCCTCCCTTTGGGTCAAGAATCTGGCAATTAAGAATCTGGGGAGGGCTTCCCTGGTGGCGCAGTGGTTGAGAGTCCGCCTGCCGATGCAGGGAACACGGGTTCGTGCCCCGTCCGGGAAGACGCCACATGCCACGGAGCGGCTGGGCCCGTGAGCCATGGCCGCTGAGCCTGAGCGTCCGGAGCCTGTGCTCCGCAACGGGAGAGGCCACGACAGTGAGAGGCCCGCGTAACGCAAAAAAAAAAAAAAGAAAAGAAAAAAAGAATCTGGGGAAATACAAGAGCTTTTCCCAGGTTGCTCCCCTGCCCCCTGCCCCCAACACTCATGTTGATACTCATTTTCTGGACCCCTAACAGTCCATGACGCTAAATGAAGACCTCTGGTTTAAACAAATGCATTATGTTTTAACTGAGCTGAAACTGCTGACTAGGAAGCTACAGAGAAGTAGTGGGGAGTTGAGACCATTAACACAGGAGGCACTTCTTGCCACCAAACTGAAGCTCAGTTGTAAGGTCATAAAGGTCTGATTTCCATTAAGCAAATAATGATTAAGGGGCTTCTCTGAGCAAAGATAAATTGGGGGCCAGGAGGAAGAGAAAAGAAATAAAAGGTGGCTCTTTTTCTTAAAGAGCTTGAAATCTCAAGTACAAGGACATCAGTAATAAGAAGCCAGACAAAAAAATGGTACATACTGTATGGTATAAAATGATAGAAAATGCAAACTAATCTATAGTAACAGCAAGCGGGTCAGTGGTTACCTGGGGAAGGGGAGCCAGAGAAGAGGGTTATATGGATTAGGAGGGTTTGCGGGTGATGGGTATGTTCACAATCATGATTGGGCAACCATTTCTCATTTGTGAAAATTTATCAGATTGTACACTTTAAACGTGCAGTATTAGATGCCAATTATACTCAACAAGCAATACTTTAACAATCCATCTTTTTTAAACAATTAAAAGCATTTCTAAGAATTCGCCTATGCAACAGACTGAAAATGAAAAATAAGTATTTTGGGGGAAAAAAATCCATTCAAAAAATAAAGTGAAGGACCAGACCGTCAGGATTGTGGACTTTATAGAATTGGAAGGGTCCCAGAGATCATCTAATGCAGTGGTTGCACACCTGGAGAACTGTTTTTAAAAATACCTGGGACTGAGCTCTGCCCCAACTAATTAAATAAGAACGCCTGGGTGGGTGGCCCCCGCCACTGCTTTTTAAAGCTCCCCAGGTGATTCTAATGTTCAGCTGGGGATGAGAACCGGTGACAGCCAAACCCCTCACTTGACACAGAGAGAGGGCAGGGTCTGCCCTTAGCCACACGACCACACAACCCCCGACCACCCTGTCCCAGGGCCCAGGGAGGACAGCAACAGGACCTCAGAGGACGAGGGATCCCCAAGACCATTACTTCTAGGTCCTCAACACCACATTTCCAACTCTAGCTAGGATAGGGTATCCGGCGCATTTCCAGCAAATCCTTAGAACCCAGACATGCTCCCGGCGGCAGGCGGGAGGAATTAGAGCCTCAAAGGTACATTATATAAGGATTGTGCTAACGTGTGAGAAGGGATGTTTCAAAACTAAAGCTTCCTTTTGTTTCCTACATAATATCTGGTCTAAGCCAGAAGATTATAATCGTTGAAAAGAACCGCAGCAGACGCACCAGGCGCCCTGCTCCGGGGGACAGCCAGGTGGTTCTTTGCGGAGCCAGCCCGGGTTCTCAGTACTGGGATGGGTTGATTCGGCACCACAAGGTTTTTTCATCGTGATTTCCGGGTCAGCACAGGCAGAAGCGTGAGTGGAGTGAAGTTTGTGGTTTCTGTTCTTCCTGCCTGTCCCTCACCTTGGCACCGTGTGCCCCTGCAAGGGTAGCTGTAGGGCTGCCCTTGGGGCCACAGCGCCTCACCTGCTCTGCCTGGGCCAGCTGGCCATGTTTCAAGTAACTTCCCATCTCTCCTCCAAGTCCAATAATTTCTAGTGTCTCATCCCCTTAGGGCTTTTCTTACCCAGCTCTGGAAAACTAATTAAAGTTTTAATAGACAATAATTGTTTAATGAGTTATGTCCCTCCCTGGTATGTTACATAGGTTCCAGCAAGATAATGTTTATCTGGGAGTTCTTTGAAATGTTATATAAATATCATTACCATTTGGAGTAATCAGGAGAATCAAAGTTTTAGGCAAAATTTATAATCCCTACTGGTCAGAATCCCAAGCAGCTTGCTGGGGGAATATATACCAAAATTGGAAGTTTTCAATAGAAATCCTCAAATCACATCCCATAGGGAACTCCCTGCACACTGTGGGCCCTGAGAGATTTCTTTTTCTCAATCAGTCTATTCTTTTTATTTATTTTTATTTTTTTATTTTTTGCTTTATAACAAATTTAATCAGTTATACATATACATATGTTCCCATATCCCCTCCCTTTTGCGTCTCCCTCCCACCCTCCCTATCCCACCCCTCCAGGCGGTCACAAAGCACGGAGCTGATCTCCCTGTGCTATGTGGCTGCTTCCCACTATCTATCTACCTTACGTTTGGTAGTGTATATATGTCCATGCCGCTCTTTCACTTTGTCACAGCTTACCCTTCCCCCTCCTCATATCCTCAAGTCCATTCTCTAGTAGGTCTGTGTCTTTATTCCTGTCTTACCCCTATGTTCTTCATGACATTTTTTTTTCTTAAATTCCATATATATGTGTCAGCATACAGTATTTGTCTTTCTCTTTCTGACTTACTTCACTCTGTATGACAGACTCTAGGTCCATCCACCTCATTACAAATAGCTCAATTTCATTTCAATCAGTGTATTCTTTGTTAAATGCATTCGTCCTCATCGGAGGTGGCTGCATTTCATTTATCTTTCTGAGAAATGGAAAGTCACATTAAGGTCACTACAGTAGAGATAAAAAGTCAATACATTCTGCCCACAGGGCTTTATAAATATTACCTGCTTCCTTCTCCAGGGCAGAAGGCTGGCACTGGCAGAACAGCTTGCCCAGGCTTCGTGACAAGGGGCTTCTTTCCTTGAGGACCCAGTCCTGCAGCTTGGGTCCCCTTAGTTCCTGTGACTCCAACGGCCCTTTCTTCCATACGGAAAGCTCAGATTGCTGCAGCTCTCGTTGGCAAGTGGCAGCTGTACTAGGTAGGTCCGGCCTCTGAAGAGGGGTGTGGTCAGGGGTGTACTTAACCTCCCTCTGGGGAAGTAGAGTCTGCAGGCTGCGGGGAGCCAGGTGGCACAGAGACCTCATTGGTGAGAACAGCAGCAAGGAGGGGAAGGGGAAGGTGAGCATTATCCTGGGTCCCGGGGGACCAGGAGATGAGGACCCAAGTTTTGGGGGAAAGGATTAGGCTGTTGCCACCAGGGCGACACCCCAAAATTGGTTTAATGCTGTTCAGAAGCCAAATGTTCCTTCTTCTTGCCATTCAGAGTTTCACCCCAAAAAATTAGTTTTTAATGAGTAAATTAAAAAAATTTTTTTTTTGCACCGCTGATGAAAAACGGTTGTAAAACAGCGACAGAATTTCTGCCTTCTTTGGATGACTTTTTTTAAAACATTTTCCCCTAATCTTTGTTTCCAAATTCTCTTAGTGTGGAATGGCTTATTTCCCTTGGGCACATTTTTTTAAGATTGTGTCATGACCTAACACGGATTAGTTTTTTGATGTTGATGGCTTCCTCCAACTTTAAAAAAGCCAGGTGAACAGGGCTATGCAATGATGAAATTGTTAGAACGGTGGCCTGTGGCCCAGAGTGATTTATGAAGTACTAACCTGCCGGTTAAAAACCAACACCTGAGGAGGGACTTCCCTGGCAGCCCAGCAGTTAAGACTCCACGATGCCACTGCAGGGGGTGAGGGTTCGATCCCTGGTCGGGGAACTAAGATCCCTCATGCCACGTGGTGAGGCCAAAAAAAAAAAAAAATTAAAAAAACTCAAAACCTGAGCATCCCAAGGCAGCCCCTGGATCACCCCATTCTGTCCACAGGCCTCGGGCCAGTGGAGAACAGGCTTGAGGCTGCAAATAAAAGGGGCTGTCCTGACACAGGGGCTGCCTGCATCTGCCCTCTTCCTGACCCTGGCTCCCTTGGCCTCCCCTGCCTTTCAGTGACCTTGATGTGGATTTGGTGTTCCATTGCTGTTGATTCTGAACACAGGTGGGGTTTGGGATGTATGAGGGCCTGACCAAGCAGGTGCAGGTCAGGCTGTCTTTTTTAATTGCTGGGAAAATGCCTTCATTGATCTTTAGGTGATATGGTGAACACTCTTCCACAGAACTCCAGTATAGACAGGTCCTGGCAGTGTAGACAGGTCTACAGTCCCATGTAGACAGCCTAGCCTGGGAAGCACAGTAGGAGTCTGGTGGTCAGGAACCCAGTCCTATTTTCAGCTCTACTTCAGTTATAATGGAATTTTAAAGCAGGAGGTAAAAGCCTAAAACATCACTTGTCCCAGTGGATTATTAATAGTGCCCCCTTTCATTGTAAACAATTCCTGGCCATGAGCAATATACTCTATGGTCACTTGTGAATACAGTATATGAAGGTACAAGAGAGTAAAGAGAGTTGCCCTGTACCTTAGGATTAGTTGGAGGCTGAGCTGACTGAACCCAGACCTCCCCATGCCTCATTCTGGCCTCTCTGCCGAGTCATTCACTCCTGCTGTGACTCAGGTTCCCTGTGGGAAGCACTGTATCCATCCTGCCCAGACAGAGAGCTGTTTATATTGGCTCACCAAAAAGAAGTTCAGTATGAATGCTGGGCATTCAAGGAATCGTTAATCACAAGGTCAGCTTACTCTGATATTTGCTTTAGGCTCTTGTTAGCTTATGGCCATGTTTAGGTCATGATAGAAGCTCTTTTGAAAGTAGGGAAGTTAACTTTTACCCACCCTCATATAATTTCTTGTAATTTACTTCTGGTGGTTTTGATAAAATGTGACCAAACATAAAAATCCTGTCAGATCTTTCATGAATGAACTATTCTATCTTTACATGTTAAAACAAAAACAAAGTCATAAACAATGTAAGGCAGACACTGATCAGCTCTAATCTCTTAGAGTACACTGGGCAGAAAACTAATGGTGGTCATTCCAGCCATTAGATCTAGATGGATCATGATGGAAATTTCCTGTAATTCTTAAGGGCATGACAGATCTGCTTAGATAGTCTAGTCTTTGTTGATGTCTTTTCATTTCCTTCCTGTGAGGTTTCTCCCTTAGGAAATTTACATAAACAATTTTCCCTAGGGCTTATATTCCCTGGCTCCTTTCCAGATTTCTACTCTATTGGTTCAGGAGTAGAATCTGTTTTATAAAAATCTTTAATTCAATAATTTATGCCCAGAAATGTCTATCACTTTATTGTGTACTCTTCACACTCTTTGTGGATAGTATTGGGTTGGCCAAAAAGTTCATTTGGGTTTTTCCATACGATCTTATGGAAAACCCCAAATGAACTTTTTGGTCAGCCCCAATAGACTAGCATCCTTTGGAAATGACTAAAACTGAGGTTTTTGAAGCAGGAGTGAAGAAAGAGGGAGGCCTCTTCTGCCTTCATTAGCATGGTACCCGGTTCAGGGTTCCACAATTTAAAAGGGAGGAGAGTCCTTGGAACTAGCTAAAAAGAGCTCCTAGATGACTAAATAATTTTTTCAAAGTCTATAAAAAGTGGCAAAAGGACCTGGTGTTATTTAAATTGGATAAGAGAAGGCTAGAAAGCCATTTGATGATGGTGTTGAAAAACATGGAGTACTGTCCTGGAGGACAATGACCAGCTATTCACCTTGCCCTTCGGGGGAAAAACCAAGCCCAGGGATTGGTGTAGGCTGCAGCATGAAGGGTATTAGGTGAGCCATGAAGTATTCCCTCATTATGCAAAAAATACACTGGAAAGAATTACACAGACAAGCTCTGAAAGATGGGGCAGTCCAACAGTGTTCTAATTTTTCAAGTCCTTTTTTTTGGTCTTTAGGCTCACGTTGAGTTAACACATTCCTTAATTCATAGTTCACACAAGACCCTTCTTAGGTTTTACATCTCATTCTATTTCTTCTGCTCTCCCACTCTTCCTCTTCCTTGCTCTCTCTTTTAACCCAACACCATATTTTTATGGTCTACATACATTGCTGATTATATTTCTAATGTTTCCAATGCATTACTTCTAACTCCACATATATAGTAACTTTGCTACTTTTATACACTATTGGCTTATCTAATCCTCTAGTGTTGGGCATTTTTTCTGCCCCCAGTTCTCACCAATGATGCCATAATGAATACACTCACACGTATACCCAACCACCCTTTAGATCTGGTTGGTGGGAGACAGGGGAAGGGAGAGGTGTGGGCTAGATGGCCTATGCTTTCTTTAAGCAATATGGAATATTGAACTGTCCATAAGAAATGGAGACACATGACATCATAAGTTCTAGTCTAGTATTTCAAACATTTAGGAGCTTCTCTGTGTTCCTTTACTAAGACTTTAAAAAGTGACCGAAATAATTTTCTGGAACTTAAAGAGTGTGATCTTCAGCAATCTCTCCTTCTCAATGTCATCTTTGTAAACTTGGCTGGTCAGTTTTAGAAGCATTTAATTTCTCCGTATTGGTGACTGATTACTGGACAAAGCAAATGAAATGTTCTAAGAAATTTTTTTAGGCATAAGTTTGATGAAGTTTCTACAATGTTTTGCTACACTAATGGTTGCAAAACAGAATGTTATTAATTGCCCAACACTATATCCTGAATCACTGGGAAAGCTGGATTAGAACCTTAATAATGGTATCTTGTATCTATATACTGTTTATAATTTATAATGCCATTCATAAACTTAATCCATCTCACTGAATCCTACTACAACCCTGTGGGACAGGTGGAGTAGGATTACAGCTTCAGTTATAGATGAAGAAATGGAGATTCAAAGCAATTAAATGAGTTGTCCACAGTCACTTGGCAATTTAAGTGCTACTGCTGGAAGGAGAGTGTGGGTCTTTTGAGGCTCCATCCAGGCTCTTTCTGCAACATTATGTCTGATGCTCAGAGAAAGGATCTACTGTAGGTTCAGAGCTAGCTTTCTGGTGTTATCTGTCCTTTTCAATTATTTTGTGATGTTAATGATTAGGCTGGAGCAGCACACCCTCTGTTTATCCCATCAGTTGAACACCTGTTCATAAAAACCACTCAATGGGGGAAAAAGTAAGGTCCATATAACTGAGTATCATGGCAACAAGCAGCATGCATGGCTGGACTTTGGCATAACTTGGAACTCTACAAAGAACCAAGTGTGTGTTATTTTATCCATTACTTAAAGTACAGTCACAAAATAAGAATGGTAGTTGGACCATAAAAAATAATAATTGATTCAAGTGTATTTGTGCAAAGAGAGATTTCCATTCCATCAAAGAGTCTTTTCTGCAAATGCACAAACAACCCGAGCAAGTTATGCCTGCTTGCATTGGGCAGGTTTCAAAGGCCTATGAGTGGGCACCCTAAACATCTACCGATCATGCACGTGCCATCCCATGAAGGTCCCCAACTACTGTTCCTTACTCGGTAATTAGGGCTCAGGCAAAAATATTGTAGCACCCAGAATACATTTTCAAAAACAATAAATCATGATGACATGTCCCCAGAATTACAAATGAACAGCCCTTTTCAGAGTCAGGCACTGGAATGAGAACATTTTCAGAAAGAAACTAATTTTTTAACATTCTGAAGTGACTGAATGGTCACAGAGAAATATGACAATTCTACTTGATTCTCAATTATCTATGTGTGGCTTATAGGGACTAAATTTTTAAAATATCAGACTGATTTCCATCATCAGCATTTAAGTTTTTGAGCATCCCTCCTTTTCTATGCAACAAACACACACACCTCCCTAATGACTTAATTAATATAATTAATGTTCTACTAAATAAAACATAATTAGGAAGCTAAATGGGTCGCACAAAAATTAATAACATACTCTAAAACATAAAAAGAATATTTATCTGCCATTTTGACTTATTTGTGCCAGTTTTCTTCTCCACAAACTCTTTAGAAATTTGATCTTTTTGTTACTTCCTTCTAGGTTTAGCAGTGCAAATTTCCCTTTATGTTTAATGGTTTTCTTTAGAAATATTGAGACACCCCCCCACCCCCCCAATAACAGAACTCTGTCTAATTTCTTGGTGTATTAGGGAATCAGAGATTTTCAAAGAGGAGAGCTGATGATTCAATTTATTTCACAAGTCTCATGCTTCCTGTGTTATCTGGTTTGAAAAGCCCTGGCTCTGCACCATGGAAATCTCTGGTACAAGCCAGTTTTGTTCCTTTGTTTATATTTGATCATAGGACCAAACTCTGTTTGATATGTAATGGGTATTCACACTTACTAAGCATTAGTACAACTATACTAACAATACCCAAAGCAGGCAGAAGCCCAAGCATTATTCACCCTACCAGATAAATTTCTATTCTATGTATTCAAATTGCAATAAAAATGAAAGGTCAGGAAGTTTGAAGCTATAGTATATCCTCTTATCTTTAACCACAGAGCTGCAACAAGTATGCTTTCTTAAGAGCAAAAAGCAGCCTCCTGTTCATTACTTTGGATAGGTGTATGTGGTTCTGTCCTCTAAGATCCTAATAGACCTGCATCTTACTAACAGCAGCTCAGATGCCTAAATTCAACAGGTGCACTTTTACTCTCCCACACCTAAGTGAAAAATTTAACCTTTTACATATAATAAGAGGACCAGATATCCAGGTTTGCCTGGGACATTTCTGATGTATGCCTGTTGTTCTGGTGTAATTATTCACAGCACCCCTTTTACACTTAAGTGTCCTCACTTAAGTGATGACAAATTATATGTCATGTTAATTTAACAGATAGGCTGAATATTAAAAAGCACCTTGTTTCAAAATATTTCATGGGCCCCTCAGTTGTTCTTTGAAGTAGAAACTAGGCACAAAGTGTTCAGCAAATCAGGGACATAGGCTAAAAGGGGCCACTATACTCCCCTTTCTCAGGTCAATGACATCAGTAAACTGTTGATGAAGAATAACATGATGATTTGAAACTCAGACCATTCTGATCATCAGAATATTAAAAGAGAAGTGATCTCAGAGGTCATGTGGCCCAATAGCTTCACTCTTCTGGCTGAAGAAATAATCATAACACTTCTGGAAATGTGTATGTTATTTTACAGTTTTCTAAATTGTTTCATGAGCATAATAATCTCACTGGTTAGCAACTGGAGTAAATAGGCAAGGAAGGAAGTTTTTAGTCACACTTTACAGAGAAGAAAACTAAGCTGCAAATAAGTAAAAAACAAACCATGGATTGGTTCAAGATGGCGGAGTAGAAGGACATGCTCTCACTCCCTCTTTCGAGAACACTGGAATTACAACTAACTACTGACAACAATCATCGACAGGAAGTCATGCCAGATGCCACTGGTTACATTCAGTTCAACAGACATACAATGAGCACCTTTTTTTTTTTTTTTTTTTTTTTTTTTGTGCGGTACGCGGGCCTCGCACTGTTGTGGCCTCTCCCGTTGCGGAGCACAGGCTCCGGATGCACAGGCTCAGCGGCCATGTCTCACGGGCCCAGCTGCTCTGCGGCATGTGGGATCCTCCCGGACCGGGGCACGAACCCACGTCCCCTGCATCGGCAGGCGGACTCTCAACCACTGCGCCACCAGGGAAGCCCAATGAGCACCTATTAAGTGGTGGAACTCTTAATGAATGCTGGAGAGATGGAAACGTATAAGAGATGACACATCTACCACAGGAGAGCACATAATTTGGTAGGGAAGACAAGCCCGTGAACAAATTATTTCAGAACAATTAGGTCATTATTCTCATAGGCCAAGATGGCCTCAAAAAATCTACTCACCGATTCATAGAATAATTGTCCCTGCTTATTATTAACTTCCTCACTACTCATCTTCTGTCCTAGTGATGCTTCCTCAGTAGTAGATGAGAGGAAAGAATAAGTTAGGGAGTGGTGGTGAGGAGTGAGCAAAGAAACGAATATTTTAGTGAAAATGTCAACAACTAAGTTCAAATCAACTTACAATGTGTAGAATTTTGCTAATGAGAAAACCTGCCACACCCTTGTGTTAGGCTTGAGAAGCTCCATCCAGAGACACATCTTTCAATGAAGCAGTATATACAGCATTTGATTTTTTAAAAAAAGGTTCTTATTTCAACCATTGTGCGTTACTGTTCCAGAAAGATTAAAAAAGGGATTGAAACCCAGAAAGAGTGAAACTTACAAACGATTCTTACCAGTTTGCCACCCAGAAGATGCCCTACTGAACTCCTTGCTCATGGTCATTTAAAGAACAATAGTATCAGTATCTTCCACAAGCAAGCACTTTACAGTTTAGAAACACTTTCCCTACAATGATATCATATGAACTTTACAACAGAGCTGT
The DNA here is from genome assembly GCF_964165515.1 of Mesoplodon bidens. Lineage (NCBI taxonomy): Eukaryota > Metazoa > Chordata > Mammalia > Artiodactyla > Ziphiidae > Mesoplodon > Mesoplodon bidens. The sequence continues at coordinate 135,869,599 of NC_138176.1, forward strand.
GAGCTAGACTCAGGTGTGTATTATTATACCCCTTCTTCACATGAAAGAAATGGAGGCTCAGCAAAGTGATATTTCAAAGGATTAGTATTCAGGATTTCTAATTATTTGACCTTTTTACTACATTAACTCAAATTTCATCTTACTCTTAATTCTGCTGGGTTTCCTGAAACAGAGGGGCTTCTAAGCCAAGAGGAAAGCAAGTCTAAAGAGGAGGACCTGGAAAGTACTAAGTTGAATTGGCAATTACACAGAGCACACATAAAAGTGCATGTCAGATATGCAAAACTTAAAAGAAGGCAGCACTTCATATTTTTAAGCCTTGACTTAACTACTAAGAGATATGCAACCTCTGAGCAGGGCTGAAACACTGAAAACCAAATCTGATGACACCTGTGCCTGACAAAACTGGGGGAATGAGACGTACTTGGGATGGTATGGTCACTGGCGACCAGTTGGAATGGCATGAATTCAGGCACTAGTTGGCATCTCAGCCTTCCTGCCCCATGCAGTCAAGTGCAGCATGTTCTGGGAGAACAGCGTGCTTGTCATTGTGAGATGGCGGGTGGTTCTGTGTGTGCCTGTAGCTGTTACACTAGGTCAAAAGTTAGGAGCTCAGTTATAAAGCAGAAACTAAAACAAAAAAAAAAAAGTTAGGAGCTCAGGTCTTACCAAACTTGAACAAATTTCCCCAATGTATCTGCACCTCAAAATGTGGAGTCAGAACAAAACTTGAAAGGGGCGATCCCATTCTTTCTGTTGCCTTGGTGTCAAGTAGATACTAGGGCTTTCCCAGGAGATGTGAGGAGGTCTGCAAGAGTGCTGGGCTGTGGCAGCCACTAAGGGAATGAGGCTGGAGACCCCACAGTTGGTCAGCAATGGCCTGGCTGCCCCAGCCCCAGTTATTCACTAAAGTGACAGACTATGACTAAAATTAGAGCTCAAAGATCCAAGTAGGGGATTCAGTGATATCTTAGAATTTCTGACATCAAGAGAGTATAAGGAGACTACATTTTGGAAGTAGGCATCAATCTTGATGCTCAAGACATCAAGAGCTGCCTTTACAGCTGTGGTCAGAATCAAAGAATTCAGAGTCTTTCTTTGATGCTGTAGGTAAGTTAGTTAACCTTTCTCCACCACAAAACAGGACTAATTCCATTCTGATTTCTAAGAGAGGACTGTGAGTGAAACTGAAAGAACAAATGGCGACCTGCTTTTGAACTAGAACTCAGCACCCCCATGGTCATGATATTGCAGTTCAAACACTGAGCGCATTATTTGACTTCACATGTTTATATCCTATTTTAAGCCCACAGCCAAATAATCTCTCTCTTTTACACTTTCTGTCTATCCCTACATTCTTTCTTCTTCCTTATTCAGTCATTTTAAATCCACCTTTGTGGTTTTCATCTGGAGACTTTGATATTTGCTTTAAGGGCGGGGGACAATAAATTAATAAGGTTACGCAGTTTTTAAGTGCAGAGTCAAGTCCTGACTCCCAAGAGCTCTGTAGAAGGGAAGATAGTAACATCTTTAGCATTATACAGACAAAAGATCTGCTGTAATTAGTTTTCCATATATCTTCCATATGGCTCTTGGTGACCAGTGGAGATAACAAGCTAGCCTGGAGACAGAGTCTAAACCCTCCAAAAACACCTCAAATCTCCTTCTGGGCTGGAACAGGAAATACGTTTTTACAGTAAATAGTAAACATATGGAACCTTTTAGCCTCAAGAAGTTAATCAGGATGGAAACATAAATAGCTTCAAGTAGGTTTAAATATTATTCATGGACAAAAAGAATACAAAACAATTTTGGAAAAAAATTCAGAAGTTTGACAATCCAAGCATTGAGGAGAATGTAGAGCAAAGGAAATGCTATATACTGCTGATAGGAGTATAGTTTTGTTCAACAGTTTTGGAAAAGAAGTTGGTATAATGTTGTAAAGCTACTAGTCACATACGTTATGACCAGTTCCACTCCCAGAGAAGCCTTCCTAGATGTGCTTCAGAGGATATATACAAAAATGTTCAGAGAAAATTGTTCATAATAGCAAAACACTGGAAACAACCCAAATATCTACCAACAGGAAAAGACATAAATCCATTGCAGTATTTTCACTAAATGGAAATAGCACAGAATATGAATGAAGTTCTCTGCATGCTGAGATATGAATGAATCTTGGAAACATGTTGATGAACAAAGCAATAACAAAAGAATTACATATAGTATGATATCATTTTTATGTATCTCAAAAATACAAAAACTAAAAGAAAAGGTCTTTTAGGGATCCATACATATGTGATGGAACTAATCTAAAAAAGGAATAATTTTTTAAGAAAAAAATTTTAATTTCTAATTTCAGGGTAGTAAATGTGAAAAAACAGAACAATAAAAGAAGAAAAATTTTAGGTCATCTGTAGTCTCACTGTCTAGGTATAAACACTGTTAACATTTTGTTGTATTTTCCTCCAGTTTTTTTAATATGTAAAACTGGAATCAATAGAGCATTAAAAATGTTTTTTCCTATTTAAATTTGGAATCTTGTTTCTCTGAAGACAGCAATGACACTATGTGTATATGGTGCATTCATAATCTAATGTTCAGTTTTAAGTTGTATTATATAAATTGTCTATATAGATCATAACTTAAACTTTAGCATTTCCCTCACTGGAAAATTTAAGAATTTAGAGGACAATCATTTTATCAAGGTTGGCAAATCTCTTCCACTGTAAATTTTGGCTTCTAAATCAATTATGAAAATTTGTATGACAAGGTGGAAGAAATTTTTCTTTTGATGACCTGCTTTCTTAAACTCTGATCTCAACAAAAGAATGGGTTTTTCTGAAAAAAAATTTAAAGAGTTTTATATTATTTCTGAATTTTTGAAAGCATGGGGAAATTTCTCTTAATAATTCATAATTTTAAAGACAACTTCCACATTCCTGACCATATATACAAAAGGTAAATAGCATAACGTCTAAATTTCCTCTCCAATGTATATTTTTAAAAGCTTATTCTTGGGCTTCCCTGGTGGCGCAGTGGTTGAGAGTCCGCCTGCTGATGCAGGGGACACGGGTTCGTGCCCCGGTCCGGGAAGATCCCACATGCCGCAGAGCGGCTGGGCCCATAAGCCATGGCCGCTGAGCCTGCGCGTCCGGAGCCTGTGCTCCGCAACGGGAGAGGCCACAACAGTGAGAGGCCCACATACCGCAAAAAAAAAAAAAAAAAAAAAGCTTATTCTTTTAAAACTACCTCAACATACTGTCGACTCAAGCGTTGAGATGATATACAGCATCAGAGTTAGAAGATTTTAAAGCATCTTAACGGTATAAGGTATAAGAAGCTCTAAACATTTACAGTTGATTTTAATGATTAAGTTGCAAACTCTTGTGAGAGCTGAGATACTTTTTGTGTCTCTCCCATGCTGGATTCCTACAATGTGGTTTTGCTTCAGGAGGTCAGCAGTGTGCCTGCACATTTCTACAGATGATTCTGAGGCCCAGACAGGCATGAGAACTATCCTAAGCTTAAGGATGTTAACCACCAGGTTCATATTTAAAGAACAAACAAAAACAAAAAAATCCTTTCTTTGAAAACCAGCCTTGTTGTTAACCTGGGGAAGCAGATCAGTATTCCACTCCCATCTGTCAATTTCTGAGAAACACTGACAGCTTGGGTGATCCCCCCTCAAACCCCATCCAGAGTAGTTCAGTAAGTGACAAGTGAGGAAACTCTATCCACTTCCAAAGACCCACCGCTTCTCTTGGGGAAATGGTGGTATATTATTTTTCTCACTTAAGAAAACACAGAATACTTCAAGAGCCCACTGCTTCCAGAAAGTCCACGGTGAGCATAAAGGAGATTCAGGCTAAAGTAAATTGGGAGACAACCCTAAAGAATGATCCATCTGCTTTCTTTGCTTTTGGTCAGCTCACCATGGGATTGTTTATGAGGAGTATCTGCCACTGATAATCTTCTTCTCTCGGTTTAGAATTAGCGGCATTACAAAGAGGTCAGAATGGCTGGGTTGGGGAGGAGAAGATGGTAAATGTGACCCTAAAGAGAGTTCTGCAGGTTCCAATTTGTAGCACTCTCCATGAGCTGGTTCATATAGGTAGATACTTTTAAAATAAATGACTACAGGATTAGGGGACAAAGGTAAAGCTGTCATATTGGCACACATTGTCTACCCAGGCATTGGAATTTAGAAAAAAGCCAGCAGTTTTCATTTAATCTCTTGAAAAGGTTTATGCATTGTCTTCCCCAATCACAAAAGAAAACACAACCACAGGACAAATTACTCTTTGAATGTTTCATATTAATAACTACAGCAACAATAGAACTTGTGCTCAGATTAAAGTTTAAGAAGCTTTAAAATATTTCTAGTTCTTTTCATCTGACATTGTTTAGACTACGTTCAGAGATACTTTTCAACAGTTTCCTTACTGGAAAGCGTTGAGAAGTTTTATAAGGCCAAGGTTACTAGGGTGATTTGATTTATAATTTTCCTTTGAAAGAAAGAGAGGGAGGAAGAAACCGAGCAGCAGCAGCAAACACATGTCAACCAAAGAGAGCTGAAATAAGAGACTGAGTTTTGTGGAGAGATAACAGGCAGATATCTCTATCGTGGTTAGATCTTCCATCCTCATTTCTAGAAGTCAAGTTTGTTTGTTTAGTGTACCTTAGAGAAGTAGGTACTTTCAAATGGTCCTCCCACAAGTCTCTTTAGCAGCCAACCAAGTCCAATGGCCCTCAGCCAACCCAAGGAGTACTTTAAAGTCAAGTGGACCTATCCATGAAGCCTCATACAAAGTCCTGTAACGGAGAGCCGCAAAAATGTACGAGAAAATGCACCTGATGAAATGTAAGAACATGAGTCACCCATGGATTATATAATAGCAATTAAAAAACCGAAAGAGGGAAAGAAGTACATGTAGAACAGTCCTTGAATCTGAGTCCAGTTTAGAAATCTGTACATTTGATGAACACTTCTGAAGGACTGGGGAGTCTACAAAGCAGCAGCAAAAATTTTCCTGGAAGAGCCAGCATAACTGTGTAACTGGAATTAGATGGAACCTTTCTAGGGCAAGGAATAAAACCAGAGGCAGCAGTTTCCCCTCTCCTGTGTTTTTTCAGGCAAAATGTGCAGTGGTGGGTGGTTCCAGTGGGCAGCTTTGGCTGGAATTGGTATCCTACGAGGGCAGTCAAAGCCCATTCAAAACAGCAACAAGCCCCTGCCTGCATTTACACGGTTGCCCTCCTGATTTTCTTCTGCCAAACTAAAGACAGAATGGCCCGCTGAGAAGGGTCTAGAAGAGCACAGGACTGAAACTGAAGCCAAGGCTTTCCATTCTAGGCTGCTGGTCACCAAGATTCTTTCCAGCTCTGAAGTTCTGTGTCAGAGAAAGGGGGAGATGGTGCCAACAGGAGAAGAGGCATTTACCACCTGGCTTGACCCCGTCCTTCCTCAGCACTGTGACAGGAATCACTGGGACAGATTAAGCGGGGGAGCACAGAACTCCCTAAAATCACGAAGATTTCACTATGACCTGACAACTGGCTTAAGCCCAGAACCTCTCACAGTAGAATGGCTTCTTGTCTCACCTGAGAAGCCTCTTCAGGTGACCAAGAGGAGAGGGAAAGACATTTATTCAGGGAGCCCAGGATGCAGGTCACATTTGAAAAGGTTGTCACAGCATCGGGGACATTATGCAGGCAGATCAGTGGAGTATGGCTCATCCCCAGGCACAGACCACAGCAAAACCTACTCAGGATTGTGCTGCATGATTTTGCATTAGTTTGTTAAAACAACAAACCAACGGGATTCCCACACTTGTGCTTGTCTTCTACTGTCAGCAATGGCAAGTGCTGACCTGTCTGTACCAAGTGCTCAGCCAAGAACTTGAAGATAGAGTCTAACTTCTATGGTTAGAAGTTAGTCTAACTTCCTATACCTCAATACATCTTAAATTGGGGGGAGGGGAGGGGTGCACATCTGCCATTTTTTTGGTCCCATTTCAGAGGCTACTTAGGTATGAGAGATGTAGCAGGAATCATGTTGCCCCCTATCTGCTAGAGTAATGCTTGGCTCTAAAGTAAGGAAATACAAGAGCCCTTGAAGCTGGTAACCGACCAATTCTCTTGACTTTACAGTTAATTTGAACACAATTAGAAGGGATGCCTGATTTCAAAGACAGCTGCTGTAGATCCTCCTCAGTTGGGTTTTGGCTGTATCTTGGAAGGCCTCATCTAGGGAGGAACATAGTGAAGTGGACTCTGGGGGACCCTGGGAACAATGTCCAGGTCACGCTGGGAAGTGAACAGCCGGGTTGACTGGAGGCCTCTGACTCATGGCTTTAGTTAGAAAAATTGGGGGTGAAGGGAAGGAGAAGGAGGTTGCAGATTGTAGAGTGACTCACACCAGCCCTCAGGTGGAGGGCTTTAGCGGCCAACCAAGTCCAATGGCCCTCAGCCAACTCAAGGAGTACTTTAAAGTCAAGTGGACCTATCCATGAAACCGCATACAAAGTCCTGTAACTGGCCTTAGGAACTGCAGGGGTAAATCACTGCGGACCTACCTTCACCTCTGTAAAAGGAAGAGATTAATAAGCGCCGCCCCCATTTCCCCAACTTTGAGAAGTAACTTCTGTCCTGTGGGTCACTTCCCCGAAGGAGGTGTAGGGGTGTGCAGCCCTCCCTGGCGAGGGCTGCAAAGTGCTAAACCGCTTTAGAGGCGGCAGGGCGCGCACGGGTGAGGCGTCCCCGCCGCGGACGCGGGGCAGCCCAGCCACGCCATCTGTCAGGACTGTACCCAGGGCAGCTCCTCTCCCAGGAGGAAGCTTTGAAGACGACTTTTCAAAATCACCGCCGCGCTTCCTCCACCCCTTCCTTAAAGGCTCAAGGCCGGGAGGGCGCGACGTCAGCTTCTTCCCACCACCCCAGACCACTGACCCCGGGGAACCTTGTAAAAATTCGGGGCAGGAGCGCAGCCCAAGGACGCGCAGCTCAGAGGCGGGACCCCTAGGCGCGCGCCCCTGGAAGGAGCCCGGGCAGGCTCCCGCAGCAGTCTGCAGCGCCGGGGACCCGTGCGCCGTGCGACCGCGGGCGGGGACAGCCCCGGGGCTGAAGGTGCCCGGCAGCGCCCCGGATCGCCGTTCCACCCTGCGTCCCGCCCGCCCGCCCGGGACCTCGCTCACCCCGCCGCTTCTCCCTCTCCCGCAGCCGTGTCGGGACCATGTCTGCGGAGACCGCGAGCGGCCCCACTGAGGACCAGGTGGAGATCCTGGAGTACAACTTCAACAAGGTCAACAAGCACCCGGACCCCACCACGCTGTGCCTGATCGCGGCCGAGGCCGGCCTTTCCGAGGAGGAGACCCAGGTAAGCCCCCGCGCGCGCCCGACTCCTGCCCGCGAGGACCCGCCGCGCCCACCCTCGCCTGGGCGATCACGAGAAGGTGGGGGGTCGCCCTTGCCCTCAGCTCCCGCTTGGCCTCCTTCCCCCGGCTCTTTCGTCGCTTCTGCCCGCACCCCGGGAGCCCAGACCTGCATCGCCCCCACAGCAGCATCCCAGCTTCCCGGCTCCGCGGACGCCAGGTCTGTCCCTCCACCCCAGCCCGGTGGCTCCCGCGGGAGCTGCTTAGAAGCCCCACGCCCACCCTCCCTTCTCCTTGCTTTTCCACTCTCCCCTACAGCACGGGATAAACGCTCTCTCCTCCCTCTGGGCTGGGAGCAGTGTCCCTTGGCCCACTTTTGTCTCGCTTTCCCGGGTTTATTTTCTCCTCTGGGCTGGAAGCGAAACCTTTAGGAGAGGTGCAGTGTGCGCCCTCTGAGCCCAGCGCCCTCAAATCTGTTCTCAGCGGGAGTGTCAGAACTGGAAGGGATCTTAGTGATCAGCTATAAATTCAGTCCTCAGGTTTAGTAAACGAGGAAACTGAGGTTTAGAGGGAGAGACTTGCCGTGATGGCACAGGTCGTTAAGCATGCTCTTTGCATCACATCGCGCTGCAGCTTCCGGTTAGCTGCAGAGCTAAAATTGTACGGAGCCAGGGAGATTTGGTTCCGGTTTTTAAAAATTCCACGGGTCTAAGGTTTAGGGTCCTTTTCTGGAGTTTTCTGAGAAGGTAGACATCTGACATTACAACTGAAGGAACTGGAAAAAGATGTCACCGTAAGTGCATTGATTTATTTATCTATTTTAAAAGCTCCTCTATTATCCTGAAAATTGTTTAGGGTAGAGAATGCAACACTGCCCATGATTTTTAACCACTAGGTACAGTAGGTGCAGTATTGGCTCCTTCAACTGACTTTTTTTTTTTTTTTTAAACCCCTGTCTAAACTCTTCTATTTCCCCTTTGGTCATGGAAAGACAATTAGTTCTGCATGATGATACCACTTGGAACTCCTCTAGCACCTCTCCCATGGGAGCCCAAAGCAATTCACACCTCTAGTCACAGGTCTAAAGCAGACTTTCTTATTCTTCCCAACTTATAGACCAGAGCATTCAGACATTTTGTTCTCTCCTCACCATGAGTCATACTTAGCTGAGGCTTAAAGGCTTGTAATGGGTGCTCCAGTGAATCCTAGAACCAAGACCCCAAGATCCATTTTGGATCCCAAGCCCAAAATGATTTTTACTAATTAAGCCTTTGGAGAACTTGCCCATAGAAAATCCTCCCTCTCCTAGGTCAAACAGGAAGTCCAGCATATCAGTCTTTTGCAAAAGGAACAGATATCTGGCTAGCCAGAACCAGAACTTAATGGAAGGTGATGTACTGTAACCCAAGTCTAACAGCTCATGTTTCTCAGAACCCCAGCTCTCCCCAGGAGGCAGCCTGCTGAACTGTTGTCATTTACAATCCCACACTGTATTTAGAAAAGAGGAGTGATCACAGAGACAGTAACTCAACTTTAAGGCTGTGGGTTTACCATGGGCCCCGTATTAGCCTGATTCTCCCTTGGCAAGTGACTGTCATTCCCTTACCTGTAAAGCAGAATGATTATGCTGGCCTTTGTAACAGATGACACTTGCGGCCTATTGCCCCAGGTACTCTCCGAGTACTAAATCATTTATTTGCCGCAACAATGCTATGAGATGGGCACTCTTGGCCCCACTGCACAGAAAGTTTAAATAACTTGCTGAAGACCACCACTGGGGAGTAGCAGCGCTGGGATCTGAACCCTGGCAGTCTGGCCCCCTGGCCCAGATGCTTAACTACCATGCTGTTTTGTCTCCACAGAAAAGGAATGGAAACAACTGGGTGGGGTGGGAGGGAAGCACTGAAAGTTCAATTTATGTTCTATTTCTTCCTGAAAAAAAATCCATGCAGTAAACGACAGTCATCTCAGGCTATATTCAATCTTTCCTCAAGATTCACCTTATACGAGAGAACTGAACTGAGATCAGGTCAGGGGCAGAAAGTAAGAGAGGGCACCCTCCTATAACTGAGGTCGGCCGATTCAGACCCCTACAGAGCAGGTTCCTCTGCCCCTTTCAGGCAGCCCTTCTCCCATTCCCCCCCCTCCCACTTCTCCCATCCTCAAATGAGCAAATGGTAGACTCAGCCCTGAAGTAAGCATTCAGGGCAATGAGTCAGCCTCATAGCAGGGCTCCTTGCTTCCTTTTCCTGCCACTGGGCTAACACCCTCTTCCTCCCTGAGATTGCCACGGCTCAGCTTGCCCCTCTGTCTTCTGGCATCAACCACAGGGAAGCATCTGAGACCCAAGAGCTCAGAGAGAGGCAAAATTTAGCAGTTTCAGGGGAAGAGGCTTCCTAGGTAACCCTCCGTCATCCCTTTACCAGATTGGATCTCATCTTCCAACTTCCCATCGTTCCCTCCCATCCCCTTAACCCCTTCCCAACCCTCTCACCCCCATGTCACTGGTGGGTGAGAATGGTTTCCCTGTAGGGACCCTTTAAATAACTGATGGAGGCCAGGTTTGTTGGGCCTAAACATAAGCAGTGTCTGGAATCAGCACTTCCCCTGTTTCTTCTATTTGTTCGCATTACCCTTTTCCATGAGAAAAGGTCATCAAAGCCAAAATAATATTTATTTCATATGCTTGGTCCCTTAGGCCTAATACCACCCACTTCCAGAATTGGATTCATATTCATTTTCCTAGAACAAGTAACACTAGGAGAAGAAAAATAAGCATGTTATGCTCCTATGAGATAGTTAACTCAGGCTGATTCACACTGCTGATACTTTGGCAAAGGCAAGAGGGACTAAAATGTTGAAATATTCTCTGACCGGGGGCTTTGACCTCTTTATAACTGTCCCACTGTAGGACAATGTTCTTCACTTGGGGTGGGGTGGGGAGGGACACCTGTAGGAACCCAGGATGAGGTGAAGGATGCTCTAATGGAAATAACTTTTTATGGTGCATTTGCTGGGGTCCTAGAATGGGTTTTTTCTCATGACAGTAATTAGATATCTCCTATATTTAAATTAGAGAAACCTTACAGAATCCCGACCCCTGTGTCTTTCATTATTTTGAAGTCAGTGTGAGAAGGGGCTGGGAAAGCTCTTATCAGCCCCTTGGGAGGTTAGAATGATCTTCCATTTTCTATTATCACTGATTCAATCCCAGTGTAGTTGGCGTTGGTTCTTAGATTGGTTTCCAGGATTTTTATCCCCTCTTGATGTCCTGGGACTCTTCCTAGAACCCTGGTTTTAGTTGTTAGATGTCTTATCAGTGGAATAAAGACCTCTAAAGGTCTCCTCCTAAAAAGAATGAAATGTTAGTTACTAGAGAAAAGGACAGGAACAATATTATTTTGCCTCACCCCTTCCCCATCACAGTGTCTAATTATCATCTGTTCTCTCAGAGTAAATAAATCTCCATCAATGGGCAAGGCTAATGAGGGCATCCATTCATAAGCAAGCAAGGGATGAATGTCTTTCCCAGGGGATGACTGAAACAAAGAAGAGAAGGAGAAAGCCAGGTGGAAAATTAGTATTGATGTGAGTGAGATGTGATAAGGTTCAGCTCTGGAGGTGAAAAAAGCAAGCAAGGTGTTCAATGACTTTTGTTGGAGAGCAACTGGTTTGCTAAATTATTATATACATATGTGATTTAAAAAATATATATCTGTGGAAAACAGTTGAGCTTTTCTTGAACCTCCTCCCATCCCCCAATGCTAGGGTGCAATTTATTAAGCATTTGGATACCAACTCACCGATTCACAGATTTGGTCATTGCTGAAGTTATTTTCAGTAACTGTATGTTAATATTTTGCTTCATTACTAGCATAAAGATGTGGGTGGCTCTTCTGAATGAAGCCAGCTCAATCATTTTGTCTTAAATGAATCCTGATAGAAAATGAGCCTCTCCCCCTCCAAGTTTTAATTAGTCAGTCTGTAAAACTCTGCCATTTATTCAGCTCTAGAAACTGCAAATACTGTTTAATCAGACCTTGTAGCCTTGGAACCCCTGCAGAGCTGCCTCATTAATGAAACTGGAACTATGCTGCTCTCACACCAGATTCCAGAGTTAACTAAATACACACATGGATCACAGAAGCAAATATGCCCACCTTTAGCAGAATGTTGGTTAAAGCCACCAAAGATACATGAGCTCTCTATTCTCCTTAAGGCTGGAGATCCCCAGGAGTGAACTATGGCACCCAGAGAGCAACCCCCAAAGAGAAGGCTTCCCTACGAGTAGTCTGCTGCCCTTGGCTTTAGATTACTTTTCTCTGCTGCCACCCCACAGTACAAAGGTATATAAGACCACTGATCTCGACAGGTGTTAGGCACTTCAGTGTGTAAACTGTTGAACAGTTAGGGCGAGTTGTAGGCGTGGTCCCTTGCTGTTCAGCCAGGTGAGCATTGGTGCAGAGCCCTAGGCCGTGCTGTGGGCTCGCTCCCTTCTAGCTCTACAGACCTTGAGGCTTAGAAGCACTCCTTCCCCTGTGATTCTCGCCCTTTATTCTCATCTTGGGCTTATGCTGAAATGCCTTTTGACTCCCTAGATCTCCGCAGAGATGAGGTCTTCCCACGCATGGCCCTAGAGCCCACTCTGTTTGTTCAGAGGTTGAATCTGCATCTGGCTGTGCCAAGTCAGAGCCCTCTAGGTGTTTCTCACCATACCATCTCCATCAGCACATTCCAGGTCTGGCATCCATCCCACAACTGTGTTCTTTTTGCTTCCTTTCTGTCCTCTCATCTACTGACCCCTAGAACAGGTAAATTTTAGAAACACTACAAGGGACAGTAGATAGCCCCTAAGTTTACCTCTTCATTTACAGTTGAGCTGGCTGGTGCTCTAACTTCCTCAAGTTCTGAGCCAGTTGGTTACAACAGAGCTTCCTGTTGGCAGGGCCCAGGACTGCAGAGCCCCCAGTGGTCACCTACCCAAGCAGTATGACATGAAAATGTCTTCATTCTCAAAGTGTGCCATGATGTGTGAAGGGTTGGGAAGCACAGGAGAATAAAGCCTGGAGGTCCTGCCTTCCCACAGAGCCCTCTACTCATCCTCTCCCATGTGGATTAATGCTTGCTGCTTCTATTTCTTCACTATTGCCTCTTCAATGTTGTTGTTTAAAAATCCAGATTCCTCCTGGCCAACCTGGTTCATACCCCAGACTATTCCCCAGCATGGGTCTCCTTATCTCCACTTTGCAGAATCCCCCACCCTTCAGGGGTATAATAAAGGCAGATCTATATGCCTTTATATGCATTTTAAAATGCATAAAATATGTTTTAGCCCTCACATGGTACCTTGTCTAGAAGTATCCCATCTGGGGCTTTTCCTAAATCCATGGTCACTTTTGCGAGGTGTGAATATTTGGGTCACACAGAGCTAGAAGATTTTGAGTAAACTGGGAATCCCACTTGCTCTTTTCTCACTGTTCAGTGGCCCTGGAGCAGGAACGATTTCTAGACTACTTCATGGATCCTCAAAAAGGAGTGCCCCAAGGTTGTTCAGTGCTTAGTTTTTCATTCATTTTATTCAACAAATTCTTACTAAGTGCTACTGATGACCAAGGCCCTTGAGATCATTACACATTGATGAGGTATAGCAGCCATACAGATTTATCTGGGGCATCAAGGAGATGCTTCAATTTCTTTTATTCATTCAACAAACATTTATTAATCTCTGTTAAGCTCTTATGCTAGGGGCTAATGATGATAAGATGGATGCAGACGGCTTTCATGGATCTCATATTCTAGAAGGAAATGTAGATTAAAAACAAGTGAATACACAAATAAATTAATTACAGATATTAAAAGTTCTGTGAAGGTAACAAAGTATTAACATAGAGAATAGGAGATGGATGGAGAATCTACTTTAGATAAAGTGGTTAGGGAAGGCCTTATTGAGAAGGTTCTATTTAAGCTGAGCCCTGAGAATTATTTATCATCAGATAAATAATGAAGGTCAGATATTCTAAGCATAGAAAACAGTATGTACAAAGGTCCTGAGGCAGAAATATAAGTATCACAATGAGAAGAACCACCCCCAGGGACTCAGTTCTTGCTTTCCTCTTTTCCAGCTGGGCCACAGAAGCTACTTTTAGAAAGGGAATGGACATTTCAGTTTTTCAGTATGTGACAGGTAATTTTGCACATTTCCCTCCTCCAGAAATGGTTCAAGCAGCGCCTGGCCCAGTGGCGGCTATCAGAAGGCCTACCCTCAGAGTGCAGATCCGTCACAGACTGAGGAGACGGTGGTCATTGGCAGCTTCCCTCCACGAAGACCATCTGCTGTTTCTCTCCTCGGCTTAATCAAGCTCTTCTGGTTTTTCAGTGTAGTGTCATATGCTCCTCTGTTAGCTGTCCTCCTATTTAACACAATGTTGTATTTTTTTTTAATGTACATAACTAGAAAAGAAAATAACAATAGGAAGCTATGGGCAGCTTCTGTGTAAAGCAGTGGCTTGGCTGGAAGTGGTGTGGCTTGCATTTCCTTTGGGTCATGATGACAGATGGTGTGAAAACCATCTAAGTTTTTTTTTTGACCATCACCTCCCAGTAACAATTTACTTTCACCATCCATTTCAGAGCAGACAAGGCCTCTGTTGAAAAGATAACATGACCAAGAGGGAGAAACATTTCCTTCTAATTCTACTTCCCTAAGTCATTTTCCTTGTGTTTCATTTAATACATTGAGACTGAGTGAGAATACAGAGGGAATTTGAGTTATTCAGATTCCATAGAGCAGTTCCTTGGATTATAGCTGAATTAACTTGGAAAGCACTCAGGCTGGAAGACAGAAACTTCCACTGGCAGAAAATCAAGTAACTAAGGAAAAAAATCCACAGAAGTCTTGAATTTACCTTATTTAAATGCATTTGTTAAATTCATTTTGCTAAACAAAATGAACTGCGTTTTGCCTCTAAAATGATTTTCTAAATAAAACCTTAACATTTTGTTGAAAATGCACTGAGTCCTCTGCAGATTTTTAACTGAATAATAAGCATGTCAAAGAAAAACAGAATAGCTCAACACAGAAGCCGCCTGACAAAAGAGCTGTCATTTTCTAAATCCTTGCTACTCAAAGAGTCGTCCAGGACTGGCGTCATCAGCATTAGCTGCAAGCTTGTGAGAAGTGCAGAATCTCAGACTCCAATCCAGACCTACTGAATCAGAATTTGCATTTTCAACAAGCTCTCCACGTGGTGCCTATGCACGTGAAAGCTTGAGCAGCACTGCTCTAAAGGACTCTACAGTGGATCTACATCCATTTTCTGTCAGAGCACATTAAACATCTTAGCAGTCCATTAGTTAAGATAGTGTCTGATTGCATGGAGCAGTAACTTGATTACAATGGATTAACCAAATAGGCTTTTTGTATGTTTGTTTAATCGATTAATTATTTTTACATAAGAAATCAGCAGGTAGGTTGCTCCCTAAGATTGCCAAGAACTTGCAGACATTTTATCTTCCTACTTTCCTATCTTTAGCATGTGGCTCTTGTGTTTATGGAGACAAGATGAATGCATTTCAAGTAAAAAAGGAAAAAGCAAAGGGAAATGCCAGCTAAGACTTTTCCCTGTAAAAAAGGTTCCTGGAGGCCCCCATCTAGGGACTTCCCCCTACATCTCATTGGCCAGAACTGGGTCACATGGCTACTCCCAACTGCAAGGGAGTTGGGAAGGTGAGCCTTTTTAATTGGACATAGTACTGCCTTGAGAAAAATTAGGGTTCCGTTGGTAAGAAAGAAGGGGAGGATGGATATTGGAAAAGCCACTAGCAGTGTCTGCCAGCCCAGCCCAGAATGATGCTGGTGTGCGCTTCTGAACTCTTACCTACAATGCAGGCACAGTCTTTTCAGTTCTTTAAAATAAAGAGCCCAGAATAAGAAATACTAGCAGTTATGCAGAATACAAATGTTTACAAGATTCTTCTCTAAACAATACACAGTGAACCAGGGTCTGAGCAGAATAGCCTCATCTGGCTTGTTCCTCTGCAACCTAATTGATGGTGGTCTGAGAATCTGTCAGCACAGGGCTGGATACTGTCATCACTTTCTGGAAAGAAAGAAGGGAGGAGGTGGGTACAATACAGGAGTGTGAGCACATCATACATACCTGCATAGAGAGAGTATTCTTTACCTTGTGCTGTTAATATGACTGTGAGCAAAGCAGATCCAGACAGAGCATGGAGATTTGCCCATGTCAGGCAATGAGAAAGATGCTAAACCAGGTCTAAGCCCCAGCTCGGAAGTCTTTCCAGTACACCAGAGACATGAATCTAGAATAAGCCATCGGGACAAGAAGAGTTAACCAGCTGGGCAGAGAGTGTGCCTTTAGCTGGGAGCTGAGAAGCATGTTTAGGACAGAAGGATCACTTCCTGTGTTTATCAGGCCCGAGAGTCAAGAGTCCTTAAATAGAAGGTGCCGCAAGGGAATGAGGATCAGGTATCCTTTAACTAGTTAATCATTCAATTAATATATATGTTTAACTAGAGCCAAGTTTTTTATTTGTTCATTTCTTGCATTTGAAGTACTCCTTGATGATACCATAGTCCTTAACCACCACACAACTGCGACCAACCACTTTGCCAAGTTTTCCTTTCTGTCAGTTTTTCAGAGGCCTACCCATTGCCTACCCATTGCCCTAGTTTCTCCTTGTCATCAACCTTAATTAGGTTGATTTAGTGGTCAGCAGGTGGAGTGAAATCTTAAATGTACCTGAGCCTCCACCTCTGCACTGCTGGGCAGCCTCAGGGAAAGAGTCAGTGCCCTTTTAAATGTAAATTTGTTACCAATATTAACCTCTTTGAGTTTACTTTTTCAACTGTAATACAAAGATAGCAATACTCTACTAAAAGAAAAAAAGCACTTTGTAAATAGTAATAATAATTACTATTGCTAGTACTCTAGAGCTCTCTAAGTATAGATCAAAATCTTTTTAGAGCTCCCTCTAACTCTAGATCAGCTCTCTTTAGAGCTTGCTGTGCAGTCCAGTTTGGTAGCCACTAGCCACATGTGGCTATTGAACACTTGAAATGTGGCTAATCCAAATTGAGATGTGCTGTAAAGTGCACACCAGATATCAGAGCCTGAGTATGAAAAAAGGAAATGTAAAATATCTCATTAATAACTTTTCTCTTGGTTACATGTTGAAATCATAGTGTTTGGGATATACTGGGTCAGATGAAATAAATTATTGAAATTTGAAAAAAAAATAATAATTACTACTGCTACAAAGTACTAATGAGGACAGGGAAAGGTTCATTTTGATGCCTGAGATAAGTCTTAACCAGAACCCAGAGCTCTAACTAACTTTTAATATCAGGAGTCTCTTCTGGACACCCAGGGTCACACACCAAAGTGGTAATACCCACCCCAGGCTGGGAAAAACTGCACAATCCCCTCTTTCTTCACTGTGTGTCCTACTTCTGTTGCTGACACTATTGGTTGCTTAGCCTGATAATTATTCCCAACCCTTCTCTCTGTTACCTCCTTTCTCTACCAAGGTTGCTGAGGCTGGAAAACCAAAATACAATACTACACCTCCTCACGCGGAGCTGTGGTCATGTGACACAGTCTGGCCAATGAGGTTTAGGCTTAAGCGTGCGCGGGGTGGGGGGGGCGGTGTTAGAAGGCTTTGGGGAAGAGTTTTTTTGTTTTTGTTTTTGGCTGTGTGGGTCTTTGTTGCTGCGCGCAGGCTTTCTCTAGTTGCGGCGGGGGCTGCTCTTCGTTGTGGTGCGTGTGCTTCTCATTGCAGAAGCGTGTGCTTCTCGTTGTGCTTCTCACGGCTTCTCTTGTCCCAGATCATGGGCTCTAGGCACGTGGGCTTCAGTAGTTGTGGTGTGTGGGCTCAATAGTTGTGGCTCGAGGCTCTAGAGCACAGGCTCAGTAGTTGTGGCTCACGGGCTTAGTTGCTCCGCGGCATGTGGAATCTTCCCAGACCAGGGCTCGAACCCGTGTCCCCTGCACTGGCAGGCGGATTCTTAACCACTGAGCCACCAGAGAAGTCCTGGGGAAGAGTTTTGTGTTGCTAAAAGGTACAGAAACAGCAGACTCTGTCCTTTTCTCTTGTCTTGAATGGCACCAGTTTCATTTGTTAATTGTAGAAACAGATAAGCAAAACAAACCCCAAACAAACATACAATAAAACAAACAAACCCATAAAAATTAACCATGATCTCACCATGCAGAGGTAACCCTAATATTAACCTTAATATTCTTGAGGGTAGGCATGTTTTCAGTGCATAAATACACAGGAAGCTGGGAGAAGAAACCATTTTAGGAGGTAGCTGCTGTTTGAACCACTGCTCTGAGAGGATGTATAAATGAAAAACTCTTGTTTTTCTCTGCTACAACACTCAGAATATTTCACTTCTGACACCAGATATGTGGGTTTTTTTCCCCCACATGCAGCAATTCTGTGACACCAATTGGATGTCTTGCAATTCAATTCGGTCTGACACTGTCTACCTGGAGTTAGCATCAGATCCCACAGGTTAAGGGCTCAGTCCCACAAGACTGCCCCCCACTTCAGATGCCAGTTGCAAGCCCGGGTTGTTACCTGTGCTTCTGATTGACTGGCTGCAAATTGGAGGTTTCCAAGACCCCCTCGTCGGATTGGATTGGTTTGCTAGAGCAGCTCACGGAACTCAGGAAAGGTTTTCTTACCAGATTACCAGTTTATTATAAAGGATATAACTCAGGAACAGCTAGATGGAAGAGATGAAAAAGGGCAAGGTATGCAGGGGAAGGATGTGGAGCTCCCAGGCCCTCTCTGGGCACAGCACTCTCCCAGCACCTCCACCTATTCACCAACCCAGAAGCTCTCTGAACCCTGTACTTTAGGGGTTTTTTATGGAGGTTTCATTATGGAGGCGTGATTGATAAAATCATTGGCCATTCACGATTAAACTCAATTCCCAGCCCCTCTCCCCTCCCTGGAGGTCAGAGGTGGAGGGGTGGGGCTGAAAGTTCCAACCCTCTAATCACCTGATTGGTTCCCCCGGTGACCAGTCCCCATCCTGTGGTTATCCAAAAATCACCTCCATAACATAAATTCAGGTGTGGTTGAAAGGGGCTTGTTAATGAATAACAAGATGCTCCCTTCACCTTTCTCACTCTGGAGCTACTTCAGAAATTGGAACTATTTGAGGGCAAAAGACCAAATACTGTAACAAAAGATGCTCACATTACTCTTATCACTTAGGAAATTACAAGGGTTTTAGGAGCTGTGTGCCAGGAGTAAGATGAAGAGCAAACATATGTATTTCTTATTATGAATCACAATATCCTTAGAAAGATTCTCCCTAAGGGAGAATTTGCTCTTTTGTTTATGAAAGCGTCCTGATGAGTGTTTTTGGCTATAAAACATAGGTCTAGAAGGAGAAAAAAAAAATGAAGAATTCAGTGGCTGTGCACAATAAAGTAGCAGGAACTTGGGACTGTGTCCCATGGACGCTCAGGTAGGAGGCTAGCTGGGGCCCTCAGGCACTGAGAGGAAAGATGGAGAAGAATGATCTGGTACGGGAGTGCAGGCTCCAGCAACAAGTCGGCTGACCCAGAAGGCTGGTGGATTTGGCTCAGAGACTTCAACATGTCAAATATTCATTTTAAATTAACACCTGTATGATGCTGGTCCACTGTTGCCATTCTGTCACTGCTCTTTGTCACCTTCTACCTTTAGGAAAGCACTATTGCACAAAATAGCCTTGCATGTGTGATGCTTTAGGAGCTGGGAAAGGAGCTGCTTGGGCCACATTTGTGGCCCACAGTGGACAGCAGAAGCTCTGCTTCTGTCTGCTCTCCTCTTATAAAGGGGTAACAGCACCCCTTTACATTTGGGGTACACCTCCCACTTCATGTGGTCCTGGTAGAGCAGTTAATCACAGTGTCCCAGGTTCCCCACTCTACTCAGAATTAGACACACGACCCAGACTGGCCAATCACAAAGCCACCTCCCTTCACACACAGGGACTGAACCAAGGTATGGGCACTTGACCTAAGCTGAGCCAATCAAAATCCCTCACCAGAGTTTTCCCAACTGGACCGGGAGGGGCAGTTCTCTATTAACCTCATGCATGGAGAGTTGTGAGGGTGGAGGCCTGGGGTTGCAGGCAGCCAGCTACCCAGCCACGTAGAGAAGGTTACACTGTAATGAGAGAGAATGGAGGCAAGCAGAGATGGAAGTTAGAGAAAGAGAGAGACAGACAGACAGACAGAAGCTAGGTCCACTCTTCCCTCAGGCCATCCCAGCCTTCCTAGCTCTGTGAACTAGTGAATTCCCTTCTTGGTGTGTCTGTCATTTGCAGCAAAAAGAATCCTAACTAATGGGAGAGTGAAGAAAGGAAGAGAGGAGTGCGTGGAAGGAGGAATATTGGCCACTAGGGGAATTATGAATCCAGGAGAAGCAGGAACTTAGAGTAGAAGAGAGCCAGGAATACATAGGCCAACAAACCCTGAAAGTAACTGGACAGAGTACCAGACATTTCTCAATCGCTGGGGACTTGAGAAAAAAGATTATTTTTCCATATTAATGGAAAAGATGATTACTAACAGGTAGATAATATATGGATATTAAGTACATACTTTTTTGAATTAAGTGCAAATATATGGTAGATATGATTTTGTTACCTTCCTGGGGACATCTGGCTACTCTTCCTCAACCCTGGCCATCTCCATGTAGAAATCTTGTTCACATATTCCACTGTCCACTAAAGGGTCATTTTAAAACCTCACACTGTTTCAAATGTATCCCTGCCCAAACTCAATGTTAAAGTAACTAGCAATAATAATGGTATAATTTAAAACTTCATATTCTCATCCCATGATGGAAGTACTAGGAGGTAGTAGAGCACACATAAGTCAGGCAGGGATGCAGGACATGAGCCACTGTTTATGTTGACAAGGAAGGACAATAAGATTTCTTGGTTTTCAGAAGGCTGGTGCTTTGATGGTATGGTCTCTATGAACAAGTATAGGCATGAAGAAGCAAAGATTTCTAGAGAGCCTCTCCCTTCAGCTTTACCATCAGCTGTATTCTGACAAATATTTCAGCACTGCTGCACTGGGGATTACTCCTGTAAACATAAATTTCAATGTGGCTTCTTGTAAGAGTTCACCACCTAAACTTAGAAAAATATGAGAAACATTGGACTTGAATCTCAATTTATGTAACTCATCCAACTACCTAGATACAATGACAAACTGACTCACAGTTCCTATGACTCATCCTTGGAGTTCCAGATGAGCAATGCAGAAGGATTTTCTTTCTCTTTCTCCCAGATGGAGGCTTCCTCTCCCCACCCTGTTCCCCACCCCCCCCCCCCCCCCCCCCCGGTACGTGGGCCTCTCACTGTTGTGGCCGCTCCCATTGCGGAGCACAGGCTCCAGACGCGCAGGCTCAGCGGCCATGGCTCACGGGCCCAGCTGCTCTGTGGCATGTCCCCACCCCTTTTTTAAAAAAAAGGTTTCTACTTTGGAATTTGGCATTGCCTGGGAGTGAAGAAGGCAAGTTTCTGGGGATAGTGATGCTGAGGATAAGAATCCTCAGGGCGTAGCATAGGAACCATAATCCAGAAGCTTAGAATCTTTCCAAGATACAGAATGTGTGTTCATGTATGAGAAAAACTGTATATATATATATATATATATATATATATATATATATATACACATATATATGTGTATATATATATATATATGTGTATATATATGTGTATATATATATATATATATATATATATATATATATATATATATATATATATATATATATATATATATATGTGGGGTTTTTTTTGTCCCCTTTCTCCAGAGGGGGAGAGCTGAGGCAGAGAATTCTGGTTGTCCCCTTAGCCCTTCTCTCTTTCTTCCTGTAATTTTATTTGAGGAGAATGGCTGCCCAGCTAAAGACTAAATTTGCTCACTTCCCATATAGTTAGGTTTTATAGCCAGCCTCCAATGAGCTCTGCCTTCTGGTATTCACACATGTGCATAGGCCCTTCCCACACTGAACAGGGGTTGGTCTGTGTGACCCAGTAAAAAAAAGCAGAAATGATGATGTGTCACTTCTGAGATTAGTTTCTAAAAGACACTGCAGCTTCTCTCTCTCTCTCTCTGGGATTAGTTGCTCCAGGGAAAGGCAGCTGCCATGTGGAGAGGTCCATGTGGCAGGAACTAAGGCCCCTGAAAACAGCCAGTGAGGAAAGAGGTCTGCCAAGAACCCTGTGAGTGAGCTTGGAAGTGCGTCCTCCAGCCCCTGTCTAGCTTTCAGACAACTGCAGCCCCTGAGCCACAACAACTCAGCTAAGCTGCTCCTGAAATGGTTTGAGAGAATAAATGTCTGTTGTTGTAATCTGCTAAGCTTTGGGATAATGTGTTAGGCAGCAGTAGATAACTAAAGCTCTGGATGTGGTCAGTGAAGTGATGTGTGCTACTTCTGGGTCATGTCCCTAAAAAACTAAGTGTGTTCTCTTGTTTCTCCTTCCCACTTCCCATGAGCTAGAATGTGACTATGGTAATTGGCTGTCTCATATCATGCAGATGACCACAATCCCTTAGGTGCTGGAGGGCAACAAAACAGAAAGAGCCTGGGTCTCTGTATCAGTCAGGAAATAGCAGGTTTAGCTGCACTAACAACCAACTTCTGATCTCAGTGGCCTAAAAGCAGTGCTTTATTTCTCACTTCCACAAATCTGCTGCAGCTCTGAAAAACTCTTCAGGATGGCTGTCCTTCACATCAGTAGTGCTTCCACAAATTTCAGTGAACAGGGAAAGGAGTGCGAAAGCCTTGCGTTGGCAACTAAGTGCTTCTCTGACACACCTCACACTCACATTTCACTGGCCAAAGCAAGTTGCATGACCACAACTAACCCCAAGGGGGCAGAAGAGCACATTTCTTCCTTATTTCCAGAGGAAGAAGACTGGAAATACTTTTTTCAGCAGAACAAATAATCTACCAAAGCACTCAGCACCATCAAGTCATTGCAACAACCCTGGACTTCTATATAGGACTATACCTGATAGAGAAATAAAGTTACATCTTGATTAAGTCACAGTGTTGGGGACCTCTTATTACAGAGCCTAGCCTTTACCCTAAGCAATAAAGGCATATAGATTAAAGAATGGGTCTAGGATCTGCCTACCTACTAACTGATTCTAAAGTTATTGACAAGGAAAACGAAGGCACACAAATGGATAGTCCTCTTTGTCCTTCCACATCCACTTGGCATCCTTCTCTACCCAACTCTGTGGCCAAGGAGGGTGACATTACAGATACCTCAACCAGGCTCCCTTGCCCCCTGACTTCTGCTGGGGTTTAGCCAATGATAGTCACTAGCAGGAGATCAGAGGATAAGAGTAGAGTAAGATCAGGGTATTTTTTCCCAGTCTACGTCCGTCCAGAGTCATGGTTTGACAGTGACTATGTTCTTCTAGCCAAGGCCACAGCCTCTGTCAGGAGGCCCTTTCCACAGCTATAAGTCTCTCCAGCTTTCAGTAACCTCTTCCTCTCCTTGACCTATTCTAATCCTAGAGGTAGTAACACTTATTAGCCCCAGTGTTTCACTACCTTTCTTTTTTTTTTTTTTTTTTTTGTGGTACGCAGGCCTCTCACTGTTGTGGCCTCTCCCATTGCGGAGCACAGGCTTCGGACGCGCAGGCTCAGCGGCCATGGCTCACGGGCCCAGCCACTCCGCGGCATGTGGGATCCTCCTGGACCGGGGCAAGAACCCGCGTCCCCTGCATCGGCAGGCGGACTCTCAACCACTGCGCCACCAGGGAAGCCCACACTACCTTTCTTGATTTCCCTTAAAACTCCTCAAATCTTTGTAGAGTCCTTTCATTAAATTGTCTTAATTACTTCTACCATCTATTTCCTGTCAGTACCCTAACCAATGCAACACTTCTCCCTTGACTTATAGCTATTAGTCAAAACAACCAATGACATAAGAAATGGGCAGACATGAAAATCCCAAAAGGGTGATGATGATCTTTTAGACCAACAATGTAATAATGAGATCAAATAGGCATTAGCACCCAAATCTCACAGTGCATGGGAAAGATATCCCCTGTACTGGCAACATCAAGACAGTGAGAAGCCAAGTGGCATCTTAAATATTTGCAACTTTATGCCAAATCGTTCCAGCAAAAGCTCTTTGACATACTTATTCCAAAATTAAAGCTTATCCCCAAATATCTCCATTATTCATTTCAAATATCATTGACTTACCAATTTAATTCCTTAGCTGGAGTTCCACTGAGCTCAGCCAGGAAGCTTTGAATTAGAACATGGAGTTTGCCAGGTTCATGTCTGAACAAAATTCAAGGAGCCTCCCAAAATCTCACAGGTCAAAGAGAGTACAGCTCACAGCCCAGCTCATCTGTGGTAAAAGAAAGAAAGAGAGAGAGAGAAGTGGGGTGGGGAGGAAGGGAGGGAGCACATTTAGGGAGGGAGGCAGGGAGGAACGAACCTGCCTATCAAGTTCACAGAAAGAAAGATGATTCTTCAAATGAGAAGATGCCTCTTCCACATTAAAAAACCCAAGCACCCTCATATCAGAGTGCTCCCCAAGGGGCACACATCTAGGGGACCTAGAAGAGAATGTGGCTTTGCTGCCAAACACGTCAGCTTCCAGTGGGGGGGATCTGCAGTGGCCAAAGGAGGAGACAGATCAAGGAAAATGACTTTTATCCATAAAGATGTCTGGGATATAAAATCCTCCATGATCAAACAGGACAGCTGAGAGGAAAATAAAAAATATCAGTCTTCATCCATTTATTAAAATATTCACTCATTTTAATCCAAAACAAACAATGCCAACAAAACCATGAGTATTTGTTAGGATGATTTTGGCTACAAGTGAGTGAATATCCAACTGAAAGTGTTATCAGGCTTTCTATTTTCTCATATAGGAAATGTAGGTGATTCCAGGTTTGGCTAATTTGACCACCTAACTAGGCCAGAGCTCTGTGTCATCCTCCCTGAGATTCTCTTCTCTTTCTCTTCGTGGTCGCAAGATTACTACTCCAGTTCCAAGCACCACATCCCACATAACACCGCCCACCATCCAGACACAGGAAGGAAAAGCCCTGCCTTTCTCTTCAGGCAACTCTCATTTTATTGTTTTAAGGAGGAAAAGCCTTTCCCAGAAGCCCCCCAGGAGTCTTCTCCTTGCCCCTCACTGTCTAGAATTGCACCACATGTCCACCCCATGCTTATAACTGGCAAAGATAGTCAGCACTTAAAACAGACTGGCACATAGCAGGAGCTCATTAAATATTTGCCAAATGAATGAAAGGTGAATTGGACTACCATGGTTGCCTTAGACTAATTCCAGCCCATTTCATAGAATCCATTTTCCTAGAACACACTGTTGTTTGATAGCTGAAGAAACTTTGCATTTTCTTTTCAAAGAAGAAGGAAGGAATAGCTTTTGAGTAGTCAGCCAACAGCATATACCACATTACGCCATTTCTTTTTTCTTTTTCCTTTTTGGCCAAGCTGTGCGGCTTGCGGGATCTTAGTTCCCTGACTCCCCGACCAGGTGAAAGCACCAAGTCCTAACCACTGGACCACCAGGGAATTCTCACACCATTTCTTTTTTTTTTAACATCTTTATTGGAGTATAATTCCTTTACAATGGTGTGTTAGTTTCTGCTTTATAACAAAGTGAATCAGCTATATGCATACACATGTCCCCATATCCCCTCCCTCTTGCATCTCACTCCCACCCTCCCTATCCCACCCCTCTAGATGGTCGCAAAGCACTGAGCTGATCTCCCTGTGCTATGCAGCTGCTTCCCACTAGCTATCTATTTTACATTTGGTAGTGTATACATGTCCATGCTATTCTCTCACTTCGTCCCAGCTTATCCTTCCCCCTCCCCGTGTCCTGAAGTCCATTCTCTATGTCTGTGTCTTTATTCCTGTCCTGCCCCTAGGTTCATCATAACCAGTTATTTTTAGATTCCATATATATGTGTTAGCATACGGTATTTGTTTTCTCTTTCTGACTTACTTCACTCTGTATGACAGACTCTAGGTCCATCCACCTCACCTACAAATAACTCAATTTTATTTCTTTTTATGGCTGAATAATATTCCATTGTATATATGTGCCACATCTTCTTTATCCACTCATCTGCTGATGGACATTTAGGTTGCTTCCATGTCCTGGCTATTGTAAATAGTGCTGCAATGAACATTGTGGTGCATGACTCTTTTTGAATTATGGTTTTCTCAGGGTATATGCCCAGTAGTGGGATTGCTGGGTCGTATGGTAGTTCTATTTTTAGTTTTTTAAGGAACCTCTATATTGTTCTCCATAGTGGCTGTATAAATTTACATTCCCACCAACCGTGCAAGAGGGTTCCCTTTTCTCCACACTCTCTCCAGCATTTATTGTTTGTAGAGTTTTTGATGATGGCCATTCTGACTGGTGTGAGGTGATACCTCATTGTAGTTTTGATTTGCATTTCTCTAATGATTAGTGATGTTGAGCATCTCTTCATGTGTTTGTTGGCGATCTGTACATCTTCTTTGGAGAAACGTCTATTTAGGTCTTCTGCCCATTTCTGGATTGGGTTGTTTGTTTTTCTGATATTGAGCTGCATGAGCTGCTTGTAAATTTTGGAGATTAAACCTTTGCCAGTTGCTTTGTTTGCAAATATTTTCTCCCATTCTGAGGGTTGTCTTTTGGTCTTTTTTTATGGTTTCCTTTGCTGTACAAAAGCTTTTAAGTTTCATTAGGTCCCATTTGTTTATTTTTGTTTTTATTTCCATTGCTCTAGGTGGGTCAAAAAGATCTTGCTGTGATTTACATAATAGAGTTTCTGCCTATGTTTTCCTCTAAGAGTTTTATAGTGTCTGGCTGTATATTTAGATCTTTAATCCATTTTGAGTTTATTTTTGTGTATGGTGTTAGGGAGTGTTCTAGTTCAATTCTTTACATGTAGCTCTCCAGTTTTCCCAGCACCACTTATTGAAGAGGCTGTCTTTTCTCCATTTGTATATTCTTGCCTCCTTTATCAAAGATAAGGTGACCATTTGTGTGTGGGTTTATCTCTGGGCTTTCTATCCTGTTCCATTGATCTATATTTTTGTTTTTGTGCCAGTACCATACTGTCTTGATTACTGTAGTACAGTCTGAAGTCCAGGAGCCTGATTCCTCCAGCTCTGTCTTTCTTTCTCAAGATTGCTTTGGCTATTCAGGGTCTTTTGTGTTTCCATACAAATTGTGCAGTTTTTTTGTTCTAGTTCTGTGAAAAATGCCATTGGTAGTTTGATAGGGATTGCATTGAATCTGTAGATTGCTTTGGGTAGTACAGTCATTTTCACAATGTTGATTCTTCCAATTCAAGAACATGGTATATCTTTCCATCTTGTTTGTATCATCTTTAATTTCTTTCATCAGTGTCTTATAGTTCTCTGCATACAGGTCTTTTGTCTCCTTAGGTAGGTTTACTCCTAGGTATTTTATTCTTTTTGTTGCAATGGTAAATGGGAGTGTTTCCTTCATTTCTCTTTCAGATTTTTCATCATTAGTGTATAGGAATGCAAGAGATTTCTGTGCATTAATTTTGTATCCTGCTACTCTACCAAATTCATTGATTAGCTTTAGTAGTTTTCTGGTGGCATCTTTAGGATTCTCTATGTATAGTATCATGTCATCTGCAAACAGTGACAGTTTTACTTCTTCATTTCCTATTTGGATTCCTTTTATTTCTTTTTCTTCTCTGATTGCTGTGGCTAAAACTTCCAAAACTATGTTGAATAATAGTGGTGAGAGTGGGCAACCTTGTCTTGTTCCTGATCTTAGAGGAAATGTTTTCAGTTTTTCACCATTGAGTATGATGTTTGCTGTGGGTTTGTCATATATGGCCTTTATTATGTTGAAGTAGGTTCCCTCTATGCCCATTTTCTGGAGAGTTTTTATCACAAATGGGTGTTGAATTTTTTCAAAAGCTTTTTCTGCATCTATTGAGATTATCACATGGTTTTTATCCTTCAATTTGTTAACATGGTGTATCACATTGATTGATTTGCATATATTGAAGAATCCTTGCATTCCTGGGATAAACCTCACTTGATCATGGTGTATAATCCTTTTAATGTGCTGTTGGATTCTGTTTGCTAGTATTTTGTTGAGGATTTTTGCATCTGTGTTCATCAGAGATATTGGCCTATAGTTTTCCTTTTTTGTGACATCTTTATCTGGTATTGGTATCAGGGTGATGGTGGCCTCATAGAATGAGTTGGGGAGTGTTCCTCCCTCTGCTGTATTTTGGAAGAGTTTGAGAAGGATAGGTGTTAGCTCTTCTAAATATGTGACAGAATTCGCCTGTGAAGCCATCTGGTCCTGGGCTTCTGTTTGTTGGAAGATTTTTAATCACAGTTTCAATTTCAGTGCTTGTGGTTGGTCTGTTTACATTTTCTATTTCTTCCTGTTTCTGTCTTGGAAGGTTGTACTTTTCTAATAATTTGTCCATTTCTTCCAGGTTGTCAATTTTATTGGCATAGAGTTGCTTGTAGTAATCTCTCATGATCCTTTGTATTTCTGCAGTGTCAGTTGTTATGTCTTTTTCATTTCTAATTCTGTTGATTTGAGTCTTTTCCCTTTTTTTCTTGATGAGTCTGGCTAATGGTTTATCAATTTTGTTTATCTTCTCAAAGAACCAGCTTTTAGTTTTATTGATCTCTGCCACTGTTTCATTTCTTTTTCATTTATTTCTTATCTGATTTTTATGATTTCTTTCCTTCTGCTAACTTCGGGTTTTTTTGTTCTTTTTTCTCTAATTGCTTTAGGTGTAAGGTTAGGGTGTTTGAAATTATTCTTGTTTCTTGAGGTAGGATTGTATTGCTATAAACTTCCCTCTCAGAACTGCTTTTGCTGCATCCCATAGGTTTTGGGTCATCATGTTTTCAATGTCATTTGTTTCTAGTTTTTTTTTTTTTTTTTTTTTTTGCGGTACACGGGCCTCTCACTGCTGTGGCCTCCTCCCGTTGCGGAGCACAGGCTCCAGACGTGCAGGCTCAGCAACCACGGCTCATGGGCCCAGCCACTCCGCGGCATGTGGGATCTTCCCAGACCAGGGCACGAACCCGTGTCCCCCGCATCGGCAGGCGGACTCTCAACCACTGCGCCACCAGGGAAGCCCCTCTAGGTATTTTTTGATTTCCTCTTTGATTTCTTTAGTGATCTCTTGGTTATTTAGTAGCATATTGTTTAGCTTCCATGTGTTTGTACTTTACAGTTTTTTTTCCTGTAATTGGTATCTAGTCTCATAGTTTTGTGGTCAGAAAAGATACTTGATATGATTTCAATTTTCTTAAATTTACCAGGGCTTGATTTGTGACCCAAGATATGGTCTATCCTGAAGAATGTACCATGAGCACTTGAGAAGAAAGTATATTCTGTTGTTTCTGGATGGAATGTCCTGTAATTATTTATTAAGTCCATCCTGTTTAACGTGTCATTTAAAGCTTGTGTTTCCTTATTTATTTTCATTTTGGATGATCTGTCCATTGGTGGAAGTGCAGTGTTAAAGTCTCCTACTATTACTGTGTTACTGTCGATTTCCCCTTTTATGGCTGTTAGCATCTGCCTTATGTATTGAGGTGCTCCTATCTTGGGTGCATAAATATTTACAATTGTTATATCTTCTTCTTGGATTGATCTTTTGATCATTATGTAGTGTCTTTCTTTGCCTCTTGTAATAGTCTTTGTTTTAAAGTCTATTTTGTCTGCTATGAGAATTGTTATCCAGCTTTCTTTTGCTTTCCATTTGCATGGAATATCCTTTTCCATCCCCTCACTTTCAGTCTATATGTGTCCCTAGGTCTGAAGTGGGTCTCTTGTAGACAGCATATGTACAGGTCTTGTTTTTGTATCCATTCAGCCAGTCTATGTCTTTTGGTTGGAGCATTTAATCCATTTACTTTTAAGGTAATTATTGATAT
The DNA here is from genome assembly GCF_964165515.1 of Mesoplodon bidens. Taxonomy (NCBI): domain Eukaryota; kingdom Metazoa; phylum Chordata; class Mammalia; order Artiodactyla; family Ziphiidae; genus Mesoplodon; species Mesoplodon bidens. Next base: position 135,898,974 of record NC_138176.1, read on the forward strand.
GTATGTCCCTATTACCATTTTCTTAATTGTTTTGGGTTTGTTTTTGTAGGTCTTTTCCTTCTCTTGTGTTTCCTGCCTCAAGAAATTCCTTTAGCATTTGTTGTAAAGCTGGTTTGGAGGTGCTGAATTCTCTTAACTTTTGCTTATCTGTAAAGGTTTTAATTTCTCCACTGACTCTGAATGAGATCCTTGCTGGGTAGAGTAATCTTGGTTGTAGGGTTTCCATTTCATCACTTTACATATGTCCTGCCACTCCCTTCTGGCTTGCAGAGTTTCTGCTGAAAGATCAGCTGTTGACCTTATGGGGATTCCCTTGTATGTTATTTATTGTTTTCCCTTCCTGCTTTTAATATTTTTCCTTTGTATTTGATAGTTTTGATTAATATGTGTCTCGGCATGTTCCTCTTTGGGTTTATCCTGTATGGTACTCTCTGTGTTTCCTGGACTTGATTGACTATTTCCTTTCCCATGTTAGGGAAGTTTTCAACTATAATCTCTTCAAATATTTTCTCACACCCTTTCTTTTTCTCTTCTTCTGTGACCCCTATAATTCGAATGTTGGTGCATTTAATGTTGTCCCAGAGGTCTCTGAGACTGTCCTCAATTCTTTTCATTCTTTTTTCTTTATCCTGCTCCCTGCCTGGCAGTTATTTCCACCATTTTATCTTCCAGCTCACTTATCCATTCTTCTGCTTCAGTTATTCTGCTATTGATTCCTTCTAGACTATTTTTAATTTCAGTAATTGTGTTGTTCATCACTGTTTGTTTGCTTTTAGTTCTTCTAGATCCTTGTTAAATATTTCTTGTATTTTCTCCATTCTGTTTCTGCGATTTTGTATCATCTTTACTATCTTTACTCTGAATTCTTTTTCAGGTAGGTTGCCTACTTCATCTTCATTTATTTGGTCTTGTAGGTTTTTACCTTGCTCCGTGGTCTGTAACATATTTTTTGTCGTTTCTTCTTTTTTTTTCTTTTTTGATGGGTGGGGCTGTATTCCTGTCTTACTGATTGTTTGGCCTGAGGCGTCCAGCCCTGGAGTTTGCGGGCAGTTGGAAAGAGCCAGATCTTGGTGCTGAGATGAGGACCTCCTGGAGGCCTCACTCCAATTGATATTCCCTGGGGTTTGAGGTTCTCTCTTAGTCCAGTGGTTTGGACTCAGAGCTCCCACCACAGGAGCTGGGGTCTGACCTCCAGCCTGGGAACCAAGATCCCACAAGCTTCGTGGCACAGTAAAAAAAAAAAAGAAAGAAAGCAGTACAATATCAAAGAATAATGGGAAAAATATAATTGAAACAACTGCAACAAGGTAAAATAAAACTACAACAGAAAAAAAGAAAAGAAAAAAAGGGGGGGGGGACAAGCCAAAAGGAGAGAATAGTAACAAAGTATAAAGAATAAAATTAGAAAAATAAAAGATTAGGAAAAATAAAAATTTGAAAGAATCAACTACAGTGCATCAACAAGGTAAAAGAGAACCCCAATCTAAAAGAGAAAATAAAATAAAATAAAAAAAGCCTTGACTATGGGGGCAGAGTTTAGGAGGGGCAGGGTTTAGGGTGGGGCGGGCCCTAGGCGGGTGTGGGGGTGACGTTTGAGCATGGGGAGGGGCCAAGGCTCAGGACCCACACAGCCAGAAAAGGCTTTGGGGGCCGGGCCTAGGCAGGGTGCCGTTCAAGCGTGGGGCGGGGCCTCTGCTTAGGACCTGCACAGAAGGGGAGAGGCAGCACGTGGAAAGGAGGGCCTTTGGAGTGTGGAGTTCCGGAGTTTGGAGGTAGGGCCCTGGGTGAGGGTGTGTGGGTGGGGTTTAGCTCCAGCACGTTGGAGGGGGTCTCAGAGGGGGTCACCGAGTGTAGAGGTGGGGCCCTGGGTGGGGGTGTAGGGACGGGGCTTGGGCTCTGCGTGTTAGGAGGGAGGATCTGACGCCCGGGAGCCCAACAGGCTCCCCAGTGCCTAAGTGGACAGGGAAAGCACTGGCACCGTTCCCTTCCGTTCCTTCGTGCCCCTCCTCCCCATCTCCCCCAGGGTCTCCCCCGTCACTGCTGGACCCCTCACCGTGGGTGGGTCCCGCTGGGTGTAGGAACTCCTCCCCCACCCCAGCCGCCCCTCAGGGGTGCCGGTCCCAGAGGTCCGGCCTTTACTTTTGTTCTGCCTCCCCTCCCTCCCACTCCCGCAGGACCCGTCCAGCTGGAGGGGGCCTCGGTGGGCAGAGGATCAGGCCCCGGATCTCAGCAGGCTCTGGGGGGCCCAAGTAGGCAGAAGCCTGGCCACGCTCCCTTTTGATCCTCCGCCCTCCCAACGGTCCCCCAATTTCCCTCTTCGGGTGTGGCATCCCTTCCCCTCCCCTAGACGCCCCTCAGGGGCACCAGTCCTGCCTGGCCTCCACTTCTCCTCCCCCCTCACTCCCCCCATGCCTCACATCCTACCCGGTCACTGGAGGTTCCTCCCGTCCCCTTAGTCGTCCATGGTCCCCCACCAGTGCCTTGTAGGTGCCCTAGTTGTGAGGAGACACGAATTCTGCATCTTCCTAGTCCACCATCTTGACTCCGCCCTACCATTTCTTCTTAAAGCAGAGAACAAGAGGAACCCAAGAAAGGGCTTATTATTTTCTAATGGTTACTTTGGGGAAAAAAAGGGTTTTGGATTTAAACAAATTGTTCATGCAAGGGAGTAGTATCTCATTAGGGGACAAGTTACCATATTCTAGAGAGCAATGAACTTTTTTTCTGCCAGCTTAGGCATCAGTTCCTTCAGGATATTCTCTGCCCAAGCTCAGTATGGGTTAGGTGTCTCTCCTGTATATTATCAAGCACCCTTTACCTCCCCATAGTACAGCACTTACCACACCAGATTATACTTCCTTGTCTACCCCTTCAGTAGAGACTGTGTGTGTTCACCAAACCCTTTCTTTTCTGCGTACTCAACTATGTTTCCTAACCTCCTCTGCAGTTAGGTGTGGCCACATGACTCAGCCTGGTCAATGCAATGTGGGTAAAGTGATGTCTGCCACTTCCAGGCTTGGCCGTATCATGAAAACTACCCGTGCAGTCTCCTAACTCTCTTTCCAATCTGCTGGCTGAATGGAGAGGGCTCTGTGGACATAAAAGAATGTGGAAGGAGCCTGGGACCTCGAAGGTCTGCATGGAGCAGAACACCCATCCTCTCATCAGCCCAAATCAGACTGAGACGAAACGAGTGAAGAATCCATTTTTTATTGAGCTAATAAGCCACTGAGAATTAGGTGTCTGTGTGTTTTCGTTAGAGAAGTTATCCCACCCTGACTAATACAGTTCCCCATTAGAGCGCAAACCTCTTCAAAATAGAAACCTCCTCTATCTTTTCCACCATGGTATTCCTTGCTTTGGCATAGTGCCTGTCACATAAAAGGCACTTAATGTATTTTTTAATGAAATAAATGTAATTCTCTCAACATGTGTCAAGTACCTACCACGTGCCAAAATAGCTTTAACTTTGCAATGATGTATCAGTAATTTTTTTTTTTTTTTTTGCGGTATGTGGGCCTCTCACTGTTGTGGCCTCTCCCGTTGCGGAGCACAGGCGTATCAGTAATTTTTGATATCTCCTCAGAGCTCTACATTGAGACTAACAGTAAATCTTTTTAAAAGGTGATTGGGGTCACCTAGGTTGATCGTCCTCCTTGGCAACAAGGAAGGGAGGAAAGAAGCCGACTCTCACTTTTAAACCTTGCATTACTGAGACGAAGACCCCCAGGGGGCAAAGTGAAAGGTGGGAGCTTTCCCCCAATTTTTATGTGTTTAAAAGAATACTCAACAAAACATTTAATGGTCAAAAAGGTCAGTGTCAGTAAGGTGCTATGATGTAGAGTGAGATGGGAATATTCTTACTTTTATCCCCAGCACACATTATGTGCTAGCATTGCTGAACCTCTAAACAATGTTTTGGAGTAGTTTTTGAAACACCAGTGATATCACCTGGGATATCTCTTTAAAAATGCAAATTCTGTATTTTTAACCAGAATTCTCCTGCCCAGTAAAGTATGAGGAACACTGCTACCTACCTGTTTTTTTTTTTTTAATTACTGTTTTTCAACAGGTTAATTGGAAACAACTTTAGCATCTCCCTTTCTATCAAATCCCTTTCCCTTTTAACTAGCTAATGTCCCTGCTAGGAAACTATCCCAAAATAGCTGCAGGGTTTCCTTCCTGCTGGTACTGGTTGGGCTGGGACAGTTACAGGCCCCTCCCTGGCCTCTGTTTTTATTGTTTTTCTTTCATCACTCAACTGCAAAGCATGGATAGTTCATATCCCAAATTTTATGCTGCCAGGAACTTGGCCCAGGTTAAGGTATTTGCTGATTTTCTTTTCATCTCAAAAACAACCACTGGAGTTCTCACTGTTAGTGAAAGTGTGAAATGATACAACCACCTCTGAAAAACTGTTTGGCAGTATCTACTAAAGTTAAACATATACCTACCGTATGACCCAGAAATTCCACTCCTAGATATATCCTCAAGAAAAATGAATGTGTATGTCTATGAAAAGGCCTGTACCCCCAATGTTCATAGCAGCTTTATTCAGAATAGCCCCAAACTTTAAACAAGCCAAATGTCCATCAACAGAGGACTGGATAAGCAATATGGCATATTTATATCATGAAATACTACGCAGCAATAATAAAAGAACAAACTATTGATACACATAACAATACGGGTAGATCTCAAAAACATTATGCCATGCAAGAGAAGCCATATACAAATGAAAATATGCTATATGATTCCATTCATACGATGATCAAGAAAAGGCAAAGCTAATTTACAGTGATATGAATAAGAATAGTGGCTACTTCTGGGTGAGGAGAGGAGGCTACTGAGCTGGAGGGGGCATGAGAGAATTTTCTGGGAAGATAGGAATGTTCTAGGTATTGATTTGGCTGGTGGTTTCATAGGTGTATATGTGTAAAAATTCACTGAGCTATATACTTAAGACTTGTGCACTCTATTTAATTCTAGAAAGATGGCTGATTTCTACTACCTTTAAGGGGCAGATCCACACGCTTCTGCTTGTTACTTCCCTGCCCTTTCTTGTCTGGGTTTCCTCCACTCCACAGGCCTCTGCAATTTTTTGTGTTCTTGCCAGAAGTTTTTGGCAGTTGCTAGTCTCTGATCAGTCTCCCTTCCAGAGTTTTTCTCTCGTTGTCCCTGTGAGTGGTGCCAGAGTTGATCCTGTGTACAGCTGTCCCTTGGGATCCTTGGGTGATTGGTTCCAGGACCCTCTGCAGATACCAAAATGCTTGGATGCTTAAGTCCCTCATATAAAATAGCATAGTATTTGCAAATAGTCTGTGTACTTCCTCCTGTATACTTTAAATCATTTCTAGATTACTTATGATACCTAATACAATGTAAATGCTATAGAGATAGTTGCAAATACAGTGTAAATGCTATGTAAATAGTTGCCTGCGCATGGCAAATTCAAGTTTTGCTTTTTGGAATTTTCTGGAATTTTTTTTTCAAATATCTTTTGTTGCATGGTTGGTTGAATCTGCAGATGTGGAACCCCGGGGTACAGAGGGCCAACTATATTTACCCCCATCACCTACCACCAGGGTGGGTTACTAGCTAAAACCTCACTGGCCCTCCTGTAGCCTAAAGTAGCTGTTGCTGATCCTTTCTTTATGGCTCTTTAAAATCATCTTTTTTTTTTTTTTGCGGTACGCGGGCCTCTCACTGCTGTGGCCTCTCCCGTTGCGGAGCACAGGCTCCGGACGCGCAGGCTCAGTGGCCATGGCTCACAGTCCCAGCCGCTCTGCGGCATGTGGGATATTCCCGGACCGGGGCAGGAACCCGTGTCCCCTGCGTCGGCAGGCGGACTCTCAACCACTGCGCCACCAGGGAAGCCCTAACTTCTTTTTTTTTTTTTTTTTTTTTAACCCATTTCCATCTTTTTCACAAATTGGCTTCAGCTTCTGGGGACAAATGAAAAAAAAAGTTAGTACTTTGATTGGTGGATTTAACTAGGACCACTTGTGGTTTGGGACACAAGAACACATGGGTTTGCCAAACAGAATGAATACCACACAAAAGCAGCTTGCTGTGCTGCTGGCAATGGAGGATTTAGGACACTAAAGGCTAAGGCTCTGGGAGGCCAAGAAGATGGTTAAATAAACTAAAGTATTACAGTTAGATGATAAATACAAAAGAGAGCACATAGGCCCAGTAAAAGTCCTCACGTTTCTAGCTCATTTCATCTTAGTTTTTTGCTCAGAACTTCATAAACTATAAAATCCAGGTTTTTCAGGGCAAAAGTGCCAACCCATTTGGACAGAATTCAACTTTTGTTCCAAAGTGGAACAAATGATTCTCTGCCCACAGCTGAATCACAGCAACCTAATCCAAAATGAGAAAAAAACTGCAAAGCATAAAATATTCCCTCTTTAAATTACTGAACATTCTGGGTCACCCACAGAAAGGAAAATAGTGGTGAATTAGGAGAAACTAAGGGGCCGTCTTGACTTGGAAGAGGAGTCTGTCCCTGAGGACAAGCAGCTTTCTTTGCTGATTATTGTTAATGGAAAGAAGACAGGGTGTGAGAGTGGTCACTTCTTGAGGGAACCCAACTTGCTGAGGAGTCATGATGCTCTAGGCTGGCGGTTCTCAAACTTGGCCGCACAATGGAATTTCATGCGGCACCCTAAAAACCACTGAGGCCTGGATTCTACCCTAGAGATTCTGATTTAACTGGTCTGGGGCGTGGCCTGGGCATCAAAAATTTTAAAAGCTCCCACGTAATTTTAATGTGCCACTGAGGTTGAAAACCACTGACCTGGGTTCTAGAACCCAGACACAGCAGGGTACTTAGCAGGCTACCAAACATTCAGTAAATATTTGTTACCATTGGTCATAGTAACTTAAAAAAAAATTCTTATTGAGATAAAATTCACATAACATAAAATTCACCATTTTAAAGTGTACAATTCAGTGGATTTTAGTGTATTCTCAGAGTTCTGTGACCAGCACCACTATATAATTTCAGAACATTTCCACCACCTCAAAAAGAGACTCTGTACCTATTAGCAGGCAGTCCCTATTCCCCCTTCCTCCAAGCCCCTGGCAAACATTAATCTGTTTTCTGTCTTTACAGAGTTTCCTATTCTGGACACTTCATATAAATGGAATCATACACTATGTGGCCTTTGGTGTCAGGCTTTTTTCAGTTAGCGTAATGTTTTCAAGGTTCATTCATGTTGTAGCATGTATCAGTGCTTCTTTTTATGGCTGAGTAACATTCCATGGATAGACTACATTTTGTTTTTACATTCATTAGTTGATGGACATTTGCATTATTTCCACTTCTTGGCTATTATGAATAATGCTGCTATGATCATTCATGTACAAGTTTTTTTGTGAATGTATATTTTCATGTCTCGTGGGTGTATACCTATGCAGGAGTAGCATTGCTGGGTCATGTGGTAATTCTATATTTAACTTTTGGAGGAACTGCCAAACTGTTTTCACAGTGGCTGCACCATTTTATACCTCAGTGTGTGAGGATTCCAGTTTTTCCATATTGTTGTCAATATTTGTTATTCTTCATTAAAAAAAATATAGAACATGGATGGACCTAGAGACTGTCATACTGAGTGAAAGAAGTCAGGCCGAGAAAGACAAATACATGATATCGCTTATATGTGGAATGTAAAAAACTGGTACAAATGAACTTATTTACAAAACAGAAATAGAGTCACAGATGTAGAAAACAAACTTATGGTTACCAGGGGGAAGGAGCAGGGAGAGATAAATTGGAAGATTGGGATTGACATGTACATACTACTCTATATAAAATAGGTAACTAATAAGAACCTACTGTATAGCACAGGGAACTCTACTCAGTACTCTCTAATGACCTATGTGGGAAAAGAATCTAAAAAAGAGTGGATATATGTATAACTGATTCACTTTGCTGTATAGCAGAAACTAACACAACATTGTAAATCAACTATACTCCAGTAAAAAATTAATTAAAAAATAAAATAAAATAAAATATAGTGTGTATGAAGTGGTGCTCATTGTGATTTTGATTTGCATTTTCCTAGTGACTAATGATGCTGAGCATCTTTTCATGCACTTATTGGCCATTTGTATACCTTCTTTAGAGAAATGTCTATGTAAATCCTTTGCCTATTTTTTTTTTTTTTTTTGCGGTACACGGGCCTCTCACTGTTGTGGCCTCTCCCGTTGTGGAGCACAGGCTCCGGACGCACAGTCTCAGTGGCCATGGCTCACAGGCCCAGCCGCTCTGCGGCATGTGGGATCCTCCCGGACCGGGGCACGAACCCGTGTCCCCTGCATCGGCAGGCAGACTCTCAACCACTGCTCCACCAGGGAAGCCCTCCTTTGCCTATTTTTAAATTGGGTTATTTGTCTTTTTATTGCTGAGCTGTAAGAGCTTTTTATGTATTTTGGATATTAGACCTTTATTCCATATGTGGTTTGCAAATATTTTCTCCCATTCTGTGGATTCTCTTTTCACTTTCTTGATAGTATCCTGTGATATGTAAGTCTTTAGATGAAGTCCAATTTACCTGTTTTTCTTTGGTTACTTGTGTATTTGGTGTCATATCTCGGTGATATTCATTTTGATAAGTAAAAAGTCACTTTTCTCTCTTTAGCTGGGGTAGGCAGCACCTAAGATGGCTTCAAATCCCTACATGTGATATTCATGCTCTTGTGGAATCCCCTCCCCTTGACTGGGCTGGACCCTGTGACAAAATTGACAGGGTGTCACTTCCAAGATTAGGTTACAGAAAGACAGGCTTCTGTTTGCTCTCTTTTGCTCACTCTTACTCACTCTGAGGATCCTGCTGCCATGCTGTGCACTGCCCTGTGGGGAGGCCCACATGTCAAAGAACTGAGGGAAGTTTCTAGTCGACAGCCAGCAAGGAGCTAAAGCAACCACCTAAGCTGCACCCAGATTCAAGGCCCACAGAAACTGAGATAATAAACGCTTACAATTTTAAGCCACTAGCTGTAGGTTAGCTTGTTACACAGAAGTAGATAACTCATATGATGACTTTCTGCAAAGGCAAAATGAGGAAAAATGACAAACTAAACTAAAGCTTGGCAGTGAAGCACTCTCGCCTCTAAAGTAAGGCAACTGGAATTCAGGTGCTTAACCAAATAGTATTCTCTGAGCCATCACAGAACAAGTTGTTTTATTTACTAAAGGGACTTCCAATTAAATATATATAATTTATATTTAATATAACATACATTACATGTTATATATTAATATATCAAATGTAAAGTAATATATTTATCAATAAATTAAATATATGTTCATATTAATGCATTATATATTAATAGAATACATTAAATTTAATATAATGTATATACTTATATATTGTATTAATATATGCTATGTAATGGAAATAATAAAATACAAATAACTAATTTTAGATGAGTAGCACCTATATCTCCAAAACATTCATTCAGAACACCTGAACCAGTTTGTCTCTTCCCATCTTTCTCTTACCCACAACTGTTTGCCATACCTTCAAATTGGTGTGAGGTTACAGAATACAAGTAGTTATAATATCTGTCTAAGCAAAACAAGTTTAGGCAAATGACTTTGTTAACCAAGTAATATGCAATATACATAAAGTGACCATACGACTCACTCCCAGGACAGTTTTGATTTCAAATCTCCTTTCTTAACATGTCCTGTATGGGGTTCAGAGAACAGTTTGCCACACATATACCACAAGGTCAAACAGCAACCATTTAAAATCTTTTGCAGGTTTAGATAATTCAGCTGCACTTCAACTAAGTTATTCCATTTGCACCAAGAGTTGGGAGCTGTGAGGGTTAATGAACCAAGAATTCGAGGTTCTGTAAGTAATAAATCAATCACAGACCATCTTCAAAGCCCAGAAAGTTTCAAAACAATAGCAGCAACCTAAGAGGTCCTGTTTATGAGTTTAGCTGAGTCTAAACAAGGATAATAAGCAGGGAACTTGCCTTACACAGTCTGGGGAAAAGCCACAGCAGCATCAGGTCTAACACAAATCCCAGACAGAAGGGTTGTTTTGCTCCACGGAGCTGAGCAGCTGGCCAGAGGGAAGAGAGGGTGGCCTTTGATATCCCCATCCTGGCCACGCGGTCATTCCTTTCATCTTCTCTCATCAGGAACCCACTTTGTTGTCCAGTCCTGGTACAAAATACTTATTCCACAAAAGCACATGAGAGTCTGGTCTGAAGATAAGAAGGGGTCTTTCCCTTCGCTTTCTACTCCTTTGCACTTTGCACTCCTTGATGCTTGCGGAGCACGGAGAACAATTAGAAAAGCAAAGACAAAGAATTAGAATCACCTGAGTCAATTAGTAAAATCAATTTATCTTTTTCAGAGCCTGAGACTTATTTGGGGATATTAAAAGGCTTGGGAAGGTAGACCCAAATTCCACAAATGTGGACTAAATGCAGCTCATTTCAGCACAGCAAACATTGCGGGAGTGGCCTTGAGGTGGCAGACACAGGGCTGGGCGCTGGGGTGCAGGGGTGAATGAGGCCTGGACCCACCCTCACCAGATCGGCTGCTCAGCACCCAGACTCAGCGTTCCATACAAATAGCGAGTCATTATGTTGCACACCTGAAACTAATATAATGTTAGATGTCAATTACATCTCAATAAAAATTCTTAAATTGATATAGCTGAAAAAATAGTTAATGGCCTTGACAAGATTCAGGGCTGTGAGGGGCGGGGGGGCATGGAGAACCCCATCAGCCCTGGGCAGTGGAAGCAGGCAAGGAGAAGTGCTTGGAGCAAAGAAGAGCTTATTCCCCCTTCTCCCCATCAGCGTGGTGCCCTCCCAGTGGTGAGCCACCAGGGCCCTGGGACTCCAGCCCACACAATGGAAACCTGGGGGGAGCTAAATACCACAGCTGCAGGCTCCCTGCAGAGTTGAGGGGAGAATGAATAAAGCGCTCATCGGACAACTCACAAAAAAGAAAGTTGATGGGCTCACACACCCCCTTACCACAGATGCAGGGCCTTACCCATCTTGGACAAAATTACAAACCTTTGGGTTGGTTTCTGAGACCCTTTCATATTCCATTTCTCACCCCAGTCTGCCATGGGAGGCTGTGGTCTTCTCCTTTCCCCCTCCCACCTTGTTTCATCAAAACTTACCTGTCCTGTGTCTCATTCCTTCAGGGTTTGTTCTTTACTGAGTAACCAAGGTCATCTAAGAGCATCACCAAAGAGCACGTTTACATTTTTTTTTTTTTTTTTTTGCGGTACGCGGGCCTCCCACCGTTGTGGCGCACAGGCTCCGGACGCGCAGGCACAGCGGCCATGGCTCACGGGCCCAGCCGCTCCGCGGCATATGGGATCCTCCCAGACCGGGGCACAAACCCGTGTCCCCTGCATCGGCAGGCGGACTCTCAACCACTGCGCCACCAGGGAAGCCCACGTTTACATTTTAAGACAGGCCTTCAGTGCTTCAGCCTAGAGGAGCATCTGATGTGAGGATTCTGGAGAAGCACTGTGGCATTTTGGGGTAGGAGACTCAATGTATGAAGGTTTCTACCCTTTACCTCCCCCTGCCATAGTAATATGGTTATAACATTCACCATCCTCTTAATGATTTGGACCAAACCTTTTCTATTTGATGAAAAACAGTTTTAAATTTCACCTGTTCTGGTGAACTGTGTTCAGAGGTATCCAATGTCTCCAAAGGTGGCCAAAAATGTAATAGCCGGCAACGACTAGGAAGGGAAGTCTTATGATGTGGCAGGGATGTGACCATCACGACCCCACAGGAGTGCTCCAGAGCTGTCCTCAAAGCTGGTCAAGGCTAAAGGAAGAACAACCAGAGACTGTCAAGGGCACACCTTTTCACTCCACAAATGCTAGGGAGGACATGAGAAAACAACTCAGGCTATCGGACAGTCTAAAATATACTAAGGGAGATAAGGCCTCCATACAAATAAAATACATGGCCAAATAATACTCTGAAATATGGGTTTCTTCCTTTTTCTCTGTAGGGCTCCTTTCCCTTCCTTCCATCCCAGCAGGCTCTGGCCTCATTGCCTTAAGGAAGGGATGTACAAGGGAGAAAACATATAGTTTGAAAGTATTTTTGCTTCTTGTTCCAAAAACTTAAGCCCTTAGGGAATCCTAGGGGTGGGGTGTTGTGGAGAAGATTAAAGAAAGAGAATCTATGTCATCCCCACACTGGAAAGTGTTTTTAACAGGCGGGAGTCTACAGGGAAAAATGAGAGGTCGTGGATTCCAGAAGCAGAAAAGACCTGTGCCTGGCTTTGCAGCACAGTCACTACTAGTCACTACTAAGGGAAACAATCCCAGAGAGAAAATGGCTGTGTCGAGGCAGATAGGATCAAAGGCAGCCCTGCCAAAGACTCCCACGTGCCAGTCATGGAGGAAAACAGCAGAAAGCGGGAGGACCTGCAGGGAACGTGTGGGGAGGGATGACATGTCTAAGCAGTGACCTGCATGGACCATGGTCCAGAGGATCTTCCCCCACAACCACTCAACATCTTGGCACTCGGAGGCTCCTGGAACCCCAGAAAGACGGGAGGCTGTTTTTCCACCAGCTAGGCGGAATAAAGCTTGAGGTTGGAAAGCAAGCTGAGTTGGAGAGAATAAAGACATGTTTTTTTCATAGACCTGAGTTTACACCCATGATTCAAGGCAGAGAAGGTGGTGAGTGGCCAGAGGAGGAAGGATGCAAGTGGCTCCAGGGCTGGAGGAGACTGGGGTCTGATTGTGAGAGCGAGTTTGAATTCTCTAGGATTACGGAGCTTCCACTGCAGAGAGGGGCTTACAGACCTGGTTCACCGCCTGAGCAAAAGCTGTGTGTTCTGATGAAGATAAATGTGTTATTGCTGATCAACAAGATACTAACAATAAAGCATATATGTTTGTTGATGTGGTGAATCCTGTAGTGAGAATTTCTGAGATACAGGGTTTACTTCCTAAATCAATTGAAGAAGATTTGGAACTTTTCCTATAAAGGGTGAAATTTATTCCTCTGAGTAGATTGATTTAAGGTTCATGATAGTCAACCAAATGAGAAAGCTTATTTTGGCAACGGGTGCAAGACAGTCTATTGCTCTCATTTTGTTCTTAATCCTTACGCCCTTGCAAAATAAACAATGCACCTTTAAGCAAAGTAAATAAAGAACCGAAAGCATGTTTTAGCCTGATTTGTGTTGGATGATTCAAGATTTTCCCAAGAATCAGCAATCTCTTTGTCCACCAATTTAGTTTTTTTCTTTAATTAATAGACTTTATTAATTGGGGGGCAGTTTTACGTTTTCAGACAAATTGAGTGGAAAGTACAGAGTTCCCATATACTTCCTCACCCCTACTCCCCACCCCCCAATTTCTCCTGCTACTAATATCTTGTATTAGTGTGGTACAATGGTTATAATTGATGAGCCAATACTGATAATTATTATTAACTAAAGTCCATTGTTTAAATTAGGGTTCACTCCTTGTGTTGTATAGTCTATGGATTTGACAAATGTACAATGATATACATCACCATTACAATATCATGCAGAATAGTTTCATTTCCCTAAAAATCCCCTGTGCTCCATCAATTTATCCTTCCTCCCTTCCCCTCCCAAAGCTGGTGACCACTCCAATTTGCTTTTATCATTAACACAAACAACTCTGAAGAAAATGAGGACCCAATGAATATAAGTACTATTTACATAGGTTTAAATTAAGTCCCCATCTTTATCAGTAGACAAGCTTGTATTTTGTCCATAGCTAAAATAACTGTACTATTTTGAATTCTATCAATAATTGTTTTCAATCAACATTATTTCATAGATCTATTTCTATGTGAACTATTTCATAAATCTATTTCTATGTGAACTCAAGCAGAGTTCACATACTTATCATCTCTGATCTTGTCATAATTTTAAGGATGAATTACTTTATAGTTGCCATGAGTTTGCAGAATTAATTGCCCTACAGTTTTGAGATGTTTGTTCAACTTCTAGCTCTTCTACATAAACAACTGCCATTGAATTGCAATTTGATTCTTTACTCATGAACTAAATGATGTCTTAGCTTTTGTCCACCCTCTTATACAGAGGTATATTTTACTCAAGGAACAAATTTTGGGAGATCTCTCATAAATCAAGCTCATTTTACCAAAGGAATAAAGAGTATGAAGAATGCATCTGTAGAGTACAAAAGTCTATAACTATTGGAGCACATTTTTACTTTAATGTTGCTTTTAATTTTTAAGCACTATTTAAAATTTTTCCTATAGGGCTATCTCTTAAATTAATAGCATAGTATTAATTTGGTTGATTGGCCTTATTCATACCATTTTATCTAACTTTTATTCTGAACTTTTTGATTTATGGTTGCGTTTTTCAAGCCCTGATTTTAGCAATATCATAACTTGAATAATATTTTTATAGGATTTATAAAATCTTTCAAATTATAGTAATAGCATATGTGAGAATAACAATGTAATAAATGCTAAATTTCAAAGAGAATTTCAGATGTCTTCAAATAACCATAGCTCTCCTGACATGGAGGATGAAGAGGATTACAGCTTGCCAGCTAAAGGGGCACTGCCAGGTGCTAGGCAGCAACAGAGAACAGTTTACAAGTCACTTCCTTATGCAGCAAGACAGTATTTCTGTCTCATACTACTATTGTGGGGACCTAGAGCTGAAATGAAGATTATTTTAAGCTGAAGACATTTGAGATCCAACAGATGTGGAAAGAAGCCTTCTCAGAGCTTCCCTTATCTGACTAAAAGCAGCAACGTCTGGGAAATGAGGCTGCCATAAATCCCGTCTGGGGTAGTTTTTGGCTGCGCTGGGTCTTCGTTGCTGCGCGCGGGCTTTCTCTAGTTGCAGTGTGCGGGCTTCTCACTGCGGGGACTTCTCTTGTTGCGGAGCACGGGCTCTAGGTGCGCGGGCTTCAGTAGTTGTGGCGCACGGGCTTAGTTGCTCCGCAGCATGTGGGATCTTCCCGGGCCAGGGCTCGAACCTGTGTGCCTTGCACTGGCAAGTGGATTCTTAACCACTGCACCACCAGGGAAGCCCATCACCAACTTTCTTATCTCCCATTTGTTCTCCTAAAAATCCACTTGTCTTTCCTAAAGAAACCTATTTGTCTTCCCATAACACCTTTTTCTTCCCTCCCTTGTCCCTACTAAGTTAGTCTATAAACCTCTAAATTTAACTCTTTAAAGAGCCACTACTGCTTTTGTTGGTTTTCATATACATATGAATAAACCTTTTTCTCCTGTTAATCTCTTGTGTCAGTTTAACTCACAGGCCCACAGACACTAAACCTAACAGAGTAGAGGAAAAGTTTTTCCTTTCTAACATTTTAGATTCACGAAAGTCACATTTGCTTACAATGCATTTCCACAGCTAAATGCAGCCCTCAGCCTGCCCCGCTGAAAGTCATGTGCCTTAAAAACACGAGTTTATTTTGTCCCCTTAAAGCTGCAACTCATTTTATCTGATCATCAAAAAAAATTTTTTTTGTGTGTGTAATATAAGATGTGTTTTGTTCTTTTTTTTTTTTTTTTTTTAGAAAATTGAGGTGTAGTTGACACACATTAGTTTAGGTGCACACATAATTATTTTATATTTGTATACATTGCAAAATGATCACAATAGGTCTAGTTAACATCCAAGTATTTTCTTTTTTTCAACATGAAAAACTTCCAAGGAGCTGGACAACAGCAACTAACTTAAAAATGTTTCATCCTGGCTGTGCAAGAATCAGTCTGATTCTTGGGCTATGACTTTATTTTCCTTGAGAAGTTACTTTGCGTAAATTGCAGGCAGGCTGTAGCTGTGGTCTGCCATTTCCCATGCAGGACTTACAACTCGCTGCTGCAGGAAGGCCCAGGGAGAGGCTTTGAAACAGCAATTTTTCAGCTAACTTCTTACATTCATGTAGGTAAATGTAGATGCTGCAGAATCCCAGCCAGCCGGCCTTAGCTGTGACTCTGCAGTGTGCGCTAATGCTGCCTATGATTTTATTCTACAAGAGCCACTCCATGTGTATCAAACCTATGTAGACTAGCTTTTTTTTTTTTTTTACAATGGAATTGTAGGAGTTCTTTTTACATATTTTAGAGATTAACCCCTTATCAGATTAACCCCTTTTCAGATACATGGCTTACAAATATTTTCTCCCATTCATTCTCTAGATTGCCTTTTCACTCAGCTGATTGTTTCCTTTATTGTGCAGAGGCATTTGAGGTTGAGGTCCTTCCACTTGTTTATTTTTGTTTTTGTTGCCTGTCATATAGCCAACATATGGAAAGAACATCAACAGATAAATGGATAAAGAAAATGTAGTATATTCATACAATGGAATACTCTTCAGCCTTTAAAAAAAAAAAGGAAATCCTGCTATATGCAATAACATGGAGGAACCATGAGGATATTATGCTAGGTGAAATAAGCCAGTTACAGAAAGAAAATTCTGCATAATTCCACTTATATGGGGTATCTAAAACAGGCAAATTCATAGAATTAAAGAGTAGAATGACGGTGTTAGGGGTTAGGGGGAGGGGGAAGTGGGGAGTTGCTAACCAACAGGCATAAATTTTCAGTCCAACAAGATGAATAAGCTCTGGAGACCTGGTGTATGTAACATTGTACCTGTAGTCAACAATGAGGTATTGTACATATAAAATTTGTTAAGAGGGTAGATCTCATGTTAAGTATTCTTACCACAATAAAAAAATTTTTTTAAAATGTTAACCTATTTTAAACTAAAACAGGGAAATGGGCAAAGGAAAACGCAGATACCTTGCCGTGGAACATCTCAGTTGGCTGACGAACGATGGTAAAGGAAGATCTTAATATATGAAGATCTCCCACAGCTTGGAATATTCAGCAGAAGGTCACAATATGGAGAGCCCTCATCTCCTTCTTCTGTGAAAAGACCTCATAATAGTCTACAAAGCCCTGGTTCCTGGCTATTTCTCTGACCTCAGACCTCTCTGTCTACCTCTCTACCCTTTGCTCACTTCACTCTAGAGGGAAGGGCAAAGAGAATTCAGAGATCTCATTAATATCAAAGGAATATATAAAAGAAGCCATTCCATTACGGATCATATTTCTTGCAAATGACTCTTAACTGGTGAGCCCATACTGTCTCTTTGATCTGTGGAATCTAGAGCCTTCCTACTCAAAGTGGTGGGGTCCACACACCCAGAAGAAACCAACCTTGCTGAAACCTTGATCTTGGACTTCTAGACACCAGAATTGTGAGAAAATAAATTTCTGTTGTTTAAGCCACCCACGCTGTGGTCCTTTGTTATGGCAGCCCTCCGAAAACCAATACATAGCATCAACATCACCTGGGAGCATCTCAGAAGTACTGATTTTCAAGCCCTAACCCAGACCTACTGAATCAGAATCTCTGGGGAATGAAACCCCCAAATCTGTGTTTGAACAAGTCCTCTA
Source organism: Mesoplodon bidens (assembly GCF_964165515.1). Taxonomy (NCBI): domain Eukaryota; kingdom Metazoa; phylum Chordata; class Mammalia; order Artiodactyla; family Ziphiidae; genus Mesoplodon; species Mesoplodon bidens. The sequence continues at coordinate 135,916,441 of NC_138176.1, forward strand.
AGTGACTCTTGTGCAGCTAAAGTTTGAATAGCACTGATCTGGAGCAGTGCTTCTTCAAGCTGTGTATCAGCATCACCTGGGCAACTTTTGAAAAAGAGCAGTGCCTGGGCCTCACCTTAATATTTTGGTTCAGATGCTTGAGTGTTGGACAGTAAGGGTTTGCATGGGCAGGCCTGGTTTATGTATTTTCTTAAGCTGCCCCGGTTTAGGTATTTTCTTAAGCTGCCCTGTTGACTCTAAGGTATAGCCAGGGCTAAGCTCCCCAGGTCTAGAGCGTGTTGTCATGATGTGGAAACCTGCAGAAGAGATGACTGAGTGTAGGTACTTCGGGTAAAGTGGGGCAGCTTACTAACTGCCTAACCTAAGGAGCTTCACTGGTGGTGTGTGATTTCAAAAAGATACCTTATTCCTTCTCTAGAGATAATGACACATACCTCTTCCACCTGCAAATTCCCACCTCCTCTCTATGACTGGGTGAGACGGTTAGTTTTATATGTCAGCTTGACTGGCCATGGGTTGTCCAGACCCAACATTTTTTCTGGGTGTGTCAGTGAGGATGTTTTCAGATGAGATTAACCATTTGAATTGGTGGACTCAGTAGATGGCCCTCCTCCATGTGGATGAACTTCACCCAATCCACTGGGGACCTGAGTAGAACAAAAAGCAGAAACAGGTGGAATTTCCTTCTTTTTTTCTTACCTCACTGCTAGAGCTCGGACATCTCATCTCATCACGTCAAGCCCCCAGACTGGGATTTATATCATCAGCTCCCCTGGGTCTCAGGCCTTCAGACCCCAAATGAATTACACCACTGGCTTTGCTGGGTCTCCAGCTTGCAGACGGCAGATCATGGGTCTTTTTCAGCCTCCATAATCTTGTGAGCCGATTCCTCATAATAAATCCCATTTAGATAGATAGATAGGATGAAAGAAAAGAGATAAAAAGTGAGAGAGGAAGGAAGGAATGAAGGAAGGGAAGGAGGGAGGGAGGGAGGGAGGAAGAAAATCCCCTACTGGTTCTGTTTCTCTGGAGAACCCTGGGCAAGCACAAATGCCAAGGAGGTAAGAGCATCTTACGAGATGGGAGCAGCCTGACACCAGACTGAAAGGGGGAAATTCAGATGTTCTGGACCTAGTGTTACTGTCCTTAGTCTTGCATGTAATTGGGCATGTGCAAGGCTCCTCAAGAACAGCTTAAGGATGTATGGGGCTATTTCTCCTAAGGGATTAGTAAAGCTTATATTCTAAGCTTCCAGGCTTCCTGTTTAGGATTTTATAAACTCCTCCATGCTGAGGTGTAAATGCCTGATTAGGTTTAGTGAGGTACCCTTTCTGCCTGTGTTTGCATTTTAAAAAAGGGATAAAGCCTTACGTTATGAGAAAACAATTCTGGAGGTGGAATTTTATGCACTAGCAAACTGGCAAGAGAAATGGGGGTTGGAATGGAAAATAATGCTACTAATAGCAATAATCACTGAATATTTATCAAGTGCTATGACTATACTTAGAGCACTTCATCCATTGTCTCATTTAATCCTCACAGCAATACTGGAGGTAAATGGGAGAACTTGAACCTAAATCATCTGTGCCTACACAGATCACTGTCTACATTAGCATGACTTTTACCCACTGCCTTCAGTAATAGGTTTTTGGAAACTCTTGCCCAGGAAGATGAAGTTACACACAACTTTTGTTATTGTCATGAACGTACTCCACCGGTCTCATCAATTCTCAAAGACTCCTTTGGAAACCCTCACCCTGCTGTGTCTGTCAAGCCCTTGCTCAATCCTAAACAAGCCGAAAACCTATAAATACCCCACCACTGCCCTCTCTTTACTAGATGCTGCTAAAACTCTGTTGAGGTAGGGATCTTCCTTATCTCAGTAAGCTATAAACTCAGCTTTGCTTTGTCCACAAGCTCTTTGGTGGTGCTTTGGGGAGCACTTGACAGCACTATTCTTAGCTCCATTTTGCAAGGGAGGAAATTGAGGCCCAGAGGAGTTGGTTAATTTATCCAAAGACACAGAGCTAGTAAGTGGTGGGTCCAGGGTTCAAATCCTGCCATTCTGATTCCAGAAAGCACATTCCCAGCCACATCTACACTGCCGCCCTGTATTATATGAAATCATATAATACAGTCACTTATTCTTTCTCTACCAGCGATCAACCAAGAAAAATCAACACAAACTGTGAAAGAACGTGTGCCTTCAGGCTACCTCTCCTTACTGCCTGTGCTATGTCTCTGCTGCCAAGGGTGGGCATAGGCCAGGACCTCCTCAGATAGGTCCTTAGTTCCTGGAAGGAGGAGCGGGGAGGTAGGTAAGGTGGGAGGCTCGGCTCTGTCAGCGAGCAATGCACTCCTCTGCCTCAATTCATGCAGCTTCTTACTAGACAATCACGGGTCACTTAAAAATCCCAGAGAAGCCAGAACTTAAAATGGCTCCCTGACCTAGGCCATGCTTTAAGCTTTGCTGAAGCCAGGAATGTGGTGCTTTTAAGCTATCCAAGCCCCAGGGCACTCCTGCCTGCTTAGATCATTACAGGAAACGTGGTGTGTTACCTGGGGTCTGTTACTGCTTTCCTTTGATGTTCATCTACCCGAGCCTCAGTCACCCTCTCCCTGTTCACAGAGCAGCTGCCCGCCCACTGCCTTCGTGTCCCTGGTATCCTGGGGTGAATCTGCTCCCCACTTCACACTGAAGTCCAGCTGCTTCTTTCTGCTGCCCTGCTCCCCCAGCCCCCTTTCTCTGTCTCCAGCCTTCTGCCTGCCCTGTCTTGCAATCCAGCCTAGGATGCCCAACATCCTGGCAGTTCCAACAGACCACGCCCTGGCAACAGAGAGCAGGCAGGCAGGCAGGCAGATGCATGCTGCTACGGGTGGGGAAGTTTTCCCACCTGGCAGCACCTCCCAGACTGAGAAGAAAAACCAACACAAACTGTGAAAGAATGCATGCCTTCAGGCTCCCTCTTCTTACTGCCTGTGCTATGTCTCTAAGGGTGGTCATAGGCCAGGACCTCCTCAGATAGGTCCTCAGGAAGCAAAGCCCTCCGAAGGAGGAGGGGAGAGTTAGGGAAGGTGGGAGGCTCGGCTTTGTTAATGACCAGCCCACTCCTCTGCCTCAATTCATGCAGTTTCTTACTGGCCTATCAGGGGTCACTTAAGTTCAGGTCTGCTGTAGGTTAGTTCACACAAGTTGATAAAGGCACTAAAAACAGCTGATTGAGGGAGAAGTGTGTGCCTGCTCCTTTAGCAGACCCTAACCAAGTACTCGCTCACAAACCCATGAAAATCAGCTGGCTGCAGTCCGAACCCCTTGCTGCCCTCCCTACCGCCCACAGCTTCAGTCTCTTACTCCACCAGCTTGTTCACTGTTTCAGTTCCACACTGCTGAATAACAGACCAACCCCAAACAGGAGCTTAAAACCATCGTTTTCCTTCCTGACCTTTCTGTGGGTTGGCCGGGCAGTCCTTCTGCTGGTCCTGCTGGTCCTGCTGGCTCCCTCACATGGATGCATTCAGCAGAGGGCGAGCTGGCCGCTGGGCTCAGAGGGGAGGTCTGGACTTCTCTTGCTATGAGGTCTCTCAAGGAGGCTGGGTTTCTTTCCATGCGGTTCTGGAGCAGCGTGCCAAGAAGGCAAGGCTGCTCGGGGCCTGGACTTGGAAGTCATACAATGTCACTTCTGCCACCTTCTGTTGGTCTAAGCAAGTCACAGGCACCCCAGACTCAAGGCATGGGGAAGTGGACTCCACTTCTTGACAGAAGGATTGTGTTTTCATTGGGACTGCAATGGGTACCACCAGAGGAAGTAAACTCCATTATCCAAAAAGACGTGAGAAGCATCTTAATATCCACTAATACTAATGACTAAGAAAAGAAAACCTACTTACCATGTACTGGATACTGTGCTAAGTACAATACTTCACAAGAACCCAGTGAGGTAGGTGTTAGAGATGAACATTTATCTCCCAGTGCTCCCGTTTCCATGTGGAGAGGGAGAATTCCCCAGAGAAGAACTTCCTGGTTTTTGCCCTCACCCACCCCTATTTCCTCCCGTGGGACCAGTGACTCCTCCGCTGGTGAATCTAGGAGAAGGAGTGCATTTCTCCCTCCTTGAGATCGCAGAGTGTGTTCAGCCTGCTCCGGGGGCAGGTGTGCCTGGTGAATAGAGCCAGAGGCTCACTCAGTTCAGTTCAGGAGCAGGGGGATATTAGAAATCCAATTGGTCCACCAAAGTCACCTTCTCTAAACAGCTTTACCAATTGTAAATGAGTTGTTTTGAACTCCATCTGCCTCAGTTTCTCAATTGTTTCTGAACTCAGGCAGGGAAAGGATGGGTATAATTTACTGGAAACTTCCAAATCTTGACAGCAAACACTATTAGCCCTTTTTCATTGAGAAGTTAAGTAATTTGTACAAGGTTGCACAGCTAATACTTGGTAAGGCCTCATTCCAGACCAACCACCTTGAACCAGAAATGGAATTGCCTTCACCCCCTCTCTCCTAGACTGCAGGAAGCCATGTAATATTTATGCTCCAATTTTTCTTCCTTCAACCAAATCCAGGTTAACAAACAAGTCTTTAACACCTTCTCTGTTCCCACTTGTTCACATCTTGTGTGTCAAGCACTTGCAACCTAGAGGTCGACAGAGGTATCCTGACCTTTGAAAATTTAATTAGAGTTGACTCAAAATCCCTCCCCCACCAGAAGTGTGGGGAAAGTCCTGAGTCCCTCCCATTCCCCTGGATTTGGGGTGGGAGCACCAGTTTATCTTGTTTTACCTTATTTCTAGTGGGTTGTAAATCCACGATCCTATTTCCACCACATTATAAACTACCTCACCATCTTGTATGTGCTAGTTCTTCCCCACACTGTCCCCAGCCATGGAATACAGACACATTGCCTTGATTTCTCCCCTTAAACAGCCCTAACACCGAATGTGTGGGAGTGAAGCAGACCTGATTGGTGTGTGGCGCTGGGGGAGTTCTGAGTTGCTCAGGGCCGCTCAAGCCTCTGCTGAGACCTGTAACTGTCCATCCTAGCTCCCCTCCTATCCTGCACTTTATTATGTAAAACTTCAAACATATCTAACAGAAGAGAGACTATTGAATGAATAGTCTAGACAATGAACCCTAGGATTCCAGCACTTAGTTTCAACAATCACCAACTCACAACCAAGAGTCGTTTCCTCTATACCCTCATCCATTCCCCTGCTGGGATTATTGCAAAGCAAACTCTAGATATCACTTTATTCACAATTGTCTCAGCTTGCATCTCTAGAAGAACTGCTTTTAAAAGCATAACCACCATACCAATACCCTTCTAAATATAATTAACAGCAATCCTTGAATATCAGCAAATATCAAGTCAGGATTCCCCCTCTCCTGGTCCTCCCCTTACCCCGTAGCTCCAACCACAGCTAACTGAGATGACTTGCACATGTACAGCTGCAGCAGATCTCAGGTCTCGACGCTACAACACAGACCCATGTAAGGACTGCCTACCTGAACCCAGCCGACTGCTCCATTGGGCACAGTGGGCCCATTGCCTACAGACCATAACATTTTCAGGAGCTTACAAAAATGTTTTAGTTCTTTTTATATAAGAAAAAAAGATGAACTTTTAATTTGAAAAAGTCTTAATATATAATATTTATATGTTCATCTTTATACTAATGCAGTCATAAAATATAATTTTTAATATTATTTTAAGGAAGAAAGGACCCAGAAAAGCAAAAGTGCCTAGGGTCCCTGAAAGTCATAATACAGCCCTGCAGCTGCCATCTCCTTTTAGATGTCTCAAAGGTTTCCTCTAATCTAAGTGTCCTGAACTGAACTCATGCTTTTCCACTCTTTTCTTCTGGTCATCTCCCGGTGTTCCCTACGTCAGTGAAGGGCTCACTGTTGTGGAAAAGATCAGTCAAATGAGAACACACCCAGGCTATTTATTCAGAGCCTGCTATGGCCAGGGAGTCAGCCACCATCACTTGCAATTGGCAGAGACTCAAAGGCAGAGGAGTGGGACAGCTTTAGAGTGGGGGGTGGGGGGGAAGGGGACAGAGGCTTTGGGAATACTCTGTTAGACCTTGTTGGCATGGGGAAGGTGGAGACCACCTAACTAGAAACACGGCATCCTATGTGATTGGCTTGGGGAATATATTTGGCTTTCTCTACTTGGGCCTGAGATGGAAGTGGGGGCAAAAAAATAGGTATCAGTTGGGACCACTGGCCAGATCCTGACCATTCTGGGCTGATTGCTGCAGAGGCTGTGGTTTGGATTCCTGACCTGGTTGCTGCACAGGTGGTGAGTCAGAGTTCTACTGTCATATGTGGCCTGGCCATTGTCCACTTGTATATTCAGATCCTCACTATCTATCTTGTTTCATAAGTTAGAAATCAAGGAATTATCTTGAATGCTTTTCTCTCCCCAACCCCATATCCAATCCATCACCAAATCCTGTGAAAATACACCTCCTCAAATATCTCTCAAGGCCTGTCTCTTCCTTGCATCTCCACCATGGTACCACCAAACTATTTTCATCTTTCATCTGATCTACTAAGTAGCCTCCTAACTTGGTCTATCTACCTCCAGTGCCCCCTCCCCAATTTATTTGTAGAAGTAATGTTTTCAAAAGGCAACCATGGTTACATTATCCTCATGCTTAAATTACTTCAACAGCTCCCACTGGTTTTAGTATAAAGACTAAAATCTTCAAGGTGGCCTCCAGGGCCCTGTACAGTCTGGCTTCCATCCGCTGCCTCCTCACTGATCACACAACCCCTTTTTTCTTCCCATCTGAGCCACGCTGGCCTTTCAGTCCCCAACACCTCTACCCATCTGCCACAGGGGATTTACTGCAAGGCTGTGCACAGCTCCTGAGGCAGATGAACAGGGGAGGGCCGCGGTGGGGGCCAGGGCAGCTCCAGGTATCAAAAGTAGGAGAACAGTGAAGTCTCATCAGGGCACCACTACTGGGAACAACCGCCTCCAACTACCCCTGCCTCTGCACCACTCTGCCCATGATCCAAAGCCCCAGAGGACAGTTCAGTGAGCTGGCTCAGGTCACATGCCCATCCCTTGGCCAGGGTACCTGGAATAAAAGTCTCAATAAACCTTTATTGATGAAGAGAAATCCCCCAAAGAAAATTGGGAGTTCTTATCAGAAGGAGGAGGAATGGGTGCAGGGTTGCCCCCAAATCAACAAATATCCACTAACCACATTTCCCACTACCTGGACTGATTTCCTGTCCTTTCTTTGTTAGTTAACACTACTTAATTTTTAGATTCCAGCCCAACGTCCTTTCATTAAAGAATCCTTCCCTCACCTTCCCAAGGGAGTCAAAGTTCTCTATTCCGTCATTTTATAGCACTATAACCTCTCCTTCATAGCACTTGCCATTGCTGTATTTTACATTTATTTGTGAATGTTTGAATAACATCCATGTCTCCCAATTGGCTAAATAGCCTATGAGAGCAGAGCCCATATATGTTTGGCTTACTATGATAGCTTCAGTGCCTAGCACAGTGCCTGGCAAAGCAAAGACATCAAACAAACATTCATTTAATGTATGAATCAAGCCATAAAGATATTTCTTTTCCCAGTGATATGAATTATGCCACTCCCCCCTTAGAAGGCAAAAGGAGCTAAATTTTAAACATTTTTTTCCAATTCATACTTTATTACATAATGTTCTTATTTACTCTTTACAATAATGCCACAGGAGCTCACTTTATACATAAAGAAACTGAGGCACAGGGAGTTAGGGAATTTTTATGATCCACGTGGGATACAAACCAAGGTCTGATTCCAAAACTCAAGTTCAAATCTACTACATGGTGTCATATACCAATTTCACCTCAAAAAAAAAAGGTGGTTGAGGTAAAAAATTATATATACTTTAAATTACATAATTATATAATCTATATAGTTATATAAAATTCTTCCTAGTTCCAAAAGAAGCTATTTAGAATTGCTACTAATTTTTTTTTTTAATTTTTTTTGGCGGTACACGGGCCTCCCAGTGTTGTGGCCTCTCCCGTTGCGGAGCATAGGCTCCAGATGCGCAGGCTCAGTGGCCATGGCTCACGGGCCCAGCCACTCCGTGGCATGTGGGATCTTCCCAGACCGGGGCATGAACCCGTGTCCCCTGCATCGGCAGGCGGACTCTCAACCACTGCGCCACCAGGGAAACCCCTAGGAGTGTATTTTTTTTTTTTTTTTTTTTAAATTTTTATTTATTTATTTATTTATTTAGGCTGTGTTGGTCTTCGTTTCTGTGTGCGGGCCTTCTCTAGTTGCGGCGAGCGGGGTCACTCTTCATCGCGGTGCGTGGGCCTCTCACCGTCACGGCCTCTCTTGTTGCGGAGCACAGGCTCCAGACGCGCAGCCTCAGTAGTTGTGGCACACGGGCCCAGCTACTCCGCAGCATGTGGGATCCTCCCAGACCAGGGCTCGAACCCGTGTCCCCTGCACTGGCAGGCAGACTCTCAACCACTGTGCCACCAGGGAAGCCCCCTAGGAGTGTATTTAATTACACATATTTAAATTTTTTCTTCTGCTATTGGTTCCTAATTTCATCATTGTGGTCAGAGAACAGATTTTGTATGAATTCAATTCTTATAAATTTATTGACATTTGTTTTATGACCTAATATATGATCTATCCTAGAGAATATTCCATGTGTATTTGAGAAGAATGTGTGTTCTGCTTTTGTTGGGTATAGTGTCCTATAAATGTCAATTAGGTATTTTTGGTTTATAGTATTATTCAAGCCTTCTATTTCCTTGTTGATCTTCTGCTTGTTATTCTTTCTATTATTGAAAGTAGAGTATTGAAAAACTCAACTTGTTGAATTATCTATTTCTCTTTTCAGTTCTACCAGGTTTTGCTTCATCTATTTTGGGTTCTTGTTGTTAGGTATATATATGTTTATAATTGTTGTAGTTCTCTAATGGATTGACCATTTCATTACTATAAAATGTCCTTCTTTGTCTTAAAATCTAATCATCCAATATGAATATATCCACTCACTTTAGTTAGTTTTCATAGTATATCTTTTTTCATCCTTTTCCTTTCAGCTTATATATTTCTTTGAATCTAAAGTATGTGTCTTATAGACAGCATACTACTGAGTACTTTTTTTTTTTTTTTTTTGCAGTACGCGGGCCTCTCACTGTTGTGGCCTCTTCCGTTGTGGAGCACAGGCTCCGGACGCGCAGGCTCAGTGGCCACAACTCACGGGCCCAGCCGCTCCGTGGCACGTGGGATCTTCCCAGACCAGGGCACGAACCAGTGTCCCCTGCATCAGCAGGCAGACTCTCAACGACTGCGCCACCTGAAAAGCCCTTGAGTACGTTTTTTTAATCCATTCTGTCAATCCCTGCCTTTTGATTGGACTGTTCAGTTCATTTGCATTTAATGCAATTACTCATAACATGAAATTTATGCTTGCCATTTTGCTTTTTTCACGTTACATCTTTTTATTCCTCTATTCCTCCATTCCTCCCTTCTTCCATGTTATTTTCTAGTGTACCCTTTAAATTCCTTGTTATTTCTTTTACTATATTTAAAAAATTATTTTCTTAGTTGTTGCCCTGTATATCTTAACTTATAACAATCTAATTCAGATTAATATCACTCCATTCCCTCTCCTCTTTGGGCTGTTGTTTAATACACTGTATGTCCATCAACACAGATTTATAATTATTGCTTTATGCAGTTGTCTTTTTTTTGCCCATGCCACATGGCATGTGGGATATTCATTCCCCGATCAGGTATTGAACCTACGCCCCCTGCATTGGGAGCATGGAGTCTTAACCACTGGACTGCCAGGGAAGTCCTATGTAGTTGTCTTTTAAATTAGGTAGGAGAATAAAAGGGTTACAAACAGAAAAATACATGTATACTATCTTTTATATTTACCTATGTAGTTAACTCAATTTTATTTCTTCATGTGGATTCAAGTTATTGTCTAGTGTCCTTTCATTTTAGCCTGAAGGACTCCCTTTAGTATTTACTGTAAAGCAGGTCTGCTGGTGATTAATTTTCTGTTTTTGTTTAACTGGAAATGTCTTAATTTTATTTTTGAAGGATGTTTTGTTAGCTAGAGTATTCTTGGCTGACAGTATTTTTCTTTAGTGCTTTAAATATGTCATGCCACTGCCTTCTGGCCTCTCTGGTTTCTGATGAGAGGTCACCTGTTAATCTTATTGCAGATCCTTTGCATATGATGAGTCACTTCTCTTGCTGCTTTCAAGATTCTCTCTTTGTCTTTGATGGCGGACAGTTTGATTACGATGCGTCAGGTTGTAGATCTTTTTGAGTATATCACACTTGGAGTTTGTTGAGTTACCTGGATGTGAAGGTTGTTTTTCATCTAAGCTGGGAAGCTTTTGGCCATTGTTTCTTTAAATATTCCTTCTGCCCCTTTATCTCTCTACTCTATTTATGAAATTCCCATTATCAATATGTTAATACCCTTGATGCTGTCTTACAGGGCTTTGAGGCTTTGTTTATTTTATTTCATTCTTTTTTCTTTCTGTTCCTCAGACTTGATCATCTTCACTGACCTATCTTTAAGTTTGCTGATTCTTTCTTCTGACTGCTCAAATCTACTGTTGAGCCCCTCTAGTGAATCCGCTAAAATATATGTCACAAAGTCCAGGCTCATGTAGTACATTTATTGGACAATCCTGTGTGTTTTCATTAAGCACCTGCATTTTCCCCCTCATACAATTCTGAACAAGCTTGGTTATCTGTTTCCAGAGCACAAAAGATCAGAAAAGAGGCTACTTAGAGACTATTCTCCCAATAAAAAGAGAAATGACAGGAAAACTATGAAAAGTGGATATCATAATCTAAAGAGGTCAGACCACTTAGCCTAAGCAATGTGCTTCATACTTAAACACTTTCTGAGAGGTTTACCAAATTAAGTTATTACGTGATAGTTGATGTTCATAATAAATATCTCAAGCCAATGGAAAAAGGTTACATGTATGTTCAGTATCAAAAGAATCTCCTTAGGAAAGCAGGGAAACAAACTTTTAAAAATACAGGAAGTTTTAGCACTCAAGGGGGTTTCACTTATATGAAACGTTAATCTCAGGTGTCTCAAAAATTGGTAACAGATAATTAAAGTATTCTCCTAGTTTATAGATACAGATCTTTACCAGATTTACATGCATATTTTAACTAAATTAACAGATCTTGTTTAATAAACTGACAAGCAAATTTTGTGGAGGAATTGGGCCACTTTTGCTGGATTCTATGATGGCAAAAGACTCAAGTTGTCCAGTTCAACCTACGCCTGAATACAGGAATCTTTTCTAAAATCCATGTATAGTCATCATTCCAGTTTGTGCTTGAACATTTTCAGGGATTTGGGTGGAGTTGGCAGTTGACCTTTCCAAATAAACGCCTCCATTACTGCATAGCTACCAGAAAGATTTTTCTACACTTAGCTGACATCGGCTGCTCTGTAAATTCCTTGTTCTACTTCTAGTTCTAAGTAATTTTACTTTGACTTCCCTTTCCTCTTTCAGATGCTGACCCTTGAAACATAGCTATCACTGCTACTCTAAGCTAAACATGTTATTTCTCTTAACTATTGTTCATATAACATAGCTTCCAGAAGAATCAACATCTCATTCATCACCTCTGAATAGTCTCAAATTTATTTTCAGTTTCTTCAGGTATAACATCGAGAAGTGGACACATATATCTAATGTGTTCTGATTAAAGTAGTGTACAGTAGTACTATCACACTCCACACTTGGTGGAACATGTACACTGTACATATTCCACTAATGCAACCTAATATTTTTTCCAATAATCTTATCACAATCTTAACTCCCATGTGGAAAGTAACACCTAGGCTCTTTTTTTCTTTGGCCATGCTGCATGGCTTATGGCATTTTAGTGCCCCCAGCAGGGATTGAACCCAGGCCCTCGGCAGTGAGAGTGTGAAGTCCTAACCAGTGGACCACCAGGGAATTTCCTAATCTGTCTTTTAAAGACAAGGAGAATTTCAGAATTTAAAGCAGAAGGAAGAGCATTTGCAGTCACAGAGGAGTAAGAGAACATGAATTGAAAAAACCTGTAATGTTTCATTTGCATATTTTTTAATTGGCTGACAATGGTAAGTTTAGTGTGAATTTTAGCTTCACTACAATTTGAGTCAAATGTAATTACTGATGATGATCTTCTGATTACCCACAATTGCTGCAAATATTTGATTTTTCACCCTGATGCTTTGAAACACAAGTTGACTTCTATTTTATGAAATTGCATACACTAAAATTAGAACAGCAATATTGTGACTTTCACCAAATTAGATGAGAATTTATGGAGATTCTCAAGGTACTCTACCTATTTATTAGATACACTTTCTTGAATCTGTTGGGTTGTGCCAGCTTCTGGATCCTTTTGGAAGGTTGGCAAAACAGTGCAGGAGAAGGGATCTCCCAGATTACAGACTCTCTACCACAGCTGTAATAATACTGAATCCTGCAAGTTGTAAAAGAGAAAAGAAGTGAACGAAACAGGCATGAATTCAAATTACCATAGTAATTTCCAACACTGACCCCCACCCCCCAGGTGTAGGGGAGCGGGTATGACAGTTTATCCCTTCACTGCTGAGCTATTTTCTACATAGGGAGAAATCAGAAACAGTTATAAGCCATCAAGTTTTCAGCTGCCTTCTAATATCCTATTCTAAAACAGACAATTTTCTGTAATAAATAAAGTTCATCTTCTAAATAGACCAAAAAATACCCTGATGAAGAGAAAATTTGCTGCTTTTTAAATAAAATATTTTCTTTAGCATCTATATAGACAATTTAAATATTTTTACTAAATTTTTAGTTAATAGGATAAATTACATGACGCTTTTCTTTATGTTAAAGACCTCTGAGCTTAGGAATAAATGCTACTTGATCATGGTTTGTAGATTATTTAATCATTATCAGGTTTTGTTTATTAAGATTTTATTTAAGATAATAATATTGTTCTTCTTATCACTCCTGCCCTTCAATCTTTCCATTATCAAAATATTATCATTAGTGGAAAAAGAAGTGATATTGACTACTTTAACCTGGCGTTAATTTAGATCACAGTCCCATTCCTGCTTCTATTATTTTCCAAAGGACCTCTGCTCTTTTAGGACATTCATAGACATGGCTCTGCGTTCATCTGCCCAGGCTCTGTCTGCTGGTTGCTAATATAAGCCTTGGTCTGGGTTTAAGCCTGTATTTCCCTTGCTTTTGACCACTCAGACTTGAGACCCATCTATACCATCACACATATGCTTTTAAGGGGCTTGAGACTATGCAGCCCTGGCTCTACTGCCTGACAGAGCTAACTCAGCCACTGCCACCCACATACACAGCCAAGATCTGACAGGCAGAGAACCTCCAGCACTTACCTGGGATTTGCCTTTTGCAGGAACTGGCAGTTCAGTTTGGGAATTGGAGACAGAGAAGGAAGAGGTGATTTTGAACAGGGGGGCATTTGGAAGAGATCAGACCCAAGAAAGGAGGGCACAGTGGGTGGAAGGAAGGAGTGAGCAGCACAAAGGTAAGATGCTCTTGGAGAGTAGGGCAAAGGGTAGAAGTCCAAGAAGCAAATAAAACAAACAAAAAAAACAAAAGAAGAAGAAGAAGAAGAAAGATGGGACGACACCAGAGACATAACTCAGTTATTCAACATTCTCTGAGGTGGGAGTGGCTAACACCAAACCATAATACTTATGCCTTACTCTGCCAACAACCAGAAGTACCTGAGTGTTCTAGAAGATGGAGAAAATCATACATCTTATGGTGGTTATGAAGATTAAATAAGAGAATATAAGTCATTTTATTAAGTTACAAAGCACTATTCAAATAAAATTTTATTAACTAACTTGTATATTAATTCTAAATTTCATGTGTACATATCTTTTCTGCTTATAGATACTGTATATTAATAGAATGTAGAGCTGCTGCTTTTAGGTGCTTCTCCTGTCTTGTAGTCATTCACACACCCAAGTCTCACCATTCCATCCATGTAGTGGGTACTCAAGTATTATTTTAATATAGAGTACTCTGCATTTTTCTCATTGTAAAAGAGATAAATATTCATTATAGAAACTTTGTAAGAGCAAGAAAAGTTTAAGAGAGAAAAACAAAAAGCATATATTATCCTGCCATTCAGAGACAACAATACTTTGGAAAAATATTTCCTGACTCATACACTCAATACTTACTGAGCACCAGGCACTGTTAGGCACTAAGGAGAGAGCAGAAAGTAAGACAGACACAAGCACTGCTTTCTTGGAGCTTCTTCTCTATGTTGGGAGGAGAATAGCAAAAATTCGGTAGATAGTTGTGATAAGTGCTATGAAAGGCATTGGCTATGCAACAGAGATAGAGGCTTTCCGAGTAGGTTTGTGAGGAGGTGGAATGTTATGTGGAGAAGAGCAGTCAGGAAAGTCCCTCTGAAAAGCTGAGACCTATGCTGAGACTTAAGGACCAGAAAGTTTTAGTCATTGTAAGCATTGCAGGCAGAGGGAGAAATAAGACCTTGAATAAGGTCTTGAGATGGTAAAGATCACGACATGTTTGATGAATAAACATTATTAAAAATAAAAAGAGGATCATATCATAATAGTTTCCTATTTAATTTTTTTCACTTAATATTATAGCATAAGCATTTCCAACATATAAAAGAAGCAGCAAACATATAAAAGCAGCAAATTATTACCAATAATGAGAAAAATCAATCCCTAGAAACAGACCCACAAATGACATAGTATAGAATTAGTAGGCAAGGAGATTAAAAAATTGAGCAAGTAGAGATAAGATATAAAAACTACCCAAATTGAACTTCTAGTGATAAAAACTATGACACACGAAATAAAAATTACCCTGGATAGGATTAATAGTATATTATACACTACAGAGAAAAAGGTTAGTGAAAACACAGAGAGAAATAAAACAGAAAGAGAAGGAAAGAGAACAGATTCAATGAGCTGTAGGACAAATCCAAGCAGCCTAATGTGTAATTGGAGCCCACAGAGAAGAAGTAATAAATACCAATTCTATACATTTTCCGATTGATTCTATGAGGACAGCATTGCCATAAACAAAGACATTACAAAAAACAAAGATATTACAAGAAAACTACAGACCAATATCCCTCATGAACACAGATGCAAAAATTCTAAAATTTTGTTGGAACACAGGCATTCTCGGTTTACATATGTCTATAGCTGCTTTCCCAGAGTTAGGTAGTTGCTGCAGATATTTAATGGCCAACTTTATATCTGGCCCCTTCCAGAAAAAGTTTGCTGACTTTTGACTAAAGGTGTATATTGAAAGAGGAGAGAAATGGCTACCTCATTTATCATGGAAACCAAACTTCAGATAAATAATAGCATCTTCACTTTTTTCTTTACTTTAACCTCCCTCACTGCCTGTACCCATCTTCCCTACACCTCACCATCTTTCCTCAAAGAGCCAACCAGCAGAAAGTCCAGTCATTCAACAAACATGCACCAAAAACAAATTTGCAATGGGCGTCAAAAGTCTTAACATTATTACCTTTAGATGTCCTAATTAACTTACGGTAACCACGCCCATGGGTGGTATACAAAATTCACAGTTTCATGCACAAATAAGTTCATCCACAACAGTGTTATATATGGTACACATCCTTGCATAATACCCTTATTTTATTAAAAAATCAAAATCGTGATAAGCCAAGACACTATAAAATATAATACAAATCTACAACAGCTAAATATTAGATGCTGCTCTGGAAAAGTTTTACTGTAGCATCAGATTGGAAACAGATATAGAATCCCTAATCCTCAATAAATTTTGTGTTCCTGATAACACACAAATACTAACCTGTTAGGTACATATCCATGGGAGACTTCCTTAGGCTGGGCAAGGTTCTCAAGTCTTTTGGTCAGTTGAGCCTTCAAAGCATTCTGGGAAACAGGGCGAATAGGATCTTGATTTCCCCAAAACAGTTTTCTGTTAAAAAGCAGAAAAATATAATGGTAAGAAATTCACTGCTAATTGGCATCTTAGAAATGGCTCTTGATGTCTTCTCTACTAATTTTACTTCAAGAACTATCTCTATTACAAAATTTTACAGTTTCCAGACATCAGAAGCTGAATAAACTACTTATGGAAGTTAAAACAAGAACAAGACTGTTTTATCTACTGTCTTAAAATATGATGACCAAAATTGAACCTATTAGAGATAGTTCTATTTCTGCCAACATGTAATTAACACTGTAATTTATAGTCAGGTCAGCAAAAAAATGGGCATGCCACTTATCTACACTGTGCTCCCAGTTCGGGTAAAGCACTGTACCAGGTGGTCAGACCTAATCAACTCCCAAAGGCCCCACCTCCAAATACCATCAAACTGGGGGTTGGGATTTCAACATATAAATTTTAAGGGGACATAAACATTCAGTCTATATCATCTGATAAAGTACTGGTATTCAAAATATACAAAGAACTCTTAAAATTCAACAATAAGAAAACAACCCGATCAGTGGGCAAAAGATCTGAATAGACACTTTACAAAAGACAATATACAGATGGCAAATAAGCATATGTAATACGCTCATCATCATGTCATTACGGAACTGCAAATTAAAATAATGAGATACCACTACACACCTATTAGAAGGGCTAAAATATAAACCACTGATAACACTGTGGAGCAATAGGAACTTTCATTCATTGCTGGTGGGAATGGTGCAGACACTCTGGAAGACAGTTTTGTAGTTTCTGACAAAGCTAAGATCATATTCTTACCATATGATCCAGTAATTGCACTCCTAGGTATTTACCCAAATGAGGTGAAAACTTGTATCTACACAAAACCTGCATATGAATATTTATAGCAACTTTATTCAAAACTGCCAAAAATCAGAACCAACCAACATGTCCTTCAGTAGGTGAACAGATAAACTATGGTACATCCAGACTACAGAATATTACTCAATGTTAAAAAGAAATTGCTACTGAAATGAAAGCCATGGAGGAACCCTAAATGCATATTTCTAAGTGAAAGAAGCCTGTCTGAAAAATTTACACGTTGTACAATTCCAACATTATATGGCATTCTGGAAAATTTAAAACTACAGATATAGTTAAAAGATCAGTGGTCACCAGGGGTCTGAAGAAGAGGGAGAGAGGGAAGGGATCTATAAGTGGAGCACAAGTAATTTTTAGGGCACTGAAACTATTCTGTTTAATAATGTAGTAATGAATATATGACATGCATTTGTCAAGACCCATAAAACTGTACAACACAAAAAGTGAACCATAATATAAACTATAGACTTTTGTTAATAATAATGTGTCAATATTCATTCATTAATTGTAACAAATGTATCACATTAATGCAAGATAATAATGTTAATAACAGGGGAAACTAGTGGGTGATAATATAGAAACTTTCTCTGTACTTCTCTGTACTTCTGTTGAGTTTTTCTATAAATCTAAAACTGCTTTAAAAAATAAAATCTATTAATTTAAAAAATAAAAAAGTAGGGCCTCCCTGGTGGTGCAGTGGTTGAGAGTCCGCCTGCCGATGCAGGGGATACGGGTTCGTGCCCCGGTCCGGGAGGATCCCATATGCCGCGGAGCGGCTGGGCCCGTGAGCCATGGCTGCTGAGCCTGCGCATTCAGAGCCTGTGCTCCGCAACGGGAGAGGCCACAACAGTGAGAGGCCCGCGTACCGCAAAAAAAAATAAATAAATAAAAATAAAAAAGCAATAGGAGATCAAAAAAAAGAAAAAAAAATCAGGCTTCACTCGGGAGCCAAAAAAGAAAAGGGGAAGTCCTGTGAGCAAAAGTGGAAAGACAGTGGGTCCAGCATGCTGGAAATCTAGAAAACAGGTATGCTCTAGGCAGAGGCTTAGAGACAGCAGGACCAGCTGTTAGAAGCAACAAAGTTGAACTTGGAGGATGGACACAAGTGTTTCACATGAGTGTGGAATAATGCCCTGGGACAGTGGTTCTCAAACCTGTCTGCGTACTGGAATCATCTGGGGAGCTTTTAACACTCCTGAAGCCTATGCTGCACCCTAGGCCGAATGAGTCAGGATTTCTGGGAATGGGACTCAAGCAACAGTCAGTTTTAAAATTTTCCAGGTGATTCCAGTGTGCAGTCAAATTTGAGAATCACTGACCTAGGGTTTGCCTTCCATGTGTTGAATCAACTGAGGTGACAATATTGATTCAGTGGATCCAGTTAGTGGACAGGTAAGAATAATACTTACCTATTTAATGTAAGGAATACATCATCACACACAAGACTACATAATATTGCCTTACCTATCTGGGGCTCCCCATTGTTTCTTAGGCCTAGAAAGATCTTGAATTCTCTTCCTAGAAAAAGAACTAACAAATATCAGCTGATTAATTCAAAGAGAACGTTTAACAAATATGATTACATTAGATGGCTCCTACTCAAACAAATCTCATTAGAGGGAGAAAGAAAAACCCATGTCCTATTTAATGTGATTTTTTTTTAATTTTCTTTTTTTTATGTAGCAGGTTCTTATTAGTTATCCATTTTATACATATTAGTGTATATATATCAATCCCAATATCAATGCCACTTTCCCCCCTCGGTGTCCCTAAGTTTGTTCTCTGTATCTGTGTCTCAATTTCTGCCCTGCAAACCAGTTCATCTGTACCATTTTTCTAGGTTCCACATATATACGTTAATATACAACATTTGTTTTTCTCCTTCTGACTTACTTCACTCTGTATGACACTCTCTAGATTCATCTACATGTATACAAATGACCCAACTTCGTTCCTTTTTATGGCTGAGTAATATTCCATTGTATATATGTACCACAACTTCTTTATCCATTCATTGTCAATGGGCATTTAGGTTGCTTCCATGACCTGGCTATTGTAAATAGTGCTGCAATGAACATTGTGGTGCATGACTCTTTGAATTATGGTTTTCTCTGGGTTGGGATTGCTAGGTCATATGGTAATTCTATTTTTAGTTTTTTAAGGAACCTCCATATTGTTCTCCATAGTGGCTGTATCAATTTATATTCCCACCAACAGTGCAAGAGGGTTCCCTTTTCTCCACATCCTCTCCAGCATTTGTTGTTTGTAGATTTTCTGATGATGCCCATTCTAATCGGTGTGAGGTGATACCACATTGTAGTTTTGATTTGCATTTCTCTAAAATTAGTGATGTTGAACAGCTTTTCATGTACTTCTTGGCCATCTGTACATCTTCTTTGGAGAAATGTCTACTTAGGTCTTCTGCCCATTTGGGGATTGGGTTGTTTGTCTTTTTAATATTGAGCCGTGTGAGCTGTTTATATATTTCGGAGATTAATCCTTTGTTGATTCATTTGCAACTATTTTCTCCCATTCTGAGGGTTGTCTTTTCATCTTGGTTGTAGTTTCCTTTGTTGTGCAAAAGCTTTGAAGTTTCATTAGGTCCCATTTGTTTATTTTTGTTTTTATTTCCATTACTCTAGAAGGTGGATCAAAAAAGATCTTGCAGTGATTTACGTCAAAGACTGTTCTTCCTATGTTTTCCTCTAAGAGTTTTATAGTGTCCAATCTTACAATTAGGTCTCTAATCCATTTTGAGTTTACTTTTGTGTATCGTGTTCCGGAGTGTTCTAATTTCATTCTTCTACATGTAGCTGTCCAGTTTTCCCAGCACCACTTATTGAAGAGACTGTCTTTTCTCCATTGTATATCCTTGCTTCCTTCGTCATAGATTAGTTGACCATAGGTGCATGGGTTTATCTCTGGGCTTTCTATCCTGTTCCATTGATCTATATCTCTGTTTTTGTGCCAGTACCATATTCTCTTGATTACTGTAGCTTTGTAGTATAGTCTGAAGTCAGGGAGTCTGATTCCTCCAGCTCTGTATTTTTCCCTCAAGACTGCTTTGACTATTTGGGGTCTTTTATGTCTCCATACAAATTTTAAGATTTTTTGTTCCAGTTCTGTAAAAAATGCCATTGGTAATTTGATAGGGATTGCAGTGAAGCTGTAGATTGCTTTGGGTAGTATAGTCATTTTCACAATATTGATTCTTCTACTCCAAGAACATGGTATATCTCTCCATCTGTTTGTATCATGTTTAATTTCATTCAGCAGTGTCTTCTAGTTTTCTGCATACAGGTCTTTTGTCTCCTTAGGTAGGTTTATTCCTAGGTGTTTTATTCTTTTTGTTGCAATGGTGAATGGGATTGTTTCCTTAATTTCTCTTTCTGATCTTTCATTGTTACTGTATAGGAATGCAAGAGATTTCTGTGCATTAATTTTGTATCCTGAAACTTTACCAAATTCATTGATTAGCTCTAGTAGTTTTCTGGTGGCATCTTTAGGATTCTCTATGTACACTATAATAAAATCTGCAAACAGTGACAGTTTTACTTCTTCTTTTCCAATTTGTATTCCTTTTATTACTTTTTCTTCTCTGATTGCTGTGTCTAGGACTTCCAAAACTATGCTGAGTAACAGTGGTGAGAGTGGACATCCTTGTCTTGTTCTGATCTTAAAGGAAATGCTTTCAGTTTTTCACCATTGAGAATGATGTTTGCTGTGGGTTTGTCATATATGGCCTTTATTAGGTTGAGGTAGATTCCCTCTATGCCCACTTTCTGGAGAGTTTTTTATCATAAATGGGTGTTGAATTTTGTCAAAAGCTTTTTCTGCATCTATTGAGATGACCATATGGTTTTTCTTCAATTTGTTAATATGGTGTATCACATTGATTGATTTGTGTATATTGAAGAATCCTTGCATGCCTGGGATAAATCCCACTTTATCATGGTGTTCAATCTTTTTCATGTGTTGTTGGATTCTGTTTGCTGGTATTTTGTTGAGGATTTTTGCATGTATATTCATCAATGATACTGGTCTGTAATTCTCTTTTTTTGTAGTATCTTTGTCTGGTTTTGGTATCAGGGTGATGGTGGCTTCATAGAATGAGATTGGGAATGTTCCTTCCTCTGTAATTTTTTGGAAGAGTTTGAGAAGGCTGGGTGTTAGCTCTTCTCTAAATGTTTGATAGAATTCACCTGTGAAGCCATCTGGTACAGGACTTTTGTTTGTTGGAAGATTTTTAATCATAGTTTCAATTTCATTACTTGTGATTGGTCTGTTCATATTTTCTATTTCTTCCTGGTTCAGTCTTGGAAGGTTATACCTGTCTAAGAATTTGTCCATTTCTTCCAGGTTGTCCATTTTATTGGCATAGAGTTGCTTGTAGTAGTCTCTTAGGATGCTTTGAATTTCTGTGGTGTCTGTTGTAACTTCTCCTTTTTCATTTGTATTTTTATTGATTTGAGTCCTCTCCTTTCTCTTGATGAGTCTGGCTAAAGGTTTATCAATTTTGTTTATCTTCTCAAAGAACCTGCTTTTAGTTTTATTGATCTTTGCTATTGTTTTCTTTGTTTCTATTTCATTTATTTCTGCTCTGATCTTTATGATTTCTTTCATTCTACTGACTTTGGGTTTTGTGTGTTCTTCTTTCTCTAGTTCCTTTAGGTGTAAGGTTAGATTGTTTGAGATTTTCCTTGTTTCTTGAGGTAGGCTTATATAGCTAATAAACTTCCCTCTTAGAACTGCTTTTGCTGCATCCCATAGGTTTTGGATTGTCGTGTTTTCATTGTCATTTGTCTCTAGGTATTTTTTTATTTCCTCTTTGATTTCTTCAGTGATCTCTTGGTTATTTAGTAACGTATTGTTTAGCCTCCATGTGTTTGTGTTTTTTCCGTTTTTTCCCCTGTAATTCATTTCTAATCTCATAGCATTGTCGTCAGAAAAGATGCTTGATATGATTTCAATTTTCTTAAATTTACTGAGGCTTGATTTGTGACCAAAGATGTGATCTATCCTGGAGAATGTTCCATGCGCACTTGAGAAGAAAGTGTAATCTGCTGTTTTTGGATGGAATGTCCTATAAATATCAATTAAGTCTATCTGGTCTATTGTGTCATTTAAAGCTTGTGTTTCCTTAGTATTTCTGTTTGGATGATCTGTTCATTGGTGTAAAAGTCCCCCACTATACTGTGTTACTGTCTAAACCCTCTTTTAGAGCTGTTAGCAGTTGCCTTATGTATTGAGGTGCTCCTATGTTGGGTGCATATATAATTGTTATATCTTCTTCTTGGGTTGATCCCTTGATGATTACATGGTGTCCTTCCTTGTCTCTTGTAACATTCTTTATTTTAAAGTCTATTTTATCTGATATGATTATTGCTACTCCAGCTTTCTTTTGATTTCCATATGCATGGAATATCTTTTTCCATCCCCTCACTTTCAGTCTGTATGTGTCCCTAGGTCTGAAGTGGGTCACTTGTAGAGAGCATATATATGGGTCTTGTTTTTGTATCCATTCAGCAAGCCTCTGTCTTTTGGTTGGAGCATTTAATCCATTCATGTTTAAGGTAATTATTGATATGTATGTTCCTGTTACCATTTTTAAAATTGTTTTGGGTTTGTTTTTGTAGGTCCTTTTCTTCTCGTGTTTCCCACTTAGAGAAGTTCCTTAGCATTTGTTGTAGAGCTGGTTTGGTGGTTCTGAATTCTCTTAGCTTTTGCTTGTCTGTAAAGCTTTTGATTTCTCCCTCTAATCTGAATGAGATCCTTGCTGGGTAGAGTAATCTTGGTTGTAGGTTCTTCCCTTTCATCACTTTAAATATGTCATGCCACTCCCTTATGGCTTGTAGAGTTTCTGCTAAGAAACCAGCTGTTAACCTTACGGGAGTTCCTTTGTATGTTATTTGTTGTTTTTCCCTTGCTGCTTTCAATAATTTGTCTTTAATTTTTGCCGTTTTGATTACTATGTGTCTTGGCGTGTTTCTCCTTGGCTTTATCCTGTATGGGACTCGCTGCACTTCCTGGACTTGGGTGGCTATCTCCTTTCCCATGTTAGGGAAGTTTTCTACTATACTCTCTTCAAATATTTTCTCGGGTCCTTTCTCGCTTCTCCTTCTGGGACCCCATCATGCGAATATTGTTGTTTAATGCTGTCACAGAGGTCTCTTAGGCTGTCTTCATTTCTTTTCATTCTTTTTTCTTTTTTTTTTTTTTTGTTTTTTCTTTTTGCGGTGTGCGGGCCTCTCACTGTTGTGGCCTCTCCCGTTGCGGAGCACAGGCTCCGGATGCACAGGCCCAGCGGCCATGGCTCACGGGCCCAGCCGCTCCGCGGCATATGGGATCCTCCCAGACCGGGGCACGAACCCGTATCCCCTGCATCGGCAGGCGGACTCTCAACCACTGCGCCACCAGGGAGGCCCCTCTTTTTTCTTTATTCTGTTCCGTGGCATTGAATTCCACCATTATGTCTTCCAGGTCACTTATCCGTTCTTCTGCCTCCGTTATCCTGCTATTGATTCCTTCAAGTGTATTTTTCATTTCAGTTATTGTATTGTTCATCTCTGTTTGTTTGTTCTTTAATTCTTCTAGATCTTTGTTAAACATTTCTTGCATCTTCTCGATCTTTGCATCCATTCTTTTTCCGAAGTCCTGGATCATCTTCACTATCATTATTCTGAATTCTTTTTCTGGAAGGTTGCCTATCTCCACTTCATTTAGTTGTTTTTCTGAGGTTTTATCTTGTTCCTTCATCTGGTACATTGCCCTCTGCCTTTTCATCTTGTCTATCTTTCTGTGAATGTGGTTTTTCTTCCACAGGCTGCAGGACTGTAGTTCTTCTTACTTCTGCTGTCTGCCCTCTGGTGGATGAGGCTATCTAAGAGGCTTGAGCAAGTTTCCTGATGGGAGGGCCTGGTCACCACTGTATTCTTCTTATTGGGCCACAGAACTACATCAAGTTATTTGATTCAAAGTAGACACTTTGTCCTAGAGTATGTAGGCACCATCCTCAAAAAGAATTATATCTGAGCTGTTGCTTCAGCTGTGCCTTCGGGAGGTTGTTCCAGCATTCAGTGAGGCCAGCAGCTTCTCCAAAGTTTGGAACTCCACACTCCAGAGGCCCTCCTTTCCACATGCTCTATTTTATGTGATTTGAAGA
Organism: Mesoplodon bidens; assembly: GCF_964165515.1. Lineage (NCBI taxonomy): Eukaryota > Metazoa > Chordata > Mammalia > Artiodactyla > Ziphiidae > Mesoplodon > Mesoplodon bidens. Next base: position 135,940,477 of record NC_138176.1, read on the forward strand.
GTGCTAAAAAGTGCAAAGTATTCAAAAATATTGTGTACCCAAAATACTCACTTTTAAAATCATTAAAAATACAGTACATAATAAAATGAAGATACTATATATACAATATAGCCAAGAGCATACTGTCTCCAGAAGAACCCAGGTAAAATGTGCACTTAATGGCAAAACCCCACAATTTTCCTATTAAGTAATTTAAGTAATTTTGTAAATGGCTTGATGGCATTGGATTCTGAAGAGATTGTATAGATAAATTTCAGACAGAATATCTGGCTTTGAGAAAACTATGAAAGAGGCAAAATATACTCTGGGTACTGCTCATCCCCTGTTCTGCCCTACTCTGCTCCCTTGGACCTTCCCTGGCTATTCTGAATCCACCGATAGCAGACAGAGTTTGTGCTCCCCAAGTATCCATGTGATCCTTTACATTTCCCAGCCTCCTTTGCAGTTGTTTGAAGCCATGTGACCAGTTATGTCTACGTTCAGCAGAAGTGCTGGGTATCACTCCAGGGCAATGCACTTAAGAACTAGTGTCCTGGCAGGGGGTATGGGGAGGGATAAGTTGGGAGATTGGGATTGACATATATTCACTACTATATATAAAATAGATAACTAATAAGAACCTACTGTATAGCACAGGGAACTCTACTCAATACTCTGTAATGACCTACATGGGGAAAGATTCTTAAAACAAAAAAAGTTGATATGTGTGTATGTATAAGTGATTCACTTTGTTGTACAGCAGAAACTATCACAGCATTGTAAATCAACTACACTTCAATAAAAAATTTTTTTTTAAAAGAGAGAGAACTAGTGTCCTCCTCCTCCCTCTCTCTTTTCCTGTTGCAGTGACCCTAGAAACTACATATTCTGTATGGCACAGCCAGCTAACTCACACTGGATTGTGACATGAGGGATAAATAAACTTTTATTGCATCTAGTCATTGAGAATTTTGTACCTTGTTTGTTACTGCAGCATTGCCTATCCTATGCAGACTAATACACCACCTATTTTACTATAGCTCATGTTATAATTATTTATGTACTTGCTTGGAGTTTGAAGGACCCAATAAATAACAACGCTTTTTGCCTACCACAATTAGGAACTAACTGAAAAATAGGCACAGAAGTCAGACAAGTAGAAAAAAAATACTTTCTCTGTTATTGATAAGATGATGTTGAAGAGAGTCCTGTGGATCCCTGACATCCCTGTATTGAACTTGTCCCCCAAGGCTGCAAGTCTCCCCCTTCAGAGGCTAAGTTTGCTATGTGACAGAAAGCAGATCACAAAGATCATTCAGTGTAGATAAGCAGGTCCCAAAGAGAGAGGACCCAGAAGTAACCAGTTCTCTCTCCCAATCCCATCAAACAAATGTCACTTCCACCCCCTTGGGAGTCTAATTATGGGCTAAGGAAAGAGGCCAGAATTACTCAAGGAAAGTGCTTCTATGTACAAAAAGGCAGGTGAGAGGAAAAGCATTCTCCCTAACACTTGCCTGAGCTCTCTAATAGGCTCTAAACTCTTTATGTTAAAACAAGCCCTGGCCCTGCCTGGTGTCAGGTAGGATTCGTGCCTGACACAGCACAGGCAAACCCTTACATGAAGTCTTCCTAATTAAATGGTGATTGATGCATCATGAAGCTCCTTTTAGAAAGTGGGAGGAGGCAAGGAGGGATTAACAGGAACTCCCGAGGTTGCACAGTCACAAAACTGGGCCATCCATCCTGAAGATGAAGCTGAAATCTTTCAATCAGTTTATCTATTTCCATGTTACTCTCTGTTTAATTCAACAACTTTTGTTGTCCCTCAGCCTTTAGTAATGACTTATTTGCCCCTTAATGCCTTGCCTTAGCTGTGCTGGCAGAGAAATGCAAGTCAGGATTCTAGGTACACACCCAGGCCACGGTATTAACAATGGAACATTTCCCCTGAGGCCAGTGTGATGGTGGCAGCACTCAATCTTAGAAACATGGAACTTTTGATCCAACCATTCTTCTCATGTAAGAGATTATGATTCCAGTACCAACAATGGATATTCTGTGTTTTCTTATTTTTAAATGAAGTGCTGTTTTCTTATCCTGGAGCAAGTTACTTAATTCTCTCAGCTTTCATTCATTTGTTCAACAAATATTGAGCACTTACTATGTAACAAGTAGTGTTCTAGGACTGAGAGTATATAGGGGAACAAAACAGACAAAATCTTTGCCCTCAAGTCAGGGCGGAAAGACAATAATGAAAAAATAAATACATAGTATATAAGACGGCAATAAGAGCTACAAAGAAAAATAAAGTCAGTAAGGGGATGAGAAGTATGTAGAGGGGAACGGGGTTGCAATTTTAAATACGGTGGTCAAAGAAGGCATCACTGATCAGCTTATATTTGAACAAGGATAAGGTATATAAACTTTTCAAGAAAAGATCATCCCATTGAAGCAGTGATAGCAAGTGCAAACACCCTGGGGCAGCAGCATGCCTATATGTCTGAAAAATAACAGGAGGCCAGTGCAGTTAGCCTCATTTGTAAATAAAAATAACTATATCCATCTCAGAGGGTTATGTACCTAGCACATTCTAACCATGGAATGAGTACTCAATAAATGTTAGTTCCTTTTCCCTTTCTCATTCACAGCACCTAGTATGATACCTTGCATGTATAATAGTAAATGCTTAGTAAATGCTAATTGAATTGAATTGAATTGGTATTTAATTGTTTAAAATATAAACTGAGTTTAAGCATTTTATAAGGGAAAATCATGGAACCATCAGTAAACCAGATGAAGTAATACATTTAAGATTGTTTAAACTGTGTTATCACTCAAAGAGTTTGCTAGGTAAAATACAGGTTTGAAGGCAGTAAGAACAGTATACCGTGTCTACACCCTTTTCCCCCAGTGTCATATTCTGGACTCTTCTCACTACCCCCTTTCCTATTGCAACTAACCTATCTGCATTTTGTCCCTCAGGACTACTCTGATGCTTACCTCAAGGGTTCCCAGCCTAAAGTTCCCAAAACCTTAGGAGATCTATGAAGACAATAATGGGAGTCCACAACCTTTAGAACATCGCAGAAAATCAAATGGAATCTGACACCACCCACTAGCAGGCTATTGAGGCTCCCCAAAACACCAAATTTGTTTCTGAACTATATCAACTCCATACATTACTTCACGCTGATAGAAGACTCTGATTAGTACTTTTGCTGTCCTTAATTTTAAAAATTAACAAATATAATGAACAATAACAACAACAAATATTTCCAAACATGAAATCGTGGTGGTGGATTGAGATAACCAAAAGATTCTTTCGTGGTGAAATGTTTGAGATCTGCTATGTAATTGATACAATGCACTCCCTAAGACATGTTACTGTCAGTAAACAATGAAGACACTGTCCATTGCCAGAAGGAAAAAACAAAAACAAAAAAACTACACCCTTACTCAATAAAAGAATGGTTTTGCCATGCAGGTACTGTTTGAGCCCTGCTGAGACAGCCTGAGCCAACTTTCCAGGGCGGGTGGCTAGGTAGAGGAAGAAAGCAAGCCTTAGTGCAGACAGAACATTTTATTATATATTAATTTTTGCAAGCAAGTCAGCTTCTGGCTCCCATCATCACCTCCAAGTCAAGATTTCCCTCCCTACCTTTCCATCAGCTAAACAATATTCTTTTAATGTATCATTTTACACAAGACAGTTGACAGTTTCCTGGTTTATTCCTATAGATACTTAAATTGGATTGTTACTTCAATTGGAAATTATCTCATTAACATCTGCTAATCCTATGTGGAGGTCTGACTAATATCTCTCCTTTTCATTCACTTATTGTGCATTATGTCACCATAGCTACATCTGCAATCTACATCTCTTCACCTTAAGGCAGGCTTCCCTTCTCTCTCAGGTATTATATTACCTCACAATGTCTAGTCGTGATCCTGTGCAGAAACAAGAGAATGTGGTCGAAGGATTTTAACTCTTGAAGGCAAATTTTTTTTTAATGAGGATTCCCTTGCTGTTCCATGTCTTCATTGATAATTAGTCTCCTATTGTTTGACAACAGCTAAGAAAGTTTTGGAAATCCTTACCTTAGGTGCCAAGCAATAAATATATGTTTATATAGCAACAATTATGGAAATGATTTCAGGTCTGAATTGGTTGGGTAACTCAAATAATTCTCTCTTTCAGTCAAAATGCTCTTTTACACCTGACTATTTTGCTTATATTCAGAAAATATTTTCTTTTATAACAATCAGGTACAGCACATTTGTTTAACAAGATTACTTGAGAGGACTGGGACAGGGATAGAAAATGGAGATAGAACAATTTTCTCACAGAATCAAACCAAATTAAGCAATGAAACAAAAGCAATAAGTAGTATAACAGCAAAAACAAAAACATTTTAAAAACACTCTCTTCACAGTCTTTTTTTAAGTATAAAAACTTACCAGGTGTAAACGACCTCACTATCTAGTAATTGGAGAGTCTGCTCACTCAGCAAACCTTTATTTGAAGTAATCTGGTATTTTAAGTGGATATTCAGTAATACTCAGTAAATGTTAGTTCTACCAGATCTTCTACTCAGCCATCATACAACCTTGGGAAAGTTACATAATTTCTCTTAATTTCATTTTCTCTCAGTAAAATCTAGTTGATTATATCCACCTTATCGACTTCTCAGGATTCTTGTGAGAAAAAAAATCTTTTTAAACATGAAAGTATTACATAAAAATAAGGTAGCAGTATTTAATACCTAAAAGAGGTGAGAAAAAACAACTAGAAAGCATAGTAAATAGAAAATGCAAAATAAGTCTAACTAATAACAATAAATGTAAATGTTAAAAAATAACAATATGAACGGTTTTAACTGACTTATTAAAGGAGTAGATAAAAATAAAATCTGATATTATTTACTTCTCATCTATGTGAGCCATTGATATGAACCCTTGGTATTTTCTCTTTAATGATTCTATTCTGTTACCTCTTCTAAGTATATCTTAGCCAAACCAAGAGTAAGCATCTATTTTCAGGAGGCATCTAGTTTATACACTGTATGTACACACACACATTATTTTTTCATAGAGGTCACTTTCTTGAAATTTCATTAGCTACTGAATTTAAATTAGAGGCAAGAGGAGACTGGGATACATTAACTTGGAGCTTCACAAAATCTATGACATGAGATTGTCAGTGCAGAATCTCAAGTCCCTTAAACGTTCAGCCCTATTATGTGACACACATAGCATGGAGCAAACAAGTAAGCACTGAGTGAATATAAGAAGAGTTCTCCTAAATCTTCATCTTAATCACTTTATCTCTCTTCTTTCCTTTTTCCCACAGGAATTACCATGAGAAAAGGGCTTTATGACAAAGGGAAAGCATAGGAATCTTCTCAAAACCCCCAAGACAGGCTTTCACTTCAAATGCCCCAGATTGACTGCCCCATTCAGCTAGTAAAGTCTGGGAAAATGGTACTATATCTATAGTCTTACCATTTCCTTACAAAGTCACAGGGACCAGGATCTGCAAAGAGAAAAGTAAAAGCAAAAATTAGATTCAGTAAGAATCAAATAGCCATCACAAATCAATAAACAGAGGAGCTAGGAAAAGTAACTATTTAGGGGAAAGACCAAATTAAATATGTCACACTATTTTACCAAAGTAAACCACAGGTAAATCAAAGATTAAATTTAAAAAAAATTGAATTAGAGCAAAAATAAGAGAATACCTACTTAATCACTGGATTTTAATCTGCATTAAAGGTGACAAAAGAAAAAAAAAGTGACAAAAGATACAGAGGAAACATACAGATTAAAATATTTAAAACTTAAAACTTCTGTGTGTCAAAAAATAAAACTTAGAGAGAATAAAATCTTGGAGAAATATTTGGTAAAATGATAAAGGCTTAATAGTCTTAATAACTGAAGAATATAAAAGGATAGATAAATAAGGAAAACACTAAGGAAGGTGTCAAAAGTTAAATGGACAAAGAAGAAGAATTCATCTATGGAGACACAAAGGGCTAATAATCCTAAGGAAAAGTTCAAACTTGCTTGTAATCAAAACAATGCAAATAAAAAATGAGATTTTTAGGGCTTCCCTGGTGGCGCAGTGGTTGAGAGTCCGCCTACCGATGAAGGGGACACGGGTTCATGCCCCAGTCCGGGAAGATCCCATATGCCGTGGAGCGGCTGGGCCCGTGAGCCATGGCCGCTGGGCCTGCACTCCGCAACGAGAGAGGCCACAACAGTGAGAGGCCCACGTATCGGAAAAAAAAAAAGAGAGAGATTTAAAAAAACTATCAAATGAGCAAAAATTTTTTACAAAGGATAACAATGCAGGGACTTCCCTGGTGGTCCAGTGGTTAAGACTTTGTGCTTCCACTGCAGGGGGCACAGGTTCAGGTTCAATCCCTGGTTGGGGAACTAAGATCCCACAGGCCACAAGGAGCAGCAAAAAAAACCCCACAATGCTGGAAGGGTAAGATGAAATGAGTACTTGCATGCTGCTGGTGGATATTTAAATCAGTACACTTTGTGAAAAATAATTTGGTAGTACGAGTCAGCAATGCTTATACTCCTTAATCCGATTCTACTTCTAAATGTACCCTAAAGAAATAATTCCAACTGTGGGCAAAGGTTTATGCACAAAAATGTTAATGGTGGTATCTTTAACAGTAGAAAGCTGGATACACCTGAACTATTCAAAACAGACAAAATGGAAGCAAATTAAAATTCATGTTTAGAGCAACTTCCCCAGTGGCACAGTGGACACGGGTTTGATCCCTGGTCCGGGAAGATCCCACATGCCGTGGAGCAACTAAGCCCACGTGCCACAACTACTGAGCCTGCACTCTAGAGCCCGTGAGCCACAACTACTGAGCCCGTGTGCCACAACTACTGAAGCCTGCGGGCCTAGAGCCCGTGCTCTGCAACAAGAGAAGCCACCGCGATGAGAAGCCCGTGCACAGCAGTGAAGAGTAGCCCCCACTTGCCGCAACTAGAGAAAGCCTGCGCACAGCAACGAAGACCCAGTGCAGCCAAAAATAAGTAAAATTAAATCTTAAAAAAAAAAAATTCATGTTTAGAAGTTTTTTTTTTTTACTGTGGGAAAATATAGGCAATCATACAGGCCAAATTATCCAAAGGCCTATTATAACAGGCCTCATTACAACAAATTGTTCCAGACAGTTTCTCCTCGGGAGTTTTTAATCATGTCTGGGAGTCTACCCTCTGGAGTGTTTGGGGTAAAGGAAAGTGGGTGTGCTCTGGCATTAGACAGACATGGCTCAAACCCCAGTTTTGTTACTTACTCAGCTGTACAATCTTGGCCAAATTACTTAACTTCTCTGAGACTCAGTTTCCTCTCCTCAGATAGGAGGATAATGGGTAGGTGTGTGTAAAGATTAGTGACAAGTATGTAAAACACCCTGCATATAATAGATGCAGACAGTAGATGAATGGTAGAATTATTAGTTACAACTTTAGTGCATCAATGTAGGAGCACTGTAGGAAACACAGCAATCAGGTATTGATTGAGTTTCTAGTATGTGCAGCCTGGTGCCAAAGTTGAGAGAACAAAATTTATAAGATACGGTTTCTCTTTACGAGGAGTTTACAGCCCACTAGGAGATAGGCTATGACCTGAAAAAAAAAAAAAGTAAATGAAAATTTTGAATTCGGCTATTTTCTATTACTCTCCTTTTAAGGCTAAACTGACTCAGACCTAAGGAAGAGGGGAGAGTAGTTTACAAAAATGCCCTTGTACACAGTCATGCTGTCACTCATGAAAGATACAGCACTTGTTTTGTGGACTTTGATGCATCACCAAACTTGGTTTCCAGCTTTATATACACAAGTCAGAGTCAATATAACGCTGAGTCAATCCTAAAATAACTTCTACAAATGCTGGTAATATGAATGAATTATGCTGTTTCCTTTTGCCCTTTCATGCTACAATTTCTCCCACAGGTAGAGCTTTCATGCTTCATTTTAGAAACACATTTTTGATGTTATCTCATCAACTGGCAGGAAGGAATAGCTCTCAGGTGGCCATTGTGTTAGCTATGTCCCAAACAAAGCAGTATTACAACGGTTTCCAAACTTGTCTGCACATTAGAATCACCTGGAAATCTTTAAAAAATTTTGGGTCCCAGCCCAGTTAAGTCACAACCTCAGGGGGTGGGACAAGCACTGGTATTTTTTGAAGTAAACAGGTTTAGGGAATACTATAATATTGTTTAATGGATAGGATCCCTGGCTCTGGAATCAGACTGCCTAGAACCAAATCCTGGCTCTAACCTTTGATCTTGGGCAAGTTTACTAAAGCTCTCCATACCTTAGTTTTGTCACGGTCATGTACCACAAAAGGTTGTTGTCTGAAAGTTAAATAATACGTGTACAGCACTCTGCATAGTGCCCAAAACACAGTAAATACACAATAAATTGTAGCTATAATCCTAAAAATTTTAAAATTAAGATTAATTAATTTTAAATGCTTAAATTTCTGTAAACAAAAAAAAGTTTAAGTAACTGTTAAGTTTCAGTAATTGAAAAGTTTAAGTATTGGGTTGACCAAAAAGTTCATTTGGGTTTTTCTCCAACATCTTACAGTAAAACCCGAACGAACTTTTTGGCCAACCCAATAATTTACTATTAAAGATTCCACCTATAAAAATTAATATTAATGAAATGAGAACCTAATTGTGATCATGTACTCACATGTATTTTCATTGGTTTCCTTATGTATTTATACCCTCCCCTCATTTCTAAAAGAATTTTAGACTGCTTACATAAACACATACACTACAATAGGATATTACCTGTTTTAAGATGAAAAATTCAAGGAGAGATAGAAAAGTAGTGGAGGGAGAAGAGAAAGGAAAATAAAATGAAACAAAAGGAAGAATGTATAATTAAGCCTTGTACAGTTATATCTGAGCATTCTAATTCTATCACTGAAAGCAAAAACCATCAACTTTTCCTAATATTGAAATCTGAAAGAAACTTCTCATGAGGTCTCAATGGTGTTATACACACATAAAATAAATTATAGAACTTGAGAATGAAAAGGTGAAGAGAATCCTATTTTCTGAGTTTTCTTCCTTCTTTAAACTTTACTCTTGATATATGCATTCCATGAAACCATGATAAATTAAAAAAAATAAGAAGTTTTCAGTAGAGCACCGTAAATGAGTATAAGGAAAGATTTTGTTCCCCAAAATTATTCCTCAGAAACGAGGTTACCTTGCATGCAAGTTCTTATAAAAACTCATCTTATGAGACACTTTCTCAATTACTTTATTTTCCCAACAAAGAAATGAGAAACGAAAACATATCAGCCTGAAACAACTTCAATTAATGCTAAAATAATTATAGAGCTCTCCCTACAATTTAAATTTAAATCAGTATTTAAAAAGAGAGACGAGGTAAAGAAATTTAAAACAGATTTAATAATTATTCTTGGGGATATGCTTTTGTAATCCTAAGCGTTTGGATGTTGCTCTAAATAATTTAACATCATTTTAAAAAGCAAAATAGAAATAGAAAACACAAAGAATGGGGGAGTTGTATTGTGCAGGTAAAAGTACAGCTACAGAATGAATTTTTTTTAAAGTTTTGTTACATTACAGGAATGGGTTCTGATGGCTTGTTACATAATTTCTAGTGACAGCATCAAACACAGGTTCAAAAGGTGCCTATCTTACCCCTAATGATATGATGGAATCTAGGCAAAGAACGAAACCATCTGGTGAAAGGTGGATGGGGAACTTTACCATGGAGGGGTTGAGCCAACCTCACCTGAACTCACTCATCAATCTTAGAACCACCACAAACGTCAGAGCCTGACACCGTATGCCCCCAAGCATGGCACCACCTGTGAAAAATTCTTGCTTGAAACTATTTTCAGTCTAAGCAAGCCTCTTAATCTATATGCTTTGCAAAAAATAGGGGAGCTAGAAGAGCAAGTTAAAGACATCACAGGGCTTCCCTGGTGGCGCAGTGGTGGAGAGTCCGCCTGCTGATGCAGGGGACACGGGTTCGTGCCCTGGTCTGGGAAGATCCCACATGCCGCGGAGTGGCTAGGCCCGTGAGCCGTGGCCGCTGAGCCTGCGCGTCCGGAGCCTGTGCTCCGCAACGGGAGAGGCCACAACGGTGAGAGACCCGCGTACCGCAAAAAAAAAAAAAAAAAAAAAAAGACGTCACAAAGAACAAATTAAATTCAGAATATGGTATATTTTACCTAAAGTTTCTAACAAATGTGCTTGAAAAAGGGAGAGAGGATTAGGGTTAGTGTTAAAGAGTAACAGAGAGACTTCCCTGGTGGTCCAGTGGTTAAGACTTTGTGCTTCCACTGCAGGGGATGCAGGTTCCATCCATGGTCTGGGAACTAAGATCCCAGGTGCCGCCCAGTGCGGCCAAAAAAAAAAAAAAAAAAGAGTAACAGAGAAGAGACAATGTGTGGCCCTTGTCTGAGGGCTAATTCAAACTAACCAACTGTAAAAATACACTTGTGAGACAATTAAGGAAGCTTAAATATTTAGCGGGTATTAGACGGTATTAAAGAATAATTGTAAATTTTAAGTGTAAATAATGGCATGATAATTATGGGATTTTTAAATTCCTTAGCAATGAGAAAGGCATATAAGATACTTATGGGCAAAATGAAATGGTGTCTAGTATATTCTTTATAACAACTTGTCTGATGAGGCCCATGAGTGATGTTGCACAAACAGATGACAGGTTCCCCAGCAAAGGCAGAATCAGACTAACAAGGCAGCTGCTGGAACTGTGCTGTTAAGTACAATGCCTGGTACAATAAGTATTTGTTCAATAAATTAATAAATTTATCCTTCAAGAAAAAAGAATATTCAGCCATAAAAAGGAACAAAATTGGGTCATTTGTAGAGACGTGGATGGACCTAGAGACTGTCATACAGAGTGAAGTAAGTCAGAAAAACAAATATCACATATTAATGCATATATGTGGAAGCTAGAAAAATGGTACAGATGAACTGGTTTGCAAGGCAGAAATAGAGACAGAGATGTAGAGAACAAACGCATGGACACCAAGGGGGCAGAGCAGGGGGTAGGGGGAATGAATTGGGAGATTGGGACTGACATATATACACTAATATGTGTAAAATAGATAACTAATAAGAATCTGCTGTATGAAAAATAAATAAATTCAATTAAATTAAAAAACCAACCAAATAAAATAACTTGTCCTACAGGAGGCCCCAAAGTGTGTGTGTGTGTGTGTGTGTGTGTGTGTGTGTGTGTGTGTGTGTGTGTGTGTGTGTGTGTGTGTGTGTGTGTGTGTGTGTGTGTGTGTGTGTGTGTGTGTGTGTGTGTGTGTGTGTGTTAGGGAGGGTTGGTAAGAGAATACCGAGATGAAATGAGATTAGCAAAATGTTAATAATTATTAAAACTAAGTGATGGGTAGATGGGGGTACACTATAACATTCTCTATTTTGGGTGTGTTTGAAAATTTCTATAATAAAACTCTTAAATTTTCTATCTCAAATAACTTAAGAAATAAAAATGATTTTCCTGGAAAAAGTGTTAAATTACTCAAAAGGTAACTAGTGATGTCAAGCATGCAAGTGAAAAAGTTGAATAAAACTGCTTTTCCATGAAATGTAATGTTAGAAATAAGAACTATTTCTAAATTATATCATTGATTTTTTTTTTTTTTTTTTTTTTTTTTTTTTTTGCGGTATGCGGGCCTCTCACTGTAGGGGCCTCTCCCGTTGCGGAGCACAGGCTCCGGACGCGCAGGCTCAGCGGCCATGGCTCACGGGCCCAGCCGCTCCGCGGCATGTGGGGTCTTCCCGGACCGGGGCACAAACCCGTGTCTCCTGCATCGGCAGGCGGACTCTCAACCACTGCGCCACCAGGGAAGCCCTATCATTGATTTTAATGTTATTTTAATTTTATAGGTATAACTAAACACCTTTCTAAAGAAACATTTGTCTATCTTTCTTTCTAAAAGTTTATCTACTCAAATTGGCTAGAGTTTTTCCAAATTTCCTTATATTCAAGAATATATAGTAATCTCATTTTGGCAACATCTTGCTGTATCAAATTAAGCAGCTGTATTAAAATCCAGATTCTCAGCACTAGAATTCTCATTTCACTAGGAAGGAAACAGACATGCAGCTATGACAAAACCAGAAGTAACCTCCTAGTTTAGTGCCCTTTCCAGTGGCATCAAGCTCCCTCTTCTACTAACTATGTGCTCAAATTGAAATCCCCAGTATGTGGGTGGAGCCATGACTCAGGCACAGCAGTGTTCAAGCATTCACATTTCTTTGGGGGCAGGGGCAGGATTTCAAACATCCAATCCATCCTTGGGGCAGATCTTCCTGAGTACAACTCCAGTATCACTCCCTGTTCCTAAAATATTTCCCAGCTCCTTTTTCCTAGAGAGTAACAGCAGTGCTTCTTTTCTCCATTCTCCATTCTTTTCTCCTGTATAGCCACTGCAGTATTTCACATTCTTTGGATCAAACTAACAGGGCTTTGAATGCTGGTCCCACCACTACATGTCCACAGACAAATGCTGAGTCTCAGATTCCTCATCTGTAAATTGAGGACAAAAATACTTTGCAGAGGGCTTCCCTGGTGGCACAGTGGTTGGGAGTCCGCCTGCCGATGCGGAGGACGCGGGTTCGTGCCCCGGTCCGGGAGGATCCCACATGCCGTGGAGCTGCTGGGCCCGTGAGCCATGGCTGCTGGGCCTGCGCATCTGGAGCCTGTGGTCCGTGACGGGAGAGGCCACGGCGGTGAGAGGCCCGCGTACCGCAAAACACCCCCCCAAAACAAACAAACAAACAAACAAAAATACTTTGCAGAACCTTCTTTCAGTCAGCTTGGAAGATGGCGGACATTCAGACTGAGCGTGTCTACAGAAAGCAACTGATCATCTTTCAAAATAAGAAGAGGGTCCTGCTTGGAGAAACTGTCAAGGAGAAGCTCCTGCAATACAACAAGAACATCGGTCTGGGCTTCAAGACACCAAAGGAGGCCACTCAGGGCACTGACATTGACAACAAATGCCCTTTTACTGGTAATTTCTCCATCTGAGGGAGGATCCTGTCTGGCTTGGTGACCAAGTTGAAGATGCAGAGGGCCACTGTCATCTGCCGAGACTACCTCCACTACACCCGGAAGTACAGCCACTTCGAGAAGCACCACAAGAACATGTCCATGCACCCTTCCCCCTGCTTCAGGGACATCCAGATCGGCGACATTTACACAGTGGGTGAGGGATGGCCCCTGAGTAAGATGGTATGCTTCAATGTGAAGGTCACCAAGGCTGCTGGCACCAAGATGCAATTCCAGAAGTTCTAAGACTGGACCCCTGGCCACTGTGCCAAACAAAATAAAATTACTTTCCCAGTCAAAAAGAAAAAAAAAAAAAACTTTGCAGGGTGATACAAGAATGGGAGATAATTGTACGTAGAGGTAGAGGGTCTGGTTATGGTTGGACTGAAGGCCACATCACTCATCTGGGCTCTAATTACATATTTTGTTATGTTTATGTCTATATTATTTCCCTAAGCTTGTAAACATGTGAGGAAAGACTGCTTTATTTTGTACTCCTCACAGCACATAACATACACAGTTGAATAGACAGAATAGACAGGCCCACTATTTACAAAACACTATAATATCTATTGAGCACTTACAATGTGCCAAGCACTGTGCTGAGCTCCTTCTCCTCATTATCTTCCTTACTTCCCTTGTCACCCATAGCACCTAGCACAGGTAGAAGTGTGGTGGTGAAGTGGAGCAGGGTGTGGGATTGCCTGCCTGGGCCCAATCTCTGCTTTGTTACTGTGTGTGTGGCCTTTGGCAAGTCACTTACCTCCTCTCTGCCTCAGTTTCCTCATCTGCAAAGTGGGGACACAAATAGCACTTACTTCAAAGGGTTGTTTTAAAGATAAACTGAGATGGTGTTAAATACATAGGACACTCAATGGACATAAGTCGCTGTGAGCTGAATAATGACTGGGTGAATCTAGATCACGTCCATATGAATGACTTTTATGTGGAATTCATCTCAACGTTCTAAGCTTTGGACTAGAAAAGGGTCAAGATGAAGTCCCTGTCCTACCCTCAAGCAGCTCGCCTTTCAGGTGGACAGACAGACAATAAGCAGGTGAACAATTTCAGATGGTGGTGAGTACTGGAAGAAGATAAACTAGCATGATGTTCACTGCGTAGAAGGAAGGGGGCACCTAGTTTAGGGAGACAGGGAAGCGTCTTCGGAGGAAGTGACACTCTACCTGTGGAAATGAAAGACAAGAAAGGGCCAGATATAGGAGGGGGGAGAAAGGGAAATGAGAGAGGAAGAGCATTTCAGACTGAGAAACAGCAAGTGTGAAAGCCCTGAGGTGAAATTAAGAGAAAGGCGCAGCAAGACAGCAGACAGGGTGGCTGGAGGGAAGGGAGCAAGGAAAAGGAGAGCAGGATTTGTGGTGAGGCCAGAACACAATGAGCCCTGGAGGAGTTTGGCTCTTATTATCAGGCCAACAGGAAGTAGCCTCTAAAGGATTCTGAGCAAAATGATGAATAGCATCTCCCTTTAAGAGATAATCAGAACGTTATGGCTGTGTTATGCCCTTTAGATGTTTGTATTTTATTCCGTAGCAAACAAACGACACTGCTCCTGTTGCCACTGGAGCCAACAGTGGGAGGATCTGGCTTGTGCTCCAAGCCATCTGATGGGGAAGGCTGCCATCTGCTGGGAGGAAGCATGATTAAAAAGCTGTTGTACCCTGATGGGGACTGAGGCACTCCTACACAGGGATTCCCGCTGCATGTAGAAGTAAAGCGTTTTGTAACACGATAAGGATGAAATATCAAAGTATAACTACTCTCCACTGGCCCTCTACCCTGCCTCCTTAAGGAGCCCATGTGTGAGCTGCTCAGCCTCAGGTACGAACGGGATACCACTGACCTATAAAGGAAAGGCAGGGAACACCTCTCAGGACAGAACTAGGGGGCACAGGCGGGCAAGAGAGAGGCAAGCTGCAGCTTGAGAGAAAGAGGAAAGGTATTTGTGGGGAACAGCTGTCATAGTGACTGGGACTTGGGAAGAGATGTGCCTCAAGAACATTTCAGCATGATTTGCTCTGTGTTACATGGTATAATTCCCTTGAAGGCACTTCGGTAAGATCTACATTATTTCTCAAAGCTTTCTGAAGTAAAATTTGTGCTTGTTTTAGGTGCACTATGGTTTTGAAGGCCGGTCTTAAAGCAGTCCAGGTCTATGCTGGGTATGACCATGTAAACAAACATTGGGATGTTCCTTTTTTTTTTTTTTTTTTTTTTTTGCGGTACGCGGGCCTCTCACTGTTGTGGCCTCTCCCGTTGCGGAGCACAGGCTCCGGAGGCGCAGGCTCAGTGGCCATGGCTCACGGGCCCAGCCGCTCCACGGCATGTGGGATCTTCCCGGACTGGGGCACGAACCCGTGTCCCCTGCATCGGCAGGCGGACTCTCAACCACCGCGCCACCAGGGAAGCCCTGGGATGTTCTTTGACACGACAGATTAAGCTATATAATCATTACTACTATTCATTCCTCCTCAATCCTCTCCTAGGCACAGCTCCCCACTGCCTTAGCTCAGGGTCATTTGGGCAAGAGATAGGAGAATGTAGGAAAGGGTTTTGCTTGAGGGTGAGAAGGCAGAGGCAGGAAGAGGGCAAGCCCTTCCATCTGGTTCAACAACAAAAACTGGGACCTCCATGCAAACTAGAGCTCAAAAATATCACATCACCAAGCTAACTATTAAGCTGTGTCTCCTCTCACACCCTCTCGGTCTGCACTTTTGTGACCTTTTTCTCTTGTTTCAAATATATGTTATGTTTCATGTTCATTTTCACCCGATTTCATCTGTGTCAAGATAGCACTGGCAACTGAGTAGGCACTAAGAAAGCTGGGTTTATAACTCATACCATACACCAGGATAAATTCTAAATGGATCAAAGATTTCAATGTTTAAGAAAAGAAAACCCATGGTGAATTCTTTCATCACCTAGAAGTAGAAAGAGACATTTCTAATTATGATTCAATACAGAAGCCATAAAAGAGGTCAGCACTGCCATTTAACTCAGAAAAATGAAGTGATGGTCCTATAGGATACTCCAGTCCACTTTACGTTCTATGCCATGGATGTGCTGAGGATGCGTTTGGCCTCCCCAACCACACTGACAGTCCAAGGACGGGATCCACGTCTTATTCATCTACAGCTCAGTGTCTATGCCCTGAACATAGTAAGTGCTCAGTAAAGTTTGACAGTGATGATTAGTGATGACACATTAGTAAGGTGTTAGAATGATGGAACTTACTCTCCAATATACATTTTTTAAATGTGCACACAACCAAAACTGCCATGTCTCAGTCATCTCAACACCCTCACAGGACACAAAAGAGTGCCTTAGTATATTCTCAGTAAACATCTTTCCTATGAAGGAATGTTTGAGTGAGAGGGGCATGGTGACATGCTGACTAAATATGGTCTAATGTTTACATTATTTTATGTAAATAATATATAAATATACTCGCTGCTTATTGAATTAACATAAAAACTTACTGGAATTTTTAACAAGGAAAATCTAGAAGATAAATTCAGAAGATAGAAGCTTTAAAGTAGTCCTTTCTAAAGCAAAGTCTGAAAACTTTCTATACTGGGACTTCACGGGGGCTACTGTGGGGCAGCACAGACAGGCAAGGCCCTCTAAAAGGTAGGCTTTCCCACCCTTTAAAAACATGGGCTGAGATCCAAACAGGAATTAACCATGAGATGATCCTAGGAAAACAATAAACATCTAGGGAGAGAAAACCACCCATGCAGATTCTGAAGCAGGAGCAAGTGAGGGATTGGCTTTTTAGGGGAAAAGAAAAGAAGCCAGTGTGACTGAAGCAGAGTGAGCAGGAGGGAGAGTGGTAGGGAGTGAGGTCAGAGAGCCCGTGGAGCTCTAGAGACCCCTACAAAAGGTTTGGGTTTATCCTAAGAGCAATGGGACGCCACAGGAAGGATAATATAGTAAGGGAAAGATGTGATCCAATTTGGTTTTTAAAATATCCCCTCTGGCTAAGGTAGTAAAGACCTGAAAGGGGACAAGAACAGAAGCAGGGAGACTACTCAGGAGGAGAACGTAGAAATCCAGGTGAGAAATGACTGTAACCAGGATGAGTGGGATGATGACCGTCAATGACTGTAAGTAGCAGAGGAAATGAATGAATTCAGGAAATGGTCTGGAAAGAAAACAAACAGAACTTACATTGGATGCATTGGATTTGAGGGTGAAGAAAAAGGAATCAGGGAGAAATAGATTTTGGCGGGAGGGAAATCTTCAGTCTTCAGTTGGAAGACGGAAGGAGGAACAAGACTGGGAGGAAAATCAAGACTTCTGTCTCAAAGCATATTATATTTGAGGTGCCTATGATACATCCAAATGAAGATGTCCAGTAGGCAGTTGAATACAAAAGTGTGAGACTTTAAAAACATGAGCAGACCAAAGAGTGTATTTTTGGCAGAGTGATCTGGTACACCTTTATAAGGAGGTGACAAATACTTGAGGGAAGAGTGTCCTGGCAGAGGAAAAAGCAAGTGAAATGATCAAGGTGGGAGCAAGGAGGCCCACGAGGCTGGAGAGGCAGGTCAGATCATGTGGGCCTTGTAGGCTTACTTAGGACTTTAGACTACAAACTCTGCAAGATGAGAACCCCCTCTGGAGAGGTGAGAGCAGGAGAGTTGTGTGTAATTTATGTTCTAAGGGATCCCTGTGACTGCCACATGAACCATGAACTGGTGGAAATGACGTGGGGAAGGCATGAATGTGGCAAGAGTGGAAGCTACTGCAGCAGACCAAGCAAGAGAGGATAGTGGCTTACAAAGGTGATGAAGGCTTGGATGTTAAGAATGGTCATTGTCGGGCTTCCCTGGTGGTGCAGTGGTTGGGAATCCGCCTGCCAATGCAGGGGATGCGGGTTCATGCCGTGGTCCGGGAAGACCCCACATGCCGCGGAGCGGCTGGGCCCATGAGCCATGGCCGCTGAGCCTGCGCGTCCGGAGCCTGTGCTCCACAACACAAGAGGCCACAACAGTGAGAGGCCCTGCATACAAAAAAAAAAAAGAATGGTCATTGTCATGACATATTTCAGAATTAGGGTTTGCTAATGGCTTGGAGGCAAAGTGTAAGGGAAAAACGGGTGTCAAGAATGACTCCAAGGAGGGCCTCCCTGGTGGCGCAGTGGTTGAGAGTCCGCCTGCCGATGCAGGGGATACGGGTTCGTGCCCCGGTCTGGGAGGATCCCATATGCCGCGGAGCGGCTGGGCCCGTGAGCCGTGGCCGCTGGGCCTGCGCGTCCGGAGCCTGTGCTCCGCAACGGGAGAGGCCACAACAGTGAGAGGCCCGCATACCACAAAAAAAGAAAAAAAAAAAAAAAAAAAAAAAAAAGAATGACTCCAAGGTTTTTGACCTGAGCACCTGGATGAATGAATTGTGGTGCCATTTGCTAAAATGGGAAACAGTGGAGGAAGAGCAAGTTTGGGGGCAGAAGTAAGAGTTCAGTTATGGATATGTTAAATTTTACATTTCTACTAGATATTCGAGTAGGGTTGTTAAAGAGACAATTGGTTATAAAACTCTGGAGCTCAAGAAAGAAATGGAGGCTGGAGATAATTTGGGAAGTCATCAGCATACAATTAAAGCCACAGAACTGATGACATCATCCAGGGAGCAAGGAAAGTTCTAAAGAATCTGAGAGAACTGAGCCATCGCCCACTTCAACCTAGAGGCTGGGAAAAGACAGATGATCTAGCAAAGGAAACTAAGTCAGGAGCATTCAATGAGGTAGGATGACAATGAAGTGGTATCCCAGAAGTCAAGTAGAGAACGACTTCCAAGAAACAGGGAGTGAATGTGTCAAACAAGTAAGATGAGGATGAAGAATTAGCCATTGAATTTGGCAAGGCAGAGGTCACTGTGACTCAACAAGAGCAACTTCAGCTAAGTAGAGGGGATAAAAGCTTAAGTCGGTTCTCAAGAGAATGGGAAGAGAGGATGGAGACAATAACTCATAAACAACTATTTTGAGGAATTTTCCTCTAAAAAGGAGCAGAGTATAGGAGTGGTACCTGGAGGGGTACATGGGGTTAAGGGAAGGTTTGGCTTCTTCAAGATGGGAGTTATTGCTGCATGTTCATGTGCTCATGGGAATGATCCAGTGGAGAGGGAAATAAAATGATGTGGGAAGGAGAGGGGCTAATTTTAGGGGCAAAGAGCTTAAAGTTAGGTGGAATAGGATTCAACACACAGGTTGAGAGAATGGCCTCTGGTAAGAACAAAGACAGCTTGTCTATTATTATTATTATTATTATTTTTTTTTTTTTTTTGTGGTACGCGGGCCTCTCACTGCTGTGGCCTCTCCCGTTGTAGAGCACAGCCTCCGGATGCGCAGGCTCAGTGGCCATGGCTCACGGTCCCAGCCGCTCCATGGCATGTGGGATCTTCCCAGACCAGGGCACGAACCCGTGTCCCCTGCATCGGCAGGCGGACTCTCAACCACTGCGCCACCAGGGAAGCCCCAGCTTGTCTATTATTAACAGGAAAAAAGGTAGAGTATATATGTATAGATCCTGGTAGTTTGGTAGGTTCTATGTTAGCAAATGAATTGATTAGGGAAATGCAGTATGACTGCCATACAATCACTGACAGCAATGAAAACACACTTGAAGTTCAAGGTCATGGATTTAAAGATCAGTCAACATAGTTGTTTGTTTTCCCTTGTCATCATTTTTTTTTGCATCTTTTCAAGTGCAGGCAAGAAGTGGATTTAACTAAGCAAGAATGATACAGGGAGAGACAAGGGAGCTAATACTTGCAAGGAAGTGATTCCATTGGTAGGCCATGGACTATAAGGTAAGGAGAGACAGAAGGACATAAGGTAGTAAGTGATATATAATGAACAGTTGATAGCATCAATGGATTAGAGGTCCCTTTGAAGCTGAAGAATTGAGAGGGTACAAGGAGGACTAAGTGAGCTGGAAAGATAGATGTGCTTAGAGATTAGAGTGCTTGAAACAGATTTTGGAAATGATACAGCAATCGACATTATCAAAGGCTAATGCAGTGGGTGTCTAAGATGCAGTGAAGGATCCCATCATTCAAAGTGAAGAGGTCAAAGAACTAAGAAGGCAAATGGATCACCTATACTGAAATATCCACACAAAAAGGTGACAAAAGGGTTGGTGGTGGGAGAAAGACAGTAAACTAGAGCAGTTTCAGTGGAGTGGAGGAGAAAGACACCTAACTAGGTGGGTAGAGGAGAGAATGGCAAGCAAGAAAAAGGAGTCAGTGAGTACAGATAACTCTTTTGACAAGCTCTGCAGTGACCTGCAGAAAAATGGGGCTGATGGTGTGAGAAGGAAGGGTCTGAAGAAGACATGGGGTTAAGGGTTATTTCAAGATAGAAGATTCTGCTCAACATCATTAATCATTAGAGAAATGCAAATCAAAACTACAATGACATATCATCTCACACCAGTCAGAATGGCCATCATCAAAAAATCTACAAACAATACATGCTGGAGAGGGCGTGGAGAAAAGGGAACCCTCTTGCACTGTTGGTGGGAATGTAAATTGATACAGCCACTATGGAGAACAGTATGGAGGTTCCTTAAAAAACTGAAACTAGAACTACCATACGACCCAGCAATCTCACTACTGGGCATATACCCTGAGAAAACCATAGTCCAAAAAGAGTCATGTACCACAATGTTCATCGCAGCTCTATTTTCAATAGCCAGGACATGGAAGCAACCTAATTGTCCATCAACAGATGAATGGATAAAGAAGATGTGGCACATATATATACAATGGAATATTACTCAGCCATAAAAAGAAACAAAATCGAATTATTTGTAGCGAGGTGGATGGACCTAGAGTCTGTCATACAAAGTGAAGTAAGTCAGAAAAAGAAAAATAAATACTGTATGCTAACACATATAATATGGAATCTAAAAAACAACAAAAAAAATGGTCATGAAGAACCTAGGGGCAAGATAGGAATAAAGAAGCAGACCTAGTAGAGAATGGACTTGAGGATACGGGGAGGGGGAAGGGTAAGCTGGGACAAAGTGAGAGAGTGGCATGGACATATAGACACTACCAAATATAAAATAGATAGCTAGCGGGAAGCAGCTGCATAGCACAGGGAGATCAGCTCAGTGCTTTGTGACCACCTAGAGGGATGGGATAGGGAGGGTGGGAGGGAGGGAGACACAAGAGGGAGGAGATATGGAGATATATGTACATGTATAACTGATTCACTTTGTTATAAAGCAGAAACTAACACACTATTGTAAAGCAATTATACTCCAGTAAAGATGTTAAAAAAAAAAAAGAAAGAAGATTCTGGAGTATATGTGTATGCTCATGGGTCTGATTCATTAGAAAGAGAGAGACTGATGCTGTTAGGAGAGAGAGGGGATAACTGCAGGAACAAAGGTCTTCAGGAGACAAGAGTGGAATCCAAAGCACAAGTGGAGGCTTTTGCCTCTCATAGAAAGAGGCACAGTTCCCTGAAATATGAGAAAAGGCAGAATCCATGGGTGCAGGTTAGAGTAAGGCAATGGATTAGTGGTAAGAAAATAAGGGAGTTCATGACATCCCTTCTGTTTTATCAAGTGTGAGGCAAAGTCTTCAGCTGTTTGGGGTCAAAGGTGTGAAGGCTGGAGTAAAGAAGGCATTTAGTCATCTCACAGATTAGGAGAACTAATTTATTAGGTGAATAAAGTGGGCTTGCTAGGCAGTGCCAAGTGACCATCTGAGATTTGTGGTCATGAAATTGAAATAAAAGCAGTCAGTATGATTGTGTGATTTCGTACAGGAAGAGTCAGCTGCTCAGGTGTAGGCAGAGGGTGGATGGGTGGGCTTAACCAGGGTTGAGGTTTTCCCAGGAGAAGTACGGTGAACAGCCAAAGAGCCAATGGGGAGGTGAAGATGTTGTAAGTAGGCAACTGACATGACAGACCATAGAATCAAGGCTGATAAAGACAAGTCAAGGAGCAAATGAGATGAAACGTGGTCAGCTAAGGAACTGGAAGCCCAATGTGGTCAAGGAATTGTTCTGGGTGGAGTCATCAATGAGAGGCCATAAGTGAGCTGTATGTTTATACCCAAGTCCCATCAGCCCTGTTAGCTTGTGAACTTGGTGATGACTGAACATATAGTAAGCACTTAGTAAACATACTGTTTGAATTTTTGCTCAATGAGTGTTTTGTTACTACATCTTTAACAATGTAATAGCATTTATTGAGCACCACCATGTGCTAAACACTGAGAAAACTATCCTCCCTTCAAGGATCCCTCCCCTTAGCTGAGGAAAAAGATAGTGATATAACCCAAAATCTTAAGTGCTATAATAGAGGTATGTTCAAAGTGGCAACCCAGAGGACTGCAATGACTAACTGTAGAGAAGCCTTAAGAAGGGCTTCAAAAAGAAGTGACAGTGACTAATCAAGGACAGCTAGGAAGTCCCCCGGTGGGCAGAGAGCAGAGTGAAGAGATTGTTTCATCACCAGAGTCTCAATTTCCTATCAGAGCATCTTGAGGTCCAAAGACAGGGCATTGCAAAACAGCAGGTAAATGACACAAGTGTTATCCTCCTTTAGAACAAAATGGGGTACTTCCTTGGTGGCACAGTGGTTAAGAATCCACCTGCCAATGCAGGGGACACGGGTTCAAGCCCTGGTCAGGGAAGATCCCACGTGCCGTGGAGCTACTAAGCCCGTGAGTCACAACTACTGAGCCTGCACTCTAGAGCCCGCGTGCCACAACTACTGAACCCTTGTGCTTAGAGCCGGTGCTCCACAACGAGAAGCCGCCGCAGTGAGAAGCCCGCGCACGGCAATGAAGAGCAACCCAGCTCGCCGCAACTAGAGAAAGCTCGCGCAGCAGCAAAGACCCAGTGCAGCCAAAAATAAATAAATAAATAAATAATATTAAAAAAAAAAAAAAAAGGCTCCTTGCAGGCAAACCTTCCCATTAGAACCCCCAGAGGGACCCCCAACACCTACCTCTCAGGGAAGATGGCAGAAGCCGTGGTGGGAATCTGGTCAGCAGAGACGGGGAGATCATCACGCCAGCTCTGGGAAGCAACTCGACTTCGTGGGGCTCGTGGGGCTCGCGGGGAGCATGGGGCCCCTGGGGCTTATGGGGCTTGCGGGCCTCACGGGGTGGATGAGGCTCGTACGGTGCACGGGGTTTGGGGGGCCTGTGGGGCTCACAGGGTTGGTAGAGCTCATAGGGCTCGTGGGGCTTGGGGATCTCGTGGGACTCTGCACACCCCTCGGACTCGCCTGGCTGGTCTTGCTCGTCAGCCTCCTCGGCTAACCCCGGCTCCTCAGACTCCCCAGGCTGGTTGTGCATGTCAAATATCCTGACTACAAAGGGTTTCTGGAGGGCTTCGGAGCGAGCGGATACTTCTGCCGTGTCATGCCCGTCGGACAGCCCAGAAGAACCCGAAAACTCCTGGATCTCCACTGGCGGCCCAGAAGCTCCTGCTGGGTGACGGCCTGAGGCTGCTCGCCTTCTAGAAGTTGGGAGAGGATGGGCTGGCGGCCCGCACTCCGCGCCCCGCCCCAGCGCGCCCAACCCTGACGCAACGTGGCAGCGGCGCGTCAAGCCCCGCCTCTGGGCCCCTCCCTGCACGTTCTCCCGTTGCCAAGAGGACGCGCCAAGCTGCGGGGGCCCACCTGGGGCCCCGCCCCTTAGAGAGGAGGCAGGTGGAAAAGAGAAAAGGAGAGGGCTCCTGATCAGCTGTTTTTGCTTCCCTTACTTTAAGTCTGTTTCTAAGCGCATACACTTGCATGTAGGATCATTATATCTTCTTGCAGAGTTGACCTCTTTATCATTACGTAATTCCCCTTTTAAAAAATTATTTTTCCAGTTTTATTGAGAAATAACTGACATACATCCTCGTATAAGTTTAAGGTGTACAGCATGATGGTGTGATTTACATGTATTATGAAATGATTACCATGATAAGTTTAGTTAACATCCATCCTCTCATATTGATACAATAAAAAAAATTTTTTTTTCTCCTTGTGATGAAAACTCTTAGGATCTACTCTCTTAACAACTTTCCTATAATGCATACAGCAGTGTTAACTAGAGTCATCATGTTGTAGGTTCCATCCCTGGTGTTTATTTATCTTATAACTGGAAGTTTGTATCTTTTGACCACCTTCCTCTAACCGACCCCCTCCCCGCAATCCATATAACCACAAACCTGATTCCTTTTTCTGAGTTTGGTGTTTGTTTAAATTCCACATATCAGTGAGATCATATAGTATTTGTCTTTCTCTGTCTTATTTTGCTTAGCATAATGCCTTCAAGGTCCACCCATGTTGTTGCAAATGATAGGATTTCCTTGTTTTTTAATGGCTGAATAATATTCCATTGTATGCATGTATATACATATATATGCATTACAAATTCTTTTATCCATTCACCCATCCATGGACACTTAGGTTGTTTCCATGTCTTCGCTACTGAAAATAATGCTGCTAGGAACATGGTGGTGCAGATATCTTTCTGAGTTAGTGTTTTCATTTCCTTTGTATATATTCTCAGAAGTGGAATTGCTGGATTATATGGTAGTTCTATTTTTGAGGACCCTCCATACTGTTTTCCACAGTGGCTGTACCAATTTACAATCTCATCAATGGTACCAAAGATTCCCTTTTCTCTACATCCAAGCTGGCGTTTGTTATCTTGTCTTTTTTTTTTTTTTTTGTGGTACGCGGGCCTCTCACCGCTGTGGCCTCTCCCGTTGAGGAGCACAGGCTCTGGACACGCAGGCTCAGCGGCCATGGCTCACGGGCCCAGCCACTCCATGGCATGTGGGATCCTCCCAGACCAGGACACGAACCCATGTCCCCTGCATCGGCAGGTGGACTCTCAACCATTGCGCCACCAGGGAAGCCCTATCTTGTTTTTTTGATGATGGCCATTCAAATAGGCTTGGGGGATACTTCATTGTTTAACTGGCATTTCCCTAATGAGGAGTGATGTTGAGTATCTTTTCATGTACATGTTGGCCATTTATAGATCTTCTTCAGGAAAAATGTCTGTTCAGGTCCTTTGCCGTTTCTTATTTTATTTTTTCTGCTATTCAGTTGTATGAGTTCTTTATATATTTTGAATATTAACCCCTTATCAGATATATGGTTTGCAAATACTTGTCCCATTCCATTGGTTGTTTTCTCATTTTGTTGATGGTTTCTTTTGCTGTGTAGAAGCTTTTTAGTTTGATGTAGTCCCACTTATCTTTTATTTTGTTGCTTGTGCTTTAGCTATAATTCCCCTCTTTATCTTTGATAACTTTCATTATTCTCAAATCTTCTCTGAAATTAATATAGCTACTCCTGCTTTCTTTTGATTAGTGTTATATCTTTCTTCATTCACATAATTTTAATCTATATGTCTCTTTATATTCAAAGTGAGTTTCTTGTAAGCAAGAAGTGAGTTTATGGATCTTTTATTTTTTAATCCACTCTGAAATTTCTGTCTTTTAATTGGTGCATTTAGACCACCGACCTTCAAAGTGATTATTGATTTAGTTGGATTAATAGCTACCATATTTTTACTGTTTTCTATCTGTTGTCCTTGTTCTTTGTTTCTCTTTTTGTCTTCCATTCTGTTTCTACCTTTTGTGATTTTAATTGAGCATTTTATTTGATTTCATTTTCTCTCTTTTCTTGGCATATCAGTTATAACTTCTTTTATTTTTTTTTAGTGGTTGTCCTAGAGTTTGCAATATACATTAACAACAAATCCAAGTCTACTTTCAAATAACACTATACCACTTCACAGGTAATGTGAATACCTTATAATAACTAAATAATCCAAATTCCTCCCTCTCATCCCTTGTATCATTGCTGTCATTAACATTTATACACACATATAAGCATACATAGTCAAATATAATGTTGCTATTATTATTTTGAAGAAACTGTAATCTGTTAGATCAATTAAGAATAAGACAAATGAAAGTTTTAATTTTACCTTCACTTACTCTTTTCCAATATTCTTCCTTTCTTTATGTAGGTCCAAATACCTGACCTATATCATTTTCCTTCTGTCTAAAGAATTTCTTTTTAACATATCTTGCAACACAGAAGTACTGGCAAAAAATTCCCTCAATTTTTGTCTAAGAAATATTTCTCCTTCACTTTTGAAGGATTTCACAGGGTACAGAATTCTAGGCTAACAGTTTTTTTCTCTCAACACTGAATATTTTACTCCACTCTTTTCTTGTTTGCATGGTTTCTGAGAAACCTAATGTACTTCTTATCTTTGATCCTCTATAGGTAAGGTGTTTTTTCCTCTGGCTTCTTTCTAGATTTTTTCTTCATCTTTGATTTTCTGCAGCTTAAAAGTGATATGCCTATCTATATTTTTTTATTGTTGTTCTTGTTGCCGTTATTTTTTGTGGGGGAGGGCATTTGTCCTCCTTGGTGTTCTCTGAGCTTCTGGGATCTGTGGTTTGGTGTCCAACATTAAGTTGGAGAAATTCTTAGTCATTGTTTCAAATATTTATCCTGTTCCTTTCTTTTCTCTCTTTCTGGTTTCCCATTACACACATGTTGCAACTTTTGTAGTTGTCCCACAGTCCTTGTATATTCTGTTCTGTTTTTTCTAGTCTTTGTTCTTAGATTTTCAGTTTTGGAGGTTTCTATTGAGATATCCTCAAGCTCAGAGATTTGCTCCTCAGCTATGTCCAGTCTTTTAACAAGCCCACCAAACACATTCTTCATTTCTGTATGGTGCTTGTGGTATCTCTTCTGTATGTTTTGCCTTTTAGTATGTCTTGTAGTTTTTCTTGATAGCCAGGCATGATGTACTGGGTAAAAGGAGCTGCTGTAAACAGGCCTTTAGTAATGTGGTGGTGAGGTGGTGGTGGGGGGGAGTGTTCTACAGTCCTATGATTAGGTCTTAGTCTTTTAGAGACTAAGTGCCTCTGGACTGCAAACTTAAGTCTTAGTTTTCTGCCCTTTTAGGTGGAACAGAATGTCTAGAGTGGGCTGGAGTTGGGTATTTCCCCCAGGTCAGTTAGGCTCTGGTAATAACCCAGCAGGCTAGGCTCTGGTTAACTAGTTTCCCCTGAGGGCAGGCCCTTGTTAAGAAGGACAGAGTGCTCTGGCATATTTCAAAAATTTTTCCCCTCCCTTGGACGTACCAGGGGATTTCTCTCCAATATTTATTATGGGAATCTGGTCAAGGTCCTGGAGGTAAATCTCAAATAATTGGGGGCCCCTCCAATGACTGGGTTCCCCTAGAGTTTTTTAACTTTCAGATTACTCCACTTTGAGCAACCAGCAATTCATCAGTCACCCTTCCGTTTTTTCTACCCTGGGGTTCCTACGGGGACTTTCCCACTATAAGTCTCTGCTCTGGTAAATTGATAATCTCTGTATTCTCCTGTTGCTCCCTTCAATACTGATTTTTTAGTCTGTTCAGCTTTTTAACTTAGAATGGAGTGGTGGCTTCCAAGCTTCTTACATGCTGGACTCAAAACTGGAAGTCCTTTTTTTTTTTTTAAAAAAAAGATCAAGACAGGACACTAAGGTTTGAAGTTGGATTTATATCATGTCTGTAGGTAGGTAGAGTTATCACTCTTACAAAATATTTCTAGTAAAGAAAGCTTCTCTATATAAAAAAGCTAAATATCAAGAATTTAAAAAACAAATCCCCATGGTGTTCTTTTAGTGCAATAGTTTCTTAAAAAGAAGGCTTTCCTAAATCTTTCTGCATGCTGTTAATTTATATTTCTATGTGGGTTTGATAGTGCTTACTTTTCTTATTGCCCTATCCTGATATTTCTTTCCCTACAGTGTTAAACGGATCCACTTAAAGGAAAGACACCTGGATTTTTACTTGAAAAGAGAAAAGTTATTAAAATATTTTAATGTAAATCTCATTTCATTGAGAAACTACAAATGGAATGAATGCTTGCTACTGTTCACTTTAATTTGGTTGATTAAAAATCCAAATCCTGGGGCTTCCCTGGTGGCGCAGTGGTTGAGAGTCCGCCTGCCGATGCAGGGGACACGGGTTCGTGCCCCGATCTGGGAGGATCCCACATGCCGCGGAGTGGCTGGGCCCGTGAGCCATGGCCGCTGGGCCTGCGCGTCCGGAGCCTGTGCTCCGCAACGGGAGAGGCCACAACAGTGAGAGGCCCACATACCGCAAAAAAAAAAAAAAAATCCAAATCCTGGGAATTCTCTGGTGGAGCAGTGGTTAAGAATCCACCTGCCATAGATAGCTAGTGGGAAGCAGCCGCATAGCACAGGGAGATCAGCTTGGTGCTTTGTGACCGACCGCCTGGAGGGGTGGGATAGGGAGGGTGGGAGGGAGACGCAAAAGGGAGGGGATATGGGAACATATGTATATGTATAACTGAATAAATTTGTTATAAAGCAAAAAAAAAAAAAAAAAAAAAAAAGAATCCACCTGCCAATGCAGAGGACATGGGTTCAAGCCCTGGTCTGGGTAGATCCCACATGCCACGGAGCAATGAAGCCCCTGCACCACAACTACTGAGCCTGTGCTCTAGAGCCTGCGAGCCACAACTACTGAGCCAATGTGCCACAACTACTGAAGCCCATGCACCTAGAGCCCATGCTCCGCAACAAGAGAAGCCACCGCAGTGAGAAGCCCATGCACCACAATGAAAGTAGTCCCCGCTCACCGCAACTAGAGAAAGCCTGCATGCAGCAACAAAGACCCAACGCAGCCAAAAATAAATAAAAATTAAAAAAAATCAAAATCCCTCCAAATACATTGTTTTACCATGATTTTTAAAGTTCAAAATATAAATAGAGATCCTCTTAATCAATTAATATTATCTTATATATGTGTATATGCCATGCATTGAGAACATAGGAAATGCCTTATTTTTTATTGGAAAGTGGAAACTTTTGGCTTCCAGCCTGACACTAAACATTCCCTGGTGACATTCAAATCATGAGTCTCACAGTGGGCCTAGGCCTGATCACTGAACGTCTGCAGCCAGCTGTACAATCAGGTCTCTGGCATCTTGCATGATGGAGGGTATCTCTGAGCCATTCTCAGTCACCTGGGTTCCGAACAAGAACATCTTCCTGTCATTTCCCACCTCAGATAATGCCAAAGCTTCATGGATATCTGTAATGTGATAGGCTGCTTCAAGATCCTTCACCAAGAATGAAAAAAGAATTGAGAAAAAGTTGGTTATTTTGCAATCTTTTTGGACAGATACATTTATTACTCTCATTTACTGCTCTCAATGACCACACCTCCATTCTAATATGGAGGATACTGTAATCCCATTACTATGATCTTAATGATTGTTTGAATATAATGATTTTCATTGGAATTATATCAGCATTTATGAGTTATCATCAAAAAAGTATGTTCTGGAATAAAGTTAAGTCAATATAATACTTTAATCAATTTCCTAAACAGTGCAGTCAATCTGCTTCTAATTTTGTTTTTCCATTTTTATCTTTATTTTCCTAAGATTATTATTATTATTATTATTATTTTTTTTTTTTTTTGCGGTACGCGGGCCTCTCACCGCTGCGGCCTCTCCCGTTGCGGAGCACAGGCTCCGGACGCGCAGGCCCAGCGGCCATGGCTCACGGGCCCAGCCGCTCCGCAGCACGTGGGATCCTCCCAGACCGGGGCACGAACCCGTGTCCCCTGCATCGGCAGGCGGACTCTCAACCACTGCGCCACCAGGGAAGCCCTAAGATTATTTTTAATTTGTCTTTAACAATAGAAATTTGATTCATTAATTGGTTTTTGTCCATATCATATTTTATTGATTAAGCATTTGCCAAATGTGAGTTTTCTTTTGCAACCATTATTTCTACTGAACAAAAAATTTGGGATCAAATTTGGGGGATGGAGGGAGACAGAGAAGGGATAAGGGAGGAAGTGAATTTAGAAAATGGCATGGTGGGTAAAGGAGGCTGAGAGGTGAGGGACAGGTGGAGGGAAAGAGGACAAGATGGAGAAGTGGGGAAGGCTTAAAGGACGGAAACCCACTGGGAGAGGCAGAGAGAGGAGAGATTAAAACGAGGAGACAGAAAGCATGTGTTTATGCTGCATGCCAAGGTCAAAATCTCCTTGAGGTCAAAATGCCAAGGTCAAAACATATTTCTTTGCCTCTCACACATCAAGAATTATTTATGCAAATGACCTCTGACATTCCCTCCCCTAAATACATACACAGATTCAGTTATAGTTTTTAAGTCCTTTGCAAAAGTTTAAGTATTTTCACTCCTAAAATTACATTTGTATTTGGCTTTTTGTTGTTTCACAGTGTTTTCCCATAGCTTTAGGGCATCATCTGGAAATAGTCCAATATTGTGTCATTTTTTTCTTGTACCAATGTGAACCTATCAAATTCCATAACTGGGAGTCTGTGAGGCTTTTCCTGATGTGGTACGATTACCTTTCTGGTCCTCCCAATATATTACCTGTCTGAAACCTGAATTCACTTATTCCTAGAGCCCGCAGTGAATTTTGCAATTGTGTTAATGAATCTAGTAACATGTGGACAATGTCTCAAGTTAAAAAAAAAAAGTCACTGATGGAATTGGAGAGGAAGAAAATAGGAGAAAGAGGGTGTTGCGTGGGAGGAGAGGCTCCTTGTAATGATAAAAGCACATCAGGGATAAATATCAGGTGCATTCAACACTTACATAACTGTGCCTTAATAGAGATCATCACTCAAAGAGTAAAGATAGTAAGTTGACGTTTTAAAAATACTTATGTAATAACTTGAACCAATGAGTCATACAAAAGAATAAATTACTTTGGCCAAGGAGTATCAACCAAGATGCATTAAACTTAAACTAGAATATCCAAACCTTTTATTATTAAATTCAGTAAAAGTTATAAATCTGACACCAAATGGCTCTGTTTATTCAATTTGATGAAGAGATATAAACCACAAAGGAGAGTATTGCTAAATTTGACTATTAAAAATGAAAACCTGGGGGCTTCCCTGGTGGCGCAGTGGTGGAGAGTCCGCCTGCCGATGCAGGGGACACGGGTTCGTGCCCCGGTCTGGGAGGATCCCATGTGCTGCGGAGCGGCTGGGCCCATGAGCCATGGCTGCTGAGCCTGTGTGTCCGGAGCCTGTGCTCTGCAACAGGAGAGGCCACGAGAGTGAGAGGCCCGCGTATCGCAAAAAAAAAAAAAAAAGAAAACCTGGGACTTCCCTGGTGGCACAGTGGTTAAGAATCTGCCTGCCAATGCAGGGGACACAGGTTCGAGCCCTGGTCCAGGAAGATCCCACATGCCATGGAACAACTAAGCCCATGTGCCACAACTACTGAGCCTGCACTCTAGAGCCCATGAGTCACAACTACTGAGCCTGCGTGCCACAGCTACTGAAACCTGCATGCCTAGGGCCCGTGCTTCACAACAAGAGAAGCCACCACAATGAGAAGTCCGAGCACCACAACAAAGAGTAGCCCCCACTCACCACAACTAGAGAAAGCCTGCGCACAGCAACAAAGACCCAACACAGACAAAAATAAAAATAAATAAATTTATTAAAAAAAATGAAAACCTATGTATTAAAAAGAGAACCATAAACAAAGTAAAATGATAAGCTAATAGATTGCTGGAGAAGATATGTGTAATTCATGTAACAGACAAAAGTTTTTCCAAAGGACATGAAAGGCTCCTACAACTCAGAGGAGAGAAGATAAACACCGTAACAGGAATTTGGGGAAAGATATTAAAAGATAATTTACAAATGTGAAAATTCATTTCAAAGAATGAAACTAATTTGAAACTGATAACCAGTGAACATCTGAAAAACTGTTCAAGCTCACTAGTAATTAAGGAAATGCAAATTAGAATAATAAGATAAAATTTCATCCCCATGAGACTGGCAAAAATGAAAGTCTGACAAACCAAGTATTGACAAGGATGTGGAGCTATAAAAACTGTCATATAGGGCTTCCCTGGTGGCACAGTGATTGGGAGTCCGCCTGCCGATGCAGGGGACGCGGGCTCGTGCCCTGGTCCGGGAAGATCCCACATGCCGCGGAGCGGCTGGGCCCGTGAGCCATGGCCGCTGAGCCTGCGTGTCTGGAGCCTGTGCTCTGCGACGAGAGAGGCCACAACAGTGAGAGGCCTGCATACCACACACAAAAAAACAAACAAAAAAAACAACTGTCATATACTGCTGGTAGGAAAAATAAACTGTTTCAATACCTTTGGAAAGCAACTTGATAATAGCTAGCAAAATTGAATATGGACAAATCCAAAACCCAGCAATTCCTCATGCACTAGAGAAATATTGGTATACATCAACGAGGAGACACATACATGAAGATTCACTGTAGAACTGATTTTAGCAATAAAACATTGGAAATAAACCAAATATCCAACAAGAAAATGGTAAAGCTGTGGTATATTCATGCAATGGAATACTATACAGCTTACTTAAATGTACCAGGATCCTCTAAATCTTTACAGTTTGTGGTACTTAAGATGCTCATTAAAAAAAAATCTCCAGCTTTTCTTTTAGAAATAATCTGCTGGACTAGCATCTATGCTGGACTTTAATATAGGCTCCTACTTTTAGATAGTCATTTGTAATTATTTAGTTTACTTCCATAACTATTCACCCATAGAAGTAGTGGAAGAAATGGCAGGAACTGAGCTCTCTTATGACTGGCAAACCTAGCAATTAAGAGAGGGGTTTTAGCATTACAGGCATACCTCAGAGATATTTCAAATTTGGTTCCAGACTACTGCAATAAAATGAATACTGCAGGGCTTCCCTGGTGGCGCAGTGGTTGAGAGTCCGCCTGCCGATGCAGGAGACACGGGTTCATGCCCCGGTCCGGGAAGATCCCACATGCCGCAGAGCGGCTGGGCCTGTGAGCCATGGCCGCTGAGCCTGTGTGTCCGGAGCCTGTGCTCCGCAATGGGAGAGGCCACAACAGTGAGAGGCCCGCATACCGCAAAAAAAAAAAAAAAAAAAAAAAGAATACTGCAATAAAGCTAGTCACATGAATTTTTTTGTCTCTCAGTGCATATAAAAGTTATGTTTACACTACTGTAGTCTATTAAGTGTGCAATAGCATTGTCTAAAAAAAGTACATACCTTAATTAAAAAATACCTTACTGCTAAAAAATGCTAACCATCATCGGAGCCTGCAGCAAGTTGTAATCTTTTTGCAATAGTAACATCAAAGATCACTGATCACAGATTATCATAACAAATATAATAATAATCTTAAAAGTTTGAAATATTGCAAGAATTACCAAAATGCTACACAGAGACATGAAGTGAGAAATGCTTTTGGGAAAATGGTACCTATAGACTTGCTCGATGCAGGGTTGCCACAAACCTTTGATTTGTAAAAAACACAATATCTGCAAAGTGCAATAAAATGAGGTATGCCTGTACAATGCTATAGATGTCTAATACCTTTTTAAACTTTCTTTATTGTAGTAAAATACACATAAAGAAATTTGCCATATTGACCAATTTTAAGTGTACAGGTAAGTACATTCACATTGTTGTACACCATCCATCTCCAGAACACTTTTCAACTTGTAAAATTGATACTCTGTACCCATTAAACAATAACTTCCCGTTTCTCCCTCCCCCAGGCCCTGGCAACCACTATTCTACTTTTGGTTTCTATGAATTTGACTACTCTAGGAACCTCATAAAAGTGTATTCAGGGATTTCACTGGTGGCACAGTGGTTAAGAATCCGCCTGCCAATGCAGGGGACATGGGTTCGAGCCCTGGCCCGGGAAGATCCCACATGCCATGGAGCAACTAAGCCCATGCGCCACAACTACTAAGCCTGTGCTCTAGAACCCGCGGGCCACAACTACTGAGCCCGTGTGCCACAACTACTGAATCCCACATGCCTAGAGCCTGTGGTCCGCAACAAGAGAAGCCACCGCAATGAGAAGCCCACACACTGCAACAAAGAGTAGCCCCCACTCGCCGCAACTAGAGAAAGCCTGCATGGAGCAACAAAGACCCAATGCAGCCAAAAATAAATAAATAAATAATTTTTTTTTTTTAAAAACAGTGTAATCATACAGTATTTGGCCTTTTGTGACTGGCTTATTTCACTTAGCATAATGTCTTCAAAGTTCATCTATTTTGTAGCATGTGTCAGAATTTCCTTTTTTAAGGCTGAATAATATCCATTGTATGTATATATCACATTTTGTTTATCCATTCATCTGTGGATGGACATTTGGGTTGCTTCTACCTTTTGGCTACTGTGAATAATTCTGCTATGAACATGGCTGTGCAAATATCTGTTTCAGTTCCTGCTTTCAATTCTATCGGTTATATACCCAGAAGTATATTGCTGGACTATATGAAAACTCTATTTTTAATTTTTTAAGGAACTGCCATACTGTTTTTCACAGTGGTTCTACCATTTGACATCCCCACCAACACTGCACAAGGGTTCCAATTTCTTCATGAACATTTAATATTTTAATGTATGTGTGTGAAATAAATTCAGGTCAGGCTAATTGATCTAAAACCACTTCTTTATACATATTAAACATGCAAATATTTTGTAGAAATCGATTCAAAAGTCAATAAATGTTTACTGAATTAAATTCAACAGATAGATTGGTTCAAGATGGTGGAGTAGAAGGACGTGTGCTCACTCCTTGCAAGAGGACTGGAATCACAACTAACTGCTGAACAGTCATCGACAGGAAGACACTGGAACTCACCAAAAAAGATACCCCACGTCTAAAGACAAAGGAGAAGCCGCAATGAGATAGTAGGAGGGCGTAATCACAATAAAATCAAATCCCATAACTGCTGGGTGGGTGACTCACAAACTAGAGAACACTTATACCACAGAAGTCCACCCACTGGAGTGAAGGTTCTGAGCCCCACATCAGGCTTCCCAACCTGGGGGTCTAGCAACAGCAGGAGGAATTCCTAGAGAATCAGAATTTGAAGGCTAGCGGGATTTGATTGCAGGACTTTGACAGGACAGGGGGGAAACAGAGACTCCACTCTTGGAGGGCACACTCAAAGTAGTGTGCGCATCAGGACCCATGGGAAGAAGCAGTGGCCCCATAGGAGACTGAACCAGACCTACCTGCTAGTGTTGGAGGGTCTGCGGCAGAAGCGGGGGGTGGCTGTGGCTCACCAAGGGACAAGGACACTGGCAGCAGAAGTTCTGGGAAGTACTACTTGGCGTGAGCCCTCCCAGAGTCTACCATTAGCCCCACCAAAGAGCTGGTAGGCTCCAGTGCTGGGTTGCCACAGGCCAAAGAACCAACAGGGAGGGAACCCAACCCCACCCATCAGCAGACAAGCTGATTAAAGTTTTACTGAGCTCTGCCCACCACAGCAAGACCCAACCCCACCCACCACCAGTCCCTCCCATCAGGAAGCTTGCACAAACCTCTTAGATAGCCTCATCCATCAGAGGACAGACAGCAGAAGCAAGAGTAACTACAATTCTGCAGCCTGTGGAATGAAACCACATTCACAGAAAGATAGACAAAATGAAAAGGCAGAGGACTATGTCCCAGATGAAGGAACAAGATAAAACCCCAGTAAAACAACTAAAGGAAGTGGGGATAGGCAACCTTCCAGAAGAAGAATTGAGAGTAATGATAGTGAAGATGATCCAGGACCTCGGAAAAACAATGGAGGCAAGGATCGAGAAGATGCAAGAAATGTTTAACAAAGACCTAGAAGAATTAAAGAACAAACAAACAGAGATGACAATACAATAACTGAAATGAAAAATACACTAGAAGGAATCAATAGCAGCATAACTAAAGCAGAAGAATGGATAAGTGACCTGGAAGACAGAATGGTGGAATTCACTGCCATGGAACAGACAAAGAAAAAAGAATGAAAAGAAATGAAGAGGGCCTAAGAGACCTCTGGGACAACATTAAATGCAACAACATTCTCATTATAGGGGTCCCAGAAGGAGAAGAAAGAGAGAAAGGACCTTAGAAAACATTTGAAGAGATTATAGACAAAAACTTCCCTAACATGGGAAAGGAAATAGACACCCAAGTCCAGAAAGTGAAGAGAGTCCCATGCAGGAAAAACCCAAGGAAAAACACATTGAGACACATAGCAATCAAATTGGCAAAAATTAAAGACAAAGAAAAATTATTGAAAGCAACAAGGAAAAAACAACAAATAACATACAAGGGAGCTCCCATAAGGTTAACAGCTGATTTCTCAGAAGAAACTTTACAAGCCAGAAGGGAGTCACATGACATATTTAAAGTGATGAAAGGGAAGAACCTACAACCAAGATTACTCTACCCAGCAAGGATCTCATTCAGATTCGAGGGAGAAATCAAAAGCTTTACAGAGAAGCAAAAGCTAAGAGAATTCAGCACCACCAAACCAGCTCTACAACAAATGCTAAAGGAACTTCTCTAGGCAGGAAACAAAAGAGGAGAAAAGGACCTACAATAACAAACCCATAACAATAAAGAAAATGGTAATAGGAACATACATATCGATAATTACCTTAAACGTGAATGGATTAAATGCTCCAACCAAAAGACACAGGTTCGCTGAATGGATACAAAAACAAGACCCCTATATATGCTGTCTACAAGAGACAAACTTCAGACCTAGGGACACATACAGACAGAGAGTGAGGGGATGGAAAAAGATTGTCCATGCGAATGGAAATCAAAAGAAAGCTGAAGCAGCAATACTCATATAAGATAAAATAGACTTTAAAATAAAGACTGTTACAAGAGACAAGGAAGGACACTACATAATGATCAAGGGATCAATCCAAGAAGAATATATAACAATTATAAATATATATGCACCCAACATAGGAGCACCTCAATACATAAGGCAACTGCTAACAGCCATAAAAGAAGAAATCAACAGTAACACAATAATAGTGGCAGACATTAACACCTCACTTACACCAATGGACAGATCATCCAGACAGAAAATTAGTAAGGAAACAGAAGCTTTATATGACACAATAGTCCAGATAGATTTAATTGATATTTATAGGACATTCCATCCAAAAACAGCAGATTACATTTTCTTCTCAAGTGCCCACGGAACATTCTCCAGGATAGATCACATCTTGGGTCACAAATCAAACCTTGGTAAATTTAAGAAAACTGAAATCATATCAAGCATCTTTTCTGACCACAAAGGTAAGAGATTAGAAATGAATTACAGGGAAAAAAAAAACCTAAAAAACACAAACACATGGAGGCAAACAATACATTACTAAATAACCAAGAGATCACTGAAGAAAGCAAGGAGGAAATATAAAAAAAACCTAGAGACAAATGACAATGAAAACATGACGATCCAAAAACTATGGAATGCAGCAAAAGCAGTGCTAAGAGGGAAGTTTATAGAGATACAATCCTACCTCAAGAAACAAGAAAAATCTCAGATAAACAATCTAACCTTACACCTAAAGGAACTAGAGAAAGAAGAACAAACAAAACCCAGAGTTAGCAGAAGGAAAGAAATCATAAAGATCAGAGCAGAAATAAATGAAATAGAAACAAAGAAAACAAGAGCAAAGATCAAGAAAACTAAAAGCTGGTTCTTTGATAAGATAAACAAATTTGATAAACCTTTAGCTAGACTCATCAAGAAAAAGAGGGAGAGGACTCAAATCAATAAAATTAGAAATGAAAAAGAAGTTACAATGGACACTGCAGAAATACAAAGCATCATAAGAAACTACTAAAAGCAACTCTATGCCAATAAAATGGATAACCTGGAAGAAATGGACAAATTCTTAGAAAGGTATAATCTTCCAAGATTGAACCAGGAAGAAATAGAAAATATGAACAGACCAATCACAAGTAATGAAATTGAAACTGTGATTAAAAATCTTCCAACAGGGGCTTCCCTGGTGGCGCAGTGGTTGAGAGTCCGCCTGCCGATGCAGGGGACACGGGTTCGTGCCCCGGTCTGGGAAGATCCCACATGCCGCAGAGCGGCTGGGCCCGTGAGCCATGGCCGCTGAGCCTGTGCGTCCGGAGCCTGTGCTCCGCAAGGGGAGAGGCCACAACAGTGAGAGGCCCGCCTACCGCAAAAAAAAAAAAAAAAAAAAAAAAAAAAAAAAAAAAAAAAAAAAAATCTTCCAACAAACAAAAGTCCTGTACCAGATGGCTTCACAGGTGAATTCTATCAAACATTTAGAGAAGAGCTAACACCCATCCTTCTCAAACTCTTCCAAAAATTGCAGAGGAAGGAACACTCCCAAACTCATTCTACGAGGCCACCATCAGCCTGACACCAACACCAGACAGAGATACTACAAGAAAGGAAAATTACAGACCAATATCACTGATGCAAAAAACAGAATATGGATGCAAAAATCCTCAACAAAATACTAGCAAACAGAATCCAACAACACATTAAAAGGATCATACACCACGATCAAGTGGGATTTATCGCAGGGATGCAAGGATTCTTCAATATACGCAAATCAATCAATGTGATACACCATATTAACAAACTGAAGGAGAAAAACCATATGGTCATCTCAATAGATGCAGAAAAAGCTTTTGACAAAATTCAATACCCATTTATGATAAAAACTCTCCAGAAAATGGGCATAGAGGGAACCTACCTCAACATAATAAAGGCCATATATGACAAATCCACAGCAAACATCATTCTGAATGGTGAAAAACTGAAAGCATTTCCTCTAAAATCAGGAACAAGACAAGGATGTCCACTCTCACCATTATTATTCAGCATAGTTTTGGAAGTCCTAGCCACAGCAATCAGAGAAGAAAAAGAAATAAAAGGAATACAAATTGGAAAAGAAGAAGTAAAACTGTCACTGTTTGCAGATGACATGACACTATACATTGAGAATCCTAAAGATGCCACCAGAAAACTACTAGAGCTAATCAATGAATTTGGTAAAGTTGCAGGATACAAAATTAATGCACAGAAATCTCTTGCATTCCTATACACTAATGATGAAAAATCTGAAAGAGAAATGAAGGAAACACTCTCATTTACCATTGCAACAAAAAGACAAAACACCTAGGAATAAATCTACCTAAGGAGACAAAAGACCTGTATGCAGAACACTATAAGAGACTAATGAAAGAAATCAAAGATGACACAAACAGATGGAGAGATATACCATGTTCTTGGATTGGAAGAACCAATATTGTGAAAATGACTATAGTACACAAAGCAATCTACAGATTCAATGCAATCCCTATCAAATTACCAGTGGCATTTTTTTACAGAACTATAACAAAAAATCTTAAAATCTGTATGGAGACACAAAAGACCCCGAATAGCCAAAGCAGTCATGAGGGAAAAAAACAGAGCTGGAGGAATCAGACTCCCTGACTTCAGACTATACTACAAAGCTACAGTAATCATATAATATGGTACTGGCACAAAAACAGAAATATAGATCAATGGAACAGGATAGAAAGCCCAGAGATAAACCCATGCACCTATGGTCAACTAATCTATAACAAAGGAGGCAAGGATATACAATGGAGAAAAGACAGTCTCTTCAATAAGTGGTACTAGGAATACTGGACAGCTACATGTAAAAGAATGAAATTAGAACTCTCTCTAACACCATACAGAAAAATAAACTCAAAATGGATTAAAGACCTAAATATAAGACTGGACACTATAAAACTATTAGAGGAAAACATAGGAAGAACACTCTTTGACATAAATCACAGCAAGATCTTTTTTGACCCACCTCCTAGAGTAATGGAAATAGAAACAAAAATAAACAAATGGGACCTACTGAAACTTAAAAGCTTTTGCACAGCAAAGGAGACTATAAACAAAACGAAAAGACAACCCTCAGAATGGGAGAAAATATTTGCAAACGAATCAACGGACAAAGTATTAGTCTCCAAAATATATAAACAGCTCATGTAGCTCAATATTAAAAAAACAAACAACCCAATGCAAAAATGGGCAGAAGACCTAAATAGACATCTCTCCTAAGAGGACATACAGATGGCCAAGAGGCACATGAAGAGCTGCTCAACATCACTAATTATTAGAGAAATGCAAATCAAAACTACAATGAGGTATCACCACACCAGTCAGAATGAGCATCATCTGAAAATCTAAAAACAATAAATGCTGGAGAGGGTGTGGAGAATTGGGAACCCTCTTGCACTGTTGATAGGAATGTAAATTGATACAACCACTATGGAGAACAATATGGAGGTTCCTTAAACTAAAAATAGAATTACCATATGACCTAGCAATCCCACTACTGGGCATATACCCAGAGAAATCCATAATTCAAAAAGACACATGCACCCCAATGTTCATTGCAGCACTATTTACGATAGCAGGTCATGGAAGCAACCTAAATGGTCATCGACAGATGAATTGATAAAGTAGATATGGTATATGTATACAATGGGATATTACTCAGCTATAAAAAGGAACGAAATTGGGTCACTTGTAGAGACGTGGATGGACCTAGAGACTGTCATACAGAGTGAACTAAGTCAGAAAGAGAAAAACAAATATCATATATTAATGCATATATGTGGAACCTAGAAAAACGGTACAGATGAACCGGTTTGCAGGGCAGAAGCTGAGACACAGATGTAGAGAACAAATATGTGGACACCAAGTCGGGAAAGTGTCGGGGTGGGGGATGGGATGAATTGGGAGATCGGGATTGACATATATACACCAATATGTATAAAACAGATAACTAATAAGAACCTGCTCTGTAAAAAATAAATAGATAAAATTAAATTAAAAAAAATAAATTCAACAGGTATTTGTTGAATTCCTACTATGTACAAGGCATTATGCTAGGTTTTACAAGGGACACAAAGGTGAATGATAGTCTCTGTTCTCAAGGAATTTACTGCTGTCCCTTGGTATCTGAGGGGGATTGGCTGCAAGACCCCAGCAGACACCAAAATCTGAGGATGCTCAAGCCCCTTACATAAAATGGCATAGTATTTGCAAATAACTTATGCACATCCTCCCATATACTTTAAATCATCTCTAGATTACTTATAATACCTAATACAATGTAAATGCTATGTAAATAGTTGCCTGTGTGTGGCAAATACAAGTTTTACTTTCTGGAGCTTTCCAGAATCTTTTTTTTTTCCCTGATACACAGGTGGTTGAATCCACGGATATGGAGGGCTGACTGTATAATCCAATAGATCTAATAGTATAAACTGAACTGAATATAGAACATATTATTGAATATCTTGCTATTAAAAGTAGACATTTCTACTTCTTGTATTAATAATAAAACTATTGAGTACAATTTATATTTGCACAAATTTTTACCTGTTTGCAAACACAACCAGAGGAAGGATTGGATTTGTCCCAATTAGTTGATGAAGGTGCTTCTTGGCTTCAGGTAATCTGTTGTGATCTGCTGAATCTACCACAAAGACTAGCAGCAATCCCTTGGACAGGTACATTTCCCAACAGGAACGGAAAGGTTTGCTGCCACCAACTACAAAGAACAGTAGAGAAGGAAGACACACACACAAACCTCAGAAGAGTCCACTGAAGGGGGCAGGAAAGACACATTTTGAAAATTTCTGAACACTGGATACGTATTCTGATAAAAGACCTCTGTGAGACTCTACCCAATTCTTCGAACAACTTGAGCGATGTTACTGGGGAAATGATTGGTGGGAATATTTACCCTCCACAAGCGGGTCACTCATTCTGGAACACAAAGGACCAGCATAAAGATCTTAAATTTGTACTACAGTGGATGCCTCCTGATCTGTTATACACAGCAGCCACGATGGCCAGTGCCTATCTGTCAGGTATAACTCAGCGAATGGGAGTAGGATACTAAAATAATTCAGGGTGGTGGGTTAAAACACATATTTCTCTAAAATAAGTTTTAAATGGACTGATTTAAATGTCATTGGCTAGCCTCACTTGCACAACTTTTTTCCTTTGTCAAAATCCCAGAACTAATTTCCTCTCTTAATCTTGCACTAAGAGTTAATATGATCCTGTGGGCATTCAGGAATACTTGCTTCAGAAGAAATTCCTTTGGGTTATTTCATTCTGCTGATTCTTCCCAGAAGAAACTTTTTGGAATGATAATAATACATACACAATGAATTCAGTTTTTATTTTCCTCCTGGGACAGAATATGACAAACAATAGCCCACAGCCTAAATCTGGCTCATTGCCTATTTTTGTACAGCCCATGAACAAAAAATGGATTCTACCTTTTTAAATGTTTGGGGAAAAACAGAATACCATTTTGTAACACATGAACATCATATCACATTTGGATTTCAGTACAAATAAAGTTGTATGAGAACACAGGCACGTAGATTTGTGCACATATGGTCTCCGGCTGCTTTCGCAGTACAACTGCAGGGTTGAGTAGCTGCACAGAGTCCATGCGGCCACAAAGTCTACATTAGCTACTCTCGAGCCCTCTGCAGAAAAAGTGTGCAGACTCCTGTTGTAGGGACTTAACAATACCATTTAAAAAACGAATAGGAAAGGGTGTTGATTTGTCTTTGTTTTCCTTTGTATGGAGAGCCAGGCTAGTCATTCTTTGAAGTATTTTGTGTTTTTAATTTTTTTAAAGAATGTGTATAAGCCAAGTAATTCATATGGTTTTAACATATGTAGTTTAAAGATGAATGAACATGTCATTCCCCATGTTTTTGGCAACACCATGACATTTCACCTACATAGGGATTGCTATCTTTTAGGTATTAACTTCTAACTTAACAGCAATGTAGTTGAGAACACAGTTTGTATGATGCATCCTCTTTGAAAACTTTGTTAAGACTTGCTGTATGGCCCAGTAAGCGGTCATTGCTGGTAACTGTTCTGTGAGTGTTTGAGAAGAATGTGAATTTTAACTTTTGTATGTGGCTAAAATTGTCTAATTGGACAATTTTATATTATTCACTAGATTGAACTTGTTGACTGTGTTCAAATTTTATATATCTCTGCAGATTTTTTTCTCCTTGATCTTATTAATAATTGACAAAGATATGTTGAAACCCCTCACTCCAACGGCAGATCTGTCCATTTCTCCCCCTAATTGGAGTTTTCTTTTTTCTTCCTATCTCCCTTTCCTTTTTTCCTTCCCTTTCCTTCCCTTTTTTCTTTTCACTTTATATTTTGAGACTTTTGTTAGCCATCCATTTCATTAAAAATATTATTTCTTCCATAGCTTCTGGGGAAATTGAAAACTCTATTCTTAACAATGCTTTTATCATAAAGATTTGCCTGCAGATTTACCAATTTCTCTTCCCACCATTTTCTCTTCGCAACTGAATGAAAGCAAAAATTCATAGCATTTTACTTGCAGGCTGGAGGTGGGGTACAAAAGGGGGTACAGAAAACTGCCAGTTTTCTGGCTTGAGCATGTTGATGGGTGAGGAGACATTTACTGACCAGTTGGATTACAAGGGAAAGGAACAGATACGGAGATATATCAAACATTTTGTCTTGGCGATATTAGGCTTGAGAGGCCAGTGAGACAGGCTGGAGAGATGTTTGGCTGGAGAGATAAATTTGGGAGTCATTAGCATATAGATAGTATTTAATGTCAAGAGGAAAGGTGAAATCATCCTAGGAGAGACTGTAAAGAGGAGACAAGAGGATCTAATGCAACTTTGTGGTACAGCAATATTTTGAGAGGTGGTGACTCCAGAACTACCAGAGGAGGGGTTTCTGGGTTGCCATCTGGTTACAAGAGGTTTGGAGCTTACCTCTATTGGCATTTGCAGAGAAGGAAACACACTGTATTTACTTGGATTGCATTTATATTTGGGGTAGTAAGGGAGGAGGGAGGCTGTTATAGGAAGGGTGTGAAAGCCTTCCCCTCAACTCCCCTTTATCACCACCACTGCAAAAAGAAGAAAATGAAAAGAACAGAAAGTGATCCCCACACTGTACCCAAGCACTAAACTACACATGCATTCTGAAAGTCTAGGAAAATCTGACCCAGTGTTTCATTTCACAAGGACCCAATGTTGATAACATTAAATCTGGCTTAAGGTATAACGATAATGTGGCTATAGGCTATCGGTTATCCCCAGAACTACTGAGAAAGACAGCTTACTCTCCAGGAACTCCAACTGGCTGTCTTCAGTGCTGATGCACACTGCATTGAAAGCTTGGGTTGGTGCCACGCTGTGCTGGACTCTGTTTAAAGCTAGAAAGTGGAGAACACTGGTCTTTCCTGCTCCATCCAGGCCCAGCACTAGGATCTGCTTATTTTTCTCCTGCGAAACAAAAGATAAGTCAATAAAGCTATGCTATCAGGGCCTGGTTTTCCTGGCTCCTGGCAGTGTGCCTGCCAATAATATTGTGGAATTGTAA
Source organism: Mesoplodon bidens (assembly GCF_964165515.1). Lineage (NCBI taxonomy): Eukaryota > Metazoa > Chordata > Mammalia > Artiodactyla > Ziphiidae > Mesoplodon > Mesoplodon bidens. The sequence goes on from NC_138176.1 coordinate 135,984,892, forward strand.
ACCAGAACAAAACTTCGCAAAACATTTAATAGGTCTAGAACAAACTGTACCAGTCAGTTTGTATTTTATATAATCAGCCATCAGTTATGTGATATTAATTGCATACCCCCTCTCCATCCCCCAACTCCTGGTCAATCTATCAAATAAATACTTTATATATATATCAGGATTTATGGGAGGTGCCATATTTTCAGGGTGAATTTTCAGACTTCACTTTGCTTCCTGAGTTCACGTCTACTGGAGACTGCAACAGAATTCAATTTGTTGTATGGGGTCTTGGGGCCTACTTGTTCCATATATTGACTTTGCCACTCAGCATGTAAGCATCTAAGGTCTCATATTATTAATCTGTCTTGTCTTCCCAGTTGAATCGCTAGATTAAAAGCTCTTAGGGCAAGGTTACCCTCATAAATGAAAAGGCAAAGATTATAGAAACTGTTAAACCAGTTCCAATCATAATTGAGTATTTAAAAATCTGAGGCTAAAACCTGATGAACTAGATGTAGAATTTAGGAAGAAGCATTCTACCAACATACCAACCTCAGAAAATTTTATGACAAGTGATTGAGGGGCAAGAAAGGCAGGCTGGTATGAAGACAGAAATAGAAATTTCAGAGTGCTCAGAAAGGTGACTTTTAGGGTACAAACTTTAATGTAAACAGTAATAAATGAGCAACAATCCAGCCAGACTACTCACAGGAATTCTATTCTATTTCGCAAACAGCCTACTAAAGAGATTTCTCATGCATATAAAACACTAATAAATGTCTTCAGTGGCATTGGTTTAAAAATAATAATCTTATACATTTCTGCTTGAACACTAAATGTAGACATTAGACTTAGACTGGATTTCTGTTTAAAAAAAAAAAAAAGTCATCCTAAACAGCACTAAATGTCTATCCCACCTCCCACCTCTTTTTTTTTTTTTTTTTTTTTAATATATAAGATCTATGTAAAAGTAAGATGGTTTAAGGTCTGGTCTAATAGGGTCTTGTGTACAGGGCAGCATTTAATAAACCTGTCTAGTGAATAACAGAATGTTTGTTTTTGGAGTGAATTCTTGATGGCTCTTAAAAGCAAAAGGTATTTCCATAGGTGTTTCCTCTCTCCATCCCCACTTCCTCCCTGTTCCCTCTTACCCACACCTAAATGTCATAGTGTCATTCTGAGAGAGTGATGGTAAGGAAGAGGGATTGATGCATGAAGGGGATGCTTTAAAGCAATGATGCCACCAAGAACTGGCTGCAAGATGTGGATTGTGGCCCCCTCATTATCTCCACCAATGGCTCTACTCAGGCTATCCCAACATATTTCATCAGTTCCAAGATGCTGTTTGTTTTTTGGGTTTTTTTTTTTCTTCACATTTTAACATCTCTGCAATGAGGACTTTACAATCTATGGTATGTCACATTTTGGTTGGCAGCATTTTTTTTCTTTGTTTGTGTTACCTAAAATAATGGCACCTTAGATCCTATGAAATTTTGTGAATAAAAACAGTTCCCTACTCCCTTTCCAACCATATCGCTGCTCCTAAACCCCTAGAAATTCTGCAGTCACTGATGCTTTACATTTTGCTTATTTTTTAGTCTAAAATACAAGCCTCCTCATGTTTATAATCTCTTAAGAAAAGCTGGGGTTACTGTAAACCAGGAGTTCAGACCTGAAATGTGATTCTCAACACCACTGTTCCTTGCAAAAGTTATTCATTTAACTATATGTGAACCTATGTAGTCTGTGTTTTACCAGAGATCAAATCTCCATTAATAATTCACATTGTTTAGAACCAGAAAGCAGCTCTGAGCTCAGGAACTCCAGGAGCACAGAGCCCACTGAGCTGATCCAAATAATGCCTGTTTTTCCTTCTTCCCCCTCAATTTTTAAATCGTGGTAAAATACACAACATAAAATTTACCATCATAACCATTCTTAAACATATGGTGATATTAAATTCATTCATAATATTGTGCAACCATCACCACTATCCATCTCCAAAACTGTTCATCTTGTAAGGTTGAAACTGTACTCATTAAACTCGAACTCCGCACTCCCCCTCCCCCCAGGCCCCACCATTCTATTCTCTATAATTCTGACTACTCTAGGTACATCATATACGTGGAATCATAGGTATTTGTCCTTTTGTGACTGCAGTGCCTGGTTTCTGAGGCCTCTCAGTTAAACCTTTGTGCCCGTCCCTTCTGGGCGCTGGTGGTCTGAAAACAATGAAAGTAGTAACCTCAGCGCCCACAGAAAATGTCCAGAGGGACCCAAAACACATCCTGCACAAATTCAGGAACCCTGCACCTTCCCACATGGAACTTACGTAACAGAAAAGACTGGGAGAGAGAGCGCATGTGTGGTGAGTGTTTGGGGCTGGTTTCAGTGTCCTGGGCGGACTGGGAGCTAGCGTTGGGCGTCGGACAGAGATGGGGCTGGAAAGAGGGCTGTTCCCCGCGCTCCCGTGAACCCGACTAAGGCCTCCTCTTCAACACTAGACCTGACGAGATCTGACCTTCATCAACACTAGACCTAGACCTTGGACGCAGGGCCGGGGTTAGGGGTGAGAGCGGGCAAGAGGCTGGGGAGATGGTGTTCGCAGCTTGGCACACCCGTTCCATCCGTGGGTACAACGCCCGCACACGAGACCGGATTCCCTCCGACACGAGAGCCGGCGCTCCGGCCAGAACGCCGACAACGGCCTTGGGTGAGGGTCTGAGGCACCCGTCTCTTACCAGCAGCTCCAGCGGGGTCTTTGCCAACGTGCTGTTGTCCTTCTCTTTCTCTTCTTTTTCCGTAGATTGCTCCTTCCCCTTCTCCGTCTCCCGCCCTTTCCTCTTTTCCTCTTTACTCTTACTTTTCTCTTCCCTCCCCCTCTCCTTTACTTTTTCCTTTTCTCCTTCATCTCTTTTATCTTTCTCCTCCTTTCCGTTTCCCCGAATTTTCTCTTTCTCCGGCTCCTTTCCCTTCTCTCTCTTCACTTTCCCCCTCTCCATCCCCACCACCCTTGTTTCCGTCCCTCCTCCCACGCGCCCGCGCGCTGGAGCTGCGGTGCGGGGGTCCCCGCAGGAGTGGCCCCTGCAGAGCGGCGCAGGGAGGAGACGCAGGTCCACGCGGCGTACAGCGCCCCCGCGGTCACCGCGCGGCCGCCAAAACCCCCGCCCCGAGGGGCGACGGCTGCAGTCCGGCATCTCGCGCTCGCTCGCCGGGGGCTGCGCGCAACAGACTCGCCGAACCCTGGGGCGGTAGGCGAATTGGAGAGGTTAAGGCGCGGGTAGCTAGAGGAAAGGTCGAGCCTAGGCGAGGGAGTTCGGAAACACCGGTCAAGCAGGAAAAGCGTCCCCAGGTGCCACTTCCTTGGGAGCGCGCGCTACGGCGAGATCCCCTCGGGCTGGGCAGGGTGTCTCAGAAAGGCCTTTCGAGATGCCCAGATCTTAGCCTCTCACCTCTCCTCCCTCCTCCCCGAGCCTGCCCAACCCTCCTATCTCCGACCCGGAGAACGCTTGAGGCGCACCAGAGGATGCCCCGCCTTCCCCTCGTCAGTAGTCACAAGCCTGGAGAGTGAAGTTAGGGATCTCTCCGCCCTCCGTCCTGTTTTAAGTCCACCAGCAGCGTCTAGAGACGCTATCCAGGATGCTTAAGGAGAAACAGGAATGTGAATGGTTCCCTTATTTTAAATTTGTTACATTTCGCTTTAAAAAATTTCTCTGGAGATTAGTCTGCCAGGATCACAGATACTGGTAATACCGGGTAAAGCGCAACTAAACAAAGTAGCCTAGTCGCTCCCAATGATCTAATATGTAACAAATTAGGTACCCACGGGGCTTTGCAAAGGTGGTGTAATGTTGCTTACACTGCTTGAGAAGTATATGGATGGTTCTTTTTTTTATTATTTTGTTAAACTGGACCCTTTAGTATAGTTTACAATCTAACAAAATTATCTTAATGCAATAAACTGACTTACCTTCATCAGATCTACATTTCAAACAGGCTTAAAGGAAATAACGAATGAACTGCAGGTTTCAGAAAGCTTCAGTGATGCAACAGTTTTTAAGTAGTTCTTAAGGTTAGCAGTTTCCAAAGTCTTGAAAATGCTATGCTTAAAAACTGAAAACATGTTTACTCCTCAATTTGTTTATATACAGATATCAACACTGATGAATTTTCAGTCAAGTTAAAACTGGGTTCTGTCAATCCCATTAGTTTAGTTTTCCAGTTTTAGGGGGAGAGGCAGGGGATAATTTTAGATACTCAGCTTAAAAAATTCTTAGATATACTAACAGAAGTCCTCTGTAAAATGCCAACACCCCAGAACACCTTAATCCATACTCACCGCTAGATTATTTTATTTTAAAATGTGCTATAGTGAATGGATGTATCCATATTGGCTTTTATAAATGCACACACACAAAGACACACATATATATATACACACAAAGTATATAGGTCATTGGTTAAAGACCTGTCCAAAAGAAGAAATAATTACTAGAAAGTTAATGTAGTTGTTTACACTTCATTTGACAATTACAATTTATTTGAACTGAGGTTTCAGTTGCTTAATAATGACTGATAATAACGACTGGCAATTACAATGACTTAAATAGAGAACTATAAATTTCTGTGTGCCTTGGGTCAAAATTTTCATTGGCAGATAATTTTCACCAAAATTCTGTAGCTTAGTTAACCTAAAAAATGATTATCCTTCACCACAGAAATTTAATGGAATCCTAAAATCATAAATTTACTAACAATTATTTTTGTAATGGGGTTTATATTCAGAAGGAATAAATATCTGTCACTTACCAAAAGACTATTCTGAGAGCTCAAAAAGTATAATGCCATAATAAATCATTCATATATGAAGATCTCTTGTTTAGATGCTACCACAGTTTATGTTAAACAGAAAGGCAGCACCACATTTCTTACTCTTGTAAAGGAGAAAAGCCTTTAAAAATACTCTTTGAAGAAGTTTCAGTAGATATGTTCAGAGTCAAACACAGCAGCACTTTATTAACAAGGACAGAGCAGTATGATCACAAGGAAATACTCATAAGTCTAAACTGAATGCTATCTTGGGCAGCATAAAAGGAATACTAACAAGTGTAGGCATCCCAGTGTGTCTGTCTCACACCTGTCAATGGGAAGGTGACTCGTAAGCAAGGCAAGAACAGAGCGACACTGATACCACACACTGACTACAATACTTCATTACTTTGAGAAGGGTAGTGAGTGGTCATACCCCCAACTAGAAAGAGGAGTCATTTGAGACCTATCAATTGGGCCAACAGTTCTGTTAAGCTTTAATACTGCTTATTCCTGAACTCTGGTATTGACTTCCTGTCTATGTAGGAAGTCAATGTTCATGCTCTTGATAGGGGCTGTTTAAATCTTTCTGATTTCTGTCAAATCCATCTGACCTCAGAACACTGGGTCTAAGAGTCAACTTCTTGCAACATCGATGTCTTTCCCTTGAGATCTTTAATAGTGCTAAATCAGCATAATGTTATCATAATTTGAAAATGACATGGGGGCACAAAAAAGTCCTAATTTATATACATGTGTATATATGTATATACATACACATACTTTTCATTACTATATATATATAGCATCCCATATTCCAGTATCACATGGCAGAGAGAATTTACAGTCAGAATAATCAAGACATTTAATTTAGTTTTCCTGTGGCCACTCATGTAGTGAACTGAAAAATACCAGTGTATTGATAAGGTCCCTTTTTATTACATGCTATTTCTAAGCAGATATTTGGAATGCTCAGAAGACTCCACTTTCAGTCTCCTAAGGCCTCCTAAGACATAATTTAAAGTGGGACTTGACAGAACAAATATCTTTGCACTCTAGTTGAAACAGAAGTAGTTTCTGTTTATATCCTAGGGAACCTTGGATAACATGCCTTGTTTGTGAAACTGAAAAAAACAGCAGATCAGCACACAAAGAGAAAGGATGCAACAGATATCAAAGTAGGTAAATGCCCAACTATTCTGAGCCCTCCTCATCTGTGCAAAGCAAGGTGGTACAAGTAGGCCAAGTCTGACTGGGCAGAGTTTGAAGAAGATGCTTTTCTGTTTGATGCATAAGAAAACAATTTTATGAAAATGTGGGGATGGGAGAGGGAGCAGCTCTGTGCTTCTTGCTGTGTTACCTTTATTATGTTCCCAGTGTCACTGAGACTAGTTTAAAAATAGCCTGCAAAAGAATGTCCTAATCACCAGCCACCTTTTCCACCTTTCTTCTTTTTCTGTTGCTGTTTCTTTTTTGTTGCTGGAGCCCCTGCAGGTTTCTGGTGTCTTGGGGGTATGATATTACTTGTAGATGTAGATGCTGTTGCTGCGCTGCCAGGTCGTGGGGAGGTGGGTGGGCTGCTCACAGTTTTACTGGCATCCCTGAAATCATCAGATCAGGAAAGTGTTGGTCATTCATATATTCAACAAAGGAAAAGGCTATAAAAATGTACGTACACGGATTTCACTTTCCACCTCTCACAATCTCCCACACACATTTTCTTTTTCTTCCTTTCTTTCTTTTTTGGCCGCGCCACGCGGTATGCGGGATCTTGGTTCCCTGATCAGGGTTGGTATGCGGGATCTTGGTTCCCAGACCAGGGGTGGAACCCGTGCCCCCTGCAGTGCCTCCGAGCTCGGAGTCTTAACCACTGGACTGCGTGGAAGTTCCCACACATATTTTCTTTTAAGGTGTGTTCCCCAACTCCCTATCCGTTTTTCTTTTGAATAAAATTTTTACTGTGTTCTAATTTTTAAAAATGTAATTGATGGTACATGTCAATTTTTAGAAAGCTTAGAAAATAAAGAAAAAAACTTTTAACGACCTATAATCCTACCATGTAGAAAGAACTGATTTAGTAACATTTTAAATTCTGCTTTCTAGTCAAATTATTTATTTATATCTGTTTCTCTAGATATTTAGTTAGTTGAATTACTCAGTGTATATAGTTTCCTTTTGAAGGTACTGTAATCCTAACATCTGAAATATAATCCTACAATTCTAGTATTTACAATACAACCAAGCCAGAAACAGCACGTTTTCTTTCCTTTACATAAGCATATTACAAAACATTTATTAAAGATATCTGACTATACTTCTCATACTGAAAACATATTTCAAAAATTCTTAATGATGACCCTGAGTCAATCTCAGAAAGAAGCAACCTATGCTCTGAGGACTGGGAAGCAATGACTTACAGTTCAGATGAAGCTCCTGCAGTTGCTCCCTGGGTCCCTTTTCCAATCTGATCCTTCTTTTTACCCTTCTTTCTTCCTCGGTAGTAAGAACGTTCACGCATTGGTAGCCATCTTTCTGGATCTGGGGTCACTTTTGGGTCATAATTTTTAGGCAGTTTTCCTGTGTAACAATTAATTGATAAAGAAATGAGAGATCTGTCCATAATGTTTTCGAGATAGTTTGTTTAAACACTGTGTCCAAACCTGGGAATAAATAACATTAAAACTGATATAAACTTATCTGAGAAAGTTTCATTTGTATAATCTAGCGGGGGAAAAAGGACTTATTTCTAAGCATGACACAAAATTCAGAAGGCATAAAAAGATTTCATAGATGTATCTGTATAAAAAAATTTAAATTTTCATTTGGTAAAAGATAATTTTTAAGAGAAATAACAAAACAAGAACACATTTGCGTACTATGTAACAGAGTGAATTAATATTCTTAATATAGAATGAGTTCTTGATAATCAGTAGGTAAATCATGTAAAGAAAATGTGCATAGCTGTAATTAGAGTAAGCCAAGAAAAATAAAAGTCATTAACCATGTGAAAAGATGCATGACCTCACTAAGTAAAAATAATAAGGATAGGGCTTCCCTGGTGGTGCAGTGGTTGAGGGTCCGCCTGCCGATGCAGGGGATGCGGGTTTGTGCCCTGGTCCGGGAGGATCCCGCATGCCGCGGAGCAGCTGGGCCTGTGAGCCATGGCCGCTGGGCCTGCGCGTCTGGAGCCTGTGCTCCGCAGCGGGAGGGGCCACAACAGTGAGAAGCACGCGTACCGCAAAAAAAATAAATAAATAATAATAAGGATAGGGGAGTTCCCTGGTGGCCTAGTGGTTAGGATTCCAGGCTTTCACTGCCATGGCCCAGGTTCAATCCTTGGTCAGGGAACTGAGATCCCATAAGCTGTGCAGCATAGCGCCCCCCGCAAAAAAAAAAAATTAAAAGATAAAAAATTCTATATTAAAAAGCGTAATATGCAGTGTTTGTGAGATAGTGGGCAACTCTCAAACACTATGGCAGAAGCATATACTAGTATAGCCTCTGTAGAGAGCAAATAATTGGCAGTACCAGTCAAAATTTATACTTTTAGAAATCTATCCTGCAGAAACTCCTAAGTCACAAAGCTATATATGTGTAAGAATACTCTCTGTGATATTCTTGAAAACAGCAAATTCTATATTTAATAATTTGGAAAAACATCTGCACAATATAGTCTAAAGTAGAAGATTAAAACAAATTATCTTGATTTGTTTATATCAGTTTTGCAAAAATATTAATTGAGCATGTAAATGTGTATGTGTTTCTATATACAAAAAAAGTTAAGTAATTATCTCTGGGAGAATGAATTTGGGGTAGGGAATTTTCCATTCTTCATGCCATTCTATAATGACAGAAGTCTGTTACCTTTATTTTGTTTTTATTTTCTTTTGTTTTTATAATGAGCATATCTCTTGTAAATTAAAAAAAATACTCATCTGGAAACCACAAAAATAGAAAAGAAACTGAAACTGGAGGTTACTGATACCTATAGTTATCAGCTATTTCCTTGCAGTATTACTAATAAATAAAACAACATGAAACAAATACTTTAGTTTTTACCAGTTTCCAAGTACAGTGATAAAAGTGAAGAACTAGTAAGACTTGTAGGTAAAGACAGTGGAGTGAATGCAACATTGGCTTCTGCACTATCCAAAACTCCACTAAAATAGTAATAAACCCATTAAAAGGAAGAATAGGAGAAAAGATATTTTCAGTAAAATTCTAGAAGCTGGAAAACAGATGGAGGAGTGGTAATAAATTTAGCAGATTTGGGAAACCTGAATCCTTGATTTTGCAGTAAGCAAAATCAAGAAGCAAACTGATTTATACCACAGACTTCCCAAAGACTTGGCAACAGGTAGGTGGTTCCAGGGATATCCTCTGACTAGTTGAAGCCAAGCATGGTAATTCCACCCTCTCTTGCCTTGGATTAAAATACGTAAGCCAATCAATGCATGGCATTCCTCTGGTTAATGGTTCAGGGCTCGACACTGACCTATATTGGCCCAATCAGGTTAATGGGAAAGACTTGCCAAATGCAGAGGCTCTCTTTACATCCTGCTGGATATAAATGACAAGTATATGGCTCTGTTTCCAACAAACATCTGATTACTCTAATGGGATTCATTTTTGTGTACAGGAGAACAAAGAGATACAACTACTGGATAAACTAACCCTGATACAACCTTCCTCTACACTGCCAGTTTCATAAACAGTAAATTTTCTTAAGCCAGTTTCACGGAGTTCTACGGTACTTGTAGCCAAAAGCGCTCTAATGTAGAAGAGCTTACTGTGTGCCAGGCACTAAGAGCTTTACATGTAGTATCTTATTTAATCCTATGAGGTATATACTATCATATTCCATCTTACAGATGAAAAACTCAGGAAGGTATGTTAACCTGTTCAGAGTCACAGTGAAAGAGCAATGTTACTAGAGCAACAATTTGAATTCAGGCACTCATAAACTTCAGAATTGCACTCTTTAAAGTTATAAATTTAAGTAAATGTTAGCTATAGTCAAGACAAAAACTCAGTTTCAAAGATATGAGAGTTTGTCTGAAGATTTCTATGTAAGGCCAAACTCAAGCTTTTACCTTATAGAAAGAAATCTAAAGATTAAAAAAAAAAGCCTTACCCTTCTTTTTTTTCTTCTTTTTTTTCAAATCTCCCTGTCTATAAAGAGAAGAAAAATCATTATCATCATTGTGATAAAATACTTATAGAGCATTAAGCATGTGCAAAAGAGTGAGCTGGGTACTTTGTCACAAAGGTGTTTAAGATTTGGTGTCACCTCACCAAAGCTAATAAACCAGTTGGGATATTAATTCAGGTTAAATTTAATCAAGCTTCAAACACCGTTACTTTTTGGAAGGTGCTTTAGAAAAGAGGGGTGACAACTGTTTTCAGAAAATAGATATCATTTACACTGGCACATATTAAGTCTATGTAAAAAGGTAAGAAATCTGTACAAGCACAAAAATCTATTATAGTTCTGTGCTAAGTTACCTTATACTTGGCAAAACTAGAAAACAGATAATTTAAACTCTTTGCCAGAAGAACATGTAAAGGTATCATAAATGCAAAGAATATTTCTGGGAGGATACGCAAGACAAGTAACATTGGTTGTGGCCTTGGGTGGGAAGAGGGCAGACAGGGGTGGGAGGAAGACCGTACTTTTTTAATCTTTCAGGCTTTGAACCTTGTGAGTTTATTGAATTTTTTAAGTAAGTAAAATCTTTTTTAAGTACACTGACAAAAAATAAATAAAGGTATTGAAAGAGCATAAAAAGTCAGGGGAATACTTCAAAATAACTATTAAGTACTCTGACAGCTATACTCTGACAGCTACAGTAGAAAAGAGGAAGACATTTTAAAAATCCCTCTGGATATACTCATGTGATATACCTCTACGGGAACTATGAAACAGTGAACTAAAAAGATAAGACAGCAACAATGTCTGCCCAAATTTCATTCTACCAAGTCATTCAATTGTGAAAGTTCTTTTAGGGAACCCTGAAGAATAAGAAATGCAACATACAGCATCTTACTTTAGAGCTTCATCTCTCACTCAGACTATGCAACAGTCTTCTGAATTGTCTCCCTACAAATCATACTACACAGCCATATCTGCAATTTCCCAAAGACTCTCTGCCATTTCTTACTTCTTTGTCTTTGCTCACATTTTGCCCATCTCATCCTCATCTTCCTCCAGAGTCAACACCGTCTCCTCCTCCATGAAGCCTCTCCTAACCTCCCACCATGCCCAGGAAGGACTGACTATTCCCTCTGGTGAACTCCTCTATGCTTGCACTATCACAGCACGTGCAACCTTTATTTCAAATACTGCTTAAGTATATTTCCTTCTGCTGGACTGAAGTTCTTTTCAGGGCAAGGACAATGATTTATTTTTGTCACCCACATAGTGTTAACTTCAAAACAAACTACACCTTTTTATATATCCAAAAGTCAACATAAAATAAAGGGCATTAATAATGCCTAATGAGGGCTTCCCTGGTGGCGCAGTGGTTTGAGAGTCCGCCTGCCGATGCAGGGGACATGGGTTCGTGCCCCGGTCCAGGAAGATCCCACATGCCGCGGAGCAGCTGGGCCCGTGAGCCATGGCTGCTGAGCCTGCGCGTCCGGAGCCTGTGCTCCGCAACGGGAGAGGCCACAACAGTGAGAGGCCCGCATACCACACACAAAAAAAAATAATAATAATAATAATAATGCCTAATGAAAATACTGTGCTGAAACTGAGAAGCTTTAAAGTCAATGTACATCTTAATAATTGTCTAATGGCAAAGATAAAGACGATTAAAAGATTAGAAAAGAACTGTATGTTCTTACTAATTACCCAGCCCTGTTTTGGAAAAGGAAAAAAAAATTACTGAAAATATTTAAGTACACATTGTATGAAAATCTCCTAAGACCTGGCTTGAATTCATTATTTTGGAGTTCTTGATAAGGCTTGAAATTGGGATCATGATAAAATGAAATGTGGAACAATGTAATATCTCTGAGACTCCAATTTCTTATTTAACTTTTAAAAATCTATTAAGAGGATGGTAATACCTTTTTAACAAACACAGAGTTCATAATGAAGTCAATCATATACTGTTGCTGATATATATATATTTTTAATTATGAAAAACTAGATTTCAAAAGTCATTCAAAAAAAAGAGAAAACTGAAAAATTATGAAAGTCACAAAACTGGGGAAGTGCTATATCTCTTCCACTCTCTATTCATCCTGAGTCAAAAATAGAATCTTAAAACAGTTTATTTAGTAGGCCTCTGCTATTTTTGAGATGACAATGTACGAAAACAAGAAAAGAATTGGAATTTGACTTCTTATAAGTTATTGAAGCTGGCTAACTTTCCTCCAAATCAGCAAAATAAACCTTATCTGAAATTTGGTCTAGAATTCTAAATGATGTACTAAATGTACATCAATATCTCACAGGTAAATAAAGTAAGACACATCCAGCCTACGGAATACTACTCATAAAAAGAATAAAATATGTCTACATTGAGAATATGGGAAAATCTCTAAAAGACTTATTAAATGAAAGAAAATTCAAAGACAGTTAAATACAATATAATCCCATTTCTATATAAAAAAAATCTAATCTAAGAAAAGTATTTCTACATCAGCTCTGTATGCAAACACGAAGAAAAAGATCTGGAAGTAAACACACTAAATTAGTATCAGAGGTAAATTGTGGGTGGGGAGGAGGAGGGGAAACAAGGACAAAAAGCTGGGCACAGCACAAGAGAAGGGAAAAGAAACAAAGTGGACTTAAACTTTATTCACATGGAATTTTTACGAGAGTGCATTTTTTATTCCTTATATAACTTAAAATCAGCATTAGTGAATGTTACAATGAAAAACATTACCCTTGCTCCTTTGGTTGACTATCTCCAGCAACTTTTCCACCCTTCTTCCGAATGTACGTAGCACCAGGAGAATTTTCAAGAGCCTCCACATCTACTTTTAGAGACATACTATCTGATGAAGGCAAGTGTTTACTAAGGCTGGGATAGAACAAGAGTTCAGGAACACAATATATACACATATATATGTTTGGATCTATCACTGTATTTTTCAGGCACATTGATCAATAAATTCTCATTTTTGCTTTTACTAGTTAGAGGAGGGGTTTTGTTTGTTGAAATTTATAACAAAAAAGCCCTGGTCAAAACAGGTAAGGGAAGGGATTTATTGCACTACTTGGGAGCTGTCTAGAACAATCAAAAGGATACGCTTTTGCCTTCTCAGGATCTACAAGTGAGTAAGCAGAAATAAGCTGTGCCAGGGTGTGAATATCTTTTGGATTTTGTCTAAAAGAAGAAATAAGAAAGTCACTAAACAGTTTATAAAACTGGAGAAAGTAACATAAACAAGCAAAATAACTCTCTCATATCAAATAAAACTTGGATTTCTGCACCTCCACCTTTCAGAGCTTACTTCCATAGCTGTTCTAGGTCACTAATTGCCTCCTTCTTCCGTCCATATTTGAGTTTGAAGTTTGCAGCTTCTCTTATCAAGGACAAATGAGCAGGAGATTTGGGCTATAGGTTCAATAAAGAAAGAAAAAAGTTTTAAGCTAAATATCTAGCAAGTCAATGAAGTTATATTCATTAGATCTTTAAAATGGACCTATCTGTTAGATTTCTCATCTTAAGTTTTACTGAATGCACGAAACAACAAAAAGAAATTCACACACACACACACACACAGAGGGATAGACAAATTAGTACAAGTGAAGACCAATTTATGCATTTGGTATACAACCCATCTCTATTTAGATTGTCTTGTCTACAACTAGAAATATTGCATAACCAAATCTTAAAGTTACGTCACTATAGTTCTCAAACATTAATTTGACACGATACTTCCTAGAACACTGATACCTCTTCACTGCTAATAGTGCTAACAGTATTAACGCCCCCTGCATGTATGTATATCTGTAAGTTGGATATTGCCTATGCAAAGACCCATACTGGAAAAAACGAAGATGTTTCTATTAGATAGAGATATACAATTATTCTATGTACTGCCATTCTACCAAGTACTACCATCCACGGGCTCTCTAGCCACTAAAGATGAGCTCTCTTATACACAAGCACATACAATTAATATTCTTATTTCTTGAGATTACACACACAAACACACATACATACACTCAGGAAGGAGCTTCAGAAAATATAACTGAGCTTTTTTTTTTTTTGGTAGCCATTTCTTTCTTCTAATAACTTTATTTGGATCTGGTATACTTAAAAACTGAGTGACAGTCTAAGAGCATTCCATTTTTTAAACAGTGAGTTGAAGTGTTTCAATTCTTAATTTTGAGTTCACTGCTGCAGCTTTTTATTCTTATGCAAAAATGTACCCTCATAACATTTTACTCCATCTTTTTACCTGATGGTTTTGATACCACTGGATAGCTTGTGTGAAGACCTCAATGGCACTGTCAATATCTTCCTCATGGCTGTACATTGTCACTAATGCAGACACCTACCCAGCCAAAGGTATAAATTAGTGAACAGAATTCCTCCTTCCCTCTCAGAATAAACTTTTTGAAAATGAATAACGTTAAAGAAACAGCAAATAAAGGTTGTTAGGCTCTGTGCTAGTACCTAATTCATCATAAAAATTGCTAATGCATAACTAGAAATACCATGAACAACAATGGTGTTTTCCAAACACAAAGGTGATTATCTGTAAAAAAAAAATACCCCCCCTAAAGCTCATTCACAAATGGTTTATTACCAGTACACAACAAGGTAAATACAGAAATTGAGAAGAAGCACTTAGAAAATTAGTTTATATGATCACTGAGGTGCACACACTAGAGAGGCTAAACTTGCATGTGGCCTCCACTACATGAAGCCAGTGAAAGCTTGCCTAGTGTGCTGGAGGGACAGCAAAGAGGCCCATGTAACTGGAGTGGAGTGACAGGGGGAGGAGCCATAGCCAGATGAGAACAAAAAGGAAACAGAAACAAAAAGCCAGATCATTGAGGAAAATCAATAAAATTAACAAACCTCTGGCTAGACTAATTAGAAAAAAAAGATAATAGGGACAAAATGTCCTACAGATATTAAAAGGATAAACAGGGAATATCTGAACAACTTTCATGCCAATAAATCCAACAACCTAGATGAAAGATTACTGTTAGCCATATATTATATTTGATTCTAACATAATCACAGCCCGGTCTTAAAGTATGATTCTTCAAAAGAGAAAACACTACCATAATACTATTATACATTTATTGAGTGCCATTTGTAAACAAGCTGTGTTGGAAAATGAAACAGTCCCTGTACAATAAATGTACATACCACCACTACAGAATGTCTTTACTTCGAAACAGATGTGCTCACAGCTATATTAGTGATCTAAACCTGTGATGCTTGAATAATCAGAGAACTAAAAACTAAATTCGTAGGCCATTATTACCAAATTGTTTTAACTCAAAGAAATCACACTGAAGACATGATAAAATAATAGGCTAAGAAATTCCCTATATATGTCTTAGGATATTTAAGGTTGGCTTTCAAGTGGTAATATAAGGCCTAAACAGTTCCTGACACATTTGACTAAATAATAAATCAATGCAAAGCAGAGCATAAAATGTAATTAAATTTACACCAGAAAGCTATTATTTTAACTACAACTTCTACATTTTGAATAAAGAAATAAGCAGAAATTAAAGTGAAAACAAAGAAATATCAGACATACCAATGAACTATTAATTCCATTACTTTTTCAGTCTTAAAATATTTTAGTCATAAACTCACCATGCCTGGTTTATGCTTTAACTCCTCTATGCTTCTCAATATCAAACATGCTTTGGAAATATTACCTTAATAGAATAAAAACAAAATCAGCATCACATTGAAGAAAGCATCTCACGGAGGAAAAAAAAGATAAAAAATTTAAGAGTCATATTTGGTAACATCTCTAAACACTCAAGCTTTGGGATCTTGGGAATATGTATTCTATTTATTCATTTTACAAACAAAGGAAATTAAATCCTAAAGAAACAATGTATCTTGCTTATGCCCACAAAGTTAATGGCAGAGCTGCTACCAGAAAAGAAGTCTCCCAGCTTCCAATCTTTTGAGTTCTGCTTCTCCCTTTTCAGAGTGTAACTTAAAGGTAGGAGTCCTTCCCTAAAGGCCTTGAAATTGTTACTGTAGATATGAGTGCAATGGATAGTTTCCTACAATGTTAAAGTCTGATTTTCTACTCATTGCAAACCTCAATAACAAACCTTCCAAAGTCTTTAAAGACAAAACAAAACAATAACCATGACAGACTCATTCTCAGTAATATTAGTATGATAAATAATCCTCACAAAAATAAACTGAAAACTGGATGAGAAAACAAGATACAGAGGAAAGCAAGAAAAAGAAGAAAGAGAGGTGGGAAAAGGAAAAAGAAACAAAGGAGGAAGATAAGAAATGTGAAAATAGGGTAGCTATCAGGTCTCAACCTGATTTTCATTACTACCCACTGAGGTGCCTTTTTAGACATTGATTTTTCCTAATTGCCAACTCCTCTCCCCTCTACCCATGAACTTTTCATTTTAGCCATCACAATATCTAAGATTTTTTTCAATCCTGTGCACCAAACCAGTGATCACCCCCACTGAGAATGTATGGTCTACACCAGAGCTGTCTGATGGAACTTTCTGTGATGATGGAAACATCCTCTATCTATGCTGTCCAACTACCCACATGTGGCAATGAAACTTCTGAAATGTAGCCAGCACAACTGAGGAACTGAATTTTAAATTTAGTTTAATTTTGGGACTTCCCTAGTGGTCCAATGGTAAGGAATCCACCTTGCAATGCAGGGGACGCGGGTTCCATCCCTGGTCAGGGAACTAAGATCCCATACGCCACAGGGCATCTAAGCCCATGCGCCACAACTACTGAGCTCGTGCACCTCATCTGGAGAGCCTGCGTGCTGGAAACTACAGAGCCCACACCCTCTGGAACCCGCACACCACAACTCAGAGCCCACATGCATTGGAGCCTGTGTGCCACAACTAGAGAAGAGAAAAACCCCTCACGCCACAACTGGAGAAGCCTGTGTACCACAGCAAAGAGCCTGTGCACTGCAATGAAGGATCCCACATGCTGCAACTAAGACCCAACACAGCCAAAAAAATAAATTAATTAATTAATAAAATAAATAATAAATAAATCTTTAAAAAATAAATTCCGTTTAATTTTAATTTAAAAATAGCTACATATGGATAGTGGCTACCAGATAGGGACAACACAGCTCTAGATACTCAACACTGGTTCAAAATTATAAACAAAAAATTGTCAGTTCTCTGTAAGATTCAAAAACACGAATTCTCATTAAATTTCCTTGCCTCTTCTCTACCAAAAATATGGGTTATAGAGTATAAATGAAGAATAAAGGGCTAAGAAATTTTGAAAACTAGGAAGCAAAGTAACTCTTAATTCATGCAAATACTACCAAGTGACAGATATAAGCATTTCTACACATGACGTACACAGGAAATTCAAGTACAGAACAGAGGAATTCTATGCTTCTACAGACTTTCAAGGCATGGATTGAGAAACATTCTAACAATTTAGGAATTAATCCAAGAAAAGGCCTCCTAACTTATTACGAAATCTGTTGGAGTTCACACAATCTAGCTTAATATTTGAAACAGCATTATGCTTCACTATTATGCAAAAAGTTTTAAAAATCACATAGCCCACAACTACTTCAGAATCATTCCAATCATATGTTTTCTTTAACAGGATTATTTTAATCATAATGAAATAATCATGAATACCTTGGGAAATTTTCAGCTGTGCCATGGTCAGCTTAATTTCAGCAGCGTTTTCTGGATGCTGATCTGCAAATTCCTAGAATTTTTTTAGTTGGGGAAAAAAATCA
Organism: Mesoplodon bidens; assembly: GCF_964165515.1. NCBI lineage: Eukaryota > Metazoa > Chordata > Mammalia > Artiodactyla > Ziphiidae > Mesoplodon > Mesoplodon bidens. The sequence goes on from NC_138176.1 coordinate 136,002,619, forward strand.
CATTTACACAACTAAGCGCACATATTCTAATTACTTATTTCAGCCTCATTAAATTTTTTTAAATTAATTAATTTATTTATTTATGACTGCATTGGGTCTTTGTTGCTGTGTGCAGGATCTCTCCATCACTGTGAGAGTCCATCACAGACTCTCAATCACTGCGCCACCAGGGAAGTCCCCTCATTAAATTTTTAAATCCAGTTTTGAAACATTAAACTTCTGGTTTCAGGTCAAAATTTTAAATTTGGAAAAATTTTATTCGACACCCACTTTGCTTAAAATTGTGCTCTGAGGGCTTCCCTGGTGGCACAGTGGTTGAGAGTCTGCCTGCCGATGCAGGGGACGTGGGTTCGTGCCCCGGTCCGGGAAGATCCCACATGCCGCGGAGCGGCTAGGCCCGTGAGCCATGGCCGCTGAGCCTGCGCGTCCGGAGCCTGTGCTCCGCAACAGGAGAGGCCACAACAGTGAGAGGCCTGCATACCGCAAAAAAAAAAAAAAAAATTGTGCTCTGAAAGAAACTGCAATAATGTCAAGTCTCTAGGAAGTCGCCAGTAGAGAAATAATAATTAAAATTACTACATAGATTTTTCTTTTTCTTTTTTTTAAAAGAAAGATACTCAAAAAAAAAAATGACGACTCCTTACTGAGGATCCCTGCTTGGCAACTTTGCCCCTCAGGATGGTCCTAATTTTATGTTGTCCAACTTCCCAATGTAGTCTACTTCAGGAAATTCGAATGTGATTTAATGTTTGGTTTAGCTTAATTAAAAACCAAGTCAGTATCTCTGTAATCGTTTGAGGTTTTGGATTGGGACTTACTAGAAAATACATTATTGAAAAAGGGGCTAAGCATGTTCTGGTATTTTAAGTCTAAAACAAACCGTTAACTAGTGTTACATCTATCTCCAAATGAAAAGCATTCTTCGGAGTTTATAGCAAACATTTACTAATACAAATTTATATAAAACAAAGCTGCTGCCCAAGAATTAACTAAAGTGACACTCTGGCATGTGTACAGTGGTATATTACCTATTAGTTTTCCCATGAAATTTACAAGCTTGTATATTATTATAATAATGAAAATAAAACAAGGCTACAACTACCTGACATCTCATTAAAAATGCAAGTAATTGTTTTACCTGAAGCAGCTCTATGGCTTTTGTGTGCTGCTTTTCACGGCAGAGCTGGGCAGCTTGGATTAACACAGGAAGGAGATGCTCAGGACTTTGGGACTGTAAACTGGCGGATATTTTGCGACATTGTTCTGCCTAAAAGACAGTATTTCCCCCCCACAAAAATAAGCTGGTTAATTAAATCAAACATTAAGTGAATGACCAAAAAGAAAAGAAGGATGGGGAGGTGGAAGGAAACCAGTTGAAACAAAATAGTAAGTGAACAACTACCTAGGGTAAGAGAGGTTGTTAACAGTATCCTCAATTTTTTCCTGAAAGAAAAATATTTCCATTTACTGAATGTAAGCTATGAGTTCTTAAAGCATTTAGGAAAGAATAAGTCCTAAACATTCATTTGGATGCTTAAATTGCAGAATTTTGTTTAAAAAAAACCAGGACACATCAAGTGTCAGCCTTTGCTTCAAAGCAACAAAATGTACAGGTATTTCTTGCTACAGTATTTAGGAACAACTTGACTCAGTTCTAAATAATGAAAATGTTACTGCCTCTCAGTCCCCCACTGAAAACCTCTGCTCTAGAAGAGTATAAAATCATAATTTAATTAGAATTTACACATATTGGAGTCAGAATTGCCCTTCTTATTTATAACTTGATGTGATTACGCACAAACTAAACAGATGGGTCTTAAGTTTATAATCATGATCAGCATCTTTGATGATTTTTCCTTTAATTCAGAGAAATTAGAAATAAGGTAATGAGAGAATTTTCTCATTTACAGCAGTGAACAGTGTTTTCTTCTTAAAAGCCACCACTGCAGACCTTTACAAAGAACTGGGCAAATTACTTACTTAACAGATAAAATCTATGATACATGACCTTCTGAAGACTACATGAGCCTAAGACAAAATATAAGCAAAAATATAAACAGACTGGACTGATACACCCACTATGCCTCATGTGCCATACTCCAAAAGGTTTAGCCAGGGGAACCAGAGGTCTGTTGCCTACCTGGTTTGTGTACATAGCAAGTAAAGCTTTGTTAAATTCTATAGCTTGCAGTTGTTTCTTGGAAAGCTTAAACTCCACTCCTTCTGCATTGGTTAATTTCACCTTCTTCTTGGAGTCAAAGACATTTTGGTCCTGACAAAGAAAAGTTCATTCACCATTAACAGCAATCTCAGACTTCAACTCTTTTAACACTCCAAGGCCTTATTCCTCTTTCATTTCGTTATTTTATGTAAACACAACAAGAGAGCTTGGAAGATAATACACCTACCTGGCTGGGGTGCCTATGCTCCTAAGGTACATATAAATTTGGCTTGCTTTCTTGGTTTGGTTTTATCTTTCTACTATTAATTGCTTTTTTTTAGCTTTTTGATGAAAAGTACAAAGGGACTACACAAATCTTACAGTAGAAATTAGGACTACAACGATACCTAAATTTGTAATTTCTACAAACTATCTTTAGAATTTAGATGACAAATGAGGAAAGTAACTTATTCCTCTCTGACATATTGTCATACATAAGCAAATGGAATGGAATAAGAATGGAAGACAATTAAGTCACACTGCACCCTGAGAAGGACAAAAAGGGCATCTAAGTGTCTACTATGTGCACAGTATTCTAACTTTGTTAAATATTATTTGCAAATATGTGTTACCACTGTGCTTTTTAAACCATGTCTTCTACTAGTTTAAAGACTAAAAGGAGGCAAAGAAGAAATCTAAAATAAATTCAACTTTTCACTGTGAAGCTCCAAACCAATGTGAAATTATTTTAAATGTACAGCAAGAAACTGGCTTTCATATAAATCAATCCTCAAGAAACCATATTTCTAGTTGGTACCCCTATGTCACTATTTTAGTACTTAAACTCACCATGCATGCCCCTGCCAGACTTCTCTTAAACTTTACTACCATGACACTTATTAACATTTTTGATTTTTCAACATCTCCCACACCTTATTATTCAATGTAACCTTTTTTTTTTTCTTAACTAGCCAGCATGTATGTATCCTCATATCTTTTGCTCTCTCACTTTCCCTCCATAAGTCATTTGCTTATGCTGTTGCTTAACCTTCAAACCATATCCCTCCTTCATGGCTCTACTCAAATTAGCCAACCCAGATCTTCCTTCACCAAATACTGTAGTTACAAAGTATATAACAAGAAATTTAAATGTGAACAATTTTTTTCAACACTTGTTTTTTTTATACTATGTAATGATTAAGACCACGTTTCATATTTATTTTTGCATTTCCTATTGCATCCAGCACAATACTGAATAAAAAATTAGAAATAAATGTTAACTGAAGAAAAATTCAGTGTATAAATACACTTAGATTGAGATATTTAGTACTTCACATACTCTCCTCCCCACAATTATATATCAGATAAAAACAATTTGTCCTCACTGGCATTTCAAATTGTTCATACACATAGGCAGGTACATCTTGCTGCTAAGAGTCAAATGCCAGCATCAATTTTTGGAAACCTAAACCATGCCAATGGCCTACAACATCCTATATCTATTACCCCCCTAATGCCATTATCCTATATCTGAGAACCCTCTGAATTTCTGCTATAGGGGGAGAGAGATACCACACAGGCCTAAAAGGAGAGTGCACTGGAGTCAGAGACTAGAATCTGAATCCAAGTTCTACCTCTTAGTGGCTGTGATCTTATACAAATCACTTAACTCCTTTTAGCCTCAGATTACATTCCTATAAATTGGAGACATGTACTGCCACCTAAAAAGATAATTGTGAGGATGAAATAAGCTGGCACTTGGAAAATCACATAGCCTATCAAAAGAAACTAAATGTTACTTTTCTAATTTTCTGTTGACTTGAATTTCAAATCTGAACTTGAAATATCGTCCCATTAGAACAATGTTCCAAAAGGTGGTTAATCTGACTAGTACAGTACTCTTTAGGATTGTTTATATACGTGCTTGTAATAGTTTACACAGGGCTTGCGGGCGGGGTGGCAGAGAAAGAGAGAGAACCTGTCCATGCCTCCTTTCCCCCAAAATAAAAACCACTGGAAAGAGAAAAACTATATACGGAAAACTCGTATTCAGACTTACTAGATGAAGAAATCAAAGTCCAAACAACTTATTTCTCTAATAAGTATTCTCCATATAATGATAATAATGGGAAATAATATTATAATTATATTAATAATTATATAGAATAATAATTTTAAAAAACAATGGGAAAAGGGTAAGATTTTAAAGTCCAGGGTATGTAACTACAAAATAGTTTTATTATTTGAATATACCTTGTAGAATCATTATGAGTTAAATAAAACTCTCCATTGTGAGTTTGCTGCAACTGGACTCTGTCATGGAAAAACTTATCCTAGAACAAGGCTGGGGTAATATGCTTCCAGCAAAAAATAGTGTAAGAAAACCATGGATATTCCGTACCTTGTTAATTGTAATGATGTTATTTGCAATCACAGCTAGCAATGCTACATCTGTTGGTCTGCGAACAAAAAGCAACAGTCAAAAAGGAATAAACCTTTAAAAAGAAAACTCATACCCTATAAAAGACGCTTCATTTTAATAACCCACTTACTTTAGTTTTATTATCTGATTGTAAAGTTGCAAAGCCTCCTCTGTATGACCCTGAAGCTGCATAATATAGGCCATCTGCCCGTGGATGATGGCCAGTTCTGCCTGTGGGTCTTCTTCAGTCCCATCCTAAGCAGAAAAAGAAATATTTTTTTTTCCTGTGAGTTCTCCAAATTGATCCACATATTAACCAAGTGATCCAAACATTCAGAAGATATATCATCCTAAAGAAGACATAGAATTTTCAGGAATTTTCTTGTAGAGTCAGCTTGTTAAAATTTAGGAATAGCTACCAAAAGAGGGAAGCTTAAATGAGAATGGCAAAAAGACAAATTCTGGAAGGACATGGCGACAAGCTCAGGAATACCATTCACTGATAATTTTTATTCTCTAAAAAGCTAAGACTTAAAAAAAAAAAATGTGAAAAACAGCATACAACTTTTTACAATACCCCTAAATTCTGGAAACAATTTTCTCATAAGAAACATTTTCAAAATGCTTCACTCTTCATTCTAAAATAATTCTAATCCAAAGACTACAAAATTCTAAGTAGTAACTATCACTGTACAAAGAACTTCAAAAGCTGAAACTAATTCTGTAATTAAAGTAGCAGCTCTCTTAACTGATAGCCCAGATCAATCTATATTTTCCATTCCTTTGGAGAGGTTGACTGACGCCCACGTAGAGTGAATGCTCAAGGCTAGGAGGCTGCTATTTTTTGCCATACCAGGCGCTCCTACTCTCACCTGGTAAGCATATGTTGACCAGGAGGTCAGACTTGTTTGTTTCCAATCCCATTATGCCAGCTGTGTTTGATAAAGAAATGATAAAACTTTTAAGTATTGTAGTAAGACAAGAACTATGCATGAGAAAAGAGACTTGCTTCGATGAAAACTATGCTGAATGCTCAGAAATATTTGACAAAGGTGAGTTCCTAAAGAAAATTACTATCTAATTAGGTATGAGCCAGAAAATGAAGAAAAAAAAAAAGGACTCTGTAATGAAACTAATTCACAACTGTCTTTAAAGTATTGTTACACTTAAGAAAAAAACCCTGGGGATCATGACTGTTTGATTATGTATAGTTTATGTAAGAAATATGCATGGAATTCCTATGAATAGGACCTTACTCAAAGACCTGAGCCCTACATCTAAAACAGGAGAATGAATTTATATGAATTTAAAATGAAATGCATAAGGCATATAAAATTTTGTATTGTAATTTCTCACCCTAAGAGAGTCCACCAAATAACTGGTCAAGAGGGTTTCTGTGATTCTTATCTAATGAATCAATATCATTTCAAAAAGTCAATAAATACTACAAAGAAGGCTCCTACAAATTTATATTAGCAGAAGTGTAAAATCTGGGTTTAACCACAGTGGAATACTTACAGAGTCTTCTGATAATGAACGGCGGCAAAGATCTATAGGAGAAAATGGTTTTAAAATTAATATTGCTGGGTAACTCTCGTTTCTTTCATGTTCCAAAGAACAAGAACTAAATTCTTAGGCAGAAGATTTAAGATAATTTTAATAACAAGCAAATTTGGAATTTATCGTTAACATCAAATATATTACATAAATATTATCAATCCTTGATTACTCTAGCTCTTTGGCATTTTCTTTCACTTGTAATCCCTATGTTAAAAAAATTTTTTAAGGGAATTTAAAATATATAAATGTAACAAATGTTGATTGCAAAAAATCAATTATAGAAAAGTATAAAAATAAGGACAATAATCCTGCCACCCAAAGATAACCACTGAAGCATTTCAGCTATTTTCTTTTAATGTAAATGCACAGTTACATTTTTAAATGAAAGTGGGATAGTCTACTATTTTGAAACCTCCCTTCCCCCATTTAATATACTGTGGACATCTTTATGTTATAACACATTTACATCTACATTATTATTTTTAACATGATTATTGTTAATGACTGCATGGTAATCTACTCTGTGATTATAATAAAGTCTTCTAATAGGACAGAAACTCATGTTTCTAAATTTTTGTTCTTATGAACATCCCTTCAATTAAATTCATATATATATATATATATATATGGATGGATGTTATCTAATTGTTCCCTTATTTCCTTAAATTTCTAAAAATGAAATTCTTAGATCAAAGGGTATGAAAATTTCAAAATCTGCTATAGCACCAAACTGCCCACTGCAAAAGCCTCTATTACTTTTACATTCATACCTGCAATATATGAGGATGTCCTCCCATACCACTGTCAATACTGGGTATGATCCAGAAATTATAATTCTTAAACATATTTTTCTCCTCATGATGCTCTAACCTCTGCCCTTATTTTAACCATCAATATTTAAGACTAAAACAGACCCTGTTTCACCATTTTTCCTTCCCACCATTCATTGCAGTCCCTACAACATCACTTTTATAGCTTCCAAGGGAAATGTATGGAGAAGAAAGTCAAAATGTTTCAGGAGTTGAGACCAGACATAAGTTCTCTAATAAATTATTTTCTTTTTCACTTAATTAAGAGCTTCAAAGCATGCAGATATTGTATATAGAAACCTACTAAGTGGAGTTAAAATGTGCTTGAATAGTGTTATCAATGCATAAATGTGGCACACCATATTGTTACTATATTTGTGTACTTGTTTAATACCAATAATGATGATAATAATATTTACTGAATGCTTACTAACTCAGTTAATTTACATTTAACATTCACAGTAAGTTGTTCAAAAACCTACTCCTCAAAACTCAAACTTAAGGTTTGATGTGGTTGAAAATGGACAAGTAGACTGGCTTAGGAATAACATAGTAACAGAGGAGAGATAAGAGTCAAGAACCCAAGAGAAAGGCTAGATGGATTCTGAGAAATTTTCACTGCATCAATAATTTCCATTTAAAAACCTCCCAAAGTTTTTAACTTTTTAACTTTTGGAAATACTTTGCAAAGTTATATGCACATTACATTTACATATCATTTTAACAAACTTCCAACCTTCAGCTTTTTGCAGGATTTTCATTGCCTGGTTCAGCTGGCCTTGTCCTATCAGCGCACATGCAGCATTGTAGCACAGTTCGTGTGTGCCTTCTTGGAGACCCAAGTTCTCCTGTCACAGAGCAAAATACCAGTCAAACACTAGACAGGAATATTATGTCATGGCTGTGTAAGTACACAGAGATACTCACTGGAACTACTTTCTCCCAGTTACTTTGAGCTGCAACAACTGCTGAAAGGTTTGTTTTTCTCTCCTCATCATAATCATCTTGAGAGTTTCGGACAAGATCTCTATACACAGCCAGGCATTCATCATAGCGTTCTAATCGGTACAACTGAAGAGATAAATAGCAAGTAAAAAATCAGAGAAGACAAATATTGTGTTACATCCCTAACACCATATAAACCCTTTTTTGGAACCACCATGTAAGAAACCTAACTCAGCATAACGTGGGCAATTATTGTTTTTCCTTTACATTTTTTCAATTAGTTCTGTATGATACTAATACTTCCCGAAAGTTACTTGCAATGAATCTCTACTATATTGCATATTTGTAGGCATGATTCAGTTAGAAAAGCCATTGTACTGACCCCCATCTTGAGGTGAGGTAAGTGTCTAAGTGGGTTGTGAAAGAAAACCATTCTGTAGAAATCAACCGTTACCTAAATCTGACTTACAATGAAAAAAATTTCCCACAAGTTTACTAAGCCCCAGTAAACAGGAACAAAATTAGACGTTAACAAAAGGACTTACTATTTCCTAGTTCATTATACTGAAACTTCATTCCTCTTTTCCAGAAACCAACTATTGTATAGGGTAGTATCAAGTATACACAACATAATTCTTGCTTATTTCATTCAAGTTGTTCTTAAAGGGTGATAAGAACTGCCACTCTGGGTAAATTAGTCTGCATATATGACAGAGGTGGGTGCCCTTCATCAATATCAAAATGCTGGAATCTACCCTAAGCTAACCCAGTTTACATGAAAAGTTCGTTATAGACCTACAGTCCATGAACTTGCCCAAGTCTTTGTTAAACCAACACTACCTTTTGGGGACAATATATTCAATACATTATTTGCCCTAAACTAACATTTTAAAAAATTTTAAGAGGGTTTTGCTAGTTCTAATATAACATTTCTGTCCTCTTATCATAAATAACCCTATTTTACATTAGGCTTAATTGTATGTCTCAAAACTCTTTTAGAATAAGATATTTCCAGGGATTTCATGAACCATCTGAATTCATCCAAATTCTTATTCATCACGATTTTCTTTATTTTACACTTAGAATAAAATATCAGTTAAAAACTAAAAAGACTGTTTCAAAACTACTGGCCTTCATCTTTCCAACTAAAAAGTCCAAATTTCATAGGATAGTTCTTAATTTTCCAATTACCCTTAGGAAGTCATTCGTTCAGAGAACACTATACATGCAATTGTTCATATGAAGATCAAGGAGAGGGAATATGTTCAAACCTCAAGAACTGGTTTGGTGGCAAGTTTTATGGAGCATCAGGATGGGCTGGGGTTCCTCATCCCTGCTCCTTGCTATAGGCAGAATCACGTTCACGCAGGACGACTGTCAAACAGGGATTTTAAAGCAGTAATTACCACTTGTCCATAAAGCTCCTTTAGTTTGTCTGTCTGCTGGTTGGCACTTTCTATTGTCTTCAAGGCATTCTCAATTCTGTTCAGCCTGTACTCACAGTATGCCTTCTCGAAGGAAAGAGAGTTACTGAAAAAGGAAAAACCAATGTCTGATTATTAGCTAACACTGCAGAGCACCCACTATAAGCCAGCCACTGCTCTAAGCACACTTGATACATATTATTTAATCCCCATTAACAACAAATGACAAAGGTTAGCGACTTGTCTAAAATCAGACAGCTCATAAGTGGCAGAAAATATGACATCCATTTCCCTAGGCTTTCTTGCTTTCATGGATATTCTTATTAGAATCACTGGCCTTTGAAACGAAAATATAAGAATGAAATCCTGAATTAGCTAAAAACTGTTTCAGATATAAAGACAATCTGAACATTGTTTTAAATGGGTTGTTATATAGAAGTTTCTTAAATCCATTTAAGAACCTATGATAAGCCATATAATGCTACTCTAACTTGTCAAGAAGCAAATAATTAGCAAAGAAAAAGTAACTAGAAATCTTAAAAGAACATAGCACTTATAATCAAACAACTGGTAAACAGACAACTACAAAAACACTACTTACATACATAGACTTAAAAATTCATCTACATTAATGTTGCATATGAAACATTTTGAAGTTTCAACCATAATCTGTGAGGAAAAATAAACATCAAGCAAATGGCAACATCCTTTATTCACCTAACAAAAAATTATTTGAAAATTTCCCTCTCTCACAAAATGGCCAAAAATCAAAACACTGAATTTTAGCATAAACATGTTTACTAGTAGAAAGCAGTGTCCCTTTTATTACCCTTTTATTTTTAATAAAGTTTAAAAATTTGTTTTTAATCTGTAATACATGCAGTTGGCCCAAGTAAAAAAAAACAAAAAGGTATACACTGAAAGGGTTTTACTCCCACTGTTATTCAAATCTACTCTGTTCCCCTCACCTCCTACAAGTAACTATTTTTATTCATTGTTTCTCCATTTATTGTTTGTCTTTGCAAATACAAAAAAATACACATGTAAATTCTTATATCCTCCTTTTCTTATACAAAAGGAAGTATACAATATACTGTTCTGTACCTTATAAACATTAAACAATAAATATGCTGCAACCTTCATTTCAACACACATTTCTTTTGGGGCTCAGGCATAACTGTAAAGAAAAATGAAATTACAGTACCAATTCAGATTATAAGTTCACGTTTCATAAAATGATAAATTAAATAAGTAAATGAAAAAGATTAAGAATAATAAAAAACTGCTGTAGGGCTTCACTGGTGGCACAGTGTTTAAGAATCCACCTGCCAATGCAGGGGACACGGGTTCGAGCCCTGGTCCAGGAAGATCCCACGTGCCTCCGAGCAACTAAGCCCGTGCGCCACAACTACTGAGCCTGCACTCTAGAGCCTGCGAGCCACAACTACTGAGTTCATGTGCCTAGAGCCTGTGCTCCATAACAAGACAAGCCACCGCAATGAGAAGCCGGCGCACTGCAACGAAGAGTAGCCCCCGCTCGCCGCAACTAGAGAAAGCCCACACACAGCAATGAAAACCCAACGCAGCCAAAAATAAATAAATAAATAAAAAGTAGATTGGAAAAAACTGCTATATATTCTAAAGGCTGCTAAAGAACTCTGACACTGAAAGATCATGGCCTAAAATCATACTCACCTAAACAATTCTCAAAGGAGGTAGGCACAGAGGTCAGCTAAGACTGCCATACCATCCTAGAGGCCTCGACTAATACTCCCTACCCTATATGTTCTGCCCTCTCTGCTCTTTTTTTTAAATTAAACTTCTGCTGAGTTGTTCTCCCTATGTCCTCCAAGAAATCTTGTGACTCTTGTTTATGCCCCACATCCCTCCAGTTTCCCTTCCTCTTAGTGGTTCAAAGGGAAGACAGGGGTAAAGAAAAGGCTCCTTAAGGCAGAAAAGAACAAAAGTTACTATGGCTCTTTCCAGTTTCAGAAGCACCATTGGCAGGCAAAAGGAAAAAAGAGGGGAAAGAAAGAAAAAGGTCAAAAATCATTGAATAGTGGGGGAAAAAACACGGAAATGGTTATAGCTATGGTAAACATGCACAAACAACTAATTAAATCACTTACTTGGCAAACACTTTGGTGTGAGTATTGATGACATTCAAGGCTTCCTTGAAACTTCCATTCTGGATAAGGCACACAACTTTACAGTGTAGGGCAGTTACATCATCCTTGTTGATCTGCAGTACTGGACAGCAATTTTAGGAAAGCAATTTTTAAATCCATCCCCTTTCCACATTTCCCATCTCAGGAAGCTACATTTCCAATTTTATTGCAGCAGAAATGATTAGTTGAAACATTTTTTTAAATGACTGATCTTTAAGTTAAGAAGTGACAATAAGGAGAGTTAAGGTAGACTTTCCAGTGAGATAGCTTCCCAAGATGCATGTACCAAAAAAGTAAAGTGAGATAAAGAAGCAAGAATGAAGTTGTTTTCTACTGCTTTTTCATCCGCAATGCATGCTATATCCTACATATTTCATTACTTCACAGGGAAAGAAAAAAGTTCACATAAAACTTGGCAGCAAATGACTTAGGTTTGAGTACAAGCTTGTCACTAAATGCCTTGAGGTCTTGGACAAGTCATTTGATTGCCAAATCTCAACTTTCTGATCTGCAAAACGAGTATGAAAGCATTACCTATTTTACAAGGTTATTAAAAAATTACATGAGAATATTTTGAAAAAATCTATAAGCTGTAAAGTATACAAACATAATTTGTTTTGCTGGCAATATTTCCAAATACCATTCAAAATTTCCCTTTTCAGCTAATATAACTAAAGAGAAGTGCAAGGAAGGAGTCAGATGCCCAAATTTCAATGCTAAACAGCTGTTCAGTGTCCAAATGGCTAGGATCACTCCCCTTGCACCTGGGCAACTATAGGAATTCAAATTTCAGTCTAAGAATCAGAGTAATTTCTATCAATTAAGAAAAGATATATTGGAGAACTGACAGCCCTTGCTGATTAAACAATTCCTGCACAATACTTACTACATTGCTGATTAATATTGGCTGCAGGCCTACCAAAGGCCAAAGTTAATTCAAAACAAGTTTAACAATCAAATAATTATCATTAGTAGCTATTCTCCTCAACGTCTGAAATCACCAAAAGTTCACTGTGGGCACAATCATTTCTTTTCACATTAACCCAGCAATAGTTTGCTGAAAATTCACACTTGTACGTTACAGACATACCATGTATGTTATTACTTCTTTCAACAGTCAAACCCTGTCCTGGTAATTACATTTCCAAATCTAACAAATACAGGCAACACCTTCAATAAAGAATTTAGCACGACAGAGAACATTAAAAAGCATGGCCGTATTACAGTTAGGCAGTAAAGGATAAAAGAATATAATGAGTTGAACCTCACACCGAAGACAGTTCACTCAAAATGATCAGTTACCGGGCAAAAAACAGGATTAACATTTGTCTTTGCAACGTTATTGCAAATGTTGGTGCTTTCACACACACATTTTCTGGTCTAAGGACGCTGGACGCATTCTATCTGTGGGAATGACAGGCCTAACATCCAGATCCAGCCCTTCCCTCTACCCTGAGTCTGTACAGCTTCCACCTTGTCAGCGCCAGGTTCCAAATTACGTGTCCCAGGCAGGTTCCTCCCCCCGCTGCGGCCCAAGAGAAAAAGCTCCCTCAGCAATACTGTCTTGATCACTCCGCTATAAGGAAAGCGAAAAGGAGGCAATGTGGAGGTTTTGCGAAATAAGGCGTGAAAACAACAGAGTAAAATAAGAAAGCAGTTTGGAAGAGACGTCGGGAGCTGCGGTCTCTTTAAATCCCTCCCTCACTTTCTGCGTGTGTGGGGTGGGGGGTAAAAACGGAAGTACACGTGGCTCTAAGCCACCCAGGACCCAGGGCTGGACGTGGGGAGCGGAGGCACCGCGACCCGCGCCCGCTGGGCGTTCGGGCCCCAGCGGCGGGCGGCTGGGGTCGCCCTTCCCGCTGTCTGCTCGGAGGTGGTCGAGCGTTACGGAAGGAGGCTGCATCCTCCCACCGGCCCGGGCCCGCCCCCGCCCCGGCGCCCGCCGGGACACTTACTCTTGTTGACGGTTTTGAGAGCGCGCGTGAAGTCGCCGTTTTGGCCATAACGGTTCACTTCACTCCAGAGCGCAGGCACCGAAACCCCCCCACTGCCGCCGCTCGCCATCTTGGAGGAGACGCGGGACGACCCCTTGCCCCGGAAGAGGATCTCGGAGGTGGCCAAGCGGAGAAGGAAGCGGGTGGTTGCTAAGCGTTTCGCAGTCGGAAGCGTCTTTATTACTGAGTTGGCGTCAAAGACCGCAGTCTTCGCTCTCGTACCTAGAAATTTGCGAAGATAGAGTCGATACACCTTTCTAGAAGCGGGTCTGGAGGAACGAGGCGTCGGACCCCAGGAAAGGGTTGAAAAGGATTCACCAAACAGATTTGGCTAAAAACAGCGTGCGACCGCTGGGGGCGGAGAAGTGTCCAGGTCCCTAGAGGCGGAGCTGGGCGAAGGTCTATGGAAAATAAATAACAGGTCTATGGCGTGGTAAAATACCAACTAGAAACCGTAGGGGGTCATCTGAAGGAGTGGGAGAGAAGGGGAGGGGGAGAGACGGCTTCTTGCTGCCTGGGAATACTTCATAGAGGAATTGGTATTTGGCTGGGATTTTGAAAGGTGATTAGGAAAATCTGGGGTTGGTTCTGGGTAAAGTTCAGTCAGAGAAGCGAACATGAGGAAAGGCAAAGAAGAAAAGAATCTCCAAGTGCAAAGCACGTTTGGTGAAAACCCCCTGGCTACCCTTTGGGCTGCATTTCAGGAGCAGTTGGCAATAAGGCTGGAAGGGTGATGTGTTTTGGTGTGAGAATACCCAGGTTCAGTTCCTGGCTTATGTGACCCTCTAGATGTCTGACTTGTGAACGTGTTATCAGAGTCCCAGTTTTCCCTGCTGTAAAATAGGGATAATATATAATTGTTATAGGGAAAAACGATACTTCCTCCACCCTGTCATAGTAAGCACTCAAGTAACACACAGATATAGGGGATTTAGAGTTTTTGTAAGACCTTAAATATCTAGATGTGCTTGTCCAAACCGAGTACCTACTGAGTATTCTTGATGAGAACGACAGGACATTTTATTGAACGCCTACTCTGCAGGCTCATTTCTGGTCACGATCCTACCAGTTCCTGCCTCTTCCCCCCTCCTCTCTTTCTCAGCAAACTAGCTAATACCTTTTCATCCTTCAGTATTTCTGTATCCTTCTGGTTCCAGGTTAAAAGTTACCTCTTTGACTTTGCAGACTCTGACAGGTTCCCCATTACACTCTTATGGAGCTCTCTACTTCTGAGCACTGCTCATCGTTTAAGGCCTGTCTCTCTCCAGATGGACTGTAATTTCCATGAGGCCAAGGACTATATTTGCCTTGCTCACTGCAGCATCCCTAGGATCTAGCACATTCCCTGGCATATAGTTGGTACTCACCTTTTTAACTGAATGAGTTTTTGCTTATTTCTCCCTTAATATGTGAGTTCCTTGTGAGCAGAAACTATGTTCAGCTCATGGCTATATCCTATGGTGCCTGGCACATTTCATGTCTGGTTAGTATGTACAAGGCAAAAACAGCACTAATGACCCAGTGAGCTCAGGAGGATATAATCTCTGTGAATTAGTAAAAATCATGAGAAGGGCTGTGGACTTCTACTAGCTGTGGAACTGTCATGTATTTCAAGCTAATTATGCCTGGATTTCAGAGGGTTTAAGGGAGTTCTGGAAGACATTTGGTATACCCAAAATTTTATTAGAATTTTTCTGAGGAAAGATTTTGTAGCTTCCATTGGATTCTCCAAAGGTGTTTATACCCAACTCCCCTCTCCCCCTCCAAAAGTTAAGAACCACTGCCTTAGTAGTGCATTTCTCTTTTCAGAACATTGACTTTATGTAGGATTCACAGTTTTGATTTCTATATCAGTCTGATGTCATATACTTTGTAGCTTCTAGAAATTTCCTCATAATTCCTCTGCTGGGGATTCCTGTGTTTCTGTTTCTTCTGTCATTTTTAATGGGGTTTTGTGGCAAACAATATATAATTGTATGGATTTAATTTGTCCCTTTTGAAACAGGAGTCTTCCAAACCAGAGTGATAAAAAATTTATTTTATGCTGCGTTGGGTCTTTGTTGCTGCGCACGGGCTTTCTCTAGTTGCAGCGAGCGGGGAGCTGCTCTTTGTTGCGGTGCGTGGGCTTCTCATTGCGGTGACTTTTCTTGTTGCGGAGCACAGGCTCTAGGTGCACGGGCTCCAGTAGTTGCAGCACGCCAGCTCAGCAGTCGTGGCTCACGGGCTTAGTTGCTCCACGGCATGTGGGATTTTCCTGGACCAGAGATCGAACCTGTGTCTCCTGCATTGGCAGGCAGATTCTTAACCAGCGCTCCACCAGGGAAGCCCCAGAGTGATGTTTTAAAGCATATACCTGATGTCACTCTTCTATCCTCAGGATAAAGTCCAAGCTACAAAGCCTAGCATGTAAGGTCCTTTATGATCTTTTGTTACTGTCTACTCCCCTTGCATGTTATACTTCTCTAATATTTAGTTATGTATGGGTCCATGTTGCCATACCGATGGGAATTTGCACATATATTCATTCCACAAATATTTATTGAGTGCCTTCTAAATGCCAATGTCAGGCATTATATCAATACCAGTCACTTGGGATACAGTTAACAACAAAGACAACCTAGTGTACTCATGGAATGTATTTTCTAGTTGGGAGAGAGAGGCAATAAACAAATATATACCATGTTTGGTGGTAATAAATTCTAGGAAGAAAAGTAAGGAAAGGCAAGAGGGATTGAGGACAGAGTGCAAGGAGTTACTGAAGCTCAAAGAGAAATGTGCCCAAGGAAATCTTTTCATTCCCATTCTACTGCTATTTTCACTGTACCACAGTGCTGGGTTAACAACCCCACCCCAAGTGTTTGAGGTTGTGAGGAGTTAAATGCAAAAGGCACCATTAGGGCTTCCCTGGTGGCACAGTGGTTGAGTCCGCCTGCCGATGCAGGGGACGCGGGTTCGTGCCCCGGTCCGGGAAGATCCCACATGCCGCAGAGAGGCTGGGCCCGTGAGCTATGGCCGCTGAGCCTGCGTATCCGGAACCTGTGCTTCAAAACGGGAGAGGCCACAACAGAGAGAGGCCCACGTGCCGCAAAAAAAAAAAAAGGCACCATTAAAGGTAAGCGTTTCCACTGGCTTTCCAAGGACTGCTGGGCTGAAGATGGCAGGGAGAAATTGTGGATGTTCTATGGCATGGCATGTTTTATTTAAGTCACATTATGCTGACTCTCTGCCCTTTTTTCCTCTTTTTAGAAATTAAATCAGCTGAAGGGAATATCAAATTCAAGGTAATTTTTATGGAATCAACTCCACTCATTCTATACAGTCAGCCAAATAGATTTTTACATAATGCATTCATGTGCTAGGATATACTTTACATATATTGACTCATTTAATTCTCATAATCACCTTGAGGTAGGTAGTATTAGTCCCACTTTACACATGAGGAAATTGAGGCACAAAAAATTTAATTAACTTGTTGAAGGTCACATCTCCTCTCAACTGGACTACAGTAGCTTCTTAACTAATCTCCTTGTTTCTCCTCTAATCCACACAACAGCCAGAGAATACTTTAAAACCTGTTGAATACATCATGTCAGCTCCTGCTCAAACTTACCAATGGTTTTTCCTGACACACTTCAGTGTGGTCTGTAGGCCCTAAGTTATCTAGCCTTTGCTTACATCAACATCTCCTTCCACTCTTACCATTGCTCACAGAGCTCCAGCAATATTAGCATGTTTGCAGGTCCTCAAAAAGGCAAAGCTGTTTTACTTTCTGTTTTTCGTCTGGGAAACTATTTCCCCATATCTTTGCACGGCTTCCTCTTTTACATCATTGCCCTGCTCTCCTTAAAAACCTTCCTTTTACCC
This sequence comes from Mesoplodon bidens, assembly GCF_964165515.1. Lineage (NCBI taxonomy): Eukaryota > Metazoa > Chordata > Mammalia > Artiodactyla > Ziphiidae > Mesoplodon > Mesoplodon bidens. The sequence continues at coordinate 136,019,966 of NC_138176.1, forward strand.
CATCACTGTCCTCTCACCTTGGCTGTTCTTCATGTGCACTTATACTTCCCTGAATCTATCTGATTTATCTTTTATGGTTTGTTATCCCCAATAAAATGTAAATTTTGTGAGGGCGAGGGCCTTGTCTCTGTTCAGTGTTGCTTTCCTGGGGCCTAGAATAAAATAAGGCAAAACATGTATTTCACACATGGATGAATGAATAAAGCTTCACACAAGAGCTTATCCTTACCTTTTATTTGGCTGCTTTGTTTAAATTTCAGAAGGCATTAAAGCAATTCTAAGTGTGGCTTTAAGACATAATGTTTAAGTACAGCGTTATTTGGACACAATTTTTCTTCCTCTATTTAACTATAAGCCCACAGAAAGTATAAACACCCAAAGATGGCAAACCAGGTAGGTTTGTGTAAATTACTTTTTTTTTTTTTTTTTTTTTTTTTTTTTTGCGGTAGGCGGGCCTCTCACTGTTGTGGCCTCTCCCCTTGCAGAGCACAGGCTCCGGATGCGCAGGCTCAGCAGCCATGGCTCACGGGCCTAGCCGCTCTGCGGCATGTGGGATCTTCCCAGACCGGGGCACGAACCCGTGTCCCCTGCATCGGCAGGCGGACTCTCAACCACTGCGCCACCAGGGAAGCCCAAATTACTTTTTATAACAGTTAAAATACTTTCAAACAAGTATTTACTCTAGCACTGATGAACTATACTACTGAGGGTATATGTACTCTATTAAGAAACTAATAATGACCATTGATAAAGGTCAGTCCTATCTACAAGTCTCAATCAGTGTTTGAAATTTTTATGTACTGCACAGAAACAGGTGGAGCTTTTGCTAGGTAGGGATAGAAGAGTTGAAATAGCAGCCAGTGACTATTCAGAGACTAAGTTCAAAGCCCAAGTTCAAAGATGTTAAAATCAAATCTTTTTAATTGTTCTTGTGATCTAACTTTAGAAAACAAAGCAGTACATGATTTTTATAATTCCCCCATTTTTAACAGACAGCTAGGCATTAGCACATCAGAGCATAAGACAATGTAAGGGAAATAAACTGTAGAATTACGTTTTCTCCTCTTTGGGAGCTTACAATCCAACAGAGAAAGTACTTGTAGCCACTGTAGCTGGAAGGTTTATCAGGGAAGGTTTCATGGAGAAAGCAAAGGTGAAGCTCTAGTAACTAACAAGTAGATTTTAATGACAAATGAGAACATTCTAAGAACTAAAGGTACAGATATGCAACAGTCTGAAAAAGAGGAAAGCAAGTTCCCTTGATGGGTTACAACAGCAATTCTTAACCTACAGACTATGGATAGGCTTCAAGGAACCCAGGAACAAATGGAACCTGTTAGTAAACATACTGTGCAATTTTCTAGGGAGAGGGTCAACAGCATTCATATTTTCAAAGGAGTCTATGTTGCAAAAGAAATTTATTTAAGAGTTTTTGTTTTAAGTCCTTGGACAATCAACCTCAAAAAGGTTGGGTTAAGAATGAAGACCTAGGGCTTCCCTGGTGGCGCAGTGGTTGAGAGTCCGCCTGCCGATGCAGGGGACACGGGTTCTTGACCCGGTCCAGGAAGATCCCACATGCCGCAGAGCGGCTGGGCCCGTGAGCCATGGCCGCTGAGCCTGCGCGTCCGGGGCCTGTGCTCCGCAACAGGAGAGGCCACAACAGTGAGAGGCCCGTGTACCGCAAAAAAAAAAAAAAAAAATGAAGACCTATTATCAGGCTAATACAGAATTTGACCCTTGCTTGAGGTTTATGTACAGTGGATGGGTAAACAGGGTAAATTCAAGACTTGGTGATGAGTTAGAAATGAAAGGTCAGAGAAAAACATCAAGGATAAAATTAAGCTTCTGATTTGGGACAGTGAGTGCAGCCAGATATAGGCTTGGTGGAAGATGAGTTAAGTTTAGAGCATTCAGACAGAAATGGACAGCTGAAAATACAAGTCTACAGACATTCACTATAAAGAATTAAAATTATCCTACCATTATTTGTAAACAATGGACTCAATAGTAGGAAACATCAATACTTAAGGGAAAGAGTAAAATATGAGGAATGATTAAGATTGAGGTTGGAACAACTTGGTGTATAGCCCAAGAAAGGAAGTTAGGTCAATCATACGCCACAGAGATCAGTGATGAGATGCCAGCTTGTTAACAGTTGAGAGGAAGGTGAAAAAGCATAGACCAGGTAGGCCAGTGGCAAAAGTTTTATCAAGATTTCATCTGTAGTAGAGATTCTTAACATTTTGGGGGGGACACATCTTTTTCGTAAAAATTGATTGCCCCCTTCTCATAGAAGTGAACATATACATAAAATTTTACATGTAAGCTTAAGGGGTTCATAGACACCTAGATGAAAGTTTAATGATCCATAAAATCCTCAAGGCTGCATAATGTAACACTGATATTTCCAAATATGGTTTATAGACTCATGATGAACTATCATACCTCTCAGTAACAACTGCTCCTTTAGAAGTGCATTTTGCTGGGTATACTACCTAGACTTAATACTAGAAAGAAACTAGTTATGGGTATTAACTGGGAGATTCCAATTTTTGAAAATGAGGGTAGGTTGGGGATTGTTAGTCTGGCTAAAATATGTGTTATCAGAATTAAAAGAATTTTATGACCTACAGAGCCAAGTAAGATTTACTAACTCATTTGCAATGGCAAAGGTGACTCTACTTCTTTTCCATGGGAAATTGCCCTGACCCTTAACAGAGAAGTTCTCAGAAGTCTCTCCATGGTTTCCACAGTGCCCCTTCATCTTGTTTCATGTCTTTCTTACCCCCAGCGTCAATCTCAGCTTTTCTTAAAAAAAGGCAATATCAAACCCAAACATCATCTCTAGCTATAGCTAGAGATAAATACAACATCATTTTCTGACATACTGACTGCAAATAAAAAACCATGCCCTAGAGTTTTGTAAAGATCATGTGAAAGAGGACTATATTGCTCTTAACCACCCTAAGATACAACCATTTTAAGTTTCTAAAACTTACGGACTGAGATGTAGAAATTAGTAACTTTACAGCTCTATAATAGGACATTATTATCATTTAAGAAATATATTTAATTATACTGCCTACCTAACTGACCATATGTGGGTAAGAGATTAATTTTAAATGTATAGTAATTTCACTACTTATAAAGAAATACTAATAAATATGGACATTTATACTACTAATTCATGAATCTAGAGAGGCATTTATTCACTTATGAATTTTGTTTTCTCTGATTGATTTAAAATCTTTTCATCTTGCTTTTTTTTTTCTGCAGCTAAAGTAGAAATTTATAGTTTTTCTCCTAAAAAGTGCAATGATGTTCTTTCTTATAAATTGCCCTCTCTGATTTTCTTGTCAGCCTGCTTCAAGGAAATCCAGGTGTTCAATACACTTGCTCGCAGTTTGGCCCAAATCAAATGGTTGTTTAATCCAAATATCTGAGCAGCAAACTGAGCTGATCCTTCTGGAGAAAGTATGGTTGAACAGCCAAGACCTATTCATAAAAGAAAAGACAGAAAATTGAGCTGTAAATTAATAATGAAAATACCACTTACCCAACTATTTTATACTCTCAGAAGCCCTGCTAGCCACAGACAATACAGCTACAATATTATCCTTGTCTGAAGATCTGTGGAAGGAGTTTCCATCTTTACTCTTTAGAGAGATAAAGTGATTATAAGATGATAAGTAATATTTATCAGCCAGGAACAGATATTTTATATACAACTATCACTCTTCTCACTGAATCCACTTGCAAAGAAATTTACTTTTTTTCAAAGTTCTTTTCACATACATTATCCCTTTAAATCCCTGGTGAAATGAAATAGAAATAAAACAAGGAATGAGGTAGAATCATCTGTTCTTAGACAAACCTGAGGTATGTTAATTGTTTTGGTAATTTTCTAGTTATTCCTTTTTTTTTTTTCCTTGTGGTACGCGGGCCTCTCACTGTTGTGGCCTCTCCCGTTGTGGAGCACAGGCTCTGGACGCGCAGGCCCAACGGCCATGGCTCACGGGCCCAGCCGCTCCGTGGCACGTGGGATCTTCCCAGACCGGGGCACGAACCCGTGTCCCCTGCATTGGTAGGCGGACTCTCAACCACTGCGCCACCAGGGAAGCCCTCCTTTTGTTTTTTCACTTGAATTATTCTAACATTTTTAAGCAGTGGAAAAGTCAAATCCATAAAATAATTTTAAGAAATATTATAAATAAATTCAATAGTAATAAGATCTAAAAGACAGTAGACTAAGAAAGTAACTTCCTCAGGGGCCACAGGTTTGCTCAGGCAGTTTCTTGAGGTGGTACTATTATGTCTGTGTCATTAGAGTCAAGGACTAAATATAGATTATAGATCCAAAAGCTCCAATTTCCCTAAATACTCTTGGGATTCATCAGGCTCTTTGACTCTCATTTTCCCCAATAAGAACAGGCTAAAGTATAAATCACAAGATTTAATTTGTATTAATAAATCAATTTACACAGCTCTGCTACTTACTACATAACCAACATCAGCCAAATTAATTTTAGTGTCCTTATCTGTAACATGGGAATGATAACTAGTAGCTACCTTATGTGAGGATTCAGTGAGTTAATAAGATAAAGTGCTTGGAGCAGTGCCTGACACATAGTAAATACTCAATGAATGTCAACCATTAGTAGTAGTAGTAGTAAACTAGGTAGAGCATTCCACTCTAGCAACTGAAATACCTGTGCCTACTGCCCATGACTCACTTTCTGATGTCAAGAAGACCTAATTAGCAAAAAATTAAGTTACCTGGTGAGCATGCCATAAGAGTGAGAGGAATGGAGTTTTTAGGATCTTACACAGGCCACTGTGAAAACATTCCTCAAAAGATTCTCCCCAATTCTAATGATCAGAATCTAAAAATATTCTAGGTTCTGTCTCTCCTTGGATATTACTAGGTAAAAACTGCCACACATTTGCTCAAAATTCCCTTTTCTAAGCTCCATGGATAATAATATCTATACTATTCCTCTGGCATAAATTTGGGTATAGTTTCATCTATAGTTATAGATTTTTAACTTGGGAAGTTGATATAATCAGATCAGTCTAGCTAAAGATAGATTAGTCACAAGATGTATGTATCTCTGAAACCTATAAAAACAACAGTAAAGGGAATAAAGAAAATAAACATACACAAACAAAGAGATAACAGCAATAACATTTTGGCAAATGGAGTAGTAACTAACTTAGCAGACCAAGAAAATTTAATCCTAACTAGAAGCAGGGAAAGATGAGAAGCAACCTGACATTACAGAACCCACTCAAAGGTTGAGGAATTGGTGACACCAGATACCTTTTAGGGGAGGAATCAGGTTGAAAATGGGGCTAAAAAGAAGAAGACTGAGTGAAAGTCAAGAAGAAGTAAGGCCATCAGATCCTCCTCCCCACTCTATGTACCTGAACAATGGCCCCTTCTGCACCGTGGCAGAGTTTTAAATTCTTCTGGAGGCAAAACAGACTTTAGTCCAGACTTCTGTGCCAACCGGGCACAGGTGAAGCAAGGAATGCCACAGTGAAAACATGGGATTAAGTTTGCACACGTTAACAAACTCAGGCAGGAGACTGAGACTGAAAAGGTTCTCTGGGTAATTCTGGCCAACACATGAGAAAAGATCAAAGACACTGATGTGAGGGGTTAATTCAAAGAATGACCCTACAAGATCACTCACAGTGGAGGCCACTTTTGACAAGCCCTACCCACTTGCAGAGCTTCCAATTGGTTTTTTAGGACACTTAAAAAAAAAATTTATATTTATTTATTTGGCCGTACCAGGTCTTAGTTACGGCGCACAGGATCTTCGTTGCCGTGTGCGGGATCTTCATTGCAGGATGTGGGATCTTTTAGTTGCAGCACGCATGTGGGATCTAGTTCCCTGACCAGGGATGGAACCTGTGCCCCCTGCATTGGGAGTGTGAAGTCTTAGCCACTGGACCACCAGGGAACTCCCTTCAATTGGTTTTTACAGTGCCATTCTTAAACAAGAGAAAACAGCCAAGGCTTATTAGCAAACAGCTATGGAAAGGAACTAATATGAAAGGAACAATAATAATCTCAGAGAGATAAAGGAGGTTATTGCAAAGATTAAACAAGAAAAGGATGTTTGGGGAGGTGGTAGGGGGAGACCAGAGAACAAAAAAGAGCTGTAAGAAATTCAAAATACCACGTTCAAAATGAAAAGCTCAACAGATGGGTTGAAATGTAAAAGATGGGTTGAAATTAAAGTTGAAGAGATCTTCCAGAAAGTATGGCAACAAGAATAAGAAAACAGGGACTTCCCTGGTGGTGCAGTGGGTAAGACTCCATGCTCCCAATGCAGGGACCCCGGGTTCGATTCCCGGTCGGGGAACTAGATCCCACATGCATGCTGCAACTAAGAGTCCACATGTCACAATGAAGATCCTACGTGCCGCAACTATGAAGTCCGCATGCCACAACTAAGACCCAGCACAGCCAAAAATAAAATAAATGTTAAAAAAAAGAAAGAATAAGAAAATAAAATAGAAATCAAGGCAGTGAAAAGTAACTCCAAAAATGAAAGAGGAAAGAAAACGGAGGCGGAAGGAAATTATTAACTACTTCAAGAAAATTTCCCAGGACTAAAGAATCAAAGTTCCAGATTAAAAGAGCCCACTACAAGCTCAGGATGAAAACACTCACCAAGACGCATCTTCGTGAAATTTAAGAATAATGGATTGATAAAAGATCCAAGAAGTTTCCAGAAAGAAACAAAATTCATAAATGACCTAGAACCAAAATGGTGGAAGGGCCCTGGAGTTCTCAATAACTCTGGAAGCTAGAAGACAGCAGAGTAATGACCTCAAAATTCTGACAGGGCTTCCCTGGTAGCGCAGTGGTTAAGAATCCACCTGCCAATGCAGGGAACACAGGTTTGAGCCCTGGTCCGGGAAGATCCCACATGCCACGGAGCAACTAAGCTCATGCACCACAACTACTGAGCGTGCGCTCTAAAGCCTGCGAGCCACAACTACTGAGCCTGCCCACCACAACTACTGAAGCCCGCACGCCTAGAGCCCGAGCTCTGCAACAAGAGAAGCCACCGCAATGAGAAGCCCGCACACTGCAACAAAGAGTAGTCCCTGCTCACTGCAACTAGAGAAAGCCCGCGAGCAGCAACAGACCCAATGCAGCCAAAAATAAATAAAATAAATAAATTTAAAAAAGAAAAAATTCTGACAGAAAATAGTTTTCAACCTTGAATTCTATTCCTAAATTATCAAATCAGACTGAGCTGCAATAAAAACGTTTTAGGTATACAAGGTCTCAAAAAGTTTATCTTCTGTACCCTTTCCTCAGGAAGTTCACTAGAATGCTCTCCAACAAAAAGTAAACCAAGAAGGTAAAGATAGGGGACCTAGGAAACAGGAGATCTGAGATTAGAGAAAGGCAAAATGAATGTCCAGGATGCTGTAGAGAGAGATCCTAAGACGAGCAGTGCCGCAGGCCTAGAGAGAAGCCAGTCCATATGGGAACATGTCAGAGGGCACCCTTACTTAACACATATCAAGAGCGGATTTACACTTACACGACTGTGAGAAAAATATGAGGTTTATTAAGTGATAAACAAATCGACTCTTACTAAAACAGTATTGACACTTAGGCCTTATAGATCAGATCATTATCTTGGACCATGATGAGCACACAATACTGTTATTTTATGAGATCCTGCTCAGCCAGCCAACTGATGAAACTTCCTTGGTTTTAATTATTCTAATCCCTAATTTTTAAATATTGTATTTCCTCTACAGAAGTAACAATCACATTTACAAAAAACAAAACAAAACAAACAACAAAATACCATGAATGATGTATTCTTGGGTGGGGAAAAAAACCAAAACCAAAACCAAATCTGAACTTGATCTAATTACAGATTTTACCACCATTTTACAGAAAATAGGGGATGGAAGAGCATGTTAAACAACACCCAGGAATGTAATCAGCTAAGTCCAGAATGCAGAAAATTCTATAGGAGAAATGAAAGAGGAAAAAAAAAGGAAGATTAAAAGAGACTTAAGCGATACATCAACTAAATGCAATATAAGGGCTATGTTGGATCTTAATTTGAATAAACAAACTGTAAAAACAAATGAGACAACTGGAAAAATGAACACTAATTGGAAATTAGATTTTAAGAAATTACCATTAATTTTTCTTAGGTGTGAATATGGTATCATAATTATGATTTTAAAACTAGAGTCTTTATCATTTAGAAAGACATACATAAATATTGAAGTATAAAATGCCATAATCTCTCAGATCTGCTTTAAATAATCCAGCAGGAGAGGGCTATAGATGCAACAAGATGTTAATTTCTGAAGCTGGGTAACGGGTATGTGAGATTTCATTATGTTATTCTCTCTACTACAGTGCATATTTGAAACTTTTTAGTAAACGTTTTTTAAAAATTCAATTATCTTACCACTGGGTAATCGAAGAGAAGACCACACATCCTGAGCTCCCCAGTCTGGAGTGAGGGGAGGACAGCTGATAACTGGATATGCTGTGTTACCAGACATCACTGGTCCTAAACCATTGCTTCTGCCTGCCACTGCCACAAATACAGTAGGAATGCCATCCCCTAGGCAAATTACAAGTTTAAAATTAGGCTAAGCACTCAAGAGATTTAAAGATAGGTTTTAAAAAAAAAAAAGGGCCCATGTGTAGTAACTCCTTGAGTTCTTTAACAGTAGTCTCCAGAAAAAGCACTATACTGACACTATTATTAAATATATATTCAAAATATAAGGTTCACTCTGCCACTTACTGTATATCAAGTAATGAAGTAGCAAGAAGAAGTTTGGCCATCTTTGAGATCTGTAGTATAAAGGAGGTATAACACCAGGGTGTGAGTGAGGGAATGGTTCAAAGGTCCCTTCCACTATTGCTGCTTTGGCTCACTGAAGCAAAGGATGACACCACCTGAAGCGGCATCTGTCCTGGTGTCTTTCAACCAACAGGGTATGGGAGACACAATTAATAGAGACTAGAGGTTTAGTGACACTTTTTTTTTTTAATTTTTCAATTTTATCTTATTTATTTTTTTATACAGCAGGTCCTTATTAGTCATCAATTTGATACCCATCAGTGTATACATGTCAATCCCAATTGCCCAATTCATCACACCCCCACCCCCACCCCCCGCGGCTTTCCCCCCTTGGTGGCCATACGTTTGTTCTCTACATCTGTGTCTCAATTTCTGCCCTGCAAACCGGTTCATCTGTACCATTTTTCTAGGTTCCACATATATGCGTTTAGTGACACTTCTTGAAATAAGAGTTGAGGAACTGAATTCAATAATATAGTACCCAAATATTTAAGACCCTTCAATATATTTTTAAACATACCTCATAAATATTTTATTCTTTCATAAATTCATAAGTTATTCCTTTGTTTCCTACAACAGTGATTCCTAACTTAGAATCCAAAATTTTACATTTGCATTTTTCTGGAGAAAGAGATCTGGCTTTTATTAGCTTATCAAAGAGGTCTGAGACATTCCCACCCACCCCCTAAAAACGAAAACCCTCCAAAATTCAGTAACTATGCTCCTATAGCAACTACCTTCAGAAGGAATGCTCAACCAATATTTTTTCCAGTTGAGAAACATTCCAACCTACAGGGCTCCAAATTTTAGATGCTATCCCATCAAGACATTTCTTTTATATACTAAATTCTGAAATTATTCCTTAATTTCATGTTTGAGTGCCTCCCAGGAAATGCCTCCTTAAAGATACTTGAGAGGATCTGCTGCTTCAACCCTAGGCCCTCCTGTAATTGACATGGGGCCTATCTTCTGTTGGAGCATATTAGAAATGATGCTTGAGGGGATTAGGTAAAGACTAATGCTAGTCTTCATTTTCCTCCCATGCTTGCATTTTCAGTTCTTTCTCCCTGGTCCATTCTTTTATAAGCTCCTAGAGCACCTTAAAACTTTTGGAGATAAACATCATGAAAGCCTAGAATATCACATTTTTTCCCTTGGAATGTGGTGAAACTATTTTTCAGCATTATTAGTCTAAACATAAAATTTGGGGCAAAATCAGGAGAACTTCCTGAAACGCTCTAGTTATTCTACATTTACCTTCATACTCAGCTTTAATCCTCAGAGTTTCATCTGGTCCTTTATGGGCAGATGTTACCCTAAGTTCACAGGGAATGCCAAAATTTCCACAAGCCTTCTTAATTTTTTCACAGTGACTAAGATCAGAGGTTGAGCCCATCAGTACTACAACCCTGCACTGACTTTCTGGTTTCAGAAGCAACTGGAAAAGAAAAACATGAATATGCAAAAGAAGGCAAAGACAAACATGAATAAATATAGGAATGAGTACTGTAAGAATAGTCAGTTTACAGAGCTATAGTTTATAGTAAAATTACAACCTGCCACAATATTTCCTTTAATAGACCAAATTTAAGACAGACAAGCAGAACAAAATGATAGAGGATTTATTTTTCAAAATAACCTCTCTATACAAAGGAAAGTGGTCTTCATAACTAAGACCTAATGAGTAAGATTTTTAATCAGATAAATTGTTTACTATTGTAATAAAAAGCAAGGATAAATACTCAAACCTTTTAATTAATATTCAGGAAGATACAATATAAAATATGTCATTGAAGATTTTTAGTACATTCTGTTCAATGGGGGTTTTAAGGTATAATCAGCCATAATAGAAGTCATATTATAAATCTTTTTAAGTTAGTTGCTTGGAATTCAAAATGCATGTTCCTATGGAAATGATGTTCTAAAAAGTAGTTACTACCCTTGGATAACCATAAAACCCATTCAATTTCCATGGAATTATACTAATAATAATACCATAAATTTTAGAGTGACATTTTAATGTCACATGGAGTTCCAATTCTAAACTCTTGCTAGTGGAACTCTGAGTAGCAGTGGAGGTGGGTAGGAAATGTAAGGCTTCTCCTATAGGGGGCAGGGAGGAAAGGATTCCAGATTTCCCCAACAGGATTTGGGAGATGAGGACTGGCCAGTTTCATAGCAGGGAGTTCCAGTAAGCCAGTGAGGATAGTTCAGCTGGTAAGTTTTTTAAAGGTGCTCCTTTCTTTAAAGTCACTGGAAAAAAGAAAAGCACTGCACCCTCTCATTTTTTTCTTTTTCTTTTTGAAGCAAGATTTTCTTGGAGAAAAACATACAATAAAAAAACCCCATAAAATCAATACTGATTTATTACAAAAGGTTTACCTCTACTCTTTCTGCAACCCACTCAAAATTTTTCTTTACCATCTGCAGCCCTTCAGGAGTTACTTCCTTGAGGTCACGATACGACTAGAAAATAAGATAGAAAGTTTAGAATATAACTACTAGATGTGCATGAACTCCCCCTGCTCCCTCCTCCAAAAAACACCCAGCAACTAGATCTAGTAAGCAGAGATGACTGATGTGAGCCACCATTATAGAGACTCACTACCTCTCACCCAATTCCCAGACCTAAGTCAATTCAAAGAGCCAGAGTTTTCTGATAGAAAAGAAGACTGGGTAAAGTATTCCATTAGTAATATTCTTCCTATCTGAAATTATTTGGTTTCTGAGTTTTGGGTACAGATTATGAAGAGTTTGCATAGCAAAGGATATATCTGAGTCAACAAATTCAATTCCTGAATTAGACTAGAGAAAGTTCAGATAGTGATGTATACTTATATTTTCATTTGAGTTACTACACCAGCAACTACAATTAGCTGCCCTGACAATTCTTATGTATTAAGTATAGAGAGGGTCTTGCCCTAATTTTGTTTTTCATAGGAAAGAGCAGATATGGAGCCTGATAAGATCTGCAAGACCCGAGTTCCAGATCTGCCACTTACTCTTGTAACTGTGAAGATATCTATCATCTTAGAGCCTTAGTTTTCAATTAGCCAAACAAGGATAATACTTCCTCTGCATGAGTCTATTAAAATAATAAATGAGAAATCTGCTTCATAAATGTAAAGTATCACTCCTATCTTTTTTCCATGATATATGAAACAAGAGATATTTATCTTTAAAAATAAATAGCAATCAACAACTCAGGTTCATATCATAAGTAACAATAACTGACTTTTCTTTTCCTCCCATCTTCCCTTTCTCCTCTATCCCAGCCTGATCTCGCAAAAGATTAAAGAAAACCTGAAGCATTACCTACCTGTTTGTCTTTTTGTTGGCTTCGATCTCCTGATGGCCAGAGTCTCCAGGAATCATTATCAATAACATCAGCAAGAACAATTTCTTTGGTGGTTACATCAACACCAAATTCAATCTAGAAATAGCACATCACCAAAGAGTTTTTCAAAATTACTACTAAAGACATTTCTCGGTTATAACCTTTACTTTCAAAACTCCATTTCATTTGTACCTTCATATCAACCAGTGTACAGTTCTGGGGCAACCAGGATTTCTCCAGTATTTCAAAAATAGCCTGTGTAGCATGACTCATGATATCCACTTCAGTTTGGCCTATAACAAGTCCAGCAAAGCAAAAATTTGCAGCAATTAGCTGTTCCTCAGACCACTGTGGATCATTATTAGCATCATCCTGAGAAAAAAATATAGAAGTACAATTAAATACAAAAATTTTGAACTTTTCAGATAAACTAAAGTCCTTTTTCCCTTGAGCACGATAAATTCCTCAGAAATATTCATTTTCTCTAAAGATTTAATGTTTGTTTAAAATACCCTTTAATTCACAGCAATCATTTTAAACTCTTCTATTTTCAATAGCTACTTTAAAATTCAAAATTTTGGGGTAACTTATTCTATGTCATAAAGTATTTGTAAAGAATTTGCTTTCCATATATAAATAATTTAAATACAAGTTTCTGATTTTTATCTTTCCTTAATCAGAGGCAACAGAGATGGTAAGAAGGCCAAAACACATTTTAGTCCACCAAAATCTTTCCAGAATGCAACTTTCATAATCCCCTGACCTTACTTTTGATAAGAATTCATACAAGACTATAAGTCCTCAGGGACATTACTTGATAATTCAAGAGACTTTGTGCAAAGTAAAGAGATGCATGAAAAAAAAAATACTTTCATTTTATTCTAAGTAGTGTCCCAACTGAACATGAAATTTTTCTTTTATGGATTCTTGATTTGTATAATTATAAAATAATGCTTTAAGCTGTGCAGTTCACTGAATAAAAGTGCAACAGCAGGGAATTCCCTGGTGGTCCAGTGGTTAGGACTCCGTGCTTTTCTGCCGAAGGCCTGGGTTCAACCCCTGGTTGGAGAACTAAGATCCCACAAGTTGCACAGCGCAGCCAATAAATAAATAAATAAACAAACAAACAAATAAATAAAATAAAAAGCAACAATAACATCGCTTCTGAAATAGAAGAAATATACTTAACAGTGTAAACAAAGATGAAAAGAAAAAAGCAGTTTCAATAAAGAAAACCAATAAAAATTCATGACTGTTGATTCCTACATCCTTTATTTTATGTTTCTGCTTATAAGAAACATTGAGAGTAACAGTTATTCTGTATTAGAATATAAAAAGATCCCTTGGGAGTTCCTTGGTGCATATTGGTTAGGATTCCAGGCTTTCACTACTGTGGCCTGGGTCCAAATCCCTGGTCGGGGAACTGAGATCCTACAAGCCACATAGTGTGGCCAAAAAAAAAATATAAAAAGGCTCCCTTATTAGCCTTTACTTCAAACTTTTCAATAATAGATTTAAAAATTTACTACATTATTACTTTTCTTCCTAATAACTGCTAATTGTACTTTTTATTTACTTATTTTTTAACATCTTTATTGGAGTGTAATTGCTTTACACTGTTGTGTTAATTTCTGCTGTATAACAAAGTGAACCAGCTATATGTATACATATATCCCCATATCCCTTCCCTCTTGCGTCTCCCTCCCACCTCCCTATCCCACCCCTCTAGGTGGTCACAAAGCACCAAGCTGATCTCCCTATACTATGAGGCAGCTTCCCACTAGCTATCTATTTTACATTCGGTAGTGTATATATGTCAATGCCACTCTCTCACTTCGACCCAGCTTACCCTTCCCCGTCCCCGTGTCCTCAAGTCCAATCTCTACCTCTGTGTCTTTTTTCCTGTCCTGCCCCTAGGTTCTTCAGAACTTTTTTTTTTTTTTTAAAGATTCCACATATGTGTAAGCATACAGTATTTGTTCTTCTCTTTCTGACTTACTTGACTCTGTATGACAGACTCTAGGTCCAACCAACTCGCTACAACTAACTCAATTTCGTTTCTTTTTATGGCTGAGTAATATTCCACTGTATATATGTGCCACATCTTCTTTATCCATTCATCTGTTGCTGCACACCTAGATTGCTTCCATTTCCTGGATATTGTAAATAGCGCTACAGTGAATATTGTCATACATGTCCCTTTTTGAATTATGGTTTCCTCAGGGTATATGCCCAGTAGTGGGATTGCTGGGTCATATGGTAGTTCTATTTTTAGTTTTTTAAGGAACCTCCATACTGTTCTCCATAGTGGCTGTATCAATTTACATTCCCACCAACACTGCAAGAGGATTCCCTTTTCTCCACACCCTCACCAGCATTTATTGTTTCTAGATTTTTTAATGATGGCCATTCTGACTGGTGTGAGGGGATACCTCATTGGAGTTTTGATTTGCATTTCTCTAATGATTAGTGATGATGAACATCCTTTCACGTGTTTATTGGCAATCTGTATCTCTTTTTTGGAGAAATGTCTATTTAGGTCTTCTGCCCATTTTTGGATTGGGTTGTTTGTTTTTTTGATATTGAGCTGCATGAGCTGCTTGTATATTTTGGAGATTAATCCCTTGTCAGTTGCTTCGTTTGCAAATATTTTCTCCCATTCTGAGGGTTGTCTTTTCATCTTGTATATGGTTTCCTTGGCTGTGCAAAAAGCTTTTAAGTTTCATTAGGTCCCATCTGTTTATTTTTGTTTTTATTTTCATTACTCTAGGAGGTGGGTCAAAAAGGATCTTGCTGTGATTTATGTCATAGAGTGTTCTGCCTATGTTTTCCTCTAAGAGTTTGATAGTTTCTGGCCTTACATTTAGGTCTTTAATCCATTTTGAGCTTATTTTTGTGTATGGTGTTAGAGAGTGATCTAATCTCATACTTTTTCATATACCTGTCCAGTTTGCCCAGCACCACTTATTGAAGAGGCTGTCCTTTCTCCACTGTATATTCCTGCTTCCTTTATCAAAGATAAGGTGACCATACATGCATGGGTTTATCTCTGGACTTTCTATTCTGTTCCATTGATCTATATTTCTGTTTTCGTGCCAGTACCATACTGTCTTATTACTGTACCTTTGTAGCATAGTCTAAAGTCAGGGAGCCTGATTCCTCCAGCTCCATTTTTCTTTCTCAAGATTGCTTTGGCTATTCAGAGTCCTTTGTGTTTCCATACAAATTGTGAAATTTTTTGTTCTAGTTCTGTGAAAAATGCCAGTGGTAGTTTGATAGGGATTGCATTGAATCTGTAGATTGCTTTGGGTAGTAGAGTCATTTTCACAATGTTGATTCTTCCAATCCAAGAACATGGTATATCTCTCCATCTGCTTGTATCATCTTTAATTTCTTTCAACAGTATCTTATAGTTTCCTGTATACAGGTCTTTTTTTTTTTTTTTTTTTTTTTTGCGGTACTTGGGCCTCTCACTGTTGTGGCCTCTCCCATCGCGGAGCACAGGCTCCAGACGTGCAGGCTCAGCGGCCATGGCTCACGGGCCCAGCCGCTCCATGGCATGTGGGATCCTCCCGGACCGGGGCACGAACCCGTGTCCCCTGCATCGGCAGGTGGACTCTCAACCACTGCACCACCAGGGAAGCCCTATACAGGTCTTTTGTGTCCTGAGGTAGGTTTATTCCTAGGTATTTTATTCTTTTTGTTGCAATGGTAAATGGGAGTGTTTCCTTAATTTCTCTTTCAGATTTTTCATCATCAGTGTATACGAATGCCAGAGATTTCTGTGCATTAATTTTGTATCCTGCGACATTAACAAATTCATTGATTAGCTCTACTAGTTTTTCGGTAGCATCTTTAGGATTCTCTATGTATAGTATCATGTCATCTGCAAACAGTGAGTTTTACTTCTTCTTTTCCGATTTGGATTCCTTTTATTTCTTTTTCTTCTCTGATTGCTGTGGCTAAAACTTCCAAAATTACGTTGAATAACAGTGGTGAGAGTGCGCAACTTTGTCTTGTTCCTGATCTTAGTGGAAAGGGCTTCAGTTTTTCACCATTGAGAACGATGTTTGTTGTGGGTTTTTCATATATGGCCTTTATTATGTTGAGGAAAAGTTCCCTCTATGCCTACTTTCTGCAGGGTTTTTATCATAAATGGGTGTTGAATTTTGTCAAAAACTTTTCCTCCATCTATTGAGATCATCACATAGTTTTCATACGTCAATTTGTTAATATGGTGTATCACATTGATTGGTTTGCATATATTGAAGAACCCTTGCATTCCTGGGATAAACTCCACTTGATCATGATGTATGATCCTTTTAATATGCTGTTGGATTTTGTTTGCTAGTACTTTGTTGAGGATTTTTGCATCTATGTTCATCAGTGATATTGGCTCGTAGTTTTCTTTTTTTGTGACATCTTTGTCTGGTTTTGGTATCAAGGTGATGGTAGCCTTGTAGAATGAGTTTGGGAGTGTTCCTCCCTTTGCTATATTTAGGAAGAGTCTGAGAAGGATAGGTGTAGCTCTTCTCTAAATGTTTGATGGTATTCACCTGTGAAGACATCTGGTCCTGGGCTTTTGTTTGTTGGAAGATTTTTAATAACAGTCTCAATTTCAGTGTCTGTGATTGGTCTGTTTATATTTTCTATTTCTTTCTTGTTCAGTCTTGGAAGGTTGTGTTTTTCTAAGTATTTCTCCATTTCTTCCAGATTGTCCATTTTATTGGCATATAGTTGCTTGTAGTAATCTCTCATGATCCTTTGTACTTCTGCAGTGTCAGTTGTTAGTTCTCCTTTTTCATTTCTAGTTCTGTTGATTTGAGTCTTCTCCCTTTTTTTTTTTGATGAGTCTGGCTGAAGGTTTATCAATTTTGCTTATCTTCTCAAAGAACCAGCTTTTAGTTTTATTGATTTTTGCTATCATTTCCTCCATTTCTTTTCATTTATTTCTGATCTGATCTTCATGATTTCTTTCCTTCTGCTAACTTTGGGGTTTTTTTTATTCTTCTCTAATTGCTTTACGTGTAAGGTTAGGTTGTTTATTTCTTGTTTCTTGAGGTAGGATTGTATTGTTATAAACTTCCCTCTTAGAACTGCTTTTGCTGCATCCCATGGGTTTTGGGTTGTCGTGTTTTCATTATCATTTGTTTCTAGGTATTTTTTGATTTCCTCTTTGATTTCTTCAGTGAACTCTTGGTTATTTAGTAGTGTATTTTTTAGCCTCCATGTTCTTGTATTTTTTCACAGTTTTTTTCCTGTAATTGATATCTAGTCTCAGCATTGTGGTTGGAAAAGATACTTGATATGATTTCAATTTTCTTAATCTTACCAAGGCTTGATTTGTGACCCAAGATATCATCTATCCTGGAGAATGTTCCATAAGCACTTGAGAAGAAAGTGTATTCTGTTATTTTTGGATGGAATGTCCTGTAAATATCAACTAAGTCCATCCTGTTTAATGTGTCATTTAAAGCATGTGTTTCCTTATTTATTCTCATTTTGGTTGATCTGTCCATTGGTGAAAGTGGGGTGTTAAAGTCCACTACTATTATTGTGTTACTGTCGATTTTCCCTTTTATGGCTGTTACCATTTGCCTCATGTATTGAGATGCTCTTATGTTGGGTGCATAAATATTTACAACTGTTATATCTTCTTCTTGGATTGATCCCTTGATCATTCTGTAGTGTCCTTCTTTGTCTCTTGTAATAGTCTTTAAAGTCTATTTTTGTCTGATATGAGATTTGCTACTCTAGCTTTCTTTTGATTTCCATTGGCATGGAATATCTTTTTCCAACCCCTCACTTTCAGTCTGTATGTGTCCATAGGTCTGAAGTGGGTCTCTTGTAGACAGCATAAATACGGGTCTTGTTTTTGTATCAATTCAGCCATTCTATGTCTTTTGGTTGGACCATTTAATCCATTTACTTTTAAGGTAATTATTGATATGTATGTTCCTATTACTATTTTCTTAATGTTTTGGTTTTGTTATTGTAGGTCTTTTCCTTCTCTTGTGTTTACTGTCTACAGAAGTTCCTTTAGCATTTGTTGTAAAGCTGGTTTGGTGGTGCTGAATTCTCTTAGCTTTTGCTTGTCCGTAAAGGTTTTAATTTCTCCATCAAAACTGAATGAGATCATTGCCGGGTAGAGTAACCTTGGTTGTAGGTTTTTCCCTATCATCACTTTAAATATGTCCTGCTACTCCCTTCTGGCTTGCAGTTTCTGCTGAAAAATCAGCTGTTACCCTTATGGGGATTCCCTTGTATGTTATTTGTTGCTTTTCCCTTGCTGCTTTTAATATTTTTTCTTTGTATTTAATTTCTGATAGTTTGATTAATGTGTCTTGGCATGTTTCTCCTTGGATTTATCCTATATGGGACTCTGCACTTCCTAGACTTGATTGACTATTTCCTTTCCCATATTAGGGAAGTTTTCAACTATAATCGCTTGAAATATTTTTGCAGTCCCTTTTTTTCCCTATTCTTCTTCTGGTACCCCTGTAATTCGAATCTTGGTGCGTTTAATGTTGTTCCAGAGGTGTCTCAGATGGTCCTCAATTCTTTTCATTCTTTTTTCTTTATTCTGCTCTGCAGTAGTTATTTCCACTATTTTATCTTCCAGGGCACTTATCCCATCTTTTGCCTCAGTTATTTTGGTATTGATTCCTTCTAGAGAATTTTTAATTTCATTTACTGTGTTGTTCATCATTGTTTGTTTGCTCTTTAGTTCTTCTAGGTCCTTGTTAAACATTTCTTGCATTTTCTCCATTCTATTTCCAAGATTTTAGATCATCTTTACAATCATTACTTTGTATTCTTTTTCAGGTAGACTGCCTATTTCCTCTTCATTTGTTTGGTCTGGTGGGTTTTACCTTGTTCCTTCATGTGCTGCATATTTCTCTGTCTTCTCATTTTGCTTAACTTACTGTGTTTGGGGTCTCCTTTTCACAGGCTGCACATTTGTAGTTCCTGTTGTTTTTGGTGTCTGCCCCCCGTGGGTAAGGTTTGTTCAGTGGGTTGTGTAGGCTTCCTGGTGGAGGGGACTGGTGCCTGTGTGCTGTTGGATGAGGCTGGATCTTGTTTTTCTAGTGGGCAGGACTGCGTCTGGTGTTGTGTTTTGGGGTGTCTGTGAACTTATTATGATTTTAGGCAGCCTCTCTGCTAATGGGTGGGGTTGTGTTCCTGTCTTGCTAGTTGTTTGGCATGGGCTGCCCAGTACTGGAGCTTGCTGGTCGTTGAGTGGAACAGGGTCTTAGCACTAAGACAGGGATCTCTGGGAGAGCTCTCACCGACTGGTGGGGCCAGGAGGTCTCTGGTGGTCCAATGTCCTGAACTCGGCTCTCTTACCTCAGAGGCTCAGGCCTGACACCTGGCCGGAGCACCACAACCCTGTCAGCTACACGACTGTAGAAAACAGTAATTTTTTCTTTAATCTTTCTATTGGTTTTCCTTTTAGAAAACAGGCAGTTCAATCTCATTATGTGAAGGCCTCACTCTGGCTTCACCTAATAGGGTTCAAAGAGTACAGGTGATTTGAATCTGGTTCTTGTGTTCATCTTCTTTTTTTCACCCAGGCTTCCCACCAACCTGTTCCTGGGAATTCCCTGGCTGTCCAGTGGTTAGGACTCCAAGCTTTCACTGCCGAGGGCACACCGTCAATCCCTGGTTGGGGAACTAAGATCCCACAACCCGCCTCAAAAAACAATAAACACCTTTTCCTGAGGACAAAGTGTCACTCCATGCTTCTGGGAAAGGCTCTCCCAGTGACTCGTAACTGCTAATTTTAATCTGTTCATTTTGTTAGTCATGTTGGTCCAAAATAAGATAAGCAGATTTTCAAAGGTTTTCTTTTTCTTAAAAATCTGAATTATCATTGCTAATTAAAGTGTACATTTTGGACAAATATTTCTGGAATGACAACTGTAGTATGAAAAGCTTTGACAATATTTAAATCTTTTGACTTTGTAATAAACTTGTTGCTATGTTATAGTAAGACAGGGAGGTATAAAATAATTACCTTGAAAAACATCTCTACTTTAGGTGGGTAGAACTTATATCCTTCCTTGACACCAGGATTTCTTTTGAGAAAAGAACCAGTTGCTATTCTTCTACAAACCCATTCAATTGGAATCATTTCACACTTAGGTGCAATGAAAGCTGTCTCTCCACATTTTCTGGCGAAAGCAGTTTTGATACCTACAGATTGATGACAAAAAGAAAAAAAAGCATTAAAATTGTATTTCAAAAGGGAGATCTGAGGCATAATAAAACTCTACCCTTTACAAAAAACAAAACAAAAAGCCTATGTAGCCAAATGCATTACCCTTAAATAGCACTATCAAAAACAAATGTAATTTTTTAAAAAAAGGCAGACGTAGGAAAAAAAAGTATTAATATGGCTTTCTACTGCTTATCAAAATATTCCGGCATATTTCATGTTAATGTTGCAAGGCAAGCTGGATCAAAAATTTGAGTCCCAATGTTTTTACCATCATTCATCTGTTCAAAAAATACTATATCCTCTGCCACTGTGCACCTAACTTTGTACAAGGCACATGACTAAGTGGCACGAAATTATCTCTATATCAGATCTGGTGGCAGAATTCTCATTCTATGGTCCGGGATTATATGGACCTTGTAAAATATTAATCTATTTATCATAATCAGATACAGCCCTAAATTCTGGACAGCCTTTTTCTCTCAATATTTAAAGCAAAGAGTCCTTGAAAAAAGCATTCAACAGGTAGCAGCAGGAACATGGAGGCCAATTTGGCCAAAAGCAAAGAAAATATTTGCCCGTCCTCTGTTCACTCTTACGCAAGCTGTCACTGGAAAACTAAGATAAAGAGCTAGTTTATGTGGCGGCCTTGGAAAATAACCACCTCTCTTATAGTAGTTACAATGTATTATAAGCTCGATGATCCCGCAATTCCACTCTAAGTATATACACAAAAGAACTGAAAGCAAGGTCTCAAACAGATATTTGTACACCAATGTTCACAGTATCATTATTAAAAATAGCCAAAAAGGGGGAAATAACCCAAGTGTCTAACAACAGATGAATGCAGTGGACAAAATGTAGTTTACACACAATGAATTACTATTCAGTCACAAAAAGGAGGGAATTCTGATATATGCTACAGCATGATGAATGATTCATGAAAACATTATGCTGAGTGAAATAAAGGTGAAAATTGTATAATTCCACTTATATGAGGTACCTAAAATAGGCAAATTCATAGTGACAGAAAGTAGAATAGAGGTTATCAGGGGAGAGTTATTGTTTAAGGGGTCAGAGGTTCTGTCTGAAATGATGAAAAAGTTCCAGAAGTTGATAGTGGTGATGGTTGCACAACATTGTCAGTGTACCTGAACGCCACTGAATTGTACATTTAAAAATGGTTAACATGGTAAATTTTATGTGTATATTTTACCACAATTTTGCAAGACCTACTTTAGGTTAGGCATTATAAATTTATTTTCTTTTTGCTTAATCCTCATAGCACCTGATAAGGTATGATGTTCATCCAAAGAAACAGATAACAACACTGAGACACAGAGACACAGGATTTATGTCAGCTAGTACTAGGTAAAGCAGGGTTTCTAACCCACACTGTCTGAACTCTTTAAGCTGCTCACTTAACCACTATGCTATACTGCCTCTCCTAGACGTGTTATTACATCATAGCACTAACGTGAATTAAAGTATCTCCTGGAAACCTGCATGGGTTTAACATAATAATGCTCATCTTTGGGCTACAATATTAGTACCTCCAATCCCCATCTAAACCTCTAATAAGATCAAATTTTTCTTATCAGGAAAGGACTGAAGATCTTTGATCTTATGTATGTATCTATCTATGTACATATGTGTGTATCCATATGTAAAGGGAACCTACATTTATGGAAACCCTGCATCATGCTGAATGTTTTATTTATTTATTTTAAAATATTTATTTTAAAATATTTATTTATTTATTTTGGCTGCACCGGGTCTTAGTTGCAGCACACGGGATCTTTAGCTGCGGCATGCAAACTCTTAGTTGCAGTATGCGTGTGGGATCTAGTTCCCTGACCAGGGATAGAATCCAGGTCACCTGCATTGGGAGCATGGCTAAGACTTTAGCCACTGGACTACCAGGGAAGTCCCCGAAGTGTTTTACATATTATCTCATTTAACCATACATAAAATTTTTGCGGTAGCTGTTATTATTCAAATTTTACAGTGAAAGAAGTAGAGGCTCACAGCAGTTAAGTAACTTAATAAGTTAGGTCATGCTGCCAATCCGTAATGGAGCCTGGACCTGAAATGCACTATCCAGTTTTTAAACCTGTACTGTTTTCTCCACATTCCCTCTGGGTTTGACCAGGAAGATGCAATTAAAACAGGGAAAAGAATAAATTGTGGACTTCCCTGGGGGCGCAATGGTTAAGAATCCAGCTGCCAATGCAGGGTACATGGGTTCAAGCCCTGGTCTGGGAAGATTCCACAGGCCGCTGAGCAACTAAGCCCGTGCATCACAACTACTGAAGCCCACGCACCTAGAGCTCGTGCGCCACAAGAGAGGCCACCGCAATGAGCAGCCTGCTCACTGCAACGAAGAGTAGCCTCCACTTGCCTCAACTAGAGAAAGCCCTTGGGCAGCAACGAAGACCCAATGCAGCCAAAAATAAATAAATTTATAAATAAATAAATAAATAAATTGTATGCTGCACGAACAGCAACTCTGGGAAAGAATGTTAAAAGTGTCAATACTTAGGCCATTTTAACCTTTAATGAATAATTGGGCTCATGGGCAGGCAGATGATTTAAATCAATCCTTAACTTGAGGTGGTAAGTACATGTCTGGGTTTAAGAGCTCTTCTTTTTTAGGTTTGTTACCTAGTAGTCATATTTGCTCAGCTGTCTATCAAGCTTGATAGACTAGTATCCAAATCTATTGTTCAAATATACACAACAGTTATTGTTACTCAGAGGAAAGTCCTCCCCTATACCTAAGGGAATCAAAACCACAGAATCAACTTATGGTAATGATCTTGTACATTAAAAAAAAAATTGCTACTAAGAAAAAAGAGAGATTCAGTTTAGATGATATAATGATTGCTTCTAATATAGGAGTTAATCATTAAAGCAAATTGCATGGCTTCATACGGTGAGAAAAAGAAATCCTCCCATTAGTCTCAGTTGTTTACAAAATTCAAAACTCCTATCAAGACTACTAAGAAAATGTAAATGTCATTTCACATTCTGAATTACAATGGCCAAGTATGACAGCGCTGGAGCCATCCCTCTATTAAGGTTGCCCAGCTCCCCACCTGTGGTTTAACAACTGCCAAGACTGTTAGTCATGTCACTACTATCACACCAAAACGTAATCATAGTGCATTTCTGTGCAGGAGGGAACTGAAACCTAAAAGGTTAAATTTTGATATTTTAGTAATGAGACTAAATTCAGGAACTTTAGGTATAGCATGTATAATACAGTTATTTATAGTTTGCTCATGAGTGACAAAGAGAAAACTAGAATTGTGATTTACTGATTCTCATTCTGGTGCTTTTTCCATTTGAATTTCTAGAAATATCTTAATTTGGAATATATGCCTGTTTATAAAGAAAGCAGTTTTATTTTACATTTTTAATAAACTTATTTATTATTTTTTAAATTTTAATTTTAGTTTTGGCTGCATTGGGTCTGCGTTGCTGTACGCAGGCTTTCTCTAGTCACAACGAGCAGGGGCTACTCTTCATTGTGGTGCACGGGCTTCTCATTGCGGTGGCTTCTCTTGTTGTGGAGCATGGGCTCTAGGTGCGTGGGTTTTAGTAGTTGTGGCACATTGGCTCAGTAGTTGTGGCTCGCGGGCTCTAGAGCACAGGCTCAGTAGTTGTGGTGTACGGGCTTAGTTGCTCCATGGCATGTGGGATCTTCCCGGACCAGGACTCGAACCCATGTCCCCTGCATTGGCAGATGGATTCTTAACCACTGCATCACCAGGGAAGCCCCAAGAAAGCAGTTTTAAATAGACCACTGATGGTCAACTAGACATAGCATTTAACTACTAGCAAGTAAAAATTATATAAGGCTTAACAGAACTCTTAATCCATACCCTAAAACTAATCATCTGTTTAAGAATTTTTAAAACCTTAGATTTTCCACAGTATATAAAACCTGGAAAACACCTTTCAGCATTTCTTGTGAACCAAGTAAGTTTTAGCTATGTTAAGTGTGCCAAATAGATGATTACTGGAGTACTTCACGTGGATGACCAACCTTCCCAGCTGCATGCAGGACTTTGAGAGTCAAAACTGGATCACCCTAATTCACCTGTCCTTAAGCCCTGGCAAGTACACTGAATAGGTGCCTTATTAAATAAGCAAATAAAAACTTGGGCCTGTACTTATCCCCCATCACTTAAATGCATATATATAATCCCATAGATGGGTACAATTACTACGGCGACACAGAAGCTAGTTGTATTGTTAACAGCTTATAGTGTCTAGCAACTATAAACCATTTTAATGTGTATGGGGAGGAGATAACTTGTGAGGTTAAAAAATGGGGCAGTTGGGGCTTCCCTGGTGGCGCCAGTGGTTGAGCGTCCACCTGCCGATGCAGGGGACACGGGTTCGTGCCCCAGTCTGGGAGGGTCCCACATGCCACGGAGTGGCTGGGCCCGTGAGCCATGGCTGCTGAGCCTGCGCATCCAGAGCCTGTGCTCCACAGCGGGAGAGGCCACAACAGTGAGAGGCCGGCGTACCACAAAAAAAAAAAAAAAAAAATGGAGCACTTATTTGTACTGCAAAAGAAACCTAATATTAGTTTGATGCCGTCTCTAGAAATCTACTCAGTCATTGGGAAACCACCAATCAAGGAGGCCTTGAAGTAAAAATCCTGGGTTGTATTACTTATGAACTGAGGGAGGTGCTTTAAATTTACAGCAACATTTTCACCCTCAATGCATAGAGGGATTTATGATATGGATGACAATTTAGGTTGTCAAGTAAACGTATTTTTTACACATTAATTAAAAATGTGAAACAAGGGACTTTGGAAGAGGCAAAATTACTCAAGTACCTATTCTGTATTGACGGAATGGGTTTAACTTGAATTACCTTGTTATTTTGTGGAAGGCAGATCTATCTTCACTGGAAACAAAGGTATTAAATTCCCCATTGGATTTAAGAAAGAATAATTAATTAATTTTAATTACTAATAATTAAGATTAATGCTTACTGGAAAATCTAAGAAATGTGAGGGCAACTGGGAATATTGGAAGTAAAAGGAGACAATGATATTAAACTGTAAAATTAGAACTGGAATGAAAAAGAACAAAGCTTTTACTTTACAGATAAGGAACTGGAGCCTTCACACGTTGAATGATCCAAGGCACAGGGTCTCTTACACTGTAGGCAAAGAGCTCAAATCTTTTGCTGGCTGAGATTTTATACACTACAGACCAATCAGCTTTTGCCTGAATCCCTGCAGAAAAACCGTTATCCTAATTTCCCTTCTTTCACTCCAAACGCCCTCCACAGAATGTTTTGATCTGAATTTCATCTTTTGAATAGATTTCTCTATTGGAAATCATCTTCATTCAGTTTTAGAGCAGGAGGTAACCCTGCAGATCTTGATCTAGTCCAAATCTCTCACTTGGGGAATGGCAGGATGAGAAGGCATGGTTGCAGTCTTCAATTACTTTTTAGGGCTTTCAGGTAGAAGAGGGATTTGAAGTTCTGTATAATCTCCAATGGGTGGAGCAAATTTATATAGAATTTTAGGGACTAAATTTCAATTCGTTAGAGCTGCCAAACACCAGAATGTGCTTCTTTCACAGGTTAAGTTCCTTAAGTTCCTTCATGCTTCATGTAAGCCTCTCCTAAGATTTCCTACCAGAGGAAAGTTGCAGAAATACATGCCAGACAAAGACTGTAGCAAACTGCTAAGATTCCTTTTTTTTTTTTTTTTTTGCGGTACGCGGGCCTCTAACTGTTGTGGCCTCTCCTCTTGTGGAGCACAGGCTCTGGACACGCAGGCTCAGCTGCCATGGCTCACGGGCCTAGCCGCTCCGCGGCATGTGAGATCTTCCCAAACCGGGGCACGAACCCATGTCCCCTGCATCGGCAGGCGGACTCTCAACCACTGTGCCATCAGGGAAGCCCTAAGATTCCTTTTAACTTACTGAATGATACCACTTAAGTACTTCCAAACCAAGTAAAGTGTTACAGTGAAATTTAAGTTTCTGGTTTAATTTAAATAAGTTTAGCATGTGAGACATCCCCAAACATGTTGTTAAACCAGATAATGCCATCTCCCCATTAAAGAGATCAGAGTGGTACAGGAGGCTGTAGGGGGGAGTCACTTACTACTTCCTATAACAACTGAAAAAAAAAATCAACTGGTTATCAACAATTATTTACCCAAATAATGTCATTTCCCAATGAATAGGACCAGTATGTATACGTGAGAAAGAACATGAAGGGGGAGGCTACTGGGAGAGCCACTCACCTGCTTCCTGTAACAGCTGAAAAATACAACTGGTAATTTTATTTGAGATTGCAGCTTTTCCTTCAAGGTGATTCTTTCTGGCTGCATTTCCTGCTGTAATCTGGTCCTTGGACTGCAGGAGGACTTTTCCTGGACTATCCAACAATTCATAGACTTCTTTTGTTTTACCCTCATAGAGTTTTTTACCGATCTTCAGTACTGTGGAAATAAAACAGAAACATCGGATTTCAGGAAGTTTCGTAGAGAAGATAATTTAGAAGACTAAATTGTCTAGAACAATGAATCAGTGAACATAGCATAATTAAATAATTTTAATAAAAATGAACTCATCTGCATAGAACCTTACACTCTACAATTTTCAATGCATCATCACATTTCATTCATAAAATTTTGTGATGAATTTTAATTATGTAAATAATTATATAGATTAGGAAACTATCAAAAAGTAGAGGTCACACAGTCAAGAAATAGCAGAGCCAGAAAAAACCATGTCTTCCAATATCTAATGCTGTGTCGTGCTCTTTTCGCTATCAACCTGCCTCTCACAGCAGAACTGAAGTAGAATTAGTTAAAATACATTAAAATTAATGCAACAACATGAGTAGTTTCATATATGTTCTCACAATACAATAACTAAACTAGCTTGCAGGGAAAAAAATGTTGTATTTTTCCCATCTTCTGCTTTCCATGGCAGGCAAAATGGGAAAGTTCAGCCAGATATGTTTCTTGATTTCAAGTTAATGTGCAAGAGGGGGCACCTCCACCCACTGAAGTTAGCCCATTTGGAAGCATTCCCCCATCCTTGATCCCCTCTCCTCACTAACAGCTACAGAAAACTGTGAAAAGTAAGGACAAGAGAATCCAATTTTGATCCAGGTCATCACACCTAAAGAAAAGTAGACTTGGGTCATTAGAAAGAATGATTTCGATGAAGATCAGAGATAATAGACATTTAAGGACTTAAAATTTCCAAGAGGAGAAATCACCTCTCATTCTCCCAGAACATCAACTCATTCTCAGTATCTGCATTTTTTAGTGTCCATGTGCCAGGTACTAGGGATGTACCAGTAAACCGAGTTCCTGCTCTCAAGTGACTGGAGTCTGAGGGAAGCTGAAATTAAACATCATAATAAGTATAATGTGAGAAATACAGACTATGGGATCACAGGTTCATAGCAGGATCACTTAACCTAACCTCTGATGTCTAGAGGTCAAAGAAGGAAGTCTAGAACAAAGTGAGGATTAGGCTGAGATCTGAGGAATAGTCAAAATTTAGCTGGAAGACGGCAAGGGGTCAAGACCAGGGGATGAAAGAGCACCTGGCAGAACTTCAGTATGTTTGGAGCACTGTGTGTGTGTACATTGCTGTTGGGTGTGAAGGGGTGGGAGTGGGATGGGGTAGCAGCTAAGGAGTAGAAAGGGAAGGCAGGAGATAAGCCTGAGGAATTGGGCAGGGGTCACATCACCAATTAATGAAGGTAATGATTAAACAAAACAGATACAATTCAGTTTAATAGTTGCCACTGCAGGGTACCTAATTCAGTTTAATAGTTGCCACTGCAGGGCACCTAATTCAGAGGATGAACTCCCATCCTCTAACTGTAATGTCTTGATTCACTGACAAGGTTTAAAAGGTCCTTCCAAGAATGGAGTCCCAGCTCAGGGCTCCAAATTCAGATTTCTCTATTCCCTTCCTTGAACTCCAACTTTGTAACTGCATCTCTATATCCTCCTCTCAGGCTTCTAACACGCTCTTCCCTAGGCCTGAAACACTGTTTCCTTCCCTTCCATTTCACTACCCACCCTTGGGGTCTCACAAGCCATGGTGATTGAGTTTACACTTTATCCTAGGAACAACTATAAAGCTTTTAAGTACTTCAGTAAAATGACAGAGTTTCTATATTAGAAAGACCATTATGGCTGCTGTGTGGAGAATGAAATGAGGAAGGGGTGGGTGGAAGAAAACTAGAGACTGAGAGACCACTTACGATGCTGTGGCAGCAATCCAGGCAAGAAATGTCCTGGTCTAAAGAAAAAGCAGTTGGGTAAGACTCAAGATATTTAAAAGGTAAAAGGTTTTATAATAATTGATTCAATATGGGGGATAAAAGAAGGGAAAGTTAAGATGTTGCCTGGGTTAGATAATTTATACCTACTGCTCCTCTCTCTCGATTTATTTGAAGTGGTATGTACGTATGTATGTATTTATTTATTTACATATGGCCTCGCCGTGCAGCTTGTGGGATCTTAGTTCCCCAACCAGGGATCGAACCTGTGCCCCCTGCAATGGAAGCAAGGAGTCCTAACCACTGGACCGCCAGGGAATTCCCTGAATTGGTATTTATTACTTAATTTTTAAACAGGGTAGGAATTTCAACTAATGGATAGAAATAACATAACATTATAGGAGACATTTGCTATAAGTGCCAAAATGCCTGCTACAAATTCATAGATGAATTCAGAAGATATCAATGAGGACTGAGAATAATTCATAGAGCTGACATTTAAGAGTATTGAAAAGTACAGAATTTCCACAAAGAGGTCAGAACATCTAGGACTGTGCTGTCCAATAAGGTAGTCACTAGCCACATGTGGCTATGAAACACTTGAAACGTGGCTACTCCAAATTGAGA
The DNA here is from genome assembly GCF_964165515.1 of Mesoplodon bidens. Lineage (NCBI taxonomy): Eukaryota > Metazoa > Chordata > Mammalia > Artiodactyla > Ziphiidae > Mesoplodon > Mesoplodon bidens. The sequence goes on from NC_138176.1 coordinate 136,049,310, forward strand.
TGATGTAAGTTAAGCGTAAAATACACAGTGAATTTCAATATGAAAAAAAGGTTTGCAAAAATCACAATTTTTTATATTGATTACATGTTGAAATGATACTACTTTGGATATATTGGGTTAAATAATATATATTAAAAATCATTTCACCTGTTTCTTTTTACTTTTAAAAATGTGGCTACTAGAAAACAAAGTTACATATAGTGAGTGTCACATTATATTTTTCTTTTTTTTTTTTTAGTTTCTGCTTTATAACAAAGTGAATCAGTTATACATATACATCTGTTCCCATATGCCTTCCCTCTTGCGTTTCCCTCCCTCCCACCCTCCCTATCCCACCCCTCCAGGCGGTCCCAAAGCACCGAGCTGATCTCCCTGTGCTATGCGGCTGCTTCCCACTAGCTATCTACCTTACATTTGGTAGTGTATATATGTCCATGCCTCTCTCTCGCTTTGTCACATCTTACCCTTCCCCCTCCCCATATCCTCAAGTCCATTCTCAAGTAGGTCTGTGTCTTTATTCCTGTTTTACCCCTAGGTTCATGACATTTTTTTCTTAAATTCCATATATATGTGTTAGCATACGGTATTTGACTTTCTCTTTCTGACTTACTTCACTCTGTATGACAGACTCTAGGTCCATCCACCTCATTACAAATAGCTCAATTTCGTTTCTTTTTATGGCTGAGTAATATTCCATTGTATATATGTGCCACATCTTCTTTATCCATTCATCCGATGATGGACACTTAGGTTGTTTCCATCTCCGGGCTATTGTGAATAGAGCTGCAAAGAACACTTTGGTACATGTCTCTTTTTGAATTACATATATAGTGTCACATTATATTTCTATTAGACAGCACTGTTCTAGAAGAAACAGCAAGAACAAACATAGAGAAGAGTAAACTTGGTGAATTAACCTGCCTGGAATGTAGGCTTAGGATTCATAAGAGAGAAAAACCTAAGTAAGGGTTGAAGAGGTAGGAAGGAAGCAGTATGCAGGATGTGAATGAAAGGTTCTTCAGAATGGATTTCAATAGCTTTCGCATTGCCAGAGAACATTTTTGGGCAATGAAGTGCCATTTAGAAACCATAAACGTGAAAATTTGGAAAAATTAACCTGCCAAAAAAAAAAAGCAAGACGGAAGGAAGTGGAAGAGCAAAGATTTTAGAGATCTGTCAGTTTAGAGGTATGGCAGGGAAAATTCTGGTCTAATGCATTGATTTTATGGAGTTGTTACTTGTTATCAGGACCATTTTGTTTAGTCTATAGTTTTTAACCTAAATTTAATTTTTCTATGTGGAAGAGAATGTAGTGACCGGACAACACAAGAAATTTGGTTCACCGTAAGTTTAGAAATAGAGTATGGGGGCTGGGGGACAACGTTTTACAGTAAAAATAGCACAAACAATCTTTCCTGAGGATCCTAATCACGAGTGGCCAAAATGATTATATAAATATGTAATATAATAAGTGCAAAGTGAAGGAAGGAAATTTTTCCCTGGTGTTTTTGTAACTCTCCAAAGCCATCACTGGCATAAAAAGGCTAAACACACACACAAAATCTGCACAGAAAATAGCAAATTTTTCAGAAGGTTCAATTATTAACTTTCTGGAATAGCAGGTTATTATTAGCCTCACAGGAAAAAGCAAGACTTTGGTTTCAAGAGTCAACACTAGATGCTCCTGCGATTGTTTTGCAACATCTACTGATTGCAAACGCGATTTCCAAGCACCTCTCCAACCCCTGGCCATTTCTCTTCCTAATGACCCTTTGCGCCTTTTCCCCATCCCAGAAGCAGTTCTGGATGTTTCAGAAAGTTCGGAGGCCTGGGAGTGCTTTGTTTCCGACGCACCGCTCGGAAGCGCCTGGGCCACGTGCCCGCTAGCCCAGTGGCCTAGCGGGGCGGGTGCAGGGAGACCGGGTTCTGCCCGGGGAAGGCTGCCGTCGGGGCCGCGGAGCGCGCACGTGACGGCGTGAACCCTCGAGCTCAAGGCAGAGAGGCAGGAAGACCGTGGATGGCAGGGAGTCCCAAGTCCTGGGGACGCCTGTTACTCACCCTCGGCTGTCGCCATTATCCGGAGTGGCCTGGAAGCAGCAGCAGCTCTAGGAAGAGAGGCAGGAGTCTGGAAAAGAGGAGTGATCAGAGAGGCTCACGGGGCGGGGAAGGGAGGCACGGCGGATAGACACGCCCCCGCCAGGGCCGCGTAACCCAGAGTGCCCCCTCGCGGTCTCTTCGAGCACCACCGCGGTGACGGAACCTCGGGGGTCTCTGCGGATCGAGAGAACTTGGACTCTGGGAGCTAGCGCCTCCCGCAAGGCTTCCCGCCGCGCAGGCGCAGCGACGCGGATCGTACCCCGCCCTGCGCGGGCGCAGTTCCAGGAAAGAGGAAAAGTGGCGCGCACTGGCGGCCCCTCCCCACCCTACAGCAGCTCGCTGACTTGGCCCCCTCCTCGGCAGCGAGAGTGGCTCAGAGGTTGGAGCATACCAAGTAGTGACGGCCTGGGGGAAAGCATGTGGAGAGGGACATACAAAATTTACATCCTCTAGGACAGAAATGACGTTAACCCCGCTAGTCTCATCATCTCAGTCTTGGGTGTTGGAAAATAACGGAGATTTCCACGTGCAGAAAAATGATCTTCCCCCAGGCCTCCGGTGGAGGGCTAGCTCCACCCCCACAGGGCCTTTGACTCCGCCCCTCAGCCGCGGAGCCTCTCCCTCCGTCCTCGCTCATTGGTGGGCCTGTAGGGGCGGGGAAGTGTGGCGGTGGGCGAGCTAATCACTCTCACTTAGGGAAAGCACGCGCCGCCGCAGTAGCGAGGGTCGAGCCGCTGGTTAGGAAGCGGCTGCAGCCGGCCCGAGCTTTTGAGGCTTACAGGCCGAACGAACAACTGGTTGGTGCTTAGACCCCTGCCGCAGCGGCGGGTCCCTCCACGTGCTTTCGGCGGCGACATGGAGCTGGAGGAGTTGGGGATCCGAGAGGAATGTGGCGTGTTCGGATGCATCGCCTCAGGAGAGTGGCCCACGCAGCTAGATGTGCCGCATGTGATCACTCTGGGACTCGTGGGGCTGCAGCACCGGTGAGCGACTGGGTGAGGGGTGGGGATGGCGGCGCGCGTGCTTCTCCATCTGCCCGAGCCGCTTCCCGCGGCCGGAGTTGGCGATCTCGCTGGCGCTTGAGGACCGGAGGCCGGATCTCTCTCTTACCTGAACGGGTACCTGCCTGTGGTGTCCACCGATTGCCAAGGAGTGCGCGGGGGCTACCTTGCCTCCCTGGATTTCAGCCTGTTCCCCGCAACTCTTCGTGCTCTTTAGGGGCTCTCCCCTCTCTTCCGGTGTCGTGCACCCCTCCTTGGTCTGGCCAGTTTATAAGGCTCCGATTCGCTTGGACTAGCCCAGTCGGGGTTCTTTCTTGACTGCTTGCGGGTTTTAATCTCCCAGAGCCTGGAGCTGTTCTTGTGATAGGCTTGTGTGGGGTGACTGCTGGTCCAGGACCTACAATACACCTTGAGGTTTCGCGCGGAGCCTGCAGCCACCACAAGCTTTTGTTTGCAAGGGCAGAGCTACTGGGCAGATTGTGTATTTGAACGTAGGCATAGCTGTGGGAACTTAGGGATTCAAACCCGGGGAAGCTGAATTAGCTTGGTGTTCAAAAGGAACTACCGGTTCTAGATCTCATCTGAATTAACAGAAAATAACCCAATCGCAGGGAAGAGTGCATCTGCAAAAAATTCATTGGTAAACGTTTTAGATAACGAATGAAAAGGTTGGTAGTAAGGAAATGCCAAAATAACTCCCCTCTTTAAAAGAGGGAGAGGAAAGTAGTTCCTGTCTGACAAGATACACATTGACTTTGAAAAACTGATAGATCCTTTGAGTTAAAAAATAACTGCTTCTGTGATCTTTCCATTACCTACTAACTGAACTAACTGGAAGTTGATATAAACAATTTCCTTAAGAAATATAAACCTAAGTTTGCCATTATCACTGAAAGTATTACAAAGTTTCCATAAGGCACTACCTCAGCAACAACTTCTAGAACAGTTAAGGAACTTGGCAATAACGCTTATGGGCAGTATGGGAGCAATATGTATAAATGCATTCCAAATGATTAGCTTTCCCTCACCAAACTTAAATTAGAAGTAGTCTCTTTGGTTTTTTCAGGGTCCTGAATACTTGAGTTTGAGTTTCACATCTTGTGTACTCCCTGTTTACTAAGAGCTGAGAGTAACTTAGAATCTGGGATGAATCAAAAAGAATATTTCTAGTTTGACTTACTCTAATCTTGGATAATTGTGGGTTAACCATAATAGAAATCTTATTTTAAAATACATTTACATTATTGAGAGGATTATATATAATCCAAGGAAAAACTAAAAGTTATTTCGTATGGTAGTCCAGAGCAACATTAGTTTATAACATTCTTCGGAGAAGTTATTGTGGATATTCTGTCATGGGAAGAGGTATAAAAAACAAGGGATCTTTAGAGTTGCCTGGTGGTCTGTGAGAAAGAAATGAACTGACCTTGAATTTTTTTTTAACTATTTATTTTTTAGCTAAAATAACTCAGAAAGTTCATCCCAAGATCTCCTCTTTAAATGTGTGTGTAAAGAAGAGGGGGGTGATTTTTTTTTTTTAATGAATAACTTCATTCCTAACTACATGCACTTTTCTGTAGTGACTTTTAAGTGAAAGAATTATGAGATTAGATAATACAAGGTAAGGGCAATAAAAATGTGATTACTACATGATGATAGAGAAAAATAAATGGATTCTATCAGGCTGCTTATTTGATGGAGCAAGTATTTGTTAAACTGTAGTTTTGAAAATTGACCTTGTGATATTTTCAATAACAGTGGCAAAAAAAACAGTAGCTTCTGGGGAAGAAAGATGTTAATGGAAAACTATTTAAATTTTCCCTGTGTAGGCATAGAATCATTAAGGTTCACTGAGAGGGCTGGTTCTTGCCCATAATCCTATCCAATTCAAAATTTTAAATTAGCAAAAGTCCTCACCCTTTAGGGAAACTGATTCTGATTCTAAGAATATGAAGCTTCTTTATGCCTAGAAGATAAAATCTTCTGCTTCTCTAAGCTCGTAAGTAGGGGTCGAAGGTTAAGAAATAATGTTTTTAATGGAATGGTTAAACAACAGGGTCTTACTGTATAGCACAGGGAACTATATTCCATATCCTGTGGTACCAATAATGGAAAAGAATATGAAAAAGAATGTATGTATATGTATAACTGAATCACTTTGCTGTACAGCAGAAGTTAACCCAACATTGTAAATCAACTATACTTCAATAAAATAAACTAACAAAAAATGTTTTTATATGGCATTGAATCAAGGAATGTCAAAATTAGAAGCCTAGATAGATTGTTATAGTTTAATATAGAGTTAGTTATATACAGTGTACACTGGCAAGTGGTGGTTTGTTGCAGAAGGCTCTGTCTACCTCCTCACCCTCCTCCACTCAATGGCTAGTTTTAAAACAACAGCAACAAGATTCAATTGATTTTTTTTCCCCATTTTGGATGAAGGGATTTATCCCTTACACGTTTTCTTCCTAAGACATGGAATCTAGAAGGTGAAATTTCTATCACTTTTGCATTGTATTTGGTTCTGTTTTTGTCTTAGGCATAGACATTTAGTGTCAGGGATAACAGAACACCTGAAAGTTGTAATGTTATGTATTTTATATATAAAAACAAATGGAGTATCAATTACTAGACAGTCATGTACTGGATGCTTAATTCAGATGGGTTTGTCCAGAAGTACTTCTTTTTAGTAGTCTGCTATTTGCAGGTTTATACCATAGCTCTACTTTCTGTCAGGGGGACTTTTCAATGTTAAACTAACTAGTTGTCCTCTTCAGCTGTAAAACTGTGTGTGCATGCTTGTTCATGCCAGATTCATATAATCACCAAGTGCTTTTTCAGCCCTAAAAATATTAGTTCAGTGGTTTGCACAGTTCTGGACAAATCACACACACCCTCACAGATCAGAAATCTTCATCTTTAAACCACAGTCACATTTTATGGAGACTAGAATGACATGGACATATTTGAAGATTCCATAAAAGGAATTACTAAAATTTCATAGATTTACCCCATGAATCAACTAGTTAGCCTTTCCTTGGTTACTTAGGAGATGAAAATGCCTTTCAGTGAATTATCATTTCCCTGGGTTAGGAAATGAACCCTACAACTGATAAACATTTTCATACTTTTTCTAAAAATTTATGACATTTACCTGATGAAGTTGGGTCACGTAGGGGGTCTCCTGACTGCAAAAACATTCTGTACAACCTTTTGCTTCTGTTGTTCTTTGAGGAAACTGATTTGCAGTGATCTCAGGAGCAGTTTTCTTGAGAGATACTGCCACTGGTTCTGCAAACAGAGTATATAGCATATCACTAGAAAGGCACTTGCGAGATAGATGCACTCAGACCAACCTGGGGAATTAGTTCCCAGTTATCTTCATTTAGTTTGTTGGAGAACACAGGAGTAGATTATCAGAGAACTTGCTTTGAGTTGCATATTAAGGCTGGAGTTAACTTTTTTGATTTTTCTCTCTTAGAAATAATGACCAAACATGTTACATTCCTATAGTGTTTTACACTCCCTTAGTTGGAAAAGTGACTTATCCCCAAAAGGGTCTTAAAGTACTACTGCTTTGTTATTCTAATGAGTATTAGGAACAGCCTCTTTAACATAAGACTTGAAATCTAGTCCCAAGTTTGCTAGTAACAGTTTGATCTTGGTCACGTCTCCTTAATTTCTGAGTCTGGTTTCTTAACTGTTGGGCTAGACTTACGTATTTTAAAGGTCCAGTGCACAAATTCAGTGTATTGGGAATGATACTTTTGTGTGGTTAATCCTTAGCAGTTTCCCTTTTCAATAGCATATCCATTAAAGGGCATTAAGAGAAGGCAAACATGGGGCAACTCGTCTGATTTGTAATTTATGTCAAAAAATGGAGAATAAAATCTTCAGCTCACTTGAGGTATAAGCATTGTTGGCAGGGCTGGGGGGCAGTGGATTCCTGCTATTCTCTAATACTTCATTCAAAAAATATTTGTTGAGCTCTTCCTGTGTGTATGCAAGGCACTGTGATAGACACTAGGAATACCGTACTACACAGGGCGGATGTGGTCCCTGCCCCTGACAGAGAGGCAGTGGAGCAACAGCTCAGACTTCTTTATGCCTCCATTTCCTCCTCTGTAAATTGGGGATGATGCTAACACCAATACCTCATAGGTTTGTAGTAGGGATTAAATGCGTTAATATATAAAGTGCTTAGAGCAGTGCCTGGATATATGCATATCCAGTGACCCTGCATCCCACTCTTGGGTGTATACTCCACAGAGGTGCATACACATGTTTATTGGGAGACATGCACAAGAATTTTTATAGCAGCATTATTCATAGTAGCCCCAATTTGGAAACATTGGATAAAGAATGTAGTGGGATGTATGTTCCTATAATGGAAAATTCTACAGCAATAAAAAAGAACAAACTCCTGCTACAAGTAAAATCATGGATGAATCTCACAAACAATGTTGTGTAAAAGAAGCTTGACATTAAAAAATACATACTAAAGAAAAAACATACTGTATGATTCTAAAACTAATCTGTGGTGATGGAAGTCAGAATATTGATAACCGTTATGGGGGCTAAGAGGATGATTAATGATGAAGGGGGGCCTCTAGGGTACTGGTAATGTTTTATATCTTGACTTGAGTAGTAGTTCCATAGATGTCTTCACTTTGTAAAAACTGAGCTCTTTAACTATTTTTGTGAACTCAAAACAATTCGATAAATTATAAATCTATATGCTAAAGTTGGATCATCTTAGAGATCCAGAGAGATGCAGTCATTTGCTCCGTGTTGAATTTTTCGAGTAAAGGGAGACTAGAACTCAGGTTTTCTGAGTCTCAGACCAGTGCTTTTTCTTATATTCTCTGTTTTTCTTCTCTATGCTATACTATATTATGTTACCTTTCCTGATACTTATAATGGGTCAGTTTGCAATTACAGCTCCATAATTAGCTGGCTTCTGCGTTTGGCTTATTTGTAGAATTATCAATACTAAAATGTTACAGCCATTGCCGGCTACCTTTGGAGGAAACCAAAATTCAGAACTTACTAGTTTGTGGGGGGTTTTCCTTTTACATCCTAGTCTTCTAATAGCAATCACTGGAAAGTGTAATTTAAAGGCTCATGATAAATGCATAGTTGTGCAGAAATTTCTGATCTGGGAAAGTTTCTGTTTACTTTCTTACTTTCACTCTTAATAAGCTATGAAAGAAATCATTTTTCAGCATTTTTTGCTCTCACACAGCTCATAAACAATATAGTCTAATTTGTCAAGGACAGGAATAAACATCTACAGAAAAAAAAGCTACAGAAGTTTTTCTCAGTGTGAAAAAAGTTGGCATTTCTCAGACTCTTACCGTCTTCATGTGCTTTTCTCTTGATTCTCAAAGTTCTTGGGTTTTTGGTATGACTTTCAAATAATTCTTAAACGAGAACATAGGAGAAGAATCATTATATGACATCGCCTAAAATACATTAGTCTTCAAGCATTCAAGTACACTAAAGTTAGAACATTTAAGCAGTTGGACAGATGAAGAATGAATTTAAGAATTAGGAATGTTTTAGTACAAGATTTGAGAAGACATTGAAATTCTTAATTTATATTAGGTATGTGATTTATAATAATTTAGGGGGTCATTTGAACATAAAATAGTGTTAGGAATTTATTATTGAAGAATTTCTTGCTAAGTTAAATGCAAAGAGGAAAGTTTATAGTATTTTCATTTTGAAAGTGTCAATTCCAAGGTTACCATGTTTCCATTTTGCAGTTCTGAGAGATGGTTGTCTTAGGAGACCATCAGCTTCTTCATAAAATCTCATTTTCCCTTGAGGGTTGCCATTTTTCTTTTGTAAAACTCTGTATTCATATTTTAAATTTTTGTATTTTGTATGACATTGTTTCCAGTCTCTGTCTATTCCAAACTGCATTAGTCTTCTGGCAATTTCCTCAAATATTTCTTTGTTTCTTGTGGCCCCTTCAAGCATTTGCTTAATTTTTTCGTCAGACCATATGTTTATAAGTGCTCTGACCTCATTGTCACACCAGTGTTTTCCAGCCTCTGTGTTGCTCACTGTTATAATCTGTAAATGACTTTTAGCATCTTCTAAAGGAATATGATTACCTATGAATCGACATGAGTTACAATTATTCAAACTTTTAGATACATCCTGTATTTGAATATCATTCATTTAAAACAACCTGGATTGATGTAAAGCACTGAGAATTTCAGTATAAGGATCATTTTTTTTCATATATTTATATGCAAACAAAATATTTTTTAAATTATAAGGCAGACTAATCCCCAATATTAGTGAGAATAATTTAGCTGCTTTTCATCAATAGGTATTCTTCATCGGATATTTATGAATATGGAGAGTCTCTGTATTTACAGATTTTTTTTAGTAAGAAGTGGGAATAGGGACTTCCCTGGTAGGAGAGTGGTTAAGAATGTGCCTGCAGGGGACACGGGTTCGAGCCCTGGTCCGGGAAGATCCCACATGCCTCGGAGCAACTAAGCCCGTGCGCCACAACTACTGAGCATGAGTTCTAGAGCCCGCGAGCCACAACTACTGAAGCCCGCGAGCCACAACTACTGAAGCCCGCGTGCCACAACTACTGAAGGCCGCGCACCTAGAGCCCGTGCTCCGCAACAAGAGAAGCCACCGCGATGAGAAGCCCGCGCAGCGCAACAGAGAGTAGCCCCGGCTCGCCGCAACTAGAGAAAGCCTGTGCACAGCAACGAAGACCCAACACAGCCAAAAATTAAATTAATTAATTAATTAACTTAAAAAAAGAAGTGGGAATAGACATTTTCTTTACTCCCTACCATATTCTCTACCAACTCAGGTATAATGAGGCATTTGGGATAATACATAATAGAGATCTTCCCTGTAACTATTTAAACTGGTATATATTAGATTTTCAGTATCAAAAGAACATTTAAAATTCAACAGTGTATATGCTGTACCTGACCCAGTGATACTGTGCAGTGCTGTGGGGCTGCCCACCTCTTCTGAGGCAGTACTTACAGTGTCTTCCCCTGTCAGAAAACAAACAGTAACAATTTAAATTTGTTGTTCACAGAACCCTAATCTCCTTTTGCAATTGAAGATTGTGCTGAAAAAGTAGTAAGACTGGATCCCAGCATCAACACTGTAACCTCAAAGCCAGAAACATTTGCCATCTGTAACCAAACTTTGAGATGCCCTTATAGGATTCACCACCAACACCAAAATGTTGCAAGTATTCTGCCTTAAAAGTCTCAAGGCGGTATGCTCTGTTTGGGAGTATGAAAGTGCTTTGTGATCCAATTTGGTAACATTTTTCATTGTTACATTTTAATGCCTGCCAAAGTGCTCTTACATCTCTTTTTCATTTGATCATCATTTTAACTGAGAATGATCCTTATTGCAACACATATAAAGGAATGAAAGACTCTAAGATTTTAAGTGGTTTTAGCAGTTTTCACATTCAGATGTTAACAGCAGACAAGTGATAAATATTTTAAGGAACTTAAAATGCTTAACCCGGTAAATATAATAGGGATTTATTCTAGTGGACCTAGTCAGCATATGTTTAGGATGTTTACAAGTCAGATATTTGTAGTTTGGGGACAGCTCCTCATATGGGTATGTTGGATTGCTATGTTGAAGTACAGCAATGCTGTGATAATCTTCTTTTATCCCAGCTGTACTTTCCTATACACTGGGACATTTAAAAAGAAAATCCATATTACTAAGATTAGGTGTCTAGTTGCTTGCAATGATTATTGTAAAATTAGACAAAGGTTTGTATTAGTAGATCTGCGAGGCAAAAATGTAGCTAAGAGGGCAGTAAGCATATGCAGCAATGGGTATGTGGAGATTTTATAAACCATAATATTCTGTTACTTCAAGGATACTGACATTGGTACAATCTGCCACTATGATTCTGATTTCCCAGATCTTATTTGTACTCATTTGTGAATGTGTGCATGTGCATTTGCAGTGTGTATTAACTTCTATAATAATTTTATCACCTATGTAGCTTTGTGTCTTTACTATCAAGGTCAAGATACTCAACAGTTTCATCAAAAGGTTGCCCTTTTATAACTACACCTACCACCTCCTTCCTTGCCCAGACCCTTCCTCTACCCTTGCCCCAGTGTAGGTATTATGGAGAAATTTTGAGTAATTAGTTCTAGACAGTAAAATGTCATATCTGGGGGGGGGGGAGAAAGGAATCCCTAAATTTAGTATCTTTTAAGGAAAGAGGAGCATTTAGTTTCTGTTATGTCCACCCCAACTGTGTGTACAGCAATTCAATTCTGACACTAACTGCCCAGAATTAGCATCAGACTCTGCAGTTTTAAGGACTCAAATCTTCCACAAGACTGCCTTTACTTCACATGTCGGCCACACTTCTGGCTGCCTGGCTATAAATTCAGGGGGTGCCATGACCTCCTCACGTTCGATAAATTTGCTAGAATGACTCTTGAACTTAGGAAAGTGCTATACTTAGGATTACAGTTTAATCGTAAAAGAACTCAGGAACAGCCAAATCAAGAGGCACGTAGGGCAAGACCTGAGAGGGTCCGGGATGTGTCACCCTCCCAGCGTATCAATGTGTTCATCCAAGAAGCTCACCTGAGCCAGAGTTTTCATCAACATGATTGATTTATGGCATGACCTACCTCCTAGAGGTCAGGCTGGGCCAAAATTCCAACTCTGATCACAAGGGTGGTTTTTCTGGTGACCATCCTGAAGCTATCTAGAAACCCACCCTGGATCACCTCATTAGAATTTAAAACAAAAACAACAAAAAACCCCAAAACACTTCTACCACTAGAAATTCCAAAGGTTTTTGAAACTCTGTGCTAGGAACTAGGGGCAAAGACCAGACATAAGCTTTATTTTGTCACAGCTTTTTAAAAGTTTATTAAAGTATAAACAGTAAGAATTAGAAAAACGACACCTTTTTAATTAACAAGTTGCCCGTGTTTAAATTTATCAGCTTACCTACATCTTAGCTTTTTTTATATACTTATAATTTTTAAAAGTTTTCAACACTGTTTCATATGACTAAAGCACATTAGAATATATAATAATTTTACTGCTAAGTTTATCCAAATTGTATACAAAATATACAGAAGTGTTTAAATATTCCATTTTAAAGAAAACTATAGACTAATCTTCAGTCTGTTAAAAGAAATAAATGAATTGGAGAAAACAAAATGCTTGGAATGCCTTCTGAGATACTAACAATAGATACTTTAATGCCCTCTGCTGGCCATCACATTGCTAATTTTTGTGAAATTGCCAGGATAGTGAATATTTTAATTTTGGAAATACATTTTACTACAGCCAAAAGGAAAATAGTTTTAATATTATTCTTAAAAGAACCATGTAGTCTTTCACATGTGGTTTTTAGGCTGACGATAAGAGTGGCCTCTAATAGGATATATGTGCCGGTCTCTACCCCTCTGAGTTGATCTACCTGTGACTGTCCTATACTAGAAAGCAGTGACTTTGGCCAGAATGCCAGGGTATTGAGGTATTCTACCTCATTTAGATAGCAACTGATACGGAGATTCATTAAGGCAATTTAATTTCTCCATATTCAGAAGAGACAGGTAGCTAGCTGATAAGACTGTCAAACACAAATTTCTCTTCAGACAACCAGTCCTTTCTCCCGCGGTAGCTTTCTGATTCCTTTTATCCTCTGTTGCCTATGCTCAGGCAGGGAGAAAAATAAATTTATTTTAGATCCAAAGAAGTAGTTATTCAGTTTTCATGGGCCATTTCTTTTTACTTATTTACTTAGGCATAGCCTAAGAGTTCTATGATTCTTCCTTCCCAGTGATTAACTTCTTCATATTTCGTTGGTCATACATTTTTTAAGTGCTAATTTGCTGGAAGTAGCTGATTTTTCTACCCCAAGTGGAATCAAATTGGATTTTATGTATTACTGTCTTCAACCATCTGCTGGTATTATTCTCTAAAACCATGACAACCTGGCTGTGCTTGATGATCTTCTCTAAAAATACAGGTGCCTGAATCCACTCTACAACACACACTAAACCAAAATCTCCAGGAGTTCTAAGTTGGGAATTAATTCGTTATCCAGAATTCAGGGGTCCACAGCTCTAGCTGGATTTTTATTTGAAATACGAAAGAAGCTTATAGTATACTTTTAAGGTAGGAAAGTGTTACTTTTGGGAGATCGGTTTTATGACCAAGTGTCAACATTATCAATATGGAGCAATGGCAACTCCAATAATAATATTTATTAGTAAAATGTATAAAAACAAAATGAGGTGACCTCTACCTATTGATGTGAACTTTTTTTCTAAAGATAAATATCCATGTCTTTAACCTCAACAGAACAATCTTCCAAATAGTGGACTGGCAACTTGTGCATCAAGAGGTATATATTGCAGGTGTGCCTAAAATTCTTGACTATTTAAATTGTTTTCATATGTATTTAGCTGCTGAGATCCATGTGGGTTTATACCTTTGCTTTTATTTTCATCTGAAAGTTTAAAATAGTATTTCTAGAATGACTGTAAACATTCTGTTTCATATTTTCTAAATATATTCCATACTAACATGTAAACATACCAAACAACTTTTTAAAACCTATCAGTTTACATCTGACTTAATATTTTCCTTTTACATATAAAAAATTATCTTGAGGTGTTGTACTTAAGTGAGTTTTCCAGAGGACTAACAAGCTTACATCTTCTGAATGCTAAAGTTTTTAACTTTTTTCATGGAAATCTTTCTGCCTTATTAAACAGTATACGTAGTAATCTGATTTTAACTCCATTGCAGTGATATCTTTAGAATCCTTAGGAGCACAGAGCTTTGTTTACGTTTGTTGTCTCACTCTAGTCAGCGGCACATTCCTGTCTAGTTAGTCTCCTTAATTTCTCTCCATTTATACCTGTCAGTGTTCTGGCAGCTATCCTTTCTCCCATCAAGCTTTTTATCTGAAGTTTGCCAAGACCGTGGGGCACCTGATTTTTTAATCAGCATTGGTCTTTATACTTTCCAAGGCTATATGAAGCTTTGGACTGAAAGACTACATACAAGGTCTGTGATGGCTAGGCTTCTGCTTGGGGGCTTAGTGATCCCCTCTTCCCCCAATTTTGGTTTGTGTAAAAGGCAAACCATCCGATAGGAAACACACAGTCTTCATCCCCTTACTACCCTATACCACAGGGCAGTGGTTCTCAAATTTGAACATATATCAGAATCACCTGAAGTACTTAACAGATTGCTGGGCCTCACCTTCAGAATTTCTGATTCTGGATGGGGCCCAAGAATTTGTGTTTTGAATAAGTTCCCAGATGATGCTGATGCTGCTACACTTTGAGAACAACAGCCTTAGGGAACTTTACTGTCATTAATAATTTCCACCTTCCATTTCTGTATTTTGGAAATGTATTATCCAACAGTACTTCATAATGTTATAACATTCTCGTATATGTTCTTTTTTTAAATAGATCTTTATTGGAGTATAATTACTTCACAATACTGTGTTAGTTTCTGTGGCACAACAAAGCGAATCAGCCATATGCATACACATGTCCCCATAAAACTCATCATGAAGGCCTCACCCTTATGACCTCATCTAAACCTAATTATCTCCCAACGGCCCCAGCTCCAAATGTAATAACAGCGGGGGTTAGGGCTTCAACATATGAATTTGGGGGTGACACAGGTCAGTCTGTATGTAGCAGCATCTTATAATAACATCTTATGTATTTTGTCACAGACCAAAAAAGAAAAACAAAACTGAATACTGTTTTACCTGTGCCAGGGCTTTGTCTCATATCTGTCTCTCTTAGGTCTTCTGACATATTACTGACCAAGTCGTCTTCAGCTGCATCTCCAGCAATGACTGTATGAACATAGTGGGATATATGGTGGTTTGTTTTTTATTCACTTTCAGATTTGTGTTTTAAGTTCTGATATATTATTTTCCCCTTTAGAGTGAACCTGATACTAAAAACTGTGGTTGTTTACTTTTCTGTAGCTTAGATTCCCCATCCTTAAACATATTTTTTAGTCTTAGGTCACTATAAATATCTGGTGTTACAAATCTCTTACTAGGTCTTCTGACATAAAACTGACAGTCACCTTCAGCTGCACCTCCAGCAATTACTGTATGAACATAATCAGGCCACTGCTGTTGGGCTACTTGATCACCAGCTATTTTACATTTTAATTTTAATGGGGGAGATGTATAGTTCTCCAGGAGGCCAGTTTCTTTTCTTGTCCACCAGTGAAACATTTTAGGGCTTCTCACCACCATTTCCCAGTCCTTACTCTCTATCATTTCCCTCTCTTTCCCCTAGACACACACTCATACTCTTAAGAATTAGGACTGCATCATTTAATGATGTTAAGATCTAGAAACATTATGTTTGGTAGAGGTCTTTAAGAATGTCTTGTCCAGTCTGCCATTTTACATAGTCAGGTCGAGAGGAGAGACTTGTGAGTTCAAAGTTCCACAGAGACTGAGTTAGAACTTGGATTTCCTGACTCCTGGCCTAGAACTCATACAGTTTATTTCATGCTGTCTGTCACGTCTTTGTGTATATTGCATCTAAATCCTTTGGGTTAAACTTATTTTGAAGAACTTTATGATGTGTCCCAGGACAACTCAACTCACACTTACATTCTCACAGGTTTTGTATTTTTCTAAGTTTTTCAATGCCCCTTTTCTGTTTACTCATGATTTTACCACAACTAGTATGAAAATTTGCCTTAACTTCTGCCACCTGGAATTGCATTTTTGCTTTATTAAAATTGGTCTTTTTAAACTTCTAGAAATTCACATTTCTTTCCTCCTGTGTAACTCTGTACTGTTCTCTGTGTTCTAATCAAATATACGTGAAATCTGTTTCATGATAAATTGAGCAATTAGCTTGTTGAATAACATTTAATGAAACCTATTTAACTTAGACTGTATTCATGTATTGACATTTTTTTATATGGTAGCATGATGTTAAGATTACTTTTCTTTGACTTCCTACCTGTCTGATCCTCTTCCATTTTTACATTGGCACATCCTGTGGCTTCCTTTCCATCGTGGGATTCCTGTTCTTGTGAGTTTTCTGTTTTACTGTGTCCCAGAATAGCATCCAACTCAGTAAAAAATTTCATACTCTTAGTCATGCCTAGGTCTTGAGCCATTCTTACAATCTTGTATTCATGTTTTAAGTTTTTGTACTTTGTTCTGCACTGCTTCCAGTCTCTCTCTATTCCGAGTTTCTGAAGCTCGGCAGCAATTTGTTCAAATATCCTTTTATTTCTCACTGTTCCCTCTAGTTGTTGTTGTATGCCTTTATCAGACCAGATGCCTATTAGAGCCCTGACTTCTGGCACAGTCCAGTGTTTTCCTCCTTCATTTGCTACAGCTGGAATGAAAGTTGGATTATTAGGGGGTTCCATTATTGGTGTAGAGTTACCTGTACCGGGTGGGGAGAGAAACAGATATATGGGTTACACACGTCAGCTAAGATAAATAATTGGATGCAACATTAGTAAAGGAAGTAATTTTCTCTGTAGGAGATGGAATGCAAATCGTAGCTTAGCTTTTCTCTTAAACTAGTTGGGAAATGGAAGTACAGAACCTGAATCTGTTCCTTACCGTGACAGTGACTGGCTTTAATAAAGCTGTGTTTTTAATTAGTTACATTTCGATCAACTTTCTTCTTTATTGTTTCTTTCTCTTCCATTCCACTCCTTTAGTATGTGGGATGTATGTATATAGTGAAAGTTGAATATATAATTTTGTAATATTTATTTGTTTATTATTATAAACAAATAAATTATAAACAAATAAAACAAATTATATTTATTTGTCAAAAGCAATAAATATAATTACATAAGAAAACAGCTTGTTGAAGACAACTTTTTCATGATAGGTGTGAGCAATTTATCTCCTTCCCATGCTTTTTCTTTATTTAATGTTTTCCATTTGCTGCATATCAGAATCTCCTAGGGAGCTTTTATAAACCACTGCCCTCACCCCTCATCCCTGGATTGTGATTCTAGTGTGCAGTTCAGGGTTGAGAACCAAGACTATTCATGAATGAAGGGCTTGGAAGAGGCACATTAATAACTGGTGCTTCCTACTCTTTGTGAAAATAAAAGATGTCCCATTGGTTAAAGACCAAATGCCAAAGTGAAATATTATATTCTTTTAATGCAAGGAAATGTGCCAGAAATTTCATAATGCATTAGGCAGAATGTCTCCACTTAGTTATAAATACTTTAATAACTTTGTATTACATCTCTGGTACAGTTTTGCAACTCGTTTTATGGTAATGGCATTACTTGACATTATATTGGTTATTTAACAACCCATTGTCTTGTTTTTCTCAGATTTCATGTTTAATAAAAAGGTAGTTCGGACCTCAGCACCCATAACATTACTCATTAAAAAACAGTATAGTATTTACTTGAGGTAGGGAGTTGTTTTTATTTTGTGGTGTATTTAATTTCTTTTCTTTAAGATGCTTTTCAGTATTTTTCCATACTTGGATTAACTTTCAATAAGAATTTAGAAGCAAGAAGGAGATTTATGTTGACTTTTTGGGTGAATAAAATCATCCTTGACTTCATTATGGATTTGATATTATTTACTTTCATATATAAAATTCTGTTTTTCTTAGACCCCAGGAATGCTGAAGTCATATGCTCATTAAATATTAAGCACTTACTATGTGTAATTTTGGCCATCAGATTCCTTACTATATTTAAAGAATAAAGATTGGAGGTTTGAAGGCTAATATTTTCAGGCAATTTACATTTTGTTAAGGAAATTATTTGTTTTAGAAATGATTTTTTTTTGTATAGGTTGGTAAAAAAGAGGGAAACATAAATTAATCTTAAGTGTTTCTACCAGGAAAACTCATCCATTTTCTCAGATTTGAAACCAATCTTACTTTCCAATTTGAAATTGGATCAGTTTCACTATATATTTGGCCCACCATACCATACCTACCTAGTTCCATTGGTCTGACATGAGAAACCAAAAGTAAAGGATTTCCTGGAATGTCTTCCTTGTCTACTGATGTAACTGACATTTTGCCTGGAAAGAGAGAATTCCTTTTAGAAATAAGTATGAAGGAAAATTAAAATTGGATTATAACTGATAATGCTAATAGTTTGAGTTGAATTTGTTCATATTCACGAAGGATTATAGATTTAGGGTAGATGCTTTTTGTAATAGTGGTATAATATGGTTTAAATATTTATGTCCATAAAGAGAAATCTAATTTCTTCCATCACATTGACATTTTGAACTTCCACTAGAATTGTTTGCTTATTTTATAAGTTTCTAGAGATGGTTGTAGTTAGTTTTCAAATTAAATTACGTCTTTAAAATGAGGTATTCTCTTTTTTTTGTATTTTAGGTGCTTTAACATAGTCGGCCCTTTAAGTGATACTGGTAATGTGAAAGAGAAATCCTGCAATGAGATAATCAGAAAATCTTGTTTTATTAGCATATATGGTCATAGCTGAGTTTGTATGTATCTTATGTAACTAGTTGATTGATACATACTAAACTTTCCAGAAATTAATCTAAGTTTTGCTTAAATGGACCAAGGAATGTACCATTGAAAAGAACCATGCCAGCCTTGAAAAAATGAAGACATCCCTCCTTGATCTCCTTATATCATTTCCACATGTTTTTCTAATTTTGTTTTACTGAGTAACAGAAATAGCATTATATTTTACATTAGGAGATCAAATATTAGGTATGATTTTGATGGTGTAAACGTTCATTTTAAAATCACTATTCACCATTATAATTACAAGGCATTCCATTAAAGAATAAGAAAATGAATGCTGTTTATCATCTTAAACATTATACTGGGGATTCTTATATTAAAAAAAAACAAGTGAGGGCTTCCCTGGTGGTGCAGTGGTTGAGAGTCCGCCTGCCAATGCAGGGGACACGGGTTCGTGCCCCGGTCCGGGAAGATCCCACATGCTGCGGAGCGGCTGGGCCTGTGAGCCATGGCCGCTGAGCCTGCACGTCCGGAGCTTGTGCTCTGCAACAGGAGAGGCCACAACAGTGAGAGGCCCGCGTACCGCAAAAAAAAAAACAAGTGAAAAATAAGGGAAGTATCAGTGTTTTCAAATGGCATAATTATATAAATTTAAAGCTCAAAATAAAAATTGTCAGTTTTTAAATCAAGTTTCATAATTATTTGAGGCTAACTTGCAGTTAGGGAATGTTTTGGATTTAGTTGGGAATATGGGAAATAAAAATCTGAAGTTACATAAGAATTCTCTTTAGAGAGAAGAACAAAAGATATTAATATCCCCAGGTAATTTAACAGCTGAGCTTGATGAGAACAGCAAGGAAAGGTAGGGTTTGCTATTCTGTTATCTGCTTTAGGGCCTACTTTTGTTTACTGAAAAGGTCCTGGAGCTCAACATACAGGTGCGGGGAAGAAAAGAAAAGCTCTCTCCCCAACTTCTTCAGGGGATTTCTCTTTTTTTTCCCTTAGGTTGGTCATTCCTAGCATGAATCCCAAAACTGTATGTAGGGGCCCCATGCCATGGAGATTTTAAACTGAAACTCTTAAGTCATTATTCCTAATGCATTTGTATGTAGGAAGAGGAGGGAAAGAGAGCGGAAACTTTCTTTCAGTGAAGGAATATGATTTGGCCGCAGTCAGCCAAAGGTATTCTGAGGTTGAAGATAATTATAATTTCCGGAACATGAAGCGTCTTAGAATTTGTATTTGGGTCTTTTGCGAAGGCTCAGTCAGACTACCTGCTGCCTAACAGAGGGGACCAGATCCTCTGTCCTTACCCCTTGCATGAATGAGGTTGATCCCAACAGTAGAAAAGGTACATTCATTTCCTTCCCTTCCTCTTTTTACCCTACACCAATAAAAATTCTGCTGCTTCCACCAAAAACACCAGAAGACATTATAAATGAATTAGACCTGGAGAAAGGAGAGCTTTCTAAGCCTTAGAAAAGAAACTATGTGACTATGTTAAAACTTTCAAATTTTGTGGGTCGCATAAAAATCAGCCAAACTTGTAAGGCCAAAGAGGTCACGCAGATTTTTTGAAGACCTCAATTGACATGAACAGTCAATTTGTAAAACTGAATAAATATGTAGGAAAATGTTGCACAGCACTAGTAATTAAACAAATGCAAAGTAAAAGTTATTTATTGCATACACTGTTGTACTCAGTTCTTTATTAAATTAGCATACTCCATTATTTATTTATTTTTTATTTTTTCCATTATTTATTAAATTAGCGAAGTCTCTCCCCCTTTCAACCTCACTCCATAATCTTACTTGACAGGGTTCTATAAAAGAGATAGTCCCATTGTTAAATTACAATTCTTTTGGAAAGCAGTTATTTTAGCAATATGTTTCAAAGTAATTATACCCACCCCCCGACCAGAAATTGAATTCTGATAGTCTATCCTAAAGTAATAATTTTAAATATGGACAAAAGATAATTGATTGTAGGGAATTCCCTGGTGGTCCAGTGTTCAGGACGTGGCACTCTCACTGCTGGGACCCAGGTTCAATCCCTGGTCAGGGAACTAAGATCCTGGAAGTCGTGCGGTGTGGCCAAAAAAAAAGAAAAGTAATCGATTGCAGCATCCGTTATATAAGGGGGCAAAGACCCAAACTCTGGTATATGCACTCAGTTAAATATTATGGAACCATTAAGTAACATTTAACCCTAAATTATGGTCAATTCTGGGTATAATTTAAAGATTATTTTAAATGTAAACAAAATGCTAAGTTTTTTGTAATTTTATAATTTAAAAAATTGTATAAAAACAATCAGTGGCATTGTGGAAGATAATGTGAGAAGGGGCTGAAAATTAGGGAGGCCAGTTAAGAGGTTATCGTAATATTCCATGCGATGATGAAGTTCTGGATGGTGGTAATGAAAATGGAGCAGAGAGATAAATTTATGAAACACGTAAGTAGATTTTTTTTTTAAGGACTTAGTGACTGACAAAAAATCAAGGTTGGGCTTCCCTGTTGGCGCAGTGGTTGAGAGTCCGCCTGCCGATGCAGGGGACACGGGTTCGTGCCCCGGTCCGGGAAGATCCCACATGCCGCGGAGTGGCTGGGCCCGTGAGCCATGGCCGCTGAGCCTGCGCGTCCGGAGCCTGTGCGCCACAATGGGAGAGGCCACAGCAGTGAGAGGCCCGCGTACCGCAAAAAAAATCAAGGTTATCTCAAACATTTCTATTTAAGTGACCAGAAATACAGTGATAGTAAGGTGGAAGCAATTTGTAGGAGGATCAGTTTTGATGGGGGAAGAGAGTTGGTTTTAGAACTGGGTGTTTGACATACCCTAAACATACATGGTTAAGGTTTATTGTGGGCCCTCTGCTTATGAGTGAAATGGGGAGTTTGGAGCCATGCAAGTAGCTGAAAGGGCTAGAGGATCCCATTAAGAAGTGGAGATATTACCATCACATCTTCATTACACCAACCTGTGGTTAACTCAAGGTCTTTCAGAAAGCTCAGTGAGTGATTTACTTATTGTTAATCAATACTTAAAGCATTTAGATGATGATGAGTGCAGAGTGATTAACTGAATAAAATAATATAATTACTGTTTAACTTGGTAATGACTGCAAAGCTTTCTCAGAATTTGGTTTGGTATTAGAAGTGTAAAGGCAGTAAGTTGGGTGGATTTTTTACCAAAGGATTTTATTATTGAGCTTAAAACACGAAGTTCAGATAACCCAAGTTAACTCAACTGTAATCTCTCATCTTTAACCCCCCTTCTTATTTGGTACCTTTATTATACCACTTACCACTTTCTTTTGGGTTACATTTATTCACAGTTCCCTCCTTTCTGTGGTTACATCCATGAATGCATGTAACTCACTGCTTTGCACACGGTGTACACAGACAGTAGGTATTAAACAGATTTTGAATTGAATTGAACAACTCTGTTCTTAAAAATAGCTACTCTAAGATTTTGGCTATGGGAGAAATCTCATTACTGCCGTTGATTTTTCCCAGTTTGCCTAGTGATACGTTGGGCTTCCACAGTGAGCAAATTCTATGTAAATAGTGTTGGGTTTAACAACACAGCAGCTCAAGAACCTTGTTTTAATAAGGCATATATTACTTTGCAGATATTGTATTTTTTGCAGATTAAAGGTTGTGGCAACCCTGTGTCAAGCAAGCCTGTTAGTGCCATTTTTCCAACAGCATGCTCGTTTTGGGTCTCTGTGTCACATTTTGGTAACTCTCAAGATATTTCAAACCGTTTAATTGTATTATGGTGATCTGTGATCAGTGATCTTTGATGTTACTGCTACAACTCACTGAAAGCTAAAATGATGGTTAGCATTTTTTTAGCAATGAAGTATTTTTTAATTAAGGTATATACATTGGGTTTTTTTTAGACCTAATGCTGTTACACATTTAATAGACTACAGTATAGTGTAAACATACTGTATATGCACTGTGATACCAAAAAGTTTGTGTGACTCGCTTTGTTGGGATATTTGCTTTATTGCAGAGGTCTAGAGCTGAACCCACAATATCCCTAAGATATGCCAGTATTTAAATCATTTAATCATAAATCATTTAATCTATCAAATCTATTTGTTTTACTTACTGTTAAAATGGAGATGTTCTTCCAAACAAGTAATGAAGTTCTTTATCAGTTATTAGTATTTTAGTGCTTTTATTTATAAATTTAGGAAAATGGGAACATAATATAGAGCAGAAAGTTCTGTCTTATTTGGAGCTGTGGGAAAACAACAGTTGAGCAATTTTTTTTTTTCACGACTCTTATAAAATTAAGACTTAAAATATTTTCAGAACCCAATCCATTTTCCAAAAACTGCATCAACATGGGTAAGGAGCAGTTGGCACTAGCAGTTGGTGTCATTTTAACGCGTTTTTTCTGTATTTTACAGATTTTTTTAAATGGTTGGCATTAAACTCTTTTTTGAAATTAATTTTTACCTTGTGCAAAATAGCATATACATAACAGGTCAGTTATTTTTCTCAACCTTGATATTTCAGGCTATATTTATCATATGGACTCAAGTCTGGTTCTTTTACAGTTTGTTAGGTAAAAACAAAAGAAAGGTACTTTTTCTTTTTACCTTCAGTGATCTCTGGGGCTGTACTTTGGCTCAGCGTTGCCAGGCACCTGTCATTTGCATCTTCCTCTGTTAATTGTGTGGCAGGTTCATACTGCAGGATCGCATCCAAATCATGGAAGAACTTCATAGTTTTACAGCTGTCTCCAGAGTTGTGGGCATATTTAACTGTTCTGTATTCATATTTGAGATTTTTGTACTTTGCCCGGCACTGTTTCCAATCTCTGTATACTCCTAGTGCTTGCAGCCTTTTAGCAATGTAGATAAATATTCCTTTATTTCTCAGTGTTCCATAAAGTTGTTTTCGTATATTTTTTTCTGCCCAGATACTTAGCAAAGCTTTAACCTCTTCCTCAGTCCAGTGCTTTCCTGCTCCACTCTCCATGTTGAAAGTGACCTGGAAATGATTCACTATTTCTAGCCAAGGTTTTGTTTCCTAGGAAACCAGACGGCTGGTTGTCAATAAGCTCTGAAGAGCTGAAAGGATCTAGTTTAACTGGTTCAAGCTGCCTGAGGGGAGTAACTTGAGAAACTGCCAAATAAGCAGGCTTTGTGATTAAAGAAGCCTGGACCTAAATGATTCCTAATGTTATTCATTTCAGCTTTAAAAGAAAAATTACCCTTGAGACAAAAGGGAAAGAAAACTTTTTTTGTGTTTATTTCTAGTTTACTATATGATTGTTGATTTTTTGTTTGTTTGTTTTGGAAATGGTTGGCAGAGGTTCTTTCTGCCCTGAGGTTTATGGCTAACATTTTATTTCTCCTCTGATATGAATCACTTAGTCTTTGAACATTGGTTAACTACAAACCACATCATTTCACTAAATAAATAAATCCTAAGTCACAAATTATTCATTTATATCGGATGTATAGTATTATGCATGTCTGCTTTCAGCATAATAGTTCATAGTATTTAAAGCATTGGTAATTTAGTAAAATCACTTCAATTTTAATTTTTTAGATTTTTACTTTGCAAGTACATTTAATATTGTAGTTTTTCTTGTCATTAAAATGTCTAAACAATTACAATTTTGGAAAAGATCCTTTTTACCAAATAAATCATGTATTAGTTGTTAATGTATATATACATATTATGGTAGAGATTTACTTTTTATTTCTACCCTGATATATATTCTTTGGAACAAAAATTTGTTAATAAACATCTAGTATTTATAGCACTTGTTCAGAACTATTAAAAATTGTTGAGCACTTTGAACCTTTATTGTATCTTTTGAGTTTGTACTCCACTGTGGTGCAGGTCCTCTAAGTCTTACGAGTGTGTTACCCTACCTAGCTAGGAAGCCTAGCTTCTGGCTTTCTTTGTATCATCACCTAAAAATACTAATGCAGGAAATGAGATACAGAGTGCCTCATCAGCTTGGGGTTTTTTGAAGTAGCATTTATTTTCTGAAGACAAAAGTGATAGATATTTGACAGAAAAAAATTTGATGAGTGCAAAAAGCAAAACAAAACAAAAATAAATTTTGTTCATAATTCCAGTACCCACAAGCATTTTACCTGCTATTTTATTTGGAGCTTTTTATTTATATCTACATACTCAACCTTATTTAGAGGTCACATAATACAGAGGTTAGAAGTACAAGTTTTGAAGTCAGATTGTCTGTGTTCTAATCCTGGCCATGCCACCATTCTCTGTGTGACATTAGACAAGTTACTTCTGTTTCTTTAGTGTTGTCCTTTTCTGTAAAATGTGAATGGTGGGCTTCCCTGGTGGCGCAGTGGTTGAGAGTCCGCCTGCCGATGCAGGGGACATGGGTTCGTGCCCTGGTCCGGGAAGATCCCACATGCCTTGAAGCAGCTGGGCCCGTGAGCCATGGGCGCTGAGCCATGGGCGCTGAGCCTGCGCGTCCAGAGCCTGTGCTCCACAAGGGGAGAGGCCGCAGCGGTGAGAGGCCCGCGTACTGCAAAAAAAAAAAAATGTGAATGGTAATCATAGTACCTACTTCAGAGGATTGTTTTCAAAGCCTAATAAATTAGATCATTCATGTAAATGCTTAGGACAGTGCCGGGCATATTAGTTAGAACTCAGACAGTCTCATCTGCTGCTATTGCTAATTGTTGTCATTGTCATCATCATGAGTGGAAGTGGCACTAGTGCTAGTAGCATTTAATGTGTTGTAAGACTGAGTTCATGGATGTTATTGAGAAAAGTATGTTTCATAAAAGTTATTAAGAAGCTTATCAATGGGGTAAATTTAACAGCTGATACCTTTTTATATTCACAGGGGTCAGGAGAGTGCTGGTATTGTGACCAGTGATGGGAATTCGATACCAACATTCAAAACACACAAGGTATATTTAAGCATTAAAAAATGTTGGGTATAAAGGTAACAATAGCCCGAAGTTAACTAGTATATAGTGGTGAGGGGAGGAACTTTGAATAAAAATAATTTGTAATTAGAAGTATAGTTGACCCTTGAACAATGCAGGTTATGGACGCTGACCTTCGTTCAGTCCAGTATCCGCATATATCTTTTGACTCCCCCAAAACTTAACCACTAATAGCCTACTGTTGACAGGAAACCTTAACTGATAACATAAACAGTTGATTAACACATATTTTGTATATCATATGTATTATATACCGTTCTTACAATAAAGTAAGCTAGAGAAAAGAAAATATTATTAAAATCATAAAGGAGAGGAAATACATTTACAGTATAGTACTGCCTTTATTGATACAATAAGCTTATGTTGTCTTTTTACAAGATAAATTCTGTCGGTACCTATGTTAATGCAGTCTTAATACAGAACACTGTAGATGTTATATGTATTACTAACACTAGACCTCAAAAATGAAAAGATAATGTGAAAAAATTCATATTTATAGGTATAACAATTCATGCATTGGTAACAAAGAAGCAGCAATATGATTGCTTTATGGTTGCCTAGCCTATACACTAATAAATGAATCGTTATAAAATATCACTCACTTTATGCCTGTGTAAGGATGGCCTATCCACTTTAATACCGGTCTTGCACATGATGTTGTACACAATGACTACTTAGGCAATGGTGATGGTGGTGACACCAAAATGTCTCATACGGTTTTTGCTGTACAGTTACTAGATTTTCACAAGAAGACTCTCACACATCCACAACAGATAAGTTTATTAACTGTACAGTATGTTGATGATTCACTCTTCGTTAAGTGGAAGTGGGTCATCATAAAGGACTTCATCCTGGTAGTCTTCATTCCTAATGAGAGGCTGAGGAGGAGGAGGAAGAGGAGGGGTTGGTCTTGCTGTCTCAGGTGTGGAAGAGGTGAGAAGGGGAGGCAGGAGAGGCAGGTACACTGTATGTGACTTGATGGAAGTATGTCCTAATTTCTGTCTGACTTTTTTGCTTTTTTTATTTCTCCCAGAATGTTTCTATGTGGTACCAATTGTTCCACGGTTTGCTTTAGTTTCAGTGCCTGTATCATAGAAGGGTCCATGTTGTAAAGTCCAAAAAGAGTCTTGAATAATCAGAACCCTACTGCCAGAGTGTCAGTTTGTTTCTGGCACTGCTTCTTCTGTGTCTTATTCCTCATCATCTGGCACTGGTTCGAAAGCACTCATCTCCACCAAGTCATCTTCTGTTAATTTCTCCGGTATGGTGACTGTTAGCTCTTGAATTTCTCCAAGATCCCTATCTTCACCTTCAGCCCCCACCATTTTTATTTATTTATATATTTATTTTTATTTTTTATTTTTTTGCCATATCCACAATCTCTTTCATGATTTCTTTGACTGATTCTGTTGTAAATCCTGTGAAGTCATGCACAACATCTGGACAGAGTTTTCTCCAGCAGGAATTTATTGTTCCAGGCCTGATGGCTTTTCCAGCTTTTTCTGTAACAACCGCAGCATCTTCAGTGGTGTAATCCTTCCAGGCTTTCATAATGTTCTTTCTGTTGGGTTTGTCTTCCATGGCGTAGACAGTCCTCTCCATAGAGTACCTTGTGTAATGAGCCTTGAAGGTCCTTATGATCCCCTGATAGGGAGGCTGAATTAGAGATATGTTTGGGGGCAAGCACACCACTTTGACCACTTGGGTCTGACCATGTTGAACTCATGGGGTTCTGGATGGCAGGGGCGTTGTCCAATATCAAAAGAACTTTAAAAGGCAATCCCTTACTAGCAAGGTACTTCCTGACGTCAGGGATAAAGCATTGATGGAACCAGTACAGAAAAAGTGTTCTTGTTGTTCAGGCTTTCTTGTTGTACAACCATGTGTTAAAAGACTAGTAGCCGGACTTCCCTGGTGGTGCAGTGGTTAAGAATACGCCTGTCAATGCAGGGGACATGGGTTCAAGCCCTGGTCCAGGAAGATCCCATATGCCGCAGAGCAACTAAGCCCGTGCACCACAACTACTGAGCCTGCACTCTAGAGCCTGTGAGCCACAAGTACTGAGCCGGCATGCCACAACTACTGAAGCCCGCATGCCTAGAGCCCGTGCACTGCAACAAGAGAAGCCACCGCAATGAGAAGCCTGCGCAACGCAACGAAGAGTAACCCCTGCTCGCCACAACTAGAGAAAGCCCGTGCACAGCAACAAAGACCCAATGCAGCCAAAAAATAAATAAATAAATAAATAAATTTATTAAAAAAAAAAAAAAAGACTAGCAGCTGCTGTTTATCTTTTCCCCTCAAGGCTCGGGGTTAACAGCTTTATAGATAAGGGCAGCCCTGATCCTAAACCCGACTATTTGCACAAAACAGGAGAGTTATAGCTTATCCCTTACTGCGTTAAATCCTGGTGCTTGCATTGCTTCACTTTCTTACTGATAAATGTCCTTTGTGGTATTTTATTTCCCACAATAGGTCACTTTTGCGGTTTTTTTGCGTTAAAAACCTGTTCAGGCAGATATCCTTTCCCTCAATGATTTTCTTAATGCTGTCTGGGAACTTGTCTGCTGCCCCTTGGTCTGCAGAAGTCACTTCTGTTATCTTGACATTTTATTTATTTATTTATTTTTAAATTTATTTATTTGTTTGTTTGTTTATTTTTGTGGTACGCGGGCCTCTCACTGCTGTGGCCTCTCCCGCTGCGGAGCACAGGCTCCGGACGCGCAGGCTCAGCGGCCATGGCTCACGGGCCCAGCCGCTCTGCGGCATGTGGGATCTTCCCGGACCGGGGCACGAACCCGTGTCCCCTGCATCGGCAGGCGGACTCTCAACCACTGCGCCACCAGGGAAGCCCTATCTTGACCTTTTTTAAGCTAAATCTCTTCCTAAAAGTATCCAGCCATCTTTTGCTGGCATTTAATTCTGCAGCTTTAGATCCTTCACCTTCCTTTTGCATTGCCATCATATAATGACTTCACTTTTTCTTGAATCATATTAGATAGGTATGCCTTTCTTATAGCAATCATGCACCCACATAAAAGCTGCATTTTCAATATGAGATAAAAGGGTATTTCACAAAAAGGGCAAGGTTTTTGTACCTGCTGGTATAGCTGCAGCAACGGCTTCACATATTTCCTTTTCTTTTTTTTATGGTCTTTATGCTGGATTCATTTATCTTGAAATGGTGGGGCAGCCGCAGCTGCAGACCTCAATCTACAGTAGACATCAAGCAATTCAACTTTTTCTTGCAAAGTCGTGACTGCTTGGGAGCACTTTCAGCATCACTAGTGGCACTTTGAATGAGTCCCATGGTGTTACTCAAGGTTTACGGTATTGCAGTAAACACGAAGAAAAATATGCAGGAACTGGGAGAGGAGACTTTTTACTGCAATAGGCAACTTGAGGTAGAGATGAGGGGCTCACCCGGAGAGGGCTAGTGTCACATGGCATTTTAAGTTGGTACTTGCAGCACTTGAGCTCCCTGCAATATTAACAGGAGGTGGCTCCGAAATTATTACAGTATTACAGTGCAGACTGTGGTTCATTTTATGCAGTTATGATGTAATACTGCACCTTTATGTTTGTTTACATTTCTCGAAACAGCAAATAGCACAGTTTATGGTTTATGTTTGTTGTGTGCATAAGTTTTGATAAATGTTAACATTTTATAATAGGATTGTGTATATTTTGTGGTAGTAAATGATAAAATGGACTAGTATCTACATATATTTTATTCATGACATACCCATCTTTTTCTTAATTTTTTTCAGTTACTCTAGGCTACACGGTTCGTCTGCCAAGTATTTTTAAATTGTTGTAAATCTCCAAAAAAATTTTCTGATATATTTATTGAAAAAACTCCATGAAAAAGTGGACCTGTGCAGTCCAAGCCTATATTGTTCTAGGGTCAACCACTTCTATTTGTCATTTCTATTTTTATTTCTCTCCCAGTGATGGTTTGCTAGACTGACTCAGACAAGTCATTTATTTGAATGCTTTAACATGCTTTAATTTAAAATTACAAATAATTTAGTTTATTGTATTTGACAAATGTTAACGCTTAGTACATCTGTTCTTCAATGTTTTATCAAAAAGTATCTTATAAAACAAGCACTTCAACATTGTGACTGCATTAAATACCACTGAAATGTTCACTTTAAAATGGTTAATTTTATGTTATGTGAATTTCACCTCAAATATATATTTTATTGCATCACAGTTCTTACAATTAGGTTAGTTCCCCCCCCCAGATTAGAATTCTGAAGCACAGAGAAATTAAGTGAACTGCATTTTCTAATTTGGGATTGTCTGAGCAAAGGCATATAAAAATGCTACTAGTGTTTTTTTCCCTAAAATGAGCTCTTACTTTGACTTTGCAAGGGAATGGGTCTTGTAAATCACGTCTTTACTGAAGACAATTTGAAGAAATTATATACTTCAAATCTTGGAATTGGACACACAAGGTACGCCACTACAGGAAACTGTGAATTAGAAAATTGCCAGCCCTTTGTTGTTGAAACACTTCATGGGAAAATAGCTGTGGCACATAATGGCGAATTGGTAAATGCTGCTCGCTTAAGGAAAAAGGTAAGGTTTTTTTTAATGCATTTTCATGGTTGTAATAAATTACTGAAAAGAAGTTATTGAGGAGCTTGGAAAAGGGTATTACCCTTTTGTTGCTATCTGTTATCTAACTGCAAAGAACAACTGTATCAGAATTAGCTGGAGTACTTGTTATGATTACAGATTCTAAGAGATTCCCCCCCCAGAGTCTGGGGAGGGGCCGGTTGCTGAGTCTGCATTTTAATATGCTCCTAAGGTGATTCTGATGCACTGCTTTGGAGTTGAGATCTGGAAAATTGATTTAAGTATTCCCAGAACTTTGTCCTGCCCTCTTCTTAGCCTCTGGCATTGTCATTACAATAATACAGTTTTTTTGCTCCGAAATGAAGAAAAATTTTTTTATTCAGACAATTTAAAAAATATAAATATGAAGTAAAAATTATTTTAAAACTCACTATTTAGAGGTACCACTGGAAGTTCCATTCTAAACAATACCCAGGTCATTATTTTTCGCCTAACCCCTTACCCAGATGCTAGACTTCACCTCTACACATTTTGCTGCATCAGGGATGATCAGTGAGGATGGGTAGCCACCATCACCACCACCAAGAAACCTGAGTTGAGAGTCTGCACTGCAGTGCGCCACTCTTACGGGAATGTGTCCTATCTGTCAGGAGTGTCGAGGGCTGAAAAAGTTAGAACCATAACCCCAAACCCTCATGCCTTCTCCGTCCCGCTCCTCCAGACACCCACTGCAGGTCTACATTCCATCAAACTTAGTTTTCAAAAGCTTTCCTGTATACCTCCTAAAGCACTATTTTTTTTCCTGTTTGAAAAGATTCAGAGACTTCCCATTGCCTCCAGCAGCGATTCTCCGTTATTATGCATACATACCTACCATTGGTAGGATGCAGGATTCCGTAACTGAGCATCTACACGATGCCTGATCTCTTCCTGTGATGGCAGGCTATTGGGTGAGGGGTGAGTTAAAGCTTCCCCTCTAATGACTGCAACTTTTCTCCTTTCCAAATAGCTTCTGCGTCACGGTATTGGTCTGTCAACAAGTTCTGATAGCGAAATGATCACCCAGTTACTGGCGTATACCCCTCCTCAGGAACAAGATGACACCCCAGACTGGGTGGCAAGGTAATGGTAAAAGTAGGCTGAGTGTGCAGGTCTGGTAATGAGAGCTTGCTCTTGCATGTGTTTGTAACTAAAATTATTCATTCAATTATTTAATTGATTCCAGGATTAAAAACTTAATGAAGGAAGCACCCACGGCATACTCTCTGATTATAATGCACAGAGATGTGATTTATGCAGTACGAGATCCTTATGGAAATCGTCCTCTGTGCATTGGTCGTCTTATTCCTGTATCTGATATAAATGATAAAGGTAATGAACTTCAAAAGAAATATAATTTTATAATGCTTTCCCAAGTCATTGTCCTACTATTGGCACACCCTGAAATCTGTAGGTATAAGGAGCTTATTGAGTAAAAGCTAGGTAAAAAAGAAAAAAATGGCACTTAGTTTTCAAAGTACATTTCCTTGAATATTTCTGAGCTGAGCCATTTTTAATATATTTAATGGACATTCCTGCTTTGTCCTGAGTGGCCTATTCATATCCTTTGCCCAGCTTTTTCATTTGTGCAGTATGATTTCAGCGATTTTCCTTTTGACTTATGAGATGTCTTATTCAAGCCATGAAACCATATTGTTTGAAGGAATCTTGGGATTATTAATTTTATCTTTGGTTCTAGTCAAATGAGGAACCATATGCTCTTAAAGTCATAGTAATGGATATTCTGTGAGCTCTTTTACTTATCTATTTGGTGTTTAACTGTTCTCTTGAAATACGTAGCCTCTTTTAAAATTTCTTGAATTCAGTAATTGAATCGATTGTCTTATGATTTACAGAAAAGAAATCTTCAGAAACAGAAGGATGGGTGGTGTCTTCAGAATCATGTAGCTTTTTATCTATTGGTGCAAGGTAAGTTTTATCTCACTCAACAGATCAACTTTTTCCACATCAATAAAAAAAATTTTTTTTGTTTCTGATGTCTGCAAGAATACATGTTTATAAATGCAGTTCCTTTTGTACATTGTGCTCAGCAGTTGCACTAACATTAATGTCCCAATAATACCTTCTAAACCAGGAACTGGCATCCTGTTTTCAAAATACCATGAGACTTATTTTAGAAAGGAAGAATCTCCTCAACAAGTAATAATTATGAGCAAAATATTTAAGCCAGGATAAAAATGTTCTCTTTAGCCTTCATGCTTTTAAAAATCAATAAAATATAGGGCTTTTGGGCTTCCCTGGTGGCGCAGTGGTTGAGAGTCCGCCTGCCGATGCAGGAGACACGGGTTCGTGCCCCAGTCCGGGAAGATCCCACATGCCGCGGAGCAGCTGGGCCTGTGAGCCATGGCCGCTGAGCCTGCGCGTCCGGAGCCTGTGCTCCGCAACGGGAGAGGCCACAACAGTGAGAGGCCTGCGTACCGCAAAAAAAAAAATATAGGGCTTTTAATTTCTTAAATTCTAAATTTGAATTTAGGGGTAACAGATTTATGGAAATTACTGCTGGAGGAATACTACTTTTCTTTTTTTAAATAAATTTATTTATTTATTTGTTTTTATTTTTGGCTGCATTGGGTCTTCGTTGCTGTGTGTGGGCTTTCTCTGGTTGCAGCGAGCGGGGGCTACTCTTCGTTGCAGTGCACGGGCTTCTCATTGTCATGGCTTGTCTTGTTGGGGAGCACGGGCTCTAGGTGCGGGCTTCAGTAGTTGTGGCTCACGGGCTCTAGAGCACAGGCTCAGTAGTTGTGGCTCACGGGCTTAGTTGCTCCGCGGCATGTGGGATCTTCCCGGGCCAGGGATCAAACCCGTGTCCCCTGCATTGGCAGGCGGATTCTTAACCACGGCGCCACCAGGGAAGCCCAGGAATACTACTTTTAAATTTTTTAAGCCAATATACTTTATATTAAATTGAGCCATTTTTCCTTTATAAGGGAAGGGACTCTGTGTGCTTTATAATAGATAATTTGCCTTAATTTGACTGGTTTATTTATAGTCTTTAATATTGTTTCCCAAGATATTACCGTGAAATCTTGCCTGGAGAAATTGTGGAAATATCCAGACATAATGTCCAAACTCTTGATATTATACCAAGGTCTGAAGGAAACCCAGTGGCTTTCTGTATCTTTGAATATGTTTATTTTGCAAGACCAGATAGTATATTTGAAGGTAAGTAAAATATCTCTTAACTATTGGTATAAATCTATTATTTACCTCATTGAAACATGGCAATTCTTGGGCCCAAAGGCTTACCTGGCTCTTTGAAGGCACATAGTTATATGTTGCGAATTTTGGGACTGAGCTTACAAGTCATAAGATCACAGTTTTTCCTTTTCATCTGACTCTTGGATTTTGTTTTCCTTTTAGGAGTAAGGATTATGATTTTCAGATATGTATTAAGGTTAATTCTTTTTTTAAAGAGTGAATTCCCCCAGTTTATGTGTTTCCACTTTAGCGTTTTTTTGTCTTGCTTTTCTTTTTCTATTTACTTATTTATTTATTTATTTATTTTTGGCTGTGTTGAGTCTTCGTTGCTGCATGCTCAATTCTATAGAGTTCTAACAAGCTAGTTTCTTAAAATAGTGATATTATGCTGTGCTATATTATACTAAGTAAAAATTTATTTCCTTTTCCAAACATTCCAGACCAAATGGTTTACACAGTAAGATACCGTTGTGGTCAGCAGCTGGCAATTGAAGCCCCTGTGGATGCTGATTTAGTTAGCACTGTCCCGGAATCTGCTACGCCTGCTGCCCTTGGTTACGCAGCAAAGGTATTTTCTCTTAATTAACACACAGTGAATTGCTCATTTAGCACTGAGATTAGAAATCCATGTATATAAAGAGAAACTCATCAATTTATTGTAAGGAAAAGGAAAGTGTTGGTTCCTTGGCAAGAGTTACTTATTTTCCAGCCTTTTCATCCAGTGGCACTATTTTTTAATGGGTCCACAAAAAGTTTACCCAAAGACTAGGAAAACGACCCCCTTCATTTTAAAAAAATAATATCATGACTATGTGTAGAATTTAGTGGTAATATTTGCTTATTATTAAGTACCCTCACAAGCCGCTGGTGTATTTATTCCCTACTGAGTGTGGGTGATAATAAAGTTGTTTATGTTAATTTTGTATAATGTTCTTAGTACTATGCTTAATTTCATTTTTCATAACCAGGTAGAATATGTAATTATAGTGATCCTGGTGTATAATACCCAACATTCACTACATTGGAAAGTTTAGTTTGTGAATTTATAATATGCATTCATTTTAGAGAAGTATTACCTTGTTAGATGGATAAGTCACCTCCTGTCCCTCAGAAAGTATCTCCTTAGCCTACTGGTTTTAATTCATTTCCTGCTGACAATTTTTAAATATGTGAATTTTTCTGACAGTGATTTATTCTTTGTCATGTGTTCACATTCTTGGTATTCTTTTCCAAGATAGAGAAATAATATGTGTTTAAGAAAGAAGCATTACAAATTCTAATAAAATGAATTGTTTTTCCTACTAAGTAGAGGACTTTCAGTAATTTTTCTTTTTGCCTTTTCTTCCCTACAGTTTAAATAGTGGAGGAAAATTGTAATCTGATGATGGAGAGCTCAGAATAACAACCATATTTAAAACTTTTTACATAGATGTTATAATGGAAGCATGACCTAGAGAAAACAGAACCCTAGAGTTCTCTGTATATGTACTGCTCATTGTCCTTTTATTCCTTCTCTGTCAGTGTGGGCTTCCATATGTGGAGGTGCTATGTAAAAACCGGTATGTAGGAAGAACATTCATTCAGCCAAACATGAGGTTAAGACAACTTGGTGTTGCGAAAAAATTTGGAGTATTGTCGGACAACTTTAAAGGCAAAAGAATTGTTCTTGTAGATGATTCAATTGTGAGAGGCAATACCATTTCACCCATAATCAAATTGCTCAAAGAATCTGGTGCAAAAGAGGTAAGTAATATTAAAACACCTATCCTAAAGCACCAATAATTACAACATGATAGTCATGAAAATTTTATGTTAAAATTTTTATAAACCTAATTTTAAAACTAATAAACCACAAAATAGAATACTTTTAAATTTGTAGAGTATTGATTACTTTTTCTTTTTGAAGATATGGAAGCAATCCTAGTGTAATAAATTTGACACATTAGGTTATACTTTCAAATCTCAAAGCTTATTCTAACTACATAGTTCAGTAATTCAAATTACTGAAATGAGATGTCATTTACAGCTAATAGTTGATCAGATTTAGAAATAAAATCTATTGTGGAGAAAATGGTATAGAAAGCAGTATGACAGTCTATTTAGAAAGCAAGTTCAGATCCATTACAATAGTAAAAAAGAATAGACACAAATAAACAAAAGAACTGGAAATAGCTCATATATCTACCAGCAGGAAATAATTTAGTAAATCAATACATCAGTATGATGAAATGTGATGCAACCATTAAAAACTATAATTATGAAGACTGCAAAACATGGGAAAATCTTTGCTGTTACAAGAAAGGTAAAAAGTAAATGTGGACACTGATTACAGCTGTGTAAATGTTCCTGACAAAAGGCAGAAAATAATGATAGATAAAAAAATAGACAAACATAGTTCTTTGTAGTAGTAGTAAGGTTTTTATTATATCCTGGTAGATGTTATTTTTCTTTTTAAAAAGGTAAAATAAGAGGTAGGCAAAAGTGCCATTCAAGTGTTAGAGGAAAAAACTGAAGGTGGTCCTAGGAATATAATAAATGGGAAATGACAGATCAGAAGAAAGAAATGTCCTTGTTAGTAGGTGACAGAAGGAAACAATGGGGATCTCTGTAAAAAGAACCCTTTACAAGTGGCTAACATTTTGAAATTCTTGTCAGGACACTTTGCAGTCTAGGACAGGGCTGCTCAAGTAGGATTCTTGGTAATGAATTAATTCTAAAAGTAGTTCTGACTGAACACTGGAGTTCTATATATATATCACATGATTTTCTAAGATTCTTTTCCACCTATTAGAGTGAATAAATTTTTTAGTATGCTTTATTACCCGTATGTTGTTAAAGTATTCTGTAAAAATTTTATGTTGTATTTGTGAATGACAGAATTTTGCATAATTGTTCACAGTGAATGTCAAACTAATTAATGTGTGAAATGATTTCTTTCCAAGGTACACATTCGCGTAGCTTCACCACCTATTAGATATCCATGCTTCATGGGAATAAACATACCAACAAAAGAAGAGCTTATTGCCAATAAACCAGAATTTGAGCATATCTCAGATCATCTAGGTAGGTATTACAATTTCTATAAACTTTTATCTTTATTCATTTATTAACAGAAAACCAAGCTTGTCAATCTTTACACTTTTAATAAAAAATAGTGTTCAGTATTTATTGAAAGTAAATGTTGTATGTGTTGAGCAGATCAATAGTGAGAGAGCCTGATATGTGTGGACACCGTAGTGAGTGCTGTGATGGAGAGCTAGGCTAAGGTGAGATCAGAGAAGAAGAAAGGCTTTCCTAGTAGAGAGAACTGCTAATCAGTTAAAGCCTCCCAAAGGTCAGATCAGAAGAAAAACAAAAGTAATTTCACCACAGATTCTAATAGAATAATTTGGCTGTGGGTACAAATCAAAAAGTGAAAAGCTTATATAGGCTTATCTTTAATAATGAGGTCAGAAGTCTTGGAGATGGAGGTTATCCTTGATAAGACGTTTGCCTTTCAAATTCAGGTGAGGTATAAACTATAAATATCACATACATGTTCATCCATGTATGGTACCTCCACACTGATTGTTTACTCTCTAGCTGCGGCGAGCGGGGGCTACTCTTCGTTGCAGTGCGCAGGCTTCTCATTGCGGTGGCTTCTCTTGTTGCAGAGCACGGGCTCTAGGCGCACGGGCTTCAGTAGTTGTGACGCACGAGCTTAGTTGCTCCACGGTATGTAGGATCTTCCTGGACCAGGGCTTGAACCCGTGTCCCCTGCATTGGCAGGCGGATTCTTAACCACTGTGCCACCAGGGAAGTCCCCAGTTAAATATTTTGAATGTCACCCAACTGATATATTGTGAGCACTCACTCTTTGCCAGGAACATATCTATATTATCATAATAACATCACAAAACTGCTACAATTAGGCAATATTTCCCTTATCTGATAGCTGAAAAAAAAAGGCTTAGGAAAAGTAAGTGACCTTGAGCTTAAATTTGAACCCAGATCTTCCTGACTTCAAGGTCTGTTATTCAAGAAAATGACTCCTAAAGCCTTTTGAAGCCATTCTAGACTTGAATCCTCCACTGCTATTTTAAATTGTTATCCCTTAAATTCCAATTTAAAATTAAAAAAAAAAAATAAAGGCCCTGAGTTTTGATTCTCCAGCCACCACCACCACCACCCCACCTTTTTTTTTAAGAGAGGCTAATGGAGAAAATTCCCTGGTGGTCCAGTGGTTAAGACTCCAGCTCTCACTGCCAAGGGCCTGGGTTCAGTCCCTGGTCAGGGAACTAAGATCCCATAAGCCACACAGCCAAAAAATAAATAAATAAATTTAAAAAATTTTTTTAAAAAGAGAGAGACAGGGGCTAAAGGAGAAATTTTTATTTTGGCTTATGCTTTTCTGTTTGTAATTATTCTCTGTTAAGGCAATTCTTCCTTTCCAAAGGAAGTCTCATGACCTTTTTCCCTGTCTTTCCCCCGTAGGAGCAAACAGTGTTGTGTATCTGTCAGTAGAAGGACTGGTTTCATCTGTACAAGAAAGGATAACATTTAAAAAACAGAAAGTGAAAAGGCAAGATATTATGGTTCAAGAAAATGGGAATGGTCTGGAATGTTTTGAAAAGAATAGTCATTGTACAAAGGAAGATGTTATGATTCAAGAAAATGGGAATGGTCTGGAATGTTTTGAAAAGAACAATCATTGTACAGCTTGTCTGACTGGAAAATACCCTGTGGAACTGGAATGGTAGCTGCTAGGGGCAGACATGATGTTTCAAAACACAAAGTTAGTGGAGAAGTTATAGTGGTTACACCTCCATTTACTGTTACTCGGTACAGTGTGAAATGCCACATGCTTGTGTTATAAGTTTTGAGATTTTTTTCTGAAAAGGGTACCAAAGTGCTATGATTTCTTTAGTAATCCTAGATAAATATTTTGGTATTATCTAGGAACTTGGATGATCCTTTCAGTTTTATTTAGTAGTTTAGTACTTTTATTTTTAGAAGTCGTATACATTTAACTTCAGATCATCAACAGTAATGCAACGAATCGGTAAATTTCTGTTTAAGAGAGGATTGCCAGGTACTCTGCTCTCCCACAGGTTCTTAGAGAATTTTGTGGAATGTTTGAGAGTTATGGAAATTCAGTTATGGAATATTTTCATAATTGAACCTTGCTAATTACATATAATACAACAATATGTGGTATTCTTTTTTTTCGCTCAAGCATTGGCTAGCCTTTTTCACCTGGTCAGAGAAGGCAGGTGGTCAGTGGCATTTGCCAGGTCCATGCTTTAAAGAATTTGCAAGAGGTTAGACTAAGGTGTTGTGATGCAAACAGGACATGTGAGTTAAGTATAACATTTCATGCAAACCTTGAATCCATTATACCCCAAAGTTACCTAGCATCAAGAGTTCTCTTTAAAAAAAACAAAAAACAGAAGAAACACCTTTTTGTGCCTCACTTTCCCCACCTGTGCAATGAGGTGCTTATATTACTAAATTAAATAACTTGCAGCAGTTATTTTGGTGGTTAGAGCCATCATTCCACCCCTCAGTTTTAAGACAGTGCATGATTATTAGCTTTTGAAATGTTTGCCGTTGGTCTGCAATTGAGATTTCAAGAGGGAGACATAGAGCAGTAATTTGCAACCTATCTTTGAGATGCTCTGAGAATGACTGTAAAAACATGGCTGTGCAAAGTATTTTCCTACGTTTGACTAGAAAGTATGATCCATACTACTTAGTGCCCTTATAGTAGAAGCCCAGCAAGTAACCTGGTACATTTGAAGTAAAAAATAATTTTAGATTCTAACAAACCTTTTATCCTTAATTTGATTATATGCTTTTTTAATGAAGTGCTTGATCACTTGCAAATATACTGTGTATGCAATGAGATGATCAAGTAGAAACATTGTAGGGGCCAATTTTACGGAACAAGGAGACAACAGCTTTTTTTAATTAGCATGCTCATCTAATTCCGAGCATCAACGTATCACTTTTTCTACTTTGTTTTATTGGGATCTAATGAATTAGATTTTTTAAAAGGTTTTTGTTTGTTTTTTAACATCTGAGATTTAAAACTTTAAAATGACTTGCCCTCAACCCTTGTTTATGTAAGATTTTTAAAACATAAAAGTGTTTGTTTCTGTGTTATTACCATGATTGGGTGTACATAGTGTCCAAATCCACCTAGAATTGTAATATTTATTAATAACCATAATCTTTTGTCTTCATTTGGTATTTAGTCTCATGTGTTGTATCATGGCAGGCCAAGAGAAAACGCTGACAGCTCTTTAAGCCCATGTGCAGCGGGCAGCAGTGGGTCAGATAACCCTGTGGTGGTACCACAAGCAAACTGGCATCTGAATAAAGCCCTGGGACCATTTGTGTGTATAGCCTCTTGCCTTAAATGTATTCCTCATGGCAGCATATAGAGGAGGCAAGACCTTATGGGTCAGTTTTGAACCAGCCTTACTTTGATTTTTTTAAAAACAAGAGACTCAGGGAAAGTACTAAACCAAAATCTCTGATTTGACTTTTGTGTTTTCCATAGTTTTTATTTTGTTTTATTGAGATGCTTTTATAAAGGAAAATGGTACTGTGACAGTTTGGTAATTCTACAAATTTCTTACTCTTTCTCCATCATGGCCTTTTATTTCACAAGTTTCTGAAGTGTGAATTACAATTTTATACCAGTGTAATCTCAAATGTTGTTTAACTGCTTTAAATTTTTATAGATATTGTAAACTGCAGAGCAAATGAGAAATGTGTTTTCACAGGATCTATATTGTGAACTAAACTAAGCCTACTTTTTGTGACTTCCTTGTGATGCGTTGGTGACAAATATATGTAATGAGTACATTTAAATATGTGTGTGTACTTTTTCTAAATAGTGACTTTCAGGTACTGCATTATGGTGAACAGCACAGTGACAGTCACATCCAGGATCCATTCTTGGCACCAGCTACTCATATCTTATTTCTCTGGTTCGGGCATTTCAGTAAATAGACCATCTCTTATGAACCAGGCAAAACTGCTGGTTGAGTAGGAGGGACAAATAAAGTAAATAGAAATGCAGTGCTAAGTAAGCGCTATGTTAGTGCCAAGTTCTGTGGAGACACTAGCAAGAATAGGGAAGGTGTCACAGAAGAGGAGGCTTAGATTCCCAAACTGCGTGTGTGTGTTGGGGAGGAGTACTTTTTAAAATAAAAATAAAGTAGGTACATGAATAAACTGTGGTACATCCAGACAATGGAATATTATTCAGTCTGAGAAGAAATGAGCTGTCAAGCCATGAAAAGATGTGGAGGGAACTTAAATGGATATTACCAAGTGAAAGAAGCCTATCTGAAAAGAGTACATACTGTATGATTCCAACTATATGACATTCTGGAAAAGGCAAAACTATGGAGAGAATAAAAAAGATCAGTGGTGGGCTTCCCTGGTGGCGCAGTGGTTGAGAGTCCGCCTGCCGATGCAGGGGACATGGGTTCGTGCCCCGGTCCGGGAAGATCCCACATGCCGCGGAGCGGCTGGGCCCGTGAGCCATGGCCCCTGAGGCTGCGCGTCCGGAGCCTGTGCTCTGCAACGGGAGAGGCCACAACAGTGAGAGGCCCGCGTACCGCAAAAAAAAAAAAAATCAGTGGTTGCCAGGGGCTGGTGGGGAGAGAGGGATGAATAGGTGAAGCACAGGGAATTTTTAGGATAGCGAAACTATTTTGTATATTACTATGATGGTGGATACATGTCATTATATATTTGTCCAAATCTGTAGAATGTATGACAACAAGAATGAACCCTAATGTAAACTATAAATTTTGGGTGATAATGATGTATCAGTGTAATGATTACCTGTAACAAATGGACCACTTCCGGGGGGGATATTAATAACGGGGGAGATTATTCTATGCGGGGTGGGGGGCATATGGGAACTCTGTACCTTCTGCTCAATTTCGCTATGAACCTAAAACTACTTTAAAAAACAGTCTGTTTAAAAATAAAGATACCAGGGTCCTACCTCTAAAAAACAAACTATCAAAATAATGCATGCATATAGTTAAAAATGAAGAAAATAAAGAGGTCACTGCCCTCTCCAGTCCTCTGTAGTGCATCCACATTTAAATTTTTTCTGTTGTTAATCTCTATGTTTTAAACAATTAGCTCATACTACTTACTTCTTACTGTACCAACTTTAGACATTATCTCTATTTCTTCCCTGGAATCTAGCAAAGTTTGTTCTGACAGGTAGACTTAAGTTAATCATATTAATATGATTAACTCACTTGAGTTTCTGATGCCTTTCTTAGGGTTTCAAGTAGGGTGTAGTCAACTCCTCTAAGGAAAATTGCCTTCATGTTTCATAAAGAGGTCAAAAAGAAAATCCAGCCCTCTCAGGAAAAAACTGCTCACTCAGACATTTTAGAGAAAACTGCAAAAAATGCCATGTAAATTTATGTTTTTGTGTGCAGAAATAGTCTTCTCATGTAGCTGAGAATTTGTTGGATGGCAGGAACCAATGCTTTTAACGTTTTTAGAATTTCTTTTTTCTTAACATCTTTATTGGAGTATAATTGCTTTACAATGGTGTGTTAGTTTCTGCTTTATAACAAAGTGAATCAGAATTTCTCACTGCACTATGACAAACAGAAAATGATTACACAACAGAGACCCAAGTGGGTGCTTGCACTGTACCTCAATCATTGAAGATTGCTTGTTTGGCTCCACTGATGGGTATGTTAGATGTGATGGTTAATTTTATGTTTCAGTTTGACTAGGCTTTGGTGCCACGTTGTTCAAACACCAGTCTAGACGTTGCTTGGAAGGTATTTTTTTTTACCTGGGATGAACATGTAAATCAGTAGACTGTGAGTAAAGCAGATTACCCTCTGTAATGTGGGTGCGCCTCATCCAGTCAGTTGAAGGCCTTAAGAGTAAAGACTGAGGTTTCCAGAAGAAGATAGAATTCTCAAGACTGCACCCTAGAAACCCTGCCAGAGTCTCCAACTTGTTTTAAGACTGCAACATCAATTTCTTTTTTTTTTTTTTTGGCCACGGCGCACGGGATCTTAGTTCCCCAACCAGGTATCGAACCCATGTCCTCTGCAGTGGCAGCGCAGAATCCTAACCACCAGACCGCCAGGGAATTCCCTCTAGAGAACTCTAACGGGCTCACTCTTGCAAAGAGCCTAACTTCCCTCATCCCTCCGTTCTTTCACAATCACCTGACAAAAATGCAAAACCTAAATGAACCCATGGGCAGCTGAGCTCCCTTAGAGTAAATCACACACCGCTGTCCCAACTGTGACGTGGGCTACAGTGCTACCAGAGCACATGACAGGGACCTAACCTTGTCTTGGTGTAGGGTCAAAGGTTTTCAAATATTTTGTTGTTGTTATTTAGAAATTTTTTAAGCGTATATATATATATATATATATATTTTACATTTATTTATTTTGGCCGCGCTGCATGGCATGCGGGACCTTCCCTGACCAAAGATCGAATCCGTGCCCCTTGCGGTAGAAGCACAGAGGCTTAACCACAGGACCTCCAGGGAAGTCCCTCAAAATTACTTTTGAAATAATTTTTATTTTCAAAAGAAACAATGACATTGATAACTGAGAGATGAGTTGGGAAGTAGCTGAAGAGAAGCAGTGAAATGAGAATGTACCAATAAATGTGCAAAGGATCAGCAAGGTACTGGGGCAGGCATTTGATACTTGTTAGGAATTGGAATGATGTAGTAAATAGATGGGGAACAGTAAAAAGATAGTTCAGGAAACAGGTGCAAAACACATGAATCTGCTGTCAAGAAGGGATTAAATGAAGGCAGACTTGGAAATACTGCAGCTGTTACAGGTTCTATGAGAAGTGTAAGTCACCGTTTGGGAAGGCTTGTACCCTATTTAAAAGCTAATAAGCCAGTTTGTTACTGTTTCATGGTAGTGGACATGAGATTCCTGGGTCAAAGAGAACTTCATTACTCATGGCAAAAGCAGTAGCCGGAGCTTCATGTCTGTCAATTCTCCATGCCTCCTAAGTCCCCCTCGGGTAACTAAGGTAGACATAGATGGATGTCTGCACACACAGTGGGTTGCGTTACAGGAAAGGAATACTAAGTTTGGGGGGATTCATTCCTTTTACAGGAAGTGGAAGAAAGCTTGCTGCTTGGGGAAGACATTACCTCAGCTCTGAAGATTGATCACCCCGAACAACCCTGAAAAATGACCTGGGTAGAGAGCAGTCAGTACCTTGCATTCTTTGCGTACCCAGCAAAAATTTGCAGGGACACTTGGGGGCCCATGGCATTGCTCTTCCCAGCAGTATGCT
Organism: Mesoplodon bidens; assembly: GCF_964165515.1. Classification (NCBI taxonomy): domain Eukaryota; kingdom Metazoa; phylum Chordata; class Mammalia; order Artiodactyla; family Ziphiidae; genus Mesoplodon; species Mesoplodon bidens. The sequence continues at coordinate 136,093,047 of NC_138176.1, forward strand.
AGGTTTATGGGATGGGGGTTGGAGGAGGATGGGTAAATTCTCATACAAGGCTTGAAGAAAGGCATTGAGGAGGTGATGTTAGAACTGTTTTCATAAGAGGAATAAATGTTCATCAAGCAGGTGTGGGGAGGGAAAGGGTTTTTTCAGCCTGTGACTCAGCCAAAGCACAGGTGTGGAAACTTGATAAGGGTTTGGTAGGCTCAGAAGACTTACTAGGGTCTTATTATAGCTGGATGTTACAGTACCAGGTGTGGGGAATGTGGAGCATGGGGTGAGAAAGCAGTAGCCAACTGTGAGAGATTAGGCTAGAAAGATAACGAACTATCTTGTTTACCTTGCTAGAGTCTGAGTGTCATGCAGGCAATGAGAGGCCACTGAAGCTTCTTAAGCAGCTTCTTAAGCTCTGGTGTATGTTTTAGAATGATCACTCTAGATTACCAGGTAAAAATGAATGTAGTCTTCTACATTTGCTCCCTCTTAGGCCCCCTGAAAATGACAGTGAAGGGATTTTTACAGTCACAAACTCTTAAGGATAGAGGGAAAGAGATAACAGAAACAAAAATTTTAAAGCAAAAGCAAAGGGCTCGGGCTTCCCTGGTGGTGCGGTGGTTGAGAGTCCGCCTGCCGATGCAGGGGACACAGGTTCGTGCCCCGGTCTGGGAAGATCCCACATGCCGCGGAGTGGCTGGGCCCGTGAGCCATGGCTGCTGAGCCTGTGCATCCGGAGCCTGTGCTCCGCAACGGTAGAGGCCACAACAGTGAGAGGCCCGCGTACCGCAAAAAAAAAAAAAAAAAAAAAAAGCAAAGGGCTCAGGGAATTCCTGGGCGGTCCAGTGGTTAGGACTCTGCGCTTCTACTGCAGGGGGCATGGGTTCAATCCCTGGTTGGGGAACTAAGATCCCGCACGCCGCATGTGGCCAATAAATAAATAAATAAACTCATTTTTTTAAAAAAAAAAAAAAGCAAAAAAGCAAAGGGCTCCGCTGATTTGGAAAAGCTAGACTAAACCAGCAGTGAGCAAAGCCAATAAGCAATCCTATTTACATCATAGAGCACCCTTAAAAACTGAGAAACTGGCTTTTGGAAGCAGGGGTAAAGATGGTAACTAAAAGGATTGGAAATTCGCTTAGGAATGAGTTATACCCTTATGCTACCTCCCATCACCCTTAAGCTTAACTCTGAAGGCTGTTTTGTTTGGGAGAGAGTAAAACAGGGGGTCATTGTGTTGGAGAACATCAGGCACCTGGAATAGAATTAAGTGAAAAGTTTTATACTGAATTCTGAGACCCTCCTCCCTCCCCTGCAGCCCTTTTCTCTCACTTGATTTTCAAAACACTTGCTCCACAGATTCTGAGCTTCCCATCAGCTTTTAAATGCCCACTTTTAAATATGATCAGATAATCAATGATTATTACCAGACGCCCATGGAAGCCTCTAACATGAAAGAATCCAAAACCAACAGGAGAAATAGAGACTGCAAGGGGGGAAAAAAACTTAAAAAAGCTATCATTAACATCAGAATTGAAAAATGATATTTTCAATAATGAAACGGACATTATCCTGGCAGCAGTTCAGAGTCTACTGTAGCCCAGCAAGACTGGAAGGGCTTTAAGGAAACACTGACCAAGAAGACCTGAACTAAGATAGCAGTAGTGGAGATGACGATGTTATCATTTAAAGAATGCAGGTCGGGGGGCAGGGGAGGAATGCAGATTGCAGGCCCCTCCGTCACTAGAAAATGAATTCAGAACCTCTTGGGATGGAGATGCAGGGATCTGGAATCTGTGTTGTTTAACATTACCACAAGTGATTCTGATATAGCCAGCTGGGCATTGGTCTAGAGGTTGGGGAGTAGAGGAAGTAGGATCTAATTGCATACAGGAGGGTAAAAAAGAAGTTGGGTGGGATTGGATATCTAGGGTTTCACTGGGTGGATAATGGTGTCATTCCCAAATATAGAAACAAAGAGACACCTTTGAGTGGCCCCTCCCCAAATAAAAGACCCATAGTACAACCTGGTGAAAGTCTCATGGGCAAGTGGAGGTATCTCTTGCTTGGATTACTGCTACAGTTTCTTGCCACCAACACCTAAGGACACAAAAGCATCCTATGCCTTTTCATGTATCGTTTATTGATGCCCGGCTGCCTCCTCAGTCCTTCCCCTAGCCAAAACAAAACCAAAACCCTGATCACTTTGTAACTGAGCAAGGGATCCTGCGTGCTGGGTGCAGAAAGCCAAACTCTTTGACAGCAGGTGTTTGAAGCAAAGTACAGGTTTATTTGCAGGGTGCCAAGCAAGGAAGTGGGAGATAGATCTCAGATCCACCTCATCTTGCTCTTTGAGTTAGGGACGTTTTAAAGGGGAAGAACAAAGAAACGGGTTAATCACAGTCTTCTTACATTTCTTAATCATGGTTTTGTGAGTCAGGTTGTCTCCAGTTTATGATTCTGGCCAGGTGATACAGGTCTGTGAGCTCATCTTGCCTTGGAGAAACATCCTGAGTTTGTATGTTAATAATGATGCATATATCTATAACAGCAATTTTAGTACATTAACGATGTTATCAACAACAGCAGTCTTACTCATCTGACTTTGATTAGTGTTCAGTTAACACAGGATTGAGGTCAGAGGGGACAAGAAAGGGAATACAGTTGTGGAGGGAGAGATTAATCATAAACTCAGTAGGGAGGACTCGGTTTCAATTTCCTCTCTGCTACCGGCACAGTAGCTTTAAAAAATATCACTATTACTGCTGTTGACATTTTAGATAACTAACTTAAACGCCTCCAACTAAAATTCCCTTAAAAACAGATTTTTATTCAGCGTATAGCTTAAGTAACTCTCCTCAGACCTGTTTTCTTTATAGCTCCTGTTGAAAGTTGAAATATTCTTAGTTATCGTTTAAATTCATCTCTTCCAATTAAAATGTCAGCCTACTTATGACAGGGACTTCGTCTGCAGGCTTTATTGTTGCACAGTTCCCCACAGTGTAGGGCAGATTATAAAAAAAAGTCCAACGCATGAAGTCCAGTCACTCTTATTTCACAATGATTTCATCGCTCTTCACGTTAACTCTACGTAATATCTTTATCCCCACTTTGTGAACGAGGAGACAGCTGCTTGGAATTAAAGTTTCTTGGCAAATATGAAAGGGTACGACTCCAACCGGGTCAACTTCAAAGTCCTTGCAAACCCTGTCCAAAGCCCATCAAGACCAGACCAGAGATCTGAATGAGAGCAGCTAGCAAAGCAGCCAACACTTCTCTCGCATTGGCTCCGCAGCTCCGGGAAGGGGCGGGGCAGCAGGACGTTGCCTGCCCCGGGTCGCTCGTGCTGACGTCAGCAAGGCGACGGGGAAGAGTTCTAGGAAGCCGAGAGCTTGGAGGGCTGCGCGGTGGGCCGGCTTTAAGGTGTTGGTTTATTCGCTGTGTGTGAAGAAGTGTTGGGGTTGGATTGTCGGGAGAAGGTCCGGATGGGCTCGGACCTCCCCGCTACCCCCTCACCCCTACGCCTTCTGAGTGGGTCTCGGCAGGAGGTGGTATCCACTGGGGACACGTGTGAGGGAGCGAAGTACGAAGACACCTGCGGCTGACTGCGCACAGGTTTGCTTAGCTTCCGGGCAACCGCCTGGCCTCGGAGTTGAATCAGTGGTGTCTGGAGGGATGGAGTGGTGCAAAAGCTGAACTTGACCCGTGTGCTCTCCCCTCACCCTGCCTTAGACCCTCTGCTCCTTATTTCGAATGGAAATAAGCCTCCCCTGTCTTGTTAGCGTGGTTTCAAAAAGCAGTTGAAAAAATGTGTTGGAAGGTATGAAGTGCATTGTTATTAAACGTAGTTGCTTAGTGAAAGTTAAGAAGCCGGTGGATAAGGGAAAATAAAGTTTTTAGATTATTTGTCTTTAAAATAGCCAATAACCTAGGAAGAGCCCCTGAGACTTCTGATGACTAAAGTAGCAGCCTCTACAGCTATGAAGTAGCAAATATCTTAAAACTTAATGATCCCATTACATATATAATCTGTTTATCAGATTTTGCTTCCCCCCCGCCCCCTTCTTATATGGTCCCAGAGATGTTCGGGCATCCAGTTATTATAGCATTCTCTATTGGAGCGAATGTATTTATGATTCAGTTAATGAAAATGAAAACCTTAGACAACAAGAATAGATTTTGCCTTAATTCTCTATAGTAGCCACTGGGAAACTGGCAATTAAAAGTTTAAAAACATCTTAATTGTATAGCTATGTGTGGCGAATCTTGTAATTTGTCATAAAAAATGACTTTTTTAAGAAGAATTTAATCCATTTTATAATCTTGTCCCTTTGATGTCAAGGGATTTTAGATTATAGTGTATTAATCAGATTGTCCTCCTGTGGAAAATTAACTGCTGGATGTGTTTTTGCATTAAAACAATGCTTTTTTTCATGTAGACTATAACTTTTTGTTAAAATGCTTTAGTATAATACATTCTGTAGTATAGGCAATTTGTTATTCATTTGGGGAGAGGGAAGCAGAAGGGCCCCTTCTGCACTAACTGCATCTTGCAGAATGGACTCATTCCCATAATTTTAGTGCATGTTATGAAAAGCTTTCCTTATATTTACGTAATGGTCATTTGTGTGTATGAGGAAAGCTTAAAATATTTATCTTGTGCATCACAGAAAGAGCTAGTATTTATAGAAAAGACTGTAAGTACTAAAGTTATTTTATATTTAAAAATTTTGTGTTTAGAAATCATAGCATTTCCAAACCTTATGGGTGTCAGCAGTTATTGGTTCATTTTGCTCTCTTTAGAAATGTTTTATTTTCTGTAATTTATATTGATTAAGTGACATGGATGAATCAGTAGGGAAATGAGTTCAAATAAGTATAAACAAATAAAAAACTTGAATAATTAAAATAGACTGTTTGATAAATCTTATTTGCTTTGAAATCCAGAAAATAAATTTCACAGCAGGAAAACAAAAATCACCTTTACCTTCAAGGAAATACTAGGAGTTGTGAAGTTTTTTTTGTTGTTGTTCAGTCATCCGTAAAGTTTCTTTGATGAAATACTGTTGCAGATTTTCTTTTTTTTAACTTAAAAATTTTTTTATTTATTTTTGGCTGTGTTGGGTCTTCGTTGCTGCGCGCGGGCTTTCTCTAGTTTCGGTGAGCAGGGGCTACTCTTCGATGTGGTGCTCGGGCTTCTCATTGCGGTGGCTTCTCGTTGCAGAGCATGGGCTCTAGGCATGCGGGCTTCAGTAGTTGTGGCGTGCGGGCTCCGTAGTTGTGACTCGCGGGCTCTAGAACGCAGGCTCAGTAGTTGTGGTGCACGGGCTTAGTTGCTCCGAGGCATGTGGGATCTTCCTGGACCAGGGCTCTAACCTGTGTCCCCTGCATTGGCAGGCAGATTCTTAACCACTGTGCTACCAGGGAAGCCCCAGATTTTCTTTTTATAGAATCTGCATTGAGAAGCCCAAAGAACATTGTATTGATACAATACTTTATTGAGTCATAATACTATATTTAGAGTCTAAATTTAAATGAATTTATTGACAATTTAAAAATCAAACTAGAGGGAATTTCCTGGTGGTCCAGTGGTTAGGACTTGGCGCTCTTGGGGCCCTGGGTTGGATCTCTGGTCGGGGAACTAAGATCCTGCAAGCTGCCAAACAAACAAACCAAACAAAAAGACAAATAAATAAATATCAAACTAGAGTATGAAGAGCTTACTTCTTAACAATTATAAAAGTGGCTTGCTGTGTTATAATAATAATAAACACAGTTTTTATATAGAGGACTAAAACTGGATGGATGTAAGGGTTTTTTCTCTTCTTTCTATCAGAGGTTGGTTTTGCTTTCACCTAAATTCAGTTCCTAAAAGCAGACTTCATTTGCATTAGTCTTTTCAAAGTTACCATACAGGATTGTAACCACTTTATTTTTTTTTTTTTTGCGGTATGTGGGCCTCTCACTGTTGTGGCCTCTCCCGTTGCGGAGCACAGGCTCCAGATGTGCAGGCTCAGCGGCCATGGCTCACGGGCCCAGCCACTCCGCGGCATGTGGGATCATCCCAGACCGGGGCACGAACCCGTGTCCCCTGCATCGGCAGGCGGACTCTCAACCACTGCGCCACCAGGGAAGCCCAACCACTTTATTTTAATCAATCTGTAACAACTGAAGAAAAATGAAAAAATTAAGCATGTTGTACTTTAAATTTGGTTTTATTTTGGGTAATTATTATTATTCATTTCTTTTTTACTTTGTGTTCTGTTTTGAGAGAATTCTACATTTATGCTTGTTTCATCCTCATCTATGTATATACCATTCCCCTCTCAAATTTTCTTCCACCTCTGACAGGGAGTTAGGTTGCTTGTATCAAAATTTCAACCTCGCTGTTCTCAGCAAAGTTACCATTGACAGTTGGTAGTTCAGAGATTCTTTAACTGTGTGTCTTTGATGTAGTTATTTTTGTGAGGAGTGATTGTATAGAATTTTTTCTCTACTCCCCGCCCCCCAGCAAACTCCCTAAAACTCCTTGTCTCCCTAACATTTCTGGACATAGGTAGAACTCTCTGCTACCAGTGATGTTCAGATAAACTTCAGTGAAATGACTCTTCAGGAATTGGTGCATCAGGCTGCCTCCCGTTATTCGGATAAAATAGCTGTATGTTTTGATGAATGTAACAACCAACCTCCAGTTTATTACACCTACAAGACTGTGGTTAATGCTGCTTCAGAATTATCAAATTTTCTGCTGTTACATTGTGACTTTAAAGGAATTCGGGAAATTGGTCTCTACTGCCATCCTGGGATAAACTTACCCTCTTGGATTTTAGGGTAATATTTTTTAGAACTAAAAATTTGATATCTTAAAGTAAGATTATTTTCAACAGATATTCTGTACTGACTCTGTACTTTATTTCTTTAGAATTCTCCAAGTCCCTGCTGCTTATGCACCTATTGATCCAGATTCACCACCAGCATTATCAATTCATTTTATGAAAAAATGTAATCTAAAGTATATCCTTGTTGAAAAACAGCAAATTAATGTAAGTGTGGATATCCAAGTTGTTTGTTTGTTTGTTTGTATTTTTATGTGTTACATTTACTTTTCAATTGAAGGGGTCCCATCCCCTGTCTTGATTTCTAAATTCACTAACTGAGCAAAATTTCTCAGCACTGTTGACATTTTGGGCTGGGTGTTTGTTGTGAGGAGTGTCCTGTACATTACAGGATGTTTAGTAACCCCCATGGCCTCATCTAATAATTGCCAGTAGCACCCCCTAGTTGCAACAACCAAAATTGTCTTCAGACATTGCCAAATGTCTCCTGGAGGCACCCTCCACCCCGCATGCTCCACTGAGAACCACTACTGCTCAATGGCATGGACATATCTTCTAGCCTCATAATAATGTATTGTGCATTGTTTTGAATTTACTTTCTCTTTCCAAAGTTGTTTTTATAGTAGGAAACTTTTATAATACTTGATACTTTTATCTTGGTGTATTTATGGCAACTTACAGTGGTCAGCAACATTAAAGAACTGTATCCAAGCTTAGATTTTGAAAAAGAGATTGGCACTTAACCCAGACCTTTCTGGAAAACTAAATTTATTATTTTTTTTTATTTTTAAGTGACTGCCAACCAGAGATCTAGCCAAGAAACACTGCTTTAGGGGCAAGAATTGGTATTATATGTTAAGCAGGGTACCCCATGTTTCATTATTATTTCTTCATTTCTTGTTTATAAAATATTGTTTTACCATGGAGAAAACATTATAGAAACTATATTCAATTTAGCCTATTATTACCGATTACCTATATGAACCATTTTATATTGGGGGTAACTTAAATGCATTTTACCTATTTGTGTATATGTGTGTGCATCTATATCTGTAATATATAGCAGTAAGACAATTCAAAAGCTTCAGATATTATATGGAGGCCTTCCTAGAGAATAATGGGTATTAGAGTAAGGCCTCCAGAAAGAGACAATAAAGTATTAATTTAGTTAATAAATATTTTCTAAGTACACATATATCAGTGTCTGGCCACAGTTCTCTCTTCTGTTCCTCACATTGGTTATTTGTTGATAATAAGTTAACAAGACTAAAATGAGGATGTGATCTTCATTTTTTTAACAACCTTGGTGAAAGTTTTATAGACAAGGTGGGTGGGTGGGAGAATTAATTGTCAATATCAAGCTATTCTTCATAACTGCATATAGGAAGGAGTTGAGTACGTAGCAGGAAACCCCACAGAAAGTACCTTGCTTCCTGTTCCATGATTTTGATGATGGTGTAAGTGTTCTTCCTTCACTTAACACAGGAGCAATCAGTGTATTTATTGAGCATCTACTGTATGCCCATGATCCACTAGAGTAGTGGTTTTCAGCTGGCCATGATTTTACCTGCCAGGAAACATTCTCCAATGTCTGGAGATATTTTTTTTTTTTGCGATACGCGGGCTTCTCACTGTTGTGGCCTCTCCCGTTGCGGAGCACAGGCTCTGGACGCGCAGGCTCAGCGGCCATGGCTCACAGGCCCAGCCGCTCCGCGGCATGTGGGATCCTCCCGGACCGGGGCACGAACCCGTGTCCCCCGCATCGGCAGGCGGACTCTCAACCACTGCGCCACCAGGGAAGCCCTGGAGATATTTTTTATTGTCATGATGGAAAGGGGGTGCCACTGGCTTCTAATGGGTAGAGGCCGGGGTTGCTGCTAAAAACCCTACAATGCATAAGACAGTCCCCACAAAGATTTAACTGTTCCAGAATGTCAGTAGTGTTTAGATTGAGAAACTCTGCACTAGAGACTGGGTGTTTGGGAGGGCATTGGTATGTGAAAGTAGCCTAAGATATGATTCTTGCACGCCAGTTGCTTATATAGTTGGAGAGAAAAGGTTAGTACTTCCAAGGTCTGCATAGTGTGATATTGCCCTAAGCAAAGTATACGTAGCCCAGTAGAGATAGGACAGTTTTAATGGAGGAGGATGGTTTTTGAGCTAGGTCTTAAGAATATGTGGGCCTTAATTTTTTTTACATTACAGGATATACCACACCTTACACCTAAAACCACAACACAAACACAAACAGAAAACTCCTGGTCCTGGGTTGTGATCTTTTCCTCTCATTTAAATTGATTTCTTTATTGTGAAAACTTGTTATGCTTCATTAAGCTGCTGCTTATCAACCTAAAAAGATATACTCTAAGGAAACTTCTGTATTAATCTATTTCCATCTACCAAATAACTGAGCCAGAAACTCAGCAATCTTCTCAGGCTCACTCCCTATCCAGAAAGCCATCAAGTCCTATTGATTCTTTCTTCATAGACCCTTTCTGTCTGCTTCTGCTGCAACAGACCATTCAGGCCCGTACAGCATATCTGAATTGTTATGAGAGGTTCATTAGAGGCTCTCATTTATCAGAGTCTTGCATATCAGTCTCTCCTTGACAAGCAAAGTCTAGCCTGTGCTACTGCCACTTTCAGTTGGATCCCATCACAGGTTAAGGTCTAAACTCCTTGGTGTTGAGTATACAGTTATTAAGGATTAGCATCTCATCTCCTATCAACAGCACTACTTATCTTCTCCGTCTCCCCCAATTCTGCAGCTTATTGGAATGTTTACTGTTCTCCATAACACCAGCTTTGTCAGCTCAGATACTGTGTATTGACTTGTTTGTTTAAAGTACCCCTCTGTATTTGGAGAATAGCTACTTATAACACAAATATTACATATGAAGAATCAATCTCTGACCTTCCAGGCAAGTTAAGTTCAGCCTTCTCTGTTCTCATTCATGGTTTTTTTTTTTTTTTGATTGATTGATTGATTTTGGCTGTGCTGTGGTATGTGGGATCTTAGTTCCCGGACCACGGATCGAACCTGTGCCCCCTGCAGTGGAAGCATGGAGTCTTAACCACTGGACCACCAGGGAAATCCCCTGTCCTCATTCACATTTAAAGCATATTTCATTATCACACCACATTGCACTGCAGTTGTGTGTTTTTATGTCTCTATTTTAAAGATAAGTTTGAAAGTAAGCACCTCACTTTACTCTTGGAGGTTTCTCATTTATCTTTTTATTCTTGGATATATAGCAAGTACAGTTGACCCTTGAACAACTCAGGGGTTAGGGGCACTGACTTCTGCACAGTGGAAAATTCACCCATAACTTTACAGTTGTCCTTGGTACCCGCATCCGCAGATTCAACCAACCTCAGATATAAGTGGACCTGCGCAATTCAAACCCATGTTCAAAAGTCAGCTGTACTTAAAAAAAAAAAAAAGCTATGTTGAATGAGTAAATGAATACTTAATATTATATATATTATATAAAAGAGAATGCCTTTTAACATATTAATGTTGTAAAACTTTGTTCCCCATTTAACATAGAAATTCAGATCTTCCTATGAAACATTATTGAACTATGATATGTTTACAATAGAACATAATGACCTAGTACTCTTCAGACTTCACTGGAAACATGTTGAGGTGAGCTTGATGCTAAATAATAGCATAAGAAGAGAGACATATGAAAAAGAAAAAATGACAAAGAGTGTGAATTCTGAGAACAGCAGTGAAGAAAAGTCAGAAGAGCACATGGATGTGAGGCTAAAGCATTGCTTGGCCTATGTTCTCCATACATCAGGCACCACGGGGATACCTAAGATTGTCAGAGTCCCTCATGCATGTATAGTGCCAAACATCCAGCACTTCCGGTAAGTTCTATCCTTAGAATCCTTCTTCAGAACTTGTATTTTAAAGGGAAAAATGAATTTTGAAATACCTGTTATTTATAACTCTTGTTCCTAAATGGACAGTCCTAAGTACTTGGGTCTCTTGTTTCAGCTATATCTGAACTTTAGTTCTCTGCAGAGTAGGGCTTTACCTGTTTGATCCAGGCTTGGAGCCAAACAACAATCAAATGATATGGCTGGAAGCTTTGCTTCTTAATTATTAGTAAGAAGAGAGGAAACGTATTCCTGGCAGAGGTACCTACAGAGGTATGGAAGAAAGAAGGAGTTTGGCTTGCTAGAGTGCACTGGGCAGAGCTGAAGAGTGGGAGGGTAGGAGTCATATGACCTGAGGGGGCAGGCATCTGGTGTGCTCTGTTGGAGAAGTTTGAACTTAATCCAAGGAACCATTAAAAAATTTTACATTTCATTAAGTTTACTCTTGTAGCATCATTGAGTTGGTTTTACTGTTACGGGAAATGAGAAATCTCAAAGTTGAGATTCTCAACTTTTTTTTTTTTTTTTTTTTTGCGGTACGCAGGCCTCTCACTGTTGTGGCCTCTCCCATCGCGGAGCACAGGCTCCGGATGCGCAGGCTCCGGATGCGCAGGCTCAGCGGCCATGGCTCACGGGCCCAGCCGCTCCATGGCATGTGGGATCTTCCCAGACCGGGGCATGAACCTGTGTCCCCTGCATTGGCAGGCGGACTCTCAACCACTGCGCCACCAGGGAAGCCCGAGATTCTCAGCTTTTGAAAAAAGGAGGAAATAGAGGAGGAAGGGAACCAGAGGGGAGTAGGCTTAGAAAATCAGAGGAGGAAATAGAAATAGAAATGGAAACCTCATGGGACACATCTGTGATTTTATGTCATTATAAGTTTTATGTAATTAAAAATTTTTTAGTAACCACGTTTAAAAAGTAAAAAGTGGGGAGTTCCCTGGTGGCGCAGTGATTAAGAATCCGCCTGCCAATGCAGGAGACATGGGTTCGATCCCTGGTCCGGGAAGATCCCACATGCCGCAGAGCAACTAAGCTCGTGCGCCACAACTACTGAGCCTGCACTCTAGAGCCCTCGAGCCACAACTACCGAGCCCGCGTGCCTAGAGCCCATGCTCTGCAACAAGAGAAGCCACCGCAATGAGAAGCCCGCACACCGCAACAAAGAGTAGCCCCTGCTCGCCACAGCTAGAGAAAGCCCATGTGCAGCAACGAAGACCCAATGCAGCCAAAAATAATTAATTTTAAAAAAGTAAAAAGTGAAATTAATTTTAACAATATATCTTATTCAGTATACCCCAAATATCATTTTAATATGTAATCAATATAAAAATTTAGTGAGGTACTTTACATTCTTTTTTTTTATTTTTTAAATTTTTGGCTGCATTGGGTCTTCGTTACTGCACAAAGGCTTTCTCTAGTTGCAGTGAGCAGGGGCTACTGTTCGTTGCCGTGAGCGGGCTTCTCATTGCAGTGGCTTCTCTTGTCACAGAACGTGTGGGCTCAGTAGTTGTGGCTCGTGGGCTCTAGAGCGCAGGCTCGGTAGTTGTGGCGCATGGGCTTGGTTGCTCTGCAGCATGTGGGATCTTCCTGGATCAGGGATCGAACTGGTGTCGACTGCATTGGCAGGCAGTTTCTTAACCACTGTGCCACCAGGGAAGTCCTACATTCTTTTTTATATACTAATTATTTTCAAAATCTAGAACGTATTTTATACTTAAACATCTCTATGTGGACCAGTCACGTTGTTAGTGCTCAATGGGCACATGTATCTAGTGGTTACCATATTGGATGCCCAGGTCTAGAAGGAAGGAATGGTTAAATGCTACAGAGGTGTCTGTTGTAATTGGCAATCTGTTTTTTGTTTTTGTTTTTAATATTTTATTTATTTATTTATTTATTTATTTAAATTTTTGGCTGCGTTGGTTCTTAGTTGTGGCACGCACGATCTTCATTGTGGCACGTGAGATCTTTTGTTGTGGCGCATGGGCTCTTCGTGTGGCTTGTTTCTAGTTCTGGTGTGCAGGTTTTCTCTGTATAGTTGTGTGTGGGCTCTGTAGTTCGCTGCACGCGGGCTTCTCTCTAGTTGAAGTGCGCAGGCTTAGTTCCCCCACCAGAGATTGAACCGGCATCCCCTGCATTAGAAGGCGGATTCTTTAACACTGGACCACCAGGGAGGTCCTGACAATCTGGTCTTTAGTGACTTCACTTCTCTAATTACCAGGGCTGAAGACAGTACAGGCTGGAGATAAGAGAATGAGAGATAAGGAAATGGAGACAACAAAAGTAAAGTGTTATTTTCTAGAAACTAGTTTTAATAGAAGAGAAAGGATTCTGGGAGGGTGTAGCTTTTTTATCTTTGTTTTTAGGTGGGAGAGACTTGTAGGCTGAGCATAAAGACCTGGTAGAGAGGTTTGGTTAGAAAAATCAAGTAGTAGGAATATGGTAAAGGAGTAGGATACTTTGAGGTGGGAGGAGATGATATTTAAAATACTCTCTCTTCTTTAGAGAGCCTTAAAAGGATAAGAGGGATAATAAGTTACATAAATCCTTTATGTAATAAGGAATGTTAGAGGAAGTTGATGGATTGTAACTTTAGAAAGAAGGATGCAATGTCCTATGCTAACATTATGGGAAGTGAGGTGGGGATGGAGATATAGGCAACTTGAAGAGAGTGGAGCTGATTTGGAATCTAGGAGAGGTGGGAGAGACAGCTGACTAAGAGGCACTGGGCCTAACAGGCAGGAATTTTCTGTAAGGTGAGAGTAAATACGTGCTCAGTGAGGGATGAGGGGCTAATTTGTGAGTAGAGTGTACAAATTTCTTGATAGCTATTTTGTGCTTGAACTTAATGAAATCTATTTGCTTATTAAACCCTTTTTGGTTTACTTTTAGGTTCACAAGTAAGCAAAGTGCTAAATAATTGGATTCTGAAAGATGAAATGTTAAGATATCCAATTTAGAAATTGAAACAGTGATGTTAAATTTTCTATTTGATTTGGACTTAAATCACCAAGCTAGGGAGTACCAAATTTCAGCTGACTCCCCAAATGTTATCAGAATAACCTGTTAGTAAGATAAAGCTGAGTTTATTGCTTATATTGGTAGGAGAGAATGCTGCCTACCTCCAAGAGTATGATGGTCTCAGAGGGAGAAGGGCAGGATCTGATTTACTGAGATTTTGAAGTAAGGTAGATCTTTTTTTTTTTAAATTAAGTAATTTATTTATTTTTGGCTGCATTGGGTCTTTGTTGCTGTGCAGAGGCTTTCTCTAGTTGCAGCGAAGCAGGGGCTGCTCTTCTTTGCAGTGCGTGGGCTTCTCGTTGCGGTGGCTTCTTTTGTTGCAGAGCACGGGCTCTAGGCTCGTGGCCTTCAGTAGCTGTGGCTTGCGGGCTTCAGTAGTTGTGGCTCGCAGGCTCTAGAGCACAGGCTCAGTAGTTGTGGTGCATGGGTTTAGTTGCTCCACAGCATTTATGTATTTATTTTATTTATTTTTGTCTGCATTGGGTCTTCGTTGCTGCGCGCAGGCTTTCTCTAGTTGCGACGAAGGGGGGCTACTCTTAGTTGCGGTTTGCGGGCTTCTCATTGCGGTGGCTTCTCTTATTGCGGAGCATGGGCTCCAGGTGCACAGGCTTCAGTAGTTGTGGCTCGCGGGCTCTAGAGCGCAGGCTCAGTAGTTGTGCACGGGCTTAGTTGCTCCGCAGCATGTGGGATCTTCCTGGACCAGGGATCAAACCCGTGTCCCCTGCATTGGCAGGCGGATTCTTAATCACTGCACCACCAGGGAGGTCCCTAGATCTTTCAATACAGGGACTTAATTTAAGGATTGGGTAAGGTTTGTGATATAATAATGATGGATTGGTGGAAATAGCAAAGGAACTTTTGAGAAAAGAGTTCAGAGAGTCTTGGGTTGTAAACTGTTTTTGATGCTTTTGTTAAAGAGATGATTTGGTTTTCATTAATGAACAGTAAAGTTATATGTAACTTCTGTTTTCTTGGTTTAGAGTCTCCTACAATAATAAAACTGTGCTAATGAAGACAATGTAAATAGTAAGTTCTATTAATATAGGCAGTAAACTCAGTAAACTGTGTGAGGGTAAACCTTTTTTGTTTTGTTTTTTTTAGCTGTGTCAGTACTACTCTCTGAAAGCAGATTACGGGACTTTGATTTGCTGTTTGTCTTTTGCTTTATTGTTTTAATAAGAACATGTGAGAAGAATTGTGTTGTTTATGCCCACAGGCATTTTACAAAGACAGATATGGTATCTTCTGTAGTGATAACATGGAATTGAACTTCCCTTAAAATATTTACTAATCTTTCTAGATTATGCCAAAAAAAAGAAAAAAAAGCTGAATAGTTGCTCTTTGATAGCTGTGCATCAAATATATAGTCTTTAGTTGTATAAGCATTTGTGAGCTTTTAGTTTTTAAGGAACTATTTTGTTTTTTGTGCACAATTACCTAGTTTGATTGCAGAGTCAGAAATGAAATGGAAATTTAAAACTCCTTTTGTTTCAGTCAACCAAGAAAAGTAGCTCAGTGAAGTTAAAAAAAAGTAAAAAAAAAAAAGAAAAAAAAGTAGAACTTTTCTATTATTTTAGTGTGGCTTTTTTTTAAAGCCCCCTTTTACTTCTGGAGCTTGATGACTTAAATATAGTACTCTGAAGGAATGCCCAACAAAACATATCCTTTTTATATATTTGTTTAGATTATTTATCTTGTTAAATATATTTTTGTAATCATATCTTAAAGAGAACTACATGGACTTCCCTGGTGGTGCAGTGGTTTAAACTCCACCTGCCAATGCAGGGGACATGGGTTCGAGCCCTAGCCCGGGAAGATCCCACATGCTGCGCAGCAACTAAGCCTGTGCACCACAACTACTGAGCCTGTGCTCTAGAGCTCACGAGCCACAACTGCTGAAGCCCTTGCACCTGGAGCCCATGCTCCGCAACAAGAGAAGCCACCACAATGAGAAGCCCGCACACCACAACAAGGAGTAGCCTGCTCACTGCAACTAGAGAAAGCCCGTGCACAGCAACGAAGACCCAATGCAACCAAAAAAATAAAGAGAACTATAGTTATTTTTCTTGCTGAATTCTCTTCTCAGTTGACCTTCTTAAAATAAATTGTTGGACAGACATCTTTTCTAATATTACATATCTTGAATATTCTGTTGAAATTAATACAGGAACATAGAGTTGTAAAGTCTTTTAAAAATGATATTTAAGTCTATTTTTTTTTTTTTTTTTTTTTTTTTGCGGTACGCGGGCCTCTCACTCCTGTGGCCTCTCCCGTTGCGGAGCACAGGCTCCGGACACACAGGCTCAGCGGCCATGGCTCACGGGCCCAGCCGCTCTGCGGCATGTGGGATCTTCCTGGACCGGGGCACGAACCCGTGTCCCCTGCATTGGCAGGTGAACTCTCAACCACTGCGCCACCAGGGAAGCCCCAGTACTATTTTTTTTTAGTTGATATTTATGACTGTGCACAAGTTACTTAACCTCCCTGAATTTCCTTTTCCTCCATTTTTAAATGGTGTTAATAACCATATCTGCATCATAGGGTGGTTGGGAAAATGAGAAACAATAAGTTAGATATACAGCACCTAAGCCTCAGAAGTAGTAAGCTCAACATATATTTGTTCCATTCTATCTCTTTTCTTCTTTAAAATCTATCTCTTTTAACTTTTCCTATACTGAATACTTCTTAAGCTACGTTCTTTAAATTAACTTCCAGATTCTCCATGAATGCTTAACACTGCCCACTTTTGTTCACAGAATTGAGACCAAAAAAAATGATTTTCAGGGCTCAAGCATTATTGAAAGCCTGTTATAAAATATGTTCTCCCCTGAATTCTAACTAGGAAACCAGACAATATTTGTGAAGAATAAGTCCATTAAAAATTGAAGTTTGAGTGTAGCTTTTATCATACATTGATTTTTTTTTAGCTTACCTGAGACACAAATATATAATTAGATTAAATTATAATCAGATTTAGGGCTTCCCTGGTGGCACAGTGGTTAAGAATCCGCCTGCCAGTGCAAGGAACATGGGTTCGAGCCCTGATCTGGGAAGATCCCACGTGCCATAGAGCAACTAAGCCCGTGCGCCACAACTACTGAGCCTGCACTCTAGAGCCTGCACGCCACAACTGCTGAGCCTGCGTGCCACAACTACCGAAGCCCCTGTGCCTAGAGCCTGTGCTCCACGACAAGAGAAGCCACCACAATGAGAAGCCCGTGCACCGCAACGAAGAGTAGCCCTCGCTTGCCACAACTAGAGAAAGCAGCACAGCAGTGAAGACCCAACGCAGTCAAAAATAAATAAAATAAATTTATTAAAAAAAATTATATATATATATATATATATATATATATATATATATAATTAGATTTAAAAACCTATATTGTTGGGGAAGAAAAACTTTTCTTCTACCCTCTTAAGTTCAGTATCTGGGAACCTGTGAATTAGACTGACCAAAGACAGATTAACAAAGAAAAAATGTTTATTTATATACATATGGGAGCTAACAAAAGAAATAGCTCGCTCATTGTAGGGGAGACAAACCTCTACCTTTGTCAATGAAAATTCAATTAACAAATTAAGAGGAAAAAAGGGAATTTTATTTGAGCCAAACTGAGGATTATAACCCAAGAGAGTCTCAGAAAGCTCTGAGAACTGTTCTGCCCATTAAAAGTCGAAGGCACACTCATACATTTTCCAGACAAATGATCATACACCAAAATGACATACTGATATTTTACATAAAGTTCTCCAAAGATATATATAGTCCAGGTAAGCATGTACAAAGGGAGTTGCAAGTCATTATGACCCCCTACAGAGTTGGGAAAGCATGCTGTTCTTTTAAGAAGTCACATTGCTAGCATCAGAAGAAAGGGGGGAGAAATGATCTTTTTCAGTGGAGGAGGCATTCACATCTTTGAGGAGGCTTGGTTAATGTGTAATGCAGATGCACGCTGCACAGTTGGGAAGGAGGTGGGGGAGACCCAAACAGACACAGGGAATTTTATGTTTAAATTTTCTTGTCCCGCCTTAAAACGTAAATTTTATTTCATCACTTTTTACCCTCTTAGGGTTCTTTTTGGCTGGGTCTGAGAATTAGATTGACAAAAGAAAAGTCAACGGAAGAAAAGCATACATTTAAGTATAACAAGTTATATGTGACACAGGATCCTTCATAAGGAATGACCCAAAGAGATGACGAGACTATATTAGGTTAAACAAAGAGAGGCAGTTGTGGAAAAGTGACTAAACTGTGTGGGGAGGCTAAAGGAAGACAAGAATTATTTTAACCAGGTTTGTTTTGTATAGCGTTCTCTTGCTTTCAGCGTCTCATCCTTGATATTAAGAACATTACTTTCTTTCTGGTATAAGGAGGACATCTTTCATGTGGGAATTTCATCTGCCTTTATGAAAAACAGGAAGGTCAGAGTGTTTTTGTTTTGCTGTTTTTCAAGTGCCTTTAACTCAAAATGGTCAATATACCAGAGCTGCATATTTTGGGATAGCATGTTCTGAACTCCATCATTAAATGCTTAAAGTTGGGGCTTATCTACCTAACTTAGTAGGGGAAAGGGAGGGGAAGAAAGGCTTCTATGGGAAATACAAATTGGTTTGTTTAGGAAAGACAAAAGCAGATAAGAAACTTTGTGGTACAATGTTGGCCTATGCGTATGAGGGTAGTTTCATCATGTCATCAGGGCCATAAAACTCCCCAGTAGAGGGGGTTTATGGTGGGTTTACTCTTGGTGTACTTTTGGGAGTAAAAGTCACCCTGAAGATGGAATTTATGGTAGTCTCATTCCCCAGAAGTTTCTGCTATCAATCAGATAAGGGAAGCTCCAGGAAGGCTTCTTTCTGCATCTGTTGAATCCAAAATGTCTTCAGCTTAAAATAATCTTCATACCAACCCTGGGGTTCCAAGTGGGTGCCCACAATACCATACTTGAAGATATTTTGAACTTAAGGTAATCCCTGCTTTTACATAGAATGAGTTTTGTGTCTTTAAATTGAAGAGTGTTATAGGCTCATCACTGACCATCCATGCTCTATAATACCCTTACCACATATATTCTGTTCTGCTCTTTGTTGAGTTACTGAGAGAAAATGCCAAATAGTGGGAAAAGGGAGTCAGAGGTCTCTATTAATCATCATTCAATAAGTAGTATAGAATAAGTCAAGATTCTACCTGAAAAACAGAACTGGGAGTATATATCAGGGATCTATTACAAGGAATTGGCTTACATTTGTGGGGCTGGTAAGCAAGACTGAAGTCCATTGGGTAGACAATTAGGGGTGATTGTGAACAGACTGGAACCCCATGGGCATGTGCTTGTCCACAGGCAAGTCAGAAAAGAGGATCCAGGGGAAAGGGAGAGTAATTGCTGAACTAGCTAATTGCTGATCCCCCTGCTGTTTGGAGTCTCTTCAGAGAAGGCCTAAACACTCTCTTAAAGGCCTTCCAACTGAGTAAATCCAGCCAATGCAGGATAACCTCCTTTTTGATTAAAGTCACCTTATCAGGGACTTTAATCATATCTACAAAATCCCTTCACAGCAGCACCTAAGCTAGTGTTTGATTGAATAAATGGGAGAAGGTGTGTGTGCTATCAAATGACAGCTGTCCGCCTTCTGTCCTCCAACTGTCTAGAGAGAATACCCCTTGTCTTCTACCCTAACAGGAAACACACTGTCAATAGAAAGGGAATTCTGAGGACTGTAATTCAGTCCAGTCAAGTTGACGCATCAGAAGGCCATCACATATGATAAAACACGTCATGGTAAAAAGTGGCTTTGCTTTAAATGGCTTTTAATCCTTACATTTATAAAGACGAGTTCTAGAATTAATAGCACCATTTTGGTTAAGAGAAAAAAAAAATCTGGCCAACATCTGGAAACTTAATGGTTGTAAATACTTCTTTAGGATATGTGTTTACTAAATGTTAGGCATTTCTCATAATTACATTCTGTTTTGCCTTAGGGTGCTTTTTGAGATCACTCAGGAAGATGTTTTGTTTCTGGCTTCACCTCTGACCTTTGATCCTTCTGTTGTGGAAATATTTGTTGCTCTGTCAAGTGGTGCCTCTCTGCTTATTGTACCAACTTCTGTCAAAGTGCTCCCGTCAAAATTAGCTGCTGTGCTCTTTTCCCATCACAGAGTGACCATTTTACAGGTACATTTTAGTAGCAAATGAAATGTTTTGTTTTTAATTATTCAATATTTTAAGTGTGTTAGAGAATATTTTATATTCCTATAGCTCTTTACAATGGATTAATGATAATCTAGTTAGATTATCAAGGGCTGTCTTCCTGATGATGTCGCTTTTTGTTTGTTTGAGAATGAAAAAAATCAGTTAATTCTGTCTAGAAAATTATTTTACTATGTACTTTGTACATACTATAATAACTAAAGGAACTTTTACTCAAATCTGTTGGCATATGCCTCTCTTGTCTTAAAGTTTTGAGTTTATTGTGTTTCCCACTAAAAGCTGCTTTAAGTAAGTTAAATTATAATTGACTTAGAAATTTAGATTTTCTGATTTTTACATCGGTATGTTTTATTTTAACCTAAAAAAATATTTTTTTTAAGTTTGGCATTTTTGAAGATTTAAAAAATATATATGTGGAAGTATGTAACTTGTACTCTAGCCTTAAGATATAACATTGCAAGCGGTTAATGAAACTAGAGAGAATTAATAAAATTATATGCATATCATGATAAATGAAAAATTTTTTAAATGAGACTTGAGAGGATGTTAAATTTCTTCCCAGAGACAAAATTTGATGCTGACTTTCTTTTTAGGAAATGTGTTTTTCATCCTATTAAAAAAACCATTATATATAAATGAAATGAGTATAGCAATGCAGTTTTGCTAGGTATCAGTGGTATAAATTCTCATCTGTTGGTGAATCATTCTATGAATCTGGGCAAGATTTTAATAATACAACTTTTATTTTCCTGTAAAATTCAAGGAGCATAATTTTTCAGGGAATATTTTTTAAGTACCTTAATAGTGTCTTATACTTCTTTAAATCTGACCCTGTTGCTTAATGTTAAAACACAGTCTCAGATAAGTTTACTTTAGCAGTGGTTTTTAACTTTTCTGGGATCATAGATCCTTCTGAGAAATAGATACACATTTACTAACTCTGTTCCCAAAATACAGCAAATTTTGCATATAGTTTCATTGTGATTTTATATAACTCACAATACATATTTACTTGGAATATTATGAGCAGATCACATTTGACTTGGTTTGAGTAAAGAAGAGAAGCACAAAAGCTGACAGGCTAACCTTTCTTTTGTATAAGACACATGTCTTGTAGTGAATTTTAGCTTTATTTTATTATCAGCATTCACCTTTTCCCTCCAGAGTCAATTTCTTACCAAATAATATGTAAGTCATCAAGGAGATACATATATATATATATATATATATATATATATATATATATATACATATATATTTTAAGAGCTCCTTGTACAGATTTTATTTACAAGTAACCTTGCCCAAACCTAATTGGATATTAAGCAAGGATCTTAAAAGCTCTCAAAGAGAATACATGCTACTAAAGTTTTGAAAATTGGAAAAAAATAGGATATCTTGAGTTATTGCAGGGGAGAAAGGCCCCAAAGTGAGATGGACTAAGCTTTTAAGGAAATTAAGAACCTCTTTATCTCAGGAGTAAGAGTTTTCTCTTGTGAAGAAAGGGCCAGTGTTTGGTTTCTTACAAACCTAAAGTATATTTGGGAATTTTTTGCATACTCTGGGAAACAAAGTTATATTATTTAAACCTGATGCCTTTTAAAAGTGAAACCTTTTAGTTAGATCAAAATCTTAGGTTGCTATCTACCAAAGTGTCAACATAAGTGTTTTTCATTTTTACATAAATTTTTACTTAGACAATCTGGAATTAAACTATAACATTTTCTATCACTTTTTTCTGTTATTTGCTAAGTCCTGTTTCCCTATGCCTAAGATGATTTGGTAGCAAAGGATGTTGAGTTGTCCTGTGCCAGTAAATTGATCATTTCAGTTTATGAGTATCTGAAAAGTGTTACTATGCTTTACCTTGCTGAATATTCAGAGTTGTGCATTCATTTGTAGAGTTCAAAGTTGAAATTATCCTTAACACTAGAAATTAGGCCAGAATGTTTCAGATTTGCTTTACTGAAAATGGAGAGCAGGACCATTCAGTTGTCATTTTGACAAGAGATTTTCCTTATGATAAAAGTCTTGGGGGCTTTCCTGGTGGCGCAGTGGTTAAGAATCTGCCAGCCAATGCAAGGGACACGGGTTCGAGCCCTGGCCCTGGAAGATCCCACGTGCCGCGGAGCAGCTAAGCCCTTGCACCACAACTACTGAGCCTGCACTCAAGAGCCTGCAAGCAACAACTACTGAGCCCACGTGCCACAACTACTGAAGCCTGTGCGCCTAGAGCCCATGCTCCGCAACAAGAGAAACCATGACAGTGAGAAGCCCATGCACCACAGCGAAGAGTAGCCCCTGCTCACCGCAACTAGAGAGAGCCCGCGCACAGCAATGATGACCCAACACAGCCAAAAATAAAAACAAACAAATAAATAAATAAATTTGTTTAAAAAAAACCCAAAAAACTCTTGGTGGAACAGTTAAGAGCTTGATTTAGGATCATTTCAGGATAAATAGGGTGACCACTGTAATTTATTACCAAAAACTTGGAATCCTGAGAGTGAATGAAAGCACTAAATTCCCAGACAGTAATCTGGAACAATAAGTAAATACTGGGATATAGGGTCATCCTACTACTTAAATATTTTGACAAGCCATGACCTTAAATAATCTCCCCAAATTAAAATTCAGGTTGTCCTTTTAGCTTTTATTGAAAGAAGCCATTTTAAAATCTTCATTCACGTAACCTCTGGCTATAGCCAAGTGAGGAGATTGGCAGATATTCTCCCCAAAAAACAACTATAAAGCTGGACAAAATTGACAAAAATAACCATTTCAACACTTTAGAAATCAACTAAAGGCATATAACTATCTGAAATATGTTTATTTTTTTGTTTTTATTTTTTTAACAGAAATATGTTTATGTTTTTAAAAACTGCTGAATTTTGCTTTAGAAAAGGGAATCTGTGGCATTCTAGCCAGCAAGAAGGGCCTACAGCTCCAATAGCCTGAGGTTGCTATGGTGAGGCAGGCAAGCACATTCCTGACTGACCTTGAGGCTATGTGCATGCACATAAGAGACACAAAAGAGCCCATGGAAAATAAAAGCTGGATCAGACTTGAAAATGACCTGACTTTGAATGAGCTCGCCTATCCACACACAGATCCACCTATACAGACAATCTGTCCAGTCACTGGTTGACAGCTGAGCTATGCAGACATGAGGCGACACTTAGGAAGTAAGACTTAAAAATGAAAACAAGGGACTTCCCTGGTGGCGCAGTGGTTGAGAATCTGCCTGCTAATGCAGGGGACACGGGTTCGGGCCCTGGTCTGGGAGGATCCCGCATGCCACGGAGCGACTGGGCCCGTGAGCCACAACTGCTGACCCTGCGCGTCTGGAGCCTGTGCTCCGCAGCAGGAGAGGCCGCGATAGTGGGAGGCCCGCGCACCGCGATGAAGAGTGGCCCCCGCTTGCCACAGCTGGAGAGAGCCCTCGCACAGAGGCGAAGACCCAACACAGCCAAAAATAAATAAATTAATTTAAAAAAATGAAAACAAGAATATGTATTTTGGGATTTCCCTGGTGGTCCAGTGGTAAAGAATCCACCTACAATGCCGGGGACACAGGTTCGATCCCTGGTCAGGGAACTAAGATCTCACATGCCGCGGGACAACTAAGCCCACACGCCACAACTACTGACCTCGCGCACTTCAACTAGAGAACCTGCGTGTCGCAAACCACAGAGCCCACGCACTCTGGAGCCTGCATGCCACAACTAGAGAGAGAAAAACCCTCATGCCAAAACTAGAGAGAAGCCTGCACACCACAATGAAAGATCCCGTGTGCCGTGACTAAGACCTGATGCAGCCAAAAAAAAAAAGAATATGTATTTTAAGGAATTCCCTGGTGGTCCAGCGGTTAGGATTCCAAGCTCTCACTGCCAAGGGCCAAAAAAAAATGTATTTAATTAATTTATTTTTTGGCCATACCATGCAGCTTGTGGGATCTTAGTTCCCCCACCAGGGATTGAACCTGGGCCACGGCAGTGAAGGTGCTGAGTCTTAACCATCGGATCGCCAGGGAGTTCCCAAATACCTATTTTAAAAGCCAACTGAGCAGTGACATCAGTGACCATATGGGGGAGACAATTCACATTTAACCCAGGCAAGTTACAAACAAAGAAATAAACAAGCAAATAAAAAACCAGCAACAAAACATTTCATAACGATAAAATGGTCAGTACATCAAGAAGTACATTGTTGGGACTTCCCTCGTGGCACAGTGGTTAAGACTCTGTGCTCTCAATGCAGGGGGCCTGGGTTCGATCCCCGGTCAGGGAACTAGATCCCACATGCATGCTGCAACTGAGAGTTCACATGTCACAACTAAGGAGTCCGCCTGCCGCAACTAAGGAGCCGGCAAGCAGCAACTAAGGAGCCTGCCTCCTGCAACTAAGACCTGGTGCAAAATCAATCAATTAATTAATTAATTAAAAAAAAGAAGTATATTGTTATATCAAGAACATGATATCTGCCTGAAAATAGAGATTCCAAATACATGAAGCAAAAATGGACAGAACTGAAAGGAGAAATAGACGACTCAATGGTTTGAAATTTTAGTACCCTACTTTCAGTAATTCATTGAAAAACTAGATAGAAATCAATATGTATATAATAAAGAAGACTTGAATAACATGATCAACCATATTCCATATGTAGAGCACTCCATCCACCAAAGGCAGAGCACACATTTCCTAGGATAGGTCATATTCCAGGCTACAAAATAAGTCTCAGGAAATGTAAAATGTGTTGATGAAAAATTAATTAGTCAATCTAAGAAAGGAATAAAGAATGTTCTGTGAGCCAAACTGAGGATTATAACCTGGCAGACAGTCTTTCAGAAAGATCTGAGGACCCTTCTGCCTGTTAGAAGTCAAAGCACAGTTATATACATTTTCGAGACAAAGAGTTATACATCAAAGTGACATATTGATAGTTTACATAGTCTAGATCTGCACATATAAGGCGAGTAGTGGGTCATTGTGATCCGTCACAGGATTAAGAAAGGAATGTTATCTTCTAAGGAATTACCTTGTTGGTTCGAGGAGAAATTTGCTTTTTACAATGTAGCAGGTATTTCTGTGTCTTCTAAGGTGGTCTGGTTAATGTATAATGCAGATGCACATTGCACTGTAAAGCGAGGGCAGTGGGGCCCAAATGGGCAGAGAGAGAATTTTATGTTAAAAATTTTTTTTGTCCTGCCTTAAAAATAATTTTATTTCATCAAATATGACTAAGTGGGATTTGTCCCAGGAATGCACATTTGCTTTAACATCCAAAAATCCACTGGTGCTATATACTAGATAAAGAATAATGAACAAAAAGCACATAATTATGTCAGTAGATGCAGAAAAATTATTTGGCAAATGCAATGCCAATGATAAAAAAAGAAAGTCAACAAACTAGGAATAGAAGGGAACTTCCCCAACATGATAAAGGATGTCTACAAAAAGACTACAGCTAACATTATAATTGGATAAAAGACTGAATGCTTTCACCCTAAGATTGGGAACAAGGCAAGGATGTTTGCTTTTTCACTTCTCTTCAACATTATTCTGGTTGTTCTAGCCAGTGCAATAAAGCAAAAAGGAAGAAAGAAATTAAGCACCCACACTGGACAGGAAGAAGTAAAACTATTTGCAGACGACATGGGGGAACTACTAGAACTAATAAGTTCAGCAAGGTTGGAGGGTACAAGATCAATATGCAAAATCAACTATATTTCTACATTATAGAAATAAAGCCCAAAAATGAAATTAAGAAAATAATTATATTCACAATAGCATCAAAAATAATAAAATAGGAATAAATTTAAAGAAGAGCAAGGCTTGTACAATGAAAACTATAGAACATTGTTAATAGAAATTGAAGAGCTAAATAAATGAAGAGACATTTCAGGTTTATGGATTGGATGTCTCAATATTGTCAAGATTGCAGTTCTCCCTATAAATTAAACCCAGTCCCTATCAAAATCCTGATGGACTTTTTTGGGGGAGAAATTGACAAGCTGATCCTAAATTTTATATGGAAATTCAAAAGCTAGTCCTGATCCATACAATAGAATAAAAAGTTCCTATGGTCTGAGTGTTTGTGTCCCCCAGAATTCAAATGGGGCCTTTGGGACTGCTTAGGTCATGAGGGTGAAGCCCTCATGAATGGGATTTAGTGCCCTTGTAAAAAAGACCCCACAGAGCTTCCTATCCCCTTCCACCATGTGAGGACACAGCAAGAAGTCTAACCTGGAAGACAGCTCTCACCAGAACCTGACCATGCTGGCACCCTGGTCTTGGACTTCTATCCTCCAAGAACTGTGAGAAGTAAACTTCTGTTGTTTATAACCTACCCAGTCTACAGTATTTTGTTATAGCAGCCTGAACAGACTAAGACAAAAAAGAATGAATTATTGATATATACAACATGAATCACAAAGTATTTTCACTGAACATAGAGTAAAAGATGCTAGGTCAAAACAGAATACATGTTGTATGATTCCATTTTTATAAAATTCTAGAAAATGTCAGCTGATCATCAAGTGACAAAAAATAGATCAGTGGTTGTCTGGAGGAGAGGTCTAGTTGAAGGGAAGAATTACAGTGGTATGTAAGTGATTTTAGGGTTGAAGGAAATGTTCATTATCTGGATTGTGGTGATGGTTTCACTGATAATATATCTCAAAATTTGTGTTGTACACTTTAAATATGTATAGTTTATTGTATGTCAATTATATTATCTTAATAAAGTTGTTTTTTAAAATCTTTATTCATTGTTTTGCTTAGGCACTTAACACTTTTATTTACTTTTTCTACATAGAAATAATGGGAAAGGAAATGTAAATTCATTTTATAGATTTTTGTCCTTTAAACCTTTTTGTCTAAACTGCATAATGAAACATAATTAATATTTGCTTTTTTTTACTGAAGCAAAATTTATGTCCACATTAAAAAGGTAATGCTGCTTCAGCAGTGTTCCAAATATGATTTGCCATTTAATAAACACAGCCTTAATTTCCTTGTGAGCTCCCAATGTTAAGCTTTGGACTAATCACTACAGTGTGTGTTTTTTTTTTTTTTTAAAGAAGTGAAGGGAAAGAAATAATTTATTTTTAATGTATCTACAGGCAACACCGACATTGCTTAGAAGATTTGGATCTCAGCTTATCAAGTCAACTGTTTTATCAACCAATACTTCTCTTCGAGTATTGGCCCTTGGTGGCGAAGCATTTCCATCATTAACTGTTCTCAAAAGCTGGAGAGGAAGAGGCAATAAAACACAAATATTTAATGTTTATGGTATCACAGAGGTATCAAGTTGGGCGACTTTTTACAGGATACCAGAGAAAATTCTTAACTCTACTTTGAAGTAAGGGTTTCAGTTACTTCAGGGTAGGGTAGAGAGAAACTTATTTTTCCAGTATCTTAACACAAATAGTATTTTTGGTAGGCACTGTAGTAATATTTTATAAGCACTATTTTATCTAGAATTTTAAGCTGGGAATCCAGAACCTTTCTTATTTTAACTGGTGCTACAGATCCTGCTAGAGGTTTTTGTAACTAAACAGCAATGAATAACATGATAACTTTTCCACCTAACCTTTTCCTCTTGTCAATCTTTGAATTATAACAAAAACGTTTTTTTCTTTATTTGGTACAATGTGATTTAAATACACTGGTAAATATTCTATTCAAATGAAAACTTTTAAATTTGGTTTGGGTTGTTGTGTTTTCATAGATGTGAATTGCCTGTACAACTGGGATTTCCACTGCTTGGAACAGTAGTTGAAGTCAAAGATACTAATGGTTTCACAGTTCAAGAAGGCAATGGCCAAGTATTTTTAGGTTGTTTTACATTTGTTGATTGGGAATAATTTCTTTTTTTTTTTTTCAAGAAAAAATATCTGATGTGTCAATTTTATTCTTTCCTCAATTATTAAGTCTAGTATTCTTTTCGGTGATGGTAATTTTTAATCTCATCCTCAGAGTCATGAAACATTTAATTAGTTACCATAATTATTTCAGATAACAATGTCTAATACTCTAAGAGAAGATATAAAAGTAATTTAGAAACTGTAAATTGGTTGTTTGTATTTCTGTTTATAGCCAAAATTCTATTTAATTAGTATTTTAAGAATGTTTTTAATCACATGTATTTTTAGAACTGGATTGTGTTTCATCCCTTTGCTTACTTTACTAAGGTTCTTATTGTATATAATTTTATCAGATAACATTTAAAAGTGAGTCCCCTTTTTTATATAAATATTCAAACTTTGAAACTTAGTAACTGAGCTTTTGGAGATGTTCTGATTTCATGGTTTTTAATATATTTTCCATGAATTTAAAAATTTACATTGTTGTTTATATCTTGTGAAGGTGGCAGGAATAGAGTCTGTTTTCTTGATGATGAAATGACAGTACCACTTGGCACAATGAGGGCCACAGGAGACTTTGTGACTATAAAAGATGGAGAGATATTTTTCTTGGGACGAAAGGACAGTCAGATCAAACGTCATGGCAAACGTCTTAACATTGAACTTGTGCAACAGGTAGAACTGTTTAAATATTAAATATCTATTAATATATGTAGGTATTAGAGGCAGCCATAACTACTTTTCTGTTCCAGGGTTCTCTGTCAGTATTATTTAAACCTAGAAGTATTATTTAAACAGTAGAAGATATGGATAATTCATTGTGCACTTTATTCTCAGCATGAAGAGTTGTTTTTTAAATAAGTGACAGTGGATTTTGATAACTGAAAATAAGTTGACTTATTTTGCTCTGGGAGCTATTATTTTTGGAAAGCATTAAGAACCCTGTGTGTTGGTAATAGTGATAGTAGGAAACAATTTTTTAAAAATCTCTAGTGAATTCCAGATTTTAATTTGGCTGTATTGAATGCAGAGTATTTAGGAAGTTTGTTTTTAAATGTCCTTATTGGCAAATTGAGATAATCTCTCTCATAGGTTGCTGAAGGTCTTCAACAAGTGGAATCTTGTGCAGTTACATGGTATAATCAGGAAAAATTAATTTTGTTCATGGTGTCCAAAAATGATTTAGTAAAGGATTACATCTTTAAAGAACTGCAGAAACATCTTCCAAGTCATGCAATCCCGGATGAGCTTGTGTTGATTGATTCTCTACCATTTACATCTCATGGTAAAATAATTTGAAGCAGCTATGTTTCAGTGCCAAATGATACTAATTGTATTAACTAGTTTAAAGGCCACTTAAATCCTTATTATTATAAGTAATACTAATATATATTGTGGTAGACCCTCTGTTAAATACTTTGTATAATTAACTCATTTTATCTCCAGAAACTCCTGTGAGTATGTGGTATTATTCCCATTTACTGATGTGGAAAATAAGGCTTAAGAGGTTAAATAATTTCTCCAAAATCACATTGCTAGTTAGTAGTAGAGTTGAAATTCTGTAGGACTGTTTGACTTCAAAACATGTGCTCTTAATCACCATATTCTATTACTTTCCCAGTTTCAGCTTTACTTAATATTTCAGAATGTGGTTATTGCTCAGTAAATAGTACCATTTCTTTAGCTTTTTAAATGAGAGCAACATTAGCCCCTCCTTTCTTTTTTTATTCTTTTATTTAAAATTATTTATTTTTTGGCTGCCTTGGGTCTTTGTTGCTGCGTGTGGGCTTTCCTTTTATTTTTTCTTTTTTAAAAATTATTTATTTTTGGCTGCGTTGTGTCTTCGCTGCTGTGTGCGGGCTTTCTGTAGTTGCGGCGAGCAGGGGCTACTCTGTTGTGGTGCACTAGTGTTGCGGTGCACAGGCTTCTCATTGTGGTGTCTTCTCTTGTTGTGGAGCACGGGCTCTAGGCTCGCAGGCCCCAGTAGTTGTGGCTCGCAGGCTCCAAAGCACAGGCTCAGTAGTTGTGGCGCACGGGCTTAGTCGCTCCGCGGCAGGTGGAGGATCTTCCCAGACCAGGGATTGAACCAGTGTCCTCTGCGTTGGCAGGCATCGGATTCCTAACCACTGCGCCACCAGGGAAGTCCCTCCTTTCTTCTTATCTGCTACCCATTACATACTGGGTAGCATGGGACTGTCTTCTTGATTATTGATTCTGCATGACAAACTATTATGTACGATTTCTAACCTTAACAATGAAAAATGTGTGTATTGTGACTAACAAAGACATGAAGGGGTCAAGCTGAAATTTAAAAATTGTTATTTCTCTTTTATATTAAGGCAAAATTGATGTTTCTGAGTTAAATAAGATTTATTTAAACTCCATAGACTTGAGATCTGAGTGTAAACTCAATGGAAAAGAGGAACTTTGGGAAAAATTGCATCATTTGTGGAAGGTACAACTTTTAAGATACAAATTTGTTATTATCAGGAGGTTGTTGTATATCTTCAGGGAATGTAGCATCCTAATAAGTCTGATAAAATTTTCTAAGAATATTACTGCTGTGCAGATGTTAAGTAGTATAGCTTTGTTTTATTCAATTTGTATTCAAATAAGGGTTAGTTAGGTTCTCTACTGCAAGACTAGATTAAGCTCCCTATATAGAAATTTATTGGAAGTGAGGTAGTCATAAAAGGCACGAGTAAAAAAAAAAAAAAAAAAGGCACGAGTAGACAAAACCTCTCTTGACATAACTTTTCCCTAAGATGGTCAGTCAAGTGCAGTAACACTTGTCAGAGTTGAAAAACTAGCCGAATCTTGCTGTACCACAATCTGTGGTATAAAGGCTTAACATAATTATTCCAGAAGAACTTTCAGTAACAACATGTATGTTTCTGCATAAGGGAATTTATATTTTTATATATATATATATATATATGTATGTATATAACAATTAAAAACTTATTTTAAAATATATATTTTATTACCTATGATTTACAGGTCAGTATAATTTTTCTTAGATAAAATTTGGAGTTTTCTAAAGGGTTCTAACAAGAGGATGTAACTGTATAGTCTTGTCTGAAAATAGATATCTAGATAAAAGTAATATCCACTTCATTTTTAGATTCTTGGAAAATAATTTTGGTTTATGTGAAGTTAGTGAAAATAATTATTCCCACATTATAGAAATATCAGATATTGTTAATATCTGATATTAAATCAGGTGTTTTTATAATTCCATTCCCTATTGTATGGGTAGAAAAACTGCTCTAAAGGGAAGTATAATTTGCAGTTCTAGGGTAGTTCGTGACAAAATTGGTAGCATAATGATGGTCTCCTTTACTGTACAGAAAATAATTTTAAAATTAAATTGTTAAAAAATTTATTTTGTGTGTGTTTTGTGTTCATCTCATTAATGTAGTTACCATCATCTATATATTACCTTTAAATGCTGAATTCTTTTGGTTTTAGATCTTTAACTTCACCATATTTCTCACTTCTCTAATCTGTAGTCTGTTCTGAGTCTCTCAGAAGACCCTTTGAAGGTTCCTGATGAGTCACTCTTCTTAAATAGTGGAGGAGATTCTTTGAAGTCCATACGGCTCCTCAATGAGATTGAAAACCTTGTTGGCACGTCAGTACCTGGGCTTCTGGAAATTATTCTTAGCAGTTCTATTTTAGAGATTTACAATCACATCCTTCAAACAGTGTTTCCAGATGAAGATCTGACATTTAGCAAGACTTATGCCACAAAAAGAAAATCCAGCGATGTTAATCAAGAGGAAACCAGTGGAAAATCTTTACATCAGGAATCTGTCATGCCTTTAAATTGTGACGAGATCAATGCTTTTATTGCACTGAGCCGAGGGAGTCAGATTTTGTCTCTGAATACTACTAGGTTTTTAACTAAGTTGGAACATTGCCCTTCAGCCTATTCTTCTGATTTAATTTCACAGACTAACATTCAAAATATGAAAAGCTTAAATCCTCCAGCTCTTATTGGGAAGTCAAAAGATATGTCCTGTGTTGCAAAAGTTTCTGAAGAGGAAACATCTGTGATGGGGGCTGAGAAAATGGAGTTTCATGTGAGGTGGAGGTCAGACACAGGCAAATGTGTGGATGCTTCACCTCTGGTTGTAATACCAGCTGTTGATAAGTCATCTGCAACTGTGTACATTGGCTCGCATTCTCATAGAATGATGGCAGTTGATCTTTACTCTGGAAAGGTGAAATGGGAACAGATTTTGGGAGATCGCATTGAATCCTCAGCATGTGTATCTAAGTGTGGAAACTTCATTGTAGTGGGTAAGTTTCTGAATTTGAGGTTTATAGAGTTAAATTTAATTACCATATGGTAATGCTAGTAGGGCCAAGTTAAATTTTAAAAACCTATGTATAGTAGGTTTGGTTGCTGTCAAAGAATAATAGTTAACTACGTGCTGATTCACAGTGTGGGCCTTGGGTCAGAGTTTCTGGATTTGAAGCTAGCTCTAAAGCTGTTACCAGCTCTGTGACCTTCAACGAGTTGCTGAACTTCTTAGAACTTCAGTTTTCTTATGAGTATATGGGCATAATAAATAAAACATGGTGCTGCATCACAGATTATCCCCAGACTTAATGGTTTAGAATAATAAACATTTTTTATTTTTTTTATTGGGATATAGTTGCTTTAATAAACATTTATTATCTCACAGTTTTTATGGGTCAGGAATTTAGGAGGGGTTTAGCTGAAAGTTCTGGCTCAGTGTTTTTCATGTGGCTGCAACCATCTGAAGCCTTGACGAGCTGGAAAAATCTGCTTCTAAGATGGCTTACTCACATTGCTGCAAACAGAAGACTTCAGTTTTTGCTGGTTTTTGGCAGGAAGCTTCAGTTTCTTGCCACATGGGCTTCTCCATAGGCTGCTTGAATGCCCTCACAACATGGAAGCTAACTTCCCTCAGAGTGAGTGACCCAAGAGAGTGATTGAGGAGGAACGCAGTACTTTTAGTGTCTAGAGTTGTATACCATTATTTGTGCTTTATTCTGTTATTAGAAGAACGTCATTAAGTCTGGCCCACACTCAGAGGGAGGGGAATTAGCTTCACCTGTTGAATATCTCTTTGAGTATCAAAGAATTTGTGGATATATTTTAAAACTACCACAATAATCATAGAGCTTTTGAGAGGATTAAATGAAATAATTGCTTGTGAATCCTTTAGTACATTGCTAGGGACAGGCTAAGTGCTCAAAGAATAATAGTTAACTACATGCTGATTCACAGTGTGGGCCTTAGGTTAGAGTTTCTGGATTTGAACCTAGCTCTAAAGCTATTACCAGCTCTGTGACCTTCAACAAGTGTTAGCTACTACCTTCTACTCAGTTTCATTAAGGTGTAGGTCACTTTTACTTTACAAAGATATGGGGGTCTAGGCGTAATGTCTCCTCAACTACCACTCTCTTTTTACCTCCCAAACTACCTCAAGTTTTACTTCAGTGCTCATGGCATCCGTTTACCAAAGCTTTTCAGACTAAGTGCTTAGGAATATATCTCCCTACTTATGTTAGCCTGGCTAGAATCTACTTGAATCTGAGTTTGATTCTTCTGTATTGAAAACCTACATTTTGAAAATTATACTACAGGAAACTTTCAGTTATACATGTGAATGATCATGAGTAATCCCTATCCATGAAAGTCAGCTCATTGAGGTTACTGTTTGCATTCCAAGTGTCTAAACCCAAAGCCTCTGGCACATGGTGGTCACTTAGTACTTTTTTTCTCTTTTTTAAAAAATTTCCAGTTTTATTGAGATGTAATTGACACATAACATTTTATTAGCTTAAGGTATACAGTATAATGTTTGATATGTGTATATTGCAAAATGATTACCACGGTAAATCTAGTTAGCATACATCACCTCACAGTTACAATTTTTTTCTTGTGATGAGAACTTGTAAGATTCACTCTCAGTAATTTTCAAATATACAGTTCAGTGTTGTTAACGGAACTGTTAAATATACAGTTCAGTGTTGTTAAATATTTGTTATTAATATAATATACAGTAAAACCCTTTTTAGTATGCAGTTTTATATTTTGACAGATACATGCTATCATGTAACCACTACCACAATCAAGAGTCCACTGCTCCAGGGACTTCCCTGGCAGTGCAGTGGTTAAGAATCTGCCTGCCAATGCAGGGGACACAGGTTTGATCCCTGGTCTGGGAAGATCCCACATGCAGTGGAGCAACTAAGCCCGTGCGCCGTAACTACTGAGCCTGTGCTCTAGAGCCCATGCGCCACAACTACTGAAGCCCGCACGCCTAGAGCCCATGCTTCACAACAAGAGAAGCCACTGCAGTGAGAAGCCTGTGCACTGCAACAAAGAGTAGCCCCTGCTCCCCGCAACTAGAGAAAGCCCGTGCGCAGCAACGAAGACTCAACACTGCCAAAATAAAAAATATATGTATATATGCATATAGTAGCACTTCACTGTGAACATTACATGAGTTAATAGATATAAAATTCTTAGAGTAGTACCCTTCACGAGGTAAAAGGTCAATAAACATTTGATCATTGTTAATGTTAGCATTTCTGGAACACCTACTATGTACTGGGCATTTATCCTAATTATCACAGTAACCCTGATGTAGATGTATCCACACTCAGCAGAAAGATAATCTAGGCTCAGCGATGCTAGGTAACTTGCCCAAAGGATGGCCATGACAAGATCTGAATCCAGGTCTGTCAAAGCCTGTTTCTGCTGCAGCATGCTCATGTTCATTGTTTTCCTGGTAGTGAAGCACTTTATGGTACTTTTAAAATGTAAGGTGTACCTACTAAATAGGTTTTTTATACGAATGGTTGCTGCTTTGCTGAAATGTAAATTGAGCCAAACATAGAGCCTAAGTACACATGAAGAACATCGAATATATATTGTCATGATTTAAGCCAAATAATTATTTTCCAGTGACATATCTAAATCTCATCTTTTGTATTTTGTTTCCCAACAGGCTGTTATAATGGGTTGGTTTATATTCTGAAGAGTAATAGTGGAGAAAAATACTGGATGTTTACTACTGAGGATGCTGTCAAAAGCTCAGCAACTGTGGATCCAACCACAGGACTTTTTTACATTGGCTCTCATGACCAGCATGCATATGCTTTAGATATATATGTAAGAATTCACTTCATCAATTTCATACCATAAGCATAGATAGAAGAGTGTGAAACTATCAGGTGGTGGTGACTAGGGGAGCAGGTATTAACTATTCCCAAGTTTGTGATCTGGGAAGATTAAGGGGTTAATTAACAGCCATAATATCTTAAGACAGTTTTAACTTCCTTACAGAATTTTCACAAATAAATTTGCTACTCAGGGTTTTGAAATATAAGGAACTTAGAATGCCATCTTGACAATAGAGAAGAATCACAAAAATATCAATAAGAACTGATTACACAAAATTTTTAAATTTAAGAATTATAAAATTAAAAAGTTGGGAAAAGTTTTTGAAACAAGTGTGACAGCGTTAAAATATTTATAAGTATAAATTAAGAGCAAATACAAATTAATAAGAAAAATATAAAGGTCCAGATAGAAAAATAAACAAGGGATATAAATGCACAGGACCCCAAAGAAGAAATAGCTAGTAAATGTATTTAAATATTTCATATGTTTAAGAATCTAAGGAATGAAAATTTAAAACTTTGAGATAAAGAAGCAAATGTTATTAGAGGGTAGCATTAAATGCTGATGAGAATGGTGGGAGGTAAAGCCTTCGAGGAAAACAATTTGACCATAGGTAACAATTTCATATCCTTTGATTCAGTAAAATTCTTCTAGGAATCTGTCCTGGCAAAATAATCAGTAACATGGACAGATATATGCACGAAGATGTCTATTTCCAAATTGTTTATAACACCAAGCAATTAGTTCAAGACGATTTTCAATGATAAGGTAGAGAAATTATTTTGTGTTCATATGGGATATGATCCATTAAAGTAATATTTAAAGAGTTTTACAAAATAAGTGAGCTAAATTAGGTACAAAGTGTATGATATTCAGAATGATGATCTCAAGTATATTAAGCTGTGTGTGTGTATGCGTGTACCAAAAAGATCAAAAGGGAAAATGCTAAAATGTTAACAGTGGTAATCTCTGGGCATTGGCTTTTGTCATCTTTTTATACTAACTTGATTCTACACAGTGAGTATATATTATTTTTAAATGAAATAAAAATTATATTAACTAAGATAGACATAACATCAGGAGGGACAGGATATGTATATTTTGTTAATCACCAGCAGAAACCAATTAATTTGCTTTCTTTTTCTTCTTTTTTTTTTTTAATTTGCTTTCTTATTGCAGAAAAAGAAGTGTGTTTGGAAGTTGAAATGCGGAGG
Organism: Mesoplodon bidens; assembly: GCF_964165515.1. Classification (NCBI taxonomy): domain Eukaryota; kingdom Metazoa; phylum Chordata; class Mammalia; order Artiodactyla; family Ziphiidae; genus Mesoplodon; species Mesoplodon bidens. The sequence continues at coordinate 136,129,244 of NC_138176.1, forward strand.
AACTGTTTTTTCTTCTCCTTGTTTGAGCCTGATTCCATATCACTTGTATTTTGCTACGCTGGGAGGACTTTTACTGGCTATAAATCCTGTAGGCATAAAAGAATATTTATTGATTTTATTACTTGTTTTTCTTTAATATTTTTTATTTTTGCTTTGAATTCTGACAACTTGAAGTAGATCTCAGTTAGATATAGTCCATACATTACTGAACCAGAATTCATTAAAAATGACTGACACGAAGTATAGAAAGATGAGAAAAATCTAAGTTCTGTGTATGTCTTTTATCAATTTTTTATTTTATTTTAATTTAATTTAATTTTTTTGGCTATGTTGGGTCTTCATTGCTGTGCATGGGCTTTCTCTAGTGGCAGAGAGCAGGGGCTACTCTTCATTGTGGTGCATGGGCTTCTTATTGCAGTGGCTTGTTGCGGAGCACAGGCTGTAGGTGCTCCAGCTTCAGTAGTTGCAGAGCCTGGGCTCTAGGCATGGGCTTCAGAAGTTGCGGCGTGCGGGCTTAGTTGCTCCGTGGCGTGGGGATCTTCCTGGACCAGGAATCGAACCCGTGTCCCCTCCTTTGGCGCGCGGATTCTTAACCACTGCACCACCAGGGAAGTCCTATCAATTTTTTAAGTTGGCAGACTGTTCTCAGTCCTGTCAAGAACTTCATGTCCATTCTAAGGATGGAGTTTATGTGCTAGTTATTTCTTTCCTGGTTTTATTGCAAGTTTTTATCTTAGCATTCATAAGTAGCACTAATTAATTTTATAGCTGTGTATATGTGTACTAGCTTCATTTATAATGTCAGCATGCCATTATAGCATTTTCTGGTGTTTATAGCTTTACCTCTGGGAGATTTATGAGTTTATTTTATAAAGGGTAATTGATTAGTAGAATGATTTAAATGCTGTGAATTGCTTTTTGCCCATGACAGGCCACTGGGAAGAGAGTTTGGAAATATTCCTGTGACAAGCCACTCTTTTCTTCTCCACGGTGTTGCCTACAGTATATTTGTATTGGCTGTGTAGATGGGAATTTTCTCTGCTTTACTCACTTTGGAGAACAGGTAAAAATTTCTAGTTCTGTTTTACTTACATTTCTCAAAGGCATAGTAGCTGGTGACCACTGAAGTAAAATTTTAAACATTATTCGACCCATTGTGTTGAAAACTAATTCTATTTTAATTGTCAAACCATGGGTTTTTAAATTTTTGAATGACGCTATAATAGATTTAAAAGATTCTATCCAAACATTGTTTTACTTTTGCCATTCTCCTCTCACAATTTAAAAAATGTTATCAGTTTTTTTTTGTTTTGTTTTTTGCGGTACGCGGGCCTCTCACCGTTGTGGCCTCTCCCGTTGCGGAGCACAGGCTCCGGACACGCAGGCCCAGTGGCCATGGCTCACGGGCCCAGCCGCTCCGCGGCATATGGGATCTTCCCGGACCGGGGCACGAACCTGTGTCCCCTGCATCGGCAGGCGGATTCTCAACCACTGCGCCACCAGGGAAGCCCAGGTTATCAGTTTTTAGCCAACTTTATTATAACCTCTATTCCGATTGTGAACATTGAAATAAACTCCTGCTTCTTCTATGAAAACCTAAATCTGTTACACAACTCAATTTGCATTGTATGGAAGTTCCATCTTCAACTTCATGATCGGCAGGGTAGGCTCCTTCTGAGTTATAATAAGTCTTTCGTTAGGATAATAATCTCTACTTCTTTACCCGTAAGTGACTGTGGCACAACTTCTGTGTTTTTGATTTTAGGGATTATTTTGTGGACTTGAGAGTGTACTAGCTCCAACATAAGTTAGCCCATTGCTGGCTAGAGTTGACTCTGGGTGCTTTTTATTCTACATTCACCCCTCATAGCCTAGCAGTTTCTTTTGTTCTGTGTGACAATTACTTTGTGATGAAATCTTTTATTAAGTTCACTTAATATTTTTTATTTACAAAGTAATTTGAATATATTCTCACCTTTGGATTTCTAAAAAGAAGGAGCAAATGCTATTACCCCCCCCTTTTTTTTTTTTTACCTTTTCTGAATGAACCAAAAAGATTAAAGTGATTTTGTCCAAGTCAGGGACAGAATTGAGATTACAAATCATATTTCATGAATATACCCACTCTTTTTATTTTGCTTTCACTGTACTCCTATTACTATGGATTTGTAAACACTATCTTAGACTTATGCTTTTTCTTCCTTGTGTGTTTTCTTTAAAATATGACTGACAGGTTAATCTATAGTAGCTTTGAAATAAGCAAACAGTGTATATATCTACAGGGTAGACACACAACTATAGCTCTTTGTTTAAAGCTTTAAATTATTGCACATAAACTTTTCCTTTCAGCCTACTTACACCCTTATTCCTCCATTAGGAGACCAGAATAAGATACAGTTTTTAATAAGATACACTGAAAACTGTGTAGTTTTTTCTTTGAAATAAGTGTCTCTGAACATACTAGTAATAACTTTTGAATGGGGTTCGAAATGAATTTTACTTCATAATATTATGAATAGCGGTGATTTATGTAATAAGGACACTGGTGGGTTTTGTGCTAGATTTTACCATTGGGACAGAGGTCTAATCTGAGGGTGCTACTTTTGGGAGAAAGCCATTATTTTCTCTATGTATAGTTACCATTCAGTAGCCTGCGTCTCTCTCATTTTATTAAGAATTTCGAAAAGCTTTACAGAACTGTTGAAATGAGATGAATGAATTATTTTTGCCTTTATCACCCTTCAGATTTGGCAGTTCTCTACCAATGAACCCATCTTTTCATCCCCATGTACCTCAGCATCAGAGCAAGAAATATTTTTTGGTTCCCATGATTGCTTTATCTACTGTTGTAGTATGAAAGGTCACCTCCAATGGAAATTTGAAACTACTTCAAGGGTGTATTCAACACCATTTGCTTTCCATAACCACAACCGTGGCAATGAAATGTTGCTGGCAGCAGCATCTACTGATGGGAAGCTATGGATCTTGGAATCTAAGAGTGGAGAGTTGCAAAGTGTGTATCAGCTTCCTGGAGAAGTTTTCTCTTCTCCTGTGGTCTGGGAATCAATGCTTATTATTGGATGTAGAAATAATTATGTTTATTGTCTGGATTTATTGGGTGGCAATCAAAGATATTGAAGTACAGTCCTTGCTAGAATATATCTGTGAGATGTTTGAAAATATTTTACATTATGGAGCATGTGGATAGTCTTATTTTATGTTAAAGATTATATTTTGTTTAAGAAACTTGTCAATTACACTTTATTGGAAAACAACCGTATTTTACTTCCTATAGGAGTAACAAATGCTTTTAAAAGGAATTATAGAACAAAACACATCAATATGTTAAGTGACAGTTTCTTTTAATTAGGCTACAGATGTTCTACTTGGTTTTTTATAAAAGACTTCTGGAAAAAAATATCAGAATATACTTGGTGGGTTAAAAAATTAGTCTGTGATGTAATACACCATTCACTCATTTATACTGAGATTCATAACAAAAGATTTTCAAAGAAAGGATCTATTTATCAAATTAGTTTCCATAATTTAAAATTTTTTATTATTTTTTTAAATAGTTATTTATTTGGTTGCACCGGGTCATAGTTGGGGCAGCTGGGCTCCTTTAGTTGTGGCTCGCGGGCTCCTTGGTTGCGGCATGTGGCCTCCATACATTGCTCCTTAGTTGCAGCACGTGGGCTCCTTAGTTGTGGCTCACGGGCTCCTTAGTTGTAGCATGCGAATTCTTAGTTGTGGCATGCATGTGGGATCTAGTTCCCTGACCAGGGATCGAACCCAGCCCCCTGCACTGGGAGCAGGGAGTCTTAACCATTGCGCTACCAGGGAAGTCCCTGTAGTAGTCTCTTATGATCTTTCATATTTCTGTGGTGTCAGTTGTAACTTCTTCTTTTCCATTTCTGATTTTATTGATTTGGGCCCTCTCTCTTTTTTTAATTGATGAGTCTGGCTAAAGGTTTATCAGTTTTTTTTTTAATCTTTTCAAAGAAGCAGCTTTTAGTTTCATTTTATTGTTTTTTAAGTCTCCTTCATTTATTTCTGCTCTGATCTTTATGATTTCTTTCCTTATACTAACTTTGGGTTTTGTTTGTTCTTTTTCTAGTTTAGATGTAAGGTTAGGTTGTTTGAGATTTTTCTCATTTCCTGAGGTAAGCTTGTATTGTCATAAACTTCTCTCTTAGAACTGCTTTTGCTGTGTCCCATAGATTTTGGATCATTGTTTTTCATTTTCATTTGTCTCCAGGTATTTTTTAAAAATTTCCTCTTTGATTTATTCAGTGATCCATTGGTTTTTTAGTAGCATATTGTTCAGCCTCCACGTGTTTGTGTTTTTGCAATTTTTTTCTTGTAGTTGATTTCTGGTCTTCTAGCATTGTGGTCGGAGAAGATGCTTGATATGATTTCAATTTTCTTAAATTTACTGAGGCTTGTTTTGTGGCCTAGCATGTGATTTATCCTGGAGAGTGTTCTATGTGCACTTGAAAAGAATGTATTCTGCTGCTATTGGATGGAATGTTCTAAATGTATTTATTAAGTCTTATCTCGTCTAATGTGTCATTTAAGACACAGTGTTTCCTTACTGATTTTCTGTCTGGATGATCTGTCCATTGATGTAATTGGGGTGTAAAACTTTCCTACTATTATTGTGTTACTATTGATCTCTCCCTTTATGTCTGCTGGTATTTGCTTTATGTATTTTGGTGTTCCTATGTTGGTGTTTATATATTTACAATTGTTATGTCTTCTTGAATTGATCCCTTGATCATTATGTAGTGTCCTTCTTTGTCTCTTCCAACAGTCTTTATTGTAACATCTATTTTATCATATATAAGTATTGCTACTTACCCTGGCTTTCTTTTGATTTCCATTTGTGTTCAATACCTTTTGCATCTCTTCACTTTCAATCTGTGTATGTCTTTAGATCTGAAGTGAGTCTCCTGTAGGCAGGAAGGCGGGATATATATGGGTCTTTTTTTTTTTTAATCCATTCAGCCACTCTATGTCTTTTGATTGGAGCATTTAGTCCATTTACATTAACAGTAATTATATGTATGTTCTAATTGCCATTTTGTTAATTATTTTAGGGTTTTTATTCCTTCTTTTGTGCTCTTGTGATTTGATGACTATCTTTAGTGTTATGTTTGGATTCCTTTTCTCTTCTTTTGTGTATCATAGATATTTGGCTTGTAGTTACCATGAGGTATTTATATAGTAATCTGTATTTATACATGATTGTTTTATGTTGTTGATCTCTTAATTTCAAATACATTTTAACAATCCTGCATTTGTATTCTCCTCCCCTCACAATTATTATTTTTGGTATCATATTTTACCTCTAATTGTTTTGTGTATCCCTTAACTGCTTATTTTAGATATAGATGATTTTACTACTCTTTTAACCTCCCTGCTAACTTTGTGCATGGATGATTTCCTACCTTTACTATATGTTTGCCTTTACCAACGAGTTTTTTCATTTCATAATTTTCATTTATCTAGTTGTGGCCGTTTCTTTTTCATTAAGAAAAGTTCCTTAAATATTTCTTGTAAGTTTGGTGGTGCTGAACTCTTTTAGCTTTTGCTTGTCTGTAAAGATTCTGATCTTTCCATCAAATCTGAATGAGAGCCTTGCTGGGAGTATTCCTGGTTGTGGGTTTTTTCCTTTCATCACTTTAAATATGTTGCCCTTCTGGCCTGCAGAGTTTCTGATGAAAAGTCAGCCGATAGCTTTATGGGAGTTCCCTTCTATGTTATTTGTTGTTTTTCCTTGGCTGCTTTTAATATTGTCTCTATCTTTAATTTTTGACATTTTAATTATAATGTGTTTTAGTGTATTCCTTTTTGGGTTAATCTTGTATGGGACTCTCTGTGCTTCCTGGAGTTGGATGTCTGTTTCCTTTCCCAGTTTAGGGAAGTTTTCAGTTATTATGTCTCAGATATGTTCTCAGTCCCTTTCTGTCACTCTTCTCCTTGTGGGACCCCTATAATGAGAATATTAGTGCACTCAGTGTTGTCCCAGAGGTCTCTTATACTGTCCTCATTTCTTTTCTTTTTTCTGTTCAGCATCAATGACTTCCACTACTCTGTCTTCCAGCTCACTGATCTGTTCCTCTGTATTATTTAGTCTACTGTTGATCCTTCTAGTGTATTTTTAGTTTCAGTTATCATGTTCTTCATCTGTTTGGTTATTCTTTATATTTTCTAGCTCTTTGTTAAAAACTTTTAATTTTCACTCTGTGTATCCATTCTTTTCCCATGTTCTCTGATCATCTTTACAATCACTGCCCTGACCTCTTTCTTGGGTATTTGCCTATCTCCACTTCATTTAGTTTTTCTTGTGGGGTTTTATCTTGTTCCTTCATCTAGAACATGTTCCTCTGTTGCCTCATTTTGCCTAAGTTGCTGTTTGCATTTTTATGTTTCTGGTAGGTTGGTTATGTTTTCTGACCTTGGAGAAGTGGCCTCCTGTAGGCGACGTCCTATGTGTCCCAGCAGTGCATTCCCCTCTTATCACCCAAGTTATATGCTCTGGTGGTTTTCTGCTATGAGGGCTGTGTGGGTCCTTCTGTTGTGGTGAGCTATGTGGGCCGTCTGGTAGGCTTGGTTGGCCCCTGTTCAGGTTGGTTGCTGAGCCCTGCCCTGTGCAGAGGCTGCTGGCCACTGGTTGGCATGACCAGGTCACAAGGTGGCTGACTGCAGAACCCCAGGGGCCCCAGGGCTAGTGCTGGCTCGTTGGTGGGTAGAGTCAGGGTCTAGAAAACACCGAGGCTGTTGCCCATCCTACGGTGGGTGAAGCCAAGTCCTGGGGTTAGTGCTGGTCTACTGGCAGGCACAGCCAGGTCCTGGAGTCTGGATGCAAGGCCCGTGGTCCCAGAGCTGTTGTCAGATCACTGGGGGGAAGGGGGAGGGGCTGTTCCTGACACAGTTGGGTATGGGGTTTGGGATGTCCCAGAGCTTATGTTGGCCTGCTAGCGGCCAGGGCCAGGACCCAGGCCCAGATAGTCCCAGGACATGGTCTGGCCTACTGATGGGCTGGATGGGTCTGCAGCCTGTGGGATTGTGGTTTTCTTGCGTCTGGTGTCTGCCCCCTGGTGGCTGAGGCTGGTCCAGAGGCTAGAACTGGCTGCCTGGACAGCACGGCCAGGGCAGGGCTGGGTCTTGGGGCTAAAAACCAGAGGGAGGATTCGACAATGGCCTTTGGCAACACCAATGTCCATGCGGTAGAAGGAACTCCCAAGAATGGCTGCCACCAGTGTCTATGTCCCCAGGGTGAGCTGCAGCTGCCTCCTGCCTCTTTAGAAGACTCTCCAAGATCAGCAGGTAGGTCTAACCCAGGCTTCTATCAAATGACTGCTTTTGCCCTGGGTCCTGGAGCATGTGAGATTTCTGTGTGTGCCCTTTAAGAGTGAAGTCTTTCTTTCCCCCAGCCCTCTGGGACTCCTGAAAGTAAACCTTACTGGCCTTCAAAGCAAAATGCTCTGGAGGCTTGTCTTGCTGGTGCAGGACCCCTGGGCTGGGGAGCCTGATGTGGGGCTCAGACCTCATAGTGCTTTGGGAGAACCTCTGCAATGTAGTTATTCTCCTATATTTGGGTCCTCCTTCCAGGGGTATGGGACTTGACTGTATCACAAATCCTACCCTTCTACCCAACTTGTTGTGTTTCCTTCTTTATGTCTTTAGTTGTAGAAGATCTTTTCTGGAAGGTTCTGGTCTTTTTCATCAAAGGTTATTCTGCAAATAGTTGTGATTTTGGTGTGCCCATGAAAGAAGGTGAGCTCAGGGTCTTTCTATTCCACTGTCTTGGCCAGTCCCTCCAGAATGAATTTTTAAAAGAATATTGAGTCTCTTGCAGAATTACAAAGAGGGCTGGAGCTATATACAGCCAGAAACAATGAATGCCTGAAATCATCATATCATTTTGGCCAGAAGACAGCTGCTGTCCTTGAGGCTCTAAATGCTTATTACCTTATGGCTGACCCCACTAATGCTGGACACTGTTTCCTACCACTGCCAGACTTCCTCACAGTCCCCCCATCTTTTGGTCAGTTGCTCCCAAACCACAGTCCCTTCCAATTTGAAGTGAAACACGTTGTTATGCCCACGAGAGAGTATAGGAAGGCACCTAACAGGCATTTCAACTGTGGTAGGAGGTGAGTGCTGCCCTCTACCAAGACCCATAAGGTAGAGATTTCCGCAAACACAGAAAGGGGATTGAGGCCATGGGTGGCCCAAAAGAACATATCTTCTGCCAGGTTTTAGACCCATGCGGATTCATCTTTAATGTATTAACCACCTGGAGCTCTTGCTAAATGCACATTCCAATTGAGAGGGCTGGAAGGAGCGGGGCTTGGCTTAGCCACACTGGAGACTGAGGCAAAAGGAAAAATCAGTAATACTGACCCTGTCTTTATTTAAAATTTTGATATTTGTTCATCATGGAATTTGCATTAACCTTGATTTTTAAAATATTGCATTAAAATAGCATTCCTCTTGATTACTTGGTTTTTTGGCACCCAAGGCAAGTGCCTTGCTCACGTCACTCACTTTGCCCTTGTCTGGCCTCGTGAGTCAGTAGGTCTGGTCTGCGGCCCTAAGCTGCGTTTCTCACATGCTCTCGGCTTGTGCCCATGCTGTTGTTCCATGGCCCACGCTTTGAGTAAAGAGCTTGTAGGATCATTTTGTCTGAGATGCCAGACGATTCAATTCCAATTTAGGATTGAGATAAACATTTTATTTGTCCCTACTCATTATTTTTCTCCAAAAAATATCTAGTTAAAAGTATAATAAGGTACCATATAAAATGCCTTGAAATTTTTCTTTCTCAACAAAAGCTTTGTATAACTACAAGCTTTCTATAGATGGTCATTGAAATCAGTAAAAGCTTCAGCTTGAAATTCCCTCAGTGCCGAAGATCTTGTGGGTATTTTTTATTGAAAGATCTTTTTCCTTCAATAATGGACATTTTACATTAAAACTTTATACAACCAAAATCTCAAAATAATAATTAAATCACACTAAGGTATTTTTATTGTTAAGTCTCTACTTCATTTTATTGTTGATAAAAATATTGCAAGACACTTGTAACTCTAATGTTTCTGCTTTAAAATAAGCAATTAAAACTAAACATCACAAGAAGAGACAACGAATACATAGTACAATTTGCTAATAACTGGCTAAAATGATAATTTAATAGTAATTAATGTATAAGAAACAATTGCACTTGAAAAATTAAAAAAGTAAAGAAAAAACCTCTAGTTTTGTAATATGTCTTATGAACAGAGGTTAATCCTCTATAACATTGCCAGGAGAAGTGTATGTTTGTTTAAATTTAAAAAAAAAGAAGCTTGTGTATTTAACTAGCAATCATTCATTTCTTTTAAGTCTTGAATTTTTTATATGCTTTATAGAATTTCCCCCGTAGTTTGTTGTTGATCAGAAAAGACTGCAACACAGCTAAAGCAAAATAACACTTCATTGGTATTTAGTGCAAAGTAGGAGTAATTTTTACATGAAATATTAAACATGTAGCCTTTAGAAGTTGTTGGAAGTAAGTGCTATGACTTACTTCCAGTATACTTTCCTCAGTATACTCTTAAAAAGATTTTGATGGAAATTTTTTAACTGAGGTATTTCTCCTCCTTTGTATGGGATCAGTGGTAGGTAAGCCAGTACAGAGTTGACTTGTCTACCATTCTTTGTTAATGATCTGATTTATTCACCTGTTCTCTGCCATTACTGTGATATTATTCAGAGCTGACAGGATGACAGAAAAAGACAATGCAGAAGAGTTAATGTAGCAGTATAATTCCAGGGCTCTAGGTGGAAAGATTCCTATTAAGGAGTGTTATATTAGTGAGGAAATCATTGAAACTAACAAATGTCTACATATTCGATTTAGAAATGAACATCACTGTGGAAAACATGCAGTGGAATATTAATTGCTTCTCATAGCCATAAAAAAAATTAACGTTCCATTGATTCTTAACATTCTGAAGGTCCACTATATATATTAACTCCAACTTGCAAAAGTACAACTATCCACTTCACCACACATGCCAGCTGCTACCATGAGGCTGAGCCATCGTTTCTAGAAAGAAAATGCCTTGTATATGGTAAATAACTTTGGTGTCATCCTTTCTTTAAGGTACATAATAGTGTAACAGCACACTGTCTATTGAGTAAGCATAGAGGAAAATGATACTAATAAAATACTAATGTGTTTTTGTAGGAGAGGAAAAAAGGATGTAATTCCTTCCCCTGCTGTACTAGGCAAAGGATTTGTACTTAGATCTTGAAGTCAGGATTGAAGAAAAAGGTAATATGCCAACACCACGAAATGTAGGTTAGTACCAGCAATGTGTGCGTTTGCTGTATGTCTGTGTGTCATGTAAAGCAAATTTAGGGAAATAAAAGTGAATATATGTGGCTTTTAAATTGCCAAGTCCTTTTTTTTAAATCACATGTATAACAACAAGGCCACTTAAAACTCTGAGATGTTTTTAAAGGTAGCAAGGTGAATGCTCTACATTATAAATGCTATTGAACATTTGACTCTCTAAATATGAATTACTTGATTATGGTAAAGAAAGAAACTTCCCACAGGAAGTCCTTTAGTACAAAGGCTTCAAATCTTGTCTTACTGTTAACTTTCCCTAAAGATTTAAAAGATTTTCAGAGACATGTAATGTCAATAGACTCTTAAACCCTGTAATAAATGGCTGGTTTGGGAGGTTGTTTTATTATTTTTCCTGTCTCACCTTTGCTGCTTTGGGTGATATGAGCCTCCCCTTCAGAGTTTTAAAAACTAGATTACACTAGAAGCAGTGTGTCCCACACTTCTCAACCTCTGTGATATACCGGAAGTCATCTGAAGAGTTTTTACCACAATATACACATCTGGCCCCATCCTCACAGGATCTCTGATGATTGAGTAGGTCTGGGATGGAGCCTGAACTTCTTAAGAACAACTGCACTAGACGGGGATTCTCAGAGACAGAGAATTTGTAGGTTTTTTTTTTTTTTTTTAAATCATTTTAAATAAAAATGTTCCCTAGGAGCCAGCTGGGCCAAATGGTTAACGTGTCCTTGAGGAGAGTTGTGGTATAACGGGGCCTGTAGCTCAACAGTGCGGTAGAAGACTCAGTGGACTCGCTATCTGTGTTACAGTTTCCTGTTGGGGCAAAATCATGAGAAGCAGACATGGGCAAAGAGTTGGGAGCCAGACTTTTACTTACAATTCCCAGTTACTCACTGCATTCAGGCGAATGGGCACTCTTGTTTATATAAGATCCTTTCACTATTACTATAGAAAAGGGTAGAAATCCCCAAGCACATGGTAAATGGTTTGGAACAAAGAAACAGGAGTACAGAATCAAGAAAACTATTACAAAGATTGGCAAAAGTACATGTTCTGAATGGTGTGTGGGTGTATGTGTGTGGAAGGGCCATGGAATGGGTGTGGCAGGTGCTCGTGAGAAGTTCTCAGTCTGGAGATTTTGCTTCATGTGGTCCCTAGGACGGAATTTTCTCTTTAGAATTAATTAGGAGGACCTCAAGGCACCAGGACCTAGGGCTGTGCAAATACACTCTTTACAAGGAACACCACCAGTTCAGTTTCTGAACATTATTTTAGAGCCTATAAAACATGCTGCTTTTCCCTAGCTTCGTTTCTTTCTTTACCTCATATAAAAAATAAATAAATAAAAAGGGCAAGAGAAAAGCCAATAACTGGCAGTAGGAATGGATAAGAGTCACTCTTTACTTAATAATCTGTGGACAGTCGCTCCAGGCCTTGGCTTTCCTTTTGGCCAAAGCCAGCCAGGCTGGTTCTGTTGACACGGGGGCAGCGTCTGGGGTAGAGAATCTCTTTGTGACTTCTTTCACCAGTGGTGCTGGGGGAGCCGAATCAGAGATCTCCACTAGATTGCATTTTGAAGGAAAAGGAGAGAGGAATAAGTCAGAGCCACATTTTGATTTAGCAGAAGTATGAGATTCAGAAAGGAAAACCCAGTGAAACACTGGGTATCTTTGGCGAGAAGAATTAGAGAAAGAGAAGCTACGTGATCATAACTGTTACAGGGTGACGGTGATCACAGTGCAGTCGATTCTAATTTCAGAGAATTTCTAGAAACCTCATTTTCTCTGTGCACAGAAGCTATGCCTGTGTGATAATAATAAGAGGTAAATTCTGTGATTCTAGGCATACAACCAGTCAATTTCATGAAGAAAAAGCTTAAACCAAGTAGTTTGAAGTTTGAACCTGCTAGCTGGTGAGGTTAAAAGCTACCTCCTCTACCAAGCATGCCCTGGGTCCCTCCTCCTTCCGAGGCCCATGGATCCTGCCAGCTCTTATCACTCAGACTCGTCTAACAATTCCTTTGCATCCTATCACTATTTATCAGACCTTAGAGGCTTTGTGTGGTGAGCATTCCCATCTTATCTTTGGGTCTTATTGTAGGCAATGGCCTACGAAATACTGAAAAGACAAAAACTTCAGAAGAAGGCTTGCTTTATTAAGGTGCAGCCAGCTCTGAATTGCATTAACCCTTTGGTGCTTCTAAGAAATCAGGCAGACAGGTTGATCTCTTTGACTTTGGAGCTTTCACTATTCTGCAAGAATTCTCTCTTGACACACACCAATATGATGTTTAGAATCCTTAATTCCTGGGTATAAGATCAAACGAAATAATGCCCTTGGAGGTTCTTGAGAAAATGCTCCAAAGTGGTTTTCAAATATAAAGTTTTTTTCTCCTCACCAAATAGTAAATATAGCTTTAATAGTGAGACCTCTTTATATTTCCAGACCTCAGCTAGCAGGTATCCAAGGCATAAAAAAATCTTGGGTCCGGAAGTTGGGTGTCCTCCGAGGAACAGGGCTGCCTAGTGGGAAAACAGATGCCCTAATAACCCCTGAGAGGAAGTTCTTTCAGACTCTCCATCCTCCAAGTGATATGTAACACGGAAATAGTTAAAACGTTATTGGATCATTTTATCTTTTAACAGAATAAAGAGTTGTTTTTTTTAATGTGCATGTGTCTCCTATGTGTCATGAACATATAAACACTGCTGTTGTTAATTAACATCAAGGACTTAGAGCACAACAACCTTGCTCTGTAAAGTCACACCTGGGTCAGAAATTAGCTGTCTGAAATCACATCAGTGAGAAGGGACCAGGGACCACCCCACTTTTGCCTGGAGCATCTGAGCCACTTAGATGACCATGATTCAGAGAAACAATTTCCATTTCCAACTGGAGCACAGCTCCAGGTAGGGGTTTTCCAATACAGCTTCCTCACATTTACCTTAAGTTTGTGGTGTCAAAGGAAACAGGCTCCTGAGTCCACTTTTCAGCTCAGGCTTGATATCAACTACTTTGCTTTGAGTCACTGCTTCATTTAAATTTTACCTAAAATTCACCCTTTCCCCTGAATCCTAATATAATCTTATCTCTTGTTTTGTTTAGAAGGTTCTTGTGGTGTGCAGTCTTCCTTGCTGCAGGAAGTTAATAAACCTAATTTTGTTGGACTACAGGCAGTGGAGTTGGAGAGGGCTCATATCACCTTGTTAAAGGTTCAGGAATTTAACGAGTCACTTGATATCACATTAGTAGCTTGAAATTAGCCATGGTTGGGAGTATTTACACCACAGCAAATACTACAAATCAGAGGTCTCTCCACTCCCTGAAGAACTGATTGTTAAAAGTTTATCATCACACCACTGATTGTGGGTGAGTTTCTGATGATCTTTATCAGGCGAGCTTTATCATTGTCAGAGGTGATGAATGGGGCTGTGAGGCAGCTTGTGCTCTGAAATGCCTAAAATGCTGTGCTAGTTATGACACTAGAGGAAATAAAACACCCTAAGAAGAAAAACCTTTAAGTATGGTTAAACAGAAATGGACCTGTTCTCTACCTGTCACAGATGTAGGAAGAGTGTTGGCCTTTTTCAGCTGTTCTCGGCGCTCGAGCCTGGACGCTGCTGTCTCTGGCTTCTTCTCTTCTGGCTGAGCGGTGGACTTGTGCAGGGAACCACCTCTGCTGACACTGCTGCTTCCAGGCTGCGGGCTGACGCTGACCTGGGAGGACAGAGAAAGTCAGGGGGAGACTGACCATGCAAGGCAAGGCCTTGGAGGCTTCCATTGGCCAGCCCCTGTTCTCTGCTCCCAGAGGAGGGGCCAGACTGCACGGGGGAGCAATGTGTGCTCAAGCACGGAGCCGCTCAGTGCAAATGTCCCAAAGAGGGGATGCTACATACTTTCCCAGAAGAGCCCTTCAGATTAACTATACCGTCAGGGCCACAGAGCAAGATTCCTAATTTCCTCTCGACTCACTGCTCAAATAAAATGCTTTTTGTATTTCTCATATAACCTATGTGAGCGGATTCTGCCAAATCAGGCTAACCTAAGAGCATAAGGAAACCAAATTTCTAACCTAAAACACCTCCTTGTCTTAACAGTGGTCAGCTTATTTATTGCTCTACTGTCTAAGTATTCTCCACCACTCTAAGCTAGCCTTGTTTTGTTATTGTTGTTGTCTTAAAGTCCTCTGAACTAAAAGAGCCAAGCTCAGGAATTCCCTGGCGGTCCAGTGATTAGGACTTGGCCCTTTCACTGCCGGAGCCCAGGTTCAGTCCATGGTTGGGGAACTAAGATCCCACAAGCTGTGCAGCACAGCCAAAAAAAGAGCCAAGCTCAGGAAAACAAAGTTAAAGCTGAAGACTAAGCTACTTACGTTTTCTTTGGAGAGCTTTTCTGCCTGTTTGGCCTCCCTGGCTTGCTTCCTCTCCTCTCTAGTCGCTTGCTGCTCCCGAAACCCCTTCTGCTTTTGCAGTGCCAACGTTATCCACAGTGGCTGCGCGGTTTCAACTTTCTCCGCAAGTTTGGAGCCGTCTAAAGAGTGTCTGCTCTGAAGCGTCGGCTTTTCTGTGGGAAAAAAGACTGTGATATTGTGATGTACAGTAAGAAGTACATATTTGGTCTTTGTCCCTGTTTCTGGCACAGAACTAAAACCCTTGCAGTTTCCTAAGTGATGAAAGCATAAAGGTGTCTTCTGTTCTGCTAATAAGGTAACTTTTGGAAAGCACCTAAAGATGGAGGTTGGTTGCCAATAGAACCAATCATGTGATTAGAGGGCTAGAACTTTTAGTCCCACCCCCAAGCTCTCGGGGAGGGGCGAAGGGTTGGAGGCTGAGTTCAATCACCCATGGCCAATGATTTAATTGATCACGACTATGTGATGAAGCCTCCATAAAAAGCCAAAAGGACTGGTAAGGAGAGCTTCTGAGTTGGGAACACATGGAGGTGCTGGGAGAGTGACTAGCTCCAAAAGCATGGAAGCTCTATGCCCCTTTCCCCATTCATCTCTTCCATCTGGCTGTTCCTGAGCTCTATTCTTTATATATAAACTTATATATATATATAAACTAGTAAGCAAAGTGGTTCCCTGAGCCCCTCTAGCAAATTAATTGAGCAACGCAAATTTGCAATTGACATCTAATTAGATGGGGGCAGTCTGGTAGGACTGAGCCCATACACTGTGCAATCTGATGCTATCTCCAGGTAGAAAGTCAGGACTGAGAGAAGTGAGTTGAATTGACACCAGCTGGTGTCAGAGAATTGTTTGGAGGTGTGGGCATCCACCCCCCACATCTCCCCAACAGAGTCAGTAAAAAATCAGATGTGCATTGAAACTAACTACTCACTTGTCTCAGTCCCTCATCCCCTAAAACTTGTGACAGTCATCAGGCCAAGAAATAGTCAACTATCCCTTTCTAACACAAACACGGTGCCAATACCTGAGTGACTGCACTGGGTGGGAAAGTAATATCTTCGATCAGTGGAAAAAAAACAGGAGCATGTGTCTCCCCTCAAAATGGAAGAAAAAAGAGTCTCAAGTGTCAAAAAACCTCAGGCCTACAGAGGACCCAGGTAGTTATTTGATTCATTGTCCTGTTTTTATCTATTGCTTTTAAAAATTTTTTTCAATGGAAACTTCTCCATGTCCCCACCCACCCCCCTCCATCCAAACAAGTGGAATCCCAACGTATGAAAGAGGAAGAGGGGACACTGCAGCCTAGTGGGGCTGCTGAGGGCACCAGGACTCTGAGGAACACAGTGGGAAGCTGCGATTTTGGTCCAATGCCCTCATTTTTGTTGTTTTAAATTTTTATTTATTTACTTATTTACTGGCACACTGGGTGGCGTGTGAAACTTCCACAACCAGGGATGGAACCCGTGCCCCCTGCAGTGGAAGCACGGAGTCTTAACCACTGGACCGCCAGGGAAGTCCCCAGTGCCCTCATTTGATAGATTTGAGTACTTGGGTCCATAACCATCAATTGCAGTGACCACGGTCACCCAGCAGTTAGCGCACGGGCTGAAGCCTGAGCCTAGGACTTCTGACTTCCAGTCTGTGCTTTTATTGTGGTGGACTGTTGCCTATGCAACTGGGGGCAACAAACTTCCCAGGTAGATGGGGTCAAACACTGAGTAGTAACTGGGCTCTGGAATTGAGCAGACCTGGGTTTGACCTTACGTGACCTTAGAAAAGCTACTTAACCTCTCCAAGCTTTCATTTTCTAATCCATAAAATGGAGATGAGAATGGCATATGCCTCATCAGGCTGATGTGAAGATTAAAAGAGGTCCTCGGTATGAAAACATTTAAAATAGTGCTTGGCATGTAGTAACTGCTCTACAAAAGTGAGTGTTCTTGTTACTCATGTCTGTGAGACAATGATCCCCACTCCCCTTCTACTCCCCAAGTAAAAATTATGCGCTTTTAGAGATAACCATTCTGGCATTGGCATTGAATCCTTTACTATCTCCAAGGGAAAGGGCCCATTCTAGTCCTGTTCTTTGAAACCAAACAGAAGTCTACACTTTGATCCAGACCTTACCAAACAGGGCTTTCAGTTAAGTGAACTTCATATTGAGGAGAAAGAACCAAAATAAGTTCGAATTGGGAATTCAAGCACAAAAATTCAGGCAGATCCTTAATTTTCTACAACTCTTAGATCTATAATACTGTACAAAGAATTCATATAATGAGCCTTGCGAATTGTAATATTCCTAACCAAATAAGGATTCAGTTATGATCTAACATAGGAAAGAAAACTGACACATTTCAGAAGTATTTTTTTTAAAAACTAAAACTGAAACTGAATGGAGTTTTTGATTCGGTAACCAGAAAATCAAAAAATATTTACCACTTCGAGCATTCTACTTAACTGAGAAGCTTTACGTACATTGGAACGAAATGAGTTTCACCTTTTTACTCAAGGGCTGTGTAACACCTGTGTGTAAAATGGCTGAAAACCAAATTCCTCAGATCTAAGTGATTTCCATTTAAAGCAATTATGTAAAAGAGAGTCACACCTGAACTTGCTTGGGAAGGTCATTCAAGCAACAGGCCAGTTTCCTGCCAACAACTTTGACTGGGTTTATCACAAGGGTTGAAATACCTTTAAAGCATAATTGCCTAAACTTACAGTTGACTAAAATAATTTGAAAAGATAAATCTCTAGCCAGATTTTTATCTTCTTAGATCTGTAGTTTGAATAGTACATCCTGGAGTTACGGACCAGACTCTTTGAAAGGCTGTAACATAATATGTATTAAGGGCCTAACAGGTCTGGATTGTAGTTGGGGATCAATAAACAGAAAACAGGATGTTAAAATGGGACTCATGCCTGAGTTTCAGCCAGGGGTGCCCCAAAAGGTCATAACAAATAATTAATGGCACTTACTCCCGTGTTCAGAAGTGATGTGCTTGATCACCTACTCAGGACTAGCCAACGAGGTGACCAGAACAGCCACCTCAAGGTCCTAGGAAAATCAGAGCTGAGGCAGAAGCAGCCAGAGTAGAGAATTTCTTTGAAAAACACTGTTGGAGCATGGTGTGTTCCCACGTCCTCTCCCCAGCAGAGAAAAAGGGGCTAAGCCAAGTGAGAGGATCTCTAATGAGACCACTCAGACAAACTCCTGGAGTCTGTGGGGCACAGACTTGAGGTTCTATTCACACCAGGAAAAGTCCAAAGGCAAGGACAGTGGCTGCCAGGGGCCTGGAGAAGAGGCGTTTGTGCTGGGAAGACATCTGTTACTGAGTGATGCTTGAGGTTCAGGTGCTAGTCATGTGGATGGGAGAGAGAGGGGCAGTCTGGAGGGGAACCAGGGACCCAGGGCTGCCTGGAGGAGGCACCACTGAAGTAAGGGAATTGCAGGAGGAGAAGTGAACGTTGCTGCCTCACCTCTCTCCCTTCCTTCGCTCCAGCTATGGAGCCTGTTTCTGGGCCAGGAGGAAGGGCAGAAGTCGACCATGCCTGCATCCCCACTTTAGGCGTTTCAGCCCAAAGCAGGCCAAATTAGGAGGGAGACACTTAGTTTGAAATACTGTTTGGAGTTTGATTATGACTGGAGGCAGCATATTAATTACTAACATGAGATAGTTGTTACTAAAGGTGCCTAGAGGACTTTTTACTATCAAAAAGTAACTGAAAAGATAGAAAGAACTCCAACTCAACAACAACTAAAAAACCCAATTAAAAAATGGGCAAGGGACTTAAACGGACATTTCTCCTAAAAAGACATACAAATGACCAATGGCGTATGAAAAGGTGCTTATCATTCATCATCAGGGAAATGCAATCAAAACCACAATGAGGTATCACCTCACATCTGTGAGAATGGCGTGTGTGTGTGTGTGTGTGTGTGTGTGTGTGTTTATCTCCCAGAAAATAACAAGCATTGATTAGAATGTGGAGAAATTAGAACGCTTGAGTGATGCTGGTGGGATATAAAATGGTGCAGCCACTATGGAAACAGTAGGGTGGTTCCTCAAAAAATTAAAAATAGAATTACCATATGATCCAGCAATTCCACTTCTGGGTATTTATCCAAAAGAATTGAAAACAGGATCTAGAAAAGATATTTGCACATCCACGTTCATAGCAGTGCTATTCACGAAAACCAAGAGGTGGAAGCAACCCAAATGTCCATCAACAGATGAATGAGTAAACAAAATGTGGTGTATACATACAATGGGATATTATTCAGCCTTAAAAAGGAAGGAAATTCTAATAGATAACTAATGAGAACCTATTGTATAGCACAAGGAACTCTACTCAGTGCTCTGTGGTGCCCTAACTGGGAAGGAAACCCAAAAAAGAGGGGATACAGGTATACATATAGCTGATTCACTTTGCTGTACAGCAGAAACTAACACAACATTCTAAAGCAACTATATGCCAATAAAAATTAATTTAAAAAAGGAAATTCTGACACATGCTACAATATGGACAAACCTTAAAAACATTATGTTTAGTGGAGGAAGCCAGTCACAAAAGGACAAATACTGCATGATGCCACATATATGAGGTATCTAGAGTAGTCAGATTCATAGAGACAGAAAGTGAAACAGTGGCTGCCAGGGGCTGGGGGAGATGAAAACGGGAATTGATTAATGGATATAGAGTTTCAGTCTTGCAAGACGAAAAAGTTCTGGAAATTGGTTGTACAACAATGTGAATGTAGCATTACTGAACTATACACTGAGAAATGGTTAAGATAGTAAATTTTACATTATGTATTTTTTACCACAATAAAAAAAACTTGTAAAAGTGACTGAAAGAATTATGCCCAAGATATTGTCCAAGAGATGGGGGGAAAATGAGCAAAACAGCCAAATAAAAAAAATGTAAACAAAACAAGGTTTTGCTAAATTCTATGGAATTTTTGAACAATTTTTGAACAAATATATGACTATGGTCATTCAGTCCAAGAAGTAACATTAGGAACATTTATGTAAAAAGTGTTTCTAGAGGCTTAATTACAGCATTTTACAAATACCAGGTGAGAATTACAGCAAGAAGTCCTAGGGTAACAAATGGGAAGATCATTTAACCCGGGAAAGAACTCCTCATCCAGGTTTTACCACTGTGAGGAACGGGCAAGTCACCTAACTTTTTGGATGTTGATGTCCTCATCTGTAAAATGGAGCCAGGACGATCCACACGTGATGTGCGATTAAATGAGATGGTGTAAACAAAAGCAGTTTGTAAGCGATTAAGCACAAAGGATGACTGTTGTTGAAATTTTCCAGAACAGTAAAATCCCTAACTTCAGTCAAGGTTTTAAAAGACAGAGAAGTTCTTTGTTAATTGCATAATTTTTTAATGGGGGAGTTCAAAGTGTCTAATTAAAATTTTATTTTGTGACAATGCTTAAACCTATTCTCTTTCATTCTAAACTCACTGGATGAGGAGAACCACAGCCAGCCCACTCAAGTTCCCCCCTCTAGGTTCTGGGGAGATGAGCAAGTGCCTCCTGGCATCTAATCACTGCTCCTGTAGGTCACTTCTTGGAGAAAGGACCACTTAGTATCTGTTCTACCCACTGGAAGGAGATGAGAATCTCAGAATGAGATGATATCTGGCGGTATCTATAATCAAAGCATTGGAGGACAGACACTGGGGGATTATCATTGCTATTTCCATTCCCACTGGAGTGGGTTCAGTCAATGCCTTCCCAGGGCCTTGGCCCATGTATTGGTCCTTGCTGACCTCCACCTAGGGAATGGAGACCTCTTTCTAAATTGGTGTCTCCAAAAAAAAGTGTGTGTGTGCCTTAAAGGATGTGCAAGGCTGAGAGTGAAGAAAGAAAAGATTAAAATTTCTTTTTACCTATTTTAAAATCTAGAAATAATAGAATCGAACTTTTCTAATACTGAGTACCCAGATGCAGACAACCTCACTCAGCCCATGTATCAGAAGGCCGTGTATAACAAATGGTATGTTTAAGGACTCTGGAGGCAGGGAGGGATCGAGATGGCAGAGTAGGAAGATGTAGAGCTCTCACCTCCTGCCACAAACAAATTAAAAATACATCTACATGCAGAACACTTTTCATGGAACACTAGC
This sequence comes from Mesoplodon bidens, assembly GCF_964165515.1. Lineage (NCBI taxonomy): Eukaryota > Metazoa > Chordata > Mammalia > Artiodactyla > Ziphiidae > Mesoplodon > Mesoplodon bidens. The sequence goes on from NC_138176.1 coordinate 136,150,168, forward strand.
TGGAAACCGGCAGAAGAACTATACAACCAAAGCTGCAAGAAAGATTTCCACAGGACTGGGTAGGATGGACAAAAAGGCATAGGGTTGGGACTCCTGCCCCTGAGAGGGATCTGAAAGGAAGAGCAGGTCTGTATGGGCGGACCCTTGCCCTGGGGAGCCAGCAGGTTGAGCCACAGACTGGGCATCCCAATCCTAGTGTTGTACATGGAGGAGACAAGTCCCCTTGGCTGCCGGGAGAACCTCTGGGACAGACAGAAGGGCTGGAGAGGCCTAGACTCTACTCGTGAGGAGTGTGCATGCACTGGCTGGTCAACAATCATGGTGGAGAGAACTCTGCACTGGTGGCTGCCACCTTGCGGCACTCCCCAGTCTGAGCTGGGTGAACACCCCAGCCCCACTCACTCCACACCACCGCTTGGCGTGAAACCTGGGCCAACTGGCCCCCTGGGGAAAGACTCAGTCTGGCTACACAGAGACAGACTGGGGACCCTGGGTGTGATCCGGTGGGGTGGTGGTCACTGTCAGTGTGCGCTCAGGCGGCCCTACAGAAGCATGCCGCAGTTTGTCTCCCAGCCTAGCAAGAGCTCCCCACCCGCTCCACACTGCAGCTTGGCTCTGGATCTGGGGCAGACAGGTCCTAGGAGAAAACTGCCACAGAGGCAGTCCGGATTTCTGGTGGCAGCACAGCTATCTCAATTCCTGCAGCCACAACACCCGGGTCCCCAGCCCCAGCCTACTCCACACCACAGCCTTGCACCAGATCGAGGATGAACACAACAGGGGAAGGGATGTAACCCTGGGCTGTGTCTGAGCAGAGCCGTGGACGCCTACAGATGAGGTGCACAGGTCCTCTGGACGTGTGGGCCTCACTTGCTTCAGCAATCCCCTCCTTTGGGGAAGGGCATACACTAAAGGGGAACAGAGTCTGATCGAGCCCAACCCCACAAGGCTACTCCAACAACTGGGGAGCAGACCTCGCTGCTAACAGGGTGGCAAGAGCCACAGAGCAGAGAGGAAGTCCCATCTCACACCCTGCATAGGCTTTAGATCCCCCAACACCAAGGACACCCTTTCTCAAGGTGATAACGGCCAGCACACCCTGAAGAAAGGCATGGCTGGCATCCATATCAAACCAGGCCTCATACCAAAGACACTGGACACATATAATCTACACAGGGGTGCTCCCATGTAAAAACACTCCTTCAAGACCACAATAGATAATGTTTCTCCTACATGCACAGAGAGAAAGTAAAATGAAAAGGCAGAGGAACTATTCCCAATTAAAAGAGCAAAAGAAACTCCCTGAAAGAACAAATAATGAAACAGAGCTCACCAGTCTACCAGACCCCAGTTCAAAAAGGTGGTAATAAAAATGCTAACTGAATTAAGAAAGACTATTAATAGAGATGCAGATCACTTTAACAGGAACTAGAAATTACAAAGATGAACCAATGAAAAATAGATAATTCAACTGCCAAGATTAAAAAAAAAAAAAGTAATCTCGATGCAATGAATAGATGACCAAATGACACAGAAGAATAAGTGACCTGGAAGATAGAACAATGGAAACCACCCAATCAGAACATGAGACAGAAAAACAAATAAAAAAAAAAAAAAAAAAGAAAGAAAGCAACTAGGATTTCCCTGGTGGTCCAGTGGTTAAGACTCTGCACTTCAAATGTGGTGGTGGGGGGTGGGGGGCCTGGGTTCAATCCCTGGTTGGGGAACTAAGATGCCACATGCTGCGTGGTGTGGCAAAAAAGAAAAAAAGCAACATACAAGACCTATGGTATATATAAAACTTGCCAGCCTATGCATAATAGGGGTTCTAAAAGGAGAAGTGGGAGAGAAGGGGATAAAATATGTATTTGAAAAAACTATGGCTGAAAACTTCCCAAAGTTAAAGAAGGAAACAGAAATCCAGGTACAAGAAGCTCAGAGGGTCCCAAGCAAGATGAATCCAAACAGAACCACAAGAAGACATATCATAATTAAAATGGCAAAAGTTAAAGAGAGGATTCTAAAGGCAGCAAGAGAAAAACAGACTCATTTACAAGGGAATCGCCATAAGGCTATGAGCTGATTTCTCTGCAGAAATTTTGCAGGCCAGAAGGGAGTGTAATAATATATTCAAAGTCCTGAAAGGGAAAAACTTGCAACCTAGGATACTCTTCCCAGTAAGATTATCATTTAGAATAGGAGGAGAGAGAAAGAATTTCTCAGACAAGCAAAAACTCAAAGAATTCAGCAATACTAAACTTACTCTAACAGAAATATTGAAGGGTCTTCTCTAAATAGAAAAGAAGCAAGAATCTGTAGGAAAGGGAAAATCATGATAGGAAAGGCGAACCTAGAGTAAGGATTGAAGATTACCTAAATAATCCAGTACTTACTCTAACAAACAAAAAAAATTGTAAAAGCAATTATAACTACAATAAACAGTAAAAGGATAAGCATGAAGATGTAAAATAGGACAGCAAAATCACAAAATGTGAGGGAGGGGAGTATAAAACTAGATCTTTTAAAATGTATTTGAACTTGAATGACTATCAGTTTAAAGCACGTAGATACAGTTATGGGTCAACATATAGGAACTCCATCATAACCACATATCAAAAACATACCATAGATTCATGAAAACCAAAAATAAAGGAACTGAAGCATACTACAAAAGAAAATCATCAAACCACAAAAGGAAAAACAAAAAGAAGATGAACGAAAAAGAACTATAAAAACAATTGGGAAACAAAGATTAAAATGGTAATAAGTACATGCCTATCAATAATTACTTTATGTCAAATGTCAAAGGACTAAATGCTCTGATCAAAAGACACAGAGTGGCTGATTGGATAAAAAAAATAAGAACCTACAATATGCTGCCTACAGGAGACCGCCTTCAGGGCAAAAATCATACATAAAGTGAAGGGATGGAAAAAGATATGTCATGCAAGTGGAAACAACAAGAAAGTGGCGGGGGGTGGGGGGGAAGGTGGGTCGATAGCAATACTCATCAGACAAAACAGACTTTAAAACAAAGTCCATAAAGAAAGACAAGGGCATTATATAATGATAAAGGGATCAATACAAGAAGAGGATAGTACACTTGTTAACATATACTCACCTAATATAGAAGCACCTAAATAAATAAAGCAAATACTAACAGACATAAGGGGAGAAATGGACAATAATACAATAATAGTAGGAGACTCACACCCCACCGACATCAACTGTCAGACCTTCCAGACAGAAAATCAACAAGGCAAGAGTTCCTAAATGACACACTAGACCAGTTGGACTTAAATGATATCTACAGGACACTATATCCAAAAAAAGCAGCATACACATTCTTTTCAAATGCATGTAGAAAGTTCTCTAGGAAATACCACATACTAGGTCACAAAACAAGCCTCAACAATTTCAAAAGGACAGAAATTACATCAAGCCTATTTTCTGACCACAGCAGTATGTAACTAGAAATCAATTACAGAAAGCAAAATGGGAAAAGAACAATGTGGAGACTAAACAACATGCTATTAAAAAACTAATGGGTCAATGATGAAATCAAAGAAGAAATCAGAAAATACCTCAAGACAAATGAAAATGAAAACACAACTTAACAAAATCTATGGGATGCAGAAAAGACGTTCTAACATGGATGTTGATAGCGATACAGGCCTTCCTCAATAAACAAGAAAAATCTCAAATAAACAACCTAACCTACCACCTACAAGAATTAGAAAAAGAACAAATAAAGCCCAAAGTCAGTGGAAGGAAGGAAATAATAAAGATTAGAGAGGAAATAAATAAAATAGATTTATAAAAACTAGAAAAGGTCAATAAAACCAAGAGCTTATTTTTTGAAAAGATAAACAAAAATTGACAAACCTCTAGCCAAGCTCAACAAGAAGAAAAGAGAGGACTCAAACAAAATAAGAAATGAAAGAGGAGAAATAACCAATATCACAGAAACAAAAAATCATAAGAGAATACTATGAAAAGTTATATGCCAACTTAGAAGAAACTGGACAACTTAGAAGAAATTTTAAAAATTCTAGAAAAATTTCTCAGCCTGCTAAGACTGAGTCGAGAAGAGACAGACAATTTGAACAGACTGAACACTAGAAGTGAAATAAAATCTGTAATTTAAAAACAAAAACTCCCTATAAAAGTCAAGGACCAGATGCCTTCACTGGAGAATTCTACAAAACATATAAAGAACTTAAACTGATCCTTCTCAAACTACTCCCCAAAAATTGAAGAGGAGGGAACACTCCCAAATTCATTCTACGAGGCCACCGTTACCCTAATACCAAAACCAGACAAAGACACTACAAAAAAACTACAGTCCAATATCTTTGATGAATATAGATGCAAAAATCCTCAACGAAGTATTAGCAAATGAATCCAATGATACATAAAAAGGATTGCACACCATGATCAAGTTGGATTCATTCCAGGGTCACAAGGATGATTCAACATACACAAAAATCAATGTGATACACCACATTAACAAAAGGAAAGACAAAAATCACATGATCATCTTAACAGACACAGAAAAAATATTTGACAAAATTCAACATCCATTCACATCAAAAACTCTCATCAAAGTGGGAATAGAGGGAACATATCTCAACGTAATAAAGGCCATTTACGACAAACCCACAACCAACATCATACTCAACAGTGAAAAGCTGAAAGCCTTCCCACTAAGTTCAGGAACAAGACAAGACTCTCACCACTTCTATTCAACATAGCATTGGAAGTACTAGTCACAGCAATCAGACCAGAAAAAGAAGTAAAAGGTATCCAAATTGGAAGGGAAGAGGTAAAATTGTCACTATTTACAGATGACATGATACTCAATATAGAGAACCCTAAAGTCTCCATACAAAAAATATTAGAACTAATAAATGAATTCAGCAAGGTAGCAGGATACATGATTAATAAATAGAAATCTGTTGTGTTTCTATACACTAACAATAAACTATCAGAAAAAGTTTTTAAAAATCCTATTTAAAAATCACATCAAAAAAATAAAATACCTAGAAATAAACTTAACCAAAGAGATGAAAGACCTGTATGTTGAAAAGTATAAAACATTGATAAAGGAAACTGAAGATGATTCAAAGAAATGGAACGATATCTCACACTCTTCGAGTGGAAGAATTAATGTTGTTAAAAATGGCCATACTACCCAAAGCAATCTACAGATTTAATGCAATCCCTATCAAAATACCCATGACATTTTTCACAGAACTAGAACAAATAATCCTAAAATTTATATGGAACCATAAAAGACCCAGAATTGCCAAAGCAATCCTGAGAAAAAAGAAGAAAGCTGGAGGTATAACCTTTCCAGACTTCAGACTATACTACAAAGCTACAGTAATCAAAACCACATGATATTAGCACAAAGAGAGACAATAATCAATGGAACAGAATATAGAGAGCCCAGAAATAAACCCACACACCTACAGTCAATTAATCTACAACAAAGGAGGCAAGAATATACAACAAAGAAAAGACAGTCTCTTCAGCAAGTGGTGTTGGGAAAGGTGGACAGCTACATGTAAAGAAACTAGAACATTCCTTCACACCATACACAAAAATAAACTCAAAATGGTTTAAAGATCTAAATATAAGAAATGACACCACAAAACTCCTAGAAGAGAACACAGGCGAAACATTCTTGACGTAAATTGTAGTAATATTTTCTTAGATCAGTCTCCTGATGCAAAAGATATAAAAGCAGAAATAAGCAAATGTAACCCAATCAAGCTTAAAAGCTTTTGCACAGGGAAGGAAACCATCAACAAAATGAAAAGTCAGCCTACGGAATGGGAGAAAATATTTGCAAACAATGCAAACAATAAGGGGTTAATATGCAAAATATACAAACAGCTCATATGACTCAGTATCAAAAAGGCAAACAGGGACTTCCCTGGCTGTCCAGTGGTTAAGACGCCATGCTTTCACTGCAGGGGGTGCAGGTTCAATCCCTCGTCAGGGAACTAAGATCCTGCATGCCGCATGGTGCAGCCAAAAAATAGAAGGAAAAAAGAAAAGACAAACAACCCAATCAAAAAATGCGCAGAAGACCTAAATAGACATTTTTCCAAAGAAGATATACAGATGGCTAACGGGCACATGAAAAGATGCTCAATAATGCTAATTATTAGAGAAATGCAAATCAAAACCACAATGAGGTGTCACCTCACACAGGTTGGAATGGCTGTCATCAAAAAGTCTACAGATAATAAATACTGGAGAAGATGTGGAGAAAAGGGAACCTTCCTACACTGTTGGTGGGAATGTAAAATGGTGCAATCACAATGGAGAAGAGTATAGAGGTTCCTTAAAAAACTAAACATAGAACTACCATGTGATCCAGCAATTCCTCTCCTGGATGTACATGTGGTGGGAAAAATGAAAACTCTGATTCAAAAAGATACACGTACCTCAGTGTTCACAGCAGCACTATTTACAACAGTCCAGACATGGAAGCAACCCAAATGCCCATCAACAGATAACTGACCGGGCTTCCCTGGTGGCACAGTGGTTAAGAATCCTCCTGCCAATGCAGGGGACACGGGTTCGAGCCCTGGACCGGGAAGATCCCACATGCCGCGGAGCAACTAAGCCCGAGCACCACAACTACTGAGCCTGCGCTCTAGAGCCTGCAAGCCACAACTACTGAAGCCCACACGCCGCAACTACTGAAGCCCGTGAACCTAGAGCCCGGTGCTCTGCACCAAGAGAAGCCACTGCAGTGAGAAGCCCACACACCGCAACGAGGAGTAGCCCCCGCTCGCCACAACTAGAGATAACCCGCGTGCAGCAACGAAAACCCAACACAGCCAAAAATAAAATAAGTAAAATAAAAATAAAGATTAAAAAAAACAAAAAACCCCCACAGATAATTGACTTAAGATGTGATATATATGAGTGTGTGTATACATGGTGGGATACTCAGCCATAAAAATGAATGAAATATTGCCTTTTGCAGCAACATGGATGGACCTAGAGAATATTATGCTTAGTGAAAAAAGTCAGAGAAAGACAAATACTATATGATATCACATGCGGAATCTAAAAAATAATACAAATGACTGTATACAAAACAGAAACAGATTCACAGACACAGAAAACAAACTTATGGTTACCAAAGAGGACAGGGAAGAGGGAGGGACAAATCAGGAGTAGGGGATTAACAGATACAAACTTCTATACATAAAATATATAAGCAACAAGGGAATTATACCCAATATCCTGTAACAACCTATAATGGAATATAACCTGCAAAAAAAAACGCACAAAAAAGGAATCACTATGCTGTACACCTGAAACTAACACAGTATTGTAAATCAACTACACTTCAGTTTTTAAAAATTGGAAATAAAGACAGACAGACAGACTCTGAGGGGAAGCTGGGAGTGCTGTGATGCGATGCAGGGAGAGGACTTGCATTCTTGTCCTCATTTGTTTTGCTTAATTGCATTGTGAGTTTCAGCAGTTCAGTGATTTTATGGCATATCATATCTTCTCTGAACCAGATGATCTGTTATGAAATGGACAAATGGTGTAAAGAAATTCCAGTAAACAAAGCACAGATTGGGATATACTACTACTAATGCAAGAATAACAACACAGCAGAGCTGTCACGCTCTTTGCCTGATACTTGGTGAAGAAGTCAGATCTGACAAGAAGGTGGCCAAAGAAAATAAAAAGCAGCACCATGATTTGCAATGTGGATTTACATCCATTGTTTTCTCAGTGAACCTCACCTTAAGTACATATGGTGCCCCACGGGTTTTAGCTAATGATGGTATTATATGTATACAGTTAACACATAAATTGGAGGTCCAGGCTTAACGTTTTTATCCTGATAAGGTGTTCAGTTAAACAAAGTTGGTCAGCCCAGGCCTGGAGTCACAGAGCGTGTAAAACCCCAATGGTCTTAGGTAGAGACTACCACATGGTCCTTGCTCTCATGCTTCTTTTCTACCAAATAAAGAAAAATTCAATTAGCAGAGACTGTTAGCCCAGAATCTGGATACTGAGGAAAAAAACAGGGGCAGCAACAGTTTTTGGTAGAAAACTGTAAGAATCTCTCTAAGAGAAAGAAGAGGTACAGAGCGTTATTTCTCTGGGAGAAGACAAGAGAGTGATAGAGCGGGTCAGGCTGTGAGAGAAACTCTGATGATAACCACCAAAGCTAACAGCACAAAAGCTAATGTCAAAACGGAAAATGGGGGTTCTGGTTCAAGAGGGTGACATAGGAGGATCCTGAACTCCCCTCCTCCCAGACACACTGGGTTTACAGCCACATACAGAACAATTCCTTCTGAAAGAAATCCAGAAACTAGCTGAGTGACTTCAACACATCAGGGGAACAGACAAAAAAAACCACATGGAAATGGGTAGGAGAGGCTGAGACACAGTCTCGCCATAAACCCCATCCCCAGCAGAGTGACCCACAACCAGGAAGGAATTCAGCACTCCCCGTTTCTCTCTGAGGAGCAAAGGGTTTGGACCCCACGTCTGGAACCTCATCTGTTAAGACTTCTACCTGAGTGACAGGCCCCCCAAAACATCTAGCTCTGAAAGCCAATGGGGCTTATGTCCATGAGACCCACAAGGCCATAGGGAAACTAAGGCATAGATCTTAACAGGCTTGTGGGGACTTACCGTGGCTATCCCCCCAGAGCCCAGTGCAGAGGTAAAACAACAACAAAAACCTGAAAATGGGTTCCTCTTCGGCAGGACAAACAGAAACCAATAGGGAGATACGGTCTGGACACTGCTGATCAACATGCTGGTCCAGGAAACCAAGCAAGGCTTGGTTAAAAAGGACGATAGCGTCTTCCACAAGGCAAGTAGCCAAACCAACATCTCTGGGAAACAGCTCTTTTCTCTGCAAAAATCACCCCAAACCTAAACAATTACCTAAATCTTCCCTAAAAAACCTGAGGGGAGAATTTTTCTGAGAAATACGAGTAACTTCCTGGGCTATGAACCACACCTGACCACCTACTCTGCAAAACAGAAAAGAAAAAGTATCAGATGAAGGTTCTTGAGGCCCCAAAGCCAGTCCAAGTGATCACCATGCTGCCCCAAAGGTCCAGCATGAAGAAACACTAGGGACAGTCAGGAGTAACGGTCGCTCTAAAATTTCCGTATCAGAGGGCTTCTCAGTGGCAAGCTGGTGGGGTCAGGATGCATATGTGGGCATTGTGCATTAAACTGAGACAAACTTGATTATGCACACAGAGGCTCCTTAGGGGGGCTGTCCAAAGCCCCCTAACTTCCCACCTGGGTGCCGCTAGTGCCCAGAGACAGAACACAGACACTGGTCTAGGAAACTCCAGTCTTCGCTGTCACTGCACAGGCCCCTCATAAAGATTAATGACATCTGCATTAACTTGGACCACGTTTCAATTTCCACTGCCAATCGAAAGCGAATCAGTCTGTGCCAGCACCTCCAACTTATTACTTGGGTAAATAAGGATCATTAATGGTGTGAACTGCAGACATGCAACAGTCAGTCCACATTTCCAAGACTGTAAAGAAAAGTAAAGAGCCTCGCTATGATCCATGAGTGAGGGCCCCTGGGGAACAGGGCACCAGCCTCTAATTAAGGAAGAGCTCCAACGCCAGCTCCGGGGGCTACTTCCGGCCCTGGGCACGGACAACGGGCTCGACAGAGGCAGAGGTTTTGCAACCTACGGTTACGCACCTTTCCTCCCCGCCTCGGGTGTCGCAGAAGGCTTTTCCTGCCGGGCGGCAGATGGCGCCGGGGAAGCTGGCTTCCTCTCTGTTTCCACCTCTTCCACCTCATCCCGCTTCTGGTCCTTCCTCTCCTCAGTCGGCGGGGGTGAGGGCGTCCGGGGGTACCCGTTGTCCCGGCCCTCCTTGCATGGCTCGCCGGGCTCCGGGTCAGGCTTCCCCACCCGGCGAGCCAACAGCTCCACCAAGTAGGGCCTGCTCAGCTTGGAGATTGGGGAGGACGGCGGAGTCTGGCCCGCGGGCTTGGGAGCCAGGGCTGGCTTCTGGGCCAAGGGCGTTCTGTTTGCTGCCCTGTCCTGCTCTGGAGCCGGGGGCTGGCTGCTGGCTGCTGGGGGCCCAGGCTGGGCTGCAAGAGGAGAGTGGCTGGGAGCACTTTCAGCAAAGTCCTTCCAGGGGGCCGCGGCTTGCTTCCTCTCGTGGGGGAGGGAAGGGCCATGCTTGAGGGCCGCAGCCTCTGTCTCTCTCTCTCCAGCTGTGCTCCCCGGAGCTGACGGTGCCCCATTGATACTGTCCCCCGTGCTGCTGTGCCTTTTCTTCTTCTTTTGTTCTGTTTGTTGGTCGCAGTGGAAGCGCAAGGAGTAGTTGGTCCTTCTCAATTTTATTCCAAAAGGGGAAGCTTTATCCTCCCCACCTGGCATCACGGGCTCCGGCTTTCCTACTCCACCTGTGGTCTCGCTGTCCGAAGCGACCATGGGTTCTGCTTGGGCCACTGCTTTCTGTGGAGGGTAAGAAGGAAGGCTTGGAACAAGGAAAGATGGAAGGTCTTTGGCAAATTTGCACCCCTCCGTGGTGTCCATTGGCTTCTGGTGCGCCCCCGGTTTCTCTGCACCCTTCATGGGCTCTTTAGTATCGGCAGCAGGGAGCTGGGGCCGGGCCTCTTCGCTGGGGCCTGGCGGGGATCTTTTTCTAACGCTTTCCGCTTCCGTGTTCTGTTTGGAGGTCTCCCCGCCCCCATCAGAGAATTTCTGCCAGGCAGGCTTAATGGAGAACTTTGCATTTACCGGCGGGGTCCTCCGGAGGTTCCCCCGGGAATCACATCGGCCCCTGGGCGTGTGTTCATCACCTAGCCGAGACTGGTCTCTCTCGCCACGCTGGTCACTCTCTGCGTTCTTCAGGATTCTGGACCGAATGGAAGCCCATTCAGCGAGCGCGGCCACACTGCTCGGAGACTCCTGTGAGGGCCTGGTCTTCCCACTGCCTGCCCGGGGGTCGCCTGGGGCTCGGGGTGGGTTCTCCAGGGCGGGCACATCCACGTGCTTCTTTTCTTCTGACAAGCCCAGGAGAGACTTGCACGCCGTGTCCTTGATCTGGCTCAAGTTGACGGCCGGGCCGCAGAGCTGGGCTCCCGTGACCAGAATGGCCGTGTGTGGTATGCTCAGGGACGAGGGCAGGGCGTGGGAGGCCGGGCTGGCTTTGAGGGCCTTTGGCTCTTGGGGACCAGAGGCAAGCCCCTCATCTTTCATGGGCTTCACGGGGCTCAGATTGACTTTGGGGAAGAGAATCTGTTTCCCTCCGGATGACACCTGGAAAGTGTAGGGTCTGGGCATGGTCTGCCTCTCATCTACCTCCTGCCATCTGAGCTCCTCCACCTTTCTGTCTGTTTCTGGAGCGGCAGCTTCTTTCTTCTCTCCTGGAGCCAACGCCTCTTCCACCTGGGCCTCTTGTTTCTGGGGCAGCTCTGCGTTGGTTTCTTCCCTCTTTTCCTGCCATCCACAAGGATGATCCCCGGGAACATCCCCCTGCTTTCCGGGCTGCTCGCCTGATGGCTCGGTGGCCTCTTGGTTCTGCTCCACCCAAACACTCGGTTCCTCAGAGTTTTCTCTTGGCTTCTTGGGTGTCAGGTGTTCTTGTTCTGCTTTCTCTGCAGTGTCACTCTGAAGTGGGCTCCTCAAGCCCCTTTTGTGGTCCAGCAGCGGCTGATTCTCCTCTTCCACTCTCGGTGCTTCCGGAAGCTTCTTTTCCGCTTCCTGCCTCTTCTTCACCTCCGCGTCCTCCTGCCGTCTCTGCGCCTCCAGCTCTTCCTGCTTTCTGAGCTCCTGCATCCGTTGTTCCTCCGCCTCCGCCTCCTCCTCTCGCCACCTCCGCGCCTCCAGCTCCTGCCGCCTCTCCTCCTCTTCCCGCCGCTGCTTCTCGGCCGCCCGCCGCCCCTGCTCCTCCAGCCTTCTGAGTTCCTCCAACGCTCTTTCCTCCTCTTCCCGCCGCAGCTTCTCGGCCTCCTGCCGGCTCCGCGCCTCCAGCTCCTCCTGCTGCGCGCGTCTCTCCAGGCGCCCCGCCTCTTCCTGCAGGCGTCTGGGCTCCTCCGCTCCCAGGCGCCCTCCTTCGTCTTGCTCCCTCCGCGCTGGGCCTCGGAGGCCTGGCTCTTCCGGACTCTGCGCCTCCTCTTCACGCTGCCTCTTTGCTGCCTCTAGCTGGACTCCTTCCTCCTCTTCCTCCCCTTCCTCCTCCAAGAGCTCCTCCTGCCTTCTTTTCTCCTCCCAAAGCCTCCTCTCCAGGTCCTGGAGCCTCTGCTCTTCCAGGCGTCGCCTCTCTGCCGCTTCGGCCTTTTGCCGTTTGCACTTGGCCTCAAGTTCTTGCCAGTATTCTTCTTGGCGTCGCTTCTCTTCCTCCGAGTCCAGCGCCTCTGGCTCCTCTTCGTGCCAGACTGGCTTGTCTTCTCCAGGGTGCCCATTCTGGTCTAGGGACAGCTGATGCGGGAAGCCACCTTGCTCGTTCTTTCGATCCTAACATTGGTAAGGGAAACAGAATTAGCTTTCCGTGTGCACAGGCTACCGTTACAATCCTATTCACAATGTGGGTTGCCCTCCTAATCTCAAATGTAGGGGCAACGTTCCCCTCTCTACGCACAGAGACAGGTAACCTCGGGTATCCCTCACACCAAGAGTAAACTGGGGGTGGGGCAAAGAATTTCATCTTTGTGTTTCCTCTCTACATGTCATCCTCAAATTCCTTTTTTTAAAAAAAATACACGTGAATAATCATAGGAAAACTGGTAGTCCAGCATTAGAAAGGTGAGGAAAAATGAGATTTGCGCTTCATCAATGTCCCCTGAAACTTGTGACTGAGAAGTCTCCTCTAATCAAACTGAAGAAGCTTTGGCTAAGCCGTGGCACAGGAAAGTGGGCCACCTGTCTGTTGCAAAGCACACAGTGTCCGGAGCCCCTCGGAAGGCAGCCTCTCTGAGGTCCACCAGCCACTGGCGGGCAACAAGTCAGAAAGGGTGGTGGAAAGGAAATGGGCCCCTTCACCCTTGTGCCTGAGACACAGCCATCCCCGACAGGGACAGACCGAGTTCCTTCCATAGGCCCCTCACAGCACCATCCTGCTAGGCAACATTAATGCCCAGCCAGCAAGGGTGTCTGCTAGGCCATACATACCCCGACAAGTCGCCTGTGCTTCCTTGACACCCTCTGGTTTTTTGGCTTAATGGACAGTTTGTGCTTGGCGGCACTGTTGTCCAGGCGGGCGATGGCCAGGGGGATGGCATCTAGGTTGACACTTTCGATGGTGCCGGCAGAGGAGAAGTGCCTTTTTGGCCGAGACGTTTTAACTGGAGCAGCCTACAGTGGAGATTGAAATGTGAAGTCAGTCTGGATCAGAGAACAACCTGCAGGGAATCCCGGGATGGCAGCACTTGTTGGAGCCTGCACCTTGCCCAGCCTGGCCCAGGAGATGCTGGCAAGTGGACGGGGCTCGTGGGCACAGTGAAGTGAACACTGCTTTTATAATCAAAAGACGCTGAGTATTCGTTTTGCCAGTGATAATCTGTATTAACTTGTAAAGGTCATTTAATCTTTCAGGGACTAATTTTCCTACGCTGAATGGTATGGGGGTTAGATTAGATCAGGGGTCAGTAAGACACAGTCAAGGTGGTCCAGTCCTGCCTGAAAACTGTTTGGGTGAATAAGGTTTTCCTGGTACAGAGCCACACCATTGCCCTTGGCTGCCTTTGCGCTAAAAGGAAGAGCAGAACAAAGCAGAGTCTGGTAGTTGCAACTTATGGCCACAAGGCCTAAAATAAGTAGTAGTTTGCTAAGCCCTGGACTAGCTCATCTCTATGCTAAGAACTCTGCAGTTCTAAGAACCTTCTACTACCACAGACATGGTGTGTACATACCTCAGCTCCTACTTTAGCCTCCTCAAACAGGGAATGTATCTTTCTGGGCTTTGTATCAATCCTCTTTATGCCCAAGTAGCAAATCTCATTTGGTAAGTGCTCAATAAATATTTGCTAAAAGAATGAAGGAACAATAAAGTATAATAACGTCTCTGCCTAGGGCATAAAATTTCTAATCAGCAAAAATGTTTTAGCACGATCATGCCAACGTCACCGAGCACTGGTGCACTGGAAGTGAAAAGGAGGAGGCCTGGGTGAGAAGGTGAAAGGCAGAAATGTGCTACACACAGGGGAAAGGCAATTCTGCAAAGGATGAACCGCAGAACTGCTTGCGGCTCTGTAATACAGGTGTGGTCACTTACAAAGCGCAACCTCAGACCAACCGTATACATTTAGGTAGGTCAGAGAGACCGAGGCTCACAGTCCACGCTGAATCACGTGTTAAGGAGCCACGCCTGTAAGTTCAGAGCATTCACAGGCAAGCAGCGAGGCAAGGGCTCCTGGCCACGGCACGCCACCGCGCAGCAGAGGGCGCTCACGGCCCTAACTGCCTTCTCCAGCGGCTGAGATACAGGCTCAGCATCAGCGGAGGCCAGGGTTCCCCTGTTTTGACTCTGTCCGTGCACAGTAAGGGCAGAGTCAATGGGGTTTAGCTGGTGGCTTTGCTTTTTGCAATTATCTTCCATATTTATGCACAAAGATAAAGGAGCCAGCTAGCTCCAAGAGCAAAACGAACGCTCAGTAAATACTAATTTATGACAAGAAGCACGGAAGTAAGGAAAAATAATCCCAGCCTTTGGTCTCCTAAGCTTTTATTTATTTATGGTTATCTTTATAATAGGTGTCAAATTCTAAACTACTGTTGAAGAGAGATGAATTAAACATTTATTTCCATCCCCTAATGGATGCGTGAGTAAAAGGAGTTAAAGCCAAATGTGATGGACCGAAGACGAAGATAAAGCATTTCAAGTTGAGATTTAATGCCATGTTTCGTTGCTAGTTATTCAAGCTGGGCCTCTTCATCTGGGTGGTGGAACTGTCTTGAGTCATTCCCTTCAGAAGACTCAGGGACATGCCCCGTTCTCACCGTACTGTCTGCCAGACCCCGGGAAGACCCCTGGACCCCTGTGCAGGTGAAAGGTCCTCATGGGAGCGGACTGGCCTCTGTGGAAGTGGCGCACGTGATCTCCACAGGGCTCCCTAGGCTCCTGCAGGTAACGTCCCAGGTTTCAGTGGAACGTGTGTAAGTTAAAAACCAAAAATACACACAAGTAGAGAAGTGCTAAGGTCTTTTGTGGGGCATCTCTAAATAGGAGACTTTTCCTTACACTCTTTACCTTCAGGTGTTTTTGAATGTTTTTCTCAATGGCTTACCGGTGTCTTAAAATCCATGCTACACCTAGGAAAACTACCAACACCTGAGACTCCAAACAGGCGTGGCGGGAGCGTGGCTCTTTTTCAGAGCAGGGTTCAGTTCCAGCAGTTACATCACCATAGAAACAGATGCTCCAACATCTACCACTGGTTGCATTTTGAAGGAATTTAAAGTAATGGACAAAGGTAGCATTTATGAATGGAAAAGTGTGGCAGCAGATCGCCCAACAAAAGGAAGAATGGAAGTTAAAGTAAGGAAGCTGCATACACAAGTTCAAATCATACTACCTTCTCTTCCATCTCACTTCCGGCTCCAGGCAGATTCAGAGGACCCGGAGAACTTGGCGTCTCACTGGACTGGAACAGTAGAGAGAGTGCTCAAGTCAAACGCCAGCACAGGAAGTCCTGGGCAGACAACCAGACAGTGTCTGTGCAGGCAAGTGCCACCCCCTCCTCCACGCAGGGGCGCAGCTGGCTGCAGAGAGCCGGCAGGTTCATGGCGGGGACTCTGCTCATGTCCGGACTCCACCAGGGCTCCCGAGGCACGGTGTGTGCTCCCCTCTCCCCCGAGTTCAACACATCTCCCATCCGGGTGGTCTCCAACCTCAGTCCTCGATGTGTTTCCCCAATGATGAGAGAATCTCAGGTGCTGCCCTGATGCCACCCTACCTGGGAAGCAGGGCCCCAGCTTCAGAGCTCTCGGCTTTGCTGGCTGCCTTCCACCCCATGAAAAGGAAAGAGGGCCCTTCCAGGGGCAGACAGGGGCTGGGCTGAGGAAATGGATGACCAGAGGAGGCAAGAAGACTTGGAAGGAAGGGAGGAAGGGAGGGAGGGAGGAAGGAAGGAGAAGAAAAAGGCTGATGATTCACATCCCAGTCGCCCTGCCTGCCCTGGGTACATGCACATCACGTCATCTGCACCAGGTATACCTTCTGTCTTGTATCGCCCATATTTACAAAAGGGTCTCATTGTCTCTTACAGAGCCATACCATCAGCTTGCCCCACCTCAGTCCCTTTTCTGTACCACACTTAGAAACACCTTTAGAAAACACAAATCAGATTATCACTGCCCTGCTTAAAACTACTCGGAGGCTTCCTATTACTTTTTGAACAAAATTCACCCCTTCTCCTGTGGTCTACATGATCCAGCCTCTATACTGTGCTCTACCTACCTTTTGCCCTCGTCCCCACTGGCCTGCTTTCTGTTCCTCCTTCAGGACAAGCTCAGTCCCACCTCTGAGCCTCTGTACTTGCTCTCCCTTCTTCCTAAAACACCCTTCACCCCTCCGGTTCTGCTCATGGCTATTCTGACCTCCTTATCTAAAGAAGCAACCTCTCTCCAACCATATTACTCACTTTTCCATCACCCTGTTTTATTTTCTGTGCAGCATTTTTATTAATCCAAAATTATGATATGTATCTATTTGTTCACTTGTTTGTTGTCTGACTCTCCTCTCATTAGAATGTAAACTACACAGAGGCAGCCCCTTGTCTAATCCAGCCCATCTCTGCGATGCCCACAGCTGGGGGAGCACCTGCTGAACGAATGACCCCCTTTCTGCCCCAGGCCACAGTGCCCTGCACTTATTAGATCTTTAGTAAGAGGGAAGACATTTGCTTTGGTCCATAGGAAATTCCTGAATCAAGGCTGATGACCCATGCAGCTGCCCAGCACTCAAGAGGCTGGAGAGAACATTGTTGGACCAGTGGGAGAGATGGGCCCCATGCCTGCTTCACCACCACCCACAACTGTGGGCGCCAGGAGTCATCAGGGCCAGGGCCAGGGCCAGGCAGAGATGGGCCACAGAGGAGATTGTCCACCTTTTCTTTCCTTCTTTCCTTTGCTCTATAAGCCACTTATCTTTTGTTCTACTCTTATGACATATTAGCTGATAACAAGCATGACTTCTTCCAGGGGCATCTTAATAACACCCAATGTCATTTCAGGCACCATGGTAGGCACAGCGCAGAGAATACTTTCTTTTTTCTTTTTTCTTTTTTTTTTTTGCTGTATGCGGGCCTCTCACTGTTGTGGCCTCTCCCGTTGCAGAGCACAGGCTCCGGACACGCAGGCTCAGCGACCATGGCTCACGGGCCCAGCCACTCCGCGGCATGTGGGATCTTCCCGGACCGGGGCATGAACCCGTGTCCCCTGCATTGGCAGGCGGACTCTCAACCACTGCGCCACCAGGGAAGCCCGAGAATACTTTCTTTTAAGCATGGGAAGACTCAGAGCCTCAGCTAGAGAACAGTTTATCTAGCTACTGGTAGGACTTTTCTTCCTTTTCCCATAAGGGGCCTGAGGGTATCCCTTCTGCTGCTAGAGGGACTCTCATTTCAGGATATGCTCAGAGTGTTTCTTTCAAAGTGTCAAGAGACCAAATTTAGATAGGACAGTGCTGGACCCGTGTGACTTTCTTTCCACACTAAGTAGACTTCAAGCTGGTCTGTTTGATATGTTCTGTCTTATTGAGCACCTATTTCTTTCCTCACTTCCCTTTAAATTAGTCCAATTCGACAAGTAATCATTCAGTGCTCGTAAGTAAGCAGTAACGATGTCCTAGGGAGACAGAGACATGTAAGATCCAGTCTGTCCTCAAGGAACTCAATGTTTAGAGATGCAGAGAAAATAGTTACGTGGACACAGATGCAGACGGAGTACAGATGTGTAAGAAGTACTAAGGATGCACAGTGACGACACAGAGGAGATAGTGCAGCTTGGAGGTGAAGCCGGGCAAGGCTCCCAGAAGAGGTGGGTCGGCCCGAGTCTCTGAGAGTAAGTGGAAGACACTGGGAAGAGCTGGGGCAAGGGGCACGTCTCCCCTGCCTCCCCCTCTTCCAAGCTGGCCCCCCTGCAGATCAAGGCACTGGCCCGGGAGGTGCCCTCCAGCCCTGGGCTACTCATCAGGAAAGCTTCTCCCACCTTATTCCCTACACTGCGGACCCCAGGGTTACTGATGCCCCTGTCCACTTCCCAGCACCCTCCTGGGCTTATCAGCAATCAAGTCATTCCCTGGAGGAGCCTTACTTTGTTCTCGGTGTCTGAGAGGATGACGTCCTGCTGAGTCACAATTTCCATGGGACTGGTCAGGAACGGATCCTCTTCCAAGCGAGCCTCGCCACTGTCTGCCTTCTTCATGGGAATGGCATTGGGTGGTGGCTGCCCAAACTTGATGTTCTTGCCCAACTGTCGCTGGAGAGAAACAAAATAAAGACGTTCTGAAGCAGTGAAGCGGTTCACAATAACCACAGCCAGATTCCCCATAGCTAGCAGGCACTGAGGCATATTCTGTACACGACTGGTTTCCAGACTAGACACCATGCCAGTAAACCCTGATGCAGTCCTGTAATAACTGAATCTGTTTCCCGGTATTTCTTTCCCACCTCCGAGCCGTGAGCTTTTTCATCCAGCCACCTCTTTCATGGAGATGCCAACATTTCCAGGGGGGTAGAGAGACCGTATTTCTGATCCAAAAGTTGGGTATGACAAAAATTTTTTGATTAACCTATAAGTTTATTTATATAAAAGTCTTTTAAAGGTACAAAAATTGGACAGAAAATAGTTTCATGAGATGCAAAAACCACTGGGGGAAATCAAGACCCTTGTGGTTGCACAAAGAAGGGAACCCTTCAGCACTTTTGGACATACTCCCCTTGAGTATTTATATTTCATCTACCCTCCTCACCAGCCCCTAGCTTGAACATCCTGTTCGGGTTACAGTGGGTACCACTGCCAAATGGAAGAAGGTCCCAGGGCCCACAAGTCTTTCCATGATTGATGCTGAGTTCACAGAAAAGATGGAAGCAATCTTGTCCGGCCAATAGGACGGCCTCTTCGCCTTGCTGCAGCTACCCACTGTGCCCTATGGGTCAGAAGGAACCAAGTGGGTAAGGGACAGAGAAGGAGGCCAGAGGAAGGGCCAAAGAGGGACTGATCACTGGTGGGAGGGAGCTGAATGGATGGGGAGAAGGAGGGAAAAACAGGGGATGGAAATTAGGAAGATAAATAGTATTCAGAATTAGAGAAAAGCCAGATTAAACAAAGGAATTATATTCCCTGAAGAAAAATATATAAACATAATAGTTGTTAATAAGAGGCAAAATATTTAATGGGCTAGATATATTAGATATAAAATATTGAATGGGTAGAGAAAGTGAATGACACTCAGGAAGGAAAAGAGGTAAGCCGTGGTCATCTGAAAGACTACTGTACTGAATCGAACATATTGTACAGACTACTGCCTTTAACTACATCAGGGATTCTCAAGCTCGGCGCTACTGACATTTGAGGCCAGATAATTCTTTGTTGTGGGAGCTGTCCTGTGCACTGTAGGACGTTTAGCATCACCCCAGGACAGCAGATGCTAGTAGCAACCCCTCTTCAACCTGTTTAGACAACGAAAAATGCCTCCAGGCTTTGTCCAATGTCCCCTGGGGGCTAAAGTCACCTCCGGCTGAGAATTACTGCTCTAGATCTAGGTACTTGGGTTTCACAGTCTTTTTATGCTTCAAAGGAAAAAAAAAAATAGAGACTACATTATCTGATATTTATCTCTAATGTGGCCAATATTTAATCCCACAAAGCTGCAAAAAGCCTTAGCAATCACATTATCCAACCCCCTCACTTTACAAAAAAAGTCAGAGGTCCAGTGGGGAGAGGTGACTGGCCCAAGCTTATGGAAAGAATGAGTGGCCCCAAAGGGACTTGAATCCATGTCTTCTAAACCACATTCAATGTTATTTTCATTGCACTCCACTGGTTCTCGTAAATTTAACGTCGCACTTCCTTCTTCTTTTAGGGGCAGAAAGAAAGAGAGGATGCAGCATTTTTACTACCTCACTGAAGTTCCCCAGCAGAGGACTCCCTCGAGGGAAATACGCCCCTTCTCTCTCTGAACTCCAGGGTATCAAATCCACCCACCTTCACTCAGCT
The DNA here is from genome assembly GCF_964165515.1 of Mesoplodon bidens. Taxonomy (NCBI): domain Eukaryota; kingdom Metazoa; phylum Chordata; class Mammalia; order Artiodactyla; family Ziphiidae; genus Mesoplodon; species Mesoplodon bidens. Next base: position 136,170,375 of record NC_138176.1, read on the forward strand.
CCCCCTCGGCCTTGCATGGTGGATGGTGAGATTGCAGAGACATGAGAGCGATGAGCCCCAGGCCCCCCTCCCCACATCCCAGGGGCACGCCCCCCAGCATGCCAAGTCAGGAGCACAGAGAGACATGGACTCGTATTTGATCTGCTGGTATCCCAGCCTGAGCCTGGCTCCCCTGGCACCCCAGGGAGGAGCACACATCAAAAGCCCGAGTTCAGCCAGTGAAGTACAGCTTGAGCAGCCTCAAAGGGTTTCGGGGAGGAGAAAGCTGAAAAAGGGTATCTTCTAAAAACAAGTTTAGCAGGAAGCGGCAGTTAGTATCTACTCTAAGCAGATCAATAAGCAGGCACAGTTAGAACAGCCGATGGTGTCAGACGAGAGGACATGGTGTAACAAAGCCACAGGCCCGTCTCACTTGCTACCCTGTGGGAGAGGGACGGGGATGTGGGCAGAAGTGGCCAGAGGGGTTCCAGCATCCTAGTGACAGCCTGAGCAGGGATTCATTCTGGGACTCCCAGCCCAGCCTTTGGTTGACCAGTTATCCCTTCTCTAGGAGTGCTGGCCAAGAGCTGGAAACTTTTCCCAATCACCTTAGACCGAGACCCCCTGCTGTCAGGGTGTGCCATCTACCAATGCTCTTGAATGTCTAAGATGAGGGTATTTCCTCTGCTTATAATGGAAAGAATAACCCTTGAATGAGCTTCCAAGGAGAACCTGGCTTAATACCCTAAATGCCCTTTAGTTAGGATTTCTGCCACCATCACAGAAAAGAATGAATATGCTGATATTATTCTTCATTAGGGCACTTTTTAGAACACTGACGTTGGTCCACTCTGATGCTTAGGATTTAAAAAAAAAAAAAAAAGAAAAAAAGAAAGAATATGGCCAAATGTAATCCCAGTCTGGATTGAAATAAACTCCAAAGATGGGATGGGTATCATGGCTGCCAATGGAAAATGAAAGAGAAAATGGGAAAAAATATTAGATGCAATAGGAACAGGTGAAATAAGGTACATGGGACAAAGCTGGGAAATGGAGAGAGTGATATTAAGAAATGAGGTAGAGAGTTAAAGAACGAGGCAACTTGAGAGGAGGGTGCAGGGGGCAGAGAAGAGGCACAGGAAGAAGCTGCAGCCTTGGTGGCAGGTACAGCAGCTGAAGGGAGCAGGGTCGGGGTGGGGAAGGTGGGTGGGAAAGAAGGAAGAGAAAGCGGGAGGGAGGGAGGGAGAATGTGTGTGTATACCAGAGGGTTGATTTATGTCACAGATATGGGCATCCTGGCAAAAGAAACACAATGCTGTTGCCTTTGAGAATAACGATGAGCATCTCCATAAAACAGCTGGATTTAAAATCCCTCTAGAGAAAACAAGTTCGGGCTGCTGGCTAGGGAGCTTGGGAGGAGGGCGTGGGATGGAGGAGGGGAGGACCCAGGTCATGAAAGAAATAGGGCTTCCCTGGTGGCGCAGTGGTTGAGAGTCCGCCTGCCGATGCAGGGGACACGGGTTCGTGCCCCGGTCCGGGAAGATCCCACGTGCCGCGGAGCGGCTGGGCCCGTGAACCATGGCCGCTGGGCCTGCGCGTCCGGAGCCTGTGCTCCGCAACGGGAGAGGCCACAACAGTGAGAGGCCCGCGTACCGCAAAAAAAAAAAAAAGAAATGACGGCCATCGTCTAGGGAGAGGGCTGCAGCCTCTCTGTCCAGACAAAGGACTGTCTTCACAGACACACCCTGCATTGGTTGGGGACCAGACAGTGGAACAGGCCAGGCCAGGGCTGAAGGTCCAAGGCCATGGTGACTGAGCCTTGGACTCTTAAGGCCAAGGCTCTTGCACCTGCCCTGTGGGGTTCCTACTCCAAATGCTTCCTTCAGTTGACTCGAAGGAGACTGGGCTGTTGGACACTTTGTGTGATTTACTGACAACTAAAAGGTGACTGCTGAAACCTATCTGGCAATCTCAGGTGTCGAGTGAATTGAATATGGGGATAAATGTGGCTTTTTGGTGACTTTTATTCTGCCCGCCATTCAGGCATTGTCATGGGAAGAACTGAAAACTGAAAACCAGTCTGTTGAGATGAGCTTGCCCTTAAGTTTTCAGGAAAATAAACTATTACCACTCCCTCCATATATAGATATATATTTTTTACATACTCATGGATTCTTTATGTGTACTGAGATAATAGCCAGAGGGGAGGGTGGAACTGCTGTGCCTAAACTGAGTCCATGTTACTTGTGGCTATGAATGGAGTTACTGTTAGACTGGAATGTGAGCTAAAAGGGGCGATATTTTATTCACTCAAATGGGGCCATTTTGTTGTAATATGGAATGTTGGAGAATGATGTTACAGGAATGCACATCCATATTTATGAGACTTTTCTCCTATGGTGTGGAAATTCCAAGCACATCATATTCTGCAGCTCTCACACTGCCAGTTTAGATTTCCCCAGACTTTTCACAGCCATCCTTCAGACCATGTCTGTAAGAACAAGGCAGAAGAAGAATAAAGTTGCTGTCCTCTTGAGCGAACTACGTATACTCCCATAGTTAAAATGAATTTAAAAGAACAAGCAAAATCAAAAGCTCACAGATTTAAGGACGTTCGCTCTGTGCAGAAGTGGCTAAGAGCAGCTATTTATTCTTTGTGTCCGACAGCTGCATGAGGTGCCCAAGTCCTCAAAGGTAAGACACTTTGGCATTTTAAAGTGCAATCCAGCTCAGCAGGAGATAGCAGCTACTGAATATGGAGGTTTTCCCTCCTGAGCTAAACAGTCCGTGGACTAATAGACTAAGCATTTTCTGACAAAGATCTGGTATAATTCTAAAAAATCACTTGCAGGCTTAGACTGTGATGTTCCTGAGTCTTATCATCGATAGGTGCATACATACTTCACAGCCTGGTTTGATCTGAAATAAACAGCCACCTCCCTATCTGTGCTCTGGGCAACTGTAGGGAACATCAAGGTCATTGTGGTCCAAATGCAGTGAAGTGCAAAGCTTACAAAGCCACTCTGTGCTATAGGAGGTGAACAGTGATTTTGTATAAATGGCAGATCTTAATAACTGGAGGGGCCCTTCAGATCATCCATCACGTGCATCCTCTTATTTTTCAGATAGGGCACATGAAGGTCAGAGAGGTTAAATGACCTGCTCCAAGGCCGCACAGCTAGGTGGTGGCAGAGGCCTGGCAGGGGCTTTTTATTTCACCCACTGGCCATAGAACAACTGACTGTTATGGATAGGGTCCTCAAAAAGGACACCACTGTTGTTTCTGTCCCTGTAACTGTCCTATATATTAAAATCTGTTCTCACTCTGCACATGAATTATTTTTATACTCAGGGGAAAAAAGTAATTTTTCTTTTAAAGGTTCAGTTGCTTGCCACAGAAACTTTGGCAGGTGGTAGATTCACTTTGTTCAGAAAAGACGTTCAGAAAAGAGTAGGCTTATTTATGCTGTATTCAGTCATTCTGTACTCAGCATCAGCAGACAGATACTAACCATCACGGGTGCAACATAGGACAGTTCTGGCTGAGAAGACTACGTGTGGACACTAGGGGGCAACCTTTCCAAGTGCAGTCATTACAGGCGTGGCTCCGGTTTCCAAGGACTAGGAAATTTCTTAAGCCAGAGAAAAATGGCATTTTTTTTTTTTAATGACATTCCAGTAGAAATCTCATTTCAAAAGAATGTCTTAATAATGGTGGCAAATCAGCTTGCTAGGACATTTACTGTCAAATAGGTGTTAGCCATTACTTCTCTCTTTTTAAAATAAACATACACACATACACAAAGACAATTTCAGACATAAAAAACATACATGCCTCTGACGTAACTAAACACCCTCATTCCATGCTGGAGTCTACGAGGGGGCAGTCTTTTATGCTGCTTACTAAGCATCAATACCAGCATAACGTTTTTATGGAAAAATGCAAAGCATTCATGCAAGTTAATAAAGTTAACTACTATTTCTACGACTTACCAGGAACACACTGCTTAGTCGACTGAAAAATAAAGCACAGTCTTTTGGGGGTGATACAGTTATATCTTATGTCACTCCAAAAATCACATTTGCTATGATAATGGTCCCCATTTCCCTCTTCGAAGAGCAAAAGTCTCTTATTTTATTGTTTAAAAACATAACTTTAGAGCTGTAAGGAAGCTTGTGAATCCATGCAGCAGAAGCAAAATTAGGCAGACCTTGTATGAGTAGATAATGTCCAAAGGAGAGCACTTAAATTAGACAGCTATTCTGGTTTACTCACATTTCTTCTCCTGTTTTAACAGAATTGTTGCTTCAGGGAAGTTAGTTGTTTTACATTTTATTAGTTATGAGATCAGATGCTTTAAACTTATGGCTTACATCATTAAGACAAACAACTGGCATTCACATATTTCTATTGAGTTTCTGTATTTTCAATACTGAGGAATTATCTATTTTTTACAACTCCAAACCCACTTCTTGGAGTGGCAGTGGCAGGTGGTGTGACATTACAAAGCTGATACCATTTAAGATGACAGACTATTATCGAATTTTTAAAGAACTCCTTGAAAGCCCTTGTAAAATACAGTTGTTTTGTAGACTGAAACCTGTAAGTCATTCCCCTTAGAAAGGGAGTATTATGAGGGTTCATTACTTCGTAGCAATAATACTCCAGGAAATAAAAGACTTCAAGAAGGAAAGGTAAGGAGGAAGGGGATCAAGGTTTTCTTTGGCCGTCACACCCTTCCCCCTTCTCCAGCTTATGAAAAGAGACAACTTACTTTTTCTTCTGAGTCTATAAAACGTGTAGCAGTGCAATCAGCAAGAACCAAGAACGGGGGAGCTAGTTAGGAAAGCTGAACTTTGAAGGAAGTGCCTAGGTTAGTTCTGAGGGCAGGACTATGGCCTTGGGCAGTGGTGTGGTAGTTACAAAGATCTAGGCAAGTTTGGGTGTGGTTTTAGGGTGTTGGGAAAGGCTATTTCCCACCTCACCATATGCTATATTCAGCTGAGCGTGTGTGGAATATGTAACCAAACAGAGATCACAAAATACATAGCTAATAACCAGTAGAAACAAGAATATTTCAAGAAAATAGAAAAATCTGAGTGTCAGTAGCTATACAAGCCAGCTGTCCCCTTTATTTTTTATGTTTTTGCTGGTTCATTCACTCATTCATTTATTGGTTCATTCGTTGTTGTAGACTTAGATGGAAACCAGCAGACTAGAGCCCCCTGTTCATAGTCTGCATTGCCTCCAACCACCCCCAGCTCAGAGAAGTGTTTGCTTAGGCACTTCTGTCGGGTGAGTGAATTCTACTGAGCACTCGGGCAAACCTACTTGGTCAGATCCCAGGGGTCTTTGCTCCCCTTGCTTTTCCTGGATTTCCCGTTATTTCAATCTCATTTAGTAAAAAATTATTTTATTATATTTTCATTCTTAAGGAGTTACCATCTGAGTCAATTTTATGTAGGAAAACTGCCCAACTCTGCAGTGTGAACAGGAGCAAAGCTGAAGAGCTTTATAGCACCCCTCTGAGACAGGGTGGCTCAGGGCAGCCAGATTTACAAACACAACAGAATAATAAAGAGTCTCACCATTCACTGTCCAAGTATGGAGACTTGGAAAGGGAACACTTGCTGTGCATACCCTCAGCTGACAGTCAACCCTGTGCTCAGGGATTATGGCCAACACTTAATGGTTAGGAGCTCTTTCCTCTCACCCAAGTTCTGCAGCCTCTCTAGGGTACTTGTCCTCATTAAGTCCAGTTAAAAATGAGGGAACAACTTGAGAGAAAAGGAGAGGGGGTGTTATGTAGGTGGGTACAACGGTGATAGTGAACCTCTCACAGGTGGACAGAGGCTTCCAGAAAACGGAGTGAGGTTTGAGAAAGCAAACATTCTCCCCAAGAGCTAACCCCTGGACCTCCCAATCCACTACTCAAGGCCAAGTTAGGAACTTTCCCCACTTCCCTCCATAGCTGGGCCCCTTCCCTATGGCTCTGACCTTCCAATCTCAAGCTGTCTTACCTGAAGAGTTTTGACTTTGCCCAGGATGTTGTCCTGTGACATTGCTTGAACTGTCTGCTCACTTTCTGCTCCCCCATCAGGGATAAAAATACTGTCATGGGAAAACGCCCGGGTTCCCACAGAATAGTTGAAGGACCTGGAATGCAAATCATGTGCTTCATTTTATTAGGATGATAAGATTCCTTTTGGCAATTCAATTTCCTTTTCTTCCGGATTTAGGGGACTCCACCCACATCCCCTGTCTCATTCAGAAAGCACTTCCAGCATGGTGTCCTTTTCTGTGAGAGGTCAGCCAAGTAGCTGGGGAGACAGAAGGGTCCCACTGGAATAAGGGAGCATGTCTCCAACACAACAACGTTTCAGAGCCACTCAGTGGGAGAACTCAGACCGCTACTTGTTTGTAGAGAACCCAGGACAGAAGGCACTTCAGAAATGTTAACTGTAGGAGCCTTTCTCCTGATGAGCTGTCACTATCAGTTTTAGCCCAGTAAAGTCTTGTCAACAAGTACTTTTTAAGTAACATGCAGATCTAGAAGTAAGAGGCAAGAGTTTCTTTCTTTCAGATTGCAATCAGATTGGAAGAAAGATATATACATCTAAAACAAAGACTTGATGAGGACTGGAATTGCTATAGGGATGACAGGAATAAAGAGCCTCTCTGTCGAGACTCTAGGAATTCAGAGAAGAGGAGGAGAAATGTGTGTTAAGGAGATTCTAATGGGTGTCATGCATTGGGCAGCTTATAGGTGGTAGGTACCCAACAATAAACACTTTTCAGTTGAAAGGTTGGACTTCAAAGGAGTCTGGACGTCAAGGAAATCTGGACTTCTACCTGACTGTGAGGTATAGGCTGGGTGAACTGCAGGAAGAGGAAGCAGCAGACACCAACTGTTCCTTACTTGATCTTGGAAATTAAGTTACCTCTGGGAAGGAACACACAGGGGCAGAATCACACACTCCCCATAAGGCAAGACAGGCACATTTCCATGATGCCAGGCACACAGGCAGCTCTCTCAGGGGTGAGAGAGCCCCACTTCTCCCTCTCCCCTCCCCAGAAAGGGGTTTCACCTGGAGGTTTTATCAGTGACCTAGGGCAAGAAAGAAGAGGCAGTACTGGGGGAAATGGGCCTCCAGCTGTACCTCTGAACTGAATTACAGAAATGCAGCAGGCAGGGTCCTGACCAAGTTTAGACCTACTTGGAAAGACTGAGTACCAAATTTTTTCATCAAATTTGCCAAATTACGAGCAGCATGGTAACAAAGCATATGAGGTTTAGAAACAGAAGACTCGGATGTGAGCCTCCTGGCTATGTGATCTTCGGCAATAATAAGATATATATATTAACATTTATTTATTTATTTTTGGCTGTGTTGGGTCTTCGTTGCTGCACGCGGGCTTTCTCTAGTTGCCGGGAGCGGGGGCTACTCTTCGTTGTGGTGCGCAGGCTTCTCATTGCGGTGGCTTCTCTTGTTGCAGAGCATGGGCTCTAGGTGCGCGGGCTTCAGTAGTTGCGGCACACGGGCTCAGTAGTTGTGGCTCACAGGCTCTAGAGCACAGGCTCAGTAGTTGTGGCGCACGGGCTTAGTTGCTCCGCGGCATGTGGGATCTTCCCAGACCAGGGATCGAACCCGTGTCCCCCTGCATTGGCAGGCAGATTCTTAACTACTGCACCACCAGGGAAGCCCCCGGCAATCATAATAATAACCACCAATCCCTACTTTGATGAAAACACTGTGCTGAGAGTTTTACTTTCATTATCTCATCACCAATATTTTGTGGCAAATAAAACTTAGGGAGTAAATAACCTTATTTAAAGTCGCCTAAATAGAAGTTGTAGCATAAGAAACAATTCAGATCTGCTGAATACTATCCCAGGCCAGGCAGCTGAAGTGTTTTAAAGTGGTGGAAGGTCTCTAGTATTCCTTCCCATGAGTGAGATGGGGTTTGGGCGGATCAGTGGGAGAGGAAGACAGGATGCCAATGCCATGTGGGCTGGAATATGGGAGGGCTGGAGACACTAAATAGCTGGAATAATGGGTAAGCCTTCGGCTAAATAGCACAAGGCACTATATAGCAGCAACCCACTTTATGAAATATGAGGCATTGTTTTAGGATATGAATATGAATATGAAAAGGAAATTAAATGTACCACTATCTCCCTGTCCTCAGAGACTCTGTGACCTATGCTACAAATGAACTTCCAAGTTCACCTGAAGATGCTATGAAATAAACTTTCCGTTCAAAGTTATGGATCAAACCTTTTAATATTGTGTCTAAACTTTTCTCTCAGATCCCTGGCTATGATTCAGATGAAAGAGGTAACTGACTTCATTTTCTACACAGTGTTTTTACAAATGGCTTATATACGCACGCAGGCTCTCAAATATTCTTATAAACACATATATGGACAAGTCCACTTTAGATGCTTCAGAAATGCTTACTAATGTCTCACAGTTGTATGTACATTATACACCAGAGCTAGGCCAAGTTCCCCTCCAGTTTCCAAGTCAGTCTTTTGACTGATTCATGAAATTTAACTCTCTGCTCTAATTCTTTTTTCCAGGAAGGCTAAGAACTGACAGTTTCCTGCTCTTCTGTGTTGCCCCAAATATTCCTTGTTGCCAACCAGGATTTAATGTCCCCACATTCCCCACTTCCAGATGACCTTCTGAAAAATAGAGAAAATGAATTAGTAATAATAGTGGTAGTCACAGTGGTAACATTAATACTGGCTAAATGTTACTGGGCACTTGCTATGTCCCCTCCATGTGTGCTAACTTCTTTAATATAACACCTAAATCCTTGTGATATATAATATTTAAACCTTATGTGGAAGGCACTATTATTAAGCCTATTTATAGATGAGGAAACTGACGCTTAAAGACAATGAGTGACTTGCCATAAATTGAATGACTGTATACGTGTGAACCTGTTTCTGGACTGTGTTCTACGGGTCTATTTGTCTGTTTTTACAGCAGTAATACCACACTGTCTTACTTACTATAGCTTTTTAATGAGTCTTGATATCTAGCAGTTTATGTTCTCCAGCTTTTTTTTTTCCAGATGGCTACTCTTGTCTCTGCATTTCTACATAAACTCACACACACACACACACACAGACTGTAATGCACTCCTAGGATTACTTTTGTGATGACATTGGATCTATAGATAAACTTTGGGATACCTGACATCTTTACAATAGTCAATCTTTTAATCCATGAACACTGGATATTCCTTCATTTATGAATATTTAGATCCTCTTTACTTACTCTCAATAATGTTTTGTAGTTCTCTGTATAGAGGTCTTTTACATATTTTGATAGATTTATTCCTACATATTTGATGTTTCTAAATCTACTGTAAATGGTATAGGCTAAAATTTTTATTTTTCTAATTGTTTATTGGCAGAATATTAAAGTATCACTTGGTTATTGATTACTGATGTTATAACAAGGCTTAGCTAAATTTATTTGTTAATCATAATAATATGACTGTTGATTCTTTTAGATTTTCTATGTATACAATCATGTTATCTATGACAAAAGAGTTTTATTTGTTCATTTTCAATTTCCTTCTCTCCTTCCTCCCTTCCTTCCTTTCTCCTTTCCTTCCATACTGCAATTAGCTAGGATCTTCATATGAATTTAAACAGAAGTGGTAATGGTGGACTTTGTCATATTCCCAAACTGAGCAAAAAAGTATTCAATATTTTACCTTAAGTTATGATGTTAGCTATAGAATTTCTATAGATGCACTTATATTACTGCTTCTTTGAAAAGACAAGCAGTCTGTCTCTTATAGCTGAGTTTAAGATTTTTCTTTGTCTTTGGTTTTCTCAGTTTTAGTCTGTTGTGGCTAGGTGTGAATTTCTTCTAATTTATCTAGCTTAGGGTACATAATACTCCTTAAACCTGTGGCTTGGTGTCTTTCATCAGTTTGGGAAAATTATCAGCCATTATTTCTTCAAATACTGCTTCTGCCCCGTTTTTCTCTATTCTCCCTCTGATTCTCCAATGTTAGACCTTTTCAACATGAGCCACATGTCTTTCATGCTCTTTTCTGTATCTGTTGTTCTTTTTACTCAATATGATTCAGTCTGGATTTTACTACTGACCTAGCTTTTAGCTCATTAATCCTCTCTTTAGTGGTGTCCAGTCTGTTGTTAAAACTACCTACTGAGTTCTTACTATCAGTAGCATTTTTCAAATCAAGAATTTCCAACCAAATGTAAAATCGATAGCTCATGGGAAGCAGCCGCACACGGAGATCAGCTCCGTGCTCTGTGACCACCTAGAGGGGTGGGATAGGGAGGGTGGGAGGGAGACGCAAGAGGTAGGGGATATGGGGATATATGTATATGTATAGCTGATTCACTTTGTGATACAGCAGAAACTAACACACCACTGTAAAGCAATTATACTCCAATAAAGATGTTAAGAAAAAAAAAGAATTTCCATATGATCCTTTTTAACAGATTCTAGTTCTCTAGTGAAATTATCCACCTTGTCAACTATTTTGTTGAATATATTAACCACAATTGTTTAAAAGGCTCTGTCTGAAACTGCAATATCTTAGCCCCCTTTGGGTCTATTTCTATTATCTTGTTTTCCTCACAGTGTGATTCTTAACTGCCTGGTAATTTTTTAATTGAATTCTGCACATAATGCACAAAAAACTGTAGAGGCTGGGTTCTCTCCTTTCAGAGAGGACTTGCTCGCTCCTCTAGCAAGCAGCAAAGGAACAAAAATACCTCAATCCAATCAGAAACCAAGCTGATCTTGGCTGGTTAGCAATCTTTGTCAGGCTCAGACTACCTCTGCTTCATCCCCACTTGTAGGGTACAGGCCTCCTGGAGTCTTAACTAAGAATCTGTGTTATTTCCTAAGGCCCTTCTCCTTGGTGGATTCTCAAACTCCAGTTTTTGTCTTTCCAGCACCATAGACTGCCCTGTTTTTCAGCCTGCATTCCTGTGCAGCTGTATCAACAGATTCCTCAAAAGGAAAACTGTTGCCTAGATTTAGGTTCATTCTGGGCTTCTCTTCTCTTGGGGGGAACTTAGTCCCTCAAGTCCTGGCTGTCATGGTAGCCTCAAACTCTAATTTTTGTGTTCCCAGCTCCATGAGATTGCCTACAGCTCTGCTGCCTTCTCCTCCTCTTGGCAGCTACCCTGAGCCTTTTTGGTCTCTTGACCTGCACCTGAGAGTCAACTAATGCCAACAGGAGAGAAGCAATATGCAGAAAGTTGGTCTCAACTCAGTGGGCCTCCCTTCTCTCCAGGATCTCACTGCTCAAGTCTGGTGCCTTAGCAGCAATCTGACACCTTCAAACAGATGTCTCTGTTTTAATATTTTATATGTATTTCCAGTTGTTCTTGGTGGGAGTACCGATTTGCTACAAGCTACTTCATCATAGTCAGAAGTGAAAGTAACTAAAAATGTTTTGATATTTATTAAGTCTCTACACATGACAGAACCTACTTTTTGATAAGGCCATTGTTCTTAAGAGGACTACTTTTCAAAGTGATAAAAAACATTTGTACCTTTTTCTTCCTATATTTGGTTTTTGTCCCTTTTTAAAGCTCTGAGAAGAAACAGTGCAGGAGAATGGTCATTGGTTTATTAGTTACACTAATGAACACTCTCTTCTAAATAATTCAGTTTACATAATGCAAGTTAACATTACATCCTTGGCACTTTGTGTAACTTTAGATCTTTGGTAATCATGGTTACCAATGTCGGCTCCAAACAACTCTACAATGTAGATTATTTCCTTTTCTCTGAAGAGGAAGCTGAGACAAAGAGTGGGTAAGAATGTTGCCCAAAGTTCCAGATTTTGAGGCAGGGTTGGAATGGAAACTGAATAGCCCACGTGTGGCGAACTCAGCTTGAAATTATGTTCTAATGAACAAAGAGTTTGGTGGGAATCTTTGTCCTTAACCAGCTGGGAACTATAAACTACATGATTAGGAGATGGAGGGGCAATTTACTACAACTTGTACCTTAGCCGAGTTCATCTGGACTTCTTTACTCTTGACACTTAAAGATCTTTCACAAGTGATTGCACAGTAGGCCAATTCTCCCCCCTTCCATTTATTATGAGTGGGTCAAGAGGCGAGGGGCCTCTGAGCCTCAGTGCCGCAACTTACCCTCAGACTATCTGCTCAGATGGAAGAAATGGGACTTGCTGTGTGGGAACCTTTTCTTGTGATGCTTAGAACACGGAGTAGCCTCTTGATCGATTGTGAGATATATAAAGACCTCTAAAATCCCCCAGATTTTTAACTTGTAACTGAAGGATTGTCAATACAGTCATTTAACAGACATCTTAATGTAAACAAGATCTGAGGTCAAATGTCAAGCACATGTGGGAAAAGCAAACTCTAGAAGGAGAGGAAAAGAGGCCCACTTGGGAAATTTGGAACAACATTGGGCTCCGAGGAACAGTTTTCATAAGCTTAGAGAAGAATCGCAGAGCCATGACTTACAGACACCAGAAAAATGGTCCATTAGGACTTAGAGGTCCAAAGAGCAGAAGTTCCTGGGGCCTTTATGCAAAGAAAGGTTTTGTTGTTGTTGTCATTGATGATATTGTTATAGGCAGAGAGGTTGGGATTCTAAACATCTAATCAGAGGCTTCTAATCAGCCCAGGGAGGCCAGCTTTTCATCTTCTCCTCAACTCTTCACTGACTTCCCTGGTTATCTTTCCAAAGGCAGAGATGGTAGAACAACCTGAGGCTACTCTTTGGGCTTTAACAATCACTTTTAATAACTGTCTATCTAACTCCAATACTACACTCTCTTCTACCCACGGTGTCTCCAGCTACTTGGCTATCCCACTGTCTCTGCAAACTCAACATGAACAAAACCAAACTCATCAAGCATTTCCCACAAAACTCCAATCTTTCCTATTTCTGTGTTACTATCATCCCTCAGCTTCTGTGCTATATTATTTTGTAAGTAAGGTCAGACCCAGGTTAGGGGAAAGGTATTGTGCAAAAGACCTTAGTGAGTAACAACTATTTGTCCTTTCACAGGCAGAAATCCTTCAAAAACAATACAGAAATCAATGAGTAGGACTGCAAATCCTGAGCTCCCAGACCCATTTTAGGCCTGCACTGGACTCTGCCTGCCACACTCCTCCACGACTGTGCTTGGAAGCCCGGAGAGCTGCTCGTCACATCTCTAGTGGGTCTCTAATGGAAATGAGCACCAAGAGAGGGAGCTGCGAATCCAGGGCAGCGGCAGCTCTGGCAGATGGCAGCCCTGGCACAGCCAGCAGTCTCTGCTGACTCTGTGATCACGGAGGCCACGACTGGAATCCTTTTGGTCAAAGAAGCTAAGGCCCTGGGAGGTGAAGGGAGAGACTTGATCAAGACAGAACTGATACCAGGGGGACAGTGACAGTAATACTCGCTGGCCTTTCGACTGCCCTCAGAGGATCCTCTGCTTATTTCTGTAATATGATTGACACCTGTAAATGGTCTCCAACTGAATCTCCAATTCCACTTCCTCTCAAATCCTACATCAATCTTCAAGCAATTACTGTGCCAGCTCAGAAACCTCTAGTGGTTCCTTTTTGCCAAAGTCCTACCAGATGAAGCTGTAATGGTTGCTTGGCATTTAATGCTCTTCATGTTTGGCATTTAAGGACACTGAACCACTCTGGCTCTACAAAACGGAGTCCATGCAGTGCAGGGATTTAGTGCTCAGACTCAGGCCAGTGTGCCTCCTTGTGAAACCTGGTTCTCCCACTTCTAGTTGTGTGGCCTTGGGCACGTCACTAAACCTCCAGGTGCCTCAGTTTCCTTATCTGTAAATGAGGATGATAATAGGACCTACCTCATGGAGCTTTTGTTAGGATTAAATGAGTTAAGTTCTTATAGAAGTGTTACCTATTATTATCAAATGTTACCCTACTTCAAACATCCTGTAAGGCAAACCCAACCATTCAGTTCCCCGAATACCCACTCTGGGCTCTATCACTGCATGGGCTCTTCCTCCCCATGGATGGACAGCCCAATGCCAATCTCTCAGTTCAGGTCCTATCCATCCTTCAAGGTCCAGCTCACATCTTATCAACCCCACAAAGCCTTTCCTATTTCCCTGGAAGAATGGGATCTTTTCTCCCGCTGAAAGCCCTATGCATGCATCTCTTGTTACATACATGTCTATGTTATGGTTACTATCATCGTGCCTTAAATGAGAGGGAAAATAAAAGTGCTTTGCATATTGTAAAATGCTCCACAGATGTGATTCTAATAATGATAATGGTATCATCTTGTCTCCACCACAGTACTAGGAGTTGCGTGAGGACAGAGATCACATCTGTTATCTTTGTTTCTCCCACAGAACTTTACCAAATAAAGTTTGTGAATAAGTTTTTTTTCAATGGATGAGTAAAGGATTAACACTGAAGGGTAGTTAACCGGATGTGTTTCCCATGGAGAGGTCACTGAGGGAGTGAAAGCATGATGCAAACATACTGATGGGAGGAGGGGGGAACATTTTCTGATGGTGGGTATTGTTCAGGGAGGGCAGGCCTATGTAGGAGGCCATAAGAGAAAGTTCTGAGAAGCCAAAGGGTGGGCAAGTCAGGATGTTCAGCACCTTTAAAGGTTCCTTCCGGGCCTCCTTTTCAACTCAAACCAGGGAATTGCTCCAGGCTTTGTTTCCCACCTTCTATTTCATGCCTTCTCTCTCTCTCACCAAGTTTTTCAGGTTTCATTCTGTGTCAGTTATAGTTCTTTGTTGCAAGTTAACAGAAACTAACTTTGTCTCACTCAACCAAAAGAAAATCTAGTAGATGAACAGTGAGGGCTCAAAGGACAATGAAAGCTAGAGTCAAAGCTTGGAGAAAAACAGGGGTAAAGAGAGGTCTAGGCATCAGGAACCACAGCGGCCATCACACCGTGGGAAGAGCCCAGTTACAGGCTGCTCTCGTGGTTGTGTCCTTACTTCCCGGACCCACCTGCCAAGTCAAAGCCCTAGGAGACAAAGACTGATGGGCCAGGCTGGATCACATGCTCATGCCAGGCTTCAGCGGGAGGGCATGTAAAAGATCTGGCCCTTTTGGCTTCTGTCATAGGAAGCAGGCACTATGTCCTGTCATAAGGGCACACAGTGAGGCAAAGTTGATTCCCTGAAAGGAAATGTGGGTGCTGTTGAGAAGAAGAACAGGATGCTAACAGCTGAATGACCAAAAACAGCCATCACACTATGCCTTTGGATCTCCTTTTGATTCTCCTTTCCCACCTAGCCCATCTGCATGGACAGCTCATTTGAACATTTCTCTGGTGTTCTGATATCACTTCTCCCCCAAGAGGCTGCCTTTCTTTCTTGGTGGCACATGCTGCTGCCTGAGAACAAAGGATGGCACGCCCCATGCTCCTAGGATGTCCAAGCCCAGGTCCAGTGCTCTATGCCCATGCTTATCTGCAGAAGTGGTAGAGATCAGACAGAGGGTGTGTGATGGGCCTGTGGCCTGGAGCTTAGGCACTGGAAGGTGACAGTAAAGAGGGAAGGTGAGAAGGAAAGCAAAACAAAGTTATCTCTTAGACATGCTCTTCCATCCTTCACCCACTGCGCAGTTAGTGCTAAGGAGTGCAGGGAGGAGTCAAGCAGAGCCATCTTCATTTTAAGTTCTGTTGTCTGGAACTACTGTTTGCAGTGGGGTCTGCTGTGAAAGGAACAATGAAAAGGGAGGGAAAGTTTGCTGGGGGAGGTGTTTCTGGGCAAGGTCTCCTCATGAATAAAATGTGACACAGACAGGGATGATCCCCTTTCCGTTCCTGGTCTGTGTCGTCTGCATGTGACACCTGGAACAGTGGCAGCCATCTTGGAGCTATGAGGAAACAAGCCTGAGGGCAAGAGCCTACTCCCTGAAAATACGAGAGAAAAAAAGGAATCAGACTGGATCTTGCTGATGTTGCTGGGTTGCTTCATTAATGGACCTTGGAACTTGGAAAGTCTTCCAGACTATCAGGAATCAGATAATATATTTCATTACTGTTGAAGAAAGATACCAGTAGAAGTGTTTTCTGTTACAACTGAAATCATCCTACCTGATACAGTCTTCTAGCCACTACTCTAAACTCTGGGCACATCTAAGACCCACTGACATCATCTAACCTTGGAGTATGGAGCCTACAGAGGGAAATTCTCCCTACCCAAAAAAGGAGAAGACTCTCTGCAGCTGCACAGTTAACACATGTCTCAGGCCAGCCCTCCTTTGTCTTTTTTGGACAAGAATCATGTAATTTGGGACCATAGATATTGGGTAATTACCATGGCAATGATTAGGGATTCACTTCAGGAATAAGGAAATATAATTATAGTCCAATTACAGCTTGTTTCCATGACAACAAGGGCAATTGTAATTGATCAGCACTTTTCTTCCTAAGCAGATCCGTGAGACTCATTCAAATGAAATGCTAAAGAGCAATTAACTATCCTCATCAAACAAACTAGAGTTGCTGGAAGAGTCTGAAGTCAGATTACACATTGTGTGGCGTCTTGGAGGTTCATCCTGGACTCTGGTAGTTTATGAAAATATTTGGTACTCAATAGGCTATAGAGTACCAAATCACCTAATAATTACAATAGAAACAGGATACGTCATAAAAAATTCAAGGGAGAGGAGGAAAGTTTGGAATCTTAAAACACAGATTCTCAGAACTGGAAGTCAAAGGATCATCTACTTCAGCCCCTTGGCTCAGTCCCATGCCTAGATCACGTAGGATGAGCAGTCGTCTAGCCTGCCTCTAACATTCTGTAGGGGTTCCACGGGCTTCCACGCTATCTGTTCCACTCCTCAGATGCCCCACCTGGAGAAAGATCTTTTCATAAACATCTCTAGCCAGGCTTCCCTGGTGGTGCAGTGGTTAAGAATCTGCCTGCCAATGCAGGGGACACGGGTTCGATCCCTGGTCCGGGAAGATCCCACATGCCCGCGGAGCAAGTAAGCCCGTGGGCCACAACTACTAAGCCTGTGCTCTAGAGCCCGCGAGCCACAACTACTGAAGCCCATGTGCTCTGCAAAAAGAGAAGCCACCACAATGAGAAGCCCATACACTGCAACACCCACGCACTGCAACAGAGTAGCCCCCGCTCGCTGCAACTAGAGAAAGCTGCGCACAGCAGCGAAGACCCAACACAGCCAAAAATAATAAATAAATAAAAATAAATAAATTTAAAAAAACACAAAAAAACCTCTCTAGCCACTGTTGGAATCAATTTAGTCTTGGTCTATGCTCTGGAAATAGAAAGCTAGTTATCAACAACCTCTTTATCTCAGTAGTAATATTATAAAAAGCTAGTTATCGACAACCTCTTTATCTCAATAGTAATATTATGTCCTGCATTTGTAAAGTGCTTTTTTATAGCAGATAGTGTAATGTCACGTGCATTTTTTTGTCCTCATAATAATCCTTGAAGACAGCATATCTATTTAACAGATAAAGAGGCTGGCTTGGTTAAGGTCACACAGCTCATGAGTGAAAGCACCTGTATTCACAAGAGGACCCTAGCTCCTGATCTGCTGCTCTCCCACATCTTGTACTCCAATAATTGCCGAAACTGATTCATCATCCTTCTTTCCCCCAGACTTACTCAGCTCAGCTCTATTTGTTCTCCTGCTTAGTCCTAATTTTCATGCATTTAATGCTTTTGTACCTCTTCTCTACTCCCTGTTCAATTTCAGCACATTCCAGGTTCCTATGGATAGACAATAAATGATCAAGTAAAATAATTCTTTTCTGACTTCATCTTCTGAAAAGCAGCAAGGCCAAGGGACCTAAGCACACACGGTAATCAGGGAGCCTGAGCTTCACTGTAATTTCACTGGTGACATGCTGTTTCACTACACCAACCGTGTAATTTTCCTTTTCCAGCAGGTCAGAGGGACAGCGATACTCTTCATCATGATGGGAAACTGAAGGATGAATTAGACGAACACTGACTGGTACAGTGGGAAGAGTCAGTATGGTAACAAGGGCAGGATTCATGTACTCATTCATTCAGTGAATAATTACTGAATGCCTGCTATGTGCCAGGCACAGTGCTAGAGGCTGGAAATACGATGAAGGGCAAGGCATGCAGGCCTGCTTTTACGGAAGCTGTGTGAACATTGGCGGCAGGGGTCCTGATCTAGGCTCAGGGGGCCAGAGAAAGCTTGCTCCCTCGAGGAAGGTGCATTTGCGCAGAAATCTGAACGATGAAGAGGAATTAGCTGGGGGAAGGAGGTGGAGATAGGGGTGGGGTTGTTCTAGACAAAAGGATTACCATGTGCAAAATCAGCTGACCTGGAGTCCAGTCATATCTCTAACGCTAACAGCACTTGTGAAGTGAAGGTACTGGATCAGCCCTAAAAACGACCTGAAATTTTAACACTGGTGTGCGCGCGCACGTGTGTGTGTTTGTCTGTATCTATGTGTGCTGGTGGCGGGGAGAGACTACTGAATAAGGGTCTCATACAATTTACATTATTGGGGAGGCAGGGGTGTGGGGTCAGCCAGAGGCACATATTTCAAGTAGGCAGCCTCAAACATGACCTGTATCTTTCCCCAGGTCCTCTCTCTGCTATCAAGATGCCCATGGACCCCCAATGCAGGGCACAAAACCCTCAAGTAAATGGGAGCAGCTGCTTACCCTTCCAAGCTAGGCTGTTACACTCTGCACCTATGTCCTACTTCAAAATTATCCCTTTCTGTTCCACGTCAAATTCCTACCTCCTATTTTAGGGTTTCAGAGGAGGAAAATACGCCCCTTGTCTCTCCTGCCAACATGAACTTAACCACCTCAGCCAGGTATAACCTCATCAAGGCTGCATTTATTCCTTTCTTAAAAAACATCTTAAACGGGTAGGGTCCGTGCAGTCCGCCCGGAGGACTCAACCCGGCGGCGGATCTGGCCGTGCCAGCGGCCCGGCGGATCTTTCCCGCTCCCCGTTCCTCCTGACCCCTCCCCCTGCCCTCCCTCCGCCCCTCGCCCCTCCCCCCGCGTCTCCGCTGGCGGGTGCGGGCGGGGGAGGGGGGTCGCAGGGGGGTGTGCGGGGCGGGGGGTGGGCCCGGCGGGGGACTGACCCCTGGTTGGTGACCGGCCGACGCCAGGCGCATTTCCACTTCAGCGGTGCACTATGACCGGCTCCGGGACGGCTGTGAAGGCTGGTGGGGAAGGTTGCTAGGGGGGGCCTGTCGTCTCTGCGGCGGGCCCACTCTCCCCGACAGTTACAGCCCCCCGGCAGCAGGGTTATAAATATATATGCACACAACATAGGAGCACCTCAATACATAAGGCAACTGCTAACAGCTATAAAAGAGGAAATCAACAGTAACACAATAATAGTGGGGGACTTTAACACCTCACTTACACCAATGAACAGATCATCCAAAATGAAAATAAATAAGGAAACGGAAGCTTTAAATGACACAACAAACCAGATAGATTTAATTGATATTTATAGGACATTCCATCCAAAAACAGCAGATTACACTTTCTTCTCAAGTGTGCACAGAACATTCTCCAGGATATATCACATCTTGGGTCACAAATCAAGCCTCAGTAAATTGAATAAAACTGAAATCGTATCAAGCATGTTTTCTGACCAAAATGCTATGAGATTAGAAATGAATTACAGGGGGGGAAAACGTAAAAAACACAAACACATGGAGGCTAAACAATATGTTGCTAAATAACCAAGAAATCACTGAAGAAATCAAAGAGGAAATCAGAAAATACCTAGAGACAAATGACAGTGAAAACACGACAAGCCAAAACTATGGGAAGCAGTTCTAAGAGGGAAGTTTATAGCTATACAAGCATACCTCAAGAAACAAGAAAAATCTCAAATAAACAATCTAACCTTAAACCTAAAAGAACTAGAGAAAGAAGAGCAAACAAAACCCAAAGTTAGCAGAAGGAAAGAAATCATAAAGATCACAGCAGAAATAAATGAAATAGAAACAAAGAAAACAATGGCAAAGATCAATAAAACTTGAAGCTGGTTCTTTGAGAAGATAAACAAAATTGATAAACCATTAGCCAGACTCATCAAGAAAAAGAGGGAGAGGACTCAAATCAATAAAATTAGAAATGGAAAAGGAGAAGTTACAACAGACACCACAGAAATACAAAGCATCCTAAGAGACTACTACAAACAACTCTATGCCAATAAAATGGACAACCTGGAAGAAATGGACAAATTCTTAGAAAGGTATAACCTTCCAAAACTGAACCAGGAAGAAATAGAAAATAGGAACAGACCAATCACAAGTGATGAAATGGAAACTGTGATTAAAAATCTTCCAACAGGGGCTTCCCTGGTGGCGTAGTGGTTGAGAGTCCTCCTGCTGATGCAGGGGACACGGGTTCGTGCCCCGGTCTGGGAAGATCCCACGTGCCACGGAGTGGCTAGGCCCGGGAGCCATGGCTGCTGAGCCTGCGTGTCCAGAGCCTGTGCCCCGCAATGGGAGAGGCCACAACAGTGAGAGGCCCAGGTACCACAAAAAAAAAAAGGAAAGAAAGAAAAATCTTCCAACAAACAAAAGTCCAGGACCAGATGGCTTCACAGGTGAATTCTATCAAACATTTAGAGAAGAGCTAACACCCATACTTCTCAAACTCTTCCAAAAAATTGCAGAGGAAGGAACACTCCCAAACTCATTCTATGAGGCCACCATCACCCTGATACCAAAACCAGACAAATATACTACAAAAACAAGAAAATTACAGACCAATATCACTGATGAATATAGATGCAAAAATCCTCAACAAAATACTAGCAAACAGAATCCAACAGCACATTAAAAGGATCATACACCATGATCAAGTGGGATTTATCCCAGGGATGCAAGGATTCTTCAATATATGCAAATCAATCAATGTGATACACCATATTAACAAACTGAAGAATAAAAACCATATGAACATCTCAATAGATGCAGAAAAAGCTTTTGACAAAATTCAACACCCATTTATGATAAAAACTCTCCAGAAAGTGGGCATAGAGGGAACCTACCTCAACATAATAAAGGCCATATATGACAAACCCACAGCAAACATCATTCTGAATGGTGAAAAACTGAAAGCATTTTCTCTAAGATCAGGAACAAGACAAGGATGTCCACTCTCATCACTATTATTCAACATAGTTTTGGAAGTCCTAGCCATGGCAATCAGAGAAGAAAAAGAAATTAATGGAATACAAATTGGAAAAGAAGAAGTAAAACTGTCACTCTTTGCAGATGACATGATACTATACATACAGAATCCTAAAAATGCCACCAGAAAACTGCTAGAGCTAATCAATGAATTTGGTGAAGTTGCAGGATACAAAATTAATGCACAGAAATCTCTTGCATTTCTATACACTAATGATGAAAAATCTGAAAGAGAAATTAAGGAAACACTCCCATTTACCACTGCAACAAAAAGAATAAAATAACTAGGAATAAGCCTACCTAGGGAGACAAAAGACCTGTATGCAGAAAACTAGAAGACACTGATGAAAGAAATTAAAGAGGATCCAAACAGATGGAGAGATATACCATGTTCTTGGATTGGAAGAATCAAGATTGTGAAAATGACTATACTACCCAAAGCAATCTACAGATTCAATGCAATTCATATCAAATTACCAATGGCATTTTTTACAGAACTAGAACAAATCATCTTAAAATTTGTATGGAGACACAAAAGACCCCGAATAGCCAAAGCAGTCTTGAGAGAAAAAAACAGAGCTGGAGGAATCAGACTCCCTGACTTCAGACTATACTACAAAGCTACAGTAAACAAGACAATATGGTACTGACACAAAAACAGAAACACAGATCAATGGAACAAGATAGAAAGCCCAGAGATAAACCCACGCACCTATGGTCAACTAATCTATGACAAAGGAGGTAAGGATATAAAATGGAGAAAAGACAGTCTCTTCAATAAGTGGTGCTGGGAAAACTGGACAGCTACATGTAAAAGAATGAAATTAGAATACTCCCTAACACCATACACAAAAATAAACTCAAAATGGATTCGAGACCTAAATGTAAGACTGGACACTATAAAACTCGTAGAGGAAAACATAGGAAGAACACTCTTTGACATAAATCACAGCAAGATCTTTTTTGATCCACCTCCTAGAGTAGTGGAAATAAAAACAGAAATAAACAAATGGGACCTAATGAAACTTAAAAGCTTTTGTACAGCAAAGGAAACCATAAACAAGATGAAAAGACAACCCTCAGAATGGGAGAAAATATTTGCAAACGAATCAACGGACAAAGGATTAATCTCTAAAATATATTAACAGCTCAAGCAGCTCAATATTAAAGAAACAAACAACCCAATCCCAAAATGGGCAGAAGACCTAAATAGACATTTCTCCAAAGAAGACATACAGGTGGCCAAGAAGCATATGAAAAGCTGCTCAACATCACTAATTATTAGAGAAATGCAAATCAAAACTACAATGAGGTATCACCTCACACCAATTTGAATGGGCATCATCAGAAAATCTACAAACAACAAATGCTGGAGAGGATGTGGAGAAAAGGGAACCCTCTTGCACTGTTGGTGGGAATGTAAATTGATACAGCCACTATGGAGAACAGTATGGAGGTTCCTTAAAAAACTAAAAATAGAATTACCGTATGATCCAGCAATACCTCTACTGGGCATATACCAGAGAAAACCGTAATTCAAAAAGACACATGCACCCCAATGTTTGTTGCAGCACTATTTACAATAGCCAGGTCATGGAAGCAACCTAAATGCCCATCGACAGACAAATGGATAAAGAAGTTGTGGTACATATATACAATGGAATATTACTCAGCCATAAAAAGGAATGAAATTGAGTCATTTGTACAGTCGTGGATGGATCTAGAGACTGTCACACAGAGTGAAGTAAGTCAGAAAGAGAAAAATAAATATCGTACATTTATGCATATATGTGGAAACTAGAAAAATGGTACAGATGAACCAGTTTGCAGGGCAGAAGTTGAGACACAGATGTAGAGAACAAACGTATGGACAACAAGGGGGGAAAGCGGCAGGGGGTGGAGATGGTGGTGTGATGAATTGGGTGATTGGGATTGACATGTATACACTGATGTGTATAAAATTGATGACTAATAAGAACCTGCTGTATATAAAAAAAAACTAAAAAACAAACAAACAAATGAAATCTTTATTGAGACGCAATTCCAATACCATAAAGTTCACCCTTTTGAAGGATACATTTAAATGATTTTTAGTATATTCACAAAATTGGGCAACCATCACTGTCACCTAAGTTTAGAAGATTTTTATAACCCCAAAGAAACCACGTACCCATCAGCAGTCACCCCCACCCTACCACGCACCTGAGAACCACTAATCTTTCTGTCTCTGTGGATTTGCCTGTTTGGAACATTTCATATAAATGGAATCATATAATAGGTGGTATTTTTTTATTTGGCTTCTTTCACTTAACGTATTGTTTTCAAAGTTTATCCATGTTATACCATGTATCAGGATTTCATTCTTTTCTATTCCCAAATAATATTCCATTGTATGGATATGCACCATGTTGTATTTATCCATTCATCTTTTGATGGACATTTGGATGGTTTCCACTTTGGGTCTATTATGAATAATGTTGCTGTGAACATTTGTATACTAGTTTTTGTGTGGACATATATTTTCATTCCTCTTGGGTATATACCTAGGAGTGGAATTGCTGGGTCATATGGCAATACTATGTTTAACATTTTGAGGAGCTGTCAAAGTGTTTTCCAAAGTGGCTGCATCATTTTACATTACCAGCAATGTATGAGGGTTCCAATTTCTCCACATCCTCACCAACACGTATTGTCTGTCTTTTTTATTATAGCCTTCCTAATGGGTGTGAAGTGATCAGGTCAGAACCTATGTCCCAGGGAGGGGATTCAGAGGGAAAGGCAGATTATATGGGCAGAGATCCTCCCTGGGGAGTGAGGGGTTCAAGCCACATATTGGGTGCCCCTGTCCTGGGGTCCAACACAGGGGAGACGAGCTCCCTTGCCTGGTTGGAGGGCCAGGGGGACTATCAGGAGGGCTGTGGGAAGCCTGGACGCTTCTCAGGAGGAGTAGGTACATTGAAATGCAAAAACCCTAATCTTGTATTTTGCAGTCTGTTTCAACTTTATTAGTCAAATGGTTTATTTGTGGATTCCTTAGGATTTTCTATATACAAGATCATGGTATCAGAAAATAGATAGCTTTTATTTCTTCCTTTCCAAAATTGATGCCTTTTATTTCTTTTTCTTGCCTAACTGTCCTAGCTATAACCTATGGTATAGTACAGTACAGTGTTGAATAGCCATTCTTGTCTTTTTCCTGATCTCAAGGGGAACACATTCATTCTTTCACCATTTAGTATAATATTAGCTGTGGATTTTCATAGATGTCCTTTATCAAGTTGAAGAAGTTCCTTTCCATTCCCAGTTTTGAGTGTTTTTATCATGTAAGGGTGTTGGATTTTGTCAAATGCTTTTTTCTACATCAACTGCGATGATCATGTGGTTCTTGTCCTTTTTATTAACACGGTGTGTTATATTGATTGATTTTTGTATATAAAATGAACCTTATACTCCTGGCTTAGATCCCATTCGGTCATGGTGTAGAATCCTTTTTTATATGTTGTTGGATTCAGTTTGCTAGTATTTTGCCTGGGATTTTTTATGTCTTTATTCATAAGAGCTATTGGTACGTAGTTTTCCTTTGTGTGTGATGTTTTGGTGTTAGGGTAACACTGGCCTCACACAATGAGTTGGAAAGTTTCCTCCTATTCTATTCGCGTCACACTCATTCTTGTGTGAAAGTCTCTGCTCATGCCATTCCTGACCTGAAACACCCGGGCCTTGCCTCTCAGCACTCCAAGTCCTGTCCCTTGTTGGGAGACAGCTCAAGTTCTCCTCATTCCTGAGCCCCTTCCTATCTGCTCCAGCCCCACAGTGAGCTCACCCTCCGTGGAGCCCCTTCGATTCTCACCATGCTTACAGCTGGCGCTTACTGTAAAGTGCTGTAGCTATTCATAATCACAGTAAATGCCAGGTGTTAGGCAGAAATTGGAAGTAGGACAAGTGGTGTCCCAATAAGTAGCAGAGCCTCCATCAGGCAGCTGAAGGCAGGAAGATACCTGAGCCTGGTGACCCAGGACCAGCAGGACAACTCAGGGCCATATGACTAGCTCCCTAGTATGGCCGCAACAGAACACAGAGGCAGAATAGCAGCAATGCACTCATTACTGCTTGAATAGTGGCTCAGCAACTTACTAGCAAGTCATTCTCTAGCCTTAGTTTTCTCATCTTTGAAATAGGAATAATAATGTCAATCTCAGAGTCACGGTAAATATTACAGGAATTCACCTATGCAACACACATTGTATTAAGTTTAATATGTGGTAGCTTTAATATACACCAATGGATATTCTCTGTGAAACAAAAATTTGTGGTTAAATCTTGGAAATGCTGCAAACTACATCCCTCTTCTTGGAAATTCCCAGGGCACACTGGCATAGTAAAAGATCTGAAAAGTCCCACGTGAAGAATCCTATTTAATTCATTTTGGTCCAGGATTTCCCAGATCTCTTTGTCAAACTGACCCTCTCCTCCTTTCAAATTTAACATCTATTTAACACACTTTGGGAAACACAATATTAGCTGTATTTAGTTACTAAAGGAAGTCACATTCAATTGTTAAAAACTGATCACGTTTTACTGTTTTGCTTTTCCCATAGGCATGTATAATTTAAAAGTAGTAGCCTAGGAGAAATAAAGGCTTCTAACCTAGAGAGAACAGAATGCTTTGAAACCCAAAGGCAATGAGAAATTTCAGGCAGAAGGAGATCAATAAAGAGCTATTTTTGGCCATGGAGACATTTCTAGAATTACAGATTCTTAGAGTTTTATAGCATGTTAAAGTTCAGCTCCTTTAAATTCTCACCTAGTGCAGAAATTGCCCTTCATCAGTTCCAATGCCCCTGGCACATACCCAGCCTCCTCATTTTTAAGCAGCTCTAGTAATTAAGAAATTTTCCCTCACACTGGGCTGAAATCTGCCTCCTTGGAACCTCCACCAGAGATCATGTTAATGGAATTTTGACTTTTGTGCTTTAGTGAGAGCTGCCCATTTTGGAAATAGCAAATAAAAGGCACAGACATTTTTTGAATCCTTATGCAATGTGAAGTAACATATCTGTTAATTGAACAGTGAACTGAAAATAAGAATTGTTGGAAGCAACATTTTTCATTTTCTCCATCTGTAAATAGGGTGAATAATCAGAAGTTCAGCTATACTGTAAGTGATGCATGTAATATTTACTTTGTGGGCGGAATTATTTTTCAATTGGAAGTTTCTGAGTAGAAAGAGGGAATATATATTTTAATCAACTTCTATATTCCTATTTTTTAAATTTTAAAAACATTTAAAGAGCCTTTTTTAAACTCATCATCTCAAGTTTATCCTTCTAGCTTCCTGTATTATACAAATAAGTATTAAATAATTAAAATATAGTATATGTCTCATAAATATAGGTATATCAATAAGAACAGGTAACATTACCTACATTTAATGGAAATGTAGCTGTTTGATCCAATGTAGATTTCCCCAAGACAAATCTTAAAATCTTTAAGTTTTAAAACTTAAAACCTTAAGGAAAACCCCAAGGGGTAAACAGAATACCACTTAAATGGGAAGAGAACAAGGGTCTAGGGTCTTCTAAGAGTCTAATAAAATTCAGCAAGAAATCAGAGACTTGACAAAACCATAACCTGCTATAAAAAGAACAAGTTGTGTTTTCATAGGACAGTCCTTCCAAAGGAGAACTTTCCAGACTTGATCTCAGATTTTGCATTAAACTGCTACTTGGTCACATTTTAGTATCTGTACCTCATTCTGATGCTGTAAAGCAAAAAGGTTCACACTCCTGTTTTGCAAGGGAAGAAACCAAAGTAACGTCAAACCTGATTCGTGCTGGACAATACTCAACTCTATATTGATACTGACATACCAACAATTGGGTTAGTTTGGTGCTAGCTGTGTTCTCCTTTCAGTGAAATTGTTCTCTTTGGTTAAATTCAATAGTTTCCTTAATAAAGACAATGGAAAACCAATATAGGCCTGTGGAGGAAAAGAGTCAGCATTACTTAGGGCTAACAAATGCTGTTGTGGGCACTGTAATGCTTAATGTGCATGGCTTGCCTGAGGATTCTGTAACCTGGGCTCAACTGTAGTTGACAACACTATACTCACAGACAGACCACCGAGGCTGTTTTTGTTTTTGTCCTTCAAACACAGTGAGAATATCACAGGTTACATCATCTATGCCTTCAACATGTACTAGGGCAACTTAATGCAGTAACAGTCATTCACAGGAAACACTTTTTGAGTGCCTAAGGTGAGGCTGAATAAAACCTGGTCCCTGGCTTCATAGAACTGGCAGCTGAGAGAGACAGACTAGCCTATCAATCATTTCCAGAGAAAGTAACAAGCTCTTTGCGGGAGCCAGGCAGTCAAGGGCAAACAAATCAGAGCGGGTAGTGGGAAAGGGCTTCTCAGAGGAGCTGACTTCTGAGCTGTCAGTAGCAGAACGTAACCATCTCTGACTTCAATTCCCAGCACTCAGGTGAGAAAGTACCTCCTTACCCTGCTTGTCTGAGTTCTTGACACGGTAACAGCCAGATGTAGTGCCTGTGCTCTAAGAGGAAGAGAGAGAGAAAAGAGGAAAGAGCAACGAGAAGGAGAGAGAGAGAAGAAGGACGACGAGAGGGAGACGGGAGGGGAGGAGAGAGAGAACAAGAAGCAGAAACTAGGGCTTCCCTGGTGGCGCAGTGGTTGAGAGTCCGCCTGCCGATACAGGGGACACGGGTTCGTGCCCCGGTCCAGGAGGATCCCACATGCCGCGGAGCGGCTGGGCCCGTGAGCCATGGCCACTGAGCCTGCGCATCCGGAGCCTGTGCTCCGCAACGGGAGAGGCCACAGCAGTGAGAGGCCCGCATACCGCAAAAAAAAAAAAAAAAAAAAAAAGAAGCAGAAACTAAAAGCCCCATTGTAGGCCGGTTTTGAAAGTTGCTAGACATGGCCAGGGGGGATGAAGGGTGACACCCTGTGCCCCAGCAGTTTGCATCCTCAACGCAGGTGTAAAACCTAGTGTACGAACCACCCTTCCTCCTTGCCAGGCAATGGGACAGGGGAACATGGTCTCCTCCAACCCAAGGAGCTTGGGTTGAGCCAAGGCAGTGAGCTGCTGCCTTCCTCCCCCCGTGAGGGCAGCAAGATGAAGGCGCACATCTCTATGCTGTCCCACAAAGTGAGGCCAGACACGTATGCTAATTCCCCGAGGTAACGTCTCCGCACAGAGCGCACCACGCACCGCAGTCCTCCACCCTCCCAGAAGTGGAGCCCATGAGGATGCCTCTCTGTCTCCTTCGGGATCCCACTCCCCACCCCGGAACTCCGCTGAAGGTCAGAAAAAACAGTGCGAGTGATTACCTCAGGCTGTCCTCCAGGGTCTCCTCGTCCGAAGAGAAGGTCCCATTGCTGACACTCGGGGGAGAGCGACACTTGCGCCCTGCAGACGCCTCCCGGGCCGCCGACGTGCCTTTCTTTTTCCTTTTGCCAAACAACTTCTTCAAAGGCTGGAATTTGCCTCCCTTCTTCTTGTCTGTGGATTACAAGATAAACACACGCTGCAGTTTGACAGGACCTAGAGCGAATTACCACCGGGCTGCGAGCCCGGGGCAAAGGGCGGCCCAGCTGTTGGAGCCAAGAGCCACCCGGCCGCAAGCCAACGCCGTCTTTGGGCAGCCGGTGCGCGCAGCAGCCGCAGCAGCGGGCGAGGCGGGCCCTGGGCATGGGTCCTACGCCCTCTCCCCACCCCACCCCCCCGGCTCTCGACAAGCGCCCGCGGGCACCACGAAGGGCTTCCAAGCTTCATGGTGGTCGGCAGGGCATCCATCCCCTGCACGTGCCACCCAAAGCTGCTGCCTGCTTTCTTTTAACAAAGCAGATGGCCAGGGCCCCTTTCCACGAAAGAAGCTGAGAAAAACACCTAAGTCAGACAGGTGGTTAAAAGATTTATATATCTAAGTATGTGACTTACATATATATATATCATCTCCCCTGAGAATCACTCTCTTTCAGCCTTTGTTAGGTAACAGAAGATAACTGCTAACTCATGGCATAAGCTTTGTCCCCAATTCCCTCCATCCCCATGTATTTCCAGTTTATTCCTCTTGTCTCCTTTTAAGATCTACTATGAAGAGCCCCCAGAGGAGCTGCTATGAACATCTTTCCATATATTACTCGATCCAGTCAGGACCCAGGGTCACTGCCAGCACTTTCTACAGATATTTTAGGTAATACCTTTCAGTTCTGCTCCTTCAGATACAAGTCCCTCCAAATTACTCCATTCCTACCCCAGAAAAGAAAGTGTAAATCAGCCTCTACTAGGAGAAGTATCTTCTCAGATCTTTCCTTTTCTTTAAGAAGCTTAAAGAGTCATTTATCCAGTGGTCAACCTTTTTTTAAAATTATTTAACCCTTACTATGCACGACTGCTCTAAGACCTTTACAGATATTAACTCAGTTATCTTCAAAACAATCCTGGGAAGTAGATATTACTAACATCCCTATTTCACAGATGAGGAACCTGAGGCCCAGAGAGATGAAATTACTTGTGTGTGTCATGGGAGACAGATCTTAGAAGGTGAAGTCAGGAGCTTTGAGAGAAAAGGAGAGATGAACACTCACAATGTGTATAGAAAAGTACTTGCACAAAACACACAGGTACGAGCCCGCAGCTGGGTATCAGAGCCCCCAGATCTCTGCTGGCCAGAGTCTACAGAGAGATCTGGGTATAAAAATGAGGTTAATGATGTTCAAGGTAGTCATCTCATTTCCTCTGGTGATCTGCAGTTCTGGCCTTACTAAGAGTTCACAGAAAATCTGACGTGAGGAAGCAGAAAGTATAATCACCAATTACAGAAAGATAACAGTATGGGGCTTCCCTGGTGGCGCAGTGGTTGAGAGTCCGCCTGCCGATGCAGGGGACACGGGTTCGTGCCCCGGTCCGGGAAGATCCCACATGCCGTGGAGCGGCTGGGCCCGTGAGCCATGGCCGCTGAGCCTGTGCGTCCGGAGCCTGTGCTCCGCAGGCGGGAGAGGCCACAACAGTGAGAGGCCCGCGTACGGCAAAAGAAAAAAAAAAAAAAGATAACAGTCTGGAATCCTTAGTATAAATACAAACACACCTTCAAACTTCATCGGTCCCTTAAATAACATACTGTATCACCCTTAAAAGGAAAGGAGATTTACAACATAGCAGATGCCCCCATACATAAGGCACTGTGCTAGGCATGTAGTCCTCAGAATTAAATTATTTAAAAGACAAGGAAATGTGCAATATAATTGAGATCATATCATTTAAAAATGGTAAAAAAAAAAAACAACCCAAAATTGGAGGGTTTAATTTCAGAATGTCTGTATGTTTTCAAGTTGTTATTTATTCAGGAGTATAGGCCAGAGATTTTCATGAAACCTACTTTTGGTTCCCATCAGTAAAATCTCCAAAGGCTAACATAAAAAATTATAATCAGTAGTTTTTGAAGACCACCACAGAATATTAGTGAAATGTTAGAAGAACTGATTCTATATAAAATGAGTCAATTTAAAGAATTTAAATTAAAAGAATTCTATAAGGTGCCACGAGTATCATTACATTACTATAGAATTGGTCTTTGGCACTGCCTGATGAAATAAGTGAGTACTTTCTCTACAACTGTCAAAGGCTCAAAATATGTAAGTGACATCTGATTTCTAAGTTTGACAGCATCATGGTAAATGGTCAAACAGTAACTTATGCTACATTTCACTTATTTCTGAGGTAAAATTCTTTTTTTTTCCTTTTATATCAATTGCTTTTTTCCCACTGTAGAAATACCTAACCCCAAATTCTCTAATCAGAAATATTCTAAAAGACCATAGCAAAATTCTAAAAGTATCAGTTATGATAACATCATTACCTCCAGCCTGGGCCCACGAATTTAGCTTTTAAGCTAAGTAGAGAATTTTAGAATGTTAGAATTTATTGATGGGGGGAAAAAGTCATCTTTTTCTCTAAAATCAAGGTGGATTTGGTGGGGTTCAGTTGAGCTGGAACCAAGAGAGTTAACTATAATTAAAGGCAAATTAAATTACAGTTTCTTGCATGGGTATTTAACTGATGGGTGACTTGGTCTACATGGTCAGCCAAGAAGGCTGATGAGGGCCTTTGTAATGCTCGGCGTCTTTTTTTTTTTTAATTGGGGTATATTTGATTTACAATGTTGTGTTAGTTTCTGCTGTACAGCAAAGTGAATCTGCTATGCAAATACATATATCCACTCTTTTTTAGATTCTTTTCCCATATAGGCCATTGCAGAGTATTAAGTAGAGTTCCCTGTGCTATACAGTTGGTCCTTATTAGTTATCTGTTTTATATATAGTAGTGTGTATGTGTCAATCCCAAGCTTCCAATTTATCCCTCCCCCCATTACCCCCTGGTAATCATAAGTTTATTTTCTACATCTGTAACTCTATTTCGGTTTTGTAGATAAGTTCATTTGTAGCCTTTTTTTTACATTCCACATATAAGCGATATCATATGATATTTGTCTTTCTCTGACTTACTTCACTCAGTATGAGAATCTCTAGGTCCATCCATGTTGCTGCAAGTGGCATTATTTTGTTCTTTTTTACGGCTGAGTAATGCCTCAGTCTTTTTTTTTTTTTTAATTTATTTTTGTCAGCCTTGGGTCTTTGTTGCTGCGCGTGGGCTTTTCTCTAGTTGCGGTGAGCGGGGGCTACTCTTCATTGCAGTGCGCGGGCTTGTCCTGTTGCAGAGCACGGGCTCTAGGTGTGTGGGCTTCAGTAGTTGTGGCACATGGGCTCAGTAGTTGTGGCTCATGGGCTGTAGAGCGCAGGCTCAGTACTTGTGCATGGGCTTAGTTGCTCCACAGCATGTGGGATCTTCCCGGACCAGGGCTTGAACCCATGTCCCCTGCATTAGCAGGTGGATGCTTAACCACTGCACCACCAGGGAAGTCCTGCCTCAAGTGTCTTGAATGGGGGCAGCCACCAGATAAAATATTTGCTGCACTGGTCATATTGGGGGGGGGGAAGAAAGTGAACAGACAGTCTGGGAGAGGACACCAGGGTGTGGAAGCCTCAGCTCGGAGAACTTGGTGGGCTTCATGCGAGTACAGAATGGCGTCCTTCAGGTGACCTATCTGTAGAGCTGGCCATTTGAGGACTGCTTGTAATCCAGGCAGCCTAGCACTTTGTGCTGCATGTTATATGGGCAATCACTTGGCATGAGTCCACACACATCATCCTGGAAGACTGTCAAAGTCCAGATGTCAGATAGCGCCCGCCCTTCTCATAAATTACTTGGGAAAGGCTGCTTCATCAATGCCTTACTTATTACCCGGAAGGTAAAAGAACAGTAAAACCTACCTGAACTCTCCATCCAACAAACAATCCTCTTACCATGAGAAATAGAAAGATTCTAAGTCCTAGGAACACCAATCTTTCTTCGGAGGAGTCAGAACACAGAAGCTTTTGTTAGAAGTCTGCTTCAAAGTCTTAGTGTTTGGTGACATCTCAGTTATAAAAAAAAAAATTTCCCCCATTCTCATTTCCTAAATTATACATTCCTGTCAGAAATATCTTTACATTTTAAATAAAATTTAAAAGTTTATTTTTATGATTATTTTATTACTGACTGTGGCAATTAATTATTTTTCCAGGATTAACTTTAGAAAAAACTCAGTAATTGCAACGAGGTCCACCCAACATTCGGACGGCAAACTGTGACTTAGCAACATTAATAGGGGATAACATTTTATAAATCAGGGAAGGAGTTATACTCTTATTTACTTGATTCCCCAATTTTCTTCTCAATGTTTAGGTCTAAGCTCTTTTATATCAAAAAAGTGAGTACTAAGAAGCGGCCCAGGTCTCCTCCGAGTCTCGCTCTTCTAGACCCCGCTTCGCCGCACATTTAAGATGCCTCGTGGAAGCCGAAGCCGCACTTCCAGCGTGGCCCCTCTGGCCAGCCGGGCACCTCAGATGAGCACTGCACCCAGGCCAGCGCCCGCCGCTCAGCCACCCGCAGTGGCTTCACCATCTGCTGTTGGCTCCCCTGCTGCTGCTTCCCAGCAGCCAGGTCTGATGGCCCAGATGGCAGCCACTGCAGCCGGCGTGGCTGTGGGTTCTGCCGTCGGCCACACTCTGGGTCACGCCCTCCCTGGTGGCTTCAGTGGAGGAAGTAATGCTGAGCCCTCAAGGCTTGACATCACACACCAGGAGCCTCGGGGAACCTAGCCTGCACAGCAGCAGCAGAGTGGCCCATGCTTTTTTGAGATGAAACAGTTTTTGGAGTGTGCCCAGAACCAGGGTGACCTTAAGTTGTGTGCAGGTTTCAGCGAGGTGCTGAAAACAGTGCAGATTGGCGAACGGGTTAGCTTCATCAAGAAGTTCCAGTCGGAGGTATGAAAAATCATCTCTCATGACTACGTTGGTTTAGCATTAAAAATATAATTGATAGTGAAGATATAAAGTGTGAAGCCACCAGTTAAACCTCTCCTTGATCATTAATAGCTTTTGTGCTTCAGGATTGCAGTGGAAGAGGGTATTCTCAGCATATAGAAGCTCACGGAGATGGTATTAAGTTTGGGGCTGGGTGCGTGTTTGTGTGGCCTCTTAAACATGCTTTTGTTTGTGAATTAATTAGAATAAAGTGATTTTCTTTCCAAAAAAAAAAAAAAGCAAGTACCTAAATTTTATGAAGCACTCGCAATTCTATGCTACAACCACCATTATGAAAACTTGAGCATGTGTCTGCACATAGCCACTCGATAAACTATTTTATGATCAGTTTATGATTTGGGGGCTGTAATAACTGTCTGTCTCCCCGGAATCAACTGGATTAAGTGCACGGTCATCAACAGCAGCTATTTTTCTTGACAAATAACACCAATTGTCATTGTGAATATATTTGTACAGATGGGGCCTAAAAGATCAAAGCAATTTTCACAATGCAGTAAAACAGAGCTCTTCTGCAATGCTATTAATACTACGGTCATATAGAAGGAGTATGGCTTCGCAAAGTATTCTCTAACATTAAAGTATTTAGAATGGCATTTTAGAAGTTTACAACAGAAATTTACTTTTGTTGGCTGGTTAGGACAGTGGGGAGAGAAGGGGAGGGAGAAGAAAGAAATGTTATTTCTACTAAATTTGTTTTTTTAATGACTGCAGCTCTAGTTAGGGGTTAAGTATGTAGGCCCCAGAGATGAGAGCAGTTGGCCTGAATCCTGATCCCATGTCTTACTAGCTATGAAACATCTGCTTACCAGCCTCTGTGGAAATTGACCATCTTAGATGGTAAGATTGAGTTTATAGGAGAAAAAACAGTGGGTATCACATTTTCTTAATATTTCAGCATTTCTCTGCCATAATTTTTCACATGAAAGAACCTATATCTGCACATACACTGCTTCAGGGATCACAGTAATTTTCACTCTTTAAGTACTGAATTGAATTAATTTATTTTCATCATCCAATAATTACTTTAGGGAATTTGTTTTCATTTTAAAAAGTACTCAGTATCCATTATTTCATGGATATAATTACATACCATTTGATGGCTGCATCATCATAATTGCTAGTTTATATAGAAGATTCTAAAAATTAAAAATCACTGGGCAAGTCAAGCAAATCTGATTCATTTTCCATTTGTCATAAGAATGCACTTCTTACATTTTCATTTCTAAACCTAAAATAATAAAAGCATACAATTTCTCTGCATTGGATTTATATGCTACACTTCCAAATGAGAAACAGAATTTCTTCTCATAGTTCATCTGGAGCATCATAAACGTCTTAGTCTGGAGTTTCTCAGAATGTGCTCTGTGGGTCAGTACCAGATTCTTATTCAAAGACCAGTACATTTGAGAATCCACGTAAAACAAAGTTAAACATGCTTCTTTACTATGGGACCTTTCAGAGTCTTTAACATGCTGATAGCATTATTGTGCTCCAGAAGAGCAGAGAATATGCAGTGCTGCCCAAACTTGACTTTCTGGACATCTATGATGACTAGTGTTCCTCTGAACACACTCGGGGAAACAATGTCTTCACTATTTCTTTCAAATACCTTTTAGTTTCTTTAGGTATCATATATTTTATACACACTAAATTCCTCCCCTAAATTCCGGAGCACACTGCTCAGTAAACATGAGTTTACATTACTAGACTGTATGTCTAGCAATCTTTTTTAACTGAACAGTTTCTTCTCTAAAGTATTCTGATGTTCCAGGGCTAAGAAAAGCACTGCAAAATTCCTCTTAAATTAGTAAAATTATAGGATTCAGGCAACTGCCGTGTACCATGTCCTAACACAATGCCTCACACAAAACAGACACTCAGTATACAGATGGACTGTTCCCTATTCCCTTAGAGCCAGACATGCTTTAGAAATCAGAAGTTTTCAGATTGTAGACAGGCATATTTAAACCCCAGTGGGGTCTGTGACAGCGCTTTACAATCAAATGCAGTGTTTCTGGAAAACATTTATATTCACCTTACTTTTTGCTAACAAATGAATTTGCACCAAACTTACAAAGAACCTTTGGGAGTTTGAAAATACAGATAAAGGGTGGTGATCTCTTTAGGCAGCACTGTCAGCCCTGTAATCACACTTGTTCTGAAAATGCAAGTTTGTTCCAATGTGATTGACATATGTTATCCCATCCATGAGAAACACTGAGTGCGGAAAACTGCACTCAGCTGAATTGAGGTGTGTAGGAACACACAAACGCCCCACACACATACACCTCAAATGTCTACCAGTTCCCGCAGATTGCCACCCGTGTTATGAGATAAACCCAAGCACATGTTGTATTACAGCTTTCTGTCCAATTTTGGGAAAAAAAACCCTTCCACAGCCTCACGATAACTCACAAATTGCAGCCTTCCGATGCTCTAGTCCACAAGAAAACTTTGTCTTTTTCAAGGTAAAGTACATTGGAGTATTGTTTTATTTCATCATCAGTTAACATGTGTAAAACTGTGCTACAATGTTTATTAAGTGCCTACCCTTTTAAATAAGTCACAATTGTTTGTGTTGTGCTGCTATCCCATTTTCCCATTAGCCCTTGGTTTTCACTTTGTGATTCTGCATAGCTCACTGATTTTCAGCAATACATATGTCATGTTATAGCAAAACTGACTGTACATGCTAAGCAGAACCTACTGAAATAGGTTTGTACTGTACTTACTAGGTCTAAGCAAGGATCAATCGTTTCTTTGGCCCTTTGTTTCTCCAAACCACATTAATTGTTCATTTTTCTGGTTTTTCCCACTGGACTACCTCAGAACCCCATTTTACATGTTTCACAACAATTCACAAGAGAAACCAACTAATACTGAGAAGCAGTAACAGAGGCAGATACGATTTTTCATGTGAAGTCTCAGTGTTTGGCCACATTTCTCCCACATGCTAGAAGACGTGTGGGTGGTGGTTCTTTTCACTGCCAATTTCTGCCACTTGAGTTTCAGAGGGTGCTGTGAATCAATGCCCGACTCTGAGCGGAGAATACTGGCAGGGGAGCTGCCTGATACCTTGCCCTGCATATTTGGTGCAGCAGCCAACTACCTCAACAAAGGCTACCTCTACGCAAGGGCTGAACACCTTAAATTCACTTCATTCAACACATACTGTTGAACACCCAGCACCTGTGGGATCGGTGCGGGGCCCAGCTGGAAGCACTAATGGGTAAAACAAAAGCTTTAGGGATATCTGAGGCTGTATCAGTCAGGGTTTAATCAGAGAAACAGAACCAGCAGGAGGTGTTTTTGCACGGGCATGTGTGCATGTGCATAAGTATGTGCATGTGTGTGTTTGTGTGTGTGTATAAAATACATTAAGAGATTTATTGCAAGAAATTGGCTTATGCCAGGTGGAGGCTGGCTAAGCAAGTTTGAAACCCATAGGGCAAGTCCTCAGGAAGGGCAGGTTGGAACTTGCTGCTGGTTCACAGGTGGAATTTCTTCTCCCAGGGAAGCCTCAGTCCTGTTTTTAAGGCTTTTCAATTTATAGACTCAGGCCCACCCAGATTATGCTGTATAATCTCCCTTGCTTAAAGTCAACTGATTATGGACTTTAATTACATACAAAACATCTGCACAGCAACAGCTCAATTAAACAATATTTGTGTTTGATTAAATAACTAGGGAGTATAGCCTAGTCAAGCTGACGCAGCAAAATGATCACACTCCACCCTCTGTCTACTTGGCACTTGTGCTCAGCTCCTCAAACCATGCTTCATTTCCACATAAATCCAATAACAAAGTCGTACTTCCACTGACATGATACAACTATCCTACGTACATCTGAAAACACACTAACCCGTTCCCCAGAAGAAGATGTGAAGTCCTTGGGTGATGCTCACACTTCTCCTGTACCTTATGAGACATAGAGTTATTATTAATACACCTTATGTTAGATGATAAGGAGATAAGAAAAACATATTTGGTTAATATATATACACAAACATATTCATAACAAAATAAGGAAGAAATACTCATAGCTATCATGGGTTGTTTCTGCAATGGTCATGTGGTTGTACCTGGTCTTTATAGCTATCTTCTTCCACTACCCATTCCACATTTCTTTTGCTCTCGGCAAGGACCTCAGCTGGTTGTGGTTCTTTGCCTGGTGAGTTGACTCAAACCTGCATTCCTGAAGAACTTGGTCCATTAGCTGTCCTGAACTGGGTTGTTGTAGTTTTTGATTACCGCACAGGACATGGGAATGCTAGTATGCCCTAAGGGACCTCCTCTATTTCAGAAAAACTCTTCCTTACCTCCATTATATAGTAGCAGCAATTTTCCCTTGGTAATCAGAATCAATCACTCCAGCTCATACAGCAACCCTCTTCCTTGCCTGTTGATTGAGAGGCATGAGGAACCCAAAGGAGCCATGTGAGAGTCTCAACAACTAGTTCAGGTGAATCATTGTTGTGCCTCCTAGTGGAAGCATTCCACCTATTGGAACTAAGAACTCTAGACAAGCAGAACCTAAGGTCAAGGGAACAGAAAGAAAAATTTTCCTACTGGATCACTAGAGGTAAAAGAAAATGGAGTCACTCCCATTTCCACCCACTGATTCCTGGACCAATAAGCCTGGCTATGAGAGAAACAGCACCATATATTGGATACTGACTTAGGACATACACTGCATCCGAGAGGACATTCATTGTCCCAGCCCCACCAAGTATTGCTACCTCACTGGCACTGTAACTGAGTCTTCTAAAGGCTGTCCCACCACTATATCAAGCCAGCTGCTACAGGATGATGGGGAACATGGCAAGACTAGTGAATTCCATGAGCATGGGCTTATCAAGTTCCTTGATCAGAAGTGATGCCATGTGACCTACCATTATAGTAGATGAGATAGTATGTAACCGCACGGATGATAGTTTTGACAGAAGCATTGCATGCAGAGGAGGCAAAGCTGTATCCAGAATATCTGTTCTAGTAAGAACAAAGTGCTGCTCCTTCCATGATGGAAGCAGTCCAATTTAATGAACTTGTACCAGGTAGCTAGATGATTACCCCAGGGAACGATGTCATACTGGGGGACTCAGTGTTGGTTTCTGGCCCTGGTGAGTGGAAGTCAATAATGCTGCTGAGCTCATCCACATCCTCCATCCCTGACACCATGGCCATTTTGTTCATGAGCCCACTGGGCAATGACAGGGATGTGGCTGGGAAAGAGGCTGACAGGTATCCATAGAATGGGTCATCCTATCCCTTGACTATTAAAATCCCTCTCAGGTCACTTTTTGGAGAGCATCTACATGAGACACAAATATCTTTTTTTAAAACTTTTTATTTTATATTGGAGTATAGTTGATTAACAATGTTGTGCTAGTTTCAGGTGTAAGTGATATCATACGATATTTCTCCTTCTCTGTCTGCTTACTTCACTCAGTATGACAATCTCTAGATTCACCCATGTTGCTGCAAATGGCATTATTTCATTCTTTTTAATGGCTGAGTAATATTCCATTGTATATATGTACCACATCTTCTTTATCCATTCCTCTGTCGATGAATATTTAGGTTGCTTCCATGTCTTGGCTACTGTAACAGTGCTGCAATGAACACTGGGGTGCATGTATCCTTTCAGACCATGTTTTTCTCTGGATATATGCCCAGGAGTGGGATTGCAGGATCATATGGTAATTCTATTTTTAGTTTTTTAAGGAACCTCCATACTGTTCTCCATAGTGGCTGTATCAATTTACATTCCCACCAACAGTGCAAGAGGGTTCCCTTTTCTCCACAACCTCTCCAGCATTTATTGTTTGTGGATTTTTTGATGATGGCCATTTGGACCGATGTGAGGTGATATCTCATTGTAGTTTTGATTTACATTTCTCTAACAATTACTGATGTTGAACATCTTTTCATGTCTTCTTTGGAGAAATGTCTATTTAGGTCTTCTGCCGATTTTTTGACTGGGTTGTTTGTTTTGATATTAAGCCGCATGAGCTGTTTGTAAATTTTGGAGACTAATCCCTTGTCGGTCACATCATTTGCAAATATTTTTTCTCCCAATCTGTGGGCTGTCTTATCATTTTGTTTATGGTTTCCTTTGCTGTGCAAAAGCTCTGAGTTTAATTAGGTCCCATTTGTTTATTTTTGTTTTTATTTCCATTACTCTGGGAGATGGACAGAAAAAGATATTGCTGAGATTTATGTCAGAGAGTGTTCTGCCTATGTTTTCACCTAAGAGTTTTATAGTGTCCGGTCTCACATTTAGGTCTTTAATCCATTGTGAGCTTATTTTTGTGTATGGTGTTAAAGAATGTTCTAATTTCATTTTTTTAACACATAGCTGTCTGGTTTTCCCAGCACCATTTATTGAAGAGACTGTCTTTCCACCATTGTATAGTCTTGCCTTGAGACACAAATATCTTAGAATCCTTTGCCCAATCAGGGAGGTCTATCAACATACTTCTTGCCCAGATCTCTCTGTCACCAATTTTCCAATCATATTCCTTCCAAGTCCCTGACCATCCTGCCGAACCACTGGCCACAGCCTATGGATTGTTATAGACTTATACCTTTGGCCATTTCTCCTCACAAAAAAACAAACAATCACATGTGCTGACTGACATTCTACCCACTGGAAGGATTTCCCTTCCCCACTGTCCTTCAGGGCTGCCCTAGGGTGGGGCTAGAGCATTAAAACTTTCAAGTGGTACCTGAATATCATGCAAAACCATCAATAACGAGCCCCAATTTTTCTCTTCCTCAGTCAACTGGTCATAGGGAACTCCCCATGAGGCCATAGGTGCAAGCTGGGAGAGACAAGGCAGTGAGCAGGAGTGGGGACCATGGGCATTTGGGCCACTTCTTCATATGATTTACTTGTGCCTTCAGGGCCTGCTTGAACCTGATTTAGTATATAGCACTTCCTTTTGATGATGGAGTGCTGCCATGCATGCCCAGCTTTATGGCTTAGTGGGTCAGACAACACCCAGGTCATAAAGGGCAACTCAGGTCACATGGTAACTTGGTGGGCCATGGTTAAGCATTGAGTCTCTGCTAACACCCATGGGCAAGCCAAAAGCTGTTTCTCAAAAGGACAGAGTTATCTACAGAGGATGGTAGGGTTTTGCTCCAAAATCCTGAGGGTGTGTGCTGTGATTCACCTATAGGGACCACCAAAGGCTCCAAACACCATTCCTATCTGCCACTTAGACTTCAAGCAGCCCTGCATCTACTGGATCATATGGCCCAAAAGGCAGAGAAGCTTGCGCGGCAGCCTGGACCTGCTGCAGAACCTTCTCTTGTTCTAGGCCCTACTCAAATGAACAGCTTTCAGGTCCCTTGGTAAATGGACCCGAGACCCAGGTGAGGAATATGTTGCCTCCAGCATCCAAAGAAGCCAACTGGGTGCTGGACCTCTTGCTGGTGGTGGGAGGGGCCAGATGCAACAACTTATCCGTCGCCTTAAAAGGGATATCATGACATGCCCCAGGCCACTGACCTCTAGAAATTGTATTAATATGAAAATCCCCTGAATTTCAGTGGGATTTATTTCCCATCCTCTGGGCATGAAAAGGCTTTACCTGTATGTCTAGAGTAATTGGTGTCTTCTGCTTACCATGTCCAATCATCATGTTTGCAAGGTTGTAGCCTCTGTGATATTATTATGCGTCACTTATTTCTTTAAGAAAAAAAAACAAGTTTTAAAAGATTCAGTGGTCTCAGTTTGCTATTCTTTCAATATTGAACTGTTAACAGTTCAAGTTCAAAATCTTTATGTCTTTACATTGGTACCTTCA
The DNA here is from genome assembly GCF_964165515.1 of Mesoplodon bidens. Lineage (NCBI taxonomy): Eukaryota > Metazoa > Chordata > Mammalia > Artiodactyla > Ziphiidae > Mesoplodon > Mesoplodon bidens. Next base: position 136,211,793 of record NC_138176.1, read on the forward strand.
TTAAAGTGAGAGCAGGGTGGTACTCATAAACCAGAAAAGGGCCCTAAAGAATGTAATGCTTACTGAGTATTGATGAGTGGAGGATATTTAGTAACTCGTGTGACTATAATGGGTTTAACTGGAAATGAGCTAAGTGGTTAGGCAGCTGAAAATTCTGAGAAAAAAATGTAGTCATTATTGATAATAGAGATTCAATTAAGGTTAATTAATTAGTTACAGATTTCAGAATGATTTGACTAATAATTTTTTTTTAATTTATTTATTTGGTTGCTTGGGGTCTTTAGTTGTGGCATGCGGGATTTTCATTGCGACATGTAGGATCTTTAGTTGCAGCATGCGGGATCAAGTTCCCTGACCAGGGATCAAACCCGGGCCCCCTGCATCAGGAGCGTGGAGTCTTAACCGCTGGACCACGAGGGAAGGCCCTGACTAATAATTTTTTAAACTTAAGGGCAGGTGCAGTTTTAATCCCCACAGGATAAAAGGTGACTTGAGGGTCAAATTCTCAAACCTTGCCTGAGTATGTAAAATTCTTAGGGATGTAAGACAGAAGCCACTAGGTTCTACTATGTGAGCATCAATTCTTTTTTTTTTTTTTTTTTGCGGTAGGCGGGCCTCTCACTGTTGTGGCCTCTCCCCTTGCAGAGCACAGGCTCCGGACGCGCAGGCTCAGCAGCCATGGCTCACGGGCCTAGCCGCTCTGCGGCATGTGGGATCTTCCCAGACCGGGGCACGAACCCGTGTCCCCTGCATCGGCAGGCGGACTCTCAACCACTGCGCCACCAGGGAAGCCCTATCATCAATTCTTGATAAATTTAGCAGGCATTCTCAATGGTACTAGTGGGAAATGAACCAAGGTCAAAGTGACATTCATGGGTCTTGGAGCCACTGGGCTAAGTGCTTGTTGCTTACTGAGTCGATGACCTGTGAAATACAGACCCAAGTGGAAGCAGAATGAAACCGCTAGTGTTCAAATGGTCTAGGAAAGGAATACAACCTCACCTGGTCCTCTGTGCCTACCTATGGGTAGAGCTACTCTGATATCATTTCTGAAAACAGAAAAAAATACTGTTTTAAAAGATTTTCAGATGAAATTATATAGTCTGTCTCAGTACTCCAGGTTGGGTCAGACAGTCCGGTCAGGCTATTCTTCTTTGATCTGAACGCCATTCTTTTGCACTAATACCAAGTTTCTTTCTTTTGGCTCCTTACTCAGTTCTCACTGGAGAGCACTCTGTGGGGATGAGGCAGTCCCTTGAGAATCACTGCCCTCCCACCAGGTTTCTCATGCCCAGACTAAATCTTGGACAATAGCTCAGACAGGTAATAGATTCATTCTGGCAATGTCTTATTCTGGAGAGACAAAAAAGACACAACCAATACCTGTTTTGTAGAACCTTTCCATTAATTCGTGCACCAGATACTGGCAGAATAAATGACAACCTAATTCTGAGATTCCAAGGGTCAGTGATTTAAATTAACACCCGTATCTTGGATGTGTTACCTCTTTGACTAGTAACCACTGGGTTCGTGTGATGTGGAATCAGGGGGAAAAACCCAAAGCTGTCCTTTGCCTTTTATGTTTGGGAATCATTTTTGTGAGGAAATCTAGGTTCTGTGGTGACAAGTGTCTTAGAAATGCAAATATTTGCCAAACAACTCACTGTCCAAAGCCTTCAGGGAGAGTCACAGGAGCTCTACAACAAACATCAAGAAACCTCACAAAGGTCACTCCTGAACCACAAACATTATGGCTTTAATGTTATTACCTAAATGCAGCCCTCTGGGCAAATATTTCTGCTTTTTGTGTTGTCTGTTTAGCATCACCAAGTCCAACAGTGGCTAAAACTGTGATTTTTTTGTGTGTACTATTTCTCAACAATAAAGAGACATGCTCTTCATCTCAACAGGTCATGAGAATGTGGGGAAACAAGCCCCAGAATCTTGAAGATCTGGGTTTAGTCACCGCTACCATTTTCTTGCTTCTTGGGACCTCAGTTTCCACATCTGTAAAATAAAGAGACTAAACTATATACTATCTAAAGTCCCTCCCTGTTCTAAAATTCTATGAACCATTTCTTTAAAAAGTTAGGGAAGTTTAGAATGTATTCTGGCTCATAAAACCTGTAACTCTTTTCATAAATTATCTGTTAATTATATTCATTATATTTTCTCCATTCCTGGTTTGTCTCCTAATTACATGTGTTTTGTTACATCATGCTTATTTTGCAACATTAAGGACCTTCAGGGTTTGGAAGAGGCAATATCATAGTCTGTAAGTTGGCAAAGAGAGCCAAGTCATTCCATTTCTTTGTGTCAGAATCCAGGTTCCCAGTCCTAGGAATGACAGTGCTGATAGAGAAGGAATAGTGCCACAATCCTAGAACCCGAATCCCCAAACCTCATCACCCAACTGCCTTCCTGGGTCGGACTCAGTGAGGTTTTCTAAGAAAAATGACTACTATGAGCCTCAACTCTGGGCAAAACATGTGGACCTGCCTTGAGACACACTTCTAAGATATCAGGGATTACATTAGCCAATCAGGGTTCTTTTTAAGTTCTGAAGGGCAAAGTCAGATGGGTCCCAAACAATCTCAGATTTATGGGTCAATGATACAAATGGAGACAGCTTTAGTCAATGACCAATTCTGCCCCAGTATATTCAGATTTTGCCAGCCTTGCATTTGCCTGTTTTTCTCAATTGTATATTAAGGAATGTACACCCTATCTGGATTCTCACTCTACCTAATAATCCCACAACTTTATGCCCTACCAAACTCAGTCCATCTATGGAGAAGCAATGTTATTCTGTCTAGCACAGGTCAGCGCTACCTCTGCAAGAGCCCTGTTTCCATGGTGATCAGTGCAGATCTGGGATGATGACTAATCAACAAATATTGACTGCAGTCTGCCTGGGTACAGGGCACTGAGCTGGCATTGGCATAACACAGGAATTCTTGAGTTCCTCACACCAGCTAATACTCAAAATTTAGGAGGAGAATAATTTGTTTTTCAAAAGTCACAAAGTTTTCAAGATTCTGGCCTCCTATGAGAAAAAGTTGGAGTCTGGCCAAGGGAAAACCCCCTAATAGCAGTTGATAGGGTTTTCTCTATCCAACGATCCAAAGGTTTTAGTGGTAGTGGTGACGGCGGTATGTGTGTGTACTGGGCGTTGAGCTGAAAAGAAGATGTAAAGTCTTCCCTCGAGGGCTTGTAAAGCCAGGAAGGTTTGGTCTAAGGGGAATCCTAAGGCCAGTGTCCTTCAAATAGTGGGTGACAGCCCATTTAGCAGACCCATTTAGTAGATCAATTTAGTGGGATTTAGAATGCTTTAAAACTCAGTAGAAAAGAAAAGAAGAGAGTGGAGTAGAATACAAAACAGGGTGAGTACAATTTCATGAAACTTACGTTTCTACTTTATATATGTGTGTTTATGTCTATGGGTATTTATGACTTTATACACACATATGTTCTGATATAAGATATATTTCTTGCTCTAGATCAAGTCATAAATACTTGAGAAATGCTAATAAAAAAATTAACACACTTCCCAGTAAGCTAGGCATGCATTTCGATGCAAGAGTCAACAACTATTTATCGACACAAGCCATTGCATGTGGCAGGCACTCTGGCTAAATGAGAGAAGGTAATGTATGCAAAAACAAGCTAAGAGCTGCCAAAGTGATTAAATAAGCTCCCTAACACTGCCAAAGTCAGAGCTGACGTTCATACTGCTGAAATCTCTCCTCTGGCTTTGATCATTCTGCTTCTCAAGCAGCAAAACTCTATCTCAGAGTTGACCAAAATCTTCCACTTCTTAATTTAAAAAGGAAGAAAGCTTTATTAAACTTGAGTCTTTATGACTGTTGAGCTTGGTTTTGGAGCATAACTTTAAAACTCCTAATTTGGGGCCTAACTTTAAAAAAGGTATTATGCTTTACCTTTTGTATATGCTTTACCTTCAATATAAAATTCCTTCAATAAAAAATTTCACGCAGGAAATCAACTCTGCTTGCACCACATTCATTGCTGCCAATTCACATCACTTTATTTTTCAAGTGCCTTTCACAGAACAATTTCAAGGGGTTGGGAGTGACGGTTAAGTCACTACTTGCTTTCCACGTCGGACTAGAGAAGCTAAGTTAGCTGAACAAGGTCAGATGCCAAGTGAGTGAAGAAAACAGGTCCCCAGACTCTGAGCCTGATCTCCAGCCACCTAGCCAGCCAGGCACTCAGATCAGAAGACAGCCTATTGAGGAATACTCTATTCCTCTCCATCACTTTCGTGAGGATTCCCTTCCTAGACCAATATCTATCCTTTCCTAGACCCAAATGAAGCGCCAGGGTATTAGGCAAAAGACTGAAGAAGGTCCTTCTGGAGCTGTTAAACAGAAGTGATGTATTAGGCTACAAATCATGTGGGAAATTTCAGAACTTGTTGCTCAGCCCCCCAACCACGTAGGATGAAGATATGAATGGATTCAAGGAATCTTTAGATATACTCATGAATGATAAATTCCCAGCAGTTACAGGGGACACTTAAAAGATATTTCAAAATATGTTTGTAATGAAATGAAATGGCTAGCAGAGGGGGTAGATGCTATTTTTTTCCCATAAAGAATGAGACTAGTAAACTTTGTTAAACTTTGGCTATGTGCCAGGCTTAAAGTTTTACATGTAATATCACACAACCACTCTGTAAATTATTATTTTTCACATTTTATAAGTGAGGAAACTGAGGCTCAGAGAGGTGAAACGATTTGTCCAGTGCTACATGGCTAATAAGTGGCAGTGCTGAGATTCAAACCAAGCCTGTCTGATTCCAAATACCATGATCTTAACCATTTTGCTGCATTCCCAACGTGTGTCTTGGTGACACTACTTGACTGAGTGCTCACTCTACATGAGGCAGATGAGCTCCAGGGTCAGATACTGGGTTTGAGTCTCAATTCACTTACTAGCTATGAGACTCTGGGCAAGTTCCATAGTCTCCTAAATTTCTGTTCTATTGTCTGTAAAATACGAATAATAATACAAAGCTGACTGACTTCTAAGGATTAAATTAAATACTGCATATAAAGTATTTAGCAGAACGTCAGCATGTAGTAAGTACTCAGAAAACATTAGCAATTATAGTGCTAGTTAGTATTAAGAGATTCACTGAATTGATGAATGGGTATGTCTTGACCTTTATGTGGCATTTCTTAGTTATTACTAAAAAGAGAAAAGATGAGGAGAAGGAGAAAGGAGAGGAGAAGAGTGGGAAATAGGGGAGCCAAATGGGAGAAAGAAGAAAATAAAGAGGAAAAAAGAATGTTAAGAAGTACTTAATGAGAAAAAAAGTTAAAGAGCTTTAGATACTTTTCAGAGTAATTCAGATTTACTCAGAAAATGTAAATAAGGTTTCTTGATCCTGTTTCACCCCAATCCCAGAACACATTAAATCTCACTGGCACGTGGTAGTATTATAGATAGTGAAAGTAATGTTAACCCTCTTTCAAGGTGCCTACGATTCTAGACAAACATATAAACAAGTAATGTTTGTAACATACAGATATACAGGCAATAATAGACATATATACGGTTTACAATTAAAGTTCAAATAACCATGAGGTGAGGCATTCTCTTGTTTCCTAGGAGGGCTAGAAACCAACCTATATCCTAATAATAGCACTAACTCTGCAGGTCGTTGCCAGGCTCTGGGGTAAAAGGCAAACAGACACATTCCTATAGGAATCCTCCGCCCTCCAACACAATCCAAGAGGACTCTGGAAATGGAGGCTTTAGCAGACTCTGAAAGACAACTATCAAGATAGGGACCTGGTGTGTTTCAGTGAAATATTGTGCCTCTAAATAATGCACTGAGTCTTGATTGCATCTTAATTTTTAAAAATTCATGCTGATGTTTTCTCTCCAAGCAGACTGCTCCATGAGGGCAGTGTTCTCTGCTTCCTTGCACCCACCCCTTATGTGACCCACCTAATTGTGGTGGAAGCAAGGAGGCACTTAATAAATATTTCCTGGCTGAGCTGTACTTCTAGCTCACTGAAACTGAGCAGATTAATTACCAAAGGTTTAAAACACATAGTCTTTCATGCATGAGCAACACCAGGTCCCTCAAATGTGCATTTTTCCTAGTAAGGCGCCAGCTGACTCAGGATGAGTTATTTCGAGAAATATTTTCTAATGACTTGAATGAAGGAAGCTCTCTGAAAACAAATCGCACTGTGCCACCCTCTGTGACGCTCCTGACTTTTCAGTGGGAAACAAATCATGCTCCTGGTCTGTCTGCAAGAGGAGCCTGCATGAGACCGATAAGCTGAGTATTCTCTAATGGGATCCCACATCCCTGCCACTGGGAAGAAATCCCATGTCTGGGGCTGCTGGGATGTTTTATTCATTTACTTATTTATTTGGGGAAGGGGGTACCATATAGAATTATCCTCAGCCTCATGGAATCCACTCTCGCATATTATTTATCTTGATAAAATACTGTGGGATGCTGAAAGCAGGAAGCAACACATGCAAAATCCCCTTCCAAATTTCACGACAGAACTCTCTGGTGAGTGTTCCTCTCCCAGTTATTGACTGGAAGGTCCCCAACTATGGGAAGAGAGGAAAGGAGTTGAGATCCCTCATGTAACTCTGAAAACCAAAATGGGCTTTTCTTTGGATGCCGGAGTCACCACGAGTCACCACCAGCTGCCACTCAACGACTGCCAGATCACACAGCTGGAAAAGTGGCTGATACATTATCACTCATTCACAACACGGAAATAAAGCCAGGTGAGAAAAGACCATGAGGAGAACAGTGCTTCATTGTACTGGATGGATCTAGCAAGAGAGACTTAAGAGTTTCAAAAGATACTGACTACATCTGGGCCCCGACTCTCAGCTGATGAGACAGAAACAGAGGAATAGTTTGCAAAAGGGTCTCAAGCCACAGTGGTTTTTAGGCTTTTAGTCTTTCCCACAACCCCCATGACAGGTGATGGTCACAGAGCACCAGAGCTTGGATTATGGGTAACTCCCTGCCTTAGCAATAATGCATCCTTTTCCCTCACATACAACAAAACTTATTAAAATGAAGGTAAGTGGGAATGGTTTGCAGACGGCTAACTCTGAATGCCCTCAGACTTTTTTTGAGAACTTAAGTCCCTGACTAGTAATAACAGAGTGCTTAGGGGATACACCACTATAGAAAGCTGTTGGATGGAGGCCAGAAGCTGGAAGCCATGCTCTGATGTCATTAAGGGTGACACTGGTGCCTATTTTTCCTCCCATTGCCCAATTTCAGACGGCAAGTCCAGGGCCCTTTCTTCACATTCCACGCACTTACCTTCTGGGCTGACTAAAGCCTGAAGTTTCCCAATCAAACAAATGAGACTCTTCCAGCTGGCAAATTACCCCAGTCAGAGATGCTGCAATATGGGGGGATGCATGGCCCAGTAGGGTATGTAGGGTAAAACCTTCCACAGCACGACTCAGGTTAGGTACAGGTACTGTGGAGCTGGCTTTTGACGTGTAAGGAGAAAACGGCCAGCGGAGGACTCAACTCAGGATTCTGTCCCTGACAGTTACTCCAAGAAACACTGTGTGAAACGGCAGAGGTGCCCTCCACGCTACTGTGCCTGCTTTCCTTCCTGACCCTGAAGTTATCTGTACTCCGACTAACTTCACTTACCTTCACCTCCCACATGTGGCCCCAGGTGAAGATAGGTACATAGATATATAGATATAATCTTTTCATTAAAGTAAGGGAGTTGAGAGGGAAGAGATTAGATATTTTAGTTCCATTCAGCATTTCCTAGTTTTAGAGGATAGGAAAATGGTATCTCAAGGAAGTTTCACTTCCCCTATATCTGGCAAAATAAAGATCTTCTGAGCATTACAGACAGGAGATGCGGCCAGGCGCTCAGGCCGGCAGGTCGGGGCTGGATGTCATAGTCTTGAGTAGCCACAGGGCTCTGCCAATGCCTCCTGCCCATCCTCCTCTCCATCATGTCTACCTAGAGCAAATGCCAGACACGGCCTCTGAGCAAAACAGACTGAGGCATCATATGAGAAACACATCATAGTTTATCTTTTGCCTGAATCTTATTTAAAAGAAGAGAGAAAGAAAGGAATTAGATGTATGCTAATATAACAATAACCTTCAGTGCAAATTATCTGCTACCTCCACCAAACATTGGAAGTTTGATTTTTATTTCACTTCAATGCAGGGCAATAGGCGAGTGAATGTTTCAGAGAGATTACAGGTAGCAAGGTATCATTAGGTATTCTGCTCTTGTATCTGACTTCAGGAAACACTCTCCCAGCCAAAGCAATGACTCATCTGCTGCTGCCATTGTTACAACAGGAGCTTGATTTGCTGCAGCAGGGCAAACAATGTAACACTCCTCGGAAGAAAAGCTCTGCTGTAGCATTTCTGAAAGATTAAAGTCAGTGCAGAAAATGGAAAAACACTAACACCCTTTTACATTAAAGAGAGATGACCACAACAGGACTTGAAAGTACCAAAAGCCTTAGTTCAGAAAATCAGCAAACATTTCTACATGTTTGTTTCTCATTGTTGCTGTTTTGTCTTATTTTGTTTTTTGGCATGTAATGAAATATTATATTATAGAAATCAGGCCCAGGGAGATTTGGGGAGAATCTGAGGTTATACTACATGGACATTCTAAAGAAATGATGAAACTGCTAGCAACTATATGCCAATGATAATTGGTAGAGAGTCTTTAAATTTAGATTCATATTCTCATTCACCCAACAATTATTGCCTATCCACTATGAAAAACTCTCTATAGAAAGGACAAAGATATCATCAATATAAGATAGGAAATGATATGCCACATGGGAAGGGGATGGTTATTTCAAGGAGGGAATGATCATTTCTAAGATAAGGAAGGCTTTCTGGTAGAAGAGGGAAAGGAACTGGCCTTGAGGATGAATAAAAACATGGAATGTTCAGAAATCGGGGTGAAGGCTTTATGAGTAATGAGCACAGAGATGAAGGTGAGAAAGTGTAGGGAGTCAGGGAGCAGTGAATAGTTCAGATTGCCGGAGGCAGAGGAGACTTAGAGAGGAGAGCTACCAGATTGGGAGGCCAGATCCATGGAAGGTCATGACACAGACTAGACACACAGATACATGGAGAGTGGGTTCAGCCTTCCTGAGCTGTAAGCAGGAGTGAAATAAAAACTTTAACAGGACAGCTACAGGGCTGGGACAGCCCACTTCTGGGCCTGATATTAACTCTTTAGTTCCTGTAAAGGATTGAATGGGTTAGGATAGGAAGCGTTAGGACAGCTAGGGTATGGGGAGGGGTGGCGCTGGGGGGCTTGGAAGAGGTTACCATTTACCAACAAGTACAGAGTATTTCATAATTTTAGCAACTGATACAACCAGACCAATGTATGCCAGCTGAATTTCAGTTCTAAGGTAAGACAGATAGATAGATAAAGAGAGAGACAAATAAATAAATAAATACATGCCAAAAGCTAACTAAAGCTTCTGTTTTTCAGATCTGTGGACTGGATCTCTACTTGGATATCCCATAGATACCTCAAACTCAGTAAGTCTAAAACTAAACCCATCATAGTCTTTCCTAAGCAGGTAACATCTTATGATCACTTCAGGAAACAGCATCATAAACTACTCAGGCACTCATGTCATGATCTGGGAATCATTATCAGGCCTATAACATCATTGCCAGCATATGAACCCACTTCCTAGTTTGGGGGAACCATCATTGTGTGAATTTTGATGGAAGCCAGGTCTACTCTCTCTTTCACACTCTATGTCTGTCTTCAGAACCTTCTAAAGTTTCCAGAACATATCAATTATAAGGTGGTCCTGAATCTCAGGCATTCTCACATTTTTCCAGTAAGACCATCTTCCTATTCCCTGACTTCGATCACCTTACATACATAATATTTTAGGGATATAGTTGAAATACAGTGAAACATGTTCTTAAAATATTATATTAATTTAATTATGCCTATGTTAAATTAAGTAATATATTAATCTGGAAATACTCTATTATTCAACTATGACATTTTATAAATCAATAATAAACAAACTATTTTTGATAATTTCTTTAATAATCCTTCTCACTATTTCTCTTCCCACTCTTTCTGAAACTTATATTAATAATATGTTGGACTTACTGGAATATTCTCCAGTTTTCTCACTTTTTCTCACCATTGCCCATCCTTTTTTTTTTTTTAACTTTCTGGGAAATTTCTGCAATTTCATCTTCCAAACTTTTTACTGAACTATCTACTTTGTAAATGATTAATTTCCGAGAGTTCCTTCTTATCCTCTGAATGAATAGCATCCTACTCTTTTTTCTCATAGGCACTGTCTTTCTCTTATCTCTTTGAGGATTTAACTATGTTTTCTTTGAAGTTTTCTTCTGCTCCCTGCGTTGCTTCTGATGCCTTTGAGTTCCTTTTTCCTGTTTCTTCACTCTGGTCTCTGCCTTTCATGCTGGATGCTTTAATCAAATGTCTAGTGATTCTTAGCTGTCTATTCATATTTCATAATGAAGCATGAAAAAGCTGTTTTGAAGCTAGCATATGATATGAACTGGTAGGCTTCACTATAAAGTATTTGAGCAAAAAGCCAGGTTGATTTTTTTTTTCAATACATAGTATATAGGTTACAGGCTAAGTTGCTACAACAAAGAGGTCCCCAAATACAGTGGCTCGTACACATTAGGAGTTCACTTCTTTCTCTTTTAACATTCCATAGCCGATGGTTGGTGCTGGACAGGCTGCTGCTGGTCTATTCTTTCTATTTTGCTGTTCCACTGTCCCCACTCTGTCCCCCAGAGTCTTGCCCTTGTCCACATAGCTGAGGCTGTCTCACCAGCAACACATCCACATCCCACCCTTGAAGGGAGCAAGAGAAAGGGGAGGACAAGCAAGTTTAAGAGAGTGAAGCAGAAGCTGCTCACAGGGCTCAGAAGAATTTAGTCAGTGGTTGCACCTCGCTGCAAGGGAGCCTGGGAAATGTAGTCCCCGCCTAGGCAGCACTGTTCCTTACCAAAACTCAGAGGTATTCTGCTGGGAAAAAGGATAAAAGGGAGAATAGATACCGGGGGGCTTTAGAGTCTTTTACAAATCAGGGACTCCCAAATGTCAGGATCCCCAGGTATTTCTTCTAGAGGTGGATCGTCCAACCTCTTCCCTGTCATATCCAGGCTGCTGGCATTCACTGTCAAGTGTACAAACTAAGGTTCCTTACTCCTATCTCCTCTGTGCCTGATATCTGAGTCCAGAGGTCCTCTGGTTTACTTCTTCCAGAGGATAAACTGCTGATTTTATGTGAGGGTGGAGGGGGAGGAGGCCTGGTTTCCTGTCCACTGGGAATGGGGGTGGGGAACTGGGGTACAATGTCTCCTTGGACACACTTTCTTCTAAAACTCCTATTCTCAGCCTCCCACCCCTCCCATTTCCTGTGGTCCCAGACACCTTTATTTCTGAGCTTTTCAGGAGTTCTCTTTAAACATCTTTATTGGAGTATAATTGCTTTACAATGGTGTGTTAGTTTCTGCTTTATAACAAAGTGAATCAGCTATACATATACATATATCCCCATATCCCCTCCCTCTTGCGTCTCCCTCCTTCAGGGGTTCTTTGGATGCCTGAAAATGAGGGAACCTAAGTTTGACCTTCCTGTTCTCTTACCATTCCTCTGCCACTTTTCAGTCTTCAAAAATTCTAGTTCAAGGTTACATACATCTCCTAGCGTCATCAAAGGTGAAGTCTGGATTTCTGCTTCTTGTTCACTTTATTATTTCAGGGAATTGAAAAAGGAGAAGGAAATGAAAATGGCTTTCCTTTACTATCTTGAAACTGGAAATATTTTTTTCCTCTGTACATGATGTTATCACTGGAAATTTTATCTCAAGCCACAAATATCCATTTGCTTAAAATAAGAACAGTTTTATTTTTCCGTTCATCCTGTGGGTGTATACTCATGATCTCCACAAAGTAACCACTAACTGTATTTCATTTTAAAGTGATCTTTAAAAGGCTTATTTGCAATGATATCCAAGATGTGCAGTTGTGAAGTCATTCCCCACCCCTGCCTCCAAATACTTATTAAATCTATATTGAATTTCTTTGCTTCCTTTGTCAAATGACCTCTATAAGCATGCAAACCAGCAGTGACATAGGTAGTTCGGGGCTATTGTGTCTTTCCTAAACAATTCTTTGTGGTTCAAAATAAAGTAATTGCGAGAGTGTCTTTTACAGACCTGAATATAAGGCAACTCTCTTTATCCTGAAAGACAATTTTTGGGAACAAAACTTTATATAAAAACTTTATAATCTGGCATGAAAGAACTGGACTTTTACTTTCCTATTTTTTGCCTATGTTAGATTATGTACACGGTACACAGTCTTCAGCTTCTTTCTCTGGCTAACTCGTACTCATCCTTCAAGACTCATTTCAGGTGTCAGCTCCTACAGAAAGCCTTCCTTGACTGTCTCCCAGATCTCTTCCAAAGGTGCTGCTCCTCTGTTTCCATATCACTCAGTGCTCCCCTAAATTGCATTTACTGTATTGTAATTCCTGGTTTGTCATTCTCCTCCACTAAACTGTGAGCTCCTGGAGGACAAGGTCCATGTCTTATTTATCTTCACATCCCCAGCACCTATAAACCATGCCTGGAACATAGCAGTTGCTGGTTATATATTCGCTTATTGAATGAATAAGAGAAGTGCTGGTTTCCAGTTGGAAATAAAAGTCTCTTGATGAAATGAGGGGAAGAGGAGTCAGGAGGGATCATTCCCTTTGGTTACTTCCATTCACTCCTTCCCTCAGTGGCTCAACAAAACTGAGCCAAGCATAGAAACCGTCTTCAGTAAGACTCAATTGAATGAAATTTCAGGAATAGAAATTTACCTCGGAGAATTAAGCCAATGGATTGCTGGTCAGATAAAAAGATGCATAAACATGGGGCTTTGAGTATTTGTTTTAGTCAAGGCCCTTTTGTTGCAATGGACGGAAACCCATCCAGGTTAAAAAGGGGGTGTAGGGCGAGGGAGAGATTGGGACTGCCCTGGCAGTCCAGTGGTTAAGACTCCACGCTTCCACTTCAGGGGGCGCAGGTTTGATCCCTAGTCAGGGAGTTAAGATCCCACACATGGGATCCTGTGCAGTGTGGCCAAAAAATAAAAAATTTAAAAAAGGGGAATTAATGGACTCAGAAAACACAAAAGCCCTATAATGTGCAGCCATATTGGAGAGAAGAGCCACAGAGGGTAGGAAAATTTCGTGAGCACTGGGTTATAGTCTGCCCTTTTCTATATGTCAACCAGATATGTGGAAGAAAACGGCATCTGCTCTAGCATGGACTCTGACTCCTAGGCTGAACAGCGGACTGCAAGGTTGGAGCTCCTCTACTGCTTTCATCCACTGCAGCTGCCATGATGTGACCCATCCATCCATCAGGCAGACAGTGTGGCGGGACGTCTCCCAAGCCATGGGCGATGTGACTACGGACTTAATCACAGCTGCGTTAATGCAACCCTTGGGGGGTGGGGGGACATAAGTTTCTGAGATGTAGAGGAATGGGCTGGAGGAGCAGCAAATACAACCTACGAAACTTCTTTTTAATGGTCAGCCATGCAGCTGGCTAAATGCAAGAGCAACTCTGTGGCTGAGCCCAGCCACCCAGTCCCTGGCTTAAAGTCATGGTTGGTCTCCCAGGACCAAGCAAGCAAGGAAAGAAGCAAACAGAGCAAAACGTGAACCACATATACTCAGCAAGACGGTGTTGATGATATTTGTGTAGTTTACCTATCCCTCCAGGGACTGTCTCTTGGGGGTGCCCCACTCCCCTACCCCAGTCTGTGTTAGGTGCTCCCTCCCTAGCCACCGAGTGCTTTGTTAGATCTTTAGCGTATCTCTCTCAGGATATTTATCATCTGCATCCTTGTCAATCTTCCCCACTTCTTGAGGTTGGGAATGATAGCATATACCTTTTGGTAGGAAGAAGGGTATACTTTTAATAAGTGAATATTATGCCATATAGCTCTGTATTTCTTGGAGCCTAGTATAGACCTGGGTCATGTTAGATGAATGAACAGTAAAAAAAAAAAAATCAAGAATGAAATGAAAACATCTGGAATGTAACTGTTTTTTAAAAAGTTCTATAGGATTAATAGTTTCTCATGACTTTCATCTGATTTCACACATTAATACCAGCAGAGCAGATGTCCATCTGTCCTTTAAAAAGTGTCTTCCAGAAGTCTGTAAGTTTTGAGGTAATTATAAGACAAAACTTTATTATGGTCTGGTGTCCTTAACACAGAGGAGACTGGGGCAGGGAGCGGGGGTGGGGTCCACGACATCCTCAAGCAGAGGGCTAATCAACTCTGATGGTGGCTGATTTTGTTTTCACAATGGTTGATTTAACCTGACAATAACCATCCTATTTCTAGATTTAGACACTTTTTTCCCGGGTGCAAAGATGACCTGAATTTGCTCCAGGTTCAGTTCTGCTTAAATGCATTTAGATGGCATGTAGGCCACTGCTCATTTCAGCTGAACTTCGGGGAAAGGGAAGTTTTGATGGTTCTCTTTATTATTCTATGATGTCGATGTTTTACATTAAAGGTCAATTTCCACATCTGTTAATTGAACATGATGACATCCTTCTCCCAAAGCTACGGTGAGGGATAAATGAGACGACATCAGTTCACCACAGTACCTGGGACATGGCAGGATTTTGGTATATGTTTGCGGATCTGAATCCGTTTAATTAAATAAGGATTCTAGTCCAAAGATGTTTTATTTTTTTCCTCATGGAAGGCAACTTTCTTACAAAGAATTTCTTTCTTAGGGCGCTGCCACAGAGAAAATAGAACGTTTTGATAAAACAGTGGGGAATAAAAAGTCTGAAAAACAGAGGATCTGGAAGTTGTTCCCATTTCCCTCTAAGCTGCTCCACGCCACTCAATTCTCTTCTGTTGAGAAACCCGAGGCCTTCACTGTGCTATTTCTCCTCTGCTTCAGGAAGTGAGGAAAAGCCAAAGAGAAGTCAGAGAGCATGTCAGACGGCGTCTTTCCCTCCCTTGCCTGCTGGAGCATCAACTCAGAAAACCACAGTTCACTCCGGACAGCCTTGGCACCACAGGGCCACACTGAAGTCGCTCTGACATGTTAGGGACAGATTTAGAAGAGGACACCGTCAATAAGGGCAAAGCACTTCAGGGCCCTGGGATACAGGATGAATCAGACAGTACTGAAGTGTGAAGCAGAATGGCAGTAACCCCTATCTTAACATATTTGTCACATGTTTGCCTATCTACCTTCAGCACCCTTGTCCAAGACACTCTCATTTTTGCTTACCGACCCCAGCCCTTTCATAGTAGCCAAAGGATCTTTTAACAAGTAGGTCAGATAAGGGCCAGCAACTTTATTGCTGGCTCACCTGCTCTGGCCTTGCCTGCCTCTCCAGCTTCATCTTTGCTCACTCCCCTCGGGGAACATGGATATCCTTTCAGTTCCCCCTTTCTTTGGGTCTTTGCCTCCTCAGGGAAAACCCTTCCCCTAACTCTCGCTGCCTCGGTATCTCCTACTCTTCTTTCAGGTTTCAGCTGAAGTGTCACTCCCTCAATAGCGTTTCAATAGACCCCCTACTTGGTGTTTCATGCACCCTGCACTTTTCCTTCACGACATTCATGGCAACTTATAATTTCATATTTGTTTTTGTGACTCTTTGTTTCTTGTCCATTGCTACTGGCAGAGGAAAAGCTCCTGAGGGCAGAGAGTCAGTTTTACAAACCACTGTGTATCCAGGACCCAACACAGTGCTTGACTCATCGTTGAGTAAGTGGAAGCAAAAAGGCGTCTGTTAACCACATATTCTTTTGTTGGGGATGTATTCTGGAGTAGTACTGAAACCTTTTCTAAGAGATATTATATAGTTAGGATCCTCTTTATAGAGACAGGGCTCCTTTTCACAAAATTTCTACCAAGACATTATCCTCAACCCATCACAGTTCCATATAGTGGCTTATTTTCCATCACAGCCACACCCATCCAGTGTTTAGTATCAGTTCAAAGTGCTGAATTACCTGACATAAGCTTTCCATTGAGTTCATGGAACTCTGACCTTGGGGCTCTTTGTGACTCAGTTTCCCTATCAGTAAAAGGAGGGGGTTTGAAGAAACTGCCCTCTGGGACTTGAATTTAAAATTAAACTTATAAATAAGATATTATGACTATCTTATTATTTCTGGAAAATGTGAGAACAGGCAGCTCACAAGATAAATGAAAATGGCCAACAGTAACCAAAAAAGTAAATTAAAAAAATGAGGCATCATCTCTGCTGATCAGATTGGCAAAGATGAAAAATACTAATACTCTTGTTTAGCATTTCCTTTTTCAAAAAAATGATTTTCATCACTGTACAATATTTGAAGTGGCTGTTTGGCACTGTGTATAAAAAATCTTAAAAACATATGTAGCAGATTATATTTTCCAAAGATGGCCACACCAATATAGCCCATCGTCCCGTTATGCTTTTCTGACAATGTGGTGCTGATGCCCCTCCGCTGAAAGGTGCCAGTCTATGTGCCCTCTGCAACCTGCATGGCCTGTACAATGGAAATGATGCTGCAGGATTCCAAGGCCAAGTTAGAAAAGGCCATACTGCTTCTACCGGTGCTCTACTGGGACACAAGCCTTTGGAGCCCAAAGCTGCCATGTGAGAAGCCTAGCTACCCTAAAGCTGACATGCTAAAAAGACTACATACAGATGGAGAAAAATGCCCGGGGAGTCCCAGCTGTTCCAGCCCCCAGCTATTGAACTCTTCCCTGCCTAGTACCACACAGGTGAGTAAAAGCCTTCAGAAGATTCCAGCCTCCCTGGCCAATGTCAAAAGGAACAGAAATAGGCCATCCTAACAGAGCCCTGTCCAGACTGCAGATTCATGAGTAAAATAAATACTGTTTGAAGTACTAAGTTTTGGGTAGTTTGTTATATAGCACTAGATAACTAAAACATTATATATACTGCTCGGTTAAAAGATATCTATATTCACATATATATATACACACACACACACAAATATAGAGTTCTGCAGTAGTTTGTTATATATTACTAGATAACTAGAACATTATATAGTATATATAATATATCAGAATATATCACAGTATATATTGCTGCATTTAAAGATATCGATATAGGGCTTCCCTGGTGGCGCAGTGGTTGCGAGTCTGCCTGCCGATGCAGGGGACACGGGTTCGTGCCCCGGTCTGGGAAGATCCCACATGCCGCAGAGCAGCTGGGCCCGTGAGCCATGGCCATTGAGCCTGCGTGTCTGGAGCCTGTGCTCCACAACGGGAGAGGTCACAACAGTGAGAGGCCCATGTACCGCAAAAAAAATAAAAATAAAAAAAAAAAAGGTATCGATATAATTTACACATCTGTATTTATGCATCAGTCTATCTATATACATACAGGTGTATAGATATAGGTATCTTTTAACCTAGCAATTTCAGTTCTAGGAATTTATGCTAAGAAAATACTTAGAAAATATACAAAAATAGCTCCATAGCATCATTTAGAAAACTAAATATTTTGAAGCCATCTAAAATGTTCAGCAATAGGCAAGTGATTAAATATATTACTTTATACTCATATGATCAATTACTAAGCAGTCACCAAAAAAGTGATGATGTGAAGCTGCATTTGCTGACAAGACAGTGAGTCATGAATCAAAAATTATAATTAATCAAATTATTTGTGCCTAAGGTCCATTTTTCTTACCAGTTTTTTTTATAGGACCTTATGTGCAAGTAAATGGACCTTAGGTGTAAAAATCTAGATTAATCATATTCATCAGCGGCTCATGCGTGGCTCTTTTTAAGTTATTTATTCATACAAAGATATTAAAGCATATTTCCCTGCACCCTCACCAGCAACTAACTACCTCTCTCTCTCTCTCTCTCTCTCTCTCTCTCTCTCTCTCTCTCTCTCTGTAATGGGTAGAAAACAGTCTCAGTGCTATGCACTTTTTTATATATCTAAGATATAAACCACTTGTCCTATGTTGCAAATATTTTTCCTGTTTGCTTTTAAACTGTTTTCATGGCATATTTTGTAGCACAAACGTTATAATATGGTCAGATTTTATATGGTCAGATCTATCGATCTTTTCCTTTATAGTTGCTTAGACCTTTGTTTTAAAAGCTAAATACACTGTTAATGATTAGCATTAGCGGGTATGGGAATGGGTGAATAGATTCATCTGGACAGGATTGTCCTTTCTACACTGAGCACCTGAAGTATGACCTTCGGTTAATACTTTGCTGCCACTGTTAAGGAAGACTGTATACTTGTGTGATTATGAGTTCTAGATGAGTGGTTTGTCGATACCTTTGTTCAAAAGAGAGAAATTCCATTCCTCAGTGAACTTAGCTTTACTGACAGGGATGTGAGTTGGTATTTAATGAGTCTATAGCACTACAAAGCATGCTAATCTATTTCTTGTTCCTCCAAGGGAATAAAAATAACCTTCAAAATAAACTTTCCACAGACATCTCATAAAATGCAAGTTTCTAAGTTCTATAATTTTTCACTGTTCCTAAACAGAATCCTTTAGTGGTTTATGCAAATCCAGGCAGCTCTAGCTTAGATGTCTTATCTGCTTTTGATGAAAGCCTTGACTTGACAAATACCCTAAGATTTATTGTTTTATGGCATCTGGTCAGATATGAGTTAGTAAGAGATTTTATAATTCTTCCCCCAATCCCACTGTATCTTTTCAAACACATAATCTTGCATTTTTATCTATCAAATGAAAATAGGGTGAGGCACTTTAATTATTTAAAAATCCACAGTATGAAGACACCTTAAAAGTCAATTTTATCCTAAGTCTACAAATGTCAACGAATTGTTGAAAACATGATCTAAAACACAATAGGACGCTACCCTTGAATAAGATCAGAGGGTGGAGCGAGGGCAGTATGTGCTTAATTCCTTATTAATGCTTTGGAAAAATCAGAAAGCTCCCTTGGCTTTAACAGTACTGCCATGGTAATTTCTAAGTCTGTATTTTCAGCCTTAATCTTCCACCTAAGTTCGAACTGTCCACCAAAACTTTTCCACTTGTTGTGTTATATACAATGATGTCATGCAAAACCAAATCAATCAACATCCCTACCATTTCCCAGCTTCTGTCAATGGCACCACTAGTGCTTGAAATGTTGTAGTCACCTTTGACCCTGCCTTTCCTTCACCCTATCAGACCTGTTGACTTTTAAACCATTTATTCATTCAACAAACATTTATTGCACATCTATTCTTTTTTATTGTAGTAAAATATACATAACATAAAATTTACCATTTTAATCATTTCTAAGTATACAGTTCAGTGGCATTAAGCACATTTACACTGTTGTGCAACTATCACCACCAACCATTTTCAGAACTGTTCCACCACCCCAAACTGAAACTCTGTACCCATTAAATAACTCCCTATTCCCCTAGCCCTAGGCCCTGGCAACCACCATTCTTTCTGTCTTTATGAGTTTGAACACTCTAGGTATGTCATGTAAGTGGAATCATACAGTATTTGTCCTTTTGTGAGTGGCTTCTTTCACTTAACATTGTTTTCAAGGTTCATTCACATTGTAGCATGTGTCAGCATTTCCTTCCTTTTAAAGACTAAATAATATACTACTGTATGTACATCCCACATTTTGTTTATCCATTCATCTGTCAATTGTGAGAAGCCTTCAGTTTTTGCATGTATTTTCCCAACATCGAAGACTGTCCTTTCTCCATGGAATGGACTCGGCACCATGGTTAAAAATCCTTTGACCATATATGCGAGGGTTTACTTCTGGGCTCTCCATCCTTTTTTTTTTTTTTTTTTGGCCATGGCACGTGGCTTGCGGGATCTAGTTCCCTGACCAGTGATTGGACCTGTGTCCCCTGCAATGGAAGCATGGATGCTTAACCACCGGACCGCCAGGAAAATCCCTCCATCCTATTTGATTGCTCTATATGTCTGTCTTTATGCCAGGACCACACTGCTTTGATTACTGTAACTTTGCAGTAAGTTTGGAAATCAGAAAGTATGAGACCTCCAACTTTGTTCTTTTTCAAGATTGTTTTGGCTATTCAGAGTAGTCTCTTGAGATCCCACAGAGCCTGTAGGATGGGTTTTTTTATTTCTTCAAAAAAAGTCATTGGGGTTACACATCTACCACACGTACGGCAGTGTTACTTGTATTTATTCCTTTCTTTCCACTTTCATCAGTCACCTTATGAATATGCTACGATTGCCTCCTTGTTGGTATTCCTCTCACAAACTCTCCACACTATAATACATTCTACAGGCTGCTACAGATAAATAGCCCTAAAACATCATATTTTTATATTATTCATTGGATTAAAGACCTATAGTGCTTCCTAGTGCCCGTTCATACACCTCTTCTTGGCATTTAAGACCCTGCGTCATTTGTCCTTGATCTGCTTATAATCTTTATTTTCTACCACTTCCTGGCACCAAACCTTCACTCTCATCATTCTGTTTTCCTTTCCCCATGCTCTCCTATCATCTGAAATAACCTCACTCCCCCACTCCCCCATTCCACATTTTTATATAACCTCACCCATCCTATACGGCCCATTTCTAGCCCTGTATCCTTTATTAAACCTTTAGTGACAATACTGTCTCACCATGATCACTTCTTTTCTAAGCTTTTTGTCCTACAATTTTCCCTTTTTACAAAAATAATACTTTATTTGTAGCAAACTGAGTTTAAAATTGGTAGAATCACCACACAAAAACTTGTATACAAATGTTCACAGCAGCATTATGCATAATACTTTAAAAGTAGAAACAATCTAAATGTCCAACAATTGATGAATGAATAAACAAAATGTAACAGATTTCCATACAATGCAATATTATTTAGCCATAAAAAGGAATTAAGTACTTATTCATGCTACAATATAGATGAATCTTGAAAACATTATGTTACATGAAAGATGCCAGTAACAAAAGGCCACATATTGTATAATCACAATTATATGACATTCTAGAAAAGACAAAAAGTAGAGGGACAGAAAACAGATCAGTGATTACCAGGGGCTATCAGGAGGGGAGGAAATGCGGAGTGACTGCTAACGGGTATCGGTTTGTTCTTTGGGAGATGAAGATGTTCTAAAATTGATAGTGGTGATCACTGCATGACATTTTGAATGTGCTAAGAAACACTGAATTGTATAGTTTAAAAGAGTGAACTTTATAGTATGTGAATTATATCTCAATAAAACATAAAAATTATGGAATCTACAAATAAGTTACTGGAACTAGTAAATGAGCAGCAAGATTGCAGCATACAAGATCAATATATTAAAAATTGACTGTATTTCTATGTGACAACAATAAGCAATTAGAAATGAAAATTATGAAAATAATACCATTTGTAAAATATAACATACTTAGAATAAATCTGACAAAAGATGTGAAATCTGACAAAAGACTTGTACATGGAAAAAATACAAAACACTGATAAGAGAAATTAAAGATGACCTACATAATTGGTGAGATGTATCATAGCCACGAATTGGAAGACTCAGTATTATTGTCA
Source organism: Mesoplodon bidens (assembly GCF_964165515.1). NCBI lineage: Eukaryota > Metazoa > Chordata > Mammalia > Artiodactyla > Ziphiidae > Mesoplodon > Mesoplodon bidens. Next base: position 136,233,420 of record NC_138176.1, read on the forward strand.
ATTCCTCCACAGATTGACCCACAAATTCAACATGATCCCAATCAAATTCCCTATGGGTTATTTTTGTTGAAACTGACTGATTCTAAAATTCATATGGAATGGCAAAGGATCTAGAAGATGAATAAAATGGGAGAAATAACACTGCCTGATTTCAAGTCATAAAGATGCAGTTAGCAAGACAGTGTGGTACTGGCAAAAACAAAGAAATAAAAGATAAACAAAAAAATAAATAGAACAGAGTCCAACCCTCGTATACATTGTCAACTGATTTTTTTTTTTTTTTTTTTTTTTTTGCGGTATGTAGGCCTCTCACTGTTCTGGCCTCTCCCGCTGCGGAGCACAGGCTCCAGATGTGCAGGCTCAGCAGCCATGGCTCACGAGCCCAGCCGCTCTGTGGCATGTGGGATCTTCCCGGACCGGGGCACGAACCTGTGTCCCCTGCATCGGCAGGCAGACTCTCAGCCACTGCGCCACCAGGGAAGCCCATGTCAACTGATTTTTGACAAAGGTATAAAGGCAATTTAGTGAAGAAATGTTAGTCCTTTCAACAAATGATGCTAGAAAGTTGGATATTTATATGTGAAAAAAGAACTTTGACTCACTCTCACACCATATACAAAAATGAACCAAAAATGTAATATAGACCCAACTATACAAGCTAAAACTATAAAACTTCTACAGAAAAACAGAGGAGAAAACCTTTGAGAACTTGGATTAAGCAAAGATGTCTTAGACTTGACATCAAAAGCATGGTCTATAACAAACTCATAAACTGGACTTCATCAAAACTAAAAACTGTTCTTCAAAAGACACAGTTAAGAAAATAAAATGATAAGCCATAGACTGGGAGCAAATATGTACACATCATATATCTGATAAAGAACTTGAGTCCAAACTATATAAAAAATTCTTGCAACTAAATAACAAGAAAACCAGTTACCCAATGAAAAAATGGGGAAACATTTGAACAGACATTTCACCAAAACAGACATAAAATGGTAACTAAGCACACGAAAAGTTCAACAAAATTAGTTACTAGAGAAATGCATATTTTAAGCCACAGTGAGATACCACTACACACCTATTACATTAGCTAAAATTAAAAGGACTGAACATACCAATTGTTGGCAAGGATGTGGGGGAACTGTAACTCATATACTGCTAGTGGGAATACAACTCTGGAAAACACTTTGGCAGTTTCTTAAAAAGTTAAGCATACATCTACCAAACACTCCTGGGAATTTCCCCAAGAGAAATGAAAACATACCCAAGAGAAAAGAAAGACTTACACTAGAATATTCATTCATAGCAGCCCCAAACGGGAAACAACTTAAATGTCTATCAACAGACGAATGGATAAACAAAGTGTGACATATCCATACAATAGAATACTATTTGGCAATGAAAAGGAATGAACCATTTATACATGCTATAACATAGATGAATCTGAGTTGCTCAAAATAATTATCCTGAGTTAATAAGCTAGACAAAAAGGAGAACAAACATACTGTATGATTCCATTGTATAAAATTCTAAAAAATGTAAACTAATATAATGTGACAGAAAGCAGATTAGTGGTTGCCTGGTGGGTGGTGGGGGAACAGGAATGGGAATGGAGGAAAGGGGCAGGAAGGGGGAGGGTTACATATATCTCTGCTGTTGGAGATGGATTGTTTTCATTTTTCTCCATGTTTATAAATTTATCATAACTGCCATAAATAGCATTATTCACCTTTAGTATTCCTTTATGATGCATAGTATATATTCAATAAATGTTTTTTAGTGAATTAATCATTGGGTGATCAATTGTATAGCTGCCTGATTGTAAAGTCTGAAAAACTAAATTGCTGGGTCAAAGAACAGCCAGATTTTAATACTTTTTATACAATGGCAAATTTTATTCCAGAATGATGCCAATGGTTAAGCGGGTTTGTATTTACTTATTCCATACCATAATTTACCCATACAAACAAGCTGCTGATTTGTAGATGAAAATGCTCACTCTCCTTTTGATATACAATTACTTATCTATTAATGAGTTTGAATTTTTTATTGTTTATTTGCTTATTAGCCATTTTCACTCCTTCTTCTAGCTCTTTTTGCACCAAATTTGTATAGCACACAATTAGCACTATATTATATATTTTTATTGTATTGAATAATTTGGTACTTTATCATCTTACCATACAATGTGGTTATATATATGTTGCTGTTGTCCTTTGTGTATCTTAATGCAGAGGCATGACAGGGTCGCTTATGAGATGCCGCTGTCGGTCTTATAATCCCAGCATGCAATATTATTATTCACTAAGTGTTTTTCCCATGCTGTATACAGAATATATTTGTCTTTTTTCCCTTTTCCTATATATTTTTATTCAGATTTTAAATTAACTGACATAGGGACCATACTAATTATACATTACCAGTATAAAGGCAGATTATGTAACCCCGTTATATGTAATTAGTGGATGATCTGACTCAAAACATAAAAGATTATCAAAGGACAGGATGGAGTGTTGCTCTGATATGATTCCAACTGTGGTTCTTGCAGCACTATTTTTAAGTGAGTTAGAGCACAATCCTTTATCATCAGTTTTCTCCCATATAAAACGTGTGCAAAATCAGGATAAGGGCATCAACTTTGCGGAACATCATAAGTAAAACAGTAGAATGACTACCAAGAGCCCAGGACGGTGCCCCTATTCACAGATCCTCCTCGTGTGGACTATTCATTCTATCCTCTCAACAAGTGCTTGAGTCCTATCAGCTGCTGAGGATATAATAGTGATCAAGCTAGACAATGTTCCTGACCCCCAAAAACTTAAAATCTGCTGTGGAGAAAAGAAAAATAGACAATTATAATATAGTGTGATAAGTGCTATAACAGGAAACTATAGTGACATCAGAGTACATCCAAGGGGTACCTTAATCAATAGATGCATAAAAGATTCCATTCTACCTTTTTTTTTTTTTTTTTGCGGTACGCAGGCCTCTCAATGCTGTGGCCTCTCCTGCTGCAGTGCACCAGGCTCCTGACGCGCAGGCTCAGCGTCCATGGCTTACGGGCCCAGCCGCTCCGTGGCATGTGGGATCTTCCCCGACCGGGCCACGAACCCGCATCCCCTGCATCGGCAGGCGGACTCTCAACCAGAGTGCCACCATTCTACCTTTTTAAGTGAAATATGATTAAATCCTTAAAGTACTTAACAGTGATTTACTATTATATTAGATGACCTATAATTTAGAAAACTACAGGAGATCTTTCAAATTTTTATATATAATATACATATGGAAAGCTCATATGTCGTAAGCGTACAGCTTGATTAGCTTTTGCAAACTGTTACAACCATGTAACCAGCCCCTAAATCAAGAAATCAAACAGTGCCAGCATCCAGAAGCCCTCCCCATGCTCCCTAAACTGGCTTCTAACAGCACAGATTGGTTCTTCCCGGAACTTTTAAATGGAATCATGTGGCACGCACTCTTTTGTGTCTGGCTTTGTGTCCAGTTGTGGATTGTGCATTATCATTGCTGTTTTGTATTCCGTGTGTGAATCCACAGATCTACCTCAACATATGTTGATAGGCTGCTGGGTAATTTCTACTGGGTTGGCCAAAAAGTTCATTCAGTTTTAAGTAAGAATAAAAGACACATTTTTCATTTTCATGAAGAACTTTATTGAACAACGTATTCACTAACTAAATGAACTTTTTGGCCAACCCAATAGTTTAGGGCTATTATTAGTATTGCTCCTACAACATTCCAAAACTTGTCTTTTGGTGAATATAAGTATGCATTTCTATTGGATATTCACTACAAGTGGAGCTGCTAGATCCTACCTTGTGCATATATTCAGCTTTAGAAAACAGGCAACAGGAGCTTTTAATATCACAGAACAGGCAGAAATATAACTTTTACATTTGCTTGGGATTAACTTAACAAATAACTTGATTAGTTACTATTTTCTGAGCACCTCCTGTTGGCCAGGCATTGTGCTACGTGTTTGTTATATACTGGCTTTGGCCTTGCAGCCCTTAGGAAAACATCTCTGCTCTAAGATTAAATAAAAAGCCAGGATATAAAACTGTGTGTGTATATATACTCAAAACTATGTTAAAATATCATGGTATACAGGAAAACAACCTGGAAGGAACATAAATCAGCAATGTAAGAATGATTGTCTTTATTAAGTAGATGATCTATTAGCAATATTTTTCTACTCTTCTGTATTTCTAGGACTACCAGCCATATAAAATTTCACATACGTTTTGATCCAAATCCATAGAATACCTAACTGAAGATAGTATGGTGTTCAGAAGCTACAATATTCTCCAATCTGCAAGGAACCTAGTGAAAGTTGAATGACTGATGGAGAATTCTATGTCACACGCTTAACATGTGCTTACATATGTTCTTACATTTTGTTGCAAAGTCGTAGGCTCACAAAAAATCAGAATTGGAAGAGATGGTTTCAAATACTTTTAGCTCTGCAAGGCTTCATTTGAAAATTTACATGGAAATCTAATGTATAAAAGTGAGAGACTTGGAGCACTTGGAAGAAGTCTTGGGAGCCAGAGCCCACCTTGCTTATTTAGCACTCTAAGGAAGATGGTCTTAGGTGTCAAGAATCTTTGAGAGAGACTGTTTGAAACCATTGATCCAATTCAATCCATTCATTTTCTAGAAAAAGATGAAACAAGGCCATAAAGCAAGATAGCTGCAGATCTTCTGACTTGGAGTCTAATATTTTCCAACACACCATTGCATTTCAAGCAGACTCTACACTCTCCAAATTGCAGGAGCAATGCCTTATACCTCCGTGTCTCCGATCCAGGCCAGCACAGACAGGCAGCAGTGCTTAGAACATCTTTTTTAATCAAACAATTGATATATACCTGCTATTCAACTAGAAAAGGCCAGATCACCACCCAAGGTGAATTATATACAGAAAAAGCCTACGCATACTTTTTACAAAGGAACTAAGGATCCTTTCAGTCTCCCTAACATGCTCAGCGGTACCAAGAACATTTCCCAATACTAATAAGAGGAAGATTAAGAAGTTAAACAATAAAGCAGCTGGGGTTATGAAATGGACTTAAAATCAACAGCAGGAAGAAGACCTATATTGAAGAAACTCCTTCCAGCCCAGAGCAATTAATGTGGTGAACAGATGGGAAGGGAAGTGGACTATTTTCAAGCTTTAAAGATAAAAAAAACACAAAGAAATAATAAGCAGTAAGCCCCACAGTGCAGGGGCAAACACGAAGGCATGTCTTTCTTTTTTTTCAAAAGATATTTGTATTGCTATAAAAATATTACTATACTTGCTCCAAGTTCTATCCTGTTAGTTGTTTTTCCATCAATAAAGGAACTGAGTACTGGAAAGACGGAATAACACAACTAGAGAGAAAGTGCAGAGCAGAGACATCAACGGAAGCAATGGGGATGAAAATGAGCTCCCGAATTCTGGTATGTGCCTTCCCCTAACTGAGTTTATGAAAGGGCAAGCTTCCCTTTATTTAGAAGATAGCATGTAGTACTTTTAGAATTGAAGCTTATAATGATGATCATGAGGTGGCATTTGTATCGGCAAAGAAGTATCAGGGTATATGTTCAATGAAGTCTTACCGTGGATTCTTAAAATTGTGTTTGTGTTACTTCTCCATTGGTAATCCATACACAGCACAGTACAGGTTCTCTTCAGTGATTCACGTGCTACTGAAACAAGCTTGTCTCCTATGTCTCATTCATTACAAATCCCTTCGCTCATACCTACAAGTGCACTCCTCCTGGATCAACACTGTCGTAATATTATCGCAGTGTCTGGCATTTGTAGAGAATGTTATGACGTTCAAAACACTTCTCCCATCTATTTTTTTCATTTCACCCTCATGACATCTCTGTGTACTTGCCATTTGACAGATAAAGAAACTTAGGCTCAAGGACTGCAAGTAATGACTTCAAGGTCTCAGAGTTAGTAAGTGGCAGCATTGAAATAGGAACCTTGAACTTCTGATTTTTAGTCCATCATTCTTTAATAACAACTAACTTTCCACTAAACTACATTAAACACCACCAAATGTTCCCTACTGTCCTCTTGATAAACTCCTCAGCCTCAGCGTGGCTTTCCAGTTCCTCCCCACCCAGGTGCCTTGCCCTGGCTAACCTTCTCTCCCACTCCCCTCCGATACACTCTAGCTGCTTGCTCGTAACAATACCCTCCCTGGAATGTCCTTCCGTCTTCATTTCACCAAACTCTACATGGCTTTCAAGGTCCAGCACAAGTGTCTGGTAGAGATAATCTTCCACCAAAAGCAATTCACGTCTGAAATGCATATTTTAGCATTTCATTATATTCAATATAATTAGCAGTAAACCACAGTTATTAAATTATTTGTTACACCATATTAGTTAAATTATTTTATATTTAATTGTTTAACATGTCAAAGTCTTGTTTCTGTTAAAGACCAAATCCTTTGGCAGTAAAGGGAGGTATCACATGCTTTGATTCATGGACATGTACCAATGTCTAGCACAGGGTAGACACTCAATAACAAAAGTTGATTATTTGGGTTTTGTTTCAACAAAGTGCCTAGTGTTGTATAAGGACATAGTCACTGCAATGACTGGGGTTAGGAGGATAAGTTAGAATTTCAGTCTTAGAGGAACTGAGGTACCAGGAAGCCTCCAAGGTAGAGATCCAAGCCCTGAAACTAAGTACACAGTGAAAGCAGAACAAGTAGCAAGGCTGACTTGATGCTCCTTATATATTTTCTGCTTAAGAAAGAAAATTAGCTTCAATACTGGGCTAGGACTGAACTATGGGTGGAGGTTAAGTAGCTCCTAAGAGACACAGAAGGAGAGGAAGACAGAAAAAGGGAAAGAGAAAAGGTGACAAGGTAGACCATTGATGGGCTGTGTGCCATAAAATAGGTACCTTCTGTCGGACAGTTTGTATGATATATAATGCACCTGCTGCTATCATGGGAAGTAGCACTCACTTCAAGAATCCATGTAATTCTCTAAACAGACTTGTGGTTACCAAGGAGGAGGGGGAGAGGGAGAGGGATGGCCTGGGAGTTTGGGGTTGCTAGATGCAAACGATTACATTTAGAATGGGCAAACAACAAAATCCTAATGTACAGCACAGGGAACTATATTCAACATCCTGTGATAAACCATAATGGAAAAGAATATAAAAAAAGAATGTCTATATGTGTATAACTGAGTCACTCTGCTGTACAGCAGAGATTGGAGCAACACTGTAAATTAACCATACTTCAAAAAAAAAAAAATCTATTCTCTAAAACAAGGTCCAGCCCAAACTTGTTTTTGTAAATAAAATTTTATTGGAATGTAAACACACCTGTTTGTTTAAGCACCGTCTATGGCTACTTTTACACTATGAGGATTGAGCTGAGGAGGTGCAGCAGAGCTTAAAATATTTGCCATCTGGCCCTGTACAGAAGCTTGCCGACCTCTGCTGTAAAATCTGGTTCTGCTTTTTATAAGGAGATCACATAGCAATTTTTGACAAAGGAGACCCAGAAGTGTCAGTAGGTTCAGAAAGGCCAGAAAGTTTCCTTCCTTATGATCCATTGCTCTGGTCTATGACCCCATCACTCGACCACTCTGTCTTACTTTATCTATTTGTGAAGCTGAGGTTATTCTTCCCACTCTTGGGTCTTGGATCTGAAGTTTTGTGGCACGTGTGCACTGTGTCTAACTATGATTATTCCCTAATGCTCATGTTCATATGAAATGTTAGGGTAGACAAAGAATGAGTTGTTCATGCAATAGTCAGTAGAAGGAGTCAGAGCAACAACTTGCTTTATCTGACCATAAGGAAGTAGCATATTTTTTGAGTTAACAGAAGTATACCCTCATATTATGTTTACCACTTTTAATGGAATCTTAAAGTCTTAGCAACAGCCTATAGAAAACGTAATTTAACCTCTTTTTGCTGACTCAGACTCATCATAATGAAATTTGTTACACTGTAGGCCTCTGGGACCACCAAGGAAGGGCAGTTAATTGAGCTAACACAAAGAGCTGAGAAAATTGATTTTATAAGTTCTTGTATCTGCTTTTCTCCTTCCCTTATTCTCAGAAGTCATCCTGTGGATGCCAGGATTGGAAGGTGATCTAAATCAACCACCAATCTCATGCCAAAATTCCTAGATTTAAAAAAAAAGTGCCTATCTAATGGGATGGTCCGTGTCTTAGTCCATTTGGGCTGCTACAACAAAGTACCACAGACTGGGTTGGGGGGCTTATAAACAACAGAATTTGATTCTCACAGTTCTAGAGGCTGGAAGTCTGAGATGAGGGTGCCAGCAGGCTCAGGTGAGGGCCCTCTTCGGGGCTGCAGACTTTTATATCCTCACGCGGCGAAGGGGCCAGGGAGCCCTCTGGAGTATCTTCCATGAAAGCTCTAATCCCATTCAGGAAGGCTCTGCCCTCATGATTGACCACTTCCCAAAGGCCCCACACCTCCTAATACCATCACACTGGGCATTAGGATTTCAACAAATGAATTTTGGGGGCACATAAACATTCAAACCATAGCCATCAGTCAAGTTAACCAAATCATCAAATATTTACAATATGCCTCCTCACAGTTTTAAATTCAAAGATAATTAAGACATAATTTCTGCCTTTATGAAACATAAGATTCCATCCTTGGTAGAAAGCCCAATGTTCTCATATAAGATTGTATGTGGATAAGAAGGCCCCATTTCACCTTTTCCTATTTTGCTCTTTCAATGATATCTGATAAAGTCAAATATCCTCTTTTAGGGCCCCCCACACACAGTTATTATATTTTCTGATGACAGTGAACAATGTCTAAATGGATAAGGAGAAAGTTCATGAACAGTCAGAACACTTGCTTTTCATGGTCAGGATTTTGCCTCACAACAAGAGCTTTAAGATGTGGTTTCCAAGAATAAATTCTATCTTAAAATGGAGATTTCTCTGTATTACACTGGAATATCTCAAAGAGTTGTTTTACAACTAATGTTCTGACCTTGAATTACTTCCTAAAGGTCCAAGAGACATTAGGGAGACTCCAAAATGAGGCTCCTGCTGCTCTAACCTGTCATTCCTGCCTCAGTTTCACAACGATGAGCTAAAAGAAAGTCCTAAATATTTCTACCTAATAAATCATGGTTAGTCCAGCTATAAGATTATTTCTTTATAAAAAGAATTTAACAACCCCAAGACTCAAAATCAAATATAATACAAGGAATAAGGGGGAACCAGGAAAAGAGAAAAATGGAAGAGAGAGAAGAGAAAAATAAAAACAAAAGAGAGGTAAGAAGAAAAGGTTCCAGGGAGGCAGAGGGAAATGGAGGTGAAAGAAAAGAGTATTAAAAAGAGTAATACACACATCCACCTGAGACTGACACAACATTGTAAATCAACTATACTCCAATAAAATGTAAAAAAGAGTAATACACAGTCCACCTGAGACTGACACAACATTGTAGATCAACTATACTCCAAGAAAATGCAAAAAAGGGTAATATACATGTCTACCTGAGACTGACACAACATTGTAAATCAACTATACTCCAGTAAAATGTAAAAAGGAGTAATACATAGATGGGCTTCCCTGGTGGCGCAGTGGCTAAGAATCTGCCTGCCAATGCAGGGGACACGGGTTCGAGCCCTGGTCTGGGAAGGTCCCACATGCCGCAGAGCAGCTAAGCCCATGCACTACAAGTACTGAGCCTGTGCTCTAGAACCCAGAAGCCAAAACTACCGAGCCTGCATGCCACAACTATTGAAGCACACGTGCCTAGAGCCCGTGTTCCACAACAAGAGAAGCCAATGCAATGAAAAGTCCGCATACTGCAACAAAGAGTAGCCCCCACTCACCACAACTAGAGAAAGCCCGCACGCGGCAACAAAGACCCAACACAGCCAAAAATAATAAATAAATAAAATAAATAAACTTAAAAAAAAGAGAGTAATACATAGAAGGGTAAGATTCAATCAAGATGTCTATTCAAAAATTACAGTGTTGAGAGAAGATCACAAATGAAGAGCTATTTACCTATGTCCCTTAAAAGAATAAGAGTATGAGGAGCCTACTGTTTAGATGGAGAGGCATGGCCTAGCACATGTATCCTCTGACACCCAACTCTCCCTAGATCTGATACCAGTTGACCACAGCTGGCACCCAGCTCCAGGGCAAAGGAGGCAGTTGTGTCACCTGCTGCCAGGTAGTGCTGGAAAAGTCGGATTTAAGCCAAAGCAACTATGCAGTAAAATAGTACTAGCAGCTGAGAAAAAAACAGGTTTGAACCAGGATTAAGTAAGCGAAAGAGTTAGCCAACACAATAGAAAGGAATTAGATGAATAAAAGACTGGAATAGAGTAAGTTAAACCATACTATTTATAGACGATATGATGAAAAACCAAAGAAAGTCAACTGAAAAAGTACTAAAATAGAAGAGAATTTCTAAGTCTGATGGCGTATGGATCAATGGCTTCATAAACAACAAAGAGAAGATATAACGGATGAAAAGTCCTTAATTATAACAACAGCCAAAACAACAAAATACCTAGGAATAAACTTAATAAGAATTTGAAGGGATTGTATGAAGAAAACTTCAGGACACTTCTAAGGGACAGACAAGTGATCAAATGGAAAGGCATACCATGCTCATGGGCAGGAAAACCTGACATCATGAAGACATCATTTTCCTTAAATTAACCTAAAAGAAGTCAAAGTCAATTCCTATAAAAAAGAATAATGAGCAAAGCTCTGAAAAAGAAGAGTAATAAAGGGAAACTAGCTCTACCAGATATCAAGATGTTTTATAGACCCTCAATAACTAAGACTGTATGAAACTATTGCATGAATACACAGATCAATGGAACAGAATAGAAACCCAGAAAATAGACCCAAATACATTTGGGAATTTAATATATGATAGAAGTGTCATCTTAAATCAGTGGGGAAAGATTGGTTCAAGATGGCGGAGAAGAAGGACATGCGCTCACTCCCTCTTGCGAGAACACCAGAATCACAACTAACTGCTGAACGATCATTGACAGAAAGACACTGGAACTAACCAAAGACACCCCACATACAAAGACAAAGGAGAAGCCGCAATCAGGTGGTAGCAGGGGCGCAATCACAATAAAATCAAATCCCGTAACTGCTGAGTGGATGACTCACAAACTGGAGAACACTTATACCACAGAAGTGGACCCAATGGAGTGAAGGTTCCGAGCCCCACGTCAGGCTTCCCAACCTGGGGGTCCAGCAAGGGGAGGAGGAATTCCTAGAGAATCAGACTTTAATGGCTAGCGGGATTTGATTACAGGACTTTGACAGGACTGGGGGAAACAGAGACTCCACTCTTGGAGGGTACACACAAAGTAGTGTGCACATCGGGACCCAGGGGAAGAAGCAGTGACTCCAGGGGAGACTGAACCAGACCTACCTGCTAGTGTTGGAGGGTCTCCTGCAGAGGCAAGGGGTGGCTCTGTCTCACAGTGAGGACAAGGACATTGGCAGCAGAAGTTCTGGGAAGTACTCCTTGGCATGAGCCCTCCCAGAGTCCGCCATTAGTCCCACCAAACAGCCTAGGTAGGCTCCAGTGTTGGGTTGCTTCAGGCCAAAAAACCAACAGGCAGGGAACCCATCCCCACCCATCAGCAGTCAAGCAGATTAAAGTTTTACTGAGCTTTGCCCACCAGAGCAACAGCCAGCTCTACCCACCACCAGTGCCTCCCATCAGGAAACTTGCACAAGCCTCTTAGACAGACTCATCCACCAGAGGGCAGATAGCAGAAGCAAGAAGAACAACAATCCTGCAGCCTGTGGAACAAAAACCACATTCGCAGAAAGATAGGTAAGATGAAAACGCAGAGGGCTATGTATCAGATGAAGGAACAAGATAAAACCCCAGAAAAACAACTAAGTGAAGTGGAGATAGGCAACCTTCCAGAAAAAGAATTCAGAATAATGATAGTGAAGATACTGAAGTACCTCGGAAAAAGAATGGAAGCAAAGATCGAGAAGATGCAAGAAATGTTTAACAAAGACCTAGAAGAATTAAAGAACAAACAAACAGAGATGAACAATATAATAACTGAAATGAAAAATACACTAGAAGGAATCAATAGCAGAATAACTGAGGCAGAAGAATGGATAAGTGACCTGGAAAACAGAATGGTGGAATTCACTGCTGTGGAACAGAAAAAAGAAAAAAGAATGAAAAGAAATGAAGACAGCCTAAGAGACCTCTGGGACAACATTAAACGCAATAACATTAACATTATAGGGGTCCCAGAAGGAGAAGCGAGAGAGAAAGGACCCGAGAAAATATTTGAAGAGATTATAGTCGAAAACTTCCCTAACATGGGAAAGGAAATAGCCACCCAAGTCCAGGAAGTGCAGAGAGTCCCATACAGGATAAACCTAAGAAGAAACATGCCAATACACACAGTAATCAAACTGGCAAAAATTAAAGACAAAGAAAAATTATTGAAAGCAGCAATGGAAAAACGACAAATAACATACAAGGGAACTCCAATAAGGTTAACAGCTGATTTCTCAGCAGAAACTCTACAAGCCACAAGGGAGTGGCATGATATACTTAAAGTGATGAAAGGGAAGAACCTACAACCAAGATTACTCTACCTGGCAAGGATCTCATTCAGATACAATGGAGAAATCAAAAGTTTTACAGACAAGCAAAAGCTAAGAGAATTCAGCACCACCAAACCAGCTCTACAACAAATGCTAAAGGAACTTCTCTAAGTGGAAAACACAAGAGAAGAAAAGGACCTACAAAAACAAACCCAAAACAATTAAGAAAATAGCCATAGGAACATACATATTGATAATTACCTTAAACGTGAATGGATTAAATGCTCCAACCAAGAGACACAGGCTTGCTGAATGGATACAAAAACAAGACCTATATATATGCTGTCTACTAGAGACCCACTTCAGACCTAGGGACACATGCAGACTGAAAGTGAGGGGATGGAAAAAGATATTCCATGCAAATGGAAATCAAAAGAAAGCTGGAGTAGCAATACTCATATCAGATAAAATAGACTTTAAAATAAAGAATGTTAAAACAGACAAGGAAGGACACTACATAATGATCAAGGGATCAATCCAAGAAGAAGATATAACAATTATAAATATATATGCACCCAACGTAGGAGCACCTCAATACATAAGGCAACTGCTAACAGCTATAAAAGAGGAAATTGACAGTAACACAATAATAGTGGGGGACTTTTTAACACCTCACTTACACCAGAGGACAGAACTTCCAGGCAGAAAATTAGTAAGGAAACACAAGCTTTAAATGACACAATAGACCAGATAGATTTAATTGATATTTATAGGACATTCCAACCAAAATCAGCAGATTACACTTTCTTCTCAAGTGCACACGGAACATTCTACAGGGTAGATCACATCTTGGGTCACAAATCAAGCCTCAGTAAACTTAAGAAAATTGAAATTATGTCAAACATCTTTTCTGACCACAACGTTATGAGATTAGAAATCAATTACAGGGAAAAAAACATAAAAAACACAAACACATGGAGGATAAACAATACATTACTAAATAATCAAGAGATCACTGGAGAAATCAAAGAGGAAATCAAAAAATACCTAGAGACAAATGACTATGAAAACACGATGATCCAAAACCTATGGGATGCAGCAAAAGCAGTTCTAAGAAGGAAGTTTATAGCTATACAAGCCTACCTCAAGAAATAAGAAAAATCTCAAATAAACAATCTAACGTTACACCTAAAGGAACTAGAGAAAGAAGAACACACAAAACCCAAGGTTAGCAGAAGGAAAGAAATCATAAAGATCAGAGAAGAAATAAATGAAATAGAAACAAAGAAAACACAGCAAAGATCAATAAAGCTAAAAGCTGGTTCTTCGAGAAGATAAACAAAATTGATAAGCCATTAGCCAGACTCATCAAGAAAAAGAGGGAGAGGATTCAAATAAATAAAATTAGAAATGAAAAAGGAGAAGTTACAACAGACACCGCAGAAATACAAAGCATCCTAGGAGACTACTACAAGCAACTCTATGCCAATAAAATGGAGAACCTGGAAGAAATGGACAAATTCTTCAAAAGGTATAACCTTCCAAGACTGAACCAGGAAGAAATAGAAATTATGAACAGACCAATCAAAAGTAATGAAATGGAAACTGTGATTAAAAATCTTCCAACAAACAAAAGTCCAGGACCAGATGACCTCACAGGTGAATTCTATCAAACATTTAGAGAAGAGCTAACACCCATACTTCTCAAACTCTTCCAAAAAACTGCAGAGGAAGGAACACTCCCAAACTCATTCTATGAGGCCACCATCACCCTGATACCAAAACCAGACAAAGATACTACAAAAAAAGAAAATTAAAGACCAATATCACTGATGAATATAGATGCAAAAATCCTCAACAAAATACTAGCAAACAGAATCCAACAACACATTAAAAGGATCATACACCACGATCAAGTGGGATTTATCCCAGGGATGCAAGAATTCTTCAATATATGCAAATCAATCAATGTGATACCCCATATTAACAAACTGAAAAATAAAAACCATATGATCATCATAATAGATGCAGAAAAAACTCCTGACAAAATTCAACACTTATTTATGATAAAAGCTCTCCAGAAAGTGGGCATAGAGGGAACCTACCACAACATAATAAAGGCCATATACGACAAACCCACAGCAAACATCATACTGAATGGTGAAAAACTGAAAGCATTTCCTCTATATCAAGAACAAGACAAGGATGTCCAATCTCACCACTATTATTCAACATAGTTTTGGAAGTCCTTAGCATGGCAATCAGAGAAGAAAAAGAAATAAGAGGAATACAAATTGGAAAGGAAGTAAAACTGTCACTGTTTGCAGATGACATGATACTATTCATAGCAAATCCTAAAAATGCCACCAGAAAACTACTAGAGCTAATCAATGAATTTGGTAAAGCAGCAGGATACAAAATTAATGCCCAGAAATCTCCTGCATTCCTGTATACTAATGATGAAAAATCTGAAAGAGAAATTAAGGAAATACTCCTATCTGCCATTGTAACAAAAAGAATAAAATACCTAGGAATAAACCTTCCTAGGGAGACAAAAGACCTGTATGCAGAAAAGTATAAGACACTGATGAAAGAAATTAAAGATGATACCAACAGATGGAGAGATATACCATGTTCTTGGATTGGAAGAACCAACACTGTGAAAATGACTATACTACCCAAAGCAATCTACAGGTATAATGCAATCCCTATCAAATTACCAGTGGCATTTTTTACAGAACTGGAACAAAAAATCTTAAAATTTGTATGGAGACACAAAAGGCCCCGAATAGCCAAAGCAGTCTTGAGGGAAAAAAGTGGAGCTGGAGGAATCAGACTCCCTGACTTCAGACTATACTACAAAGCTACAGTAATCAAGACAATACGGTACTGGTACAAAAACAGAAATATGGATCAATGGAACAAGATAGAAAGCACAGAGGTAAACCCACGCACCTATGGTCAACTAATCTATGACAAAGGAGGCAAAGCTATAAAGTGGAGAAAAGACAGTCTCTTCAATAAGTGGTGCTGGGAAAACTGGACAGCTACATGTAAAAGAATGAAATTAGAACACTCCCTAACACCATACACAAAAATAAACTCAAAGTGGATTAGAGACCTAAATGTAAGAGCAGACACTATAAAACTCTTAGCGGAAAACACAGGAAGAATACCCTTTGACATAAATCACAGCAAGATCTTTTTTGATCCACCTCCTAGAGTAATGGAAATAAAAACAAAAATAAACAAATGGGACCTAATGAAACTTAAAAACTTTTGCACAGCAAAGAAACCATAAACAAGACGAAAAGACAACCCTCAGAGTGGGAGAAAATATTTGCAAACAAATCAACGGACAAAGGATTAATCTCCAAAATATATAAACAGCTCAGGCAGCTCAATATTAAAGAAACAAACAACTCAATCGAAAAATGCGCCGAAGACCTAGGTAGACATTGCTCCAAAGAAGAAATAGAGATGGCGAAGAAACACATGAAAAGCTGCTCAACATCACCAATTATTAGAGAAATGCAAATCAAAACTACAATGAGGTATCACTTCACACCAGTTAGAATGGGCATCATCAGAAAATCTACAAACAACAAATGCTGGAGCGGGTGTGGAGAAAAGGGAACCCTCTTACACTGTTGGTGGGAATGTAAATTGATACAGCCACTATGGAGAACAGTATGGAGGTTCCTTAAAAAACTAAAAATAGAGTTACCATATGACCCAGCAATCCCACTTCTGGGCATATGCCCTGAGAAAACTGTAATTCAAAAAGACACATGAACCCCAATGTTCATTGCAGCACTATTTACAATAGCCAGGTCATGGAAGCAACCTAAATGCCCATCGACAGACAAATGGATAAAGAAGAGGTGGTACATATATACCATGGAATATTACTCAGCCATAAAAAGGAATGAAATTAGGTCATTTGTAGAGACGTTGATGAGTCTAGAGACTGTCATACAGAGTGAAGTAAGTCAGAAAGAGAAAAACAAATATCGTATATTAACGCATATATGTGGAACCTAGAAAAATGGTACAGAGGAACCAGTTTGCAGGGCAGAAATTGAGACACAGATGTAGAGAACAAACATATGGACACCAAGGGGGGAATGTGGCGGGGAGTGGTGGTGGTGGTGGGATGAACTGGATGATTGGGATTGACATATATACACTAATATGTATAAAATAGATAACTAATAAGAAAAAACGATGCTTATCAAAAATAAATAAAAATAAAATGAATAAAAACATTCAGATAAAAAAAATCAGTGGGGAAAGATTGATCATTCCATAAATGTTGGAATTACTGGATAGCCAACTGGAAAAAGATAAGTTTGTAACCATACTCACACCATACACCAAGAAAAACTCCAAGTGGGGCAAATATTAAAATGTTAAAAATGAAACCATAAAAGTACTAGAAGCCACAGAAAAAGAGACAGCCTGGTATTGTCTGCCCCTAGCTGGAAGAGCACACCACCTATGAAGCAGTCTTGGGAAAAAATCTAACCTAAATCTGACAGCACTTTGATCCAACTACCAATTTACAAAAAACGCAGAGGACAGAGGAATATATAAACTCCACTGCAGGGATGCAATCAGCAAAATCCAGACTGTGGGAGACTCTACAGGACACTCACAGTGCAGAACTCCAGTGAAAACAGAAAGCACTGTGTGCCTGGCATACATATTTGTTATAAGGGGTGAAAGAATATAGATTAGTCTCTTCTTATATATACATGAAAAAATCTCTGGCGAGATTCACATAAAACTACAAACAGTGGTACCATGGTGGGGGGTGGAAATTGACATGAGAAATGGGGTGGGAAGAGTTCACTTTATACCTTTTAAACTTTGGTATTTTTGATATATGTAAATTCATTACCTGTTTAAAAATTAAATTAAAGAAAGATTAAAAAACCCAATGAACTTCAAAAAAAAAAAAAAAAAAAAGCAGCAGCTCTTAACCTTGTAAAGACCATGATAAACGCTCCTGAGTAGAAGCTCCTGAAGAGGTTAACAGCAGGCAAGAGGAAATAAGCACCTGAACCAAGGAAATGTGTCTTGCTTTTCTCAATATGCTATTGTAATAGTTTCCAAATTCATTTTCCTGACCATGGTTTTGGGCCTTTCAATCCATGCTCCATGTGGCTGTCAGAATGATCTTCCTAAACTGCAGATCTGTTCATGTTCAAAAACTTTCAGTGTCTCTCTTACCCCACAAGTTTAGCTCCCTAGCATGGCACAACATTGACATCTTTCATAATCT
This sequence comes from Mesoplodon bidens, assembly GCF_964165515.1. Taxonomy (NCBI): domain Eukaryota; kingdom Metazoa; phylum Chordata; class Mammalia; order Artiodactyla; family Ziphiidae; genus Mesoplodon; species Mesoplodon bidens. The sequence continues at coordinate 136,251,317 of NC_138176.1, forward strand.
AGCCTTAATCTACTCCCTTTCCAGGGGTTTGCCCTGTCTCTTCTTACTACAAACCCTCAAACTCAAGCACGCTGGATTACTGGCTGCATTCTGAATACATTAAGCACTTTCTTCTTTGCCATGGTTATCCATCTGCCTGGAACTTCCTTTCACTTCTCCATCCAGTGAGTGTTTACTCTCTACCCCTCCTTTGAGACCTAACTAAAATGCTACATCTAGGAAGCCTGCCCTAACTTCCTCCAAGCAGGACTTTCAGGGACCGTGTTCCCCTTGCACTCATCTCCCCCCTTCCACTAGGCTCCCAGAGTCCTTTGTTCAAACCTCTAATAGAGTATGTGTCACTGCATTCTGTAACTATTGTTTCTTCTAGTCAATATTTAATAAATGAATAATCATGCCTTACAGCCAAACAAACTCCTTCTCCAAGAGTCCTAAGCTCAAAGAACAAATTCAAAAAAAAAAAAAAAATCAAAAGCCAGGCTTGCAAAAAAATTACTAGGCCATTAAAATGAATTTATTGGCTTGTCCTCATTGCAGATGGTCCTGAAATCAACATCCTGTATTATTCACACAGCACACCAAGAACTGCAGTGAGGCTTGTGCCCTTCCTCCAACAGGCTCCAGCAGGCTATCCAACTCCTTCAAATAAGGGTAAGTTTCCCTTTGGCATAAACCAACTAAAACCCTACCATCTCATTTCTTAGGGAGAGGAGTGAAGTTCAAAGAGCTTGTTTATGGAGAGCCAAAAGTTGGTCACAAGAGCAGAGACTAGAAATCACAAGTTCTCCTAATTAGACTCCTGTGCTGATCTCCTAGAAAGAAAAGGAAGCCTGTGATCTGATTACTTTTTTCTTGCATGTTCAGGATATTTGAGATTATGGGGAAAGTAAATATTTGGCTTCAGAAATACACGTGAGCGGTAATAAAGATACAGGTGTGGCTACTGATCAAGGTACTGGAGGAGAGGGGGTAGCAGGTAGGTGCCTGCCTACCATAGCCATGGGTGGGTTTCTGAGAGCTTTTACTCCTCCTTTTCTTTCTTTCACTCAAATAAATCTTTTGGTCTCCTTTCTCATATTTCTTACAACCGAATTTCCTCAATTCGTTTCCTCATTTTACCTCCTTGCAGTGTAAGCCTCAGTGCACCTGATAATCATTTATGTTTTCACAGATTACGTTGAGTCTCTGACCCAACACCTTTTAAGACTTCCCCAAGCACAACATTTGGGCACTGACCTAAATCATTACTATCTGTCTCTTCTTGTGTAGCAGTGACTCTGGAATCACAGGACTTTAAGTTGGAAGGTCACCTAATGATCTAATGCCCACACCGTACAGTCAGTAAACAGAAAGGTGAATTTACTTGTCCAAGGTCACATTAGTTAATTGCAGAATCTTGACCAGAGTCTGTTTCCCTAATATCCGGTTCACTGTTATTTCTATCACATGAAGCTATCTTCATTCCTTCCATTCTACTTCCTTAATCTTAGATATTATATTCAAATTTCTGTTTCATAACAAACTGTGATTGAGCCCACCAGAATCTTCAAATGAAGGAATTTCCTGATACTAGAAACATCTTCCTGAATTATATTCAAACTCCTCTTATAACAGGGCATAGAAGTGGTGGGGAAGAGAAGAACTGGGGTTGGGGGAAGACTCATGTTATTCAGCTTCAACTAGAAGAACTCATCTTCAGTCACCTACCAGTTAGAAGGTTCTGAGGTGACCTGCTATTATCAATTCTTTTACAACATCTTGTATTCAGTAAGTTGTATTCAGGGCAGTGAAGGTCAAAAGGCAGCCCAGGCTCCACTGCAACTACTTGGCCAAATATCAGAAAGATAGTAGATTTAAATGCTCCATGTTACAGCCCCAAATAAATAAAAGGAACCATATCACTCTAAAATAAATAATTCTTGTGATAGTCTTCCTGCAATCATCCAAAAGTCTTTTAGGGCACAAATTATTTATAGCTATTATAAGAAGAAAATTTCTGCATATTCAAGTAGACATCTGTTATGAGTTGAATGGAGTCCCCTCCAGAAAAGATTTGTTAAGAGTCCTAACCCCCAGTGACTCAGAATGTGACCTTATTTGGAGACAGGATCTTTACAGAAGCAATCAAGTTAAAATGAGGTCTTTAGGGTGGGTCCTAATCCATATGACTGATGTCCTTATAAAAAGGGGAGATTTGTACAGAGACACACATAGAGGGAAGACGATGTGAAGACACAGAGAGAACATCACGTACAAGCCAAGGAACACCTGAAGCTACCAGAAGCTGCGAGAGAGGAATAAACATTCTCTCTCACAGCACTCAGAAGGAATCCAACCTGCCAACACCTTGATTTTGGACTTCTAGCTTCCAGAACACAAAGAACAAAACAATCAATTTCTGTTATTTAAGCCACCCAGTCTGTGGTACTCTGTTATGCCAGCCCTAAGAAATAATAACAACATTTGAGGACCAGTGGGTTTCCAATGAACACCTGCCAGTGCTGGCAGGAATCAACTTCAGGTTGCCAGAGGGAATACCTCTGAATGTTAACAGAGGTATGTATATAGCTTAGCTTACTGCAGAAAATAAATCCAAGAGTTTTTCCACTTTAGAATATGTAATTTACATAGTTATGCAAAGGCCAATTTTAAATGATGCTTCTCTGTAAATATCACACTGTTACTTTTGCCAAACCAGGGTACAGAAAGAGGTCACACACACAGAACCCCCACACACAGAGTATATTCCTGTATTTGGCCTCGAATAGACTGAAAGTTCCCACAGTTGCTAGGACAATGATTCCAACAATTCCTGTCAGTTTAGCAGATAAGATTGGAACAGCTGCATCTTCAGTACACATCATTGTCTTAAAAAGATGCTCAGAGTGAATTACAATTAAATTACAGAGCTGTCAAAAAAGGGTTATAATTATAGCATTTATTCACCACATTTACAAGGCCAGACATACACAAAAGGAACTGAAAGCTCAAGAGAAAAACAGAAAACCCACTCCACATTCCTTACCTCAGCAGGAAATCTGGTTGAGGGGAGAGGGGAAGATGAGTTAGTTATCATGCAAAGAGCCCATTTACCGCGACAACAGTGCTTCCTGCTTCCAGAGGGTCTTCCATGCCAGAAGTCGGAGGCACTTTAAGACATCTGGTGGTAACACATATCTCTTTTACAATTGGAAAAAGGAGGGCAGCAAGGTTGCCATGACTCACCCACAGTTACAGACAGCAAGGGAGGAACTGGGACCAGAACCAAAAGGAAGGAGACTCCCGCCAGTGGGCTGCACAGGGAAAGCAAAATCAGGGCAGCCAGATCTGACCCCTTGTTTTGCTGTCATCTAGATGAGGATACTAATTTATCCAGCAATTATTTATCATGAAGCTTGGAGAGGCTTGAAAATTGTCCTTCACTTCTCCTGCCAAAACGACACAAGGTAAAAGACAGGAAGAAAATCCTCAACTGCCATTTATGCCAGGAGTCAATTCTGCTACTAATCAATAATGCATTCAGAACCACCGGAAGAATGGTATAATTCACTTAGTCACCTTCAACCTCAGCGTCCAGAAGACAAATAGAGGTAGTAACGCTTATGCAGTGAGCAAACTCCTTGAATACACACAAAAAATTGCAAACTAGAACACCATGCATGGTTTCAATCCAGCAATCAACAAATATCTATTGCACTCTTTCTCTCTGTGTAAGAGGTTGTGTGTAGACTTTTTCTCAAGACCTCATACATAGCTAGCTGAAGAGACAAGACACATAAAAAGTTAAAGCAAAACAAGGCAGCACACACAGAATTTGAAACTACAAACTCAGTCATATAAACAATATCAGAGCAAGGAGAAAGTTAACTGATTCTTACCAATCTGTTTCTCACCTTTTCTTTTCTGAATATGATCACATAATGGTGGCTCTCTTAGTGCCTTCAGGTTTTCTTGTGTGTTCTAAAAATTTATTTCACTTGGTCCTTCAACTGAACCTGCCTTTCCACTAGTCAGTGGTATTTCCCTTATATATAAAATCCCAATCACATCCTCCAATTTAAATACTTGCTTGGTGGCAATGGAATGAATCATTGGGAAAAAAAGAAAACATCTCTTAACAGTGCTACTGACAAAAAAAAATCTATGACTTTATAAGAGTTGTTCTCTGAATTAAGATGATGATAACAAATATATGATGTTATTTTCCTATCCTGGGCCCAGGGCAGGTACCACTTACTGATCATGTAATTATTTTCCTGTTCAGTGCAAATACAGAACTACAATCCTTCTTAACAAGCCACAGGCAGCCACTGGCATATAATCAGAATTGCCTAGTGATACGGAAGCCATTTGCAATTCATGTCAGATTTTGCACCTAACTTCTTTTTTTTGTTGTTTTTTTAAACATCTTTATTGGAGTATAATTGCTTTACAATGGTGTGTTAGTTTCTGCTTTATAACAAAGTGAATCAGTTATACATATACATATGTCCCCATATCTCTTCCCTCTTGCATCTCCCTCCTTCCCACCCTCCCTATCCCACCCCTCTAGGTGGTCACAAAGCACCGAGCTGATCTCCCTGTGCTATGCGGCTGCTTCCCACTAGCTATCTACCTTACGTTTGGTAGTGTATATATGTCCATGCCTCTCTCTCGCTTTGTCACAGCTTACCCTTCCCCCTTCCCATATCCTCAAGTCCATTCTCTAGTGGGTCTGCATCTTCATTCCCGTCTTGCCCCTAGGTTCTTCAGACCATTTATTTTCTTTTTCTTTTTTTTTTTAATTCCATATATATGTGTTAGCATATGGTATTTGTTTTTCTCTTTCTGACTTACTTCACTCTGTATGACAGTCTCTAGGTCCAACCACCTCACTACAAATAACTCAGTTTCGTTCCTCTTTATGGCTGAGTAATATTCCATTGTATATATGTGCCACATCTTCTTTATCCACTCATCTGTTGATGGACACTTAGGTTGCTTCCATGTCATGGCTATTGTAAATAGAGCTGCAACGAACATTTTGGTACATGACTCTTTTTGAATTATGGTTTTTGCAGGGTATATGCCCAGTAGTGGGATTGGTGGGTTGTATGGTAGTTCTATTTTTAGCTTTTTAAGGGACCACCATACTGTTCTCCATAGTGGCTGTATCAATTTACATTCCCACCAACAGTGCAGAAGGGTTCCCTTTTCTCCACACCCTCTCCAGCATTTATTGTTTGTAGATTTTTTTCTGATGGCCATTCTGACTGGTGTGAGATGATATTTCATTGTAGTTTTGATTTGCATTTCTCTAATGATTAATGATGTTGAGCATTCTTTCATGTGTTTGTTGGCAGTCTGTATATCTTCTTTGGAGAAATGTCTATTTAGGTCTTCTGCCCATTTTTGGATTGGGTTGTTTGTTTTTTTGATATTGAGCTGCATGAGTTGCTTGTATGTCTTGGAGATTAATCCTTTGTCAGTTGCTTCGTTTGCAAATATTTTCTCCCATTCTGAGGGTTGTCTTTTGGTCTTCTTTATGGTTTCCTTTGCTGTGCAAAAGCTTTTAAGTTTCATTAGGTCCCATTTGTTTATTTTTGTTTTTATTTCCATTTCTCTAGGAGGTGGGTCAAAAAGGATCTTGCATTTATGTCATAGAGTGTTCTGCCTATGTTTTCCTCTAATAGTTTGATGGTGTCTGGCCTTACATTTAGGTCTTTAATCCATTTTGAGTTTATTTTTGTGTATGGTGTTAGGGAGTGTTCTAATTTCATTCTTTTACATGTAGCTGTCCAGTTTTCGCCACACCACTTATTGAAGAGGCTGTCTTTTCTCCACTGTATATTCCTGCCTCCTTTATCAAAGATAAGGTGACCATATGTGCGTGGGTTTATCTCTGGGCTTTCTATCCTGTTCCATTGATCTATCTTTCTGTTTTTGTGCCAGTACCATACTGCCTTGATTACTGTAGCTTTGTAGTATAGTCTGAAGTCAGGGAGCCTGATTCCTCTGCTCTGTTTTTCTTTCTCAAGATTGCTTTGGCTATTTGGGGTGTCTTGTGTTTCTATACAAATTGTGAAATTTCTTGTTCTAGTTCTGTGAAAAATGCCAGTGGTAGTTTGACAGGGATTGCATTGAATCTGTAGATTGCTTTGGGTAGTAGAGTCATTTTCACAATGTTGATTCTTCCAATCTAAGAACATGGTATATCTCTCCATCTATTTGTATCATCTTTAATTTCTTTCATCAGTGTCTTATAATTTTCTGCATACAGGTCTTTTGTCTCCTTAGGTAGGTTTATTCCTAGATATTTTATTCTTTTTGTTGCAATGGTAAATGGGAGTGTTTTCTTAATTTCACCTTCAGATTTTTCATCATTAGTGTATAGGAATGCAAGAGATTTCTGTGCATTAATTTTGTATCCTGCTACTTTACCAAATTCATTGATTAGCTCGAATAGTTTTCTGGTAGTATCTTTAGGATTCTCTATGTATAGTATCATGTCACCTGCAAACAGTGACAGTTTCACTTCTTTTCCGATTTGGATTCCTTTTATTTCTTTTTCTTCTCTGATTGCTGTGGCTAAAACTTCCAAAACTATGTTGAATAAGAGTGGTGAGAGTGGGCAACCTTGTCTTGTTCCTGATCTTAGTGGAAATGGTTTCAGTTTTTCGCCATTGAGGACAATGTTGGCTGTGGGTTTGTCATATATGGCCTTTATTATGTTGAGGAAAGTTCCCTCTATGCCTACTTTCTGGAGGGTTTTTATCATAAATCATTGCTGAATTTTGTTGAAAGCTTTGTCTGCATCTATTGAGATGATCATATGGTTTTTCTCCTTCAATTTGTTAATATGGTGTATCACGTTGATTGATTTGCATATATTGAAGAATCCTTGCATCCCTGGGATAAACCCCACTTGATCATAGTGTATGATCCTTGCACCTAACTTCTTAATAAGCTAATTATGTTATATAACATATACTGCTCTGGGTTCAAAATATGAGGAACAGAATGATCTCAGAGATGAGTATGACAGAGACTGGCAGCTGTCAGTCCCCCAGTGTCCACTTTCCCTTTCTTCAATGACATTAAACTGCATGGTTTTCAGTGAGGTGCCTGGCTGTCCACTATGAAATTTATGGCTAAGGTCTGGGTAATGAGATATAGGCAACTTCCAGGATGTGTGCTTAAAGGGAAGGCATATGCTGTTTTTCTTCCCCTTCCTCCATCTTGGTCCCGAGAACATGGACATGGTAGCAAGCCACCTTGGACCACATTGGTGAGGAACACACACTAGGGATGGCCAAGTAACAAGGGAGAAGGAACTTAGGTCGCAGAGTAGGGCCACCGTACTGTCCTGAACCATCTATCCCTGAGGTGTTACAAGAGAGAGAAATACATTTCCATTGTATTCCTGTTATTTGGGGTCCTGCTCTTCATGGTCAAGCTTATATCCTAACTAGTAAAATAAACACATATTAATTCACACTAACCTAGAGATCCAATTCTTTTATCAGAAACAAAGCAGTATGGAAGAGTAAAAGGAAATTCTGCTTTCAAATAAAAATCAAAGAAAATATTCTCCTCGTCTGCCTTAAATACTTTTAATGGCAGGAATCTAATATTCCTATAAATTCCAGATCTATCTATAGGAAAGGTGAGCAAGAACACATGCACACATATTATGTATCTTTGTTTATAAATCTGTTCATATAGAATAACTCTAAATTCACAGTTACAGTACTAAGCCACAGGAGTACCGAAATCTGTTTCAAAACCATAGACCCTGAGTTTCTGCCATCAGAAATGGCAAACAAATCAGAAACAAATGTGAGGATCCAAGCAGGTAAATAAAAGAAACGGTTTTTTTCTGTAATAAGTACTGGACTTTTTTAGTTTCCATCCCTCTCCCCAACACACACAGACACATGTTCCCACACTCACACACACACATGCACTCACACACACAAACATTTAAACAGGTTATAAAAGAGTTTAGCAAAGTTCATAGGGGCTTAGTCTGTTTTGGATGATTTTCCCCTGTGCCCCCTCAACCCATTCCTGGGCTTGACTGCAATCTGAATACCAGGCTGCATGGTCCGATAGCAACTCAGCATGGCCCTTCTGCTGCTTTACTGTGATTTCATGGGAGGAACATATGCAGGGTTTTAAATGGCCAACATGAACAGATTCCATCTCCCATAACTCTTTCTGCATGTATGCATTATTTACTTTTGGTGGGTGTGGAAAGAAGGGAATCTGACGTCCTTTTAATTTTTAACGTGTCAAAACCCAGTCTGAAAAAACCCTCTCAAGCACCTGACTTCACTTGTTTTTCTCCTCTCTTACCTCAGTCCTCACGTTTCCCTGGCTTACTCTAAAGCAGAGCTAGCCAGGAATCACAAAACACTGTAAAGAGTATAATTCATGTTTCTTTTTATATTTCATTCATTTCTTTTGTTTAAACACATACCATCTTAGGGGTGAGACTGAAAACCCCACCAACTTAAAACAGAACAAGGGGAGAAGAGTCTAATGGATCTGTACCTGCTACTAAAGAAACTCATGCAGCAAAGCTAAGTAGATGAATCCCAATAACACATGATTTGTAATAATAAAAAAGGAATTCTGGAAATAAGTGAGCAAAACCAACCAATAAAAAGGGCAAAGAAGTTTAGCCTAGAGTACAAATCCAAGAAGCCTCAAGTCAAGGGATTTGGATGGTCATGTGGGAACAATTAAGGAGAAAGGACATTCTAGCCTGTTGACCTTGCCATTCTGTGACAAGGGATCAGCCAGGTTTTTCCCTGGGCAAGGCGACTGTGTAGGATTATGCAGGCTATTCCCTGCATGAGGATGCCCAGTCAGGCATGCTGGAGGTGAATGAAATCCAGCTTGCCTGCCACTCACCAAGTGCTGAGCCCCAGCACAGGGCTGTGTCTGCAGGAAGGAAGTGCAGTCTTTTCTGAATGTGTACAAGGTGTCAGATGGGCTACGTGTGCCCAGAAAGGACACTGTAGGATAGCAGAAAAGGCCCCCCCAATGTATGCCACTCTACCATAAGGATTATTTTGAGCTGAAGACAACTGAGAAAAAGCAGACACAAGAAAAGATCTCTGTGTCCCCCTATTTGCCTAAAAGCAGGACTTAATTTATAAAGGTGTCCCCCCTCTAACTCTCTACCAGAAAGGACAAAAGTTAACCACCAGAGACAACTTTAGACCTGTGTCAGCCCAGAGATGGCACCAGAGGAGTCTGTATAACAAACCTTACCGACTGGCTCTTATTCCTTATCCATTAGTTTCCCATATATTTGCTGTCCCTAGACACTCAAAGTCCTTTTCCTTTCTCTTGTCACTTCTCTAAAAATGTATTGTTATTTTGCTAAGGTGCTATATAAGCCCAAGTTCTAACCATCCCTTGGAACTACTCAACTCTGGGTACTCCCATGTGTTAAGTGTTTTGCACATGTTAATAAACGTTTGTTTTCCCCTTCTTAATCTGTCCTTGTCAGTACAATCTACAGGGCCCCGGGTGGAGAACCAAGGAGGGCAGTAGGAAAAAGAATGTGTTCCCCCACTACAATACCTGTTCTTATCAAAGAACAGTTTTGTTCCAAGGATCAGAAGGCCGGTAGCCCCATACGATGTTAAGTACTAGATGAATTGAAAAAAGGGAAGGAGGGGCTTCCCTGGTGGCGCAGTGGTTGAGGGTCCGCCTGCCGATGCAGGGGACGTGGGTTCCTGCCCCGGTCTGGGAAGATCCCACATGCCGCGGAGCGGCTGGGCCCGTGAGCCATGGCCACTGAGCCTGTGTGTCCGGAGCCTGTGCTCCACAACGGGAGAGGCCACAACAGTGAGAGGCCCGTGTACCGCAAAAAAAAAAAAAAAAAAAAGGAAAAGCCTTCTGTCAGTAATAGGAGACCTCTGGTCAGGAGGTGAGGCTAGGGTGAGCAGAGCCAGCTTCGTGGGCAGGCAAACTGCAGTTCCAAAAGGCCACCCCCCCAACCTGTTCTAATGCTTTGCCTACACTGTCTCAAAATTCTTAATTTTTGAACAAGGGGCCCACATTTTTGTTTTGTCCTGGATCCCACAAATTATGTGCCATTGTTAAGGTGAGGATGGCATAGTAAAGTGCTGAGGAGTCAGAAACTACTCAATGCTCTGAAACTAGTTAGAAACTACTCAGAGCCTGTGGGAGCACAGCTCACTATGCAATTTTGGACTTGGGGGTGAAGGGAGGAAGGAATCTCGAAAAACTACTGACCAGAACTGCCTGTGATATATGGGCTGATCATGAGGAAGGAATCGGGGTCTGGCATGGCAAAGGGGAGACTTAAGGAATACTACCGGGGTGAGAAGCTTAGGATGGTTAACTCTGTAATCCAATCTCTCCTCCTACAAGTATATCTTGAGGGTTCAAGTCCCTCAGAGAATTACTCTCCGGGTACCAAATAACACAAGGACTCAGGTCACTGATGGTTCTTTCCACTCTCGCCAGCTCCTCAATGATTGTTGGTTGGCTGCCAGCACTAACAGCAGGAGGGGAGAAACAAAGGGAAAGTTCTTTATTGCCTGGTTTGATCACAGCCACTTCTACTCTCTTCTTTAATAACGTGAAAATGTAGGACTTGCCTGTCACACTTGTCTGTCACCTGAGCTCCCTTCTTTTTTTACCTTTCAGCATTTCTATCCTACTCTTTTAATTCTGATTACAACATGCAATATTACCAAAGCTAATTTTCTACAGGAAACATTCAGGAAACTTCATTAAGATTGTATGCATCCCACCTCTAATTCAGCAATTAGACAAGGTGGTTAGGGTGATGCATACACTCATTGTGAAAATAAAATCGTTTTGAAATTTCAAATTGATGGCATAGATGAGGTTTTAAGACTTAGCCTACTATTATCTCTACGTGATACAATTACAGGTAATTTTTATTATCTTCTTTATATCCTTATTTTTTTCAAAGTGTTTTATAATATTTTACTTTTATGATTAGAAAAAACTAAAAATTATTTCAAAAGATTTAGCCTGAGTAGACACTATTTCCATCTACTTTAGAAACATCTTTTTCCATAAACTGCTGATATACTAATTAGAAATCAATGTTAGCTAGTCATTAAAGCTGGCTTCTTAAGGAGTTCCACCTGTCAATACTTTAACAGCCTGGCTCGAATTGTTGCATTCTTTCATCTGTGAGAGACTTAAGAATGTCACTTAATTTTCCAAATTTTGGGTTTGAAAAACGCAGGGGGGAAAAAAAGTAAAAATCGCTCGTAATCCAATCAATTGAAAAATCATATAAAACCAAAAGTAAAATATCCCTCAACCCGTTTTCCTACACATAAACAGACTTACCTACAAATGCATTTATTTTTTAAAAATTAAAAAAAATTTGTGTGTGTGTGTGTGGTACGCGGGCTCCTCACTGTTGTGGCCTCTCCTGTTGCGGAGCACAGGCTCCGGACGCGCAGGCTCGGCAACCATGGCTCACGGGCCCAGCCGCTCCGCGGCATGTGGGATCCTCCCGGACCGGGGCACGAACCCGTGTCCCCTACATCGGCAGGCGGACTCTCAACCACTGCGCCACCAGGGAAGCCCAGCTCCACTTTTTAAAAAAAAACAAATTTATTTATTTTTGGCTGCATTGGGTCTTCATTGCTGCGCCTGGACTTTCCCTAGTTGTGGGGAGCGGGGGCTACTTTTCGTTGCAGTGCACGGGCTTCTCACTGCGGTGGCTTCTTTTGTTACAGAACACAGGCTCTAGGTGCGTGGGCTTCAGTAGTTGTGGCACACGGGCTTAGTTGCTCCGCGGCATGTGAGATCTTCCTGGACCAGGGCTCGAACCCGTGTCCCCTGCATTGGCAGGCGGATTCTTAACCACTGTGCCACCAGGGAAGTCCTAGTTCCACTTTTTCACATGTACATCTGAACTGGGAAATACATATATTATACCATTTCCATTTTATTGTCTGTCTGAACCATAATTTATTTAACCAATTTTCCTATTGCTGAGCAACAGACTGTTTCAAATTTCTTGTCATTGCAAGTATGGCTTCAATGGACATCTCTGTACATGTTTTTATATATAATGATATTACTTCTGCAAAATTCTTAAGAGTGCTATTCTTCAATTAAAGATGATAGTCATTCTAAATAAATGCTATCAAATTAGCCTCTTAAAAGACTGAACCATTACAGTCTCATAGTATAAGTGTCTCATTTCCCATGTCCTTTACTGCATTTAACATAACCCATTTTTTTCAATTGTTCTTACTCTGATTCCAGAAAAAAAAATGTTTTCATTCACATTCCCAGAGTATCTTTTCATATGTTTTTTTGGCCATTTGTGTAACTTCTGTAAATGTGTTCAGATCCACTGTCTATGTTTCTACTGACTGTCTTTCTCCTATTGTTCACTCTTATATACTTACTGTCCGATGCTCATTGAAATCACTCCTTCACAATGCCTAGTACTGAATCTGCCCTTAGTTTAAGGGGACATAATCATCTAAGGACATTCCAGCTTTATTAAATAAGTTAAGCTTTTAATGTTTTCATACTGTAGCACAATGGAATAAAAGACATCTGTTCACTACTAGTGACCAAAAGTTTAAAGCTTTAACAGTGCATTGGATGCTCAAATACCCAGAGAAATAGCATCACACCACAGCATACACAGCCATGAAGTTATTTCTTCACTTGAATAATTTCATGTGTACACACAGCAGTAAGACTCACAGCACACTTCGTCACACTGGGAGCAGCTTAAAGAGACAAAGCCATCTACTCTCAAAAGAAAAATTTTGAATAATGACATAGAACACTCTCATCATTCTTCATAAAAATATCTCAATGCTAAAAATTCTAAAATAAAATGTACCAAAAATGACAAGAATTTAGTCAGAATGGGGAGTTTGAAGGATATTTTTTCTTTTTCTTTATATTCTCTAAATGATATTTTAATTTCATCATTTAAAAGTAAATTTAAATTATGAACTTAGAGTGGTGATGGTTGCGCTACTCCATGAATATACTGAAAAACAGAATTCTACAATTTAAAAAGGTAAATTTTATATGTGTATAGTATCTCAATGAAGTTATTTTTGTATAAGTAGAATTTTAAAGTTAAAATACTACACTGATTGATTTTTCTGTGAACCTAAAACTGCTCTAAACAATAAAATGTATTTAAAAAAAAATACCTAGAGTATCCTGTGTTAAGTTCCCATTAATTTCATGTTGAAAACTCTGGAAGACAGTAGGATGCATAAAGCTACAGCATTACAAGCCTCTTTGCAACCCCTTGTTCTTGGCAATGATATCTGATGAGCAGGTGGAGTGGCTTCTTAGAGAATCAGTGAAGGCAGTGTCAGCGTATCCAAAACTTCTGGGTGACTTTTATCCTAAGGCAACTTATAGAGCCTGCATAAGAGTGATCCACACTCCCATCATGCTTATTAGTATTAACACTGTTAATATTGGGAGAGAGGGACACACAGTTTTGAGAGCATTAGCCTGCTGTGGCCTCCTTTGCCTGGCAAAGCAATAAAGCTATTCTTTTCTATTTCACCCTCCCCCCCAAAAAATATTGGGAGAGACATAGCCATTCCTTCTCTTTCTATTCTGGCTCAGCTTCTGGGGTCCCAGCTGATGATTACTGAAAATTTCATTGAGTAGAACTATTTCACAGGGAAAAAAAAATAAGTTCTAGGTTAATTAAAAAGCAGCAGAGAATCTTCCATTTATCACTAGCATAACGTAATGGATGAGAGCACCCTGGGGCCTGGTTATTCTTTTAGAACGTCCTATATGAATGCTAAGCCAAAAAGAAAGGAGAACTTGCAACAAATATTGCATCTAGGATGCTAATCAAGAAGCCAAAGTAGTCATCAAGATACAAGTGAAACTGTTTTACTCAATGAATGTGATAAAAATAGACTTCTGCATGTTTTAAAGGTTCCACTCCTTGAAAGGAAATAATAAAAATAAAATCCATTTTTATTCCCAAATCGAGAGTGGGGGACTTCCCTGGTGGTCCAGTGGTTAAGACTCCACGCTCCCAATGCAGGGGGCCTGGGTTCGATCCCTGGTCGAGGAACGAGATCCCCCATTCATGCCGCAACTAAAGATCCCACATGCCGCAACTAAGACCAGGCACAGCCCAATAAATAAATAAATATTGAAAAAAAGAATGGGAACAAAAGAATATTTCCACATTATGGCAGTCTGGTCAATGGAAAGAGCCACTATCCTCACCCTGGGAGTCTAAAAGTCAGAAACTTCCATTAACTTTCAGTGATATGAAATCCGTTCTTGGAAGTTCAGGGAGGAGAATATTTCTTTCTGGAAGGAAACTCGAGGCGTTCTTAGGGAGTGAGGCATTAATCACGCCAGTATCGGTCAGACTTTGAACTAAGGGCATAAAGAAACGTTAGGTTCTCTCTAACCAAGCCTCTCCCTCATTTCCAAATTAACATACCACCAAAAAGCATGAAAAAGATTTAAACAATATTTGCCACAGAATTCCAGCACTTCTACTTTCAGTTTGGCACCTTGACAGTATTTTTGTGGGCCACACCTCATTCTAGTGGCTGTATTTTCCAGATCATCTTCCCAAGACAGTGTAACTTAGGAGGAGCAACTAGGACTGGACATAACTTCCTTTAGGATTTGTCTTTCCTGCTATGCCTCATGCTGGGGGGGCTGACCTCCCTAAAAGGTCACTCAGCTCTTGGAAGAGCTGAGAAGGAACCCACCAAAACACAAACAAAAACCTGGGAGCTGATAAAATACAAGGAAATCCACTCGACGAAGGAAAACGGTGGGAAGATTTTGACTGAAGCTAAGTGATCTATGGCTGCTCAGGTTTTACTAAATTTGAATCACCAATCAGCAGCACAAAAATTAGTGCCCTAAGATAACACTTTGGTCTCATTTTAAAGTACTTTATCTTCTCTATGCCGTTTTATTTTCCCCTTCAACTTTAAGGACACCAATCTTCTATTCTGCCCTTTCTTTTTTTTAAGTCAGCATGGGAAAGGGACAAATTTTCTTTTTCTATCCTGTGTACAATATACCCATGGCTCTAAGAAAAAATGATCCCTGTGAAGTAAGGTGGAGTACAGTGCCCGGCACACAGGAGGTAAAAAAAAAAAAAAAAAAAAACCTCCTGAAGGTACAGAATGAATGCATGTTTATGTAGGTTTCATGTATCTTCTTTGCCACAGGTACTAAGCAGCTCAGCAAATACTTTTTTTTCCCTTTCCTTTTCCTGTATTATATACTACCCCTACCTTGTGCAAGGAACAGATAGATAGAAATATCTTACAGTATTACAGGAGTGTAGGAATGAGATCATAATAGGTTTGTTTCTTTCCCAATTAAAGGCTAGAGTCAAAGACCTATGATATCACAAATTCCCTCAGGAAAAATTGCCTTCTCCCATCTTCTTATCGAGGTTCATGGTCAATGGGCTGAACAATTTCTTATATTTCAAAGAAATGATAGCTTAAAATAGATGGCAGGTGTACTGCCATTCTATATATGGCAGTATACATACATTTTTTTCTAATCCAAAAATGGAATCTGGTTTATTTGTCGGTAAGAGAAATTTAAGAGACCGACACTTTTATACCCCAGATAACAACACATAATTGTAGAACTATGTAGATGAATCACACAGCAAAGTGAAATTGTGATTTCTAATGAGGTAAGATAAATAATGTTGTCAAGGCAGCCATCTGATCAAGAAAAATAAAATACATTTCCTAAGAAAAATTTACCCTACACAATACGGAAATAGGGAAGTCTAACAGACCTTGCAATCTCCCTAGAAATGTAGTAAAAGCTTCACAGTATGAGTCACAGGAAGTTACTCTCGGGACAGGCTTTCACAAACACACTGTAAAGTCATATTGGCCGGATGGGTTTGTATTGGGGGTAAAGAGGGAGAAGGGGAAGTTTAGTGCAGGCATCATGCAGAATGTCTGCCAAAGGTCTCACTTACCCTAACTGAGATTTCTACTGTCTCAAAGAGAAAAGTGTATAACATCCAAGTAATCTATTTTTAACCTACTATTTTTTTTAAAGGGAGAGAAACTGCTCTGGATAAAATAAAACAAAATAAAAACATAGAACACCCAGGAAATTAACCAGCAAGAATGAACTAGTATACACATATCCTTTTTATCTCTGCCAAGGAAAGTAGGGTAAATCCAATTGTTGGCAGTTTCCATGTAATTCATTTGAAGGAATTTTGAGAAAAAAAAAAAAAAATTGAAGGGGGAGTTGAGTCAAAATGTTCTGATGACTAGCAATAAAAATAGATGTATTTTAGGGTTTATTCAATGCACTATATTATAATGCTTATTTATATGGTATTATTGAAGGAAGAGGTTAACTAAATGTTATCCCTATCAGTATCAAAATTTTTAAAAACTAAAATATTTTGAACAAAAATTTTTCTGTGAAAGATTATACATTGAATAGAATATAAACTGTTCTTGATGTCTCAGGGCTATTACTACTAAGCTTGGATGCAATAAAGTGATATCTTGAAGAGAAACTAAAGTAGACAGGATGGTCTGTCCCTATCAATGGCCCATCTGCCTTAAAAAATGTTTGTGCCTGCTCTAAAATAAGTATTCTGCCTCCTTCTTTCACATGTTTAAATGTCACTCATTAGGTTGGTGAGTCTGATTATCATACTTCCTTCTCCTTTCTAATTTATTGCTTCTTGTGCCTGTGAGTTAGGAAGTTAGATCATCCACCATGATAGAATTATACGTAAAGAGAAAATCACTAGGTGCTGAGCGAAAGCCTAGGAAGCTCCCCCAAGAGTTTAGAGGATGAATTGGCAACTCTTTTAGCTGCCTTTGCTTTGCTTCCCTTACATCTGGGTGCTTCCCTCTCTCCAGACAGTTGAGATTATTACACGGGTTATTTGTGGTTAATCCACTAAAAACAATAGGGAAAAGATGGCTTCTGTCTCTTTAATTTGCAACTCAATACTAGCCACTTTGTACCATACCTGAAACATCAGCACTCAGAGACTCAGCATGGACATTCTGTATAAGTTTAATTTCCTCCATGGCCATGATTTTGTTAAATGTTACTGAAATAAAAAGTACAGCATACAATCTATGAGCACAAAGCTTCTGAAAGTGGAAAAAAAAAAGTGGCCCACACTTATAATACCAATTCTGTTCTACATCTTCCACTTCAGCAAAAGAAAACACATTACCTTTCATCATGTTGATGCATATAATATGTAATAAAATGGAAGAGATGGAGGAGACAAAGTGATACCTGTAATAAAACACTGAAATTATTTTTGCATTTCACAATCTACAAAACTGCCAATTCATTGAATTACAGTCTCCATCAAATTGCTGACCCCTGCCCCCAGGGAGAAATGTACTGTATTCCTCATACCTGAAAAGGAAAGGTAGGATTAGTTCAGGGATGCTTTCCTTTTTAGTAGTAATAGAGCCAATGTTTATGCTGGGTAAAACGACATACTTTCCAAACTATGCGTAAAAAAATATATCTTGCCAAATTTACAGCCTTATCATATCTCACCTCTTCTGTTTCAAAGTGCTCTTTAATACCCAAGATTTGTATTCTGTTATTACAGTCTAATTTCTCTTAATATTTTTAGGATAAGAGAAAGGGTTTAAAAAACACCATCATCATCATCATGATGTTTTCTTTTGTTCCTGCATTATTTTCCAAGTAACTCAAAATTGTTTGCAAATATTCATCCTCATAGAGGTATTGGAGAAAAAATTATCCTGGATTGACAAACTAAGGCAAAAATAACTTTTGAAACATTTACACACTTATACAAGGTCAATGTTTATCCTCCTGCTTTGCCAGATATAACACATTTCCATTTTAAGTTCTCTTTCTTTAGAAAAATTAAATTCCATGAGCTTTTCTAGCTTATGCCCACAGGTTCCTCTGGCCATCTTTCAACTTGGTATAGGTAATCTACAAAATTGTCTTAATATCATAATGTCATATATATCTTTTTACCTTTATTAAACTTTTTCAAATACCAATCACATATCTGAGGCATTCATTTATCTGCATTTCTATAAATTTTAAACTTTGGATCTTTGTAATTTGCATAGTTTTTATCAGCTGTTTCTTATAACATTTTACCATGAAGCATTCGTGCATCTTTTTCCTACATATTTAGAGCCATCTTTTGACTATGCTCCCTTCTATGCCTTGAAACTCCCATATCCTGGCACAGTGGCTGCATTAAGCAAGTTATATATTCTACCTACTTCTCCATCACAGTATGAAGTATTTTCTTAAACTCAAAATACCCTTTTCATGACCCACATCACCCACAAAAAATCTCAAATAGAAAGATGAAACTGAATATTTCTCTTACACCATTTTTAAAAATATTTATTTATTTATTTAATTTGGCTGTGCCGGGTCTTAGTTGCGGCACGTGGGATCTTTGTTGCGGCATGCGGGACCTTTAGTTGCAGCACGTGGACTATTAGTTGCAGCACGCATGTGGGATATAGTTCCTTGACCAGGAATCGAACCTGGGTCCCCTGCATTGGGAGTGCGGAGTCTTAACCACTGGACCACCAGTCACCTCTTACACCTTTTATCAACATTACAACACAAGTGTCTAAAGTTATTACTTCCATCCCTCTCTTATGGTTACTGAATTTACTGATATGACAATTAGTCTCAACTTAAATGTCATCTCTCTATTTAGACTTGTCTAGGTCTATCCAAGAGGGTCAAACCATAGGAGGAGGTCAAACCACTTTCAGAGAACTATCCCTATTTCGCATGGTTTTACTTTTCATTTTGCTTATCTCTGAAACATAAGCCATAATATTAACAGTTCTTTATTCAATTTTGATTCCTTTTATGTATCTCTTAGCTGCTTCCTTAGCTTCATTACTCTGTTAGTGGTAAACTTAAATTCCGTCATTACTGAAGAACTGGATTTTTGAAGCTTCACTACATTTTTCTTTGTTACCCCTGTCACATTGCTGTGAATGCCACAATATTGCTTTTTTTAAAAATTTATTTATTTTATTTATTTTTGGCTGCGTTGTGTCTTCATTGGTGGGCACAGGCTTCTCACTGCAGTGGCTTCTCCTGTTGCGGAGCATGGGTTCCAGACGCGCGGGCTTCAGTAGTTGTGGCACGAGGGCTCAGTAGTTGTGGCTTGCAGGTACTAGAGTGCAGGCTCAGTAGTTGAGGTGCACGGGCTTAGTTGCTCCACGGCATGTGGGATCTTCCCAGACCAGGGCTCAAACCCATGTCCCCTGCACTGGCAGGCGGATTCTTAACCGCTGCACCACCAGGGAAGTCCCCACAATATTGCTTTTGAATTCAGTTTCCTGGGGCTGACTTATAAATGTCCTGTGTTCCACTGGCCCGGAATCAGATACATGTTTTCTTTTATAGGATCTATTGCCACTGCATACTGCAAATTACTGCCTGTGGATCTGTGTTTTACAATCTACCCAACCGAATGTGAAACTAGTGAAGAGTTGGGAAAATATATCAATATAGTTCACTGTACATGAAAATGTGTTTCTAATCATTTTATGCCTACCCACACTGACTTTTACAGTGCTCATATTGGTATATTTTCCCATTTAATCCAAGTCCTCTGCTACTTACTGAGGGCCCATGAAGCCCACACAATTGAACTACACAAATTGGGGATAGAAAAAAGAGGCATAAATCGTATTCTGTCCTCGGCAAATTTATAATCTCAACAGAGGCAGGATAGAGAATGCTCCAGTATTGGAATACAAACAAAAGAAAACTCTTCTTCCTAATCTTCTAAAAGTAGCCTATGAGCATTCTTTGATTAAGTACTTGCCAATTTGATTACCTGCAAGTGATTTTTGAGATTATGTATACAACCGTGGCATACAACAAGTAACAATATGCAATTTAGTTGAAAAATGATTCTATAACTTAGAATCAACATTGGAATCTCAATATACTTTTGTTGTTCTCTATTGATAGTGCATATGTTTTTTGATGGAAAATTTTAGTATAACTGTAGTGAAATTAACAGTTTGGGAGTGAAGAAAATCTCTAGACATGTCCTTTGAAAATCTCAACATACCATACTCTTTTTCTTTTCTCATACACCCCTTCTGTGTCAGTTTTTTAAAACATAATTTCCTCAAAATGAATCAATATGCAGGAAGGGACTAACTCTGCAACCGTTTTACTTGGTGAGCAACAAACATTATGACAATATGCCACATTACGTGTGAGGGCTGGGGACTCAAAGATTAATCAGACATTGTCCCTGCCCTGGAGGAACTCACTGGCTTATGAGACAGTGTTGTCTGTGAGGGGTGAGGGGAGGCTGACATTAGTCAGCCTTACACTGCTCCCTTTTAATGACTGAGATTATAATTCTGTGTGGAATTTTGAAGACCTTTCATGCCTGTAGTTTGCAAGAAAAAGTTCATATTTTTGAGACTAGGCAAAAGTATTCTCATTCTACTTATTTGCAATCAAACATCTTCCTTTGATAACTTGGTTTCCTCTGCCCAGGACAACGTTTATGGATTTTTTTCCCCAAAGTCTTTTAAAGCATGACACATGTTAGACTTCAGTTCATAACTCTATCCCTTGGCCAGCTTTCTTTTCATCTCTAGTTTCATTTTTCCACTTGTCCTCATGGTCAACTCTTCCCACAAGTCTTCAAACATTCTTAACCTTCTCATAGACCATGTTTCTATTTTAACACTTGCATCATGCCCTACTTAGTGACTACAGTATTGGATAGACGTTGCTGAAGTCTACAGGGCAGTGGGCAGGACATGTTTAAAAGTAAGAGTACCAGCAGACTATAGCCTCCTGAACAAAGAGTAAACTCATTACAAATGATGTATAATAGGTTTGTATTTATATATAGTTTAAAAGGTCTTGAAAAACTCTGAAGTGAAAAATGATGCTAGTGGGCAGTTGTATCATAAAATTTGTCTGATGTACTCTGAAAACAAGGGCTATATACCTGGGACTGCGAGAGAAGAGTGTAACCAGATTTGGGTGCAGGAAGGCCATCAGTGATCTTTATTGTTATAACTGCTGAGGTTACTATGCAAAGAGTTCACAGTTTAATCCATGGTTGTGTATTGCAGATGTGAATTTGTTTTGTACCACAACTCAGAATTCACTTTCCCTTAGAAGTAATGTTATACGTGGTGGTGGGTATTCCACCCAGTTCTCTGCTGGGGAATAAAAGGCTTATTCCCCTAAGTGCTGCAGTGCTGCAGACACATGTCCCGGGGTAGGTAGAATAACGGCCCCCAGAGATGGTCACTTTCTAATCCCCGGAACCTGTGAATATGTTACCTTCCATGCAACGGAATTTTGCAGAGGTGATTAAGTTAAGGGTGTTGCAATGGGAAGATTATCCTGGATTTTCCAGGTGGGCCTAATGCAATCACAAGCACCCTTATAAGAAGGAGGCAAGAGTGTCAGGAGTCACAGGAAGAGATGTGATAACAGAAGCAGAGGTCAGAGAGGGAGAGAGATTGGAACATACTACTGAAGGCAAGCAGAATATGTCACCCTAAAATATGTCATTTTGACACACTGATTATTTAGAATTAAAGTTACTTGGGAAACAGCCAGTACAAGAAGGACACTTTGACCCTCCTGTGTCCCCCCTAAAAGTGGGAAATAAATCTCCCATGTGAAAGGTACCTTCCCTGCACCAGAGGATGGAAGGCATCCTTATCACCAGATATAGGGAATTCAGGGCCAAGAAGGCTGTACAAACAAGCCTTGTGACTTCTTCACTAACTTACTATTCCAAGCCCAAACCACTTTGTTTTGTCAATTCTTCACAAATTTATTGTTTCTTTGTCTAAGAGGTATAAAAGCTTCCTACTTTGGTGACTTGAGTCTCATTTTTTTTTTTTTTTTTTTTTTTTTGCGGTACGCGGGCCTCTCACCGCTGTGGCTCTCCCGCTGCGGAGCACACACTCCGGACGCGCAGGCTCAGCGGCCATGGCCCACGGGCCCAGCCGCTCCACGGCATGCGGGATCTTCCCAGACCGGGGCACGAACCCTCGTCCCCTGCATCGGCAGGCGGACTCCCAACCACCGCGCCACCAGGGAAGCCCGAGTCTCATATTTTTATGGGACTCTCATATATACAAAATTAAATTTGTTTTTCTCCTGTTCGTCTGTCTTATGGCAATTTAATTATTAGACTAGCCAAAGACCTAGAAGGGAAGAAGAGAAAAATTTTCCATCCTTATGCTACGTGGCCAGCTTTGAAGATGGAGGAAGGGGCCACAAGCCAAGGAAGCCAGGAGGTCTCTAAAAGCTAGAAACGGCAAGGAAAGGGATTCTCCCCTCCAGCAGACAGAAGGAACACAGCCCTGCTGCCTTACTTTCGACTTCTGAAACTATAACTCCTCAATGCTTACAATTAGAGAAGTCTTACAACAGGAATCCTGTTTAACTTTGTTGAGAATTTCCCAAAGTATTTAACCATAGACATTTTAAGGATTATTTTTTAAACATTCTTGAAAATAACTGTTCACGGAACCTATTTTAGGAAATAATGGTTTAAGGATTTATGCTCTGGATGATGGCATCTGGAAGGGATGCAGACATTCTTGGATACATATAGTGAGAGTGAAATTCCATCCACTGTCTCCATTCAGTGAATTATTACCAAGTGTCTGTTATGGCTTTACGTTGAGATACGTATTGGGATGAGGGAGGAAGGGATGAGATATAAAGACATAAAGAAAATATCACTGAGACTTCCCTCGTGGTCCAGTGGGTAAGATTCCATGCTCCCAATGCAGGGGGCCCGGGTTCGATCCCTGGTTGGGGAACTAGATCCCGCATGCATGCCGCAACTAGGAGTTCACATGCCGCAACTAAGAAGTCCACACACCACAACTACGAAGCCCCCATGCCTCAGTGAAGATCCCTTGTGCTGCAACTAAGACCCAGCACAGCCAAAAAAAATAAATATATATATAAAAAAAAAAAGAGGGCTTCCCTGGTGGCGCAGTGGTTGAGAGTCCGCCTGCCGATGCAGGGGACACGGGTTCGTGCCCCTATCCCGGAAGATCCCACATGCCGCGCAGCGGCTGGGCCCGCGAGCCATGGCCGCGGAGCCTGTGTGTCCGGAGCCTGTGCTCCGCAACGGGAGAGGCCACAGCAGTGAGAGGCCCGCGTACAGCAAAAAAAAAAAAAAAAAAAAAAAAGAAAATATCACTGACTCCACAGTAAGTGTCATCTAGTAGGGGGTATGAGATATTTACCAAAAAATTATAAACCAGGTAGAAAATGTTAGGTTTTGCGTGTGTATGGGTGGAGGAAGGGATGACGGTGCAGTGAGCTGCTGTGGATGTTTGGAGGACAAAAAAAAGAACCACTTCTGGAAAGAGGGGGAGCTGTCAGAGAATGGAGTATGGAAGATCTGGCATATGAATGTGAAGTCCTTTAAGGACAGCTAGGCTGATGACAGGAAGAGCAAGAGAGAAGAGGGGTAGCCGGGGTAAGCACCCTTAGCTGTTACAGGCACTACCCAACTCAAGAACGACATGGGGAAGGCAAGACAAGCCTAGCTAAGCCACATCCTTATCTGTGCAATAATCAGAATTATACATCGGGGTTCTAGTTCTAGGAAATTCTAAAGTCCCACAAAACACCAAAATTTATCACAAATAAATGAAAAAAAAAGTGATAGAGGTTCTTAAAAGACTTGCGGGGCTTCCCTGGTGGCGCAGTGGTTGAGAACCTGCCTGCTAATGCAGGGGACATGGGTTCAAGCCCTGGTCTGGGAGGATCCCACATGCCGCGGAGCAACTAGGCCCATAAGCCACAACTACTGAGCCTGCGCGTCTGGAGCCTGTGCTCCGCAACAAGAGAGGCCGCGATAGTGAGAGGCCCCCACTTGCCACAACTAGAGAAAGCCCTCGCACAGAAACGAAGACCCAACACAGCAAAAAAATTAATTAATTAATTTAAAAAAAAAAGACTTGAGTATATATAACCAAATGCTTAACATAAAATTTAAGTCTGTCTTAAATGTTCCTTTGGGGGGTATTTTTCCACATGGGAAGGGCTCTCTGAGGCTTCTTAAAATATATGCCAGTCAGGGCTTCCCTGGTGGCGCAGTGGTTGAGAGTCCGCCTGCCGATGCAGGGGACACAGGTTTGCGCTCTGGCCCGGGAAGATCCCACATGCCGCGGAGTGGCTGGGCCCGTCAGCCATGGCCGCTGAGCCTGTACGTCTGAAGCCTGTGCTCCGCAACGGGAGAGGCCACAACAGTGAGAGGCCCGCATACCACACACACACACACACACACACACACACAAATATATATATATATATATATATATATATATATATATATGCCAGTCAAGTTTAGACTAAAGGTGCTTTTTCCTTTTTCTGGTAAATCTTCTGGTGGTAAGTATAGCTCTCCTCAGTGTTCCCTGGGCCTCTAAACTTCTAAACTTCAGTTCAGGATTACAGTCATCTATTTCAAAAAGTTTCAATGTCAATTCTGCGTGCATGGAAGACTTTGCTTTAATAGTAAACGGTAGAGAAGGCGCATTTCTGTGCTGATGTTAGCTTCCTGTTTGGCGTGCATTTTAGGCTCTTTGGGAGCAGAAACTGTCTCCCCGTCGGTTCTTTGTAAGCCTCTGCTGAAGAGGAGTTGCGGCCATCCTGTACACGTTTGCTACAATGGTGAGAGGCTCATGGAAGTGAAATCTTGGCTCCAACTCGAACTCGTTTAAGGAAATGAAATTTTGAATTTTTAAAACTTATTTCAATAAGGAAAAGTAAGATTAAAGCAAGTGGCGTTTTAGGGGTGAGGAAGTCAGCAGAGCTTTATTTTGGTGGGGGAGGGGCTTTAGTCCCTAGAAGAAACAAGCCTGTCACTTTCTGGAAAGATGCCTATTCTGTCCCAGGGCTATATCCAAAGCAAATCAAGCAGAATCATTTATTTCCTGAAATTTCATTAAAGAAGGAAAGGGCAGGATTTAGAGGATCAAAGAGCCCCTCCCAAGAAACATATTCACATAGGTGTGACCTCTGGAGACTGTGTGCCCCCCTTGTTTGTCTGGCAAACACCTTCTCATCTTTCAAGACAGCTCCAATGACACCTCTGGGAGGCCCTCTGGTTCCCTTTGGCAGTTGTTTACTCTGCCCTTTGTGCTTCCAGGCACTCTGTGCAAAAACTCTCTCAAATATCACTCATAGCATTTTATCCGGTTATCTGTTTACATATCTGAAGTCAATTCAATAAAGTTCTGCTAGGGCAATGCTAGATTCAAAGGCTCAAAGGCAGGAAGGACTCTGGCCTTTAGAAGCTACTTCCTACCATAGGTGACAGACAAATATACAACTGCTTAGAGTTCTCTGTAATAGCAGAAGAACAGAAGGCAATGGAGAGAAAAGAGGAAGGAGGGGGTGACCAGGATCTCCTGGGTGGCAGGGTCTAATTTCATATCCTTAGCCCTTAGCACAAGGTCTGGTGCATAACAAGTTCCATACATGTTAATGAAGGGAGGGAGATGGGGAGAGAGGAGAGAAGGAGGGAGCAAGGGAGGGAGAGAGGGAGGGAGAGAAGGGAGGGGAATCAACAAAAATGCCCCACCGTATTCCAGTCACTGCTGTACACTGTCTAAGCCATCAGTTACTCTAAAGCGGTATTTTCAGGCTCCTGGAAGAGATATTTCAGAGCAGACAGTTGATGATTCAATTTTACCTAGCACAGAAAACAGTACATGATAATCACCAACTGAGGGAGACAAGTCATAATTTGTCCCATATTTAACTGTCATCCCACAGAGCATGTTAATAACCCTCCCAGGGGGTCTACGGAAAAGAAACTTGCATTCACTAAACCACTAGCACTACACCAATTATTTCTTGGATTCTGCATTATTAGATCAGCAGGCTCTTTTGCTCCCACAAAAGGATTTAGCTAGGATTTTCGTCCCCTTAGGACCTTGTTTGCCATCCAGTTCCCCATTTCTCTGCCAGCTTCATCTGTGCAACTCATCTTGGGTTACCTCTGGCAGATGGAGAGAGGAATCTAATTACAAGCCTCTGCTGTCTGCATCCCAAAGCCCTCCCCCAACAGCCTCTATTTCATCAGGAAGAGAAGGGAGGAGGGAGGATGAGCAGCCTCCCTAAGAGAGGAGAGTGTAAAGTATTTCTCAAATTTTCGTCTTCAACGGCTGGTATCATTTTACTCCCTGAGGGGAGACTATGCTTTGTTGTTTAGGCCAGCCATATAATCTCTAGTATCCCGATGCCACAATATCAATTACAGGTTCATTTGGATAATGGGATAAATTGGTGTCCAGACTGCTAGACAAGACATAAATTGGAGGTGGTGGGGCGCGGTGGAGGGGAAAGGATGCTGGAGGGGATTGAGGATATAAATGAAATAAGGTAAAGTCGAATTCTTCATATCCTTGCAAATTAAGTAGCTTAATTCTGAACTGTTACTTGTCTCATGAAGAGAAGCTCACCAGCAACCAAAGTGAAGCAGATATTCCTGAAGAGGTTTTCTTAGGTCCTAAGTAGAGAGAGGTGAATTCTCCCATAGCACCCCAGCTCTCCCAGTGTAATGCTAAGAGCAGACAGGAAAAATAAATGTCTTGTAATTTAAAATACATGTTTTACCAGACACAGAAAGTCATGTATCGTAAGATTCCATTTACATGAAATAGCTAGAATAGGTAAACTCATAGAAACAGAAAGGAGACTGGTGGTTTCCAAGGGTTGAGGAGAGGGAGAAACGTGGAGTAACTGCTTAATGGGTGTGTTTGTTTTTTTTTTTTCTGTCATGTGAGTTTTTTTTTTTAATTTTTTAAATTAGTCTCTGCTTTATAACGAATTGAATCAGTTATAAATATACATCTGTTCCTGGGTGTGGTGTTTTATTTGGGGGTCATGAACACGTTTGGGGACGAGACAGAGGTGGTGGTGTACAATATGGTGAATGTACTAAGCGCCACTGAATAGTTCACTTGAAAGTGGTTAATTTTACATTGTGTGCATTTCACCTGAATAAAAAAAAATATTTTATAATGAGATGTTTTCTAATTAATGGCCTAACTATTTCTCATTGCTCAACAATCTACCTGGAAATAGGGAGGATTTTATTTCCTTCCATAGTGAAAAGAGGGATTAAATAGGTCTCTAGGTTCAAATATTTGTCACCTTTTGGTTTTTCTTACAGAAAGTCTAGTGTTTTCCCAGAATGTCTGTTGCACAGAAGTAATTCCAACCCACTACCCGACTTGCTTGGCCCTGTACCATCAGCAGCAGTGACCGGTGTGGCTGGAGAATCACAAGTGGATGGGGTGCACCTGTGTTCACTAGCCCCTGCGCCCCCTGCCGGCCCGTGTGACCCAGCCTTGCTCTGGGGAATGCCCTTCTGTGGTGGTGACATCAGACAAAGACTATGGGCCATTTCAATTCAGTACCAAATTACAAAGAACTTGCTCTCTCCACACACTTTTACAATCAAAGAAAATTGATTTTAACAAAGAACAGAAGCATCTTTGGAAGAAACGCAGTTTTTTTTTCCCCTTCTTTTTGACACTAAGAAGAACATATGCTTCCACACACAGATCAAAAGCGGTCAGCTGTTAAGTGGAAAGAAAAGCCCAAGAACTTAGGAGGAATAAAAATATTGAGAATAGAGGTAAATAGAAGGGAACTTGAAAAGAAACTGCAAGATTATGTAACAACAACAAAAAAAATGGCTAACAATCACATTTAGGAAAAGCAGGTATGGGACTGCCCAGTCTTACCCAACACCTTCTGCCTTGTGCCCTATGCCATGCAGTCAGGGCCACGGACTAACAGGCCTCCCAAACCGTCACCCAACCAATTTTCTAAACCACTCAGTTGGTCTCCTGCTCTACTTCTTGATGTAGCTTTAATCTTTCTGGTTTTGCCCTTACGACATTTTTTCCAACCATGGCTCGGTCTCATCTCCTAGACCTAACGCTTAGCTTTGAGTGTTTGGTTTCGTTGACCAAGGTTTAGACATTCTTCTGGGACTCCTGCCTTCGATAGCTTCATGCATTCAGCCTGGCCCAGGGATGTTGAAACAGAGTCCCCCTAAAACTCCTCTGCTGAGTTTATGATTAACCTCTCTATCCAAAACTTTACTTCCTGTCTTTTCCTGAACCTGTTCCCCTTAAGACTGAGGAGTATCAAAGAAAAGGGGAGACTGAAACTGTATACAAGCCCCCCTCTGTCTGTCCTTTGAAGTAAAAGGCTTTTGCTTTAGTCTTCCAGGCCTCCCTTGGGTCTCTAAAGGCTGGCTCAAGAGTTAATGATTATGAAATGTGAAGACGCAGAAACAAATAATAGCTGTTGGGCCAGGAAACTGGTAACAATTTAGACTATAAATCCAACATATCGCAGAATCACCAAACTCCCAGTTCCTTGAAAGATATAGATAAAGGCCTGACACACATTCCTAAGTTGTTTTTACAGGAAGCAGCCCCTACCAGATGAAAACTATGACCACAAGCGCATAGGCCCTAGACTGGTTGAAACCAGAAGGCTGATGAAGCTTGAGACTTCACCTTGATACCAACCAATCGGAGAATTGTCCATGAGCTGATATGCACCCTGAAGCCCCCTCCCTCACACTGCCTTTAAAACCCCTTCCCTAAAAGCCATCAGGGATTTCGGGTCTTTGAAGCATGAGCTGCCTGTTCTCCTTGCCTGGTGCCCTGCAATAAATGCTGTACCTTCCTTCACCACAACCCAGTGTCAGTAGTTGACTTTGTTGCGGGAGGGTGAGTGGACCCAGGTTTGGTTCTGTAACAATGTCACTCCTCCCTGTGACTCACGGAAAAGTGTTCAGTTCTGTTTTGGTGTATCCTTCCTTTTCTTGGTGTATCCCTCAAGGCTAAGTCTAAAATAAGGTTCTAATATTGATTTCAGGCTCACAAATGGCTAGATAAGCTGCATATCAAGAAGAAATGTTTAAATATAATGAGGAAGCAAAATATATTAAATGCTTTCAAAATCCCCTAATTCTATTGCAATATGCCAACTGACTCAGAGAGTCTTATTTTTTCCCTATGTTGTGTGAGAAAAAAACATGTGGTCCTGTCACAAAATGTTCTACATGCCACAGAAGTTGTAGCATTATTTTTCTGGAAAAAATCCTAAAAGAGGGAAAAAGCATCTGTTTCCTATGTTTGTCATGCTATGAATGAAATGCAAAATGGAGAGTGGGTAATGCAGTGGCATCTATTTTCCCTCTGACAGCAATGCTGAGGTAGAGCGTCAATTTTGGGCTATCTTATTTAAGCAGCATGGATGAGGACTGCAATGTTGTATGTGTGTAACTCCTGTCTTAAGCTGAGCAATTCCCTGTCACCTCCATCCTGACATCACTGCCACGCCATGATAAAATCTCACTGATAAAGCCCGTGATAAAATCACACTGACCAGGCTCTTCTGCTTACTGACTCTGACCTTGGGCAAGTCATTTAAGCTTTTGAAGCCTGTTTCTCCACTTTCAAGATGGTAATAGTAATGCCTATTATTTATTATTTAAGGTGCCGTTATGGTTGAATGTGTCCCCCCAAAAGATGCATTGAATTCCTAACCCCCCAGTACCTCAGAATGTGACCTTACTTGGAAATAGGGTGATTGCAGATGTCATAGTTAAGATGAAGTCACACTGGAGTAGGTTAGACCCTTAATCCAGTATGTCTGGCGTCCTTATAAGAGGAAGGACAGCCAAGGGAAGACACAAACCATAGGGAGAATCTCACATAGGGAGACACAAACACATAGGGAGGATGACTGTGGACGGAGAGACTGGAGTGATGCAGCTGCAGGCCAAGGAATGGCAACCAATGCCAGCCATCACCACAAGCTCCAAAGAGGCCAGGAAGGATGCTCCCCTACATGTCTCTGAAGGAGCATGGCCCTACCGTGCTTTTGGACTTCTAGCCTGCAGAAATGTGAGACAATAAATTTCTGGTTTTTTAAGCCACCCGGTTTGTGGTATTTTGTTACAGCAACACTAGGAAAGTAATACAGTGGTGGAAGTGTAATTTACTTATTGTATGTGTGTGTATTTTAATTGCTGAGGAAAGACACTTAGAATAAACCAGATAGACAAGAAGAAAACAAGGTAACTTTTCTTATGTATCTAAACCAAGGAAATGACTTTATTTCCTCTGGAGCTGACATTGCTACTCTCCTTCCCACACACTCTACTCTAGCTCACTGGCCTCCTGGCTGTGCCTGTAACATCTGACCATGTTCCCTCCTTAGGGGCTTTGCATCAGCTGCACCTCTGCTGGGAACACACCAGGGCTAACCCCCAAATTCCTGTCATTCCTCAATAAGGCAGACCCTGCCACTCCATTTAACCCTGCAATCTGTCCTCCCACACACCCAGCATATTCCCAATTCCCTTTACTTGGCTCTACTTTTTTCTTTTTTCCATATTCTTACTGACTTCTAATAGCCTAGTAATTTATTTAATTCTCTATCGCATGCATTATTTATTATCTTTCTCCCTCTGTGATAGAACAAGCTCCAGGAGGGCAGGGATCTTCACCCTGTTCTGTTCATTGATGAGAACAAGCATCTAGAACAATACCTAGTTCATAAGAGGTGCTCAACAAAGATTTTTTTAATCCATTATTTATTTTTAATTAGCCACTTTATAATTATAGAAGCTGTACGTGTGCATCAAAAAACATTAGAAAAAATTAAAAACTTCAAATTCCCTCCATCCAATAATATCTCCCCAATCACGATAAACCAAAACGGTTTTTATCTCCTTTTAAGTGATTCCCTAAGGAATCCTGTCTCTTGAGGAAAAATGTCATGATAGGAATAACACCCATTTTCCAAGGCTTGGTATGTGGATTAAACCAAACAATACTTAATACAATGCTTGTGGTAACAACTAACACAGGTAGTTGTTATTTTCTCTCCTTTGATCTTGTCCTTAACTTCCACCCTTCCCCCCCTAACTTTCAAAAAGTAGGTGACAGATATCTGCAGCAAAAAGAATGGTGTGATGTTGTTCTTACGGGGGGGCAAGTGAGGAATGCCTTCCACTCCCGGCACTCAGGACAAAACCCCCAAATTCACAGTACTAAGCTCTACGGTCCAAACGCACCATGAGACACAAGGCCACCAACTATTCCATAGAATTTTACAACAGCAACCAATAACAGTCATTAACAATAAATAATAACAATTATACTTTTATATTGCACTCTCCCATTTGCAAAGCATTTTCATATGAAGTTTTCTTTTATAGATGAAAGAACTGGGGCTCTGAGAATTTACATGATTTGTCCAAGTTTACACAGCTGGTAAGTAAAAAGACTGGGAATTAAATCTAGAATTAGAAGATCATCAGTGACAAGGATCTTTTAACTTGCTATTTAGTAGTGAACGTACTATCCATTTTGAGTCCCATTCACAAAAAATGAAATATTATTTAGTATTTTCTTTGTAAGCTACTTCCTTCCCCATCCTCTAAACAAATGACTTACCTCTCTGAATAGCCACACGGCCTTTCCTTGTTGGAGAGCTCTCCTCCAAAATTTGCTTCTTGTAAAAAGGAGACTTCACCCTCAGTGGTACGTGTGCCAGGAAATAGAGTACATTGTTGAGAAAGCCTGGGAATCACTGCTCTTGTGAACTGTTGAGAAAAAAACAAAACATCAAGGGCTTTATATCATCAGTTCTCTCTGGGGACACCTTTAAAATAAATCTTATCCATTCTTTGGCAGAAGTCGTTACAAAAGAGGTTTTTTGTTTTTGGTGTTTTTTTTTTTTGAGGTTTCCAATTAAGTTTAGTAATATATTTTAAAATGAATTTATTTATTATTTAATTATATTTGGCTGCATTGGGTCTTAGTTGCTGCGCACAGGCTTTCTCTACTTGCGGCGAGCGGGGGCTACTCTTTGTTGCGGTGCGCGGGCTTCTCACTGCGGTGGCTTCTCTTGTTGTGGAGCACGGGCTCTAGGTGTGCGGGCTTCAGAAGTTGCGGCAGGCGGGCTCAGTAGTTGTGGCTTGTGGGCTCTAGAGCGCAGACTCAGTAGTCATGGCGCACGGGCTTAGTTGCTCCACGGTATGTGGGATCTTCCCGGACCAGGGCTTGAACCCGTGTCCCCTGCAATGGCAGGCAGATTCTTAACCACTGCGCCACCAGGGAAGTCCTAGGTTTAGTAATATTAAATTTGCATTCCTTAGCCTAAGTTTATTCTAGGGCCTTTAAAGCATTTATTATAAACTGTTCCCACTTTTGAAGGGACTGAAAGAATCACATTCATGACTATTGAGGCTCCCATCCTTCCAATATACAGAATTCTCGCATTTATTTTTCATGGTAATTTAACTAAAATTCAAGGAGCTAGAAGACACAAAGTCAAACTAGCAGAGAAGTGAAGGCAGTAATCATTAGATTATTTCCTCCCCCAGAGGTAATAAAGCACCTTTTTATTCAAATACCAACCACTGTGTCAACTAGGTTGATGGGCTCCCTGTGGGCAGGGCACACACTATCCCTTCTAAACATATGGAATGAAAACCATGACGTAATGACTGTAAATTTTAACTGGAAAGGAGGTGGGAAGTGTCCAGGAAACAATCCCAGATTCAAATATGCCCTTTGCAAAGCCCAGGAAAAAAAGACAACATTCTGGGGCAATGATACAGGAAGAAATCACTTCAATTGTCAGGATGACAATGGCTGTTGGGCCCTTTTGAGGAGTTCACAGTGTGGGCTTAGAGAAGGATTCCCAGTCATGGCTATGAGGGACGAGCTTGTATCAGACCAACTTCCACTGAACACAGCTAGAAAAGCTAGATAAAATTATTTTTAAAACCTATTTGGGGCTTCCCTGGTGGCGCAGTGGTTGAGAGTCCACCTGCCGATGCAGGGGACACGGGTTCGTGCCCTGGTCCAGGAAGATCCCACATGCCGTGGAGCGGCTGGGCCCGTGAGCCATGGCCGCTGAGTCTGCGTGTCCGGAGCCTGTGCTCCGCAACGGGAGAGGCCACAACAGTGAGAGGCCCGCGAACCCAAAAAACAAAACAAAACAAAAAAACCTATTTGAAGATACTGGAGTGCTACAATGGCAGCCAGGACATGAGAGGATGTCCTGAGAGGACATGAGAGGACAAGATCTTGGGAGAAGGGAAATAAAAATGTGGTAAGTCATCATACTACTTTTCCTCTCAAGAAATCTACTGATCTTTAAGAGGCACAGAGCAAAATTGCTGAGAAGCCAAGCAGAAAGCAGCTGCTTAGAGGCCAGCTTTTGGCAGGTTCACAAGGCTGAGGAGACTCCAAAGAGAAGGGAAGTCCAGAGAAGCAAGCTCAACATTCTGCCCCTCTAAGCGTTCGCTCATTGATAAATGACATAACCCAAGCAGAAGACAGCAGCTAAGTGGCTGAGGAGTTAAACAGAGCATTTGACAGTTTCATGATGCTGGAGGAATGAAAATTAGACTTCAGGGCCCACCAAAAAAGGAAGAGCCCAGGTAAATAACCCATGCTTTCAGTTAGGATCCCTTAAAGGGCTACATCCTAGGATGAAGTCCTTAAAAATACTGGAACTGAGCCTCAAATCAGTTCAGTCCCTCGTTAAAGAGGTCTGCCTTGCTCTAACTGCTTATCAGAAGCAAAAGCCAGCCTCTGGAGAAAGACACCATCATCCACAGTCTCTCTGATTCGTTATACATAATGTCCTGAGTTCAATCAACAATACTAGGCATACCAGGACATAGGCTTAAGAGAAAAAGAGACAATGAAAACAGACCCAGAGGTGACCCAGATAAAGTCATGGCATATGGTCTTTAAAATACCTATGATTCATATATTTAAAATTGTAAAGATTATAAAATATTTTAACACACATCTCTCAGTAACTCACAAAACAAGCAAAAAAAAAGTAAGGACACAAAAGATCGGAACAACACAATTTACAAACTAAACCTTAGTAAGTTTATTTAGAATACTGCACTCAACAACTGATTACGTAGTGTTTAAGGTACACACGTTAACATTTATGGAAATTAACCACATGGATCATAAAAAGTTTCAAGAAATTTCAGCAAATGGAAACCAGAGTACTTTTTTGAACCTATTATTTAGAAGTAATACAGATTCACAGGAAATTGCACAAACAGTATCATTTTTTAAATTGAAGTAAAATTTACACACAGTAAAATAGACTGGCTTTAAGTGTACAATTTTATACATTTTGATAAAGAAATCCAACTGTGTAATCGCCAACGAAATACAAATATGGAACATTTCCATCACTCCAGAAAGCTCCCTCAGGTGCCTTTTAGTCGACCCCCACATCCCAGAGGCAAGCACTGTTCTCATTACTATTACCACAGATTAGTTTTGCCTGTTCTTGAACTTCATAAAAAAATGGGCTATAGTATGTACTCTTTTGTGTCTGGCTTTATTTACTCGGCATAATGTCTCTGAGATTCATCTACACTGCTGGGTGTCTCAAGAGTTCACTCTTCGTTATTGCTAAGCAATAAATAGCCCATTGTATGAAAATACCACAACTTTTTTTTTTTTTTTTTGCGGTACGCGGGCTTCTCACTGCTGTGGCCTCTCCCATTGCGGAGCACAGGCTCCGGACGCGCAGGTCCAGCGGCCATGGCTCACGGGCCCAGCCGCTCCGCGGCACGTGGGATCCTCCCAGACCGGGGCACGAACCCACGTCCCCTGAATCGGCAGGCGGACCCTCAACCACTGCGCCACCAGGGAAGCCCCCACAACTTTTTAATATGTTCCCTTATAGATGGATATTTGGTGGTTTCCATTTTAGGGTTATTATGAGTAAAGCTGTTATAAATATTCTTATACAAGTCTTTCTGTGAATATATATTTTCATTCCTCTTGGGTAAATACCTAGGAGTAGAACTGCTAGATTACAGAGTTGGTGAATATTTAACCTTACAAGAAACTGCCATTTTCCCAAAATAGCTGTATCATTTTATACTCCCATCAGTAACACATGAGAGTTCCAGTTTACACAGCCTCATCAACATTTGGTATTGGCAGACTTCTAGTTTGTGCCATTCCAGTGCGAGGTTTTGATGTGCATATCTTCTTTGTGCAGTGTCTGTTCAAGTCTTTAGTCCATTTTTTTCAAATTGTGTTTTTTTTTAAATTACTGATTTATTAGAGTTCATTTGATATTCTGATGCCAGTCTGCATCAGGTATATGTATTACTTATATTTTCTCCCAGGCTGTGGTTTGCCTTTTCAATTTCTAACAGTCTTTTGATGAGCAGAAGCTTTTAATGCTGATGAATCTTAACTTATCATTTTTTTCTTTACATTTAGTGCTTTTGGCATCCTTTAAGAAATCTTTGCCTACCTCAAAGCCTAAAAGATATTCACCTACTTTTTTTTTCAAGAAGTTTTACAGTGTTAGCTTTATGTTTATGCCTCTGATATATCTCAAATTAATTTTTGTTTGTGGTGTAAGGAAGGGGTAAGAGGCTCATCCCCCCCCACTTGTTCCCCTTAATCAAAGTTTAATTGACATATATTACAGTACATTTTCAATTAAGCTAGAAATCAACACAAAAACTTTAATCAGAGAAATCTCAAATGTTTGAAAATTAAGCAGTACACATCTAAATAGCATGCGTCAAAGAAGAAATCACAAGGGTAATTAGAAAAAAGTCTGACTTAAGTAATAATAAAATGATGACAAATAAAAAGCAGTGAAATGCAGCTAAGCTATATTTTAAAAGGTCAGAAACCAATAATTTGTATATCCATATCAAGGAATTAGAAAAAGAACATAGAAATAAATCCGAAGAAAGAGGAAATAAGCAATAACAATAAGAGCAGAAATAAATGAACTAGATAGAAAACAATCATAAGTAGAGAAAAATCAACAAAGGCAAAAAGTTGGTTCTTTGAAAAAGATAAACACTGATTAACCCTTTAGCCAGTCTTCAAAAAGCAGAGCCAAAGCTTCTCACCCCAACTCTATGACCTAAGAATCTTCTCCCTACAACACTGATTTCAGACAGAATAAGTCTCCTCATCTCCCTTATTGTTGGTCCCAAAGACACAAGGTCTATTTTACTTTTAAGAGTTTTGCTTTTATTCTTTACAGAGAAACAAATAGAGAAAAACAAAAATAAACACAAGGATGTCGCAAAGCTTCCAGAATTTCCAATATGAGCTCTTTGTCAACAACGTTATGAGGTGAAAACAACGTTGACCTGATGTTTGATGAGACATCAGCCCCCAAGATGTGAAGCTGCCAATACCGAGTATTTGAAATATTGATTTACATCCACTATCATTAGGAGTGAACTTTATTCTAAGTGCCTTAAAAGGGCAACTAACAAAACTGTATAGCCAGTGTGATTAGCAAGACATTTTACAATTAAGTCTACAAAATGTGAATACAAATCTATTTTTCACTGATGTTAAGTCACTATGATACTCAATACAACACTCAGTAATAATTATTTTTAAACAAAAGACAAGCCACACATCATCTGTGAAATATTTGTTCTCCCTGCCTCTGTAAAAAATGATTTAAATAATAAACAAAAATCAACCAATGGTATTAATAATTTACTAATTAAATAATGCACAGATGAAAATTGGCAATCAATCAAATTCACTCCATAGTCAATAGGTGAAGAAAACGTTGGTAGAGATCTGAGGAAATAAATATTTAAAAATTACTTGACATGCAAAATTTATCATACTATTGGATGAAATACAGATGTTTGTCTCAATAATGAAATTCATAAAGAACTATTTTTTTAGTAAGCCACGAAAGAAGTACAGCAGAAGAAATATACGTTCTAATAATAAATGACTTCTTTAATAAAAACAACTGTTTTATGGAGAGCCTGTGACATAGATGGAGTGAAGAAAGGAGTCCAGGAAAAGATAATACCAGCTGTGAAAGGCATTTGTTGCATCATTCAGAGGCAAACTATTACATAAAGGAGGTTGACTTCGGAAAAGCACCAAGTTCGACGAATGTCAATGGCACGGTTAATTTAGTAGAATCATTGTAAAACCTTGTCATAACATGGGATTGAGCATGAAAATCTTTTATACTACACAGTGGTTCCTTGGTTATTTCACACCACTGCACCAAGAAGACTTGTCAAATTTTAAGTTGACTCACATTTGTTCTTTTCAAGTAGACGTGGTCTAAAATATCCTGACTGCTTCAGTGAAGGCAACTGTCAGCTGTATGCTTCAGAAGAGATGTTTTTTGGTGGGGGAAAAAAAAACATGTCTATTCTTTTTTTTCCCTCCAGATTTTCTAAATAGAGTTCAGCCTGATAAGTTAGTTGTCATTTACTTTTCTGATAAAGTTGATGCTTTAGTAATGAGCGATAAATAACCGCTTTTCAAGGAAATTGACTCTAAAAAGAATACTTTGAAAATGGGTGTTTGGAGAGTTTTCCATCAGGTGATTTTGTTGTTGCTGAAAACGATGGAAGTCATCACCTTCAGGAATCATCCTTAAATGATGATTCACACTCTCTTTCTCACACTTCCCACAACGAATTGTCCCAAGCTTAATTTTCTTGTCCGACAACTAACTGATATACCTTTAAAATACATCAAGACCACAACCACTTCTCATCAGCTACGATGCTCCCAGGCTAGTCCCAGCTACCATCATCTCCCTCCCAGATTACAGCAGCAGCTTCCTCGTTGATCTGCCTGCATATACTCCCCCAACTCCTTCACTGCACCATTGCCCCCAGCAGCCAGAGTCATTCTATTAACAATCATCTGCTCAAAACCATCTAATGGTTTCTCATATGTCTCAGAGTAAAAGTCAAATTCCCTACAATGGCCTACAAGCCCCTTGGTCCATTATACTATTATTATACTATTACCTCACTGACAGCATTTCTTCTTCCCCTCTTCTTTACTTACTCCACTCCAGCCCCAACAGTGCTATGACTCAAAGAAACCAGGCACAGGCTGCCTCAGGGCCTTTGCACTGGCCGCTCCCTTTGCCTGTAATATTTCCCCAGATACCTTCCTGCACCTCCTGCAGATTTTTACTGAAGTATCACTTTCCCATGAGGCCTTCCCTGGCCCCCATCTAAAACAGCAACTACTCCCAACACTTCCCCCTTTGTTGCTTTATTTTTCTCTTTAATGTTTATCATCATCTAACATATTTTAACTACACTTGTTTATCTGTTATTGTCCATCTCCCTCTCCCACTGAATGAGGGCAGGAATTTTGTCTGTTGTATGTCCACTGTTCTAGCTCCAAAGTCTAGGACAATGGCTAGCAATAATACTTAAATATATGAATACTTGAATACTTGATGCTCAAAGAACGAGTAGCTTGTAAAGACCTTCATGTGTACACACTTTTAAAAACTTGGAAACAGAATTTTCTAAATCTTCCAAATGAATTTTAATGAGTTTTAACTCTTTGTTAGAAATATAAAAATGTAATACCTTAATAATAATTTGTAAGAATAATTGTATGGCATGGGAAAATAACAATTATTAGCTGAATTGAAACAAAAATCTTGGCATAGTTGTTGAATGTGATTGAAAAAAATATATTTTGATTAACTAAGTGCAGCCAATGATGTCATTCTTCTATTTGGATCAATACCTCTTTATGAATTATCTTTTTTGGCTGTTAAAACTCCATTATCAAAATAAAATGAACTCATAACCACACCATCAAATGTATCACACAGCGTTAAACCAAAACAAAACAAAGCAAAAAATGATATATATTCAGTTACTGTGCTCTCATAAAGCAAAGGGAACTTTTTTGAAATGTTAATCAATAAAATAAAATTTAAAAATTTTATCTTTATCTCACCCTTTAAAAATTTCAATTTCATGAATGTTTTATGATATTCAATATATTCAACACTTATAAACAAACATTTTTTTGTTTGAAGGAAGCGAATCTTCATTTATAGCTTGGAAACCTCTGTGCTAGAGAGTTGGGAAAGAGGGAAGAGGAACATCTTGCCCAGCTGAGAGAAACAGAAAAATCATCAAATAATTACCACCATGTTGTAAGTATCATAATAAAAGGTCCTTTATGACTTGGCCTCTGCCCTCCTCTATAGCTTTGTCCCTCACTGCTCCCTAAATGACTCCAACTCTATAAAGTTTATGCTCCAGCAACACCTAATTTCTGGTAATTTCTCATGCACAACTCTTGATCCTGGACTGCTTTGCATGGATCTAGGGTTGCCAGGAAAATACAGGATGCCCCATTAAATGTGAAGTTCAGATAAACAATAAATAATTTTTGGTGTAGGTATATCTGATGCAATATTGGCGTCTCCTGCATTTTATGTGGCAATTCTACGCCATGGAAACCCACAATTACGGCCCCTAACTCAGGCTGAATTGGAAATGCTTCCTCAAAAAGGTAATAACTTGAGATGATACTTGTCTTCCATTTCCTTTTCTTAGGGTGTACAAACCCTTAAAAGGATAAAACATTGATGGCAATTTAATATTAATAATCTTGGAGGATATCTTTGGCTACTTAATAAGATTTCAGATTAAAAGTGGAGTGAGGAATCTTAACATAATACAGTATCATATTGTATTTGTCAGGATTCATTTATTGCATGTAACAGAAACTGACTTGGGCAAGCTTGAGCGAAAAATTATAGTTATTATAAATATAATCTATTATAATTATACTTACATATTTACACAGAACTTTTGGGATAAGTGTACAGATTGGCTGTGGAAAAAAAGTTTAAAACTTGGACCTACAGACCATTTCTTGTATCTGCTTCTCTCCTTGTATCTACTATTTGTTTTTCTCTCTACAGGTCATTTTTGGTACTCTATAAGGCAGGCAGAAGATGGGTCATGTCACCTTTTTTAGATCTCTTCTTTTTAACAGTACAGCCCAGATTGAGGTTAAAATCTCTTAATTCCAATTCAAATTGGACTCTGATTGGGCCCAACTGGGGTCAGTATAATTTACTATAACCTGAGAGTCAGAGTTAAACACTGTGTAAAAATGGGTGCCAGGGAGTCATCCCTGGAGAATGGAGGCCAAGGAGTTGTAATTCCCAAAGAAAAAGGAGTTGAAGGCATGGACATTTGGGAGAAACTACAAAAGGGCACCTAGCACATACATCCAACTGTGGGCTACACACAACACTCACGTCCACCACCATCACCCTCCCCATCATCACCTACTGCCATCTACAACTACGACCTCTACCACCTCTACCACCGCCTTCACATGGTGCATATCAATCTCCTCCTGTCAATCTCCACTCTTTTTATCAAGCAGGTAATCCTTTCCTGGCTTTAAGGAAGAGGTAAGGCAACTAAAGACTGGGGTCTTTGTTACTGTATATGCCTCCCAGCAAGAGTTTGGCTCCACCGAATCAGCTTCATGGAAGCCCCTGTACTGTGTAGGCAGCAATTTAGAACTCATCTTTCGTCCCACATTGAACACTTCGGTTTGAACCCCCTCCCCATCTCTATTCATTTCCTTTGTCACATCCTCAGGAGGAACTTTGCAGAACCCTTGAAATGTTAACAGTTTGTTTGCAATTCAAGAATGACTACATCTGGGTGTTTCCAGACACAAGAACAAAATCAGGAATAATGAGGCCATATATATTTGGTACCATACCCTAGGGCCTGACTGTGATCCTTCAGTGGACCCAGAGTATGTATCCCCAGGTAAACTCCTTTGAATAAACTGAAATGTGGACATTTGCCATTTGCCACGGCCATGTGTAGGATGTTTCACAGCCCCTGCTGGCTGTGCGGTCTGCCCCCAAAAAACAAGTGCTAAGAATCAGTTCCCTGTATTTCAAGCTCTCAGTCCAGCAGTCAGGAAGACTGGGTGTCAGGATCACATCTCCAGGATTCATTTACTTCTGCAAGTCATGATGCCTGTGACCTGCCACTTGAGAACAGATTGTAACAGAGAAACTGCAGCTGAATTTCTTGGAAGGTTTCTGCCTAGACTGGTAACCATGATGCTGGGTCTGGCCAGGTAGAATTAGGTTTCTGTCTGAGCGGCTTCAGCTTTGCAGGCAGACACAACTTCGAGCAGTGTATTCTCAGCCCATTCTCAATAGCAATTGGCAAGAGGAGTGGTGACACCAGTTTGGGTGACTCTTAGTGGACAGCAGGACCTGAGTAGTGATACCATCCTCCTTTTCCTCTGTAAGGCCCCCAACCTGACAGCAGGGTGCAGTAGAAATGATCTGGACTTCAGGCCAGGAGAGCCATATTCCAGTCTTGACTGGATGTGAAATTACATTGTGCAGTTCAAAAAAACTGATATAAATGACCTCCTTCCCTCTCTCCTTCATCTCCATGCACTAGCGGGGAGGAGAACAGAAATTCTGCTCCTTCATCTCTCGCTTTCCCAGTCTCTTACCCAACAGAACTTCTAGGAATTGCACAGGTACAAAAGATACCCCTAAAGCTGTGTGGTTGGAGATATAAAAGGGAACAATCTAAAGCCATTAGCACATGGAAACATCTTCACAGATGTCCTATCCACAAGAGTCAGGCTCAAGGATTGAAATCCACCCTTTCCCCTTCCCAGATCTTATAATTTTCTACTATTCCTCTGCACAGAAAACACTTAGCTAAACTACAAGTTTGGGTGACCTGTAAGGTTGCTGCTACTATTAATGGTCATGAATTAATAGTTTCCCTTTCACTGTTAAACTTCAGAGGCAAGTGGTCTACATCTTTTATTTGTCTCAGCATTGTTCTCTCCTTAACCCCCTCCCGCAAATCACTCCTGATCTCACTGTTCTACTCAAATTGTACTTCTGAAAGTCACCAATGACCTCTGAGTCCCAAACAAGTCTGTGCTCAATTCACATTTGTCTCGACACTCACCACCCTCCCATCGACAGCCCTTAATACGTGATGCCGCCAACTGGACATCACTGCTTGAATTTGTCTGTTTCTTTAGGTTCCTTGAAAACTGTCTTCCTGATTGCTTTTAACCTTCTACATACTCTTTTTCCCTTCTGCTGATAAATCTTCAAAGCAAAGCAAATATTACACAGTTTTTCTAAGACTAACACCTGTCATTTTACTTTTTCATTTCCGTCATTCTCCATGCCTAGTTTTTTTTTTTTAATCTTGTTTGTTTCTTTCCTTGATGCCTCTTTAATCTGTTTTCTCTGTTAATCCAGGCTCTCATCTAGTCACACCTGACTTGCTCAATATCCCATTATTTGGTTAGTCTGCCTCTGCTATGCCCTAAACATTACTGTCATATTAATTCAGGAAATTCTGCTTGCATTAAGTTACTCCCTTTCTACAAAACATGTAATGATTCCCCATTATTTATTTCAGAATAAATTTCTAGCTGAGTCTGGCATTCAAGACTCCCTCACCCAAAAACCTGGCCCCATTTAATCTACCCAAGCTATTTTTATTACCTAACATCTACCATCCCCCATCACAAATTATCTCTTGGACAAATCAGTGTCCTTGCATCTCACAAATATCTAGGATGAGTCTCAACTCTAAGCCTCCCTTACTTTCAATGAGCAGCAGAGAAAAACACTTGGTTTTTTCTGGACCTTCCATTTAACATTCTCACCACCACTGTGATTCATGGTCACCATTTCCAACAGAGCCACAGCACACGCATACCCCCCAGCAAAGAGCTTGCAATCTTCAGAGCTAACTGGATTCTACCAGGAAGTATTACTCTATGTGTATGGCAGGGAGTGGCAAGCCAAGTGTTGAAGAGTCCTCTGTGTTTGTAAAGCAAGTACAGACAGAACCTGGGCATCATAGACTGAACTCATTCAATTCTTTGAAGTAAAGTAGCTCCCCAGATAAATACCTCTGCTGGTTGTTTGAATTACAGATGAGTAAACTAATCTGTTTCTTTATCTGTAACTTCTTAAAGGCAACTGTTCAAAAGCACATCTTAAGGAATAAACTGAAATCTCTCTGATATTTGGTTGGAGAATAAATGGCTATTTATTTCCTATATTCTTAAAGGAAACTCTAGTGTTCAGGCATGAGAGGATAGACTTAGAATGGGATCACAAACTTGTTCACCTGTTCACCAGGTATGGAAGGTAGAGGTTTGAGAGAGATGGCCAACAATCCTTTTGAGAGTACAGTACGTACTACTACTTAAGCTAATGCTAAGCAGCCATGGTTCTTGATCAGATGATAAAAATGATTTATACTTTAGACATAATTCCAAGACAACAGTTCTCAAGTGTGTAAACATCTTGATGGCTCTCCAGAATTTCCAATTCTCCTATTTTCATTTTCCCATCTCTTTTTCACCTTGTTTTATCTTGTAAAGTACTTTTTGACCCAACTCAGCTTTGGTCTCCTTTGATGGGATTTCAGAATACAGTAGAGAATCTTCCCTGATTTAGCTACAAAGAAACTTTCTCCCTATTTGTTTGCTCTCTAGCAGTGGGAATAGACTTCCAGTGATCCACCCACACTCCAGCCCCTGATGAATCTTACCCGTTTCAGTAATGCCTTTTTTTGTGGCATTAACATAGGTAGTCTTTAACCTCCCAAAAGATGATTTTATATATTAGTTTGTAAAGCCAGTCTCTGTTTTATATGTTGGTTTTATATGTTGGCTTGTAAAGCCAGTTGTGAAAATGCTGATGGTCTTTTCCCTATAGAAACCATGTGATAAATGGTTGTTAGGCTCTCAGGCTGGTTTTGTGACTAATTATCCACACCACTGCAGTAGTATGAGAGGGATCCAAAGTCTTTCTGTTTCTGTGTTCCTGAATTCCGTTGGTCTCAAGGAAGGTGGGTAAGGATGGTTTCAGCTTCTTCTATGTCTTTCCAGGGCTTCTCTGTATATATAATATACATGTGTATGTCCTCAACTCTTTTTCCCTTTTTCTTAACACAAAAATTAGATATAATACATGCTGCCCTACATATTTCTATTTTCCCTTAGCAACTGAGGCGATTGCATCAGTACAATGTAGGTTGGCGTGGTTTTTTAAATAGCTCTATGGAAACAACATGGCTTACCAAAAAAAATTAAGATATAAAGGTATTAATAATTTAATAAACTGTATAAAGTAAATTTTAAATTCCATTTTTCACTGTAAAAGCCACCACAAAAGAAAAATCAAGGCATTAACAAATTATCCACAATCCCACTAAACTATGTTGGTTTAGTTCTTTTAAGATAGTGTTTTTAAAGTCTGGTGGGGCTTCCCTGGTGGCGCAGTGGTTAAGAATCTGCCTGCCAACGCAGGAGACACAGGTTTGAGCCCTGGTCTGGGAAGATCCCACATGCCATGGAGCAACTAAGCTCATGTGCCACAACTACTGAAGCCCACGCACCTAGAGCCCGGGCTCCGCAACAAGAGAAGCCACCACAGTGAGAAGCCCGCGCACCGCAACGAAGAGTAGCCCCCGCTCGCCGCAACTAGACAAAGCCTGCGCGCAGCAACGAAGAC
This sequence comes from Mesoplodon bidens, assembly GCF_964165515.1. Classification (NCBI taxonomy): domain Eukaryota; kingdom Metazoa; phylum Chordata; class Mammalia; order Artiodactyla; family Ziphiidae; genus Mesoplodon; species Mesoplodon bidens. Next base: position 136,295,828 of record NC_138176.1, read on the forward strand.
CCAACGCAGCCAAAAATAAATAAATTTATTAAAAAAAAAAAAAGTCTGGCGGATGGACTGTTCACACCAGAATCACGTCAGGTGCCTGTCAAATAGGCAGATTCCAGGGCACTCTCATACACTTATTAAATCAGAATTTCTGAGTATGGGGCCTTAGCACTGCAAGATTTACAGTTCAAGTTTGAAAACTGGTACTTGAAGGCCTTTGCTCTGCCTTAAAAGAAAAGTTTTAATTATAGGTGACATGCGATTCTATATTCCCACTTTTTTCAATATTTAAAGCTAATGTTTTATAATAAGCATTTTTCCATATTACTAAATTGTCTTCACCATCATCATTTTATTTGCTTGCTTACTACTCCATTTCTTAATTTACTTATCAGTTCATCTGTTGTTGGACTTTTAGGATCATTCAGATTTTACCTTCACATTTCTTGCTCTTTCATATTGTCCTCTGAAACAAGTAAGTAGTTGAAAGTCAAGACTGATACTTACAAACACATTATTCACATACAGCTCATCGAATACAATTTCGCATTTGAGACAAGTTTACTGAAGCCCGCCATGTCCACAGTACTGTGCATTTACACTGGGGGCCAACCAAGATGAGGAATTCAAGACTCTACCTATCAAGGAGTTTAAAATCTAGTAGAGGGCTTCCCAGGTGGCGCAGTGGTTGAGAGTCCGCCTGCCGATGCAGGGGACAGGGGTTCGTGCCCCGGTCCGGGAAGATCCCACATGCCGCGGAGCAGCTGGGCCCATGAGCCATGGCCGCTGAGCCTGCGCGTCCAGAGCCTGTGCTCTGCAACAGGAGAGGCCACAACAGTGAGAGTCCTGCATACCACACACAAAAAAAATCTAGTAGATAGTTTACAATCTGGAAATAATTAGCCAAAGTTCTATTTAACGTCAGTCCTGGGAGGAAAGAGAAACAACTTAGGCAGTTGGAATGTCCTGACCCAGATGGCAGTTTTAATGCCTCCAAGGTAGCTACTCCTATGATCCCTAGTTTGCAGAGGAAGAAACTCCAGCTTAGATTAATCAAGCAGTTTGTGCAGCATCACACAGTAAGTGGAAGAACTGAGATTTGAACCTGGACAGTATGACTGTAAGGCAAGGATTGGCAAACTTTTTCTGTAAAGGACCAAACAGTACATGTTTTAGGTTCTGGGGCCAGACGGTCCCCGATGCAAGTACTCAACTCAGCTGTCGCAGAGAAAAAGCATCCACAGAGGATACTTTAATGAACGGGTGTACCTAGGTTCCAATAACCTTACTTGCCAAAAACAGGCTCCTGTTCTAAGATATATAGTCTTTATTCCCAGGCTATTCTGCTTCCTCATTCAGCCAGTCTGATATATTGAGCATCTTCTCCATGCAAGGTAAACGCACAAATGAAGCCACAAATGAGGCTGCAAAATGAATAAAATGAGTCTCTGCCCTCCAAAACTCCAAGGTGAGAAAAAGATCATGTAACTTTGAGTAAGACATTTAACCTCTGTCAATGACTCCATTTTAAAACTATAAATATTGATAATATTTCCTTCATACAACACAGATGTTGTGAAGATTAATGAGACAGTTCACGTATTCTGATTTACTTAGCTAAATGATTTTTTCTTATGTTAAATTGATCCTTGCTCTTTCACAGTTCTAAAGGAGATGAGTAAATAAACCAATCTATCCTTTGCTCATGTAGGAAGGAGTCCCCTCACGTTAGTAAACTAGCAATTTTTATCTAGTATTGCAACACTTTATTTTTATGAAGCACTTTTAAATTTTATATGTAATTTTCTACTGGGACCAAATAGGTTTTTTTTTAAAAAATAAATTTATTTATTTATTTTTGGCTGCCTTGGATCTTTGTTGCTGCACACGGGCTTTCTCTAGTTGCGGCGAGCGGGAGTTACTCTTCGTTGCGGTGCACAGGCTTCTCATTGCGGTGGCTTCTCTTGTTGCGGAGCATGGGCTCTAGGCGTGTGGGCTTCAGTAGTTGTGGCTCACGGGCTCTAGAACGCAGGCTCAGTAGTTGTGACGCACGGGCTTAGTTGCTCCACGGCATGTGGGTTCTTCCCTGACCAGGGCTCGAACCCATGTCCCCTGCGTTGGCAGGTGGATTCTTAACCACTGTGTCACCAGGGAAGTCCCAACCAAATATTTTTTAAACTTTTATTTCTTAACACAATAGAAAGGAACACAAAGGAAAAATGGAAAGGAACACAAAGGAAAAAAAATATGTGTAATTCAGAAACACTGTGATGTGTGCTCAAAGTTACACATCCACGATATCCTCCCGTTGTTTAGATTTTCTGAGTTATAAAAGTTCTTTGCTTGTACCTCACGGTCATTCTGACACTCATGGAGTCTCTGTAAAAACAGTCAGGAAGAGTCAGTCATTTACTCTTACAGGGTAATTTTTAAATTGCTCAAAAAAGTATACACCCAGAAATAAAAAGGGAGGTGACTCCCCTGGTGGTCCAGTGGCTAAGACTCCACACTCCCAATGCAGGGGGCCTGGGGTTCGATCCCTGGTCAGGGAACTAGATCCCACATGCATGCCACAACTAAGAGTTCGCATGCCACAACTAAAGATCCTGCGTGCTACATCTAAGACCCGGCACAGCCAAATAAATAAATAAATATATTTTTAACAAAGATTAAAAGAAAAAAATAAAAAGGGAGGAAATACTGATACATGCAACAATGTGGGTGAATCTCAAAAGCATTATGCTGAGTGAAAGAAGCCAGACACAAAAGACTGAGTACTGTATGATACGCTTACATGACACCTGGGAAAGAGCAAAACTATGCAGGCATATTTCAGATCAGTGGTTGCCCAGGCTGGGGACAAGAGGAGGGGACTAATGGTAAAGGGACATGAGGGGACTATCTGGAGTGATAGGAATGTTCTGTACTGATTGTGATATGGCCACATTGTTCAAAGTGCACCTGGAAAAGGCTGAAGTTTGCTGTTTATAAACTAGACCTCAATAAACCTGTCCAGAACTGCTAAAGAGGGTTCCTTGGGCAACGATAAATGGAGAACAGGCCCCAAAGGTTGCAGTCAATTGCTCTTCAGGTTAAATCCTGAACGGGAGCTAGCACTGGGATCTGGGCCAGAGGCACTGCATTTGCTTCCTCTCAAAGACAGCCCAGCACGCACCTGGGGCAGGGCCAATCTCCGAAAGCAACTGGGAGGAAAGAGAAACAGCGTGGGCCGTTGGAAGGTCCTGACCCAGATGGCAGTTTCTGGCCATTCTTCACAGACTCCTGAGAAGCTCCTGTTTCCCTGTGTTACGGAGGCTGAGGTAAACTGTACCACTTTCTCCTATGTACAGACTGACCCACATCTCTACCTCAAACTGCCCGGGAAAAAGAAAAGTGCCAATTGCAGACACTTGTGTGGTCCTATTACTGCTCTCAATAATGTTTCTAGGACTAGTCATTTAAGGAACACCCACTGGGGATTCTGCTGAGCACCTGACATAGCAGCAAACCAGACTGAAGGCGCTGCTCTCAGGGAGCCTGCATTCTAAAGGATGGCGAACAGCTCACATTTATTGAGTGCTTGCTATGTGCCAGGTGCTATGGGGACTGACATTGAATTGATACAACTATGGAGTGCAGAGGCTATTATTACCACGCCTATTTAAAATTTAGGAGCCTGAAGCCCTGCAAGCAACGTAACTTGTCCTAAGGTGTGCAGTTAGAAGGTAGCAGAATCTGGCTTGAAACCCAGGCAGACTCACTCCCTCAGTCCATGCCCTTAGCTACACTGTCTCTCTGAGTGGTGGACAGGTCAGCAAAAAGACTGTCCTTATAGGGCCCCAGAATGTCTGTACTAGATGTCTTGGGAAATATCTGTAAACACTGAATAAAGCTATCTAATTTACATAGAAAGAGTGCTACCTCATGAGATAAAAGCTCAAATATCACTAATAGACAATTTACCAAAAAATAAATAAATAAATACTAATTAACATACCTACAGAAAAAATGATTACCTTACAATCAAAGGAATAAAGCAATAAAATGAGATGTATGTTTTGCTTATTAAATTAGCAAGCAAAGAGTTCAAATGCAAACAGCTAAGATGAATGCACTGCTAATGGAAATGTAAATTAATACAGTTTGGAAGGCAGTTTGCATTCTGAACCATAAACATATTAATTCCTCTTAACCAGTTTTTCCACTTTTATGACTTTATCTTTAGGAAATAATCCAAAGTATGGGAAAAGTTATGTGCAGCAAAGATATTTGTTGCAGTGAGTGGGATTTATAAATTTATGACAACATTTATTATTTATACAATATATTCTTTATATAATTTATTCAATTTAGCAATCCAATCATAAAAAGTAAAATAAAACCTACACATCTCTGATCCAAAACTGTGCTTTGCAACAAAGTAGGTCTCTATAGTTTCACCTGCCCTGGGTAGGCTGTGGTTAATATCAGCTAAAAGAATGCTTAAGCAGAAGTGTGTCAAAACACAAAGTATCAACAGTCTCAAAAGGAATATATTTCATTTGCCAGAAACGCAAAGAGTCTGGTGGGCATAGTGATAAAATCATTCTCGGGCCCCAAATCACATCAAACTGTGCGGCTCTTTTTTCTCATCCCCAACTGCCAGAAGAAAATAGAAAGAGTTTTGGGCTTCCCTGGTGGTGCAGTGGTTGAGAGTCCGCCTGCCGATGCAGGGGACACAGGTTTGTGCCCCGGTCTGGGGGGATCCCACATGCCGCGGAGCGGCTGGGCCCGTGAGCCATGGCCACTGAGCCTGCGCATCCAGAGTCTGTGCTCCGCAATGGGAGAGGCCACAGCAGTGAGAGGCCCGTGTGCCACAAAAAAAAAAGAAAATAGAAAGAGTTTTTTCTTTCCACAGTCTCTCCTAATTTTACACATTGCTTAAACATGTAAAGGTATGCAAAAGCAAAACACTGTTTTAGTCCTTCCTGATAGAATCACTTTCATTAAGTGATCTTCCTATAAAACCAAACATCTCATGCTGTGTTACCCCTAGAAATCAAAAGGCTGAGAACTAGTTATTATAAATACCAGGAATAATGAACAATTCTCAGCTAATTATTTTCTTTATAGACATTAATAGTTTTTTATAAACTATAGATTTTATTTAGGATGAGGAATATCTCTGTAGTTATCTTACTATATCCACAACCCCCAGGTAAAGCCTTTGCCTGGAGCCCTTTATCTTCCTCTACATCTTCCTCCTGCACTAGTGAACAGCATCAGATGCAATGAGTAATGAGTAAATCTTCACAAGGTGTTCTGGTCTAGTTGGTGAACTGCAGGAAGTTCAAATGGCAGAATCTCAGAGGGAAAAGGGCACTGACAGTGAAGCTCTACAGGTAGGTAAAGGCGAACAGACTAAAAACGTTATGTGATAGGTGTGCATATGCACATCAAATCATTTCATTTTCTAAAATATTTATTTATTTATTTATTTTTGGCTGCATTGGGTCTTTGTTGCTGGGCACGGGCTTTCTCTAGTTGCGGCAAGCGGGGGCTACTCTTCCTTGCGGTGCGCGGGCTTCTCATTGCGGTGGCTTCTCCTATTGCCGAGCACGGGCTCTAGGCATGTGGGCTTCAGTAGTTGTGGCATGTGGGCTCAGTAGTTGTGGCTCGCGGGCTCTAGAGCACAGGCTCAGTAGTTGTGGCGCATGGGCTTAGTTGCTCCGCAGCATGTGGGATCTTCTCAGACGAGGGCTCGAACCCATGTCCCCTGTGTTGGCAGGCGGATTCTTAACCACTGTGTCACCAGGGAAGCACAAATCATTTCATTTTTATAGCGCCTGGGAAAGGTAAGAATAACTGTCTTCATTTTACTGGTGAGGAAACCAAGGCTCCCAAGGTTTAAGCAGATTGCCCAAAGTCACATAGCTGACAAAGGGCAATTGCAGAATTCAAACCTGGATTCAGTGCACAGTCTCTCTCTATTTGGTGACCTTAATGATCTGTCATGCAGTACCTGTCTTCTGTAGAAGGGGTAGACACATCTTCTGTAGACTCTGCTCATATAAATATGAACTTTATAAGTAGCTTGGTTTAAAAATTAGGTAGCAAAACAGTATAAAACTTTTCCCTATTCAAAATATAGGATGGTTAAAAATATCGAAACACAGCAGTGACTTAGCTATGAGTTTTCTTGTATGGCTGCTTTTGCTAGATTTTCTATAATAAGCATTAATTTTTATACAAAGGTAAATTCGAATAAAAGTTATTTTTAATAGTTTAATTTTTTTTTTTTTTTTTTTTTTTTTTTTGCGGTACACGGGCCTCTCACTGTTGTGGCCTCTCCCGTTGTGGAGCACAGGCTCTGGACGCGCAGGCTCAGCGGCCATGGCTCATGGGCCCAGCTGCTCCACGGCATGTGGGATCTTCCCGGACCAGGGCACGAACTCGTGTCCCCTGCATCGGCAGGCGGACTCTCAACCACCGCGCCACCAGGGAAGCCCAATAGTTTAATATTTTTAAAGTCCAAGATAAGAGCACAGGTGCTAAGTAGCAGAACACCTAGGAGGCGGGGGTTAGTTAACAATGGTGACACAGCATTTGGACAGCGTGACTACATTTAGAAAGATTTTGTATACCTTTACTAAAGAGACCCTCTCCCAAGAAATAGGAGAAAATGTACTAGAGATAACGGCAGTAAGTGCTAGAATATTTTTCCTCCACCGTGAATATTAATGACAATTTTCCTTCCTTTTTCATGATAATTTCATAACAGGATTTTAAGAGTGAGTCTTCCCCTAGAGGGGTGAGCTATCATAACACTAGAAAGTAATAACTGCTATCACATAACATACAACATGCAACTACTTCTGCATAGAGGAGGGGGCATCAGTCCACAGAGAAAATGACTTTGGGCTGAATATGAAGAACGAGTCAGAGTTTTGCCTGCTGGGAAAGCAAGAAAGGAGAAAAGAGCCTTTAAAGGTTCAGAGGAGCAAGAGTGCAAGCTTGTATTTCTCTGGAGTTCAAATGATATTACTGAAAAAGAAGCTGTGCTCTAAAATCTGTCCTGAAATGGTTCTCTATCTTTCATCAATATGCAAATTTAGAATTCAGCCAGAATCCTTAAAGAGCTCATTGATGGCGGTGCTAACTCAGTGACATCACCCTGATGGATGTAGCACTTTGCTGTCACCTTGTGACATACGTTCTTCTCTCCTGTTGACATATCATCACAAAGGTGACAGCCAGCCATAAAGATAAGGCATGATTTCCCCTTAAAACAAATATCAAGTAGACAAGCTGTAGGTCTTTATGCAGAGATTTATCCTGTTCTACAAACCACTAACAAAATAGTTGCCAACTGAGCTGAAATGGTCACAACTCCCCAAAATGTCCTTTTTTGAGAATAACAGGCAGAGCACAAACAAGGTCTACCTTTATCCAAGAAGGCAAGAACTTACTGGATGATCTCTGCTCTTTCCTTTGAGGAAGTTACAAAAAAACATTAATTTATTTATAGGATGGGCCAAGAGACTTTCAGGAAAAAGCACTACTTTAGCAAACTGAAAGAACACAAAAGTAGGCCACTCATCTTCAGAAAGCTACACCTGCCTGAGCCATACACTTTAAAGAACTTATTTATACCATAGGAACCAAAGAGACAATGCAGAGAAACAGCATATGTTAGTTCTACTTGGTCTGTGGAAAAGAGATTCTTCCTACTAAGTGTCAGCAACCCAATTTAGATGCCTTTGTATAAGCAGTTGTTTTGGGACTATAAGAATGCACACATGTGTATTTATTTATAATTTACCTCATTCCATAGGGATTTGGCGTGGCTTTCAGCAAGTACATGTGTAACCAAATGACAGTAATATATTAATAGACATTTTAAAGTCCAGACAGGGAAAACATAAGTGAGAACAGAAATTCAAGACCACTGAAATGAAAGACACAAATATACGTGCTATAATTATACTCCAAGTTTGACTCTGGGGCTCCAGGCAGTCAAAATGAAAGAAGGGGCACAATTAGCCACATCATTCTCATAAGCAGAAAGGAGGAGGCATGAAACACTTCAAGAAAGCAAAGTGTTCCTAGCCTGAGATTTTAAAAAGAAATTCTCGGGTTTCCCTGGTGGCGCAGTGGTTGAGAGTCCGCCTGCTGATGCAGGGGACATGGGTTCGTGCCCCGGTCTGGGAAGATCCCACATGCCGCGGAGCGGCTGGGCCCGTGCGCGTCCAGAGCCTGTGCTCCGCAACTGGAGAGGCCACAACAGTGAGAGGCCCGTGTACCGCAAAAAATATAAATTAAAAAAATAAATAATTATTTTTTAAAAAATAGAAAAAAAATAAAAAGAAATTCTCAAATGGAATGTTCTTTTGGGTGTGGGGGAGAAGGGACTGAACTGAGACACTAGACGCTGCCCTCAAAACTTCTGTAATAAAGGCAGTAACTGATTTTGTTTTTATTTCCTTGTATCATCCTTTGATTTTTTTTTTTTAAAAACACAGGACAAAACATTAAAACTTAACTCTGTGCAGGGGATTCTTTGTGACTAAGGTGATTTTGCTCATCAGTGTTATCTGCTAGCAGATTGAATGATAGGACTCAGGAGTTCAGAAAAAGAATGGATGGATGACATTTCTTCCCATCAATCTTTCAGAGAACAGACACTCATCCATCCATCATTTGTCCATTCATTTCTTGAGCTTCTCCTAAATGCTCGGAATCAAGCTAGGTGCATGGATTCAGAGGCACAGTAAGACACAGTCCCAGTTCTTGAAGAACTCATGGTTTGGTAAACTCTGATTTTCAAAAATATTTTTTGTCAGGGACCTTGTCTCCACAAGTTTTGCCTATAACTCTTCATGGCAACTTGGAAAGAATGAGACATAGAAGAGTATTTACCATGCTTCAGGAAAAGCATTAAAAAAAACCCCACATAATTTCAAGGTAATGCAAATAGACATCTAGTCAGAGTGTCATGAAAGAATGAAAAATAATTGTCTAAGAGTACTTGTAGCCTTAATTTAACATTAAAAGATGCAGTCTTGATGGTTTATTTTTAAAACATTAACTCATTTTCCTACAGAAATCTCGAAGAATTAATTTTTTTAAATAGAAAGAATGTTTTAATTCAATGATAATGAATGACTAATCATTATATGCCAATAAATGTATCTAATAATCAGCTAAAATTTAATCTCTGAATATTCAAAGATTAAAATAAAAGCAAAGATTAAAAAAAAGCACTTGCTACATGATTTCACCCTGCCCTTTAATTTTTTTCTTCCACAAGGCTTATCATATTCACTCATTCGTTTAACAAATATTTATTGAGTACTTATTGTTTCTAGGCACTGTCCTTGGTACTGGGTTATAGCCATGAAATCACTGCCCTTATGGAGAACATACATTCTAGCAGGTAATGATATATATCAGGCAGAGATCTAAACTTATTAGATATATTAATTAATTTAATCCCCACAATAAGCCAAGAGATAAAGGTATTACTGTTTCCATTTTAAAGATTAGAAAACTAAGGCAAAGTAAGGTTAAATACCAAACTGACACAGTGAATGCATGATAGAGCAGGGATTTAAACTCAAGCAGTCTGGCCCCAGAGTCTGTGTCCCTAAACACTGCAGTGACTGTCCCTAACAGCAGGGGCTCAGGAAATATCTGTTGAGTGAATCAACAGAAGAGAGGGGGACAAGAAGGTCAGAGAAGAAGTCAGGAAGAATGTTATAAAGATTCATCAAATCCTTACAATTTTGCAGAAAACCTTAATGGTCACAAAGTACTTTCAAATGAAACGTTACTGAAGCTTCATGACCATTCTATGAGATATATATTTTGATCCTTTTTACTCAGAGGAGACAGAGCCTGTCCCCAGGTCACATGGTTGGTAAGTGGTGATGTCTCCTGGGCTCTTTCTAATGCACCTCAGAGGCAGGAGTGGCAAACTCAGCTTGAGGTGCCAAGGAAGGTTTCCCAAGGGAAGAGACATTGAGCTGTGCCTTTAAGAGAACCAGTGGCATTTTAATGTCACACTTCTAGCAGATTAAGAAAACCAAGAAAACCAAAGTGCTAGGCAAATAGTATGAACTCAATAAATACATGAACCAAGTATATTTATTTCCATAGGTTCACAAATCAGAATGCTGATATGAAAGACAAATTGGAATGGAGAGAATTCTCAGGCCCTTAAGAGATCAATGGATTGGTCCATCTAGTTATCACAGTTAGTATCCCTTTAAATTTTTAGTTCCTTGGAAATATACTATACCTAGGAGAATAACCACTAATTTAACATTAATCATTATGCAGCACAGTCCTCAAAAAGCACACGCAAAATGTTTCAATCAACAACTTGTGCTCATTCTCAAATTTCCTAGAGTGAGGATGCCTTCAAACCTAGATGCCTGGGTTTGAAGTCTGGCTCTGGTAATTACCAGCTGTGTGGACTTGGGCCTCAGTTTCCACACCTGTAAAATGGGAGTAATTAATAATACCTATCTGATAGGAAAATTTTGGGATTCAATGAGTTAATAAATGTAAGGCACATGAAAAAGTACCTGGCAAATAGCATTTGGTAAATGTCTGCCAATGTGGTACACTGTACTACTGTTTCCAAATACTCAGTTCCTTTTCTGGTTCCTCAGGTATCCACAGGATGTGCCCTGGTATCTCCACTGGTTCCATGTGGTTCGCAGGATGCTATAGGTGGATTACTTATCCCCAAACCACTGACAATGGGCTTCGCCATGTGACTCACCTTGGCCACTAGCCTATGAGTAGACATGACATAGATAATGTCTGATCAGAAGTTTTAATGGGCAACACATGTTTCCACTGGCTCTCTCTCTTTGCCATGAGCACACCATGTCCCAGAGAGAGGCTGCTCCTTTGGCCTGGATCATGGAATGAAAAGACACAGGGCGCAGGAGCAGATTCAATGCCAATCTGCCAAAGACACGTAATGTGGGCAACAAATAATCCTCTGTCCTTGCAAGCCACTGAAATTTGGGGGCTATTTGTTACCACAGAACAGTTGACTAAAACAGCTATTGTTATCATTATTATCGGATTAGATTTCTATTTTAACCAAAAAAATTAGCTTTGAAAAACTTAAAAAAATCAACAGGTAAAAATCTCAAATCTTCACAACAGATCTCAATGGGTCTAACTGTTACGAAAAGCTCTTAGAAAAGTGAGTAACTGAGTTCCTATTCTTTACTGCTGATTGTTTTCCCTTTACCTAGTAACCATGTCCCCTGACAAAACCTTATAGATAGTGACGAGCATCTCTGCTGAGCTCAGTTTTCCACTCTGCATGTAAGTACAGTACATCCTTCTTGGAAGCCATGATTTACACAAAGAAAGTTGGGAGACTGGCTTTCAAAAGCCTCTCTTATAAGCTCTACAACCTTGTAAAAGAAGCTGTTTTTCATTTTAAAGGTAAGAGAACACATTGATGCAGATTTCATCATGGTTTATTAATAGATTCTCACTGATTCTGTTTTCCTGTCTCAGCCTTTTGTAGTTTTGGGAAAATTAGCTTCTAAAAATCATTTTATTCTCTTACATCAACAATAGCATTTAATCTTCTTCTCCATACCTCAAAAAGGGTGCATTTCCTCTTTTAGGCAGTTGCACTGTGTTCATTTCTGGTGGCACTGAGTACTGAACCACTGTTACTTTCTTCTAACACTCTGTTAGCACTTGGGCACAGGCTGCTATTCTCCTGAGCCTGCAGTCTAATGGGGAAAAGAAAACAACAAGCAAGTAAAGAACCAAATGCTTTCAGAGCTTGTTAAGTACTATGAAGAAAAGAGGGTGTTTAGTAGAGAATAATGAGGTATGGGGCGAGATGAACTTCAGTGATAATCCAGGAAGACCCATCTCAGGAGGGGACAGTTAAGGTGAGACCTGAAGGCTAAGAAAAGTGCAGCTGTGTGAAGGGCATGAGGACACATGTTCAGATGAGGCCTTGAGGTAGAAAAGAGCTTAGAAGGTTTAAGGAACTGAAAGAAGGGACTGTTTCCCTTGCTCTCCCCATTTCAGCAAGAGAAAGAGGAACATGAGATGGAGTTGAAGAACAAAGCAGAAGTAAGAGCATGTGGAGCTTCATGGGTTTGGACTGTATCCTGAGAGGGATGAGAAGACATTACAGTGTTTTAAGCAAGGAAGTGACCTGGTCTGATTTGCACTGATAAAAGGTGTGTGGAAATGGACTTGAGTGAAGCAAGAATGAAAGTGGAGAAACCAGTAAAGAGGCTACTGTAAACATCCAAGAGGAAGGAAAGAGTGAGCCAGGAGGAACTGGAGAGAAGCGGACAGACATGAGGCATACACCTCCTAAAGAGGTATATGCACAAAACTTGGTGACAGTCTGAATCTGGGTGTGGTGGGGAAGAGAGCAAAGACTAAAGGCTGACATCTAGGTTTCTTGGGCCTGAGGAAAGAGGAAGATGACGATGCAACTGAATGAGATGGAGATGCCTAGGGGAGAAACCCATTTAATGGGTAATGTCGGGAACTGTATTCTGAACAAATAAAATTTAAGATGCCCATTAGCTACCCAACTGGAAATGCCAGATAGGCAATGGGATAGACAGGGATGAAATTCAAAGGGGAAATTTGAGCAAGCAATAAATTTGGGAGGGGTTACCTATAGGCAAGGAGGGCATTCCCATGGGAGGATGACTTAGCATGGAGAGTCGATGCCAGAAAGTAAGGAAGTAGTAATAGAGGGTGAATGGTCAAAAGACAAGCCAGCTTGAAGTGGCTCTCACTGGCCAAAAATACTTATTTATTACAAAAAGAGAAAAGAGTAATTGTATGATGGAGAAGCTCAGCAGTCACCACCTTAACCAAGTGTTTATCAGCTGCAGCAGTAATAAGATGAATCAAAATCATCTGCCACTGGATAGGATGCAATAAGAACATAGTAGCCCATCTTCTGTGATACTCCTGGAAAGATATCTAACTTGAATTTAATCATGAGGTAACAACAGACAATCATAAACTGAGAGATGTTCAACAAAATAACTGGACTATTATTTGCAAAAGTATCAAGGCCATGAGAGTCAAGACAAGAGTGGTTCCAGATTGGAGACCAGAGGAATGTGGCAACTATACACAGTATGCGTTCTAAACTGGATCCTTTTACCATAAAGGACGTAAGTCAGACAGTTAGTGAAACCTGTAGGGGGTTTGTAGATTGGATGGTCACAATGTTATCAAGTAAGTTTTCTGATTTTGTTGGTTATATCATGGATACATAAAAGAATGTCCTTGTTTGTAGAACACACAAACTAAAGTATTCTGGGACATTACGGTATCATGTTGGCAAAGTATCCTCAAATGGTTCAAGAAAAAAGGTTACTTGTATTGTACTTGCAACTTTTCTGTAAGTTTGAGATTGTTTTTTAAAAAATTAGTTCCAGGGACTTCCCTGGTGGCGCAGGGGTTGGGAGTCTGCCTGCCAATGCAGGGGACACGGGTTCGACCCCTGGTCTGGGAGGATCCCACATGCCGTGGAGCAACTAAGCCTGTGCACCACAACTACTGAGCCTGAGCTCTGGAGCCCGCGTGCCACAACTACTGAGCCCACGCACCTAGACCTGGTGCTCCACAACCAGAGAAGCCACCGCAATGAGAAGCCCGTGCACCACAACAAAGGGCAGCCCCTTCTGGGGGCAGCCATAAATAAATAAATAAATAAATTTATAAAAAAAAAAAAATTAGTTCCAGTAATATAATCTACATACCAGATTGTATACATTAAAAGTCTAACCTGGACTTCCCTGGTGTCTCAGTGCTTAAGAATCTGCCTGCCAATGCAGGGGACATGGGTTCGACCCCTGGTCTGGGAAGATCTCACATGCCTCAGGGCAACTAAGTCCATGTGCCACAACTACTGAAGCCCATGTGCCTAGAGCCTGTGCTCCACAACAAGGGAAGCCACCGCAATGAGAAGCCCATGCACCACAACAAAGAGTAGCCCCTGCTCACTGCAACTAGAGAAAGCCCACATACAGCAACAAAGATCCAATGTAGCCATAAATAAATACATACATACATAACTTTATACTAAAAAAAGTCTAACCAATACCAGGTATTTGTGAGAATATGAAGTAACGGAAACCCTCATTCAGGGCTAATGAGACTGAAAACTGGAAGAACAATTTTAGAAAAATGTTTAGCTTTATCTCAGAAAATTGAAGATACATATCTTTTATGACTCAGCAACTGCATTCCTAGAGAATCTCTTGAATATGAGGGCCAGGATGTTCATAGTGGCACTGTTTTTAAGAATCAAAAACTGAAAATAGCTTATATATCCATCAATAATAAAACAGACCAATAAATTGTTTATATATTTATATAGTGGAATACCATACAGTGATGAAAAGGAATGAATTAGAGCAACACTCATCCACAAGGATGGTTCTCAAGGACAGTGCTGAATGAAAGCAGCAAAATACAATCATTTAATAGAGTCCAAAACTAGACAAAACTAAAATATATTGTTTAGGTGGTAAAACTTTAAGTAAGAAAGTGATTATAACAGATGTCAAGATAGTGGAGGCAGGGAGGGAATGAGTTACGATGGGGAAGATGCAGCAGAGAGTTGGTTTCTAGAGGCTGGCACTGTTCCACTTCTTGCCACTGGAGTGATTCCATCAGAGCTCATTTTACTATGATTTGTTAATGTGTACATGTATGATTTGATCACTTTCTGGATATATATAATTTTTAATAATTTAAAAATTACTAAAAACAACTGCTTACATTTACTGAATGCTTACTATGTATCAGCTACTATACTGAGCATATAAACATGTTTCATCCTATTTAAATTTTCCCAGCCTATGAGGCAGTACTATTACTATATTCTCCATTCTACATATGTTCAAACTGAAGCTGGCTTCATCAGCACTAACAAATGGGGATGTGAGGCTGACTTGGAGCTTGCAAATTTAACCACTAAGTTATGCTCTCAAGTACTGATTTGATTTTTCTCTTTTTTTTTTTTTTTTTGGCCATGCCCCATGGCATGTGGGATCTTAGTTCCCTGATCAGGCATCGAACCTATGCCCCCTGCATTGGAAGCATGGAGTCTTAACCACTGGACCGCCAGGGAAGTCCCTTTCTCTATTTTTTGATATATGTTATTAGAATTTGGATTTATGAAGGATTTCTCTGTAAGTTTCCAGTAGTATTTAGTACAGTGCTTTAAAACTGAGGCTTGATAAGTATTGTTGACTAGCTGAGCCATTTGTTATTTCTAATAGAACCATAAACTATTGTGTAATGTGCTGAGATATTTTTTAGTCCTTCCATCAATGCTGAGAGCCTGAGTTTTAAATTATAAGGCAGAAGTCTTTAAAAGCTCATTGAAACTAGAAAAGCATTTACACTAAAGTAAAAGGCAAGAGGTTTACATGATTTTGACAGCAAGAATGCATGTAAGTACATTAAAACACTCTCAAAGAGACCAATGGGCATGAGATAGCATTCCACTACAGCCCATTTGAAGGAATTATGTGTAACCATAAAAATTCAAACTCACTCTGAAAACCAGGTTTTTATACTTGACAAAAATCTACTGAGCCAAATTCACTATATCGTATTTTCAAAAGAAATCATAGCTTTTGATTTTCTTCAAAAAAAAAATCAATTTTTTTTTCTATTTGAAAGATTTACCAATCTCAAGCTGTAGGACTCGAGGAGTTTGAGAATTGTTATCTTTCTTCTTGAAAGGCTAGGATTTTGTACTGAACTTTCAGTACAGTTCAGCAATAGGTTTCATCCCTTATGTGACTCTTAGGTAGGGGATCAGGGAGAAGAGTTAGCAGTCATGGTACTGGCGAAGAGAAGAAAAAGATTGCTATGGGTTCTTGCCATGGACAGAAAATATATGTTTAAATACATTCATAAAAACCTAAGGGTAGGGCTTCCCTGGTGGCGCAGTGGTTGAGAGTCCGCCTGCCAATGCAGGGGATACAGGTTCGTGCCCCGGTCTGGGAAGATCCCACATGCCGGAGCGGCTGGGCCCGTGAGCCATGGCCGCTGAGCCTGCGTGTCCAGAGCCTGTACTCCACAAAGGGAGAGGCCACAACAGTGAAAGGAACGTGTACCAAAAACAAAAAAACAAAAAAACCTAAGGGTAAACATTATTACAATTGAAGTAGGATTTTTAACTTATAAGTCTGATCAATTCAGCAAAAGATAGGAAAGAAAATTAAAGGAACAACATGAAATCATAATAAATAGAAGATATTAAAAAATGCAAGGGATAATAACAAATATAACCTTCCTACACTGTAAGATGATGTAACCACTTTGGAAAATAGTCTGTTAGTTTCTCAAAAGGTTAAACATAGGGTTCCATATTATCCAGCAACTCTACTCCTAAGCATGTACTCAAAAGAAATGAAAGCATATGTCTACACAAAAACTTGTACATGAATGTTCATAGGGGTATCATTATAATAGCCTGAAGTGGAAACAACCAAACATCCATCAACTGATGAATGGTTAAATAAAATGTGAAATATCCATATAATGGAGTATTATATGGGAATAAAAAGGAATGAATAATTGATACATGTTATAACATGGATGAACTTTGAAAATATTATGCTAAATGAAAGAAGTGAATCACAAAAGGCTACATATTATATGATCCCATTTATACAAAATGTCCAGAACAGGCAAATCTATCGAGACAGAAAGTGGATTAGTGGTTGCCTAGGGCTAGAGATGGGAGAGAAGTTGGGGGAAAACGGTAGTGACTGCTAGTGGATACAGGGTTTCTTTTTGGGGTGATTAAAATTTTCTAAAATTGACTGTGATGATAGTTGCAAAAATCTATGAATATATTAAAAGCCACTGAATTAATATACTTTAAGTAACTTAATTATATAGCATGTGAATTATATCTCAATAAAGCTGTTAGAAAATAAGAAATATGTCATTGCCAAAATATATGTAAATGGATTAAATTCCTCTATTAAAAGGGCAGGACTCTCTGGGGACATAATGTACAGCACGGTGACTATAGTTATTAACACTAATATATTGTATATTTGAAAGTTGCTAAGAGAGTAAATCTTAAAAGTTCTCATAGCAAAAAAAAAATCATAACTGAGTGGTGATGGATGTTAACTAGGCTTACTGTGGTGATCATTTTGCAATATGTACAAATATTGAATCATTATGTTATATACATGAAACGAATATAATGTTATATATCAATTATACCTCAATTAAAAAAAATAGTAAGCAGGACTCTCAGCATGGGTTAAAAATATCATATATTAGTGACAAGAAATACATAAAATAAAAATTGTAAAGAAATTTTGAACATAAAGACTGAGCAAAAATATATATCAGACAAATGTAAAAAGAAAAAAGGGTGGCAATATTACTATTAGATAAAATATTCTCTGATCATGCTTATAAAAAATAATAAATTACTGAACACATTTATATTTAGTCAACTGTAAATTAAAATAACAAGCAAGAGACTTCCCTGGTGGTCCAGTGGTTAAGACTTTGCCTTCCAATGCAGGGGGTGTGGGTTCAATCCCTGATCTGGGAGCTAAGATCCCACATGCCTCGGGGTCAAAAAACCAAAACATAAAGCAGAAGCAATATTGTAACAAATTCAATAAAGACTTTAAAAATGGTCCACATCAAAAAAAATTTTTTTAATAAAATAAAATTACAAGCAAAATCTAATGAATCACTGGATACTAGAAAGCACTCTTTAGAATAATTCTTGGGTAAAAACAAAAGTCAAAACTGAAATGACAGGTTATTCAGAAGTTAATGACAAAGGATATATAAATAATAAAATCTATAGGATGTAGTCAAAGCTACATGCAGAGGAAAATTAATAGCCTTAAAATGTTCTTTATGATAACCTTGAAAGCTGCCAATGAAAACACTAGGCATTTAACTCTAGGGAAATAGAAAAAGAACAAGAAAATAAGCCCCAAAAAGTAAGAAAAAATAATATAGTTAATAAATTAGAAAACAAAGAGGGAATTAATAAATAAAACTAAGAGCTCGTTCTTTGAAATCATCAAATTGTGTTTCACTGAATACCCATTCCAGGAGCTATTAATAGATGCTCTGTGGGGAGGAAAAGAGTTTGTAGAAAAAATGTATGAAAAACACTGCTTAGTAAACCTTCCACTTAAGAATTCATAATGCAGATTAGCTTATTAAAGTTTCTGAAAAATCCTAAAGCATGTAACTATTTCAAATAGTGGGATCCAGTCTCACAAAGTTATTTGAGCATGAATACTTTGACTCATCAGCGTTCTTTGGAATAGTGCTCCATGGAATACCCATTTGGGAAATGATGATATAGGTAAATTTCTGATATGTATAATCAAAAATAAATGAGAAGATACGAATATGGAGCATCTGGAATGGAAATGAGATTTAACAGAGAAATGGATGAGATTAAAATAAAAGAACTGTACGTAAGCTTTATACTTAAAATTTTACAAATATATACAAAATGGACAATTTTCAAGAAAAATATGCATTACCAAAATTTACTCAGAAAGAGGTAGAAAAATGAATCATCTAATAAACATGTAAGGAATACAAAAGGTTATGATTAAACACAAGTACAGTCAAAATCAATTAACTCTTCTTGGAACAGAGGAACTTCCTAATTCTGTAGCATCCAGTTACCATACTTTTCACTACTGCCATCCCTCTCTATGGTTACCACAACAGCTTTCCAACTGGTATCCTCCTTTTCTATCCAGCAAGTGAGATTCCTCCAATAAAGAAATTTGATCATACCACTTCTCTGCTTAAAATCCTTTAATGACTCCTCATTAATCTTGGGAAGAAAATCCAAACTTCTGGACATATTCTACAAAGTTCTGTAAGTTCTGATCTGTAGGAAGCACTCTAGCCTCATCTCTCAACTCTCTCCTTCCCCCATTTTGCTCCAGTCCTACTGAACACTTTTCCTTTTTTCAGAAGCACCATGTTCTCCCTCACCTTCGGGTCTTCCCACAGGCTCCTCCATCTCCCAGGGACACTCTCCTCTCCACTCCACTACTCTTTTGAATGGACATTCTTACTTAAATTTTGTTTTAAATGCTGGAAAGCATCTTCCAATTTCCCTAAATATGGGATAGAGGCTCTTCCTATTTTTCTCATGTCCTTATTGTAGCATTTACACAACACTGTTTTAATATCCTGTTTTCTTAACCCCATTCCTCAATAGACTACAAGCTCCAAGATGGCAGAGATTTTACTATCTTGTGTACCACTTAATCCCCAGTACCTAACAACATTCCAGGCACATAACAGAAATCCAATGTAAGTTTATTGAGAGAATGAATGAAATTGAACATTGATACCAAAGATTAAAAAGATAGCATCCATAATAAAACTGTAGGTCAATCATATTTATGAATATAGATGTAAAATCTGAAATAAAATATTAGCAAGTCAAATCCAGCAGTCTAACAAAAGAATACTATATCATGGTCAAGATGCATTTACTCTAAGACTACAAGGATGACTCAACATTAGGAAACCTAAGAATAAAAACTATATAATTGTTTTGATAGATGATAAAGAACATTTGATGGATTTCAAAATTCATCATGATAAACATTCAATAAATTTAAAAGAGAAAGATATTTAACTTGATGTAAAGCATTTATTGGGAGAGAACAGAAAATTCTATCTTAATGGTGAATCAACAGAGACAAAAACAAATAAGACAGGAGGCCTGTGAAAACTGCTATTATGTTTTGAACATTTTAGCTGAAAGGCAGTAAGACAAAAAAGAAACAGTAAAAATACTGGAAAAGAGACAAAAGTCATTATTTTAGCTAATGACTATCTTATTACTACTTAGGACTAATTGGAAATTTTAATAAGTTTTCCAGTTACAAGGTAACAACTTTCCCACATTAACTAGTTAGAAAGTATAATGGAGGGGGAAAAAAGGTATCATTCATGAAAACAGCAAAAATATTAAATTCCTGAGAATAAACATAACAAAAAAATACAGAACTTAAAGGAAGAAAAATTTCCCAAACTAATCCCTAATTTGTTAAATCAAGTCCAACCAAGTCAATGAAATTTTTATGTCTGGAATTGGATACTATAATCTAAAATTCTTCTGATAAAATAAATAACTGAAAATATGTAAAAAAAAATTGTGAGAAAGAAATTCAATGAAAAAATGCTTGCCTTGTAAAATGAAATACAACGCTGAAATTTAAATAATGTGCTACCAGACAGGAATATCGAAAATAATCATGGGACCAAGCTGGAAAATATATAAATAGATGTAAAAATTACTGGAATTCAATACAGGTGACATATGGACTTTTAAATTAGTGTGGAAAGAATGTATAGCTTAGTAAATTCTCTTCTGACAACCAAATAAACATTTGGGAAAAATTAAGATGGATGACTACTTTATAAGTTATACCTAAATATTATCCCAGGTAGATTAAGAGAGTAAATATTTTAAAAACTCATTAGAATACTAAAAGAAAATGTTAGAGTGTTGAAAGATGTAGGCTTTTAGAAGCATGAAAACAAAGCCAAACACATGAGAGGAAACACTGGTAGATATAATTACATGAGAATTTACATTTCAACTAGTATAAAATACTTAGCACAAAAGTATTCTTTAAAAAGGTAAATTGGGGGCCTCCCTGGTGGCGCAGTGGTTGAGAGTCCGCCTGCCGATGCAGGGGATACGGGTTCGTGCTCCGGTCTGGGAGGATCCCATATGCCGCGGAGCGGCTGGGCCCGTGAGCCATGGCCGCTGGGCCTGTGCATCCGGAGCCTGTGCTCCGCAACGGGAGAGGCCACAACAGTGAGAGGCCCGCATACCGCAAAAAGAAAAAAAAAAAAAAAAAGGTAAATTGGGAAAAGAATTGATAATTCCACAATTTCTCAAGGATATGGAGAAATGGATATTTTTCTTACACGGTTGATAGTACAAAATTGTATAAACTTTCAGGCGCACACTCTGGAAATATTTTCACAAAAAAATTAAAATGAAGAAGTGGAATCAACCTACATGCCATCATTAGAGAAGTGATTAATTAAATTGTGGCATACCCATGCAATATAATACTATGTAGCCATTAAATATATATAGATCTACATTTCTTTTTGGAAGAACACCCACAATATATTAAAAAGAAAAAAGGTTTAAGAAATAATCTGTGTAACAAATCCTTTTGTTGTAAAATACTTACATATATATTAAAATAGACAATAAAATGTTAACAATGGCTACTTCTGGGTTTAAAAAAATGGAAGATTTTAAATTTCTTCTTTAAAACTTTTCTTACATCTAATTGTTTTCTTTGAATACCTATTTCTTTCATAATTACTGAAGGGTATTAAAGCAAACAATCAAAACGAGAAATTGAAATTTTCTGAACAAGAATTATCTTTAAGGAAATTTTATTCGAAGTTCTAGGGTATCTCTTGAAAGCTTTCATGACAGGTAAATCACTGTTAGATGACAGGTAACTACAAGAAAATATTTCCAACAAGTTTTAAAATCCTCTGTCTAGTATTTCAAGACCTTCCAACAACTGGCCAAATTTTATCTTCCAGTTGCCCGTGACTCCTTATGTAAACGTTCTGTCAAGTCAGTTTGTATTTCTTTAGTGGAAAATATACAAAAATCTGTTTGGTGTTTATCTCTGGTATGTAGATTTTAAACAACTTTAGTTTTGTCATTAAATATTTGGGTTTGGCAATTCATAAAATCCTGCTTGGTAGCAGTTACCAGAAGTAATGGCGGGAAACTGAAGAGAAGTTAAACCTCATCCCTTCTCTGATTATCCCAGTCCACAATGATCTCCTCTTTCTCTGACTTCTGGAACAATTACTGTGTGTCACCATAACTTTCTACTTGTTCATATACTTTGGACAGTACTTTTCTCTTGTTCATTCATTCATTTATGCTTGGTTGTATGACTTACTGTTTTCCAGATGAACTCAGCAGCCTGGGGCAGGCATGGAGAAAAGCAAATATTTGGGATTCATTCAGGATTTAGCTTTTGCAGGGCTTGTATTATGGAAGGGCAAGAAAGTTCAGGATATTGCCAAGAGCATGGCTGATAGAATGGACTATGGACTCTTAATGTGGATGGGATAAAAATGAGGATGAGAGAGCTGACAGGGAGAAAGTGGATGTTTCAAAGATCTAGCCCTATGAAAGGCTCCCTAGGCTTTGCAGGACTGTTTTTCATTTACCTTTCATTATTTGAGACTATGACTACACATATTCAGAGAATAGTAATATTTGTATGCACCAGTAATTATATAACTTAGGAATATTTATGTCATTCTGCTAGGAATAAGAAATAGAAATTCAATAGTAGAGAGAAGTTCCATCAATCACACTTATTAAGGAAAGATTTTTTCTCTTTTTTTAACGGTGAGTATAATGCATGCTTCCGAGACTGAGCTTATTAAAAGAGCAAAACAAACACAAATAACAAAGGGCAACTATAGTAGAAGGTGACAGGCCACCAAAAAGAGCATGTTAATAACTAAGCAGTATTTATTAGCCAATGTACCTTCCCCAAACCCATTCAAAATCATTTGTAGTCTCTGCTATGATCCAGAGCAAAGTCTAAAGAACAAGGTAAATGTGATGCATAGTGACAGTGCCTGAGAGACTTCCAGCCCTTCTAGATCTCAGTTAAAATGAACCTTGGAGAGGTTCTGTGGACAGAAGGGATAAAGGGCAGGACAGCTGAGGCATAAAATGCAAAAAGGGGTTAAAAATACACATTTCCCCAAAGAAGAGATGAAAATTGATTTTGTCTTCTGGTGACCATACTTTTAAATTTACTTGTTTATTTATTTTTGGCTGCACTGGGTCTTTGTTGCTGCATGCGGGCCCTCTCCAGCTGTGGCGAGCAGGGGCTACTCTTCGTTGCGGTGCATGGGCTTCTCAGCGCCGAGGCCTCCCCCAGTGCGGAGCACAGGCTCTAGGCACACAGGCTTCAGTAGCTGTGGCACTTGGGCTCAGCAGTTGTGGCTCACAGGCTCCAGAGGCAGGCCCAGCAGTTGTGGAGCCCGGGCTTAGTTACTCCGTGGCATGTGGGATCCTCCCAGACCAGGGCCCAAAACCATGTCCCCTGCATTGGCAGGCAGACTCCCAACCACTGCGCCACCAGGGAAGCCCTGGTGACCACACTTTTATAAATATACTTAATTACGCAAAACTAAATGACTTCACAGAAATCCACAAAAAAACTGTTGAAAGTGTGTAAAATTTGTACTATGTAAAGCTGACTTAAAAAACCTGAATATCAAGTTGTATTTATGATTTTTATTTCAAAATCTTTATGCAGGTGGGCAAATATTGAAAGGGAACAGAAAAGTTTAATTTGCGGGGATGGTTATGGACTTTTCCCCTTTATTTATATATACATATATATGTAATTATATTTGTACAAAAAAGAAAAATGCAAAAAGAAACCCACATTTTTTTCTCTTATGTAAGAATTTTCACATTCACTGTATTCCCAGGGACATAAACCCATGTTTTACCTATATGTCAATTACCTCAGCATACTGAAGCATTTCTCTTCCTCTCATACGCTCATTGTTTCATTTGCAAGCATTCCTTCTGAGGTAGGTTGGAGATTCAGGGACTGTGATATAAAATGAAAACTGAACAGACAATGCCTCAGCATTCATTTCAGAACCTCCTCTTTCTTTCATTATCTATTCAAAAACAAAGGAATCCATATATATGTGTTAGCATACGGTATTTGCTTTTCTCTTTCTGACTTAACTTCACTCTGTATGACACTCTATAAGTATAGCTGATTCACTTTGTTATACAGCAGCAACTAACACAACAATGTAAAGCAATTATACTCCAATAAAGCTGTTAAAAACAAAAAAAGGAATTGCTCTAAGCTTTCCAGTTACTACGAGGTTTAAGGAGGATCGCTTTTCCTGTCTACATCCTTGCCTCTGGGGATAAAGTAAAAAGGAAAGAACAAGGCTCTTTGCCAAGCAATCATGACAAAGAGAGAGACAGACACAAAGAGAGAGACAGACAAACAGAGAGACGACCCTACTTCAAGACTCAAAAAGAAGAGAAAGAGGTAAAGCAAGGTTTTTTCCCTTGCTCCTAAGAAAGCTTTAGAGGCATGACAGTAATATTATGACATACAATTACTATTAAATATTAAAGCAATTTCACAAGTCAAGTATCATAAGGAAAAGAGATTTGATCACTTAAAGATATTCGTAATTGAGTATATGGAAGAATCTTTTGGTGAAAACAAACTTCAAAATTACTTTTCTGGCTTAATTTGCACCCACTGATAAATAGACGCCATTGACAACTTCATTAGCACTTTTCTTTATGTCATCAGTAGTCTTTCCTTTCATTAGAAGTATTATACACACTGGCCTAATTTTGAAGTCTACTAAAGTTATGCTTATTATTGGAGGCACTGATAATCACAGCTTTTTGAAATCTGTTGAGAAAAAAAGAAGATATCTTCAGAAAAGTCTGAGAAACAGAAATCATCAAATGTGTTTTCTTTGTTGAATGAGAAACAAGTTATTTTCAGTCTTCTAGATCAAAAGATTTCAAATTAGAAGAGGACTTTCTTCTAGTCTTAGGTAGAGTCAAACCTTTTCAAATCTCATGTGTCAGACTCTTCTGATAGAGGATGATAAACTGTCCTTTTACACACAGGTAGTTCAAGTGCAGTCACATGGTACAGAATAGTTAATACATAAAGTCTGAATTCAGAATCAGAGACTGAAGTGTTATCATTCCTTCATCACTCAATCTATCTCTTAAATCAATGATTTAAACCTTTAGATCATACAGGCTTCCATGGTGGCACAGTGGTTAAGGATCCGCCTGCCAATCCAGGGGACATGGGTTTGAATCCATGGGCCAATGCAGGACATGTCCTGGTCCGGGAAGATCCCACATGTCACGGAGCAACTGGACCCGTGCACCACATCTACTGAGCCTGCGCTCTAGAGCCCAAGAGCCACAACTACTGACCCCAAGTGCCACAACTACTGAAGCCTGCGCGCCTAGAGCCTGTGCTCCGCAACAAGAGAATGAGAAGCCCATGCACTGCAACGAAGAGTAGACCCCACTTGCCCCAGCTAGAGAAAGCCCACACACAGCAACGAAGACCCAACGCAGCCAAAAATAAATAAATAAATAAATTAATTTTTAAAAAAACCTTTCGATCATAATCTCAGAGAAAGTCATGAAGGTCAATGTAGAAAAATGAGGGGCCATTGTCACCCAAACCTGGACTAGAACATCTAATCCTCTGAAAGATATATTCAAAGGAAAGGCTTAATGAGCTAAACTAGGCTTCATGCAAAAGCTCTCCGCTGAGTTCAGTGGAGAAAGAAGCCTTATCTAATTTTGCTACCCCCACGCTTAAGTCAAAATGATCAGAACAAATGGGACCTAAGTGAACTCAGAAGATTTTGCACAGCAAAGGAAACCATCAACAAAACGAAAAGACAATCTACATATTGGGAGAAAATATTTGCAAACAATGGGACCAACAATGGCTTAAGTTCCAAAATATACAAACAGCTCATACAACTCAATAACAAAAAAACAAACAATCCAATCGAAAAATGGGCAGAAGACCTAAACAGACAGGTCTCCAAAGAAGACATACAGATTGCCGATAGGCACATGAAAGATGCTCATCATCACTAATTATTAGAGAAATGCAAATCAAAACAACAATGAGGTACCACCTCACACCGGTCAGAATGGCTGTATCATTAAAGAGTTTACAAATGACAAATGCTAGAGAGGGTGTGGAGAAAAGGGAACCCTCCTACACTGTTGATGGGAATGTAAATTGGTGCAGCCACTATGGAAAACAGTATGGAGATTCCTTAAAAAACTAAAAATAAAGTTGCTATATGATCCAGCAATCCCACTCCTGGGCATATATCCAGAAAAAGTGTAATTCAAAAAGATACATGGACCCCAGTGTTCATAGAAGCACTATTTATAAGACATGGAAGAAACCTAAATGTCCATTGATGGATGAATGGATAAAGATGTGATATATATACTCAGCCATTAAATAGAATGAAATAATGCCTTTTGCAGCAATATGGATGGACCTAGAGATTATCATACTAAGTGAAGTAAGTCAGAAAGAGAAAGACAAATACCATATGATATCGCTCATATGTGGAATCTAAAATATGATACAAATGAACTTATTTATGAAATAGAGGCAGACTCACAGACATAGAAAACAAACTTATGGTTACCAAAGGGGAAGGGAGGCGGGGTAAGGATAAATTAGGAGTTTGGGATTAGTAGACACAAACTATTATATATAAAATGGATAAACAACAAGGACCTGCTGTATAGCACAGGGAACTATATTCAGTATCCTGTAATAAACCGTAATGGAAAAGAATATGAAAAATATGTGTATATATATATATATGCACAACTGAACCACTTTGCTGTACAGCAGAAATTAACACAACACTGTAAATCAACTATACTTCAATTAAAAAAAAGGTCTGAGTATCTGAAACAATACTCTTTAAATCCACACTCTTTCCATTTTTCTCATTCTTTAAAATGTTATCTGAATTGTGGCCATGATTAAGTAAGAGGGACCAGATTTTCCTTCTCAGCTTAAAACAGCTAAAAACTGGGCAAAATATATGAAGCAATGTTTTTCAGACACTAGATAACCGTCAGTGCAGGACAGCAGTCCCCAAGAGAAGGGAAATAAAAGAGGTAAGCCCTACAATTGCCCTAGTTTACTGATTGGAGAGAATCAGTAAACTATGGTGCAGGAGGAAGGAGACTGGGAGCAGCCCAGTGATATCTCTGAGTTGAGGAAATAGAGTTGAGACTTAGGAAAACCAAGTCAGATGGCATTCAGGGACAGGGTAGTAATAAGGAGAAGGCTACAGAGAGAGAGGTCTGGAGATCTGTAGAGGATTACCCTGAGCCTTTAGCCGAGTACTGATTGGCACATGCATGGAAGAAACTACCTAAACCACGGATTAGAGGGCACAGTAAGTGGAATTCACACAGGACCATGAATAGTTCATGTTCCCCACGGCCTGAATGGAAAGACCTTTTAACATATGAGCAAGGAGTACAATCCTCAGAGGGTATTGCCTGAGTTGTGGAAACAATTGAGCACTAGACTAAAGGCTTTTATGAGCTCACTTAACAAAGGCCAATAGGAAAATTTGAACAGATCAACTGTTTCTCAGAAGGTCAAACTGTTCCCCAGTTAGCTGCACCCTAGTACAAAGTCCAAAACTATTCTAAGGAATTAAAAAAAAACTATTCTAAGGAATTACAAAGTCCAGCACCCAACAACATCAAACTCACAATGCCCAGCATCCAATAAAAATTTCCAGACATAGGATGTAGCAAAAAATATGACCAGTAATGAGAAGAAAAATCAATCAATAGAAACAGACTTGGAAATGACATGGACAAGAAGCTTAGTAGACAAGGGTGTTAAAATAGCTAGTAGCCTGAGGATTTGTTTATCGGACTCTAAGCATAAATAAAATATACTCAACATGTTTCAGAAAATACAGTCAAGTATGAGCATGATAGAGAAATAGAAGATATAAAGAAGACCAAATAAAACTTCTAGAGATAAAAAATACACTGGATGGGATTAACAGTAGATAAGATAGTGTAGAAGAAAAGATTAGCAAATGTGAAGACACAGCAATAAAAATTCTCCAAAATGAAATACAGAGAGCAAAATTACTGAAATAAAGGAAACAGACCAACAGTGAGCTGTGGGAAAGAGCAGGGGCCTAACATAAGTGTAACTGGAGTTTAAGAGGGGGAGAATAAAGGTAAGAAGAGAGAAAATTTATTTGAAGAAATAATGGTGACCATTTCCTGGAAACTATATATTCAGATCCAGTAAGCTAAACAAATCCTCAGGCAGAAAAAATACAAAGAAAACCATACCAAGATACAACAAAACCAAATTATTGAAAACCAGTGGTAAAGAGAAAAATCATTAAGGAGCCAGGAAAAAAAAAAAAAGATAGAGCATACACAGAAGAATAAACAATGACAGTGGATTTCAATAGAGGCCAGATAATAGTAGTATGAAATTTGTAAAGTCTGAAAGGAAAAAAAACTTGTTA
This sequence comes from Mesoplodon bidens, assembly GCF_964165515.1. Taxonomy (NCBI): domain Eukaryota; kingdom Metazoa; phylum Chordata; class Mammalia; order Artiodactyla; family Ziphiidae; genus Mesoplodon; species Mesoplodon bidens. Next base: position 136,324,025 of record NC_138176.1, read on the forward strand.
ATACAGAATTCTCTATCCAGTGAAAATATCTTTCAAAAATAAAGGTGAAATAAAATTCATCACCAGCAGTACAACACTACAAGAAATTTTAGGTAGAAGAAAAGTGATACTAGATGGAAATCTGAACCAACACAAAAGCACCAAAAATGGTAAATTTGGGAGTAAACACAAATACCTGTTTTTCTTAAATTTAAAGTATCTTCAACAGATAATAAAATGTTTAAGGGCTTCCCCAGTGGCCCAGTGGTTAAGAATCTGCCTGCCAATGCAGGGGACACAGGTCTGAGCCCTGTTCCGGGAAGATCCCACATGCCACAGAGCAACTAAGCCTGTGTACCACAACTACTGAGCCTGTGCTCTAGAGCCCGTGAGCCACAACTACTGAGCCCACGTGCCACAAGTACTGAAGCCCACATGTTTAGAGGCCGTGCTCCACAACAAAGAGAAGCCACTGCAATGAGAAGCCTGCGCACTGCAACAAAGAGTAGCCCCCGCTCACCGCAACTAGAGAAAGCCCATGTGCAGCAACGAAGACCCAGTGCAGCCAAAAATAAAATAAGTAAAATAATTTTTTTTAAAAAGATAGTTAAATGTTTAAAGCAAAAATAACAATAAATTACAGGGTTTATAATCCCAAATCATGTAGAAGTAAAACATACGATAACAATATACAAAAGTCAATGGGGGAAATAAAAGCATACTATTATAAAATTCTTATAGTATATGTGAGGTGATATACTATTACTTGGATATATAGTAAATTCTAGAGCAACCACAAAAGTATAACTAATAAGCCAATAAATGAAGATAATTAGAATCATAAAAAATACTAAATCCTGCCAAAAAAAAATACTCAATGCCAAAAGAAGGCAGGAAAAGAAGAAAAGAGGACAAAGAACAACTGGAACAAATGAAAAACAAGTAGAAAGATGGTAGCTTCAACTGCAGTAACCAAAACAGCATAGTACTGGCACAAAAGCAGACATATGTATCAATGGAACAGAACAGAGAGCCCAGAAATAAACCCACACACCTATGCTCAATTAATGTATGACAAAGGAGGCAAGAATATACAATGGAGAAAAGACAGTTACTTTAATAAGTGGTGTTGGGAAAGCTGGACAGCTACATGTAAATCAATGTAATTAGAACACTCCCTCATATCACATAAAAAAATAAACTCGAAATGGTTTAAAGACATAAATTTTAAGACATGACACCATAAAACTCCTAGAAGAGAATGTAGACAAAACATTCTCTGACATAAATCGTAGCAGTATGTTCTTAGACCAGTCTCCCAAAGCAAAAGAAAAGAAAGCAAAAATACACAAATGGAACCTAATCAAACTTAAAAGCTTTTGCCCAACAAAAGAAACCATCAACGAAATGGAAAGACAACCTACGGAATGGGAGAAAATATTTGCAAAAGATGTGACCAACAAGCGGTTAATATCCAAAATATACAAACAGCTCATACAACTCAGTATCAGAAAAACAAACAACCCAATCAAAAAATATGCAGAGAACCTAAATAGACATCTCTCCAAAGAATACATACAGATGGCCAACAGGCACATGAAAAGATGCTCAACACTACTAATTATTAGAGAAATGCAAATCAAAACCACAGTGAGGTATTACCTCACACCAATCAAGATGGCTATCATCAAACAGTCTACAAATAATAAATGCTGGAGAGGGTGTGGAGAAAAGAGAACTCTACTACACTGTTAGTGAGAATGTAAATCAATAAGATTGATAAAGCTCTACCCAGATTGATGAAGAAAAAATGAGAGAAGACATAAATTATCAATATCAAGAATGAGAAAAGAGATATAACTACATATTTTAAAAACATTAATAGAAAGGAAAAATTAAATAAAATGGACAAATTCCATAAAGACATAAGCTATGGTAACTTCCTTGGAAATAAACAGATAACTTGAAAATCCCAATAGCTATTAAAGAAACTGAATTTTTAGTTAAAGACATTTCCACAAAAAGACCTCTAGGCTCAGCTGCCTTCACTTATTTTTTTCTTTCAGTTTTATTGAGATATAATTGACACACAGCATTGCATAAATTCAAGATGTACAATGACTTGACTTTTATTAGATGATTATTACAATAATTTTAATTAACAGCTATTATCTTCTTTAGATACAAAAAAGAAAAGAAAAAACATTTTTTTTCCTTATGATGAGAACTTTTAGGATCTACTCTCTTAGTAACTTAGCACTTATTAATTCCACCTATCATTTAAAGAGGACATAATACTAATTCTACAAAACTTTTTCAGAAAATAAAAGATGAAGGAATACTCCCCAATTCATTCCATGAGGCCAACATTACCCTGACACCAAAACCAAAAACACTAAAAGCAAAAAACAAAAACAAAACAAAAACACCCTATCTACCTATCCCCTTCATGAATGTACACACAAAAATACTTACCAAATAAAATCTAACTATATAAAAAGGTTAATACAAAGACCAAGCGGGTTTCATTTCAGTACTGCAAAGTTGCTTTAACAATCAAAAATCAATCAATTTATTTTACCATATCAACAGACTAAAATGGAAAATATACATCATCATTTCAATAAATAAAGTAGTTAACAAAATCCACATCTATCCATGATAAAAGCTCTCAGCATACTAGGAACAGAAGAATAAATAACATCTACAAAAAATCTATAGCTTACAACATATCTAATGGTGAAAGACAATGTTCTTACCCTAAGATCATGAACAAAGCAAGGACGTCTGCTCTCACCAATTCTATTGAACACTATTAAGAAAATCACAGCCAGTTCAATAAAACAAGAAAGAGAAATGGCATACAGTTTGAAAAGGAAATAGTAATGTTGTCTTGATTTGTAGATGACATTACATTAGCAGAAAATCCTAAGGAATTTATAAAAAACTACGAGCACTAATAAGTATGCATAACAATATTACATGATACAAGATCAATATAGAAATAAATTATATTTCTAGACACTAGCAACCCACAATTTGAAATTGAAATTTGAAAAACAATACCATAAACAGTACTATGAAAATATGAAACACGGGGAAAATGTGACAGAAATATGCAAGATGTACACTGAAAACTCTGAAACATTGCTGAGAGAAATTAAAGAAGACCTAACAAACAGAGAGTAATCATTCATGCTCATGGATTGGAAGACTCAATATTGATAAGATGTCAATTCTCACCAAACTGATCTAAGTGATTTAATGTAATCTCAATCAAAACCCCAAACCCCTGCAAACATTTTTTTTCTTTGTAGAAAAGAGAAACTGATTCTAAAATGTCTATAGAAATACAAAGGACCTAGAAGGGCAAAAAATAATTTTGAAAAGGAACAAAGTTGGAGGACTTTATGTGTTTTCAAGACTTATTATAAAGCTACACTACTCGGGACAGTGTGGTATTGGTGTAAAGACAGACCTAAAGATGAACAAAACAGAACAGAGAATCCAGAAATAGACCCATACATATATGCCAACTGATTTTCAACAAAAGTGTGAGGGCAATTCAGGGATGATATGCATAAGCAAAAAATAAATAAACCTTGCTCACTCCTTACTCACACCATAAACAAAAGTTAACATAAGACAGACAACAGACCTATGTAAGAACTAAAACTAAAACTTCTAGAGGAAAACATAAGATAAAATCTTTATTTTGGATTAGGCAAATATTTCTTAACAGGACACAAGCACAAACTAGAAAACAAACAATACAGTGGACTTCACCAAAACTAAAAACTGCTGCTCTTCAAAAGACACTGTTAAGAAAATGAAAAAGCAAGCCGTAAAGTGGGAGAAAATATTTGTAAAGTATCTATCCAACAAAATACTTGTATCCAGAATACGCAAAGAACTCTTATAACTCAATAACAAGAAGAAAAGCCCCCAGTAAGAAAATGGGCCAAATATTCGAATAGATACTTTACTAAAGAGGATACACAGATGGCAAACAAGCACATGAAATGTCATTCAACATTCAATGTTCAACATCATTAGTCATTAAGCAAATGCAAATTAAAACCACAAATAGACACCATATCCAGTGGAATGGCTAAAATTAAAAAAGACTGACAATAGCAACTACTGTGGAGCAACTGGACCTCTCAAATACTGCTAGTGAGAATGCAAAATGGTACCGCCATTTTGGAAAACAGTTCATCAGTTCCTTACAAACTTAAACATATATGTACCATACAATCCAGCCATCTTACTTCTACATATTTTTACTCAAGAGAAATAAAAGCATACATCCATACAAAGAATGGCACGTGAATGTTCATGGCAGCTTTATTTTAAATTTCCGTCAATGGGAACATAAACAAAATTATATACCCATACAATAGAATACTACTCAGCAATAAAAAGGAATAAGCTGATATATACAACATGGATGAATCTCAGAATTATTATGTTGAGACTAAAAAAAAGAGTACATACTGTATAATTTCATTTAGATAAAATTCTATAAAATGCAAATTAGGGACTTCCCCTAGTGGCACAGTGGTTAAGAATCCGCCTGCCAATGCAGGGGACACGGGTTTGAGCCCTGGTCCAGGATGATCCCACATGCCGCGGAGCAACTAAGCCCGCGAGCCACAACTACTGAGCCTGCATGCCACAACTACTGAAGCCTGCGCGCCTACAGCCCATGCTCCGCAGCAAGAGAAGCCACCTCAGTGAGAAGCCCGCACACCACAATGAAGAGTAGCCCCCGCTCAATGCAACTAGAGAAAGCCTGCGTGCAGCAATGGAGACCCGATGCAGCCAAAAATAAAATAAAATAAATAAATTTATTTTTTTTAATGCAAATTAATTTATGGTGACAGAAAACATATAAGTTGTCTGGAACGGAGGTGGAAGGAAGGATGATTTCAAAGGAGCATGAATATACTTTGCAGGATGAAATATTCTTAATTGTAGTGACAGTTTCCTCGTTATTTCCCTAAGAGAGTAGAATACAGTTCAGGTGTATTCATATGTCAAATTTCATCAAATTGCACACTTAAATATGTGCAGTTTATTGTATGCCAATGCCATCTCAATAAAACTGTTTAAAAAAACAAATACCCTGAGCATTCAACTGTTCACTGTTCCTTCAACAAGCAGTTTCACATTTCCTCATTCCCAACTCACTCAATAGCTTTTTAAGTGGCGTTGGCATACATCCATGAAATACTATTTTAAATAAGATCCTATTTTCCTCTACTAGAAAGTGGAGGTGGAGGTGATGGCATCCAGAAACAATAGAGCAAACACCTGATCAACACTAAGGGAGAGTAGAGGGAGCACTGAAAGTGGACGCTGGATATTTCCTCGTTCCTTTCTATGCCATCTGCGTACCCCCTTAACCTGGAATTGCTTTGGACCTCTCAAAGTTAACCTGTTCTTCTTTGCCAAATAACACACTGTTCCAAGAAACTGCTTGAATTGCCACATGGCTTTTAGCAAAAACATAACTCAGCTTGTGTTCATAACTCAGCTATTACTACATGCTAGTCAGAAAGAAAAAAAAAAAAAAACTGTGTGAATCTGTTCTTTCCATCTGAATCACAGACACAGCTCAAGTTCCACCATCTCCAGGCAGTCAGCCTTCCCTGACCATTCTAGGACCCTCTGACATCCCTTCTCCCTGATCTCTGCTCTAGGTAGAATTCTCTGTTTGTGTCATGCAGTTTATCATTGCAGTTGTCCGTTTTCTTACCTAGTGTAGAGGGATTTCTTCTATTCCTCTCCCCAAGTTTCCAGCTTCGCCTATACCATGGGAACTTCTGCCCCCAGTTTTGCTCTCTTAGGGAAGTAATGAGGAGGAAGTTTTCACTCTTACCATTTCTCATATTTCCTCCCCTTAATAGACATAAACCATCTAACTGGGGAGAAGGGCAGTGCTCAGGCATGACCGAGCTTCTGGTTGGCCCCTTTTCTCAGACAGAGCCTCTTGCACATAAGCAGAGCACATCCTCCTCTGGAAGGCAGCATGCAGTTTCGCAGCTCATGTGCCTCTGAATGAAGAAGACACATAAAATTGAGTAGGAAGGAAAAAACTTTGTAGGCCCCATGGGTCCCAGGGACATTCCTCAATCCAGCTTGATCAGCAATTCAGCTGATGAGATATTTTAATCTCTACCACCAACAGGCGTGGATGAGAGGTATGATTAATTAGCATTAACTACCACCAACAGGCATGGATGAAAGGTATGATTAATTAATCTAGAATGCCTTTCCTTCTTTCATTTGATGGTCAGAATGTCTACCCTTCTAGACTAACTTCTTATTCATGGAGTCTTTTGCAATTCCCGAGGTCTTGATTAATCATTTTCTAGTCTTTGCTCCAAAGTACAAGATTTATTCTGCCTGGCATTCTAGTAAGTTGTATATATCTTTTTCAACACTTAAAGTATAAGTTCCTTAAGAAAAGGAGCTGTCATAGTTATCTTTGTATCAATCCATGCAGTTTCATTTTATACACATTTAATCTAGATCACCTTTGTAATTACCTGTTTACTGTTTGTTTTCAGGCAGATTATAAATTCAAAGAGGCAGGGAGTCAATTCTCATTAACTGCTGTATCTCTTCCACTGGCACAGGGCTTGATACCGAATAAATTCTCTGTAAATATTTGTTGAATTGAATTACATTTTCTCTCACACATTTATAATCATGCCTAATAAATATTTGTTGATTGATTGCTTATTTGATGGAAGGGTGAGATGCAGCAGATCAATCTAAAATCAAAGTGCCATCTTTTAAAAATCCAGAGTAACTAAAATCAAAATATCAACAACAGTAAGTATGCACTTCCTTTGAAGATAATGTTGAAATGATGAAAATTATTCCCTTTCCCACACTACATACTGTCTTTTGGAGTTTTCATACCTATACGTTACTCATCTATTAAGAGTGCCCATTCAAAGGGTAAAATCCTTGCCTCATCACTGATTGCTCTCGTCTCTAAATGATCAATTTCTAACGAAATAAAGGTTTTTCACATTGCAGGTATAAGAAAATGCTGAAAATAGAATCCAGCCAATTTAACAGAGTTCTGAAATAGTGACTCAGCATACCAGTGCAAGCTACAAGGGCAATCAGACCTCCAACTGCTTTCTGCTGTGTTGTTTCTATTGCAAAACTGTTCAGTATTAGAACTCTCTGCTCTCCACAGCCAGTGGCAATTGGTGCCTCTTGGCCTCACAGAGGTCCCCGGACGTTTCTCCAATAGCTCAGTAGCACTATATAGCATTTATTTTAGATGTTTGAATTTAGATGTATTAGTTAATTGATTAAAAGGCAAAAAGAGAAAAATAAAGCTCAAGAAAGTGCCTAATAACTTAAAGAAGTAAGTACGTAGTAAATGACTACTGACCATCCAGTCTTATGATGGGTCCTCTGGGAAGAAAGTGTCTGTCCTCTAGAAGTCCACAGGATGTCTGATTTATACTGAAGCCATCATACAACAATATGAAGCAGAATATAAGGAAGTGTGAGTGACCGTGGTACAGCCAATCAGAGCAGAGGAGAAGGGTAAGGGGGGTGTTTCATTGATAAGCTGAGTCTTGAAAAAAATGTAGGATTTAAACTGGTAGAGGTGAATGCAGGAAAGGAGGTAAATCCCCAAAGTCACACTCTACTTGCAAGAATACTTTCAAAAGTTCTTCCTCAGAGCAGGTAACAGTCCATTGACAGATATGGGTTACAAAATCAAACCTGATTAAGACTCTCCTGAGTAGCTTCTGAGTGGGTCCCCGTTTTAGAAAAGCCCCTGAAATTGCTGCAATCACTAAGGCCAGGAAAAGGGCACCCCACAGTTGATACATACTCAACAGAGCATTTACTATGACCATTGAATGATTACTATTTTACAGCAGACTTTCTGGAAGATGTCGCCTACTAGTAAACTAGGTACATCTGGGTGACTTGTCTGTCTTTCTCTTTCTGACTTACTTTACTTAGTATGATAATCTCTAGGTCCACCTATGTTGCTGCAAATGGCATTATTTCATTCTTTTTCATGGTGAGTAGTATTCCATTATATATATATATATAAATATAATATATTTATCCATTATATATATATATATACACACACACACACACACACACACACCACATCTTCTTTATCCATTCATTTGTCAATGGACATTCAGGTTGCTTCCATGTCTTGGCTATTGTAAATAGTGCTGCTATGAACATTGGGGTGCATGTCTTTTTGAATTATAGTTTTTGTCTGGATATATGCCCAGGAGTGGGATTGCTGGATGGTATGGTAACTCTGTTTTAAGTTTTTTAAGGAACCTCCATACTGTTTCTCCATAGTGGCTGCACCAATTTACATTCCCACCAAGAGCATAAGAGGGTTCCCTTTTCTCCACACCCTCTCCAGCATTTGTTATTTGTAGACTTTTTAATGATGGTCATTCTGACCAGTGTGAGGTGGTACCTCACTGTAGTTTTGATTTGTATTTCTCTAATAATTTGTGATGATGAACATCTTTTCATGTGCTTATTGGCCATCTGTATGTCTTCTTTGGAAAGTGTCTATTTAGGTCTTCTGCCCATTTTCTGAACGGGTTGTTTGGATCCACTGAGTTTTGATATTAAAAAATTTAGGTAATTGTTTTTAATTAAAATTTTTTTTTAATTTAGGGTAATTTTAAGATGGTTTTAAACCAAGATTGGCATAAGAATTGGTTGTTAACAATGGCAGATTAACCAGATGATAATTAAATATATTAGGACATTTATATTCTTTTAAATTTTGTTCCAAATAACTTTCCTACAGGTATTATATTAATTATTATTTTTAGTAATTGGAGACCTAGCGTTTTTGATTGGAGTTTATGCTTATAATTTTCCAGAAAAACACAACTTATATAAGTATGTTCTCTTGGAATCATTTGTCTGCAAGACTACCCTCACTTTAACCTAACTCACAGTCACCCTCAAGGTGCGGCTCCATAGCAGGTCCCTTCAGGACATCTTCCATAAAATCAAGGTTAGCGATTTGTTTTCTCTTTGTCCTTCTGGAGCACTGTATGCATAATTCTACTGGTTTTGTGTCTGTCTCTTACAGGCAGGGATTCTGTCCTATTCATCTTTGTATTCCCAGCACCTAGCACAGTGCCTGACGCATAGGACATTCAATAAACTCTTGTTAAATTGCTGAATCACTGCCCTCTAGTTTCCAGTTTGGATCCCATAGCCATGGCTAGGCACCAGCATCCACCTGGTGGCAGCAACCCCATGGTGCAGAATAGCGAGGAGGAAGTAAACAGCCTATGGAGAATTACTCTTACAAGCCTAAAACATCTGCAAAGCAACAATAAATCTACATATACTCCAAATTCCCCACTTTCCCTCCACCTCCTCCCCCACCTAAATATCTAAATCCATACAACAAAAAGCCAGTTCATACAAAGTTTTAATGCTTATCTGTTTTCTCAGAATCAATCAGATGCTTGTGATGAACATTGCAAGAAAAAAGTTTTAGAAGTAGATAAAACAATTCAGCAGTACTGTTAGATTGTTTTAAAACAGATTCCCAAAATAACTATGCTTGACATATTTTCTACAGAAAAATAAATACTAGTGCAAGAAATTTTATCTCAGAAGTATTGTTGACTCAACCTTATTTATTTTAAAGTATCTTTAGCACTAGTCCAGTTATCACAGAATATGGTCTTTGATTGTTTTTCAATGCAGAAGAGGACATTTTACGTGGGAGGTTCAGCAACTTAAGAAATATTTGTATTTATATCTTATTTGAACTATTATTTTTATCCATATACTGCATAAAAATAAAAATTGAAACACCTTCCTAATTGCCTTACCAGTTTGTTTGCATCTCAAAGGAGCAGAAAATGATCCAGTCACCCTTGTCAAGAAGGATTTATGGGGATGGGATGAGGGATCTGCCCAGTAAGCAAATCAATTACAATATCAGGCATCAGACTAAAGGATTCCAGAGCCAGCAGTGACTAAGGATTCCCTTACACACAAGGAGAGAGAAACAGGAACTCCGTTGCACCCTGATAAAAGCTCTGTGATCAGTGTTCTCAAGGGTCTGCAAGTCATGCTTTGCAGACTATTTTATACTCTATGAAAAGCAGTAAATTAAAGTCATCTATTATTTTATAGACTCTCAGTGTAGCCTGTTTGGGTTAAAATCATTCCCTGGTTTGCCTACATTTTAAGAAGCCTGTATTTTTCCAGCATTATTTAACTTCCAGCCCTCTCTATACCACCATGGCCCCCTCTACACACACACAAACCAGAAAATATTGTTAAGATGGGACATTGTGACAACTTCCATCTTATTTTGATCAAATCCTACTGCCTGCTTGTACTTCAGTCAATCTCCCACTACAAGAAAACATCAGCGAGAAAGTGGTAACATTTCCCTCTTCCACCTATTGTGATACCAAGGACACTGTAATAGAAGTGTCCCTTTGTGCAAACAAAGCCTATAGACAGCCACAATCTGTGCTGCCCTGGAGCTGGCTTTGGCTCTCTGGAGCGAGGCCGAGATGTATTGAGGCTTTCCAGATAGAAGGTCACAACGGTGTGTTGAATAGCATGGTTTCTGCAGAAATCCTTAAAAACTACATTAATCCTAAAATACTGCATATGGCTCAGAGACAACTGAGACATGCTAATAGAAAATACCCGGTGATCAATGACAGCATTTCATAAAGCCAGCCACACGCACCCAGATACCTATCTTAGGAGACCCTTAGGTAACAGGTGCTGTACCAGAGGGAAAGCTCCCGTTCATAGGGAGAAGAGTTCCATCACCCATTCGTGTCCCAAAACGTTGTGTTGGCCTCTGCCTCCAAAGATATCAGCCACCTTTCACACTAATATTAGAGTGAAGAAAGCGGAATTATAGAAAACATAATTTCAGTAACAAAGAATTCTACTCTTTTGAAACTGGAAAACTCAGGTGCCCTGCTTCCATGGACTCTTGTCCTTAAAATAAAAACCCACTCCTCCTCTCTTCACTCTACAAGGCCACTCTTTTTATTTGAAGATCTTTTTCTCACTACATTCCAGAACTTTTTGTGAGATATAAGTGGGAGCAAACCAGCTGTTTTTCATGAGGATAAAAAACAAACAAGCAAAAACCTCTAGGCTCTAGTTTATTTCTGCTAGTGTATAACCTTAAGGAAGTCACCTAAACCTTCACAAACTCCAAGCTTCCTTATACGAACATAATAGGGCAGGGTTGGAACACAACCTAGGATCTTATACAAGGGGGGTTTCATAGAGATAACTGGGCTTTAGAAGTCTAAGAACCCAATAAAATTATATGTACAATGTTTGTGTATGAGCATTTTTCCTGGGTTAGCAGCCACTTTCATCAGATTTTCAAAATGGGCTGAGACTCAAAACTGGCAAAGACCCACTGGTTAAGACAGTTTCTAAGTAAAAAGTTGTAAAGTGAAGAGCCTATAACTCTGATTCTTCAGTAACAACAGAGCAGGTAAAATTTTAATTGGAAGAGAAAAGAGCCTACAAATTTTCATCCTTAGAGAACAAACAAATGTCAGTGGAAATCATACTCCACTGACAACGCTAAGGGATCTGTGATGAAGGGGTTGTCTCAGCACCTGGTATCTTCCCTGGTATCTCTAAGGGCCTGGTATCTTCCCTCCACCCTCAGCAGAAGATTTAGGGCCACATCAAAAAGGACACGGAAAGAAGCAATAAGAACACCGAGTGCCCAGATCTTGGTTTTTAAATACCATTCCTCACTACAGAAATGGGAACCCTTGAAGAAATGGCTGAGTTCTAATCTGGGAAGGGGAAAGTATGAGGCGACCCTGAGATGTCTTGTGGGGCAAGGAAGTGCTGGAAGACTAATGGGTCATGTTAAAAGCTGACAGGAGCTGGTGTGAAGGGGATCCCATGGGCCAAATCTAGGCAATATGAACATCAAAAAGGATGACAGTAAAAGATTATAAACATTAAAACTTTTAATCCCACGAGTATAAAATGAGGAAATAAAAAGAGGGTGTGGAATCAGAGCATATCAAAGAGAAAAATAAGGAAAGTTTTTCTTTACAGAAGAATGTCAACTAACAAATGAAGAAGAAACAATAAAATTAGAAAAATCACCATTTTGCAACCCCCATGTAACCACTGATTTAGGCACAGATCATCAATGGATATAAAAATCACTGGGCAATAAGATATTTACATGGTCTCAAAGTATCACGCAACATATTCCTTAACACCAAAGTTTCCACTTCTTGAAACTAGACTTTAAGAATAAACACAGCATTGTATATTCTAATTAAACTGTATCCTAGTTAACAGAAATTAATGTTATTGAAATCTGTGAACTTATTAGTTTTCAAAGAATTAGAACATATCAGTTAATCCATACTCAGCATCATTTGATAATTATTTGAGGATTCAGAAGGCCTTCCTGTACCTTTCTGTGCCTCTTTATTATCAGTATGAACATAAAAGATAAAAGGATCACTGCTCAGAAAGAGGTCCCCAATAGCACACTGGGATCATCAAACTAGCTGTTGTCCCTCTCAGCTTCCCAGTGGCCAGTGGTTCCACTTAGGGATATCACAGTCCACACTGTTCTACTATCCTCTCCTACACTTCAGGGAAATGAAAAGCAACTCTTTCTCACCCAAAGGTAGAGAAAGACAACATAGAAAATTCTAAAGAACAAATGAATGGCCATCATCAAAAAATCTAGAAACAATAAATGCTGGAGAGGGTGTGGAGAAAAGGGAACACTCTTGCACTGCTGGCAGGAATGTGAATTGATACAGCCACTATGGAGAACAGTATGGAGGTTCCTTAAAAAACTAAAAACAGAACTACCATATGACCCAGCAATCCCACTACTGGGCACATACTCTGAGAAAACCATAATTCAAAAAGAGCCATGTACCAAAATGTTCATTGCAGCTCTATTTACAATAGCCAGGAGATGGAAACAACCTAAGTGTCCATCGTCGGATGAATGGATAAAGAAGATGTGGCACATACATACAATGGAATATTACTCAGCCATAAAAAGAAACGAAACTGAGTTATTTGTAGTGAGGTGGATGGACCTAGAGTCTGTCATACAGAGTGAAGTAAGTCAGAAAGAGAAAGACAAATACCGTATGCTAACGCATATATATGGAATTAAAAAAAAATGTCATGAAGAACCTAGGGGTAAAATGGGAATAAAGACACAGACCTACTTGAGAATGGACTTGAGGATATGGGGAGGGGGAAGGGTAAGCTGTGACAAAGCGAAAGAGAGGCATGGACATATATACACTACCAAACGTAAGGTAGATAGATAGTGGGAAGCAGCCGCAGAGCACAGGGAGATCAGTTCGGTGCTTTGTGACCGCCTGGAGGGGTGGGATGGGGAGGGTGGGAGGGAGGGAGATGCATGAGGGAAGGGATGTGGGAACAGATGTATATGTATGACTGATTCACTTTGTTATAAAGCAGAAACTAATAAAAAATTAAAAATTAAAAAAATTTAAAAAATTAAAAAAAAACAGGCTGAAGAAGGAAAAAAAAAAAAAAAAGAAAGAACAAATGACCATGTTTCTTCAACAAGTTGTAAGAGGGGGGAAAAAAAAGGAAGAGAGGGAATGTATTTGGATCCTGACTCAAACAGGAAAATTTGAACACTGCTAGATATTAGATATTAATTAATTAATTTTAATTTTTAGTTGATAATGTGATTGAGATTACACTTTTAAAAGAGTCCTTTTTGAAAAATAAATAAATAAAATAAGAGTCCTTTTTGGATAAGATACATACTGAAAACTTGCAGCTAATACGATGTCTGAAATTTGCTTTAAAATATTCCAGCGAGGGTGGCAGCAGGGTGGGGTGGGATATAGAGGGAACAAGAGTGGTCACTTGATAATTGTCAAATCTGGGTAATGTGTTTGCAAGGGTTCATTATACTATCCTCTCTACTTTTGCCTATGTTTGGAAATTTCCATCATTAAAAATCTTTTTTAAGTAAGGAAGCCCTATTAGTCATAGGTATGAACAAACTGTGGTTAGTCGGGATGTGTTCAGATTCTGGATTTATGTATAATTAATTTTACTTCAGTAACCATTTACTGACTGCCTGCTTGGTTCTGGCATTTCTAGAACTAGGTGATACTCAATGGTCCTTTTAAGTACCATCGAGAGTGTAATGCTTAATAGTGCAGCGTCTGGAGCCAGACGGCCCAGACTATAATCCCAGCTCTGGCACCTACTAGCTGTGTGATATGGATAAACTGCTTGATCTCCTTATGCCTCGGTTTCCTAATCTATAAAATGGGAATAACAAGAGTACCTGCCTCAGCAAACCTGTGTAAAGTACTCAGAACAGTGCACTTAGAACATAGTAAGCACTCAACAAATGTTAGCTATTAACAGCATTCACCAGATGATCATATTACAAGTAAATCTATGACTTCTACTCCACTGCCATAGAAAATCTCATATAAAACACTGTCTTACTTTGACAGCTATCAAACACTTTGATACCATTCCAGATTTCCTAAAATTTAATAGATGTGGCATTTGGTGGTGACACATCTATGCTTGGCGAGGACCTAACAGTTTGAGGAAACATTATGTTCCTTCATATTAATTGACCAAAAAAGATATCAAGATGCAGAATAGCAAGAAGTCACCCCAGCTGCCCTTTAGTAAATCAATTTATTTGGAAATACATTTTGTCCTCAGGCAATACATCACTGAAACTCATCTGCACATATGAGGTCAGACCAGCATAAGCAGGTCTGGAAAATGCAAATCAAGATGATTCACCAATAACATTTTCTACTATTGAGATTTTGAAATATAATAAAACTAAAGCTTAATAAAAAGGGATGCCCTCCCGCCTCTTCCCTGACAGCCAGTGTTTGATGAAACTGCTTATGTTACTGAGGATGAGGAATGAAGGTCAGGAGGGAAGATGTAGGAGATAATGCAGGCAACTGAATCCGGGACAACTGAATCCGGGATAGAGGTCAGGCTCCACCTGAGGAGAATGTATAATGCATGTTCATCAGCGTAGGTTGCAATAAATGGAGACATGAAAGAGAAATCAAAACAACTCAAGATGCTGATCAATGGTGTCCAAAGCGCAGGGCAGTGGGAGTGGTCTGCTCTAATATATAGAATTTAAAAACATGGATAAACTGATGAAAACCAAGTGCGTGTTTTATTATCATCATGCACTGGCAAATCAAAACAGCGATGAAACATTCCTCCCCCAAAAAGTCTTTTGTTAGTCTAAATTCTAAACCACTACTGCAGTCACTGTCAAATTTTAATAAGATACATGTAATCTTCAAATTAGCATGTTTTTCTAATTTTGTAACTCAAACATTTATTCAGTATAGAAGTTAGGCAAATGCCCATTTATATGCCCGTGGAAACAGATTCAGCTACAAAGATTCATTTTCAGAGTAAATGAATTTGTAATGATTCAGAATTGTTCAATCTGGCTTCACAGTTCATGTAACCCCTGACATGCCACATATTCATGCACTGAAACAACAGATCCAAATAAACAGTGATAGTCCAGTGACTGTCATGAAGAAACAGAATTTTAGTTACTTCATTTCTGTCATTTAGGTGACCATCTGACATTGTTAATTTCATTTAAAACACTGAGACTTGAAAGATGCAATATTTTTGTTTGGTAAGTGTAAAGTTTATTTTATACAAGAAACACTTTAATGAATATAAATAATACCTTTATACTTGGAATTTATTATTGTTTATAACTGGTTTTTTAAAACTAAAGGATATAATAATTCTTTAATGAAATGATTATTTACTGATAATGGGCTTCCCTGGTGGCGCAGTGGTTAAGGATCCACCTGCCAATGCAGGGGACACAGGTTTGAGCCCTGGTCAGGGAAGATCTCACATGCCGCAGAGCAACTAAGCTCGTGGGCCACAATTAGTGAGCCTGTGCTCTAGAGCCTGTGGGCCACAACTACTGAGCCCACGTGCCACAACTACTGAACCCCATGCACCTAGAGCCCATGCTCCATGACAAGAGAAGCCACCGCAATGAGAATCCCATGCACCACAACAAAGAGTAGCCCCCGCTCGCCATAACTAGAGAAAGCCCACGTGCAGCAACAAAGACACAACGCAGTGAAAAATTAATTTTTTAAAAAGGGTAGGACAACTCAAATCAGATAGATAATTGTCTTTCACAAAAGAAATATGAAACGAGACCCAAATTGCTAATTGCTGGAATTAATGCTACTGAATCATGATTCACAAATGAATATTTATAACTATTCTAGTTACTGTGGCATACTATCTACCTTATTTTCATATCAGATTTTAGGATCCTTCAGGCAGGAAATCAGAGATTGGAGCTTTATAATCAGAGTTGAAAGGACACTTGATTAATAGGTAATGAGCAGCTACTCAAGATTTTTAAGCAGAGACATTGTATATTCTGAGATTTAACCCTTTGTACTGTGTGAATTGATGTCAAAAAGGCTAAAAGTTTTCTAAAGTTATTTCATTGACTGCTTATTAATAGAGAACAATTTGATAATTTCTTAGAAAATTAAATATGCTTTCCTAGTCTATTTGTGGTTAATTTTCTTTTCTTTTCTTTTCTTTTTTTTGCAGTACACGGGTCTCTCACTGTTGTGGCCTCACCCGTTGAGGAGCACAGGCTCTGGATGCGCAGGCTCAGTGGCCATGGCTCACGGGCCCAGCCGCTCCGCGGCCTGTGGGATCCTCCCAGACCGGGGCACGAAGCCGTGTCCCCTGCATCAGCAGGCAGACTCTCAACCACTGCGCAACCAGGGAAGCCTTAATTTTCATTTTTAAAATTATGGTGAATCAGTCCTTCAAACAGCAAACATAATTTAAATGTTTGCTCTGTGTCTGGCACTGTGCTTGCTGGTGGTGGTTGGGTCTTTCAAAGACATATAGGACCAAACTCTCTGGTATTCAACAGAATGGTAAACATAAACAAATAATTATGAAAATGTGACTAGTGAGATAAGAGAGACACATTCAAAATGCTACAGGGGCAAAAAGAATTAGCTCAGAGTAAGTTCTAAACGTAAACTACTTTGAAATCTAGACAGAATTCTGACAGGTATGTTGGAATTAAATCCATAACCAGTGAAAGTTGATTTTGCATGGACTTTCTCTTCACATTCAAGCAGTGTGATCATTTTGAACAGTTTCATCTTCATGAAACCTATTTAATAAATTAAGCCTCTTTAATTAATTCACCACAAAATCCTGAAATAAATGTATTAAATAACTGGGCACAATGAAAATGGCAGATTAAAGTGAAGTCAGAGCAGAAGCAAGAAGAACTACAATTCTGCAGGCTGTGGAAGGAAAACCACATTCACAGAAAGATAAACAAAATGAAAAGGCAGAGCACCTTGTACCAGATGAAGGAACAAGATAAACCCCCAGAAACACAACTAAATGAAGTGGAGATATGCAAACTTCCAGAAAAACAATTCAGAATAAAGACAGCGAAGATGATCAAGGACCTCGGAAAAAGAATGGAGGCAAAGATTGAGAAGATGCAAGAAACGTTTAACAAAGACCTAGAAGAATTAACGAACAAACAAACAGAGATGAACAATACAATAACTGAAATGAAAAATACAGTAGAAGGAATCAATAGCAGAATAACTGAGGCAGAAGAACAGATAAGTGACCTGGAAGACAGAATAGTGGAATTCACTGCCACAGAACAGAAAAGAGAAAAAAGAATGAAAAGAAATAAAGACAGCCTAAGAGACCGCTGGGACATTAAACACAACAACATTCGCATTATAGGGGTCCCAGAAGGAGAAGAGAGAGAGAAAGGACCCAAGAAAATATTTGAAGAGATTACAGTCAAAAACTTCCCTAAGATGCGAACCCAATGTCCAGGAAGCACATAGAGTCCCAGGCAGGATAAACCCAAGGAGGAACACACGGAGACACATAGTAATCAAACTGACAAAAATTAAACACACAAAAAAATTACTAAAAGCAACAAGGGAAAAATGACAAATAACATACAAGGGAACTCCCATAATATTAACAGCTGATTTCTCAGCAGAAACTACAAGCCAGAAGGGAGTGGCACGATATAGTTAAAGTGATGAAAGGGAAGAAACTAAAAACAAGATTACTCTACCTGGCAAGTATCTCATTCAGATTCGACAGAGAAATCAAAAGCTGTACAGACAAGCAAAAGTGAAGAAAATTCAACACCACCAAACCAGCTCTACAACAAATGCTAAAGGAACTTCTCTAAGTGGGAAACACAAGAGAAGAAAAGGACCTACAAAAACAAACCCATAACAATTCAGAAAGTGGTAATAGGAATATACATGTCAATAATTACCTTAAACATGAATGGATTAATGCTCCAACCAAAAGACACAGGCTCGCTGAATGGATACAAAAACAAGATCCATATATATGCTGTCTACAAGAGACCCACTTCAGACCTAGGAACACACACAGACTGAAAGTGAGGGGATGGAAAAAGATATTCCATGCAAATGGAAATCAAAGGAAAGCTAGAGTAGCATATTCATATAAGATAAAATAGACTTTAAAATAAAGCATCTTACAAGAGACAAGGAAGGACATTACATAATGATCAAGAGATCAATCCAAGAAGAAGATATAACAATTATAAATATATATGCACCCAACATAGGAGCACCTCGATACATAAGGCAACTGCTAACAGCTCTAAAAGAGGAAATTGACAGTAACACAATAATAGTGGGGGACTTTAACACCTCACTTACACCAGTGGACAGAACATCCAGGCAGAAAATTAATAAGGAAACACAAGCTTTAAATGACACAACAGATCAGATAGATTTAATTGATATTTATAGGACATGCCATCCAAAAACAGCAGATTACACTTTCTTCTCAAGTGCGCACAGAACATTCTCCAGGATATATCACATCTTGGGTCACAAATCAAGCCTCAGTAAATTTAAGAAAACTGAAATCATATCAAGCATCTCTTCCAACCACAACGCCATGAGATTAGAAATCAATTACAGGGAGAAAAAAGTAAAAATCACAAACACAAGGAGGCTAAACAATACATTACTAAATAACCAAGAGATCGCTGAAGAAATCAGAGGAAATCAAAAAATTCCTAGAGACAAATGACAATGAAAACACGACAATCCAAAATTTATGGGATGCAGCAAAAGCAGTTCTAAGAGGAAAGTTTATAGCAATACAAGCCTACCTCAAGAAACAAGAAATATCTCAAATAAACAATGTAACCTTACACCTAAAGGAACTAGAGAAAGAAGAACAAACAAAACCCAAAGTTAGTAGAAGGAAAGAAATCATAAAGATCAGAGCAGAAATAAATGAAACAGAAACAAAGAAAACAATAGCCAAGATCAAGAAAACTAAACGCTGGTTCTTTGAAAAGATAAACAAAATTGATAAACCTTTAGCCAGACTAATCAACAAAAAGAGGGAGAGGACTCAAATCAATAAAATTAGAAATGAAAAAAGAGAAGTTACAATGGACAATGCAGAAATACAAAGCATCCTAAGAGACTACTACAAACAACTCTATGCCAATAAAATGGACAACCTGGAAGAAATGGAAAAATTCTTAGAAAGGTATAACCTTCCAAGACTGAACCAGGAAGAAACAGAAAATATGAACAGACCAATCACAAGTAATGAAATTGAAACAGTGATTAAAAATCTTCCAACAAACAAAAGTCCAGGACCAGATTACTTCACAGGTGAATTCTATCAAACATTTAGAGAAGACCTAACACCCATACTTCTCAAACTCTTCCAAAAAACTGCAGAGGAAGGAACACTCCCAAACTCATTCTATGAGACCACCATCACCCTGATACCAAAACCAGACAACGATACTACAAAAAAAGAAAATTACAGACCAGTATCACTAATGAATATAGATGCAAAAATCCTCAACAAAATACTAGCAAACAGAATCCAACAACACATTAAAAGGATCATACACCATGATCAAGTGGAATTTTTCCAAGGGATGCAAGGATTCTTCAGTATATGCAAATCAATCAATGTGATACATCATATTAATGAACTGAAGAAGAAAAACCATATGATCATCTCAATAGATGCAGAAAAAGCTTCTGACAAATTCAACACCCGTTTATGATAAAAACTCTCCAGAAAGTGGGCACAGAGGGAACCTACCTCAACATAATAAAGGCTATATACGACATACCCACAGCAAACATCATTCTCAATGGTGAAAAACTGAAAGCATTTCCTCAGGAACAAGACAAGGATGTCCACTCTCACCACTATTATTCAACATACTTTTGGAAATTCTAGCCATGGCAATCAGAGAAGAAAAATAAATAAAAGGAATACAAATTGGAATACAAAAGGAATACAAATTTCTATGTACAAATACATAGAAAATCCTAAAGATGCCACCAGAAAACTACTAGAGCTAATCAATGAATTTGGTAAAGCTGCAGGATACAAAATTAATGCACAGAAATCTATTGCATTCCTGTACACTAACAATGAAAGATCAGAAAGAGAAAGTAAGGAAACAATCCCATTCACCATTGCAAGAAAAAGAATAAATACCTAGGAATAAACCTACCTAAGGAGGTAAAAACCTGTACTCAGTATACTATAGGACACTGATGAAAGAAATCAAAGATGACACCAACAGATGGAGAGATATACCATGTTCTTGGATTGGAAGAATCAATATTGTGAAAATGACTATACTACCCAAAGCAATCTACAGATTCAATGCAATCTCAATCAAATTACTAGTGGCATTTTTTACCGAACTAGAAGAAAAAATCTTAAAATTTATACGGAGACACAAAATACCCCGAATAGCCAAAGCGGTATTGAGGGAAAAAACTGGAGCTGGAGGAACCAGACTCCCTGACTTCACACTATACTACAAAGCTACAGTAATCAAGACAATATGGTACTGGCACAAAAACAGAAGGATAGATCAATGGAACAAGAAAGAAATGCCAGAGATAAACCCACGCACCTATGGTCAACTAATCTATGAAAAGAGAGGCAAGGATATACAGTGGAGAAAAGACAGTCTCTTCAATAAGTGGTGCTGGGAAAACTGGACAGCTACATATAAAAGAATGAAATTAGATCACTCCCTAACACCATACACAAAAATAAACTCAAAATGGATTAGAGACCTAAATGTAAGACCGGACAGTATAAAACTCTTAGAGGAAGAACACTTCTTGACATAAATCACAGCAAGATCTTTTTTGATCCATCTCCTAGAGTAATGGAAATAAAAATAAAAATAAACAAATGGGACCTAATGAAACTTAAAAGCTCTTGCAAAGAAAGGAAACTACAAACAAGATGAAAAGACAACCCTTAGAATGGGAGAAAATATTTGCAGATGAATCAACAGACAAAGAATTAATCTCCAAAATATATAAACAGCTCATGCAGCTCAATATTAAAAAAAAACAAACAACCCAATCAAAAAATGGGCAGAAGACCTAAATAGACATTTCTCCAAAGAAGACATACAGATGGCCAAGAAGCACATGAAAAGCTGCTCAACATCACTAATTATTAGAGAAATGCAAATCAAAACTACAATGAGGGATCACCTCACACCAGTTAGAATGGGCATCATCAGAAAATCTACAAACAACAAATTCTGGAGAGGATATGGAGAAAAGGGAACCCTCTTGCGCCATTGCTGGGAATGTAAACTGATACAGCCACTATTGAGAACAGTATGGAGGTTCCTTAGAAAACTAAAAATAGAATTACCATATGATCCAGCAATCCCACTACTGGGCATATACCCTGAGAAAACCATAATTCCAAAAGACACATGCACCCCAGTGTTCATTGCAGCACTATTTACAATAGCCAGGTCAGGGAAGCAACCTAAATGCCCACCAACAGACGAATGGATAAAGAAGATATGGTACATATATACAATGGAATATTACTCAGCCGTAATAAGGAACGAAATTGGGTCATGTGTAAAGACGTGGATGGATCTAGAGACTGTCATACAGAGTGAAGTAAGTCAGAAAGAGAAAAACAAATATGGTGTATTAACGCATATATGTGAACCTAGAGAAATGGTACAGATGAACCGGTTTGCAGGGCAGAAATTGAGACACAGATGTAGAGAACAAACGTATGGACACCAAGGGGGGAAGCGGCGGTGGGGGTGTGTGTGTGGTGTGCTGAATTGGGCGATTGGGATTGACATGTATACACTGATGTGTATAAATTGATGACTAATAAGAACCTGCTGTATAAAAAATAAATAAAATATAATTCAAAAATTCAAAAAAAATTTAAATAAAATAAAATGAAGTCAGCTATAGGATGATGGGAAAAAAAGGGCATCATCTGGTTTCTTGTGCTTTGGAGAAGGGCATAGACAGCAATGCCATTAACAAATTCTGGAATAGAATGAGCAGATCGAATGAGCAGCTCATAAGTTTATTTTTAGACACAATGAGTATGAGATGTCTATGGGACAATAATATGCACAAGTCCAGCAGAAGTTGGAAGAGCAGGTCTGGAGTCGTAAGAGAGGCAGGGCTTGCTGATTTAGCTTCAGCACTCATCAGTTGAGAGATGGGAATTAGAATCAGCAGGTTGGATGAGATTGGCTAGAGGGAGTATGTGTAAGTGGAAGAGAAAAGACTAAGAATGGAACGTGTTTATACATGGTTTCATATTATTGCTTAAAATTTTACCTTGCCATAAAAAGCATAAACTTTCCTAATCTACAGGTCCCTATCTTTTACTTCTTTCATCCAGAGTAGCTGTTAAGAGCATGGGCTCTGAGAAAGGTAGTCCTAACTGCCACTAGGAGCTCAGTGATCATGGGTAAATTTCACAATCTCCCTGGGCCTCAGTTTCCTTATCTGTATAATAGGGATATCGCAATAACCACCATGTATGGTTTTTGTGAGAATTAGATGAGGTGATGCGTGTAAAGTGCTTAGCACAGTGTCTGGCACAGAGAAAGCACTCAATAAATGTTAGCTACTATGACAGTGGCAATGAAGAATCCTCCACAGAACTTACTACAACTCTGGCCATATGACAGGAACTTAATAAATATTGGCTGTACTGTTCTATGTTTTTTAACATCTATTTTAATTTCTCAATGGGTGGCTCATATAAAGAGTATTTTGTTGATTTGAGTAAAACATAATTCACTATATAATAAATACAGACTCAGTGAGCACAGGGAACTGTATTCAGTACCCTGTAATAAACCACAATGGAAAAGAATATGAATATATATATGAATATGAATATGAATAAGAATATGAATATATATATATATATATAACTGAATCACTTTGCTGTATACCAGAAACTAACACAACATTGTAAATCAACTATACTTCAATTTTAAAAATATATAGACTGAGTATATTCTCTGATTATGTACATACAGTAACATACATTGTTACTATATAAAAAACTTGATTGAGAAGTTACTGCATTGAAAGAAATTGCATTCTTGTATTCTTTTCCTGTTGATATTAGTAACAACCTTCTGCCTCTGATCCTTTCCTACTTTAAACATTCCAAGAATCCATGAACAAAAATAAGTTTCCTAATCATCCACTACAAAAGGATGAAAATGTTAAGGTAGAAATAACCAATGGGTCCTCAAAACTTCCATAGTTTATGGCTCCATTACTCCACTTATAAACTGTACCACAGTTAGCCATATGCGAGTCTGTTTCTTCCCATAGATTTGTAGGCACCCTAAAGTCAAAGCGGGTACTGTTTTCATCACTGTATCTTCGGGACCCAACCCAATACTTAGGATGCAGTAATGTTCTGAATGAATGAATATATGAATGAAGAAACAAACAAATGAACAAAAGAACTCAGGGGCATGCAGGACAGGAAAAGGGATAATTTAGACCGTACAAAATAAGGAGGGTGGGCCAGATGATCTCTGCTGTCCCTTCTGGTCCAGTTGATGCTGAGCCTATGGTTGATGGATCTTTTAATAATGGCATTACATTATGTCCACTGTCATTAATGATGAAAATCTGTCAGTTGAATAGAATCAAATGATACAGAGGACAGGCTTTGTTTTAGTTGTTTCAATATTCAAAAAGTATTGCTGTTTTTATGAAAAAGCAATTTTAAAAATAAAAATCCAGTCACTTGGAAAAAGCCAAAAAGATATGTTATGGCACATATTTTTTAATTGCTTAAGTTTACGTACAATAAGGAGACTAAAAAAGATAGGGCAGAGATTTGACCAACTTGGTGGTGAGAACAGAAATTACTGCAGCAGAGTCTATGAATATCCCAGCCTTTTAAGAAACCTACTATTAAGCAATCTCTTTCTATGTCCTATATCACCAACGTGCAGCACAGAGTGGAATTAGAAGGACCTGAGATTGGATTACAGCTCCATTACTCTGACCTTGTAAAATGAAGACAAGAACGTCTACCCCATAGATATGAAGACAATGATACCCACACTGGTTGTCTACAGGGTCTATCCTGCCACGTCTAGGTTCTAGATAAAATTGGTTCCATTTATTTTCTTCTTAGAAAGTTCCTTTTCCCCTATGCTATTATGAAACCAGAACATCAGTGTCAGGCTTCCTGAGTCAAGCAGCAGGAGTCACATCCTTTGTGCAACTGGATAATATCTATATACCAACCTGAGAAAGAAAATTTATTATAATCTCTGATAAGATAGAACTGGTACAACTTATCACCTTCCACACCAGACAGAGAAGATGACTAAGCTTGTTGGTTAAAGCAATTATTCAAGAGTGCAGGCAGAGGAAAACAAGGAGCGGCCAACACCTAACACTGACTGGCAAGGAGACAGATTAGCTGATGTTTTTGATTCTGAAAATGGGTCACTGTATCGCCAGCAGTAACCTCGGAATTCTAATGACTGCAGAACCCAGTCTGCGAAACAAGAGAATGCTGACCAGAGAACAGAACAGTGCAGACGAAAACAATGAACTTTGGTAGTTCTGACTACACTAGTATCACATAATTTGCAAAGTGTGAAATCACTTTGTTTCTAGCAAGAACAGGTCTTTATTTTTAACATCTTTATTGGACTATAATTGCTTTACAATGGTGTGTTAGTTTCTGCTTTATATCAAAGTGAATCACAGAATAGAAGACCTTAAAATAGCATTCTCCCAGGTTCTCACCTCCTCTTCTCTCTTAAAATTACTAACTGGAGATAGTAAAACATAGCAACAGACTGGGAAGTCAATGACCCAGGGGGGGTTCCTGGTTTATGCTTCATTACTTTAACTTCTTTGAATCTTCATTTCCTCAGTATAAGTTAGGTGAGGTTGGACCACCTATCTCTGAAGGATTCTCCAACACAAAAACTCCAAGTCTAGGTGCACTCTGATTTTAAAACAAACTTTGTTTTATCTTACTAGCAACAACAATCTTATATTTCTATAATAGCTTTACCATTATCTCACTGGAAAAATAAATGAGCACATATATGATCCTATTTTTTCCCAGTAAGATAAGAACAGCAATTACTATCTGAGACCTGGAAGTAAAGATGATTTGTCCAAAAGTCACCCTAATATTCTGGGATTTAGAAAATGCAGTCATTTTTTTAAAAAGCCAAAATGAATAGGTCCAGAGTGAAGCAGTGAAATAAAGGTATTCTTAAAATTCTTACAATTCTAAAATATTTGGTTCTGAAATGGGCCCAATCAGCTCTAACACAGGTGTGAACAATGCCCAGTGCATTATGGGAGCAGGCAAAAAGGAGGACCCTCTGATCCATCAAGTCTCAGTTCAAATGCCACACTCCCTTCAAAGACCTTTCTGGACCCCTGCTCACCCCATCCCCTCTCCGTTAGAATTACTATCAATCGAACTCCACTGACCTCACACAGCACTTTTTATCAGTATCTTTTATAGCACATACAGCTTTCTTCCTAGATTACAAATATTTATGCACATGTTTTATCTCCTCTATTTTAAGTTCATCACATTGCTTGTAATAATAAATAAATACTTGTAAGATCAATGATTCTCCAGAAAAATGGCTGTTTTTTTACTAGAATGCACAGGTAAGAAATATTTTACATTGTGACCCAGTACACATGTACTATGTATAAATATAAATATATAAATGAAACAATAGATAGCTAGTGGGAAGCAGCTGCATAGCACAGGGAGATCAGCTCAGTGCTTTGTGACCACCTAGAGGGGCGGGATAGGGAGGGTGGGAGGGAGATGCAAGAGGGAGGTTAT
Organism: Mesoplodon bidens; assembly: GCF_964165515.1. Lineage (NCBI taxonomy): Eukaryota > Metazoa > Chordata > Mammalia > Artiodactyla > Ziphiidae > Mesoplodon > Mesoplodon bidens. The sequence goes on from NC_138176.1 coordinate 136,350,356, forward strand.
ATGGGGATATATGTACACGTATAGCTGATTCACTTTGTTATACAGCAGAAACTAACACAACATTGTAAAGCAATTATACTCCAATAAAGATGTAAAAAAAAAAAGGAAAAAAAAAAAACAAAAACAAAATAAATGAAACAAGTATTTCACAAATACTTGCCCTAATCAAGTTAAGATACATTCTGATATTCTCTATTCTTTTCTACTTTAGTCTGTTTCATTTTTTTTAATCATGGTAGCAACTGACTAGATTTATGTTTATGAATCTCTAATGAATCTCACCCTACAATTTGAAAATTAGTGCTCTATGAGAGTTATTGAAAAAGAAAAAAAATTAAAGGAATATCTATTTTCTGAAATTCATTTTTTTAACAAAATTATATCATCTTCATTCTTGGGCTCCCATCCTTTTTTCTTAATTAGTTTTTACTGGAGTATAGTTGATTTATTAAAACTCATTTTATACTTGGACTACCCAGAAGTCATTCATGATTTACTTATTCCTCACCTTCCTACAGACGCTGAAAAGCTAAATACTTATCTTCCCAGGTTCCCTTGCAGCTATGCACAGTCACGACCCATTTCTGGCAAATGAAGCATAAGCAGAGTCACTGGAGTGCCTTTAGGAACGTTTTCTAAAGGGGCCAGATTCTCCGGCCATGCCCCTCAGCGCTTTGACCTTCTCCCCCTTCTTCTTGTCTGAAATGTGGAGACAACATGTGGAGGTGTGATGGGCACCTGACAAGCATGAGAACAAGACCTACAACGAGGAGTGGAAGAAGAGGAGGAACCCAAGTCCACGGTATCATCACAGAGCCACCAGATCAGCCATGGGCTGCCCACCCCAGACATATTATTATGGCAGATAAACAACAACCTTACTTGCTTAAGCCACTGTTAGGTTTTTGGTTATTTATAGTTGAACATATTCCAAAAGATCCTACACTCAATAAACCTTTTTTGGATTCAATGATCCTCCATGGGAGGTAAATTTTTTAAAAGGGAAGGGTATCTTTTCTGAAATTTATTATGCAGGGCCTCCAATGCTTTTATTTATACAAGAAAGGCTTTGGAGACCTCCAGTATAGAAAATGCCTACAGTGATCAGTTCACAGAAAAGAATTCTTTTTTGTAAAAATTTTAATCATGTATTAGTTTAATTTCATCCCCAAGCACAGTGCTAGTCACTGAAGATACCACAAAGACTAGAACCCTAAGAGGCTTATAGTCTGGTGCAAGAAGCAAAGAGATAACAGGTCTGTACAATATCATGAGATAAATTCTGCGATAGGTGTCACCAGGGCACTGGGAGGGAACCAAGATGAGGCAGAAGGGATTCACATGCCATTCAAAGTGTCACAGGCAATAAAAACTAGCAAACTTTGTTCAATTGTCTCAGCAACTTCATTTCTCCTCTAAAAATGCACTGAACAGGATTATTTGTAAATGGAATAATGTGGAGAAATATCTTCCCGTTGCCCCCAGTGAAACCCTTCTATGATCGCTAAAAATGTCCCATGGAAAAGAACTTCATTTTTTCAATTAAATCTCCAAATAGCTTTTTGCAAACTAGGAAAAAGACTTAGTGCCTATCATCTCACATCACACTTATTTTGCATCTGTCAAATGACCAGTTAAACTGGTGCCATCGTGGGTGTCAAATGACTTCTATTTTAGCACTTTGAAAAGATCAACAATCAAAGATAACTGATGTTTTTATTAATCATCACATCCTAGAACAACAGACAGCTGACTAACCAGAACAGTAAGACAGTAAATGTTGTCAAATTAAAAAGATAAAAATAAAAATTTAAAACAATGCATACTAGAAACGAGGATTTTTATTAATACAGCAACTTAGCTAATCGAATCAACCTATTAGAGCAAAGTCCACATTAAGATCACAGTGACCTCAATACAGTAGTTTCAACATTACAACAAGACTCTGGACAGACAGATAGATCCACTTAAGTCTATCTATTTTTTCTTTTCTTTTTTTTTTTTTTTTGGTATTAGACCCAACACCTTTACTCACAGTGGCCGTTATTTTCAAACCAAAAATTAATTGAGCCTAATTACTAAATCTGAAACTAACCTAAAAAACCAGTGACAATACAAATAAACACCATGCCTGATCCCCAGCCAGCCAGAAGAAATGGGGGTGAGGGAGAGTAAGGACTGTATTAAACATAGATTTCAAGCAACATGGTTTAGGTGCAATGTTAGCCCATAAGTGTCTTTTTTTCTGAAAGAAAACAAAAGGTTTTCAAGAAGGTTTAGGTAAGCAGGACAGTTGGCAAATTGTCATGTACACAAAGTCAGTGCCTCCTCTAACTATAAATCCTTCAGCTGCTTTTTATCCCTCTTAAGGTTGCTATTCAGAACTATAAAAATTCACTTCTTAGGGCAAATTAAATATTTTAAACTTTTTGAATAACTTACATCTGGAGGGTTAGTTTCCACTTCTATTCACTTGTTTTCCTTTTTTATATTTATGCTTCCTTGACTCCAAAGTTACACACACAGGTAGTTTACAAAATCAAATCATTCTGCATGGCCTATTACACAAGCCATGTCTTCCCATCCCATTTTTCCCACTTCCCAGAGGCAACCACATTCAAGTTTTTTAGTTGTTTCTTTTAGCACTGATCTCCGTATCTTCAAATGCAATGTTTCTACTCTTGGTTTTTTAGCTATGAAAGTTTATTATCTTTTGCTTCCCCATTATGGAAACCAACCCTCCTCCCAATCCACATCCACACACCCCGCTACTTCCCATCCTCCCAATATAGTTATACCACCATTTTGAATGGTTCTATATTCAATGTCTACGTTATTACCGTGTAAACACTACTTACAGCGGAGCCAAATGGTACACTAATGATTATTCTTCTTTTCTTGAAAACCTCCTATTCCTAACCCCACCCTCAATGACTGTCTTATCTTTTAGTTTTCTTTATGTATTTAACACCAATTACTTTTGAAAATGCTCCACAAATCGCTTAAGTCTTCCCTTAATGGGTTAAATCAAGATTTACATCAATTTCATCTTCTTGGAGACACGGCCCCTGAATATTTCTGACCTGCTCAAATTTGGACTACTTTGCTCTCAAGGCCTCCCACAAAGCTGTCATCTTGAGATTTTCCTTCATTGTCATCCTGAAGATTCCCTTTGCCTCACTTTTATGTTGAGTCTATTATTTCTTGCTTTTCATGTTTTTCTATCTTTTTTGACACCCTTACTTCTACAAAGCCTATCTTCTAGTAACTTCCTGGGAAGTAAAATTTTTGAGACCCTGAATACCTGAAAATGTATTTATTCCACCCTCATTTACTGTTTACCAAAAGACAGCATCCTAGGGTGAAAAATACTTCACTGAATTTTGAAGGCTTTTGCTTCATATTCTTACTGTATTCTTTCCACTGCCTTATTATGTCCATGGGTTTCAACAGTGCTGTTGAGAAGTCTGATGCCATTTTGATTCTTACCTTTGGGTATGTATCATGTGTTCTCTCTTTTCTCTGAAAGCTTTTAAGACCTTCTCTTTATCCCCAATATTTTGCAATGTCACACCAGTATGCAGAGTAGGTCACTGGCAACTATTATGCTGAGTGCTCAATGAGCCTTCTCAGTATGGAAACTCATGTCCTCCAGGAAATTGTCCTGAAATACTTCCATGATGATGTTCTCCCTTCCATTTCTCCTTCTTTGTGGATTCCCTGAGATTGGGATGTTGGGCCTGCAGTACTGATACTCTAATTTTCTTCTATTTTCTATCTCTTTTGTCTTTTTATTATATTTTTAAATTTACCTGTGGCATTTTAATTTCATCTTTTTCATATTTAATTTTGAAATAATTTTAAATTTAAATAAAAGTTGAAAAATTTTACAGAGTTTATACATACCTTTCGCTCAGCTTTCCCTAATGTCAACAATGTACACACCCACCTTAAAACTAGCAAAACCATAAAATTAACATTGGAATAATACAATTAACTAAAGTTCTAACCTTATTCAATTTTCACCAGTCTTTCCCCTAATGACCCTTTTCTGTTACAGGATCCAATCCAGGATCCCACATTGTATTTAGTTGTTACGGCTCCTTAATCTCCTCTAATCTGTGACAGGTCCTTAGTCTTTCCTTATCTTTCATAACCTTGACACCTGGGATGAGTACTAGTCAGTTAATAGTATTTTGTATAATCTCTCAAGTTGAATTTGTTTGATATTTTCTCATGATTGGATTGAGGTTATGCATTTTTGGTAAAAATACCAGAGAAGTGATGTTGCATCCTTCAAAGGGCATTGTATCAGGGATACTTGCCTGATACAAAAATACATTGTATTTTCAGTGGTATTAATCTTGATCACTTAGTTAAGGTGGTGCCCGCCATGTTTCTCAACTGTAAATACAATAATTTCCCCTTTATAATTGGGAAAAGGTAGCAGGCAGGCAAGCAACTAACTAGCCCATTTTAACCAAAAGTAAGTGCTCTGGGTTAACTTGTTACTGTTTTTCCTGTATTCCATCGAAAACAAACAGAAAAGCGCTCTTTTCCTTCTGAAAACTTCAAAAATAAGTAGTTGTCCAGGGAAAGAGGACTCCCAGCATCCTTAGATCTAACATAGTCTGGGGATCTACAAACATAGTGTTTATGTTTATGTTATGGCTCCTTTTGTTAAATAAGACTAAAAATTTGGCAAGTAGCTAGAAATGGTCTAATGTTTGAATCTTAACTTGGACAAAAATGTAGGTACCTCCCGAAGGAGAAAAGGATTCACATACAGTGTGTCAGCTCTGTCACCCATAATGTCTTCTCCAGCTCAATCAACCCATTTTTGTATTGCCTTCCAGCAGTAAATGCCCATCTCAGCTAGGACACCAGTTGTGTTCACCTTCTCTAAGGTAGAATGAATGTCTGGGTTCAATGATCTGAAGACGAAGCTCTAATTTGGAAACTCCATAAGTGAAAAGGACATCTCTTTCCACTACAAGAGGTGTCCCTGAATAGACCAAAGGAACTGCCAAGGGCTGGTGGTCCCTGTGGAGGTCAAAAACTAAAGACATGACAAGTTGGAAAACTGAAAAGAGGGAAGAGATGAAAAAAAGTGTCAGGTTAGAAAAAAGAAGAGAGAAGAAAAGGAATAATAATACTAGTTAAATTTACTAAGTACATATGTGCCACTGTTCAAAGTGCATTATGAACACAGCAACAGCCCTTTAAGGTGGGTACTATCACTGCCTTCATTATACAGAGGGAAAAATGGAGGCAATAAGAGGGTAATAACCTGTCCAAGGTCATACAGTAAGTGGCCAGTCCAGGATATGATCCCAGGCCATTTAGCCACTATTGCTCTTCAAATATTATGTCCACAACCTCCATTAGAAGTTCACGTACATGGTTGGCAAGTTCCACCAATTATCTCTGGTGCCACCCATGGCACTAATATCTTAAGTTGCACAGCCTTAGTGTGGAAACAGAGCTCAGCCTTACATACGCCTTGTGCTTTTCTAGTAGATATATTATTTGTGCTTTTCCACAAGGACAACCATCACAGTTCAATGGTGTTCATTAAATATTCTCAGGTTCTTGTACAACCCAAATGAGATCTGATTATTAAAGACCAAGCTATTACAGAGGAACCAAGAAAAAAGAGGAAAAAAGAATAATGATTTCCCTTACTGCACTCAGATAAGCCAGCCTGCTATTTGCTTTAGGGAACTATGTGACCTGTTCTGACTAGAAAACAGCTTTCTTATGGCTGCTGAGAAAACTTCCACACAGCTAACTATGAAAAGGTTTGCAGACTGGAATAAATCAATCTTGCCAGCCTAGGAACTTTCCAAATATACTATTCAGATTGACAGTGTCAGAAAGTCAAGACAAGTACAGATCTCCTTCGATAAGGATGTGTTTTTAAACACAAGCAGTCTTCAGGGTTTCGTTTTTATAATTCTGTAGAGTAGGATCCACTCTTGGGACGTGAACTTCATGTCTCCTCTCACTGTGCTTTTTGGCTGTTTACAGTTTATAATTCTGAGGATCCCATGGGCCTTTCCCGACTCCTGCAGAAGTCTAAAGGACAGAAAGGGTTTGGCTTAAAGATGTGTGGCCTGGGGACAAATGAGATTATAAAGAGCTTTAAAAAGACAAGAAGCCCAGACTTGCAGGGACAGCCTGACCCTGCATCCAGGCCCCCAACTGGGAGATCACAAAGGATGCTGCTGAGAAAAACACCCTACGTACCATTTCAGCCTGGCCTGAAAGTCCTTGAAGAGAGACCAAGCTCTAAAATAATAACTTCCACATACACCCAGAAACTTTCCAGAAAGCAGGTTTTAATGAGGACAAGAGCTTGGGGATGGAAAAAAGATTCTGAAGGAAGTCAGATGTCACAAGAAGGATTACTTGGAGGCACTAGCCCAAAGCTCAGGATGAAAGAATTAGATTTTCCGGGGATGGATTTGCAGAGTTTCAGGAGTGGAAAGAAGAGAGTAGGATTAGATGTGATATATGTCCAACAAACATCACAGCTATTCCACATTGAGAATCGTATTCTAGCTAATGTTCAGACTCAATAAATTTTGACAGAAAACAAAGGTATTAACGGTTGGAAAGGACATTGTCTCATCACTGAAAAATGACAACCTAGGTTTGCTATCGTGAAAGGCATCAGATAATAGTAATAACTATAAATAATTAATAACCAACACTTAATATAGAGCTTATTATGTGGGAGGCAAGCTCTAAATCTATAAACTCATTTCTATTACCCATTTGACACACAACCATATCAGATAGGTCCTTTAATGACAGATGAGTAGGTCCTATTATTTTATTAGAAATGAGAACAGATTTAAGTGTGTACTTTGCTCCTAACACATGAAACAACTCAAGCTCACTGCTCCAGTTATTTTTACTTTGTCAAAAATCAAAATAACTGGATATTCATGATAACTACCTTAAAGTGTCCTTTGAAAGGTCAGTGATATATGACAAGCAAATATCTTCTATTCTGTAGCAAAAGACATGACTTGGGGGCAGGTAGTTTTATTTAATTAGCTTTGATGTTCTTACTCTGCATTCTTGCAACATCTTAGTTGCTCTTTGCTTTTTTTTTTTTTTTTTTTTTTTTTTTTGCGGTACGCGGGCCTCTCACTGTTGTGGCCTCTCCCGTTGCGGAGCACAGGCTCCGGACGCGCAGGCCCAGCGGCCATGGTTCACAGGCCCAGCCGCTCCGTGGCACGTGGGATCTTCCCGGACTGGGGCATGAACCCGTGTCCCCTGCATCGGCAGGTGGACTCTCAACCACTGCGCCACCAGGGAAGCCCTGCTCTTTGCTTTTAATGAAAACACAGAGCTCAAAGAATGTGTTCCACTGTGACCCCTGAGTTCCCAAGGCTGTGAGCACAAAGTGAAGACTTGCAAAAGTTCTTAACTCCTTGCCTAAGAAATAGATACCAGAGCTAAATAGAAAATAAGACAATTCTTAAAAACATGTGTTTGCTACCAACTGCTAAGTGAACAATGCTAAGAGAATTTATTTCTTTTGATAATGAGTTAGGAATAACATAGAAGAATTATAGCTATTTAATGTTTTTAATAGAATTATGGACATGCCTACAAAAAGGTAGAGATGTCTCCTCTCCTCTTCTATCTTAGGCAATGCTGAGTTTACAAAAGACAAAGAATAGAAAATCTAATAATAAAAGTAAGCTTTCTACTTGGATGTAGAATCTCACCACTTGGACTTTGCCAGGAGTTCCATTATTCTTTAAGAATTAATGTAATGAAATGATTAGTCATATATAGAAGCCACTTTCGTCTTGTGCAAGTAAAAGTAATCATTTGGGAGGAGGGGAACACAAAACGGCTTCTTATTCTTATACTGTACACTCATTTTGAGTTCTTCAAACCAGAATCTTGGAAGGAAAGGCCCAGCTAAGATCTACTCAGAGGTTTCCCCCTCTAAGTTAATAATACAGGCTTCTAGAGTAGAAGTGACCCATCCTACCACGGTCCAGACCCTCTTGGGTTTGGAGTTTAGCCAGCCAACCAGCTGTACTGGAAACCCTCAAAGAGAGCTCAAATGGCCCACCCTAGGGGCTGCCTGATTAGGTACCTACTGATCTAGTGCTCCTTTTCCCAAGGACCAATTTGGTTTTTTTCCTTTTTCTCCTCTTCTGCCTACCCTCTTGCCATATCCTTTAAGCCATGAGGGTAAATCTTTAATACAGTCCATCTGGTTTTGCTCTCTTCCTAAAGAAGAGGGTTTGGCGGCATAGGGTTAGGCTGAGAAGGAAATGGGGGAGTCCAATTAGATACAGTTTTGCCTCCAGGGAGTTAGGTAAGATGAACTTCTTAAAGACTCTGAACATTTATTCATTCACTTATTCTACAAATAGTTATTAAGTTCCAACCATCTGTCAGGCACACTGCTAAAAGCTAGGGATAGAATGGTGAGTGAGCAGAAACAGATGCAGGCCCTGACTTCATGAGACTCAAGGACTGATGGGGAAAGAGACCTTCATAAACAATCATACATGTAAATGTAAATCTGCAGCTGTGGTGAGTGCTGTGAAAGGTACAAGGCCTTGAGAGTATAAAGGAGGGATGTGGTCTAGTAGGAAAGCTCAGGAAGGCTTCCCCGAGGAAGTGACGGCCGGAGCTGAGAGCTACAAGCAGAGAGAACCAAGGGCCCTGTTGAGGAAGGGGGCTGGCTGGGCAAGTGTGAAGCCAAAAGCAAGCCTTATGGCGAGAAGAAAGACAGTGAGGGATACAGGAGAGCTGGAAGAGGCAGTGGGGGCCCCATCCAGCAGACTGAGCTAAGCGGCTCTGACTTTCCAGCAAGCAGTGGGAAACCAGAAGGGTTTTCGACAAGGAGGTGATGACTCAGGTTTGCAGAAAATTCAGATACAACAAAATCCCGTATGTAATCCGCCCACAGTCACCAATTAAACTCTCCTGATCGGTCAGTTTAGACCTGGACCCTATTCGCAACAACACCAAAAAGGTCATTCATCCAAACACATGATGTGGCTATCTGGCATAACAGAAAGAACAGTCGACTGGGAGTTTTTGTCTGTTTGGGGGCAAAGAACTAGTCACTACATTTCTCTCGTGTATCCCTTTGTTTCTGCCTTTTTTTAATGAGGAGGTGGGCACTGGACCACTTAGTCCATTCTGGCCCTGGGACTCTGATTGGAAAAAGGAAAAAAAAAAGATATACTTTTAAAAACTCAAGTGGCCAATAAACATGGAAGAGATGATAATATTCATACATAACTAGAGAAATTAAAATGCATTCGATCCTCACAAAAATCACTGCCAGCAAGGATGTGGAACAACAGGAACCCACGCTATTAAACAGGAGTATAAATAGGTACAACCACTTCGCTTC